>NC_084488.1:48045874-50445874 GCF_030035675.1 Rhineura floridana | reverse complement strand
AGTTCAAAGTCTAGAAAGAGAGAAAAAAAACCCAGAGCCCTTTTGGACTTCTTTCTCTAACAGTTCTCATAATTTGTTGAAATTCATTAAAAAATCAGCCATGTTCACAGAGTACCTACTGACCTTGCACCTTACTCTGACCTTCATCTTCTGCAGTTTAAAAGTTAAAAAAAGGCCTGGCTGATTTTTAATTAATTTAAGAAATTTTGGCTGGAAGCCAATGATAACGCAGGGCATGCTCAGTAAGAACCAACTGTCAGTGTTCTAAAAGCCTCACAGTTGCTAGGCTTGGCTAATCAGGGGGCCACAACCACACCAGACTTTGATTTCACTTGAGACAGTCATGGCTTCTCTCAGAGAATCCTGGGAAGTGTAGTTTGTGAAGGGTGCTGATAGGAGACTCCTGTTCCACTGAGAGAGCTCCAGCGGCCAGACTGATTTAACAGTCAGCCACTCTAAATGAAGGTCTGTGAAGGGAACAAGGTGTCTCCTAGCAACTCACAGCACCCATCACTAACTACACTTCACAGGATTCTTTGAGAGAAGCCATGACTGTCCAAAGTGAAATAAAGGCCTGGTGTGGATGTGGCCTGGGACAACTTTGGTTTAAATTTTGGTGGGAGGCTACATGTGCCTGCTGTAGAATAAAAAGGTAAAGGAAACGCTGAAAAGCAATGATACTGTTTACAATGTTTTCCTTTTGGAAAGGAAAGGGGCTTCCCTTCTGCCCAGTGCCCACCCACCCAATCTCCTCCCCCTCCCCCGGGTCAGTGTTGAATTACAAACTGGAAGACCAGGGTGCGAATCCCCACACAGCCATGAAGCTGACTGGGTGACCTTGGGCCAGTCACTGCCTCTCAGCCTCAGAGGAAGGCAATGGTAAAACCACCTCTGAATACCATTTACCATGAAAACCCTATTCAAAGGGTCGCCATAAGTTCGGTTGAATTGAAGGCAATCCATTTCCATTTTCAAACATGATTGCACAGAAATAAATCCCACTGAATTCAAAAAGTATGGAAATGATCAAACTAGGGTTGCCAGGCCCAGCCACCTCCAAGAGGTCTTCTATATCTTTAAAAGTTGTGCAGGGGAGAGGGAGAGTTTCACCTTGTTGTTTTTTCTATTATAGTGTTGCAAGAAAGCCTACACTTGGCTGAATTTTCTCTTCTCTTAAAGATACAGAATTATCCTCAGGCCCTGAGCCTGGCAACCCTAGATCAAGCCCACCCTTCTTTCTCCCTTCTATCCCCTCCCTCTTGCCGCTTCCTTGCCCCTTCCTTTGCCCCTCCCTCCCCATCCCCTTCCAATCCCCTCCTTCCCCTTTCTCCTCCTCCCCTCCCCTCCCCTTCTTCCCCATGGTCAGTTTTACCTATCTTAAGCATGATTGCACACAAGTAAATACTGTTATGAGCATGGGGGTTGGGATGGATGATTCCTGTGGGTCCCCTTCCAACCTCTGGTTTGGAATCCTATGCCTTGGGGACAGAAACTCACTCTGCTGGTCAGATGAGTCTCTCCTTTGTTAACCAAATAGATTGGCCAGGTAAGATAATGGGCCTATCAGTTGCTCATCAATGGTGAATGGGCCAGGAAGACCATTTTGTCATTGAAACTCTTCAGGAGAGCATCCCTCCCTTCCTGGAGCCCAGCAGAGGCTTGTAGTTTTGAGTTGTGTCTAGAGAATTGCTGGGAACTGGAAGGCAGGCAGAGAGACTGACTCTCTGCACCATGGCCTTTGGGGTGCCTCCTGCAACCCAGATGGAAAAGCTGGATATTGGACTGCTGATGCCTTGAACCCCTCCACTGTGAAGCTCAGGTTGGAATGTGTGTAAATAAACAGACCATATTTCATAAAGACACCGCAGTCTCCGCTGACCTTCTTTCCAAAGAAAACCAAACCGTGGAGGAGCGCAGGGACCCCAGAAATCTCACTGCTTGGAGATTGGGGGAGGCGCACAACAATACCATTGAACTCTATAAGCATGCAAATGATCAAACCTGCCCTCCCCTCTTCCTTCCTTTGTCCCCCTCCAATATGCTCCTTCCCCTTCCCCCCTCCTCCCCCATGGTCAGTTTTTCCTATTCTAACCATGATTGCACAGGAGTAAATCCCATTGAACTCAATAAGCATGCAAATGATCAGATCTGCTTTTCCCCTCCTTCCCCTCTCCTCTTTCTTTCTCCTCCCCCATCTCCCTTCTTCCTCCTCCCCTGCCCACTCCAGCCCTCCCTCCCTGCCCCCGGTCAGTTTTACCTATCCTAAGCATGATTGCATGGGAGTAAATTGCACTGAACTCAATAAACATGCAAATGATCAAACCTGTCCTTCTCCTCCCCTCCCCCTCCTGCCTGCTCCCATCCCAGTCCTCCCCTCTGCCTTTCTTCCCCTGCCTCCTCTTCCTGCCCTTCCCATCCCCTGTGGTCAGTTTCACCTATCCTAAGCATAAATGCAGGGGAGTAAATCCCACTGAACTCAATAAGCATGCAAATGATCAATCCATTCTCAGCAAGCTTGCACAGGATCCCATTTCTTACCTCCTGGATTAAAAAGCAGGGAAATTCACTAATAGGCAAAAAACCTTGCGGTTTAAGAATGTACCTATAGCCCACAGATATTTCTATCAAACTTTAAAAAGCAGGGAAATTGGGCAACTACAGGAATACCCCGCTATACGGACCATCACTTTACAGACACTTGCGAGTACGGACATATTTACAGTAGCATCATTCCCCTGTTTACGTATGCTCGCTTCGCAAGAACGGACACTTAACGGCATGACGCCACCGCCCGATCAGTTTCCAACTACAACCTTGCGTACAGTACGTACTGTTAAAATAAGGCCTACTGTGTTTATTTTAGTTATAAATGCGTTATTTACATCAGTTTTGCCCGTATATGATTGCAGTGCAGTACATGCATCGATAAGTGAAAAAAGGTAGTGCTTCACTTTAAGTACTTTTTCGGTTTACGTACTCGCTCTGGACCCATTGCGTACGTTAATGCGGGGTATTCCTGTATAGTGAATGCACCAGGGAAGCAGGAGACCTGACCTCCTCTCTCAGATATTGGACTGCCCTACAAATTGATCAAAATGCAAACACCATTTGGGTTGGTTTTTCACAGTCCAATCCACTTGCTGTGTAGCTTGGAAGAATTTGGTAACATGTGCCTGTTCCCTGCTTTTAAAAGTTTGATAGAAATATCTGTGGGCTATAAGTACATTCTTAAACCGCAAGGTTTTTTGCCTATTAGTGAATATATATCTCAGGTGTAAAAGGCCATGGTAAAGAGGTATGTCTTGATATCCTGACATTTCCTTGTTATTATGCAGCACTGCTTGCTCAAATTTTTTAATACTTTTGTACCCCCATATACATAGATATTCATGGAAGACAGACTCTGTCTCTTTTCCTTTTTTGGCAGCTACTGAAGATCTTTCTCTTCCAACAGGCCTTTTAAGTAAAGAGCTTTCCCAGTCCACATCTGGACTGGAATTGTTTTCAAGATGTTTTATTGTTTTATCACTTATTGTTTTCCACCCTGGGCTCCTTTGAGAGGAAAGGCAAAATATAAATGCAATAAATAAATAATAAAATAAAATAAAAATATTTGCTTCAGAACTTTGGATTTCTGGCTGCAGGACTTCAGTGGTGAAATATAAACTCTTGTTATTTACATACATACCCTTCATGTTGCAAAAATAGAACAGAACAGGCAAACATCCTTACTTCACAGCTTGAAGAATATCAAAAGTGCTTTTGTTACACTTCAGACTTTCATATCCTTTCACTTCTGACTGAACTTGCAGTGGTGAGCAGTTTCTCTCAAAAGTACATTACACTGCCCATGAATCACTGTAGCAATGCAATTTCTTCACACGGTGCTATCCCCCATAAAGCAGTGGGCAGCTATTTCTGCCAGCTGTTCACCTTCTACAGTGGAAGACCCAGCTACGTTGGCTCAGTTCAGCCAAGATGGCCCTGTGCTGCTTTTCTAAAGTGCCTTTTCTTCTTTTTGCTGCCAGTGCTACAAAAGCAGCTGACAGATCAATGATGTTTGATTTAACTTTCGAAATTCTGAATGCATCCAACCATCATGGAATCAATACTTCAGACTGATTTGACAAGTTCACACTTTGTTGGCCAACTAAGGAATGTTGCTAAGGTAACCAGTTTGGGGTCAGTCTGAGGAAGGAGACATTGGGAAAAGCAAGACACTGGCTGCCCATTAGCTACTGGGCCAAGTTCAAGGTTCTAGTTTGGTATACAAAGCCCTACACAGCTTGGGATCAGGATACCTGAAAGATTGTCTTACCCCGTATATGCCCAATCAATCACTGTACTCTGCAGGTGAGGGCCTCCTGCACATACCATCTTATCAGGAGGTCCATTCCACACAACATAGGAAGCAGACCTTTAGTGTTGTGGCACCTACCCTTTGGAAATCCCTCCCCTTAAATACTACACAGGCACCATCTCTGTTATTTTTTCAACACCTATTGAAAGCCTTCCTCTTTCAGCACGCCTTTTAAGTAGAGACCTTATCCCAGTCTGCATCTGTGCTGGAATTGCTTTTTAAGGTGTTTTAAAAGTTGTTTTTAAAAGATTTTTAAAAACGTTTTGTTGTAATATGTTTTTAAATATTGTTGCGCGCCTCCCCCAATCTCCGAGTGGTGAGATTTCAGGGGGTCCCTGCGCCCATCCAGGGTTTGGTTTCCTTTGGGAAGAAGGTCAGCGGAGACTGCGGTGTCTTTATGAAATATGGTTTATTTATGTACACACATTCCAACCTGAGCTTCACAGTGGAGGGGTTCAAGGCATCAGCAGTCTAATATCCAGCTTTTCCATCTAGGTGCAGGGGCATCCTATCACCACGATGCAGGGAGCCAGCCCCTCCGCATGCCTGCAGCCCTAGTTCCTAGTTCCCTAGAACACACACTGCCAACTCCAGACACACTTCTCCCTGCCCAGGAGTGGGGGGGAGACTCTCCTCCAGTAGAGTTTAAAATGACAAAAGGATCTTCCCAGCCCCTTTCACCAGTTGCCGGGGCAATTAACAGGCCCATTAACTACCTGGCCACTCTATTTGATTAACAAAGGAGATTCATCTGGCTAGCAGAGCCAGCCTCCCAGGCATAGGATTCCAAATCAGAGGCTGGAAAGGTGACCCACAGAAATCATCCATTCCAGCCCCCCCCCATGCTCATAACACTATGTTTTGTTTTAATATGTTTTAAAGTCTTTTGATGTTAAGATCTTTTAAAGTGCTTTTAGTGTTTTTATTCACTGCCCTGGACTCCTTCCGGAAGAAAGGGCAGGATATAAATTTAATAATAAATAAAATAAATAAAAACATTGCACCTCCATCTAGAAACTGGCTTTAGGATGAGGAAGAAAAGAGGCAATGTCTCTTCTTCCTAATCTCCTATAGCTCCTGTTTTATAAGAGTGGACTGCTTCTGCCCTAGACAAGGAATGGTTTTTAGACAGGATTATTATTATTGTTAATAATAATAATAACAACAATAATAAGAATTTACCCCATTCATTAATTCACTTGATACAACAGCAGTTCCCCTTATTGAGAGATGAGAAAGTAAGAATGTTAGATGCAGTGGTGTGCTGGAGCCGGCTCGTACGGGCTTGCAAGAGCCGATTGTTAAAGTTTCAAGAATTTTGCGAGCCGTTTGTTAACAGAGGGAGCAGGGGAAGTCTTCTGCTCCTCTGATTGGTGGACGAAAGGCATGTGCCAGAAGCATGGGCTTCTGGGCAGAGCTTAGAAAAGTTACTTGTTTGAACTGCAACTCCCATCAGCCCAATCCAGTGGCCATGCTGGCTGTAGTTAGGGTTGCCAAATTACCCGGTTAGACGGGTTTTATCCGGATTCTTTGCATGCCACCCGGTGCCCATTTAGGTGGCCCGGATTCTCAGCTTTCATTTTAAAAAAAAGTTTCTAGGTGGTCCTGTTCTCGAGATATACATAAAAACGTCAGCCACCCTTGCCACTGTTAAATCTTTTTTAAAAACAAATCTGTCCTGTATAGCACTTCGTAGCTCAGTCTAACCCCGCCCATTCAGGATTGCAGCCAATCAGTGTGAAGCCAGTTTGGTTGACCTGGGCAGTGTCTAGAAAACCTCATTGCAATGTTAGAAAATGGTGCCCCCCCCAGTTAGTGTTTTCAAAACCTTTCCAATACTTGCTTTTGTGGGGGTAAAAGCATGCTAATCCCATATGCCCAGAGTAAATCCCATTGAATTCAATAGGACTTACTTTTGAGTAGACCTGGTTATGAATGTGCTGTAAATTAATGGGACTTTTGAGTGAATGTAAAAAAGAATTGTGTTTGTGTTCTAACTCTTTCTGTCCTTCTCCAGTCCTATTTTAAAGCAAGTAGGCAGGTATTACAGTTTTTATTCTGTAGGAAACTAATGCTGATTTTTTTTTAACTAATACTGATTTTTCTGCAATGACCAACTGGTTTGACAATAAACTATTATATGGGCTGTATGTATGTGTGTGTGTGTGTGTGTGTGTGTGTGTGTGTGTGTGTGGAGTCTTTCCAACAACCCTGTGAGGTAGGATTGGGAAACCAAGGCAACTCACAATAAGAAATAAATCCCTTTAAAATCCAATAACCATAAACCAAGAATAAACAGTTGGAAAACAGCCTAAAGAGGAATGATTCTGAATTTTGGGTTGGGTGAATGAAGTTTATTTATTTATTATTTGATTTATATCCCGCCCTTCCTCCAAGTAGGAGCCCAAGGCGGCAAACAAAAGCACTAAAAGCACTTTAAAACATCATAAAAAACAGACTTTAAAATATATTAAAACATCTTTGAATTTTTTTTAAAAAAGCTTTAAAAAAACATATTTTTTTAAAAAAGAAAAGGCTTAAAAACATATTAAAAAGAAATTCCAACACAGACTGAGACTGAGATAAGGTCTCAACTTAAAATAACAAGTTGAAAGAACAAGTTCCTTATCACTTGAGGCTGTAGTTGCAGTTGAGGAGTGAAATAAAACACAGAGACATCAGCTTGGGTTGAACAAGGGCCACTTTATTTAAATTACAGTAAACAAAAACCCAATTTAAAGTGACCTGCAGAGGGAAACCTAGGTGTGGGAACTGTCTATAAGCAAGTAGCTTGCCACACAGCTCTCGGGAGACCAGCCCCTGCTGGGGCAAGGGCAAGCCATCTGCTTACCCTTTACCCCGGCCACACCTTGCAGGTGAGTAGGGGGGCCTTCCCACATCATCCCCACCCGGGGCCGTATAACCCCTGGGTAGATGAGGATAAGTTGGCCCCAGAAGCAGCCCATATCCTGCCCTCAAGCTGGAAAGCCCTGAGAGACAGGCCTCTGGAACTGCCAATCACCTCCAAAGGTGCCTAAGGGGGCCACCTAGCTGTCCTTACCTATTTCCCTATCCTGCACCTTCCCACACCAGTGTTAACTACATTGCCCTGTGGGGCATGACCTATTGGATAATTTGATTAGCCAAATAAGCCGAATCTGCCTATTAAACACAACACCCCCTAACCCAATTCCCTCCCAGTCCCATAGCGTGGAGTAGGCAAAAAACCTGCCCGCCAACAAGGGTGGGCAGGATAAAAATTCCTACTCGGCCCCGAAGCAACCCCATAGGCACACCATGAAAGAGGAAGGGCGGGGCAGGCATCGCACAGCAAAAGAAGAAGGTAGAAGGGGCAGCTGGACTTAAATAGTCCTGCAGGCTCCGCCCCTCACGCTGCACGTTGCACTTACATCACAAGCGCAATGCGCGACGCTGCCCCCTTTAAAGATGGAGGCAGCATCTTCACCCTCACCTGCAACCTTGTCCTGCTCGTCAGCTGCGCGGCGAGTGGGGCGTCATTTCTCTGCTCACTTCCCAGTTTGAGTAAGCCCCATTGAATACATTGGGACTTGCTTCTGAGTAAACAAACATCGGATTGCACTATAAATATATTTACAGATTGTGTAATTCATAAACATATTTGATAGTCATGTTTATATAAATATTTCTTCATACTGTGTCCCAATAAGTATTTGATTTCACACTATGGTTGTAGATGATTTTTTCCTCTACATTTTAAGTGTGCCCTTAATCAGCGACCTCCAAGAGCATCTGTCATGTACCACCCTGTTCAGATCTTGTAAGTTCAGGTCTGTGGCTTCCTTTATGGAATCAATCCATCTCTTGTTTGGTCTTCCCCTTTTTCTACTCCCTTCTGTTTTTCCCAGCATTATTGTCTTTTCTAGTGAATCATGTCTTCTCATTATGTGTCCAAAGTATGACAACCTCAGTTTCATCATTTTAGCTTCTAGTGACAGTTCTGGTTTAATTTGTTCTAACATCCAATTATTTGTCTTTTTTGCAGTCCATGGTATGCACAAAGCACTCCTCGAACACCACATTTCAAAAGAGTTTCTTTTTCTCTTATCGGCTTTTTTCACTGTCCAAATTTCACATCCACACATAGAGATTGGGAATACCATGGTCTGAATGATCTTGACTTTAGTGTTCAGTGATACATCTTTGCATTTGAGGACCTTTTCTAGTTCTCTCATAACTGCCCTCCCCAGTCCTAGCCTTCTTCTGATTTCTTGACTATTGTCTCCATTTCGGTTAATGACTGTGCCAAGGTATTGATAATCCTAGACAATCAATGTCCTCATTATCAACTTTGAACTTACATAAATCATCTGTTATCATTACTTTAGTCTTCTTGATGTTCAGCTGTAGTCCTGCTTTTGTGCTTTCCTCTTTAACTTTCATCAGCATTCGTTTCAGATCATTACTGGTTTCTGCTGAGAGTATGGTATCATCTACATATCTTAAATTACTGATATTTCTCCCTCAGTTTTCACACCTCCTCATTTTGGGCCAATCTCGCTTTCCATATGATGTGTTCTGCATATAGATTAAACAAAGAGGATGATAAAATACACCCTTGTCTCACACCCTTTCCGATGGGGAACCAATTGGTTTCTCCATATTCTGTCCTTACACTAGCCTCTTGTCCAGAGTATAGGTTGTGCATCAGAACAGTCAGATACTGTGGTACCCCCATGTCTTTTAAAACTGTTCCATAGTTTTTTGTTATCTACACAATCAAAGACTTTGCTGTAATCTGTAAAACACAGGGTGATTTTCTTCTGAAATACCTCGGTCCATTCCATTATCCAGCGTATGGTTGCAATATGATCTCTGATGCCTCTTCCCTTTCTAAATCCAGCTTGGATTTTTTCTTTCCGGAGAGCCGGTTGTTAAATATTTACCAGCACACCACTGGTTAGATGCCTTATCACCTAGTGTCAGGACTGCCACCCATTGCTTCCTTGGATTCACCATGTCCTCTAGGTTTGGAGAAGAAGTAAAGAATGTTTCAGCTCTTCCAGTTCAGGAGTTAAGGGCAAAACAAGATTCAATGTGGGAGATTGTGAATTAGATCTTCCATGCTGTTTTTTTGTTTTTTTTTAGTAAACACACATAAAAGAAAACAAATAGAAGCTGGTGGGAGTGATTTGAATTGGGACAGCAACTGTGGAGAAGTGGATTAAACTTTTTTTCCCATTCCATTTTTCCAATCCCTTGAAGCTGTTTACCCTATGGGTTAAAACATACAGCTACCCAAATAGTACTTGCATGCTTCCCACTCATAGAGGAAGACAGCACCCAGAGGGACAACTTTGATCATGAAAACAGTGCTGAGGAAAGTGTTAATCCTTCCCCCCCCCCAAAGTCCTTATCCAGCTGAAAAAGTTAAACATGGGAGAAAAGGAAGGCCTTCTTTTGTATTAAGATATGGGGGGTGGACAGGCAAAACAGACTCTCTCTTTTGCCACAGTGTAGCCTGCCCTCTGTTGACTCACTCATTCCTTTCATGAGGCAGTCACTTGTCAGCAACAGCACCTGGAAGCAAAGTTCTAATCAGCATCTTCAGCTCTGTTGTGGTGCAGACTGCCCCAGTTGTACTTTGGACACACTATTCTGGGAAACACAGCTGGTGATGCCTTCAAATTCATGTGTAAGCCGTTAACTGATGCTGATTAAATTTAAATGTTAATGATGTGAAAAGACCAAAATGCACTGGTGGTAATTTCTAACTAGAAGTTCTGCTGTTTTAGGGTGCTTCATGGGACTTTTGCTATCTGTTTAGTTCAAAGTTGAAACTTTCATTTAGTTTGGCATTTATAAAAAGAGTTGACTTTGTTTAAGATGTATTCTAATATTTGGTATCCATCTCCTCTTCATCCTGTCTGTGTAGGCCAATAAGTAGAGATTCATTCCTTTTAAGACTATACTTTCTGACCTATGTCCCAACCAAAGCAAAGTATTTTTGGCTTAAAGAATGAGGGGAAGATTTTTATTTTTTAAAAAAAGGTTGAGTATGGCATTTTTGAACTCTTTTCTAGGTATATGTTTTCATTAACATATCTCATGAATAGTATTAAACTCATTTCTAAGTTCCACGTATGTTGAAACTTTCTCACTCCATAGCAAGGAACTAACACTTAGATGGCTTCAAACAAATTATTTCTCTCTCCTCCCTAAACTTAGGAGTGGCTAGTTAAGTTTACTACACTACATTTTTGTTATATTCTGAATGAAGGCTTTCATTTGACAAAATAACCTTTGAAAATTCACATAATAGAAGCAAAACAAGGCTCTGTATCATATGAATTGATTAAGCCAGCCCCAGATGGCTATTTGTTTAAATTAATAATGAAGGGTAGGGGGAAATGCCTATGTAGTTATGCTCTTAGCATATTCATGGCAGACATTTGGCCTGGCATAATTTTTTTTCACATGAACATTATGTTACAAGCCGTGGTACTTAGCATTTAGCTCATAAATGGATATAATAAAACCTGACTTTCATTTCCAACTTTTCTTAAGAAGTTTGATGAGCTTATTGATTAATGTGAATTATGATTCTGCTTCTAACAATCTTTCTGTGACCATTGCATATGAAGTTTTATGAAAAGTTACTTTTGCATGCACCTGACTTTTCTCACATCTATGCAACCTTCAATCTTTTTGATAAATTTGACATATTTATAGTTTATATTTTCTAATTCCTTGTAAAATGTATTAATAACAGTATTAAATTTGCAGGTCAGTGGAAAAAATGGATGGAACAGACTCATGAGTGAGTACATAAGAAAATGTCCATCCCTAATTTCCTCGTAGGGCAATAGGAGTGAATTTCAGTAACCAATTTTCTCCTTAACAAGGAATCTATGGTTGAATGCTTGACATTTCCATAAGTAACTATGACTATAATCCCATACATACTACACTAGGAGTAAATCTCATTGAATTCAGTGGGGCTTACTTCTGAGTAGACATGCATAGGATTTCACAGAAAATCCGTTAGCAATAGCTGTTGCCTTTATTTTCTCTATTTTTGAAATTCGAGCTGAGTGCTGTAGCTTTAGACTCATCCTTGATAAATGTTCCCCTTTGTGACCCATATGACTGTGTTAAGAACCTTAGTTTTAAGCAGCATTATATCTGAAAGACAGGATCTTGATTAAGATGAACTTCAATTAAGATAAATGAGGGCTGCTGTGTCATCACTTTCTCATGATGAGGCTTGCATCCTTGGAATACTGCTGGAAGTAATGAGCATTTTCAATTTTCTTAGTGAAAGCACAAATTAGATTTGTGCAGGATTGCCTTCCCACCTGGGCTGCAAGTGTATGCACCTATCAGGAACTCTGAGGCTGCAATTTCATTATAAAGCTCTCTTCTCTGTATAATGGGCTTCTACCACCTTCCAAACATGTGAGTCAACGGAGTCTTGTTTCTAGGCAAAATAAAGCTTATTTATATAAGGTTTAACTTAATTGCTATTGATCCAAATAGTTTTCATATCTGTTCATGTCTGTTCCATCTGTACTGGATCAGTTTTGATTATTGCGGCCTAAAGATGTGGACAGGTTGCTTGAAGAGGTATGGACGACCCTTGCCACTCTTGGTTTCTTAGATCTAGCTGTAGGGGATTGACTCGGTGGGTCCGGGGAGTGATTAATGCTTCACTGGAGGAGGGGGAGATACCATCTGCATTGAAGGAAGCAGTGATGCATCCCCTCCTTAAGATGACCTCCCAGTGGCAAATATCCCCTTTTGGGGCAAGATATTTGAGAAGGTGTTGGCAGTTCAGCATCAAGCATTCTTGAAGGAAACTGATTACTTGGATCAGGTTCAGTCTGGCTTCAGGCCTGGCCATGGTAGTGAAACCACCTTGGTTGCCCTGGTTGAGGACATCTGTCAGGACAGAGATAGAGGGAATGCAACCCTGCTCATTCTCCTCGATCTCTCAGCAGATTTCAATATTGTTGACCATGGTATCTTTCTGCAGCATTGCAGGGAGGTGGGGGTTGGGGGCACTGTGCTTCAGTGGTTCTTATCATACCTCCAGGGCCACTTCTAAAAACTAGTTATGGGAGGCTGTTACACAGCACCACTGGTACTGTCTTGTGGTGTTCTGCAGGGTGTCATGGGCCCCAAGGAGAAGACTGGGAGGATGACAAATGGGTTGCAGACGTTGGAAAGGGGACTGGGGAAATCCTGAGTGAGACACTTCCTTTGGCAGCTCCATGCCTAGTGAGGAAAATGCTGGCAGTCCCACTCCATCTCTGTCAATTGAGGAAAAATCATCTCTGGCACACAGCACAGCCCTAACCAATGAGCAAATAGAATCAGGCCAGAGTGATAACACGAGTTCAGGGGAAGAGCTAACAATCTCACCAAGGTCACACCAGCTAAGAAAAGATGTCTACAATTAGACAATTTATTTCCGCTCCTAGAAGGAGCTCCCATCTTGCAGCACAAACTAGAAAGTGCCAGAGTAATTGGTGTAAATAGAGTGCCCACCCACCCCTCTTATATTTAAAGTGACTGGATATGATAAGGTCATTGCAACAAAGTCTGCGGTTGCCTCCACATGCGTAGCCTGTTCCTGAGACATGCATAGTGTTCCTGCTCTGTATCCTGAGGTATGTCAAATTTGCTCCTGCCCTGTATCATGCCTAGAGTGTGTGATGCTGGGTTCCTGTGCTGACTTCTGGAATAAAGCCTTATGGAAAATCCAGTTCTGAGTCTACTTCTCTGGCTAGGAGCCAGGACACAGGGCTTTTTAACATCTATATGAAGCCATTAGGAACTGCCATCAGGAGATTTAGAGTGAGGTGCCATCCATATGCAGATGACACCCAGCTCTACCTCTCCATTCTATCTGAATCAGGAGAGGCGTTTGAGGTGCTTGGAGGTAGTGATAGGCTGGATGTGGGCCAATAAATTGAGACTAAATCCTGAAAAGACAGAGGTGTTATGCATCCAGAGTTCTCATGTCTGGGTGGCGGAGAGATGGCCTGTTCTGGAAGGGGTTGCACTCTTTTGGAAGGAGCAGGTCGGCAGCTTGGGGGTACTCCTGTATCCAACATTATCATTAGAGGCTCAGGTGACCTCAGTGGCTGGGAGTACCTTTTCCCAGCTCTGGCTGTTTCACCAGTTTCGGCTCTTTCTGGACAGAGATGACTTGGCCACAGTACACCACGATCTGGTAACATCCAGATTGGATTATTGCAATGCAATGGATTATTGCAATGTGGGACTTGAAAATGATTCAGAAACTTCAACTGGCCCAAAATGCAGCAGCCAGATTACTGGCTGAGGTCCCCTTTAGGACTCATATAACCCCTGTTTTAAAACAGCTGCATTGGTTCAATCTAAAATGCCCATGTTAGTGTTTAAAGCCCTAAATGATTTAGGTCTCAAATATCTGAAAGACATCCTCCTTTCCTACAGGCACTCCCTACAGAGATTAGCGGAGGGGGCCTTTTTGGTTTCATCACCTGCAGAAGCTTGGGAGGTGGTGGTCCTGGAGAGGGCATTCTCTGTGATGGCCCCTAAGTTGTTCAGCTCCCTCCTCATTGAGGTGTATCTGGCAACTTGACTGTACAATTTCAGGCAAATGCTGAAGACATACCCAGGCATTTGACACCTGGGATATATATTTTTAGGACCCACCCTATTTTTTGTGATGTGTGATTTTAAGTTGTTTTAGACTAGTTTTAACGATGTGTTTTAAAACTGTTGTGGCCTGCCCTGGGACCTTTGGGTGAAGGGAGGGGCAAGACAAGCTGAGAAGAGCTGTTCCTGCCATTGTTCCTGCCAATATGACTTGTTGACATATTTAGAAAAGGAATGGAATACTGCTGCTACTGCCACCATCACCAGTATTGCTATGCCACTCTCCACTCCTCAGGGTCAAAGACTTCCCAAAGTGGCTTACATACAAATGTACATCATAATGCAGACACATAACTGTATTAAGATTACAAAACTAAAGCAGTAGTTCAAAAGCACTCTACAGTCCATCCCAACAAGTCCAATATAACCATTCAAAACATTGTAAAATTGAGGCAGCTACTGTCTGACATAGCACATTGCTTGGGGAGTCACATAACTATTAATAACATTGTGTAAATAAGTAAATAAATAACATTGTGTGGGTCTGAATGTTAGATTGCAGGCCTATTCAAATGATGACACTTATGCACATATAAACTATCTGTGACTGTAATATAAAGCACCCTCTCTGTACGAGGCTACTTTGTCCTGTTGTGGAAAATGGAGCTTTATTTGCACATCTTGTAACTACTGGAAGTCACACATACAGTATTGTTGACACAATCCAGTGGAACTCCCTCCCAGCTGAGATTAGACAGGCCCCCTTCCTGCTGAACAGGTCAGGTGCTTAACAAACTTTCCTATATCACCCAGCATTTTAAAGTAGTTTTCTGTTTGTATGATGAATTTTAATTGTTCTTATTCTTTGTATGTAATAGAGCACTTTTCCTTATGGGACTAAGAAGAGCAGGTATATACACCGTGTCCCATGCTCACCAACCTGCATTGTTGGCAAAAAGGATGTGTGAAATATTGATGTGTTGCATCTCCCACTGCATGAAAATGAACTCTGCCCCTCCCAAATCCTTGCCATGCAGAAAGAAATAAGAAGAGGATTGAGGTCATTCATTTTGCACTGAACTTTGATGAAAATGGAAGCAGTGAGAAGGGCTAGCGCTGTGTTAGGCCATGCTCTGATCCAAGCCTGGTTGACTCATCATTCAATGAGGAGTCAGGTCTACTGGACCAAGGCCTGTCTCCAGGAGATGCTTGCCATTTACCATTCTCTGATGTTATCCAAGCAAAAACTAGTCAAGGAGCTCCTGGTCCTACTGTCTGGGATGATTCATAGGAGCCATTTCTTATGGCCCATTGTGAGTCTACCTATTCAATGCCATTGTTTCCAGCTACTGCTTCTTTGTCATTGCTACCACCTGCTTACTTGCCAGGCAGAAAGCCAGTAAGCAAGTAGGCAGTGACATCTACTTAAGGTTGCCAGGCTCAGGGCCTGAGAATGATTCTGTATCTTTAAGAGAAGAAGAGAAAATTCAGCCAAATGCAAGTTTTCTTGCAACACTGTAATGGGAAAAACCACAAGGTGAAATTCTCCCTTCCCCCTGCACAACTTTTAAAGATACAGAAGACCTCTTGGAGGCTGGGCCTGGCAACCAAGAGGTCTTTTGTATCTTTAAAAGTTGTGCAGGGGAAAGGGAGAAAGTGGTTTTTCCCATTACAGTGTTGCAAGAAAACCCGCACTTGGCTGAATTTTCTCTTCTCTTAAAGGTACAGAATCATTCTCAGGCCCTGAGCCTGGCAACCCTACATCTACTCCTTCTCACTACCATCAGCATCTAACCAGACCAAGAGGCAGGTGAACAAGCATGGTGCAATGATGAAAAGGAGAAGAAGCAGGTCCATGAGGCTCCTGTTGAGGTCTGGGCCCTTGGCCAACTATGCTGACCCTTTACTTGCTGCTGCAAACCCCCAAAATTGAGAAGGTAGGTAATGATATAAAAAAACAAGTAGATTTTGTTGGCCCACAAAGAAGAGAACTCATTCAGGAAGCATCCATGGGATGAACTATGAGTGCAGGGGCCATACCTTTTGGTCTGTGCTGAAGAATAATGATGCAACAATTCGGCCTTTGTACTGGAACAATAAGTGCTTCGCCAAGACATAAAAAAAAATATTTATTGGGATGAGCTGTTCAGTGACGGTTAAAATTTTTTTGCATGACTGCCAACTGTCCTCAAAAGTATCTGTGAAATTTGTACCGACAGTGCATTATTCATTGTTTATAATTTATCATTCATGAGCCTTATTTAAAAACTTTCAATCATCCAGTCAGGGAAAAAACAAATAAATCCCATGAGATCGTGGAATTCATTGAAGGCTTTTAAAAACCTGATTCCTTTCACCTGTTAGAAGCTGGCATTTCATGAAGGGAAAAAATCACATTTTCTTCCAATTATGCACTGTTATGCTTACTCAAACAATACATGTGACTGCAAAATAAGTAGGCAAGTGGATTCAGACTTCCAAACTTTGCTGGAATAACATGGGGAGGAGCCCATTCCAGCGCATCCTCCTGCAGCCTAAGCACTGAACCTTGGCCCACTGGCTGAGGCCTAACTGTGAGCCAGAACAAGACTTCACCACCCTATGGCTAGCCCAGAAGACCATACTGTGGCTGCAGATCAGAATGCACACTTGCTCTGATCCCGTCCAGCAACCTGTCAGTAGAAAGAAGACAGATTACAACAAATCAAGCATCAGGGCCCTCATGCCTACAAAAGGGCCGAATGTGCAGCTTATAAACTCTAGACCTCCACCTACCTATGGCTTGAAGCTGTTCTTGTGGAAAATCCAGCAGGGAAGCCATAGAGGCAGCCCCAATCTTGAATGAATGAGTCCCAAACCCATGAATGTTGACTCCTGACTCCCGTGACTGCCCCAAACTGAAAAACATAAGGGAGGACCCCCTTCGTGCACAAACAAATAACCTGGTCCAGAACCCCTAACTGATGGGAAATGCTCCAACACCCTAATTGGACAGATACTCATTTGAGGGGGAGGCAATAGTACCACAGCACGGCCCCTACACCATTGGTCAGTCTTTGACCAGCACAGCCTTATATATGCACCCTCTTCCACAAAACACAGATTGGAAATCAAAAAGGCATGGAAGGGAATGTTGTACTTGGATGCTGCCACAATCTCCTCAATCTGGAAAATGTCAGGGCAGCGGCGTGAAACAAGAGCACCTCAAATGAGGAGGAATATAACTTTCCCAATTGACATAGCAAACCAAGGAGCAGGTCTGGAGAAAGTGGGAGACGGGGCTCAGGAGAAGTGGGGGGTTCCCTGGCCCACCCTTCCAACATACATCGGACACACAAGTCTTCAGTCGCATCGGGGAAACCCTGAGATTTGGCCAGGAATGAGAGGCCTGCCACCTTACATCGGAGGGTCCTGACAGCAAGGCCCCTCCTCCTACTGTCCATGAGAAATTCCAACAGGTGCTCTACTGGTATGGGCCACAATTGAAAACAGCTCCTGTTGGTCCTGAATTCTAGTAGATCCCTACCTGCTCTATAATAACCGGTGAGCATGCTGAGGGCGAAGGATAGGCCTATGGCCCTTTCTGATTTTGCTCTCCAATCTCCCACAGCACAGGCAGTATGACATCCGGCTGAGCCTTGGCCAACATCACCAGTTGTCGAAAACTCTCCACCTCGTTCTGTGACAGAGCATCAGCAATACTATTGTCAATGCCAGGGACATGCCGTGTGTGAAAAAGAATGTTAAAATGGAGACACTGGAGGACAAAAGCAAGGACAAGTTGCATGACAGAGGGGTTCCTGGATGTAAGGGAGTTGATAACCTGGACAGTGGCAATGTTATCACACCAAAAATGGACAGTAGATTTCTGCAACCTATCTGCCCACAGGTAGACGGCCACCACAAAGGGAAAGAATTTGAGAAAAGTCAAGTCCCTGGTCAACCCTCCCCAAAACCAAGCCCGAGACTAACCACTGTTACACCAGGATGTACTAAAAATAACCCCAAAGTCAAAACAGCCTGAAGCATCAGATGGAACCTGCAACTCTGCCTCCAAGAGACAATCCTTCCTCCAGAAAGAAATTCCACTGAAGTCCTGGAGGAAGGAGGACCACACTGCAAAATTAGCCCACAGAGCAGCATGACCCTAAACCTACAGTAAGACTGGGAGAGACCAGCCATGGCATCACAGAACCACCTCAGAAAGACCCAGCCTGGGGCAATAACCCTGCAGGAAAACTTCAGATGCCCAGCTAGCTCCTGGAAGGTAGATAATGAAACCTTCCTGGCATGAATGACCACCTATATTTTATCCCACAGGAGCTCCACCTTGGCCTGGGGCAGCCAGTAGCACTAAGCCCTTGATTCAATCTCAGTGCCCAGAAAGGTCAATACAGGGACCAGGCCTTCTACCTTCTCTGTGGCCAGGGGAACACCAGGCTCAGCCACAAGGCTATAAAATTGGGTCAGCAAAAATTGACACTCACTGGATCCAGTTTGGTCTGCAAAAGCAAGTCATCCAGATAATGCACAACTGTGTCCAATCCTGCTCGCCTGGCCCACTCCAGAAAGCAGCTGAAGCACTCAAATACGGCACAGGAAATAGAGCAGCCCATTGGGAGGGTGCAGTCCACATAATATTGGCCCCAAAAGGAAAATCCCAATAATTCAAATCCAGAGGATGGACAGGCAGGAGGCGGAAGAGGGATTTAATGTTGCATTTACCCATTAAGGCACCTCTACCACATGAGGGCACCATGTGCACTGCTGAGTCAAAGGAGATGTAGTGAACTTTGTACAAACTATCTGGAATAAAATCATTTACAGACTCTCCTCGCGGATATGAAAGGTGGTGAATAAGGCAAAATTCACCAGCTGCCTTCTTGGGAACTATGCCCAGAGAAGAAACCTGGAGAGAGGGGGTGGGAGGTAAGGGAAAGTGTCCAAGAACCCTGCCAGCCTACACTTCTTTACCAATTTTGTACCAAACCACTGCCTCAACCCCTGCAATGGATTTCAAATTGTGAGACATAAACACACACCGAGGACCAAAATAAGGAATGCGGAAACCAAAAGAAAAACCCTGCAACCAAAACTAGGCATCTTCTACTAAAGGATAGCCCTCTAACAGAAGCCAGAGGACAGGGAGTTTAACTGGGGATGGGCCCTTTTCCTTGAGCTGCCCCAGTCGAGGGCTGCTAGTTACTACTGTGGGTGTCCTTGACCACACTCTTGAAGGGCCAGGCCCTGGGGCAGCTAGTGCAGCAATGGGCTGTGCCACAGATGGAACACTTGTGCTGAAAGAGGCATGGGTTCTGAGCGCAAAACCCTCAGGAGCTAAACTCCCAGCAGAGCAGGTGATGTTGAACCCCTGGCCCACAATTGTGCGGGAAGAAGGAGGAAGGGCTGCCTTTGCCAACAAGTGGTCACAATTGGTCCAGTCTCCAGTCACTGGCCTTGCATTTGCCATAAACTGTAGCCACAAGTCAGGCTCTTTTTTTTCCCATGGCAAGAAACTGTAAAATGCTACCCACACACAGAACATCTCATCATACACCAACCAGGCTGAACTAGTGAACTCACTGTAACTCCTGTAGATGATATCTAAATATTTAAGGCAAATGGGACCTCTCTGACTGTTTCTGCAAATGACCTCAGCATAGATAAAATAGGCTGGCAGCCAATTAGCCCAAGTCCTATTCACCATCTTATGCTTTGGCCTATCAGCATCCTTATCGTCCCCCTTTTTTGTCCTTCTTAGCTGTTTTCCGATATAGAAAATAGAAGGTGGAAACCCAGTGGGGCCAGGGTCTCCCCAAATGGAATGACATCCTCTGACACCATACCGAATGGGTCCTCAGTGGCTGCTAGTGCAGCTGCCTCCAAGGACTGGTCAGGAACAGAGGCAGGAGGGGCAGCCTCTTTACTGGCCGCCCAGCTACCGTGGTCAACCACATGCTGGCAGAAGGGGAGCTGGTGGCAGCTGGGGGCCACTTCTACACCTTTTGAAGCACTCTGAGGGCAGCCTACATCTGGCCAGCGGGGGGGAAGGCCACTCCTGCCCTGCTGCCCACATTCCAACCCAGCCAGCCCCAATACTGTGTTACAGCAGGCAACTCACATTGCAAACCTGCAGCAGAAGCCTCCATCAAAGGCCATTGATCCAGAACCATTGGCATGCTCCCTTAATCCACCTGGGGAGCTGAAGCCACCTGCTGGGACCAGCTTCCAAAGCATCCAGCCATGCTGGTGCCTTATTTGTACCAGCACCTCCCTTACTTACCCTGGCCCTCTTGGTGAGGGGCCTAGACTGGGGTTGGGGGAGAGGCTGAACTGTGGCTGCCTGTGATTTGCGCATGCAGGAGGGCCAAAGTTACCCCCCAAGGAAGCTCATCATCATCATCCAAGGAGGCTAGCGCAGGGGGTGGGCACTTGGGGGAGACCTATGAGCCTTACCCTTGGGCCCCCCATTCCTTTTTTTGGAGGCATGGCCACCAAGAGTAAGCCAGTAGGAGACCTGAACCAGATGATAGGCCCAGGTGATAGGCCAAGGCCTGTAAGGGCCTAGAGGTCTCCCATAGCAAAAGTCTGGGTCAATGGACCCAGATTCTATAAGGCCGCGAAGGCCTTAAAAAGGTGAAGCAGCTCATGTGGGGATAGGCAGCCACCTTGGCCTGCAAGGGTCTGTGCCTACTAAGGCATCCAGCCAATCACTAGGCCCCACACCAGCAGGCTGAACCACTGCCTGCTGCCAACATTGCCCCTGAGGCACAAAAACACTCATGTCACCCCCTCAAGCCTTGTTCTGGCTGAAACTGCCAGCTACTCCCAAATCTCAGCCCACAGGGGCCTATGAAGTCACCACTCGCCCAGGTATGCGAAGCCACTGCTGCTCGCACCAGCATGAAAAGCCACCGCTGTCACCCACTGATGTGCAGGAGACCGCTGTTGTCGCCAGCCAAGGCACAGGAAGCTTGGAGCACAAGTGCTGCCTCAGTGCCGCAAATGGTGGCAAAGACGCAAAGCAGACTGCACCACTAAAATGGCGAAGCGAGGCCTGTCCACATCCAAGGCAGGCCGACACTCTGAACTCCCTGCTGTGATCCAGTCAAAGAGGGAAAGGTGCAGGCAGCATGGGTTTAAATAAGCTTGGTTGCCCCACCCCTACAAGGCCATGCTCGCCATGCAGGCATGCCCCATGACTGCACCATCCTCACCCAAAATGGCAGCCAGAACTTCAGGCCCCGGGCCACAAACATGCCCCTCTCCGAGATGATGCGCCTGGGGTGCAGAGGAGGGATTCTCTACTGCTCCATACATGGTTTTCCCCAGCCATCATCCCCACCAAGTGATGACTGAGGATGGAAGAAAAGCCCAGTTCATCAAAACAAGTAATGGTGCTGATTATAAGAATGACCCAGACCACACAGTTTTGTTTTATTTATTTATTTATTTATTGCATTTGTATACTGCCCCATAGCTGAAGCTCTCTGGGGAGTTTGCAACAATTAAAAACATTAAAAACAATGTTAAAAACAAAACAACAATTTTCTTGTGTGGAGCACATGCTTCTGGGGCCATGCTTCTGATTCACAAGAGCACATTTGGATGTTTGATGAGGTGAGAAAACAAGGCAGCATGAGCTAGTTCTTTCAGTTTGTACATTTCTGCTTGGCAGGCAATGTGGAGTTTTTCCTTATGGGGTGTATGTGAAAGTTTAATAAGCAGTGAAAACACACAGATGTTTCAGCCATTACTTAGAAGTATGAAAAATGAGTAGGGCATGCTTACTGGTTTTCCTCGTTGTCAAATGTTCAAAGTTATTCAAAATTAAACTTTGGGATAGTAATACGATACATGGCTGGGGCACCTTGGCAAAGTTTCCTTGATCATCTTCTAATACATTTTTTCCTTATGTTTCTATGCTCTTGTCTTCTTCTTTATGTGTTGGTATTGCATGCCCACTCCAGTTTAACAAATACAGATTAGTGTGGAACTTTACTGCTTCTTGTGATTTTCATAGCAAATAAGTTTGCTATTTTGAAAATGAAGAAATCAGATGATCTCACATCATGCTACCTTGGTTTATTTCTGAAGAAGAAACTGATTTGGTGTTCCAAAATGAAATACTGTGAAATACTGGCAAAATTCACTGGGTAATTTCTTTGAAAGAAGATTGCTTACTAAAGTATGCTTTTGGAAAGGAAGGCAAAAAGCTTTTATCGGTGTTTATGGCCTGCCAATTTGTAGCCAACTATATAATGCAGCTGTGCTTTAAAGCTTCATCATAAAACTATACATCAGTGATAATATTGAAGAACTTGGTGTGGTCAGGTATTCCAAAATGGTCTCATTTAGGAAACTGCCAGTCATCCTGAGTAAGCTGCAGATCATTGATATAGTCAACATGTATTAAACCTTTGGGGCTGAGGATAGTTATTATGTACAGGATATAGGCTTGATCTTTTCTTGGCCTATGGAAAGTTCACATACAAACATATAAGGAAGCAGATCCACTGAGAGCACTTGGAACATGGGTATAGTGAAATTATATTAGTTTAATAATATATTAGAGACACTCTACAGGGTGTATTGAGTAGTCTTATCAAAATATTGTTACAGTCTAGTTTGAAGCAAGACTCATCATTCCTTGAAGAGAAAGCATGCACATTAAATGTCATCTTCTGTACTCTGGATTTAAATCTTATAAATGAAAACTATCGTGAAAGTTATCATAATAACAACATTTGAGCAAGATCCTTTCCAGACCATTGTAGAAAAGAAATTTCCACAATCTCAAGGTGTACAACACAAGACAGCACAAAATGAGAAATTTGTGTGAATTTGCATGTAAATATTTATTTCAGTGTTTGAAGGAATGTCATAGGAACATGGTAGGTCAATCACACAAGTGTACTACTGCTTGTGCAAGGGTGGATAACAGGTGATCCATCAAGGTCCAGATGCTTGACTCCTTCATCTTTGCCATTTCAAGAAAGCAATGGTTTTTCAAAGCTTCAGTGATTTTTAAAAGTCACCTAGCAAGGTGATGGGATGCACAAGTTGTGCAGGTTTGTGCTAAGCTTCTTGCTTGTTTTAATAGTTCAAAAAAAATAGCTCAGATTCAGTCCTTGCAAAGTCACATGGAGATGCATGACTTATTTACTGATTAGAATATTCTGAGAAAACTAAGATATGAAGCAGTAACATGCAGATAATACTTGCATTCAGTCCATGAGTTTGCAAAGATATTTGAGTGCATGAGACTCATCTGCTATAACTTCTCACATTTTTCCACTAGTGCATATATGTATCTATTTTTAAAAGTGTGCATCTCACCTTAGTCTTTTTAATGCACTGGGAATCTTTGCCTTTAAAGAGGTGGCATAACATTGAACTGATTGTTGAAATACAGAATTTGTGTACGCTCGCCTTCCCAGCTCATTAGCAAGCTCCTGTTCAGCTACACTTTCACTGTACATGGCAAAAATTTTATTTGATGGCCTCAATAAGGGATGATAGAAGGCAAGTGACATATGTGGATGGTTCACTACTGCCTCTCACTGAAGCAATTGACTACAAGCAGTTCCAGTGTGCATCAGTCAGTACCACTTTACAGCTATGCCACAGGGGCATAACCTTGTTGAAAACAGAGAAAGGAGAAAAGACAGTAATAAGGGAAGTGGCTTAAATAAATAGGTTCCTTTACAATGTTACACTCTCATTCAAGAGTAGAATAGCTTTGCACTGACATTTCAAAACAGGCACAAGTTAGTAACAACTCTTCATATAGTGGAAGGCTAAGTGTACATCCGTAGCTAAACCTAACACATACCACAACCTGTACTGATTAATTCAGGTGCTGATAAAATTTCTTTGTGATCGTGCTCAAATTATATTGTATGGTGGCAGAGAAATGATAAATTCCATACAAGGGATAATTAAGAAAGTGATTTATAATAAAACAGCCAGTACTATAATGCCTTTATAGTGCAACCACATTTCGAATACTGGTTGCAGTAGCAGCCGGTGCAGTGGACCACTCTCTGACATGGGCTTTGCTGCAGCTTAGCTGGACAGTACTGGTGTGGGGCAGGGTGGCAGCAAGGTAGGTGCTATGTAGACAAACCAGCAGGAACCCCAGATTGGCTCTATTGGTATACCAAGTCCACAGTTCCATACTCTCCACCACCCTCTCCTACCATAGCACCATCCAGGTAAGCTGCAGAAACAGCAGCATTGGGAAGCTCCACCCTGTCCCACCAGCCACTACTTAGTGTGTACAATCCTGGTTGCCCCATCCCAAAAATGGATATCATGGAAGTGGAAAAGGGAAAACAGAGCAATCAAGAGGTTTGAGCACCTTCTCTACAAGGAAAGGCTTCAAGTGCTGGTGGCCAACATGGTACCTTCCAGATGTTGTTGCATTGCAACTTACATCAGTGTCACAATCATGGGAGATGTGGCCAAACATCTAAAGCTGATGTGGGGATCCTCCAGATGTTACTAAACTACAACTCCCATCAGCCACAGGAAGCATGGCCAATAGCCAGGGATTATGGGTGTTCAGGAGGGTGAAAAGTTCCCCACACCTGATCTAGAGTGGCACTACCTTGGCATCTGGGGGTTGAAAAATAAACAACTAAGGAAAGACATGACTGACATTAATACAATTATTCCCAGTTGTTGATGGACAAATAATGGAGCAGGGCTATTGCCTTCCTACCTAGGTTTTGGGTTTCCTAAAAGTATCTTGGTGTCTGCTGTTGGAAACATCATGCTGGCCTCTCTAGTCCACCAGGGCTTATGTTCTTGAATAACTCCTGCTTCTTTTTGCTAATTTTTGTAGGGAGATGCTGAACTGTTGTGGTACCTTTCTTTTCTGCTAGCCACAAATATGTATACTTGTTTGTTTGTTTGTTTGTTTATTATTTGATTTATATCCCGCCCTTCCTCCCAGCAGGAGCCCAGGATGGCACTTCATTGGCTATTAACAGTTCATTGTTTTGCTAGTATTTAGAAGTATTTCCATTGGTCTCAGTGAATAGCTTCAGTTCTTTAAAGCTTCCATTAAAGTGTTATTTATCCAATCTTGCTTGCATGCCAATATGTTTGAGCATGAGGAGATGCAGCAGTCAAATGCTACATACTCAAAATACCTTTGTCCTAATTTTTCAATACATGTCAACTTTTTACTGTGACAACTACAGAAGCTTTTGATAGTTGGCCAGATGTGAAACAGTCAAATTTCAGCATGTACTGAGAAATTGGAATTTAGAGAGAAGGTAAAGAAATCACAATACCTTTTCATTGTGCAGTAAAACCCAACACAAAAATGATAGGAATGCATCATGAGTGACATTAATCAGCCCTCGGGGTCAGATTATTAGATATCTGCTGCTACAGTTATTGCACACAGTGCTCTCAGCACATTGGATGGTTTCCAAACAACATGTCTGAAGCCAGATGTTAGGAACAGCACTGCACAAGTATATCTAGTTTTAAACTATAAAATTACAAAAGTATGCCATTGTAATAGAAAAAACTGGCCCTGAATAATGTATCTGAAACCCTGGAGGGAACGGATAGGATTTTTAGCATCTCAGGGCCAAGCTTGGCTTATTTATTTATTTATGGCATTTGTAAGCCACCCCATAATATAAAGTTCTCGGGGTGGCTTGCAATAAAGAAGTTTTAAAAAGATACAAAATAAAACACAAAGCTGTTTTTTAAAAAAAAACAAAACCCACAAGCTACCACCACACCTCCAAAGTTGAACAGAGACTTAAGAATTGAACAGTCCAGACTACCTAGCCTAAGTGGACAAAGAGGTCTTTACAGAAAAGACCACAAAGATGGTGCCAGGAAAGTCTCACTGGGAAAGCTGTTCTAAAACTGGGATGCTACTACCAAAAGGGCTCTCTCCCTGGTGATTACCTGCCTCACATCATTTGGTGAGGGGACATTCGCATCAGGACTTCCAAAGAGGTTCAGGTAGGCACATATGGGAGAAGGTAGTCTCTCATGTGATATATCAGGTATCACAGTCCTGATAAAAGGCTTCCTGTTCAATCCTACTTAGTCTAGCCAAGACTATTCATTATACAGCCACAAGAGTGGCTGTATACCATAGCCAGCATGGATTTTTCACATTCCGCAATGTTAAATTGAAAATACCCTCCATGCCATTCTGATGCTTCCCATAAGCTCATTTCAAAACAAAACCTTACAAAACGTATAGTACTGAACTCAGAAACGCTTGCTTAACAACCCTCTCAATTTTATGGCAATACACAAAACAGAGAGAATAGAGTTCAAAGTCTAAAAAGAGAGTAAAAAACCCCCAGAGCCCTTTTGGACTTTTTTCTCTCAGAGTTAATTTATTTATTTATTACATTTATACCCCACCTTTCTTTTCATGCTAGAAATCCAAGGTGGCTTACATATGGTTCCCAGGTGGTTTCCCATCCAGGCACTGACCAGACCTGACCCTGCTGGCCTCATGTCCCTTCAGACCATAGTTCTCATAATCTGTTGAAATTCATTAAAAATCAGCCATGTTCACAGAGGACCTGTAATCCTAATACTGACCTTGCCCCATACCCTGACCTTCATCTTCTGCAATTTAAAAGTTAAAAATGCCTGGCTCATTTTTAATTAATTTAAGAAATTTAGCATTGAACTCAATGATAATGTCAGGCATGCTCAGTAAGAACCAACTGTCAGTGTTCTAAAAGCCAGACTCACAGCTGCTGGGCTTGCCTAACCAAGGGGCCACACCCACACCAGACTTTGATTTCACTTGAGACAGTCATGGCTTCCCCCAAAGAATTCAGGGAAGTGTAGTTTCTAAAGGGTGCTGAGAGGACACTCCTATTCCACTGACAGAGCTCCAGCGGTCAGACTGGTTTAACAGTCAGCCACTCTAAATGAAGGTCTGTGATGGGAACATGGCTTCTCCTAGCAACTCTCAGCACCCTTTACTAACTACACTTCCCAGGATTCTTTGAGAGAATCCATTACTGTCTAAAGAGAAATAAAGGTGTGGTGTGGATGTGGCCAGGGACAGCTTTGGTTTAAATTTGGGTGGGAGGCTACATGTGCCTGCTATAGAATAAAAAGGTGGGGGAAATGCTGAAAAGCAATGATACTGTCCACAATGTTTTCCTTTTGGAAAGGAAAGGGGCTTCCCTTCTGCCCAGTGCCCACCCACCCAATCTCCTCCCCTCCCTGCTCCTCCCCTGGTCAGTGTTGGACTACAACCTGGGAGACCAGGGTTCGAATCTCCACACAGCCATGAAGCTCATTGGGTGACCTTGGGCCAGTCACTGCCTCTCAGCCTCAGAGGAAGGCAATGGTAAACCCCTCTGAATTCCGTTTACCATGAAAACCCTATTCCTAGGATCGCCATAAGTTGGGATCAACTTGAAGGCAGTGCATTTCCATTTTCAAACATGATTGCCCAGAAATAAATCCCATTGAACTCAAAAAGTATGCAAATGATCAAACCCACCCACCCTTCTCCTGCCTCCTATCCCCTCCCTCTTGCCCTTCCCTCCCCCTTCCTTTGCCCCTCCCTTTCCCTCCCCAACCCCTTCTTTGCCTTCCTTCTCCTCCCCCTCGCCTTCCTCCTTCCCATGGTCAGTTTTACCTATCTTAACCATGATTGCACAGGAGTAAATATCATTGAACTCTATAAGCATGCAAATAATCAAACCTGCCCTCCCCTCCCCCTTCCTTTGCCCCCCTCCAATCCACCCCTTCCCCTCCTCCTACCCCCTGGTCAGTTTTACCTTTCCTAACCATGATTGCATAGGAGTAAATCCCATTGAACTCAATAAGCATGCAAATGATCAGACCTGCCTTTCCCCTTCTTCCCTTCTCCTATCCCTTCCTCCTCCTTTTCCCTCTTCCTTCTTCCTCCTCCCCTGCCCACTCTAGCCCTCCCTCCTTCCCCCCTGGTCAGTTTTACCTATCCTAAGCATGATTGCACTGGAGTAAATCGCACTGAACTCAATAAACATGCAAATGATCAAACCTGTCCTTCTCCCCTCCCTCTCCTGCCTGCTCCCCTCCCCCTTCTCCCCTCTGCCCTTCCTACCCTCCCTCCTCCTCCTCCTCCTCCTCTGCACCCCATCCCCTGTGGTCAGTTTCACCTATCCTAAGCATGATTGCAGGGAAGTAAATCCCACTGAACTCAATAAGCATGTAAATGATCAATTTTCAGCAAATTTGCACAGGATCCCATTTCTTACCTCCTGGATTCAAAAGCAGAGAAATTCACTAATAGGCAAAAAAAACCCTTGTGGTTTAAGAATGTACCTATAGCCCACAGATATTTCTATCAAACGTTAAAAAGCAGGGAAATTGGGCAGCTATAGTGAATGCACCAGGGGAACAGGAGACCTGATCTCCTCTCTGAGATATTGGACTGCCCTACAAATTTGTCAGAATGCAAACACAATTTGGGTTGGTCTTTCACAGTCTAATCCACTTGCTGTGTAGCTTGGAAGAATTTGGTAACATGTGCCTCTGAGCATATGGTGAGTGGTGGCAACACCTGCAATCAGCCCAAATAAGAAAGAAGACATATGCTGTGCTGATCTTGTTTTAGCAGGGAGGAAGCAACATTATTAAAACAGCTGATATAGTTCAGATGGTCACTTTAAATATGTCTGATTTACTTTGCAATTTTAGTGAAGTTTCCTATAGTAAATCATTCTCTTTTGATTCTGTGAATACAGGAATACCCCGCTATATGGACTTTCAATTTACAGACACTCGCAAGTACGAACATATTTACAGTAGCACCATTCCCCTGTTTATGTACGCTCACTTCGCAAGAATGGACACTTAACTGTTTTAATTTTACTAGTGTAGTGTTATAGCTAAGTTTTATGAGTGATTGAGTGTGTGGGAACCCATTATTCCCTTTTCCTCATTCCCTCCCCTCTCTCATGGTTTTGTTTTGTCTGGGGCATTTGTTGAGGGATTTTTAACCTCTCCCCTCCTCAGCCCTGTTGAGGGCTCTGGCTGCTGCCATTCCCCCGAGATGAGCCTGGGCTGGGAGCCTTCCCGCCTTTTGCCGCCAGCTTCATTTCTTTCCAGGCGGCGGTGGGTTTTTTTTTTTACTTTCCTTCCCTCCTCCTTAGGAGGGCTCCGGCAGCTGCCGTTCCCCCTTTTCGGTTCTCACGTTTCTTGTGAGACGAGCCTGGGCTGGGAGCCTGCGGCTGCTGCTCCCCTTTGCAGCCTTCTCGCCTTTTGCTGCCAGCTTTGTTTCTTTCCAGGCGGCGTTTTTTTTAAAAAAAATTCCATCCCTCCTCCTTAGGAGGGCTCCGGCGGCTGCCGTTTCCCCGTTCAAACACGTTTGGCTTTGCAATTTAATGGCACATAAAAAGAAAAGGTAGTGCTTCACTGTAAGTACATTTTCAATTTATGTACTCGCTCTGGACCCATTGCGCACGTTTATACGGGGTATTCCTGTATGTGAAGTACAGCAACACTTTGCAACACTAAAAAAAAGCTCCAAAAACCATTGTGAAATAATGGCACTGAATGTTCTGCACAATTATTTCCAATGGACATGTGGAGTGTCTCAGTTTGCACAAGGTAAAACAGTGGGAGGTGAAATATATTCTAGCAAAATTCTAGCTGTGCTCTATGTTTTTAATTCACCATGCCCACATTGCCTTAAGTGAAGTGGTTGAAACATAACAGCCTGAAAACATACATCCTCTTTTTTTCAACAGCTAGAGTCATTGCTGAAGTAGCAACATATTGTAATCAGTCTGATTTTACATTAAACTACAGTTTCAGATTCAACTGTTAATGCACCCAAAATAAAAATAGTACAAAACCTCCAATTTGAAACACAAAAGGCTGTTTTCACCATCATATGACACTGACCAATAAAAAGGCTTTGAAATTAATAAAAATAAATTTTGACACAGATTTCTAGGATGAATAATGAGAGAAATAAAACTTTCTAGATTAGATTCTCTGTAGAAACATTAGTGACACAGGAAAGAAGCAAAGGAAGAAGAACACCAAGAAACATACAAAAATATAATTCTCCATCTTTGGAGATGGCAGGTGTTGCCACCGCTCACCATATGTTCAGAAGCACATGTTACCAAATTCTTCCAAGCTACACAGCAAGTACTGTGAAAGACCAACCCAAATTGTGTTTGCATTCTGACAAATTTGTAGGGCAGTCCAATATCTCAGAGAGGAGGTCAGGTCTCCTGCTCCCCTGGTGCATTCACTATAGTTGCCCAATTTCCCTGCTTTTTAAAGTTGGATAGAAATATCTGTGGGCTATAGGTACGTTCTTAAACCTCAGGGTTTTTTGCCTATTAGTGAATTATATTTAAGAGATGGTAGAACAGACATGGGGAATAGGAGTTCTTAGAGTAGCTTTAGACTTAACCCTCTTACTTAAGCCTGCCATATCAATCTGTTTTCTGGAAGAAATGTCTCTGAATGCATTTCCCATTTTTACTAAATTTAGACTGGCAGCCAACATTTTTGTGAGTTACTAAGTCTGACATCTAATTAACACAGTCTTTACAGGTTTAATGAGCAGAGATAAATTTATATCCTTTCTTTGGCACATTTTAATTAGTTGTAATTACGAGTGGAGTGACCTGAAAAGATTGTTGTCCCATGGATTCACAATAAATTTGTATAATTTTTATATGTGGGGACAGAATGAGTTTTTATGGATGGAAAAACTAAAGGTTATTTCAACCATTATACCAGCCATATAAAAACCTTCTGTAAAGCTTGGAGAACCCAAACAGTGGACATTAATATTTTATTGCACTGCAGTTGATGTTTCATAAATTATATTTATTGTTTTCTATCTGAAGAATAAGTAAGCATTGTGATCTACGTCGGTCAGCATTAGTGCTATCTGGATCATATCTGTGGCATTTCACTCTCGGGGGAAAATGCTGTGTTTAATTAATGCATTTGAAATGCTCTTTAATGCCAAGTAACTCCAAAAGTGAAATGGACAATAAACAAGGTGAAATACATCATTGAAAACAGATGAAAATTTTCTTTTAGGCCCCCTTGTGGTAAAGATACTTTTCTTCACAAATAAAGTGTCACACGGCAACTATTATACTGAGGTGGAATCCTATGCAAATTTACTTGGGAGCATGATTGGTCAAATGATTGGCCTGATGGCTGGGGAGGGGCCAATTTTCACCCCTATCAAGATGCTGGGCATCTCTGCCAACCCTAGTGCAATGTCCCATTTTTTCCCTTCTTTGCTGCCGCCACCAAAATCAGTGGCATCGTATAGAGTCCCCAGGCCAGGAGTCTTTGGAGGATCTCATACAGACACTGGGCCAGGGGTTAGCTATCTTTGCCATATTAAGTATGCTTAGAAACTGTAGCTGCTTACTAGCACATTAGTACAGAGACTGGCTTCTCTCCATCAAGAACAGATTTGGAGAGAAAGACACCATTATACACCACGGGAAGATCCGTGACATTCCTTTCTACTTTCAAAATGTCCCAGAGGGAACAATGCTATGTTAATAGGAAATCCCCCCCCAACAAATGCCAGTTTCAGAGGAGGGGTTTTCTTCAGGACAACAGCATAGGAGGAAAAGCTTAATAGCATAGGAGGAAAAGGTTGTATTCAGTGGTCTGTGAGTGGTGCTCCGCTCATGCAACAGGATTTCCCCTTTCTCTCCTCTTCCCATACACCTTCCAATCTGCTCTCCCAACCCTGAAGCAGATTTTTAGGATGCATAGGGAGCTACATGGGAGATAAGGAGGATATTCTGTTCCACAGATGAAACACCACAACACATAATTTTCAGCTCTTCCAAGATGATGTTATTCACACTAAAAATAACAACTTGCCCATTAAATGCACACACAAACACAAACAGTCACAGTGTCATATTCTAGTTTGGCCTTGATTGTGCACTCACCACAAGAAGTGCTTTGCAGAAACATCATGGAGGCAAAGAGCCCTTCTTTTTTACAGGACACTTCCAGGGGAGTAAACTGGATTCCTAGTAATTATAGCTCAGCAAAATTCACATGTACTTATTCTGATTCTCCAGAAGAGCTGATATAGCATTTTGACAGAGGTGTGACTGTGAGCCTGGAAATATAAGTTTGAATGTCATCTCAGCCATAAGACCATAAACCAGGTGCTCTTAAGCAAGTGTCATTTCTCAGTTCTCTATTGGAAGTATGGGAATAATAACAGTGGTGTGCATAATTTGCAAAGCTTTTGTAAAGGTACTACTTTCAACATTAGAAAAGTGGTGCTATCGGACAAAATTTGGGGCAGAAGTCCAGGACATCACTGAATACAATGACAGAGGGCCCCGAGATTTCTGCAAGGATACATTACCATCTAAGGGGTGTGTGTGTGTTCCTTCTAAGACTGTTATGTCCAGAAAATTGCCGAACTGCACCACCACACTTTAAATTTGCTATACATGCTAATTAAAATGATGATAATGATAGTAATAATACAGCCCCATTCTATTAATGCTTCCTAGGAACCAAATGCCACTGAATTTAATGGACTTAATCCCAAGTAGGGGTGGGGGAGAAAGTTGACTCAGTTCCCACTTAAACCCACAATTATCAGTTTTTCACTTTTCAAAATGATATGAGAACCAAACACAGTCATCCTTCAAAATTTGCAAGTATACAAATTTTGTGATGCAGTTCTCCAACTAAACAATGTTTACAAATGCATTTATTATGGGGAAATGTGTATGCAACTGGAAATATTGGTGAATAACATGAAAGAGCATTCTATTAGGAGAAATTGCTTGCAAAAATTTGTGCATTAGTCAAAACTGCACACAAAATGTGTTTATTAGAAGAAATTTGCACTAAAATGCTGAGGAATTTTCATGAGGTTTGTTTAAAATCACAAATTTCTTCAAACATATGGAGAATTGAATTTAAAATTTGAAAAATGAGAAACCAAGAGAACCAAAAAGGACAGACCATGCCATCCCTAGGAAAGAGAGATACACCTCTATTTGCTCCACTAATCTGCATAGAACAGCTGAGGGGGCTGCTATGTGCCTCTGTGTGTGTCTCCTGTGTGTGCGTGCAGGGCCAGCCCCAGGCATGCTGGGGCCCTTGGGCATCAGCTTGCCCCGGCATGTGCACATGTGTGTGCGTGCGTGCGTGCATGCATGCATGTAGAGGGCCCCCATCCCCCCACCTACCTGTCTCTGCTCCCCTTCCGCCCATGCCCCCCACCTACCTGTCTCTGTTTCCCCTTGCCCTGGAGCTACAGATCCCCTTCCACGATCTGCGGCAACAGCTGCAGATCGCAGGGCAGGAGCTTCTGCCTGCCCACCATTCCCTCGCCCCACCTACCTGTCTCCTGTCTTTTGGCATTCCCATTAACCAAGATGGTGGACATGGTTTCGCTAAGGGGATGAAGCCTCTGCCGCCATCTTGGTTGATGGCACGGGTGCGTGCTACACACGTGCATCTCTGCCATCAACCAAGATGGCAGCAGGGGCTTCAGCACCTTAGGGAAACCAAAGCCACCATCTTCATTAAGGGCAATGCTAAAAGGCAGGAGACAGGTAGGTGGGGCGAGGGAATGGTGGGCAGGCGGAAGCTCCTGCCCTGCGATCCACGGCTGTTGCCGTGGATCGCAAAAGGGGAGCAGAGGGGCCCCTGTAGCTCCAAGGGCCCTCGGGTCAGTGCCCCACCTGGCCGTCCTTTAGAACCGGCCCTGTGTGCATGCGTGCACATGGGCTCCTGTGTGGGTTGGCCACATCTCCTTTTGGCCATGCTCATGGCTAGCATGCAATCTCCAGAAGAAGATGAATGTGGGTTTCAGGCCAAAAAAGATTAGCCACTCTTTTGCTAGAGAATAGGTTAAACACAGGGGCACTTACTTTTGAATAAACATGCACAGGATCACACTTTTGGAAGGGGAATGCTGTACGCTGAAAGAGCTACACATGCTTGGAATTAGCGGCTCATTCTTTACATAATTAACTTTTGCATTGTTCTTAATTTGGAATGTCCATTTTTTGTAGCATGGTGACAAGCCATTAGGGTATGATTCAAACTTAGTAGTAACAATAATACACATGGCAAAACTTTCCACAATGGGAAAATAAGGCATTGTTAGGTAGTGTTTTTGTTTTGTTTTGATGCATAAATGTGAAAACCTCCACTGATAAGAATACCAAAGATAATAAAATTATAATAGTGTATAGAAAAGCAAATACGAACATTATAGTATATGTTTTTAAAGCTATGCTAGCCTTTTAACACTTGAGCTGAGTTGCAGTTGTGTTTAATAAAGTAGCACAAAACTTCTGTTTGTTAGCACGTGGCAGCAGAATAATAGTACCACCACCACCACCGCTACTACTACAGTTAATAGATTTGGTCAATTTTACTGCTTCCCAATTAGCACTTGTTTCCAGTACACCACTCAGAATGATAAATGGAATTTGACTACACAGTGCTTGCAAAATGCAGTGCCTGTTTAACAGAAAACAGAAGAGCTACAGTAAAAAATAAAGTAGCAGTGCTTTGACTTTGCAGAAAAAGGAAGTTCTGATTTAAAAACAGGGTAAAAAAGAAGGGGAATTCTTTTTTAGCAAAAAGTGTGGGTTGGATCCAGAGTGTACCTTTTATGAACAGAAGGGCTCCATCTCTTCATGAAAAGGATTAAAACCTAGGGATTGAAGAGAATTTAGTTTGTAGGCCGATTCCTACATCCATACATTTAGATTGGTCGTGTGACCTCCAGTCCTTAATAAGTTAAACGAGGAGAAACGGTGGCCTAAGTAAAAACACACAACAGCTCAATTTTTTTCTGCTTTTATTTTCTTTCCACTGGGCTCTGCTGGCTGAGCCAGTATTCTCCTTCCCATGTGCTCCTGAATGCAGTTGTGATCTGGTGTCCTTTAAACCAGGGTAACTTCAGCCAGTTTATGCAGGTTCCTCAATGTATACACGCAGGTTTTGTATTGCTCAATATCAGTGGAACCAACAGCAACAACAATTACATTGCATTCTATCCTCATGCCCTAGCAGGAGTATTCCTACTGAGGGTGCCCGTCAGCCTTTGTCCTGGATACTATAGATTCCTAAAGACTCAAGCAAGACAATTCAATCTCCCCTCTCATTTTTCAGTTTTTTCTTTTCTGACTGGCACTCAACATTCCCTGGAACCTCATGTCCAGAGATCATATTTCATCCTCATTAGCTGTTGTTGTTGTTTTTTGTTTGGGGAGGGGGAGCTTTTACAGTTTTCGATTGCACTTCTGCAAACTGTGTGCCTCCCTTGAGCATACTGATACTCCTCTATTGTGTCTCAGCAGGCTGCATTTTGGTTCCCTTCCTGTTAGCACACAGACACTAAATTGGATATTGGAGGTATGATTACTAAGCGAGAAAGGAGAATATATATATATGTTTGCTGTAAGACTATTAAATATATGTGACTGACTGCTGCAACTGTCTTTAAGTGCAACTCTTAGAAGAAAACGTGAGTTTGTAATGTATTAGAGGACTTTGAAAAGCTTCTGTGAAATCAGCTTTCTCTCACTTAAGGCTGATTTAGATGTTACTTCAGTAGCAGGAATAACAGATGTGAGAATGTCTCTCTACAAATCAGTTTCTTTTTTCTGGTAGATGCAAAGGACTAGCAGACCAAACTGCATAAAGAAAATATAATTTACACAGCTTTAAATAACCCATTTTTTGGAGCTCATTCTTCCAATACTGTGAGATATTGTAGAGCTGAAAAATACTGCAAGACTGTGGAATTACAGTGTAAAAGACAGACAACCCAATTTCATCCAAGGATAAGGAACCTATGGCCCGCCAGATGGACTCCAACTTCCACCAACTCTAACCAGCATGGTCAATGGTCAGGAATTATGAGAGCTATAATCTAACAACATCTGGAGACTTAAACCAAGAGCAACAATTTTTGAAACACAACAAGGTATTTCAAAAAGGAGCACTGGTATTCATAAAGCATGCACACACTTCAAAGGAGGAATTTTCATATAAAAATCAGTAGCAGTTGCTTGGTCATTAATCGTACACTTCCTCCTGCCCAGTATCATAGTGTTGGTTCATAGAATCTCATTAGAACAATTAGGCCACCATCCCTTATATACTTAGTGGGCTGTCTTCCCTAGCCAGGACATGGCCTCCTGTGCAGCCAATCAGAATGAATCATGTGCCAGCCCCATGATAGCCAGCTTCCTGCTGAATGAGTCAGCCTGACAGCTCATGTTTCTGTGCAACATTCTTATATAGACGTTCCTGCTGGAATTGCTTGGCCAGCATCCTGTTCTCACAGTGGCCAACCAGGTGCCTGGGGGAAGCCCGCAAGCAGGACCCGAGTGCAAGAACACTCTCCCCTCCTGAGGCTTCCGGCAACTGGTTTTCAGAAGCATGCTGGCTCTGACTAGGGTGGCAGAGCACAGCCATCACGGCTAGTAGCCATTGATAGCCCTGTCCTCCATGAATTTGTCTAATCTTCTTTTAAAGCCGTCCAAGCTGGTGGCCATTACTGCATCTTGTGGGAGCAAATTCCATAGTTTAACTATGCGCTCTCCTCTGACCCGCCTTTTCTCTAAACTAAAAAGCCCCAAATACTGCAACCTTTCCTCGTAAGGGAGTCGCTCCATCCCCTTGATCATTCTGGTTGCCCTCTTCTGAACCTTTTCCAACTCTAGAATATCCTTTTTGAGATGAGGCGACCAGAACTGTACACAGGATTCCAAATGCGGCCGCACCATAGATTTATACAACGGCATTATGATATCGGCTGTTTTATTTTCAATACCTTTCCTAATTATCGCTAGCATGGAATTTGCCTTTTTCACAGCTGCCGCACACTGGGTCGACATTTTCATCGTGCTGTCCACTACAACCCCGAGGTCTCACTCCTGGTCGGTCACCGCCAGTTCAGACCCCATGAGCGTATATGTGAAATTAAGATTTTTTGCTCCAATATGCATAATTTTACACTTGTTTATATTGAATCTAGTTATCCCAAAATTTGTTGAATCATTTATTTTTATCAGACGAATGTGGAAGCCAAAGTGTTTTGCCACATAAATAAATTTCTGCTTTGTTAATCATAGTTTTAGGCTGAAGCGTTAATGGCAAGCAGAGTGGGCAGGTGAGGCGAGCGGCTGAAGTGTGAACTGTAGCGTGAACACTTCAGCTGCCTGCCTTGGTGGTGGTGGCAGTGGTGGTAGCAGCAGGCAATGAAGAATGGGAGGTGAACTGGAGCCATGCTGGGCTCAAGGCTGCAAAGAATAAGGCCCAAGCCATGCTGAACTCAAGGCTGGGGGCAGGGGGGAGGCTGGTAAGTGGCTTACATGGCAAAAGCAGCAGCAACCTATGCAGTGGCAATGCCAGTCTCATCTGGAGGCCAGTAAGTGTCCTAGGAGGGGGAACAGCTTTGCTCCAGGCTGGGAGAGGGGGATGGAAGGCCAGTAAGTGGCTAAGATGGGGTGGTGGTGGCAGCCTGGGCAGATGAGAGACCATTAAGGTTTGTGAGTTTCTGGGGGAGGAGAACAGTTTGTGAGTCCCTGTGTGTGTGTTTGGGAGTGCCCATGGATTTTGGGGGTGCTTGAGGTGTGTGTGTTTGAGGTTGTGTGTGTATATGTGTGTATGTGTATTTTGAGGTTCCTGAGCTGTGTCTCCCTGTGTATGTGGGAATGGGAGAGAGAGTGTGTTTGGGTATGCCTTGTGTTTGGATGTGGGGATTGGTGAATGAAGTGAGTAGGCGGGCTTTGCCCCCATGTGTGTGTGTGTGTGTAAGAGAGAGAGAGAGATTTGTTATATAACATGTCAATATATGTATGTGCAATATACTGTCACTCCTTTGAAGCAAAAGGACATTTTGGGTTAACAAAAAAAGATGTGAAAAATATATAGGTAATTGCACATCTTGCGTAAGTCTAAGACTGTGGCTAAGGGATGAGGACCCTCTGGCCCTCCCAAAGTTGTTGGACTTCAGAATCCAATAGCCTCAGCTGCATAGTCAATGGTCAGGGATGATAGGAGTTGTAGTCCAAAAACATCTGAAGAACTGCAGGCTTGCCATACCTGGTATATATATATTCTGAACAGGTGTCTGGAATATTTATTTATTTTATTTAACAAATTCATATCCCGTCCTTCCTTCCAGAAGGAGCCCAAGGCAGCAAATAAAAACACTAAAAGCACTTTGAAACTTCTTCAGACAAAAGACTTTAAAACAAAACATATTTACAAAACAACTTAAAAAGCAATTCCAGGACATAGGTGGCCATATGTCCTACATTACAGTCCTCTATTGTGTGGTGTAGTGATGAGTGTTGGACTAGGACCTGGGAGACCAGGGTTAGAATCCTCACTTAGCCGTGAAGCTCACTGGGTGACCTTGGGCCAATCACTGCCTCTTAGCCTAACCTACTTCACAGGGTTGTTGCTAGGATTAAATAAAGGGGAAGAGAACCATGTATGTCATCTGGAGCTCCTAGGATTAAAGGTGGGGTATCAATGCAAACAATCACCATCACCATAACTGAAGGCATTCTCTACTTGAAGGGCTGTATATAAACATGACAAATTTCCAAGAACACTGCAGAAAATGTACAACATGCCTACAATATTAGCAACTACAATGAATGTCATTTATAACAGACTATGCAATTAATGAATGCAAAATCTCTAGGCATTGAAAAACAAGAGTCTTGTGACACCTTAAAAACTAACAAACATGACTACCTCTCCAATCTTAATAGATATATCCATAGCTCCTGTGGTAATATATATTTGATACTAAACAGCTAAAAATAAAAATAAAATATAAGAAATGTTTCAAATACCAGCTATTATACTGCCAAAAATACCATAAAGTTATTTCACAAATCAAGTTTTTGCTGTATGGGAAATAATAGAACACTGATGAAAGTGACACCATGACATACTGAGAATGGTTGGTTTAACAATTTTTTTTTTGTACATTAGAAGCTGAACATGAGACAGTTAATAGAGCCAGAGGTGCTGCTGGAGGTTGCATTGTCCTGGCAATGGTGGCAAGTACCTTCTTTTGTTAGGGGAATGACAGGTGAAGAGTTTCCATGGAAACTAAATGGTTCAACAATTACTTCTTGATACTGGATCTTCCCTACTCTTAGCTAAATATTAGGTGGGGGGGGTGAGAGAGAGAATGAGAGACAGAGAGAGAACTGCAGTTTGAGGCAGACCCAGAAGAAGAGATGCTGAGAGTTGAGTATGGGCTATATAACATCTTAGGGCTACCAGCTGTTTCTTTAGAGATGATATAGGAACAGTGGACTTTGGCTGTTTGTTGGAATGTTTAAGCTGAATCTCCTCTTGAGCTCTACTTGTATATTTTCTGGCCAACTCACAGAGCCTCCTTGTCTTCCCCAGGGCCACTGCAGCATAGGAGTTGGAGAGCCAGACAGGAGCTTTAGAGCTATCACCTAACTGCATATGAGGCCGCTTGAGAGGAGAAGACAGCAAATGAAAGCACCTACCAGATTAGGGCTTGGCTGAAAGCCAGGAAGGGAAGGCACCTTCAACCCCTATATATTCCCATTCTGACCTGCTTCAAGCAGCATCTGCCAGTCTGCCTGAACCATGGATCCAAAGCCTGCCCATGGATCCAAAGAGCTACTTCTGCTGCACTTTAGGCTCAGTGGCAACTGATCCACAAGCTGTATCACAAAATGCTTATGCAACTCCCTGCAGTTTCAAAAGAGAGTAGTATGTAATTTGGGGGCCAATGACTGAAAGGTGTTCTTTAGGCCAACAAAACCAGGATCACATTCACATCATATATTTAAAATACTCTTATATTACTTTTAATAGTCATGGCTTCCCCCAAAGAATCCTGGGAACTGTAGTCTGTTAAAGGTGCTGAGAGTTGTTAGGAGTTTTCTATTCCTCTCAGAGAGCTATGATTTCCCAAGTGGTTTAATAATCAATCCCTCTTCCCAGGGAACTCTCAGAATCATAGCTCTGTGAGGGGGTACTCTCAGCACCCTTAACAAAAGAGTATGGGTGTGATCTACCCAGAGCTTGGAAAAGTTACTTTTTTGAACTACAACTCCCATCAGCCCCAGCCAGCATGGCCACTGGATTCAGCTGATGGGAGCTGTAGTTGAAAAAAGTAACTTTTCCAAGCTCTGGATCTACCTGTGTAGCTTGTTGGCTCCAGACCTATGCCATTGCATGGCCCTCCAGCAAAGGAGCTATTATTCTCTAAAACAGTGGCACATTGCTTTTTTAATGGTTCTTCAATGGTTGTTCAACAGCACAATCTTTTCTGTTGTCAAATCAGAAAAGCAGCAGCAAAACTGGGTTTGAGTGAACTTTTCCTTCCAGAATATACTCATTATTCACGCATGTTACACCAGGGTGTATACAAATGTTTATGAGGTACTTAACTGTCCCTTCTGACCTCCCCATAAGTTTCCCCTGTTGTCAGGGCTTCTTAAATATTTACCCTAGAGTTGTGCACAAAAGGCCTCTGGAAATTCTCCAGCCTATTTGGGAGGAGAGAAACTGGAGGGACTATTTCATTACATTTTCCAAGGGAAGGAAAAAGACTCTAACAGTTTCTTGGGAGTTGCACTCACCATTAGTAGTAATACAGTAGCACAGCAGCTGCTGATGCAATTGAAAACAATGTAGGGATGCAATCCTTTCCTTTTTTATGTTTTGTTTTTAAGTGTGGCTCCCTGGTGGTTGTCAATGATCCAATTCATATTTCTTCTGATATATATATATATAGATAGATAGATATTTGCTTTGCAGAGAAGTATCGATATTATAATCACTATTTATTCATGAGCCTCCACTGGTACTGATCTTTATTCTGAGCTCTGTAATGATTGCCTACTTACATTCCTTTTCAAGTGCACTGCAGAGCAGACAGATTAAGGCAGACAATCAAGTCAGCGTCTCCCCCCTGCTGCTAACAATTAACACCACATTCTCCCCTGCTGCTTTCTGTCTGTCAGTTATAATCAACACTTCACTGACATCAGTGAAAGGGAATACACATTTGAAGAGCTCCCATAGAAAGTAGATCAATAAAAGTATCATTCACACTACTGATGATTTAAAAAAAAAATTAAAAAATCAGAAAAAATAATGAATTGGAAACCAGGTGTAGAGAGTTGCTACTTCAAAATTCTCTCCGCAAAGATAGAGAATATCAGAAATAATAATTAATCTGATGGCAAATCCGATATTGCAGTAACAGAGCTCATTGCTACAGCAATGTTGGTAGCCTATACACCATTTTATATCCTCCACAATGCTTCTGATTTAGCATCATGCCTGAGCATTTGGTATTGGGTGTGTGTGAGAAATGGCAGTTACCACAAAATAAAGTATGAGAAAACTATTCTGCATGTATAGCCTGAAACATGGGTACAGATAAATTACATTTGAGCAAGCACCATCCAGTTAAAACCTTAAAATAAGTTGCAATTTCCTTCTTATAGTGCAGAGATGGGGAACTCCAGGCCCAGGGCCTCTCTGTGTGGCCCTCAGAACTTTCCTAGGCCACACCCCTTCCCCACTCTCACTTTTTTGAGAGTTTCTTCCTGGCTGAAATAGTGTCCTTGAAATCATTTTTTTATTTATTTATTTCCCAGCAGGAGCCCAGGGTGGCTTTTCATGCCTTTTGCTTACTTGGTTGGAGGACAGAGGTGTGTGTTTGTGTGTGTAAACTGGGCTTCTGTACCAATATAAAATTTATATTCATGTCTCCACCTACTTTTTCTTATGGCCAATCCACCATTGGCACGTGGCCCCCAGAAAGTTGGCCAGCAGGGAATGTGGCCCTTGGGCTGAGAAAGGTTCACCGTCCCTTTTAAATATATTTAAGGTCTGTTTTAAGATGTTTTGGAGTGTTTTTAGTGTTTCTGTTTACCGCCCTGGTTTCCTGCTGGAAGGAAAGGTGAGATATACATTTAATAAATAAAATAAAATAAATCCCGGTTTTGGTGTGATAAGTCAACTACTCCAGTATGGCATGAGGTGTCCAGGAAGCTTGGAAATATTGTACAAAGATGAAACATCCTACTATTGAAGTTCTGTTATCAATTTATTCCATCTATATTTCCAACTTAGTCAGATTCATTTTCTCTTTAATGCCTTTTTGAAAACTTTACTACATAATATCTAACCCACATTTTCTCTGGGGTAGCCAATCCCAGTGTAGTGTCTGCATATACCACCTGTACAATGTGGTAAAGGTTAAAATTAATGTTCTCATTTTGTTTGACCATTCATTGCTCAAACTTCCATGCATACACTAATACATTAATATTAATACACTAATATTTTCAGCTTCTTTCTAAAATTGAGAACTAGAAGCTTTTCAAAAAAGAACAACAAAACCCTAACAGCTAAAATGTTCAGCATTCTAATTCAAATTCATTGTGTTCAATAAGTTGCTTGAAGAGAAGAAGACATCTTCTGTGCAATTTGTGCCCTGCCCATGTTGTATAACGATGACAGATTTCCCCATGATGTGCTAGTGATACACTTACAATGAAGGGATTCATATTGTATTGGACACGTAACATTCCTTCAGCAAACTGATAGAAATGGTCTATCAGTCCTGTTGATTTTTTTTCTGAACAAACCTCTTTGGAAATAAATGTTAATTCTTTATTACTTCTTAGATTAGTGTTTTCATTTCAGAAGAATAATAAATGATTGGGTGAAAATATGTACATAGTTTGAATAAGTTTATTTTATTTATTTATTTATTAAATTTATATACCGCCCGACTAGCAATAGCTGTCTGGGCGGTGAACATAAAATAGCGTAAAAATACAATGAATAACAAAATAATACTAAAATAATACTAAAATACAATCAACAATCCAATACAATAAAGTTAGCAATCATTTTAACTGCAAAGATATGCAGCAGAGCTTCCATCTTTTCAGGAGTTGTATTTTTTTTCTTTTTAAGCCAATCAGTTTCATAATTGCCCTGTTGCAGCCCAGTACATTTGCCATGATATCCTGAAGGTTGTGCAGTATTTTGTTATATTTCCCAGAGCTCATCAGCTGTCAGAGTGTGCTATGTCCTGCTATCTGCTAAGGGGTCAGGAAGCAAGAGAAAGGAAATGTCACTCTCTTATTGCCTGTCAGGATTGGTTGTGATCACTTAATCCTAGGTCAGAATGGGGCCCGATTGTGATAGCTGCAACCTTCTGAAATGTGCCATGGATTTCCTTCTTATCATTTTTATTACATTTAAGGTTAGAAAAACCTCCAGGCAGAGGGGTAACTAACTGCCTTCAACATCGATACAATTCTATATACTAATTCACTAATAGCCAAAAAAACACCTTGTGGTTTATGAACTTACCTATAGCCAACAGATATTTCTATTAAACTTTAAAAAGCAGAGAAATTGGGCCGCTATACTGAATGCACCAGAAAAACAGGAGACCTGACCTCTTCTCTGAGATACTGTACTGCCCTACAAATTTGTCAAAATGCAAACACAATTTGGGTTAGTCTTTCACAGTCCAGTCCACTTCCTGTGTAGCTTCGAAGAATTTGGTAACAAATTCTGGTTACCAAAATTTGGTTACCAGAATTTGGCAACAAATTCTGATTACCAAAAGCATATGATGAGTGGTGGCAACACCTGCCATCTCCAAAGTTGGCGAATTACGTTTTTGTATGTTTGTTGGTGTTCTTCTTACTTTGCTTCTTTTCTGTGTTACTACTGTTTCTACAGAGAATGTAACCTAGAAAATTATATTTCTCTCATTATTCATCTTAGAAATCTGTGTCAAATTTATTTTTATTAATTTCAAAGGCTTTTTATTGGTCAGTATCATATGATGGTGAAGACAGCCTTTTGTGTCTCAAACTGGAGATTATGTTCTATTTTTATTTTGGGTGCATTAACAGTTGAATCTGAAACTGCAGTTTGATGTAAAATCAGACTGATTACAATATGTTAGTACTTAAGCAACAACTGTAAAAACAGTAGTAACACAGGAAAGAAGCAATGTAAGAAGAATACCAACATATACAAAAAATGTAATTCTCCATCTTTGGAGATGCAGTCCTGATTGCAGGTGTTGTCACCACTCACCATATACTCAGAAGCAGATGTTACCAAATTCTTCCAAGCTACACAGGACATGGATTTGGACTGTGAAAGACTAGCCCAAGTTGTGTTTGCATTTTTACAAATATGTAGGGCAGTTGCTAGTAGACACTCTATTCTGCTACAATCACCAGAATTCTCAGGGAAGACAGGCTGTTAAACCACTCTGGCCACTAGGGCACTGTCAGGGGAATAGGAGTCTCCTAACAACTCTCAGCACCCTTTACAAACTACACTTCTCAGGATTCTTTGGGGGAAGCCATGGCTGTTTAAAATGGAATAAATGTCTGGTGTGGGTGTGGACCCCTGATTAGCCAAGCCAAACAGTTGTTACCCTAGCTTTAGAACACTGGCAGTTGGTTCTTACTGAGCATGGCTGCACTATCGTAGACTCCAATGTTTTTCTGAAATTTATTAAAAATCAGTCGTGCATTATTATTTTTTTACTTTTAAGCTACAGAAGATGAAGTTCAGAGTATAGGGCAAAGTCAGTAATAGGATTACAAGTACTCTGTGAATATGGGTGATTTTTAATTAATTTCAAAAAATGATGAAAGCACTGACAGAAAAAAGTCCAACAGGGGTCTGGATTATTTTACTTTTCTTTTAGACTTTGAACTCTAGATTCTCTCTGAGTGTTTTGTGTTGTGCCATGAAATGTAGAGGGTTGTTAAGCAGGTGTTTCTGATTTCAGGACTATAAGGGTTGTAAGATTTTGTTTTGAAATGAGCTTATGGAAAGCAACAAAATGGCATGGGGTATTTTCCATGTAACATGGCGGAATGTGAAAAATTCATGCTGCCTGTATAATAATGTGAACCAGTCCTGATTTAAAATTGGGTTATTACCCATTTAAGGATAAGAAAGTACACAAATTAAAATGGTTTGTGGGTTGCAAGATAGTTCCTTAAGTTCACTAAATAAATGTCCAGCTGGCTCTTGACTATAATTATTGTCTGAAATATAGGAGATGTGGACATAAAAGGATTAAAAACAAATATTATTTTAGTCCATAAAGAGATGGGGGAAAGGCATTAAAATATGCAAAGATTTCCCAATGTTTTATTTAGTGCATATTTAGCTTTTTAGAAGGTAATTTTTTCCAGCTCAGATTAATTTCATTTCTTCCCATTTCATAAAACGTTGTTGTTAAAACTGCAGTTCTTCAGTTCTTCACCAAGACAATGGAAAGCAAACTTATCAAGTCTGCAGTGTTCTGTAATATTACAATATACATGTAATTGAGATTGTCATTTCATATTTCATTCCATTATATTTTCAGTGTGCAATTAATTTTTTTTATTATGTGCTTTGATAACATTTTTTTCCTGATTCTGTCTATTATACGACTTGTTTCATTCAGAATATAAGAAAAAAATCTGTTCCATGCAGGCTATGAAAGTACAAAAAGGTTCTTCTTGAGCACATCTGCCCATACATATTTTTGCACCTTCAGCAAAATGTCAAAATTATAAAAGGTTGGATGCATTTGCAGAAGGAGCTGAGACCCAGCGAAGGCTCCCACTGGAGAAGGAGGCCTTCACTTCTCCTCACCATCTTCCACACTAATGCCAACTTTCTAGAGCAGATGGGGGGATGGGGAAATAAGAAATCAGCCAAAATCTCTTTTCTCCCTTCCTCTAGGGAATTGTCTCATTAAAGGATCTAACTCCCCCTCTTTTTTTCTGGACTCAAGCGCCTTCTTTTAATGATAGAGAGTGACAGGGAGACTATTAGATCCTTGTACTCAAGGGTGTAGTCATCCAGGGTCCCGGGGGTGTCTTAGACCCTTTACATTTTTAGGAGCAGAGTCTCAGCAGGGTCCCTACATCTCCAGGATCCTACAAACTAATCACCATGAAAGGGGAGGGTGTTAGGCACAGAGAAGGATCTTATAACATGCTTCCTTGTCCTTTCCTGTTTGGAGCCAATCAAGAGTCAAAGGAGGTGAATCAGCCACTGAGAAAACTCTTCTCAGTAGCTAACACATCTCCCTTTCATGTTGATTAGCTCCTACGGACATCTGTTGTTGTGGGAGAAGGCATTAACAAGGACACAGAAGCAGAAAACTATATTCAAACCTGGCCAGGTTACTCTATAATATTAGGTTGTATAATCTTAGAAGGGGCATGGCTGTATCATGAAGGGACCCTGCGTTTCTGAATTTGCCACTACATTACTGCTTATACTTAGATCTCACTAAAACCAGTGTAAAAAGTTAGACATAAATTATATATTTAAAATAACCATTTATTTCAGGGAACTCAAATGTAACTAATTAGGGCTGAATCTCACCAAAGCAGACAATCAATGGTCAAACTGTGAACTATCAATTGTCAGATTAGCTGACAATATTTGGCTGTGGTCAAATATTCCCTGAGGTTTAGAATTCTCACTGCATAGTTTAATATTTTAACTTAATTAACTGTCATCTGATAACAAATATCCTATGGATAATCTGACTCCCCAGCCCCAAAGGAATCTGAAGAAAGCACATAAGCACACTTCCTTCATGAGCAAGCAAAGCCTGCCATGCACTCTGACAGCAACCTGATTTAGAAACTGTCTTTTGCCTTTTCCAGTTCCTGTCCAAGTTGCATTTCTTTAATTTAAACAAGAATCAGTATATATTTTGGACCATGTCTGGGTTTCTAAGATAAGAACAAGATCATTGTTCAGTCTCTTGAATATATTTCATATAAGTAGTCTTATAACACTGATTCCTGAGATTTGGTAATTTGTTATGGTTCTGCTAAATCAGTGTGTTAAATACTTTACCATTATTTGAGATGAATTGATTTGTCAAATGCTCAGCTATCTGACTGAACAAGAGTCCACCCTTGTAGTGCCACCAAATTGTTACTGTTGCATCTTTGTAATTTATTATATAACGTGTATGTTGAATAAATGTTCTCTATTGTAGGTCTGGAATCTTGTCATTTATATGGCAAAGATATTATAATCTCCAGACAGATTATGTGGTTCTTACCAATAGAACTTGTCAGCATGTTTCTCATAGGAGACTTCCCGGAGATAAATCACAGGGTTGAGGGTGAGAGAACAAATCCCTCACTGCACCACCATCAACATTCTCTAGAATCAATAGGTGTGGTCAATTCTATGCCAGAGAAGAATGCAGTTCCTCTTGGTATCTCTCTATTTCTCCAACACTATTGGAGAGAAAATTAAATTTCTATTTTTTCTTATTTATTTCTGCAGGCCTTTGAAATATAAGAAGGGTAGCTCCATTGGTATAACCTTCTTGATAACCATGTTGTTATTTTAATTTTTTTAATATTTGTTTTTAAAGATTGTAAATTTGTGATTTAAGATATATGCCCTGGCCTCCTGTGTAAGGAAGAACAGAGTGCAAGAAATAAATTGTTTTTGTTTCTACATTTCACTAAGTTAAGAATGCTCTGGATACATATGCACTATTGTGGAGGAAAAGTAACATTAATTTGTTTAAATTTACATTAATAGATGTGTCAACTGCAAGAAAAATCATCCTTATTTTGATCATGTAAAAGGAATAATAATCACAGGAAACATATACTCCTGAGAGACCAAAATCAACAGTTTGTTAGAAAGTCTACTTTAAATGTAGGGAAGGAGTGCTTAATTCATTTGCCATTTGAATGACATGTGCCAGCATGGCAGCATCCTATGAATCTCCATAAATTCAGAGAATTACAGATGTACCACCAAAGGTTATGACTGAATAATTGATGTGCTTAACGATACTGGGGAGCTATTAAGAGTAGCTCCTTTGGAATAATTTGAATGGTGATGATTAAATGCCACCTATTGCTTGGCATTTGCTGGCATTCAGAATGACTTAAAAGAGCAAAGCTACTTGGTGAAGATACAGCTTCCTGCTTAATAAGCACATATGAAATTACAAACAGTTGTTGTCATCACTGCTCATGTAGCATCTTGTGTCAGCCTAATATGTTCCTAATACTGAATTGTACCATATGGCAATACTTCAGACATATTTTAATTATGCCAATCACCCAACGGCGCATCAATTGCAAGTACTCTTGGATGAAACACATCATCTTGACCCATCCCAGTCTAGGTTCAGGCATGGTTATGGGACTGAATCGGCCTTGGTCGCCCTGATAGATGACCTTTATTGGGAGAAGGACAGGGGGAGTGTGACCCTGTTATTCTTACTTGATCTCTCAGCGGCTTTTGCTACAATTGACCATGATATCCTTCTGGGCCGACTTGGTGAGCTGGGTATTGGAGGAACTGTTTTACAGTGGTTCGGATCCTATCTCCAGGGTTGCTCTCAGAGAATAGCATTGGGTGGCTGTCTTTTGGCCCCCTGGCAGTTGTGCTGTGGGGTGCCGCAGGGTAACATCTTGCTCCCCATGCTGTTTAACATCTATATGAAGCCCTTGGAAGGTGTCATCAGGAGCTTTGGGGCGAGGTGTCAACAGTATGCTGATGATACCCAGCTCTATTTCTCCGTAACATCTGAATCAGGAGAGGTCGTGCAAGCCCTGGACTGCTGTCTGGACTCAGTGGTGGGCTGGATAAGGGCCAATAAACAGTCTGAATCCTAGCAAGACGGAGGTACTGTGGCTTGGTGGTTCCTTTGTTCGGATAATTGGTCAGTTGCCTGCTTTGGATGGGGTCATACTCCCTCTGAAAGAGCAGGTCCGTAGTCTGGGGGTGCTTCTGGAACCATCTTTGTCGCCAGAGGTCCAGGTGACCTCCGTGGCTAGGAGTGCCTTTCACCAGCTTCGGCTGGTAAGACAGCTGCGGCCATTTCTGGACAGGGATAGCCTGACCACTGTTGTCCACTCACTGGTAACCTCCAGGCTAGATTACTGTAATGCAGTCTATGTGGGGCTGCCCTTGAGGTTCGTCCAGAAGCTGCAGCTGGTGCAAAATGCGGCAGCGAGACTGATCACTGGGGCAGGGTATCACCAACATGTCACCCCGCTGCTGAAAGAATTGTACTGGCTGCCCATTTGCTACCAGGCCAAGTTCAAGGTTCTTGTTTTGGTGTACAAAACCCTATACAGCTCGGGACCAGGATACCTGAAAGACCATCTTACTCCTTATATACCCAGTCAATCACTGCTCTCTGCAGGTGAGGGCCTCCTGCAGACACCATCTTTTCAGGAGGTTCGTTCTGCACAATATAGGAAACGGACCTTTAGTGTGGCGGCACCTACCCTGTGGAATTTCCTCCCCTTGAATATTAGGCAGGCATCATCTCTGCTACCTTTTTGGTGCCTTTTGAAGACTTTCCTCTTTCAACAAGCCTTTTAAGTTGAGACCTATCGCAGTCTGCTTCTGTGTTTGAATTGCTTGTTAATATGTGTTTTTTAAAATAATGTTTTAACCTTTTTTAAAGATGTTTTTAAAGCTTTTTTTAAATGTTTTTAACGTTGTTTTGTTTTAATGTATTTTAAGGTCTGTTTTTATGATGTTTTAAAGTGTTTTAGCGCTTCTGTTTGCCACCCTGGGCTCCTGCTGGGAGGAAGGGCAAGATATAAATCAAATAATAAATCAAATAAATAAATAAAAACCACAGCATCCCAACTAAAACAAATCTCTCTCTCACTGTCAGTTGCAGTTCTTGTGGCTTGACCCAGTCAACAAAACTGGCTCTGCCCGGGAGTGCAGTTGCCAAAGGGACTACATGTCTCCCTCTGACTGGCAGAGAGAGAGAGAGAGAAGAGTTGGGCCCCAAGTCTCTGAATGACATGTGCTTTTGTCAATATGTCTGGAGAAAGCAATGCCTTTCCTTTTTGATGCTTCCTGCTTTTCTTCAAGGGATACCTTTCTATGTATTAAAATAAAAAAGAACTAAGTGGATCAGAAAAGCTAAATTTGGAGAGATCTTCTGCATTAAGGTTCAGGTTCTCTCCCCTGTCCCTTGATTTCAATGTATATTTACTACAAAAATAGATAATAAATTCTGCACCAGCAGAAATAAATAAAAGAATTGTATTGGTTTGTTAGCTCATTTTTCTGGAACAGAAATACTTCCAAGCTGTTCAAAGATATCTCTAAACAGTGGCAATTTCATTACCACCACATGGATCTCTGTAAGCCCAGCTTGCTCTACTTTGCTACCTCCTAAAACTCGCTTTCTTGTTGCATAGCAGATGGCCCATAAAACACACATATGATATGTTTACATTTAATTCTCATGACCATGTCTTCCATTATTGGGGCAGTGGAAGAGAAAGAAGAATAGAATAAGGTACATTTAAATAATTTTAAAACAATAAGAAAATCAGAAGTCAATAGCAAAACATAATTTTGACAAATATATTCTCTATCTCATTATTGTTTTTCAAAGTATGTTTCTGAATAACAAACAGGAAAGTTATGTCCCTACATCTACTGTAGTGTATTATTTGTTTATTTAAACTATTTATTAAATAGTTTTATTTCCCACCTTTCCCCCAACATAGAGTACAGGGCAGCTTACGACAATAGTAAATAAAATACCACACCACAGTAAAATGAATTTAAAACTAACAAATCAAATCAAATACAGTAAACTTCAGTGAGAATAGCTTCTATAGAGCAGCAGCATAAAAATAGTGTCTTCAAGATCCAAACACCTAGACAAATAAATATGTCTAACCTTTTCTTGCAAGTTTCTACAGCTGATATAGGTAAATATGTTCACATGCCATGCAGCTCTAAGTATGTTAACTCAGAAGTAAACCTCAGTGTGTTCCCAGGTGAGTGCTTATAGGATTGTAAGTATTCATAGCGCGGGTTCTTGTAAATAGCACCTCGAATTGTCAACAACATATTGAAGCTACGGGCTAAATGATGTCAACTAAAGATGGGATAATCTGGATCACTTTTTACTTTCAAACTGTAGTAAGAGAAGCAGGGATGGAATTTGAGAATAATAGAGGAAGAGCGGGAGAAGCTCTTTTATGTCTACCTTGCCTCATCGTCTCATTGTGCTCCAGGTGTGTTAAGGGGAAGCGCAACTTGAAGCTGCTGTATGTGTTTAGAAGGACGCTGTGTGCTGCTGCAGCTATTTGCCATTTGCCCACAACCTTGCCATATCTTCTTTCTGTTCCAGGAATATAAAGGGGAAGGGCTGCCTGAGGCAGCATTTCAGCATCGCTCAAAGTGTGCCATTAAGTGCACACTTAGCATTGTACTTGGAGTTGTCTTGGATGCGGTTTAGAATCCATTCCCCTCCAAGACAAATCATTGCCACATGCTGCTGCAAGTACTGGAGTGGGTGAGTGGGTGTGTTATGTGCCTTCAAGTTGATTACAAGTTATGGCGACCCTATGAATCAGCAACCTCCAATAGCATCTGTTGTAAACCACCCTGTGGTCTGTGGCTTCCATTATGGAGTCAATCTGTCTCTTGTTTGGCCTTCCTCTTTTTCTACTCCCTTCTTTTTTCCCCAGCATTATTATCTTTTCTAGTGAATCATGTCTTCTCATTATGTGTCCAAAGTATTATAACCTCAGTTTCATCATTTTAGCTTCTAGTGATAGTTCTGGTTTAATTTGTTCTAACACCCAATTATTTATCTTTTTCACAGTCCATGGTATCCGCAAAACTCTCCTCCAACATCACATTTCAAATGAGTTGACTCTTCTCTTATCCACTTTTTTCACTATCCAACTTTCACATCCGTACATAGAGATTGGGAATACCATGGTCTGAATAATCCTGACTTTGGTGTTCAGTGATACATCTTTGCATTTGAGGACCTTTTCTAGTTCTCTCACAGCTGCCCTCCCCAGTCCTAGCCTTCTTCTGATTTCTTGACGCTTGTCTCCATTTTAGTTAATGACTGTGCCATGGTATTAATAATCCTTTACAGGTTCAGTGCCCTCATTGTCAACTTTAAAGTTATGTAAATCTTCTGTTGTCATTACTTTAGTCTTCTTGATGTTCAGCTGTATTCGTTTCAGATCATTACCGGTTTCTGCTAGTAGTACACTAGGGCCCCGCTTATACGGTGGGTTAGGGACCAGGCCCCCGCCGTAAAGTGGAACCCATTGACTATAATGGGCTGCGTCACGCAAAAATGACACGAAAATGTCACAAAATGCCGTAAAATCGCAAAATCGGCTTTAAAACAGGGAATTTCCCCTAATTGAGAGCTGCCGCATCAGCGGAATGCCACAAAACGGAACGCTGGTAAGCGGGGCCCTACTGTATGGTATCATCTGCATATCTTAAATTATTGATATTTCTCCTTCCAGTTTTCACACCTCCTTCATCTTGGTCCAATCCCGCTTTCCATATGATATGTTCTGCGTATATATTAAACAAATGGGGTGATAAAATACACCCCTGTATCACACCCTTCCCAATGGGGAACCAATACGTTTCTCCATATTCTGTCCTTACAGTAGTCTCTTGTCCAGAGTATAGGTTGCCCATCAGAACAATCAGATGCTGTGTCACCCCCATTTCTTTTAAAGCATTCCATGTTTTTTTGTGATCTACACAATCAAAGGCTATGCTGTAATCTATAAAACACAGGGTGATTTTCTTCTGAAAATCCTTGGTCCGTTCCATTATCCAACGTATGTGAGATATGATCTCTGGTACTTCTTCCCTTTTTAAATCCAGTTTGGACATCTGGCATTTCTCGCTCCATATATGGTAAGAGCCTTTGTTGTAGAATCTTGAGCATGGGATATTAAGGCAATAGTTCGATAATTACTGCTTTCCCTAGGATCCCCTTTCTTTGGGATTGGGATGTATATTGAATGCTTCCAGTCTGTGGACTATTGTTTTCTTTTCCATATTTGTTGACAAATGTTTGTCAAAATTTGGACAGATTCCGTCTCAGTAACTTTTAGCAACTCTGCAGGGATGCCATCTATTCCTGGTGATTTGTTTCTTCCAAGTATTTTAAGAGCAGCTGCCACTGCACATTGTAAAATTTCTGGTTCTTCTTCATATGGTTCCTCCAAGAATGAATCTATCATCCTTGCATCTCTTTTATATAATTCTTCAGCGTATTGCTTCTATCTTTCCTCAGTCTGTCAGTGTATTCCCCTGTTGATTATTCAACATCCCTACACTTGGTTTGAATTTCCCTTTGATTTCTCTAATCTTTTGGAATAGGGCTCTTGTTCTACCCTTTTTATCATCCTCTTCTATTTCTGTTCAATAATTATTGTAGTATTTTTTGTTCCTACATACTAGTTGCTGTATAGTTGCATTTAGAGTTCTAACCATGTTTCTCTCTCCTTTTGCTTTTGCTTTCCTTCTTTCATCATTTTAAGAGTTTTGTCAGTCATCCATTGAGGTCTTTCTCCCTTTTTAATTAGAGGTATTGTCTTTTTGCATTATTGCCTGATAATGTCTCTGACTTCACTCCATAGTTCTTCTGGTTCTCTATCAGCTAGGTTTAAAGCCCCAAATCTGTTCCTTATTTGATCTTTAAGTTCTTTTGGGATGTTATTTACATTGTATTTAGGCATTATGATTGCTTTGTTCTTCTTCTTTAGCTTTACTCTGATTTTCGATATTACCAGTTCATGATCTGTACTGCAGTCTGCTCCTGGTCTTGTTTTCGCAGAAAGTATGGAACTTCTCTATCTTCTGCTTCCAATTATATAATGAATTTGATTCCTATATTGACCATTTGGTGATGTCCTTGTGTACAGTCGTCTTTTTGGTTGCTCAAAAAATGTGTTTGCAAGAAACAAATTATTGGCTTCACAGAATTCAATAAGTCTCTCCTGCTTCATTTCTATCTTCTAAGTCCCATTTTCCCACAATTCCTAGTTCTTCTCTGTTCCCTACTTTTGCATTCCAGTCTCCCATGATTATCTGAGCATCCTGTTCTGGTGTGTGATCAATTTCTTCCTGTATTTCTGCAGAAAATGTCTCCATTTCTTCTTCTTCCTTATCTGCCGTTGGAACATAGACTTGTATGATGGTTATGTTGTTAGGTTTCCCATTAAGTCTCATTGATATCACTCACTCAGACCTTGCATTATAGCTTCTAACTACTTTTGCTACATCACTTTCCACTATTATAGCAACCCCATTTCTTCTTAATTTATCATTTCCTGCATAAAATATTTTGTAGTTGCCTGATTGAAAATGTCCCATTCCCATCTATTTTAATTCACTCATGCCAAGTATTGTAATATTGATATGTTCCATTTCTTGCTTAATTCTTAATTTTCCCTGGTTCATGCTTCTCACATTCCATGTTCCTGCTGTGTACATTGTAAAACTCCAGACTCTCCTTTCACATCAGCTGCTGGGCTTCCTTTCAGCTTTGTCCCAGTTGCATCATTAGTCACAGCACTACTTCTACTTGTCCATTGTTCTTCCCCAGTATATCAATGAGTGCCATCTAACCTGGGGGTCTCATCTTCCAGCACTATCTCGTGTAGCATTTTGGATAGTCTATTCATAGGACTTTAATGGTAAAAGGTATTCAGAGGTGGTTTACCATTGTCTTCCTCTGAGTCTGGATGCATCCTAGTCTGGTGTCTCAGCTTTGACCATTCCACCTTGGGTGAACCTGCTAGGAGTCTAGCCTGTTGGTCTAGACTCCTGAACGATATTCCTCTCAGCTTCTTTGACACACTCAAAGTGCTGGAGAGAGATGGGCAAACCATCAGGTTGTTGTGACTGAAAGCCTGCCTCTTTTTAGGGTGAAACACTTGATACCTGAATAGTTTTTAGTTCCTCAGATGAAAGACAAGGAACGTGTAACTGCCTACTGTGTCGGAAAAAGTGGTTTCTGTACTTGGTGGGGATAGTTTCTGCCTCCTTGAGTGAGAGCCAAGAGGGATTGCTTGGTATGAATGCTTTATTTAGAATGTGTGTTTGTGTGTATAGTAGCTTATTTGTATGTATTTAGATTTGACTGGTTCTCATGGTGTGGACATGTGAGTGTGCTGTTATTGTTAGGATGAGAGACTGAATCAAGTGAGTGCTTGCAGGGTGTAATTTGAAGTATGCTAAAATATTTATTTATTTATTAGATTTATATCCCGCCCTTCCTCCCAGTAGGAGCCCAAAATAGTAAACGTGAGTTCATTGATTCAGAATGTGGATGTTTGATATGTTTGATTAATGTATGTTGATATTGTAAGGGTGTGCTTGAGCAAACTGAATAATACCTATTTCAACTATAGTTAGATGAAGTTCTGTTTGCTATTATAAAGGGGGCTGGCTGTTTTAATTGTTTTTTTATTATGTAGTGATTAAGAAATGAGTGGTTTTCTTTTGTATAATCTACTATGTTTAAAAAAAAGTTGACTTTAACGTGATTTTCATTATTTTTTTCTTGAAAGCCTAAGAGACATTTTGTTCTGTCTAGTATGTTTGCTATAATTTGTAGTTCATGTTTATGTGCAATGCTTATACTAAATGTTGATACTAAAGAGGATGTTCTGTTCAGTTATTAGTTGTATTTTATAGATTATGGATTGTAGAGGGAGGGTTGTATTTGCTGTTTAAGATGTTTTCACTTATGTTGTACATCGCTTGGAGTTTTATTTAAATATAAGCAATATATAAATTGCCTAAATAAAATAAAATACCTGGAAAAGAGAATTAATTGGAAAAAAATAGTACAGTTGGTTTGTCCTCTCCTTTTCTCTTGTCTTTGGACCCAGTGCAGGCTAATCTATTGTTAAACAGAGGATAATAGAAATGAATGTCGAAGAGTTACATGCTTTAGCCAGTGGGCTATGCTCACCATGCTCACTGGGCTTTAGTCTGCTTCCAGTCAATGTATGCCATACCTGTATTTTTTAACAATACCCAAGTATAGATGAGCAATTCTGTTAGTACACTTTAACCTATTGCCTTCAAAGTTGTTAGATGGCTGATTTGCTAAAGTTCCTCTCAATGATAGGTATTGTTCATGCAGTCATCTAGAGCTTGAAACAGCCTCCCATGTACTTTTTTTTCTATATATTTTGTCAAGGTGTCAGAGCACATATAATCTACCCCGTTACAAGGCAGTTTCCTGCTCAATCCTTAGAGATCCTTCTGAACATTTCTCTTGTGGGGGGCTGTCCAACAAATCCATTATTGAACAGGTAGCAAAATATTTGAATGTAATATATATTTGAATGTAATAATATCTCTGACATTCAATGACTATTAGTTCTTAAACTGTCATCTTTGTTTTTTGAGCTTGTGTCTATATATTTATATATATATATATATAGTTTCTATTCTCTTTATGGTTGGTCAACATAATAAAATGTTGTTGTTTTCTGTACATGGCTACTGAATATAAGGAAAGAACAAGCCATTTGGAAAGATGGATATTTGCCAATATGTTCATGCTGGCATATGAAAATTGATGAAGCAACAAACAAAATCACAGGAACCCCCAAAACAATGAAAATTGTGTATAAAAATTACTGATGAAATAGCAAGACAAAACTGCATGTAAAATAAACATATAGAGAGACTAGGGCTGGGATCTGCATTTTGGTGCTGCTTTGATTCTCGTTCCATCAAATTTGCTTCCAGTATCACTTCCTCAGCAATTAATCATACAGCTCCGTGGTATACCCCGGAGCTGAGAGCGATGAAACATGAGAGGAGGAGGCTGGAGTGCAGATGGAGGAAAACTCCCAGTGGATACAATCATGCCTTGGTAAGTGCAACCAATACGTTGTATACAAAAGCGGTAAGGACAGCAAAGAAGCTTTATTTTGCTGCCTCTATTAGATCATCCCTATGCCGCCCAGCGGAGCTTTTTAAAGTCGTGCGTGGGCTCTTACACTCTGGCCCCCACGATACTATGGAAACATCGGAAGCCCGCTGCAACAAAATTGCTGGACACTTTCAAGATAAGATCGCATGTATCCGCAGGGATCTTGACTCCGATGTTGCGACAGATGAATCCATTGAAGTGTCCGGAGCACGGCCTTGTCCTTCATTATTGGATGAGTTTCAGTTGGTGCAGCTCGAGGAACAAGGTGCTTGGAATGGATCGGGCAACCACGTCTGTTCTGGATCCTTGCCCATCTTGGCTAGTGAAAGCTAGCAGGGCTGGGACCACCGGTTGGGCCAAGGAAGTGGTTAATGCCTCCTTGAGGGAGGGAGTAGTCCCTGGTAGCCTCAAGGAGGCAGTAGTGAGACCTCTTTTAAAGAAACCCTCCTTGGACCCAGATAACTTGAACAACTATAGACCGGTGGCGAATGTCCCTTTTTTGGGCAAGGTTTTGGAACGGGTGGTTGCCGGCCAGCTCCAGGTGCTATTGGATGAAACCGATTATCTAGATCCGTTTCAATCCGGTTTTAGGCCCGGTTTTGGCACCGAAACAGCCTTGGTCGCCCTGTATGATGACCTTTGTCGGGAGAGGGACAGGGGGAGTGTGACTCTGTTGATTCTCCTTGATCTCTCAGCGGCGTTTGATACCATCGACCATGGTATCCTTCTGAGGAGACTCACGGAGTTGGGTGTCGGGGGCACTGCTTGGCAGTGGTTCCGCTCCTACTTCGTGGACCGTCACCAGAAGGTAGTGCTTGGGGAACATCACTCGACACCATGGACTCTCCATTGTGGAGTCCCTCAGGGGTCAGTCTTGTCCCCCATGCTTTTCAACATCTACATGCAGCTGCTGGGTGCAGTCATCAGGAGTTTTGGAGTGTGTTGCCATCAATATGCTGATGACACGCAGCTCTATTTCTCCTTTTCATCTTCTTCAGGTGAGTCTGTTGATGTGCTGAACCGTTGCCTGACCGCAATAATGGACTGGATGAGAGCTAATAAACTGAGACTCAATCCAGACAAGACCGAGACACTGTTGGTGAACGCCTTCCTTGCTCAGATGGTGGATGTTCACCCTGTTCTGGATGGGGTTACACTCCCCCTGAAAGTACAGGTACGTAGTTTGGGGGTTCTTTTTGATTCTTCCTTGTCTCTCGAGGCCCAAGTGGCCTCGGTGACACAGAATGCATTTTACCATCTTCATCTGGTAGCCCAACTACGCCCCTATCTGGACAGGGACGACCTCGCCTCCGTTGTTCATGCTCTGGTAACTTCAAGATTGGATTACTGTAATGCGCTCTATGTAGGGCTGCCCTTGAAGACAGTTTGGAAGCTTCAGCTGGTGCAGAACGCAGCTGCCAGACTATTGACGAGGACCAGTCGGTCTTCGCATATAACACCTATTCTGGCGCGTCTGCACTGGCTCCCTATTTGCTTCCGGGTGAGATTCAAGGTGCTGGTTTTGACCTATAAAGCCTTACACGGCATGGGACCTCAATACCTTGTGGAACGCCTCTCTCGCTATGAACCTACCCGTTCACTTCGTTCGTACTCCTCCGGGTACCAGCTCATCGGGAAGCCCGGAGGGTGGTTACTAGATCTAGGGCCTTTTCTGTGGTGGCCCCTGAGTTGTGGAACAGCCTCCCCAAAGAGGTACGCCTGGCGCCTACACTTCTATCTTTCCGGCGCCAGGTAAAGACCTTTTTATGCTCCCAGGCATTTTAATCTTTTAATTTTCTTAATCTTTCTACTTTTAATATGTATCCTTAATTTGTGTTGTATTTCATTTTGTTGTGCTTTCTGTTGTTTGTTTGTACATGTTTTTGTGATTTTTTACTATGATATATTGTATTTTATCTTGTTTGTTCACCGCCCTGAGAGCTACTCTGGTAAGGGCGGTATATAAATTGAAATAATAAATAAATAAAATAAATAAAATAAATATAAATAATGTCCACTATTTACTATAATTACTGGTTCAGGATTTTTTCCACAAAAAATATCAAGATTTTAATCAATATTTTTTAAAAATAATGATTTTTATCAATATATTTTTATCATCAATATTCTGAGGGAATACCAATAGTAACATCAATACTTTGAAAGAAATACCAATATTTTGAGGGAAATATCAGTAATAACATCAATATTTTGGAGAAAATTTCAATATTAATATCAGTATTTTTGAAGTGATTTTTTAAAACAAAAATCCACTTCAGCCGTGGAAAACCACAAGAAAAAAATGACCCTCAAGGACAAAAAAAGTGAATAAATGGGAAATGTGGCATCAAATTAAAATTTTGTGAAATTCAAGAACAAAATAGAGACATAAATGGTAGCCAGTGTTGTGCAACAATTACAACAATTTCTACAGACAAATTCAAATTGTTACGAAGGGAGGACAAAGCCCATTTTCAAAACAGAACATTTTCCTGTATGCCACTTATGCAGTGCTAAGCTATAAGCTAAGCCATTGTAAGCAAATATAAATAAATGTAAATTTTCAGCACATTTATGTGTATTTCAAGCCAATATCTGGTCTGGCCCTTTACAAAGTGCACAAATAAACAATAGTTGCTGTAGATCAACAATATTAATTGCCATAAACACGTTAATTAATAGTAGTCTGGCACCTGGAAATAATGATGCTTAGAGTATGCTTAAAGACGAGTTTCATAATTTGGGTACCACCACAGAGAAGTCCCCTTCTCTAGCAGCCACCAGTCTAACCTCTGAACATAGAGGGGATCCAGATTTCTACTGACAGGCCTGTGCATATGGAAAACCTTGGGGGGACGGGGGACACTGCCTTAGTGATGGCAGCCCAACACTCTTTATAATATATAGTTTGGGCCATCATTTAACTAGTGAAATGCCTCTGCCTCATCAACTCCTTACATGTTTAATGCACCCTAAATGAATGCATTCATGGGGTGAGCTAGGACTAAATAGTAAGCATGCCTGATAGGCTTCAGGAGTTTTCTCCATGAAGCAAATCAAAAGAGGAATAATTAATATTTTCATAAATTCTTAATTTTGCCTTCACATTTTAACTGCTGTACATCCTTGTTATCAATGGAGCATTACATTGTGAAATATAACAGTTATGAGGGCTTTCATAATCTCATATAATCCATGATATATAGGACCATTTGTTTTTACTGGCTCCTAAAGTCACTGACTAGCCTTATATATATTATTATTGTTTTAATCTCTGTTGTTTATCAGTTATGTCAGGCCTAATGATAAAGTCCATTGGAGAATAGATTTCAGTGACTGAAATCGCAGCCTTGACATTGTACATGCTCACTTTGTATATAATCATCTAAAACAGAATCTTAATTATAGAGTTACCATAGTTCAAATATGATAGTGTTATTGTTATCCAAAATAATGGGTAGCTTAATTGCAATGAATATGAAAAAGATCATACATATTAATGAAACATTTAACACTGGTTTTTTCACAGTGGGGTTTCATTGACATAAGAATATTACATTTGAAACACTATATCTGAAAAATGCAAAGGTTCTGCCACAAAGCACAAATGCTTGGTAATTTATAAGAAAGACACTTTTAAAATAATTAATTTAGGTTGTTAAACAGTAGGATACCTTGATTTGAAAGGGGAATGGGTATCTTCCCTTACAATGTAACAGCCTCTCTCATCTTCTGTGGCACAATGTATTATTTTTGGAAGAAATGAAAATATGTAAAATGCACCTATTTGTTCACCTATTTTTAAATGAATTACTGATTTATTTTTCAGTAATTCATTTTAATGAAAACATGGAGACGTTAGCAGTTATTTGACACTGTAGGGACAGAGAAATAGACTTCATTTTTCATTAAATAATTAGATAAATGTGAACAGATTTTGGAATAACAGCTACAGATTTCTCTGCTGCACAAAAGCTACATTGATCCAATTATTTAGCTACTTCTTCTTTTTCAAGCAAGATTGAAGCTGAGCATTTATCTACCTTCATCCTTCCGTACCAAAAATAAGGGTGCAAATGACAATGCTATCATAGTGCTAATCAGTTAGAGAGAGGAAATAGGGGTATTTGGGCTAACTCAAGAACCAGTTCCCCAGATGAAATTATTGTTAGGATGCAAAGAGGGTACCTGCTCAACTCTCTCAGCCTAGCAATTGATTACTGCTTCAGTGAACATCACTGATCCCCTTTGTGAGTAAGTCACTAAAATTTGTGCCAATCAGGATGCTGATCCAATTGTAGTCATCTGTTGAGAGAGATGTAACCTGGTCTGAGTAAAAGCATACCTTCCCATCAAAAGATAAAGATTCTCAGGCTACAAGGAACGAGGCTTCCACTTCTTCATTATCCCTTCACCACACCCAAAAATAATTATTATAGCTATCCCTTATCCCAGCTCAGCTGAAACTATCTCAGCTGACACCAGTGTAAGTCCAAAAAAAGGGACGATCCCAAAATGGGACATGGCAGGCAGGGATTTATGTTGGATCCCAGCTGTGTTCAGCTCAGTCACATCACCTGGCATCTCAGCAGAACTTATATTGGAGAAAAGAATGATGTAATTCAAACTCTAGTTTAAAGGCTTGTTTTCCCTCTGTGAGCCTTGGGCCAGCTCAGCTAGCAATAGCCTCACTCTTGAACAGGATGTGTATCTGGTTTAACTTAAACTGGCATAAATTACGCTGGCTTCCCATAGTTAGGATTGCTCCCTTTGATTTATTACTGGTCTTTACCAGGCAAGCATCACACAGAAATGCAGATGGAAAGTATTGTTCTTACTGTGTTTTGGTAATTTCCTTTCTAAGACAAAGCCAAGAATACAGGCTGACAAAATATTTTCTTTTTGTCAGCTGTCACTCAGATGGCATCTTTCAAGTTTTCTACCCTAATCTTGATGAAACTCAATAGGGAAAAGTGTTTGATAGATTAATTAATTAGCTGGAGTAAAAATGGAGAGGAAAAACAATTTCATCAGTCAATTTTGGTTCTTTCAGTTTCTCATTTTTCCAGTCTGAAATTTAGTAGTCCACATTTCTGCAACAATTTGCATTTTTTTTAAAAAAAAACCTCATGAAAATTCATCAGCATTTTACCGCAAATTCTTTCTAATGAACACATTTTTGTATGCAGTTCTGACTTATGCACACATTTTGCAAGCAATTTTCTGTAATATGATGCATTTTTGTATGTTATTTTCACTAACATTCATATTAATGCAGTTTCCTCAAATATATGCATTTTTATAAACAATGGTTGGAAAACTGCATCACAAAATTTTAATGTTTGAATGTTGAAGGATGGCTGTGTTTTGGTTCTCATTGTTTTGGAAAGTGTAAATTTGATAGATTCACCTTTAAATACAAACTGAATTTAATTTCTCCTCCATCCTTAGTAAAACCTCACCCCCCAATTCACTGCTTGACACCTGTACATCATGGTGGTTAATGGAATGATATTAAGACATCACCACCAAAAATATGTAAATGGGACTCCATGTCAGTTTACAAGACGTTTCTATTTTAGAAGCTCACAGTTTTCATATGCTAAGCAGTGTCATTTTTAATATAAGGTTAAATAGTTTCCATTACAGCCACATATAATCCAGCAAATCACAGAGAGCCTTTATTCCACTTTAGCTTGAAAAATAGAATAGATTCTGCAGCTTTGTTGTGATATTACAACAGAATGGAATAAGACTAGAACAATCAGTTCTATAGAAATACCTGCACACAAAAACTGGGAAGTCAAGCAAACCAACTAGGTGTCATAAAGACTGGCAAACTGGTCACCCTGGGCTCCTTCTGGGAGGAAGGGCAAGATATAAATTGCATAAATAAATAATTAAATAAAATAAACATAGTGTGAGATAGTTTCATTGATTCCCAAATAATGGGAGTTTGGATTAATGTTCTATTATACGGTGTTGATCATTTATAATATTTATAAAGAAGTCATTCTACAATTTTAAGTAGTAGCAATAATCACAATATGATTCTATATAGATCCATCCCAGAATTTGTATAGGACGTGTAGGCCAGTCTGGGAAATAATCAGTCAACACTTTGGTAAAATTAAAAGTGGCAATATTACTACAGTAAAATTAAAGCTGCCTACTTTCTTACCAACAGTGCCATTCCACAGGGAAACAACCTCAGGGCTATAAACTTTCCTGAAAATATTGATTCTAAAATAGGGGTTCCCACTAGTGATCCACAAGCTTCATTCAGCTGGTCTGCAGCATGTCTGTATTAAATATTCACATTGATTTGTAATTTTATTTGTATTTTATTAATTGTATTGCATTATATTCTATGGAATGCAAATTCTAATACAGTAAAATACAATCGAAGAAATAAAAGAAGCAATAAAATACATTTAAATATGGCATCTAGCACAGCACACTGCAACTACTACAATAGACAGAAAAATCATTAAGTAAAGTAGTCTGTGGGAAAATATGTTTGGAAACTATTGTTCTGAAAGAATGCATGCACAGACTACTTGTATGCAGATCCTGGTAAAACAATGCAGAATGTAAATTAAATATTTTTCAAATGCAAGATTTGAAATATATTGTTAACTGTTGCAAATTCTGGGAAAATTGCTTCTGCACTGAGCTACTAGGCATTAAAAAAGAATATAGACCCCCATGAACAACATTACAAACCTGAATAAACCTATTGAGATTGTTTCAGTGACTACTAGACAGAAAATCCAATATTCTGTATGACAAGAATGATAATGCCTATACTCTCCACTGGGAGTCAATGGAAATTTGAAAATTGGTATAATATTCATATACATTACTTTTGACATTGAGAGAGAAGAAGAGCAGCTAAATTTTTGACCATCTGGGAATAAGGCAGTGAAGTGAAGCAGGTCACCTTGAATTAAACCTGATATATTAGGCTCTGAATTCCTGTGGCTGGGCAAAAGGACATATAAGCCATACCTTTTACAGGCTCTCCCTAGGTTGGCTTAATGAATGGGATGCTCTAGTAAAAGAGTACATTTTATTTTCACTGATACCAAATCCTCAGGAGGATAATAATCCACACAGTAATGAAACTAAGCCAAATCTATTTGCAGTGTCTCATGAACATTTTCAGCCATACCATAACAATGCCTCCCCTTTCCCCTGATTTTTAAGCATGCTTTATGAAAATATTCACTCATTAGTTAATTTGCTCCTTCTTGCCGCCCTGGGCTCCTTCTGGAAGGAAGAGTGGGATATTAATTTAATTAATAATTCACTAATAGGCAAAAAAAAAACCCTTGCGGTTTAAGAATATACCTATAGCCAACAGATATTTCTATCAAACCTTAAAAAGCAGGGAAATTGGGCAGGGGAGCAGGAGACCTAACAAATTTGTAAAAGTGCAAACACAATTTGGGTTGGTCTTTTACAGTCCAATCCGCTTCCTGTGTAGCTTGGAAGAATTTGGTAACAGCGAGTACGAAGGGATGGAAGAAGAGGAGGAGGAAGAGAGGGGAGGGGGAGGAACAAGGGAGAGAAGGAGGAAGGGAAAGAGGGAGGGGAGAAGGGAGGGGGAGGGGAGGGAGAAAGGAGGAGAGGAGGGGGATAAGAGAGGGAGAGGAGGAAGAGGGGAGGAGATAAGGGAGGGCAAGGAGGGAAGAGGGAGGAGGAGGGTAAGATTTATCATTTGCATGCTTGTTGAGTTCAATGGGATTTACTTCTGTGCAATCTTGCTTAGGATATGTGAAACTGGTGTAGGGGAGGGTGGGGAGGGGGAGGGGAGGAAGGGTACCAGTAGGGAGGAAGGTGGATGGGAGAAGGGAGGGAGGGGAGGAGATTGGGTGGGTGGGTACTGGGCAGAGAGAAAGCCCCTTTAATTTCCAAAAGGAAACCATTGTGAACACCCCCACCTTTTTATTCTACAGCAGACATGTGTAGTCTCCCACCCAAATTTAAACCAAAGCTATCCCTGGCCACATCCACACCAAACGTTTATTCCACTTTAAACAGTCATGGCTTCCTTCAAAGAATCCTGGGCAGTGTAGTTTGTGAAGGGTGCTGAGGATTATTTAGACCATTATTCCCCCAGAGAGCTCCAATTACCCTCTGGGAAGAGGGGCTGACTGTTAAAACACTCTGGCCATTGGAGCTCTGTCAGAATAGGAGTCTCCTGATTAGCCAAGCCAAACAGCTGTTACATTTTTAGAACACTGACAGTTGGTTCTTACTGAGCATGCCCATGCTCATCATTGACTCCAATATTCATTTTCTTACATTAATTAAAAATCAGCCATGCATTTTTTTAAACTTTTGAACTGTGGAAGATGAAGGTCAGAGAATGGGGCAAGGTCAGTAATGGGATTACAGGTACTCTGTGAACATGGCTGGTTTTTAATTAATTTCAGTAAATTATGAGACCATTAAAGAAAAAAGCCCAATAGGAGTCTGGATTTTTTTACTCTTGCTTTGGATTTAAACTGAGTATTCTCTCTGAGAGTTTTGTGTATCGCCATGAAAACTTAGAGGGTTGTTAAGCAAGTGTTTCTGCATGCAGGTCTATACGTTTTGTAAGAATTTGTTTTGAAATCAGCTTATGGAAAGCAGCAGAATGGCATGGGGAGGATTTTCTATTTAACTTACAGTAGCAGAATGCAAAAAAATCCATGCTGACTATAGTATATAGCCACTCTCGTGGCTTAATAATAATAATAATAATTTATATAGCCCTCAGTTCCCCCCAAATGCCCTTAGTGATATCACCACATAGCTAAATATGACTGCCTATGTAATATTGTGACATGATTCTATTTGTGTTGTGGTCCTTGATTAAATGGGATCATTCATCTGTTGATGTCACTTGTTTGTGCCATTAAAGAACTTGTGAGAAAGAGTGAAGCTTCATTTTGTAGAGAATCAAAGACAAGAGATTAGCAAACTCACCAAAAGGGTTCCTGAAATCAGCCTGGATTTTTTTCTGAGTTTTTGGCTGGGGGTGGGGGATGGACCTGGAAACCTTGGGAGGAAATCCTAAGCCAATCCTAGAACTCAGAAAAAATGACCTTTCTGCTAATCTATTGCCCCCAAATGTATTTTCCCTTTTCCTTCTCTGAAGTTAAAGGTAGGGAACCTTTTTTAACCCAAAGGCCACATTCTCTTCTGGACAACCTTTTGAGGCCCACATGCTAACAGTGGGCAGGGCCAGAGGCAAAAGTGGGTGAAGCAATGAAATTGCTATTATGTACAGTACTCTAGTTTCTACACCCCCTCACCCCCTCCTCAATCCAGGCAAGGAAGAAGCTATATCAGAGTTTGAGGATGCATTCCAGCCAGGCAAAACCATTCAGAGTGTGAAGCTGGATCAGTGAGCAGTGTGGTCTGGTCAGGGTTCTTAGACCCAGATTGAGAGGGCCACATTTAGCCCCCTGGCCTAAGATTCTCCACCCCTGCCTTGAATGGTAGAAGGGGGGCAGCTATGTAAGATTACATGCCCCATAGTCTCACCACCTCACCACTACCACCAGACCGTTCTGTTAAGTCAGTGCAACAAGGCAACAGAAAGGAGAAAAAAATTCCCTTCTCCCTGTGTGGTTTTGCTGCGCTGCTTAAATATTAAGACCGCAATTCTGTATCAACAAACTTGGGACTAAGTCCCATTGAATTCAGTGGGGCTTAATTCTGAGTAAAAGTGTATTGGATTGCACTGCATGTCTCTCATCAAAGTTTAGATTTCAGTAGGGCAGTACTTAAAGATTTTGTTAAAATTACTGAATAGCTTCAGATATCATTGGCATATTCTTTGTGGCCTGCAACCCGCTATCAAAGCATTGTTTGCTTTCATTTTAAAAGAACAGTTGCTTTTGATCTTACCTCTGAAAACAGAATTGATTATCTCACTGACAGATTAATGATGTGTTCACACTTTATTCTTACTGAACTTTATGAAAATTACATCCAAGAAGCAACATAAAGGCCTGGATTTTAAAGGCTACTTTAGGCATCTCCAAAGGTTTGGTGCAATCTCCCCCTCTCCCCCCCCTCTCCCTCCCCCCCCCACACCCATAAACTGCTTTATGTTTCAAACAAAGTTTGCCATGAGGAATTAGAAGTGTGTGATCAGCCTCCTCCTTGCTTTGAAAACAGTCTGGGTTTTGTGAACATTCCTTGTGAATACCCTTCCCTCCTGCCACCAAAAAGAAAGAAAGAAAGACACCTTAGGAGGATTGTGAACACTCATCAGAAATGCTCAAATGAATACTGCCGGAATAGGATGACTTATTGACCTAGGAAGTGGCTTTTTTACTGAGGCAGGCCTTTGGTCCATCTATCTCAGGGGAAGCCAATATGGTGCCTTCCAGATGTTCTTGGACCGCAACTCCCATCAGCCAAAGCCAACATGGCTACAGGTCAGGGATGATGAAAGTTATAGTCCAAAAACATCTGGAAGACATCATGTTGGCCACTCCGATGCAGCTCATTATTGTCCACACTATATGGCACTGGCTCTTTGGGGTTTCAGACAGGAGTTCTTTGCCGGCATACTTGAAGATGCCAAAGACTTAACCTAGAACTTTCTTTAAAGCAAAGGGTAGTACTGGCAGGGACATTCCAAAGACGTCTAGGCCAGGCCAAAGGGGCTCTTATATTCTCCAAATGTTTGCCACCACCCAGCGGTGGTGTGGTGTGCAGTTACACGCTACTGCTGAATATGCCCCACCTTCTTCTAGGCTACCCACAAATCTGTTTCCATCTGAGCCCTGAAAACATGGGGTTCCTGTTTATCAGGATTCATACCATTTCAGCTGAACACTGGAAGATTTACTCTTTAGACATTCCTACTCAATTCAGTAAGTTGGGAGGTGCAATGATAGTGATGGGCCTGTTGGGCTAGCATGCATGGGCCCTCCTACCCACACATATTCTTAGGTGAGCACCTGATCAGGGCTTTGAAAACTGTCCAATCTGAAGCATAGAAACCTTAGCTCTCAAAAGTCTGTAAAGAGTCACAGAGGCATTGCAAATTGCTCCTTTCTCAAGAATATTCTGAAGGGAGGAGGGATCTTGGAGTGCTCTGAAAGTGACAAGACATGAAAACTGTCCAATCTGCAGCATAAAGCAATGGGAAGTTTAGAGAATGTCTGTCACCATTTTTAAATTGCATCTCAAATTGGATCCTTTTGTCAATCTGTCTAAAACTTGGCAGGTCAGATGTTTTTTGGTTAGCAGTAGAATGCCTGCAAATTGTACGCCATTTGGATGGCAACAGTCAAGGTTATAAGCAGGGGAATACAGGATCTCCATATAAAGGAATGGGAAGATTTTTGGATGTCACCCCGTTAATTGCTTATAAAATAGGGATAATTGTCCAATCTGCCTGCAACTTAGCAGATCCAATGATCTAGTGGAGTAGTACAGCACCTATTACTTTCCTGCAATTTGGAGGGAAAATACCCAAAATTTTAGGCATCAGAATAGCAGCACAGTCTTCATTGTAACCAGGAGGACTGAAACAAATGAGAAACTTGAAAGAGGAAAACAACGAGAAACAACATGAGCAACTAATAAGAAATGGAAAACAAAATTAATGAGGCTGCCAGAAATAAATGAACAATGAAACACAACCCAAAAAGCTGAAGTGCACAGCTGGGACAGTACATCTGAAGTGTATACCTCTGACACAAATATGAATTCCAGTACCTATTTTCTTTTTTAAAAAGAGCAATCCATCTCAGGGGTAGGCAGTGGGGAGGCAGTGGTGCCGGGCCAGCAGAAAACTCTGGGGCATCTAGTCCCCATTCAGGAGCCACCAGCCTGGTTAAATGCAGGCTCTGTTAGGAGCTGTGTGCGCAGCAGAAAGGGAAGAGCTGGCACCCACAAATAGCACTACTGGGGAGGTCCCCTGCCTCTGAAATCTGCTCTTCAGGAAGACAGGCTTGGCAACATCTATTAACTTTTTAGCACCAGATGAAAACGTTTTTAAAAATGCCCTTTTGAAATATCTGTTTTCTTAACAGTTCTTCTGATGCTGTATTCCTGTTTTATTGTGTTAATTTTTATTAATGCTACTAGGGGCTTCTACCCCTGCTTGCTTCACTCACCAACCCTATCTACACCCCACCCTACATGACTCCAAGCCCCCCACCCCTTTTGCCAGGTGCCCCCTAGCTATCTCTATATCCCCTTTGCCATGCTGCCCCCTACCACTCCACCAACTGCCTCTGGCAGATGCCCTTAACCATCCCCCACCCCCTCACCAACCCCACCCCAAACCTATCACACACATTGCCAAAGCCCCCACACACATGCACACTGGTCGCCAAACCTCTCCTCCCCCTACAAGGGTTTCCAAACCTTCTTCTCCCCCTCCCCCTACAAGGGTCTCCAAATCTCCTCCCCCTCTAAGGGTCTCCAAACCTTCCTCTCCCCCTCCCCCTACAAGGGTCTCCAAACCTATCCCTACCCCTGCTGCTGCTCACTCACTTGCTCGCCCACCCCCACCCTCCATGTGTCTCCAAACATATTCCCCTCCACATGTTTCCAAGCCTCCCCACCCCCTCCAAGTGACTCCAAACCTCCCCCTCCAAGGGTTTCCAAACCTTCCCCTCCCCCTCCACAGTCTCCAAACCTCCTCCCATGAGTCTCCAAACCTACCTCACCCCCTCCAAGGATCTCCAAACCTCCCCCCTCTCCTGCCAAGGGTCTCCAAACCTACCCATCCCCCTGCTGCTGCTCACTCACTTGCTCACCCACTAGGTCCCAGCTAGGCCTGTCAGCTCTACACTGCATCAGCAGTGCCGGGGGGGGGGCTGGAAATTCCTGGGTCTTTGGCAGGGAAGGAAAGTCCTTAGCCAGCAGTCGGGTTGTAAATCTGCCAGGCCTATCCGAAGCGTACTTGCCGAATCAGAAGTCCAGAAGCGAGGTCAGTGGAGGTCCGGGATCAATTGCCAAGGGGTCAGTCAAAGAGATGCTGCAGGGAAACTAGGTCTACACAAAGCCACGCCTGACGTTGCAGTCAGCAACAAGCTGCAGCCAAGGTGTGCCTTATAAAGAGCAGGATGGACAGCAGGTGTGAGCCCTCAGCGTTTGGGCCTTAAGGAGACAGGCCTGCCTCTCTTCTGCCTGACCTTCTGCTGTCTACGTTCTGCAGGTGAGGGGGGAGTATCCTGTTCACTGTCTGTGTCTGGCTGCAGGGCCTCTGCTGTCCCTGGGGTACTCTGCAGCTGAGGGGCAGAAGGAGCTGGATTCTCAGGAGGCTCCTCCGTGTCTCCTGCTGCTCCGGGGTCTGCTGCTGTTACTTCCGAGTCGTCCTCATCTGAGGAGTCCTCTGACGGGGCCCGGCTTATCCAGGTAGCGCTGGTGGAAGTGCCGGACCAGATGAGGGGCATGCACCTGCGTCGCCTCTTCCCACGAACGTTCCTCAGGGCCGTACCCCTGCCAGTCTATGAGGTACTGGAGGTGGCCACGATGCCTCTGGGAGTCCAGGATCTGTGCCACTTCGAATTCCTCTTCCCCGTTGACTTGTATTGGCGGTGGGGGCTGCGGTTTACTACCCAAGGGGTGAGGCGGGAGAGCGGGAGTCAGCAGTAGTCGATGGAAGACAGGGTGAATGCGGAAGGAGGCAGGGAGTTGGAGGCGGAATGCCACCGGGTTAATTTGTTGGGTGATCCGGAAGGGACCTACGTTCCGAGCCTCCAGCTTGTGAGACGGCTGTTGCGAACGCAGGAATTTGGTCGAGAGCCATACCCGGTCCCCTACCTTCAGCGGTGGGCCTGGTTGGCGGTGGCGATCAGCAAAGCGCTTATACGCGTCCTTGGCCTGCTCCAGCTGCTCCTTCAGGACTGCCTGCAGGGCCTGCAACTCCTGCAGCATGACATCTGCAACGGGGACCGGCGACGGGGGTCGCACTGAGGGGAAGAATCGGGGGTGGTAGCCGTAGGAGGCAAAGAACGGGGTCTGGCGCGTGGAGGCGTGCACGGAGTTATTATACGCGAACTCCGCCAGCGGTAACAGATCCACCCAATTGTCCTGTTGGAAGCATGTGTAACACCGCAGGTATTGTTCGACGGTGGCATTGGTACGTTCTGTTTGTCCATCTGATTGAGGGTGGTGGGCGGAGGACAAGTGGATCTGGACGTTCAGGGCCCGAAACAGGGCCTGCCAGAACCGGGCGGTGAACTGGGCTCCTCGGTCAGAGATCAGGTGGTCGGGGAGGCCGTGCAAACGGAAAACCTGGGCCAAAAACAGTTGCGCAGTTTCTGGGGCAGAGGGTAGTCCGGCACAGGGGAGGAAATGGGCCATCTTGGTGAACAGGTCTACGACTACGAGGATGGTGGTCATTCCCCGGGAGGCCGGTAAGTCCGTGATAAAATCCAGGGAGACCGAGCGCCAGGGCCCTAGGGGGGTAGGCAGTGGGAGCAGGAGCCCCGGGGGCTTGCCAGGGTGGCTCTTGGCTCGCTGGCAGGTATCACAGGCCGCTACATAGTCCTTGACATCTGCTTGGATCCGGGGCCACCAGAAATCCCGTAGGACCAGGGGGAGGGTTTTATACATTCCAAAATGCCCTGCCGGCTGGCTGTCATGGCAGAGGTGGAGCACCTCTCCCCACAGAGCTCCCGGGGAATGTACAATTGATTCCGGTGGTACAAGAGGCCCTGTTGCAGGGAAAAGGGGCTGTCCTGGGCGGGCGTCCCTGACTGGAGCTCTCGCTGCTGGGCCAGGGCGTAGGGGTCCTTTTGCTGCTGTTCCTGCACCCGGTCCAGGAGGGGGTGTGGCTGGTGGGTAGCGGCGAAGTTCTCTGGGTGAAGGATTGGGTGAAGGGGCCGATCGACCTGCTCGGCTCGGTATTCCGGCTTGCGAGAGAGCGCGTCCGCTAGTGTATTTCGGCGGCCGGGGAGGTAGGTGACCGTGAACTGGAACCGGGAGAAAAACAGGGACCACCGAATCTGGTGTTCGTTCAGCCGTCGGGCGCTTTGCAGGTGCTCCAGGTTTCGGTGGTCCGTTCGTACCTGGACCGGATGGCGTGCCCCTTCCAGGAGATGACGCCAGGTCTCGAAGGCTACTTCGATGGCCAGTAACTCCTTCTCCCAAATGGTGTAGTTCTGTTCCGAAGCGTTGAGTTTCCGGGAGTGGAACGCACAGGGGAGCAGGGACTGCTTGCTCCCCACCGGCTGGAGTAGGACCGCTGCCACGGCCTTATTGGATGCATCGGCCTCTACTATGTAAGGTCAGGTGGGGTCGGGTTGCTGGAGGATGGGTTCAGACTTAAAGGCATGTTGGAGGTGCCGGAAGGCCTGTTGAGCGGCCTCCGTTCAAACAAACTTCTCTTTGCCTCGAAGCAGTTCTGATATGGGGGTGGTGAGTTCGGAGAAGTGGGAGATGAACTGGCGGTAATAGTTGGCGAAGCCCAAGAAACGCTGCACATCTTTGGGGCTTCAAGGAGCTGCCCAGTGGAGGATGGTCTCAATTTTGGCGGGGTCCATCTGGATACCCGAGGTTGAGATCCGATGGCCTAGGAAATCCACAGTCGTGAGGTCAAAGGCGCATTTTTCGAGCTTGGCGAAGAGGCGGTTCTCCTGCAGGCGCTGCAGCACCGCTCGAACATGCTCCTTATGTTCCGAGGGGTTCCACGAGTAGATCAGGATGTCATCCAAGTAAATCACCAGGAAGCGGTCTAGGAGGTCCCGGAAGATGTCGTTCATGAAGTGCTGGAAGACAGCAGGGGCGTTGCACAAGCCAAAAGGCATCACGGTATACTCAAAGTGCCCATAACGGGTGCGGAAGGCCGTCTTCCACTCATCGCCCTCCCGCATACGCACCAGGTTGTAGGCCCCTCGCAGGTCTAGTTTGGTGAAAATGCGAGCGCCCCGCAGCCGCTCTAATAGTTCTGGGATCAGGGGCAAAGGGTAGCGATTCCGAACTGTAATCTGGTTGAGGGCGCGGTAGTCATTGCACAGCCGGAGTTCCCCACATTTCTTTTTGACAAAGAGGACAGGGGTGGCTGCAGGGGACGTGGAAGGGCGAATGAACCCTCGGTGCAGGTTCTTGTCGAGGAACTCTCTGAGGGCTACCAGTTCGGGTTCCGACAGGGAGTAAAGCCGGCCCATGGGAATCTTGGCTCCGGGGAGCAGATCAATGGGACAGTCGTAAGGATGATGGGGAGGCAACTGGTCTGCCTCTTGCTTCCCAAACACATCCGCGAACTCCCGGTACTGTTCCGGTAAGGCCTCGGGCACGGAGCTTGCCTCCTGGGTCATCAGGATGCGCTCCTTCGGCCTCCAGTAGTTGGCTTGGCAATAGGGGGATCCGAGGGTCAGTTGGCCCGTGAACCACTGGATGATGGGGCATGCCGCTGGAGCCATGCCAGGCCCAGCACGACTGGGAAGTGGGGTGCGGCAGCCAGGTAGAACTGGAGGCTTTCCTGGTGCTCCCCCAGGGCCATGTCGAGCGGCACTGTCTCCTGTACTACAGGGCCCAAGGCGAGAAGCTGGCCATCAATAGTCTCCACCAGGAGGGGGTGGCGAATGGGTTGACTAGGAACCCGGTGGAGCTTGGCAAAGGACACGTCCATAAAATTGCTGGTGGATCCTGCAATTGCTGGCGGGTACTTGTAGGGTCCCCCTTCCGGGGACTGTCAGTGCGATCAACACGGTCAGATGCTTGGGCGGTGAGGAACTGAGGTGGCAGGCCCCTTGAACCATGAGGTTGCCCCGGCTCAGGGGCCTGTGAAGGCCGGGGCATGGGCGTTTCCCGAGGCAGGGGCTGTGGGTCGTTTCGCGGAACACTGGGCTGCAAAATGTCCCGGGGCCCCGCAATACAGGCAGAGACCCTGTTGCCGGCGTCGCAGCTTTTCGGCTGCAGAGAGACATGGCCGAGCCCCTCCCAGCTGCATTGGTTCTGCCGGGGGTGTAGGGTCCTTGCCGACAGGCTCCAAGGGCCCAGCCACTGGGGCTGATGCTCTGTAGACTGGCCGGGGTCGGTTGGCAGCACGCCTGCTTTCCAGCCTCCCATCAATCTGGAGACACAGGTGTATGAGGGCTTGCAGGGTTCCAGGGCGCTTCACCCTAGCTAGCTCATCCAGGAGCTCATCCAACAGCCCCTCCTGAAACTGGTCCATGAGAGCGGCTTCATTCCAGCCCAGGGTTTGTTGCAATAGATGAAAGTCTGTTACATATTCCCCCAAGGGGCGTCGGCCTTGCCGCAGCCTGCGTATCCGGCGGTTGGCTGTGGCAGATTGGACTGGGTCCTCGAACATAGCCTTCAGTTCTCTGGTGAAGGCGGCTAGGTCATTGAGCATGGGGCTCAATGCCGTCCTGGTGCAGATGTTAATCAAGAATCCTACTCGGGTCTGATCATCTGGGAAGGCCTCTGGGTTTAACTCCATGAAGAGCTGGGCCTGGGCCAAGAAGGCTGAGAGCTGGTCGGAAGCCCCAGTAAATTTCTCTGGGAGAGTCACAGGGCACTTGGCTCTCCCTGTAGGGAGAGGGGGTGGGGCTGCTGCTAGCTGGGTTTGCAAGCCTTGGATGGCCAACAGCAGCTGGTCTACTTATGAGTGCAGGAACAAGTTTTCCTGCTGGAGTTGCTCCATGGTCAGCACTTCCCCCACTCCTTTGTTGCCTGCTTTGTTTGGGCTGACTGCAAACTGTCAGCTCTACACTGCATCAGCAGTGCCGGGGGGGGGCTGGAAATTCCTGGGTCTTTGGCAGGGAAGGAAAGTCCTTAGCCAGCAGTCGGGTTGTAAATCTGCCAGGCCTATCCGAAGCGTACTTGCCGAATCAGAAGTCCAGAAGCGAGGTCAGTGGAGGTCCGGGATCAATTGCCAAGGGGTCAGTCAAAGAGATGCTGCAGGGAAACTAGGTCTACACAAAGCCACGCCTGACGTTGCAGTCAGCAACAAGCTGCAGCCAAGGTGTGCCTTATAAAGAGCAGGATGGACAGCAGGTGTGAGCCCTCAGCATTTGGGCCTTAAGGAGACAGGCCTGCCTCTCTTCTGCCTGACCTTCTGCTGTCTACGTTCTGCAGGTGAGGGGGGAGTATCCTGTTCACTGTCTGTGTCTGGCTGCAGGGCCTCTGCTGTCCCTGGGGTGCTCTGCAGCTGAGGGGCAGAAGGAGCTGGATTCTCAGGAGGCTCCTCCGTGTCTGCTGCTGCTCCTGGGTCTGCTGCTGTTACTCCCGAGTCGTCCTCATCTGAGGAGTCCTCTGATGGGGCCATGACAAGGCCCTGGCTGGGGCCCGCTAGGCCCCCCACTGCCCTTTTCATCATCATCATTATTGACTCCTGTATCTCACTGTGCCATCATAGCCAAGGTTTGCCTCTCCCTACCCTCCTCGCCGGTAAGCATCATGGTATCTGTGAATGCTTCAGCACAGGCACGCGCCTGTGTAGAAGCTTTCATGGGAATTGTGACACTTATAAAAAATAGTAAGATATAGTAAGATATTGCTGTTTTCAAACTATTTGGAAGGTTACATAGATCAAAAGCAGTATATAAAATGCTTAAATGAATAATTAAATAGATTGGTTCTGAAATGAATATTTATGAATCTGGGGAGCAGGGTACATTTAGAAAATTGTCACTTAAAAAGCTTGTCTGCAAAACGAAATTATTATTTGCAATCTAGTGCAGTGCCAAAAAAATTCTTCCAGAATTAATTTTGACCATTTTATATCAAATTTATTGAGAAAAGAAACTGCATTCAAAATCAACAAAGTGGAAATAAAAGTTTGGTGAAATTATCGTGGGTGGGGTACAGGGTGTTTGCCATGCTTTCCTTACTTTTGTGGTGGCTGAGAGGTTTTGTGTCAATGGTGATCTGTGTTCTGCAGCATTCCCAGCTGAAGTCTTTAATGAAAGTCCAGGTAAGTTATCATGAGGTTCCTCCTCCCACTGAGCTTTTTAACATCAGGAAGCATGGGCAGCCATGAAGACTGCAGAGGACTACAGAAGTGTATCCTAGAAAGAAAAACAGGCACACCACCTTTGGAAACCTCACAATGATAAGGTAAGCTTTAACCTTAAACCCTCCAAAATACCCAAGTGCCCTGAGAATGAGGACCCTCTAGAAATCCTTTTTATTGTGTATTCATGATGATTTGTGCTCATGATGCTATTGGGACAATCATACATGATCCCGCTTTCAGTACTGTTTGCACTTGCAAAAGTTTTGGGGTGGACATGCTGCTTCATCTTCTGCTGAAATCTTGTAACCTTTTAATTTTAATACCACAAATATTCCAGTTTATATTTAATTCTGCTTTTGTTGTGCTACAGTGCAAAAGTGCCCCTCCCAAGGGCAATAATGTGGCAACACTAGGGAAACATCACAGAACAACTAATAAAGCAAACTGCTGCATGAACAGTCCAGGATAAATCCACCACTAAAACATTTTTATTACGTCAATGACATGTTGCAGAAGACACCTGCCAAAACAATCAAACAAACAAAAAACACCAGTTTGGAGAGGCCCTTGGACAGAAAAATGGAAGACTTTCTCATGAGGAAGACAAGTTTTGAGAAATTGGAAGACAGATTTTGGCACAGCACTATTGCAACCTTATAATTGCCATTAAGCTTCTCCTGAGTTTACTGGGCAGTTGCTTATATAACTGATGCAGCTTCAGTACAAAGACTCCCAAAGTAATCTTGAATTGTACTGATAGATGAGCAACCAGTATTTCATCTGGGCCTTTAATGTTTAGTCAATAATCTCCCATCAGCTGCACTTTTATCTTGTTTATTAATCTCCCTTTCTTTCACTTTCCTCTTATGCAAAGTGTGCCATATTCACTTCTAATGCTTTATTATTGGCCACAGGGTAAAAAAGTGAGATAAACAAGCATTCCTAAGCAGTTTTCCACAAGAATGATTTTCGCCCTCTTTCCTTTGTGTTATAATAAGATATGGATCCCCAAGAAAGCTTTAAAAAGTAGGTCATTTAAAGACAGGACTGACTGCAGCACCAGTTCTCTGTGCAGAATGTCGGATTATTTCTTAGTGACCCCACCAGAACACCATAATTAATGACATGAAAATTAATGACATGAAAATACCATAACTGAGATAAAAATTTGTAAGTATAACTAATGCACATTCATCACTATGTACTTCCCATTAATTTATTAAGAATTTCTCAAGCTTGTATAAATCAAATCAATTTATTATTGCATTTATATCCCACTTTTCCTCCAAGAAGCTGAAGGGGATGCACATGGTTCTCTCCCTCTCCAAATTATCCCTACAACCACTTTGTGAGGAGGTTAGTCCGGAAGCTGATAACTGACCCAAGCTTCATGGCCAGGTGAGGATTTGAACCCTGGTGTCCCAGGCACTAGTCCAACACTCTAACCGCTATACTACAGTATTGTCTGCCATCATCTGACAAGTATTCCAGTGAGCTGTCTGTGGGCCAACTTAATTTTTAGAACTCCCCACAGGTTCTCTTTCATAAAAAGCAACTGTGCAGAGCCCCCTAGGGCTAGATTCCCATTCCTACCAATAAATACACAATTTATCACTATTTTCAGGTGGGTTTAATCTTAATGGTAAAGTAAGATTTGACCCCCACCCCCAATAAGCCAGGTTAATGATAATATCCTACTGTGGGAGGGTAAAGATAGGGGGGAATGACTCTCCAGTAGATCCCAGGGTTGTCACCTATAGCTAGGGATGGCCAAATCTGTTCGTTTTGGTTTCTTTTGGTTTCTCATTGTTCAGGTCTTAAGTTCTGTTCTCCACATTTCCACATCAAATTGTAAAGTTTTAAAAAGGCAAATCATCATGAAAATTCAGCAGCATTTTAGTGTGAATTTCTCTTCACACACACATCTTTGTATGCAATTATGTCTAATAAACATATTTTTGAAAAGCTGTTTCCCCTTACATGGTGCATTTTTATGCATACTTTACTCTAGTATATGCACGTTTGTATACATTCCTTGGCCAGAAAACTACATTGCAAAATTTGGAGAATAATAATAATAATAATAAATTTTATTTGTTAGTCGCCTATCTGTCCGAATTAACGGACACTTTAGGCGACTTACAGCAAACATAATAAAATACAGTATACAATCAAAAAAGGCACAAGGTAGTCTAAAACATCAATTAATACATTATAAAAACTCATCCACCCCGAGGATTCTGTAGGCCTGCCTGAATAGCCAGGTCTTTAAGGCTCGGCGAAAACCCATCAGGGAGGAGGCATGTCGGAGATCCAAAGGAAGAGAATTCCAGAGAGTGGGGGCCACAACCAAAAATGCCCTCTCTCTGGTCCGCACCAGCCTAGCTGTTTTGACTGGTGGGACCGAGAGAAGGTCCTGTGTGGCTGATCTTGTTAGGTGGCCTAATTGGTGATGCTGGAGGCGTTCCTTCAGATAAACTGGGCCGAAACCGTATAGGGTTTTAAAGGTCAACACCAACACCTTGAATTGGGCCCAGTAAACAACTGGTAACCAGTGCAGATCTCTTAACACTGGGGTGATATGATCCCGGCGGCGACAATGTGTGATCAAACGTGCCGCCGCATTCTGTACCAGCTGCAATTTCCGGAACGTTTTCAAGGGTAACCCCACATAGAGCACATTACAGTAGTCTAAGCGAGAGGAGCCCAGGGCATGTATCACTCGTGGGAGCAGATGCACAGGAAGGTAGGGTCGCAGCCTCCGTATCAGATGCAATTGATACCAAGCTGCCCGGCTCACTGCCGAAACCTGAGCCTCCATGGACAGCTGGGAGTCGAGAATGACCCCTAGGCTGCGGACCTGGTCCTTCAGGGGTAATCTCACCCCATTCAGCACCAAGTCAATATCTCCCAGCCTTCTTTTGTCACCCACGAGCAACACCTCGGTCTTGTCAGGGTTCAGCTTCAGTCTGTTCTCGCCCATCCATCCACTTACGGCCTCCAGGCACTTGGACATGGTGTTCACAGCCAACTCTGGTGAGGACTTAAATGAGAGATAGAGCTGAGTGTCATCCGCATACTGGTGACACTGCAGCCCAAAACTCCTGATGATGGCATCCAGCGGCTTCACATAGATGTTGAATAGCATGGGGGAGAGGATAGAACCCTGTGGCACTCCACAATTAAGAGGCCAAGGGTCTGAAACCTCATCCCCCAATGCCACCCGTTGGTACCTGCCTGAGAGATAGGAACCGAACCACTGTAAAACAGTGCCTCCTATTCCCAAACTCTTCAGGCGGTTTAGCAGGATACCGTGGTCAACGGTATCAAAAGCCGCTGAGAGATCCAGGAGGACGAGGAAGGTATGTTCTCCCCTATCTAACGCCCTCCTCATATCATCCACCAGAGCGACCAAGGCTGTTTCAGTTCCATGCCCAGTCCTGAAGCCCGATTGGAATGGATCTAGATAATCCGCTTCATCCAAGTGTGTCTGTAACTGTTTGGCCACCACTCGCTCTATCACCTTGCCCAAGAATGGTAAATTAGAGACTGGGTGAAAGTTGTTCAACTCTTGGGGATCCAAGGAGGGCTTTTTCAAGATGGGCTTTATCACTGCCTCCTTGAGGGCTGATGGCATTGCACCCTCTTCCAAGGATGCATTTACCACTGCCTTGATCCCTTTGCCCAGACTCTCTTTACAGCTCATGATGAGCCATAAAGGGCAAGGATCAAGCAGACAGGTGGTTGGCTTCACAGTAAAGAGCACCTTGTCCACTTCCTCAGCGAGGAGAGGCTGAAACCGATCCCACCGGACTGGAATGCAACTGGCTGACTCTGGCCCACTTCCTGTATCCACGGCGTACGGAATCATGCTCTTCAGGTGCTTGATTTTATCGGCAAAGTGTTTAGCAAATGTGTCACAGGAGGCTTTAGTATGCTGCATGGGTTCCTGAGCAACTGGACCAACCAGGCTTCGGACCACTTGGAACAACCTCCTGGGACAACACTCTGCCGACGCAATAGAGGCAGCAAAGAATTCCCTCTTTGTTGCCTTTGTTGCCACCTGGTAGGCCGCTATTGCTGCTCTAACCAGTGTCCGGTCGTCTTCAGTGCGAGATTTCCACCACCGGCGCTCTAGTTGTCTCACCTCCTATCTCAGACCCCGCAACCGTGGTGTATACCAGGGCGCTATCTGAGTTCTATTCAGGGGCAGAGGACGTTTCGGAGCCACCTGGTCTACCGCCCTAATGATCTCCCTGTTCCACTCCATCACCAGGGTTTCGACCGGGCGTCCTTCAGCCAGCTCCAACTCCCCCAGTGCATTCAGGAATCCCTTAGATTCCATCAGGCATCTGGGGCGGACCATCCTAATAGGTCCTTGTCCCCTGCGGAGGGTGTGCGGCATGGAGAGGTCTATATTCACCAGATAGTGATCTGACCATGACACGGGGTTAGAAAAGACAGCCCCCATTTTCAGAGCACTTCCCTCCCCTCCCGAGACAAATACAAGGTCAATAGCATGACCGGCTACATGGGTGGGCCCTGTATTACTAAGGTGCAGTTCCCAAGAAGTCATGGTTTCAATGAAATCCCGAGGGGCTCCCATGAGAGCAGTCTCAGCGTGCACGTTGAAATCCCCCAAAACCAGTAGGTTGGGGGAGAGCAGCCGCACGTCCGAGACTACCTCGAGCACCTCGGTCAGGGAGTCTGCTGTGCAGCAGGGTGGGCGGTACACAAGTAGAATCCCTAAACTGCCCTTTGGGCCCAACCTCCAGTACATGCAATCAACAAACTTGGTCTCGTGGAGGGGGGGTTTGGTGAAAACCAAAGACCCCTGATAGATAACTGCCACACACCCTCCCCGCCTACCAATCCTCGGCTGCTGCGCATATCGGAAACCGGCTGGGCACATGGCCTCAAGTATGGGAGCTGAGGCCTCATCCAGCCAGGTCTCCGTGATACACACCAGGTCTGCGTTCTCATCCAGAATCATATCATGGATGAGAGAAGTCTTCTGTACCACAGACCTGGCGTTACACAACAGCAGTCGAAGGTTGGATGGAGTCCTGCATCCCCCAGTTCTCTTCTGGTTGTGGACAGGCCCAGAACAGGGGATGGATATAATGCATCTATCCCTTGTTCCCCTAAGTTGGAGTGGCCTGCCTGCGCCCCTCCAGGATCTGCCACCTAGCCTTTCAATATTGTGGCTCCCCACTTCCCCCACAACATCCCCCTCCGGTCTACACATGCCTTCCCCCGTCTGCCGATCAGGCAGGCCCCCCACCCCCACTAAGTAGGTATAAAATTGCCCATCTCTCCCACTCCATGAGGTGGGTTGGTTCGCCTGCAACCAAAGGCTTCTGTCCTCTTGTCTCCCGTCTTCCCGGGTCTCCGCCACAACTCTCCCTGTCCAGCGCAGCCGCTACCTCCACTCCTCGCCGCTTCCCCAGCACAACTGGTAGCTTCGTCTCCTGATCAAGACCAAGCAGCCGAAGCCCCTCGCCATCTGGTCTCCCTTCATGGATCTTGTTCCTCTTTCTTGCTCCCCCGTCACGGCCAATGCAGGGCACCCCGCACCACACCACTGATGTCACGGCTTCTCCCCCCACCGCCAGTCCAAAAGTGCCGAAGATGAAACAGGCAGTGCAAACGCCCCAAGCCACACCTCAGACCCAATGCACCACACCCATCGCTAGCCGCTCCGTCACCGGACAGGAGGCGCCCCAAAACCATCAAGGGAACGCCGTCCCTCCCTGAAGGCGATTGAGCGGCGGCGGCGGGGAGCGTAATAAATTCAAAGGAAAGGTAATAACCTGGCACCAAATTAGGCAAGATCATAGCAAGCAACACAGAGGTCTTACAAATGAGTAAAATGAAAGGTAGTCTTGGAAAAAAATCTCTGAATTGGAAACCGTGATTGACAGAAATGGATAGAGGGAATTTTGAAAGATTGCTGTGTTTCAGTTCATGTATTGATTCAGAAAGTGCAGCTTTGGTAGGTTCGCTTATAAATGAACTCCTTTGGGAGGAAGGATGTGATAAAAATTTAATATATAAATAAATGCAAACTGATTTCAGTTTCTTCCCCATCCCTGCCTCTAGCTAATGAGTGATGAGAGTAATCCCAGGAGAATTAAATGTGTACCCTAAGACACCCTTCCTCCCTAAACTTATCTGATGTCCAGCAGTTGCATGACATGGGTTCCACAGCAGACCAGCTGATCTGGAAAGGGTTCAATAAAAGCAGGAAGAGTTCAAACCATCAGCCCAAAAATCTCATTCCATAGTAAGCACTTGGTGTTAAAATGGTTCCATGACACTTTTTTCTATTATTGCTGCTTCATCTTAACATGACTAATCCCCTGAAACATCTTCTTTTCACTTCTGAATATTTAACTCCTATTAAAATTCTGTAGGTTGAATAAATATATAATACACTGTTTATTCTGTTAAATGTATTGGCCAGAGGGGTGAAAGATCACTGTATGGAAATTGTTTCCATAACAGTGTCTAGAGAGCCACAGCATTCCTTTTGCTATTTTTTGTACATTTTTGCACAGGAGAATCTCAAATGTGGCTCTCTAGATCTTTCTATCTGGCCAAAGAAACTGTCCCCAGGCCACACCACCAGCGGCCCTGCTGCACGTCCTGAGTGTTTTTGCCTAGCTGGAATGTGGCCTTGAACTCTGACAATGCCTCTTGCTTGTCTGAATGGAGAATAGAGAGCAGGGCCAGCACCAGCCTGCCCTGGATCCACAGTGTCATACTCACCAATACCCCTTCTCAATGCAGATGGCACAAGGCTTAAATAAGCCCAGTCGCCCCACCCACCTCCCACATCAGTGCACACCCCTTGGCACTGTGCATGCACACCTGCCATCACCCAAGATGGGGGTCCCTTACGGATGCCCCTCCGCAATCTTGGGTGATGGCAGGCATGCACACACACTGTGTGGGGCATATGTGCTGACACATTGACATGACAAGTATATGGGCTTATTTAAGCCTGTGCCACCTGTATTGGGGATGTTACCTGGGAGCTCCCACTCTGCGATCTGCGGCATCAGATCGCTGAGTCCCAGAACCCAATGCTGGCACAGATTGCGGAGCAGGAACTCCACCCTCCCAGCCTAATGAGAGGCCCTTCAGGGGCACTCAACTAGGGCCCAACATGGCTGTCTGCTGCCACCAGGCCTGATAGAGAGGGGTGTGAGTAAAAGCTAACCTACTGTACAAAGGTAAAATTTACATTTCTTGCTCTGACCACTTTTGCCTCTGGTCATCTCTGGCATGTGGAAGTTTGCGAAGAAGGGAATGTGGCTTTAGGACTGAAAATATTTCCTCTCCCTGCACTAGGCAAGCCTTCTCCCTTCCCACACGTGCTACTCCATATGTTGAAGTGATATAGGTCCGACTCCTTGTCCCCATTAGTAAATGTCTGACGCATGAAAAGCTGCCCTCATGGGAGGTCTCCATTTGTCCAACAGCACATGCAGGAGACAGGTTGAATTAGGTCATAAAATTTGTTCGTATACATTCAAATTACAAGGGCAAATTTCTTTTCCATGAGAAGGTAATGAGATATAAATTAAGGTAATTGTACAAAAATGGGAAAATGTCCACAATCAACTAAGAGACGTACAAAAAATGTAAAGAAGGGAGTTTGAAATGTATGTATTTTATTTAATGTTTGTGTGTCACATTTTATGGTAAAATTCTCCCCACATAGCTAACAAATGTAAGTCACGATGCAATCTTATACATGCCAGCATAGAAAGATGCCCCACTGAGATCAGCAGAGAAGTGGTTACAGGACTGCAGCCTCAATACATTGATCAAACAATGTGGCATTAAAATATGAAAGGCAGCATAAAACGCCAATTTGAACAAAAGAGTTTTTAAAATCTGTTTAAATGTCATCAGGGAGGGGTCCATATAGTCTTCTAATGGGAATTAATTTCAAAGATATGGGGTCACCAATGAAAAGGCCCTGCCCCCAGTATCCAACAGTTTAATGGTTCTGAACAGCAAGCCAGTGAGCAGGGCCTCTGAGGCAGATTTCAGGGCCTGGAGATTCATCTAGTTATAGGTAACCTGGTCCCAAACCATTTAGGGATGTAAAGATCAAAACCATCGCTTGAAATTTACCCCAGAAATGAAAAGGCAACTAATGCAGCAGGTTCAAAATTGCTGTCACATGATCCAAATACCCTTACCCAACAAGCAACCTGGTAGTGCCTGTCTGTGTAATGTGAGTAGGAACTCAAGTGAATTAGAAGTAATTGTATGGGGAATCAGTTGGGGGTGGGACCAGTAGGAAAACAAAAGTAGCATTTTTGGTTCTGCAGCAACACACTGTGGAATAAAGTTTGTTCCTTCTACACAGTGTTTGGAGTTCATTTCAACACTTGCAAATATTACATGATGTCAGAAGACTACCTAAAAACATAAGGCAGTGAAAAATGGACCAGCTGAAGCCTCCAGGAAAGTTGGTGTTTGAAGGAAATGCAGCAGAGAATTGGAGAAGATGGAAGCAAGGGTTTGAATTGTACTGCATTGCAAGTGGAGCAGATAAGAAAGATGAGAGACTCCAGTCAGCATTATTTCTGCATGTGGCAGGTGAAGAAGCAAGAGAGGTATTTAATACTTTCCAGTTTGATGATGATGCAGATAAATATAAAATTCAAGTTTTGATGAATAAATTTGAAGCATATTGTGTGCCCAGAAGAAATGTTACTTATGAAAGGCACAGGTTCTTCACTAGAATACAGAGTGAAGGAGAAAGGATAGACCAATATGTGACTGAGTTGAAGCTTTTGGCTCAGACCTGTGAATTTGGGGAGCTGTGTGATTCTCTCATTAAGGATTGCATAGTGTGTGGCATTCAGACAGACAGATTGAGAGCCAAGTTACTGAGAGAGAGTGATTTAACCCTTGAGTGTGCAGTGAATAAATGCAGGGCAGAAGAAGTGGCTGCAAAACAGATGAAAGATTTTGGGGCAACAGAAAAACAAATGGATGCCTTACAGGGCAAAAGTACCTTGGCACTACTACCAGCCCCCAAGAAAAGGAAATGCCACAGAGGCCTGCAGAAGCAGCAAAGGCCTGCTACAAGTGTGGTATCAGTCGTCATGACATAAATGCTTGTCCTGCATATGGGAAGGAATGCAGAAGATGTGGCAAACTTAATCATTTTGCTAAAATGTGTAAAACTAGAGATAGAAAACTTCAGTCTGAAAACTTCAGACAACTGTTCTCAGTAGCAGATACAGCTAAAAATGCTCATGATTTCTTCATTGGCACATTGAATTCTACAGCTCTGGAAGATGAAGGGTGTGTGGATCTTCTCATAAATGATCACAAGTATGTGACCTTTAAGATTGACACAGGAGCACAGGCTAATGCAATGTCTTTAAAAACACACAAAGCCTTGCAAGCTGAACCACTTCAGCATTCAAATGTCAGATTAATAACCTACTCTGGAGAAAGACTGCATGTGTCTGGTAAATGTAACCTGGATTGCAAATATAAAGATCAAAGAGCTGAGTTGGAATTTCACATAGTAGACTTTGATGCACAAGCTGTACTCGGTCTCTGGGCTGTGACTAATTTAAATTTGGTGCAAAGAGTTAATTTGATGAAAAGAGCTCCAGTAGATCAATGGGATGTTGCAGTTGAATACAAAGATGTATTTGAAGGCTTAGGTTGCTAACCAGAGAAATATGCCATCAAAATCAACCCACAAGTTCCACCAGTAATTCATGTACCTCAGAAGGTTCTAGTGGCACTAAGAGATAAAGTCCAAAAGGAACTGACTCGTATGGAGCAATTAAAAGTCATAGTTAAGGGAAAAGAACCTACAGAGTCGCTGAATTCAATTGTGGTTGTAGACAAGCCTGGCCGGGACCAGATAAGAATATGTTTAGATCCAAGAGATATGAACAGAGCAATTTTAAGAGAACATTTTCAGTTGCCTGCTGTAGAAGGAATTACCAGTAAGCTAGCAGAAGCAGAATTGTTTATGGTTCTTGATGCCAGTAGTGGATTCTTGCAGATTCAGCTAGATGACAACAGTTCCAGGCTATGCACATTTAATACACCTTTTGGCAGGTACTGATTTACAAGAATGCCATTTGGTATCTCTTCAGCTCCTGAGGTCTATCAGAGGATGATCCAACAGACATTTGAGGGTATTGATGGGGTCACATGCTACATAGATGATATCCTGGTTTGGGGGAAGACCAAACAGGAACATGATGTGAGACTGAAGAGAGTTCTGGACAGTTGCCGAGAGAGGAATCTGAAACTGAACAAAGTGAAATGCAAATTTGCCATGACTGAAATAAAATATCTAGGACACATCTTAACCAAAGAAGGACTAAACCTGATTCATCTAAAATAGAGGCCATCACTGATATGCCCAGTCCAAGTAACAAAGCTGATCTTCAAAGATTTCTAGGAATGGTGACTTACCTGGCAACATTTATCCCAAATTTATCAACTGTAACAACCCCTTTAAGACAGCTGTTGGCCCAAGATGTTGAATTTTGGTGGATGTCAGTTCATGAAACAGCATTCACACAGTTGAAAGAACTATTAACAAAAGCTCCTGTTTTGAAATATTATAATGTGAAAGAACCTGTAACTCTGTCAGTGGACGCTAGTTCTACAGGCTTAGGTGCTAAGTTCTGAAGAAGCCGAGGTTGCTGTTAACCTCATGTTCTATTATTTGCCAATCTCCTAATCAAAACTGAAAGAATTTCAGGTGGCTACTGAAAATGATAGCATTTTGCAAATCCTGAAAAATGCCATTTTGCAGGGGTGGCCAGATAGAAAAGTAGAAGTTCCAGATTATATATGTGTTTATTGGAATTACAGAGAGGAATTAAGTGTTCATGATGGACTCATTTTTAAAAGTGACAGAATCATAGTAGCACAAGTTTTGAAGAAAGAGATATTGAATATTATACATGAGAGTCATCTGGGTGTTGAATTATGTAAAAAGTGGGCACGAGAAGCTGTATATTGGTCAGGTATGTGTGCCCAAATTGAAGAATTGGTACTGTCATGTACCACATGTCACACCTTCAGAAATAAAAACCAAAAAGAACCAATGTTACCTCATGAAATTCCAAGAAGACCTTGGCAGAAGCTAGGAATGGACTTGTTTGAATTTGAAAGAAAGGACTATCTACTTTTGGTTGATTATTATTCAAAATATGTGGAAATATGTTTGCTTGAAGACACCAGAAGTAGATCAGTAATTTTACACTGCAAATCTATATTTGCAAGACATGGTATACCTGAAGAGGTTGTCAGTGATAATGGCCCTCAATTTTGCTCTAGAGACTTTAAAATGTTTGCCAAAGATTGGGACTTTGTTCACACAACATCCAATCCACTATTTCCTCAATCAAATGGAATGGCAGAAAGAGCGATCCAAACAGTAAAGAGGATTCTTAAGAAATCTAGTCTGAATAACACAGATCCTTATCTTAGTTTATTTGATTACAGAAATACACCTACGGTAGATACAGCCTCACCTGCACAACTTTTAATGGGGAGACGTTTAAGAACCAGGTTGCCTACCTCAGCACCGTTGTTACTACCTCAGCAGGTAAAAGGTGACATACAGACACATCTGAAGAGAAGACAAGAAAAACAGAAGCTTTACTTTGACAAAGGTTCAAAGCCTTTACCACCTTTGCAGGTTGATGATTCTGTTAATGTTCGGCAAGATGTGGAAACCAGCAAGAGCGACTGGACAAAACATGACTCCAAGATCATATTTGGTTCAGACTGATGATTTAGCTGTCTACAGAGGGAACAGAAGAGATCTTCAAAGCACTCCAAGTTGTGAACCAAAAATGGATGAGACTACTGAGACTGCAACTGCACCTCCATCAGAGGTAGACCTATCAGAGTCTCAAGACAACGAAAGTGGAACAGCTGTAGCACAAAGTGCCAGTGATATACCAGAAAAGATTTTGGACTCTGAGTTACCTGTTACTACATCAAGAGGCAGAGTGATCAGAAAACCAATTCGATATAGACAGTAGTTTCTATCTTTTTCTTAAAAATAAAAAGGGAGATGTAATGTGAGTAGGAACTCAAGTGAATTAGAAGTAGTTGTATGGGGAATCAGTTGGGGGTGGGACCAGTAGCAAAACAAAAGTAGAGTTTTTGGTTATGCAGCAACACACTGTGGAATAAAGTTTGTTCCGTCCACACAGTGTTTGGAGTTCATTTCAACACTTGCAAATATTAGTCTGTACCAGTTTCTGATCTTTCTTGAATGGCAGATCCATAGGGGTCTAGGCTTAATGTAATCTACTCTGGATATAACCAGGATGGGCTATATATAAAGCCAGAACCACTTTCTTCAGATAGGCTGGTTTGCCAGCTACACCTCTAAGCTGGTAAAAGGCATTCCTGACCACTGAAGGCCGATGACCTGCACCTATATAAAGAGCTCTAATTCCAGAAGAATGCCCAGAATGCATAGCTGGCCCTTCAAATGAATTGCAACCCCACCTAGGACTAATTGCAAACTTCCATCTAGACTAGTATCATCATCATGTCTGGATTTAAGTTTCAGTTAGTTCACCTTCATCCATCCAAGCTTCCACACTTACTCAGGATTTCCGCAGCCTCACTGGCAGAGCTTGGAAAAGTTACTTTTTTGAACTACAACTCCCATCAATCCAATCCAGTGGCCATGCTGGCTGGGGCTGATGGGAGTTGTAGTTCAAAAAAGTAACTTTTCCAAGCTCTGCTCACTGGGACGAGTAGACAAGAAAATGAGGTAGAGCTGTGTGTCATCTTGTGAAGGAATTGGCCTTTACTGTCCTCGACTTCATACTATGGCAATGTATGCCTTTCTTGTGTGTCTTGCTGCATGTTACAGTATTGGGAATGCATGTTTTTACTTGTTTATTCATTGGGGATTATAGAGTTAACCTGCCCACATCACCTGGTCTGGCTGCTCACATGAGCTAGCCTGGGGGCAGAAATATCAAGACTAGGAAACTATGGTTGCATACGTGAATAAAGCCACCTCTCAGTCTGGGGCATTGATGACTTCCTCTGACCTGCTGGGGTGGGGCATATGATTGACAAGCAGAATCTTTATTAAGGAGTAGCCATTCTGGAGCTTTTTAGATCAAGGTGGGTCTCCTGCTAATTAGGTGCCTGGGAGATAGGCAGACATTTGCTGAGCCTGGAAGGAAGGCTTCAAGGAACAAAGGGCTATTTTAGTTTAGAGAGGGAGATGGCTTTTTCAATTGTGGCCTCCACTTTGTGGAATTCCCTCCCAAATGATCTCCACCATGCCCCCTCTATGATGAGCTTCCGCCAGGCCTTGAAGACAGGCAGGCTTTTGGGGTGGGTTAGGTTTTATTATTATTGTTGAGATTTTTAATGTTTTGATGTATTTGTATGTTTTTATTTTGTACGTCGCCCAGAGTGGCTGGACAGCCAGCCAGATGGGCGACTAATAAATTTAATAAATAAATAAATATATTCTAATTTTAATGTCAATTTGAATACAAACTAAAAGGTAAAGGCTGAGGAAGCTGTGCTTGACAGGCTTGTTAACACACTGCTTATTTCCCAGTACCGAATGGTGTTCCTTTAATAGTGGGCATTGTACCACAAAACATAGACAGGGATCTTCTAATTATTTACCTGCCTATTTTAGGAAAGAGCAAACAATGCTCCACTGGGCATGTCAACTGCCCATGGATTTCAAGTGATTTAAAATACCCTCTTATGTAAATTGGAACATACTGTACTATAATTCAAACACACCTCTTCTGTAAGGTTACCCAAAAAGCTGTTAATAAAAAAAGTAATTTCACCACCACCTGGGGGTAAATTCAGAATAGCGGTCATTCATATTAAATTTATATCAACTTTATGAGATTTTTGTCATCATGACACTTTTATGGAGCTGTTAAATTTTAGCTGCCTGGGGGATATAATGTACTTGACGTGACCCCAACAAACTAAGTCACGACCAAATGAGTTATACTTATTGAATGACATTCAGAATAAGGCAAGATCTGACACTGTTAGCTTTGGAGAATTTACATAGGTGCAGTTTAGAAAGTGTACCTGTACACTTTCATTAAAAAACTCCTCTGCACATTTTAATAATCTCTTGCTTTTTCCTACATGTGACATACCTATGGGGAAGAGCTTCATGCAGCAAATATTGAATGGAAATAAATGTTTTCTTGTACCTAAATAAGTTGTATTTGATGCAGTTATGAATTACAGAACATTGTGGTATTTGCTTCCTGATTCTAACAGCTAGTAGTGGTACATATAAATCAGATATGAAATATATCAGGAGAAGGCTATATCACGAATCACCATTGACAAGTCAATGATTTCTTCAAATCCCCATCCAAAACTGGACAAGATGAGAAGATCCTCCTTAAAGCATTCCTGATTTGGAAATATATTCCATTAATTTTAGTTCCTTGAATCCTACTGTTCACTGGTTTTGACAGACATCAAACAAGGGTTTATATAGTCTTCCATAGGACCCAAAAAAAACATGTCTGTCTGACAAACTTCAATTTGACTGGTAGTCTTTACTGCTGTTCCGAGCAACCCTGGAGTTCCAGGAATATTATCAAGAAACCCTGGAATATTATCAGGGATTTCTCAGTGAGATTATGAGACTGCCAATGGTGAGCAAGCAGCTCTGAAAGTCAGTTTACCCACTACTGCTGAGAGTACTTTGCTATGTGCACCTGCAGGGGAGTATCAGCACTGAGTGCTTAAGGATGCATTCTCAGCTCATGTTTGCAGTACAGTCCTTTATGTGTCTACTCACAAGTAAGTTGTATTGAATTCAAAGAGACATTACAAATAAGATTGCAGGCTAAGTGTGGTGATACCACTATTATATGTTACATTTAAAGACTCATTCTTATTAGCTGCAGCAATACTCTACCCTTAAACCTTTCTTTCCCATTCCTTCCTGTTTCTGGCCAGTGTTACTCCAGCAGTTATTACTTTTAGACAAAGGCCTTCAGAAAATGTACAGTGCAAACAGTTCTAGACATCGCACTGTACAGATGTTCTTAAGCAAGTGTCACTTCTCAGTTCTCTCTTTGAAACAAGGGAATAATAAGTCTGGTGTGCGTTGCAGAGCTTTTGTAGAGGTATTGCTTTCAGGTAGAGAAAGAAGGATCTACCAATTTTGGTTCTCCCATCTTTTCATATTTCCAATATTAAATTTTCTCCATATTTCTGTAGCAATATTTTTTATAAAAAAACCATGAAAACTCTTCACCATTTTCTCCTGTGAATTCCTCCTATCACACACATTTATGTATGCAGTTTTGACGAGTGTAAACATTTTTGCAAGCAATTTATCTCAAATATTCACTAATAGGCAAGAAACCTTGTGGTTTAAGAATGAACCTATAGACAACAGATATTTCTATCAAACTTTAAAAAGCAGGGAAATTGGCCAGCTATAGTTAATGCACCAGGGGAGCAGGAGACCTGACCTCCTCTCTGGGGTATTGTACTGCCCTACAAATTTGTCAAAATGCAAACACAATTTGGGTTGGTCTTTCACAGTCCAATCCATTTCCTATGTGGGTTGGAAGAATTTGGTAGCATAGCTCATTCATTCAAGTTGGGTAAAAGCAGAAGTGCTGGAGTTTGGATTCTAAGCTAGCATTTATATCTGCTTGTTCCTTATGTGGGGGTTAAAATATTCATAATTTTGAATGTTTCATATTCTCCCATTCATTTGCTTTGAGAAAGTTAACACCTCATGTATGAACTTTAGGCTTTAACTGGTATCCAAATTATTCAACAGATTGCTAATCATGTCTGCCTTTTTTATATTAGAACTTAGTTCTCGAGAAAGTGCTTAACATGCTGCATTTCTGGTTTCCCAAACAATATACAAATAGACGCTAGAAGGGATAGGTCTTTTCTTCTTCAAGTCTTTGTCCTGGCTCCCAGTCATTCACACAATCAATGTCTACTAGCTACTCTGACTTGTACCCAGTGCCGGTGCCAGGCTATTTTGCACCCTAGGCAAGGCTAACTATTTGCACCCCCCCAAAAAATGGCTAACTTCAATTTTCAAAAACAGATGTGTTGTAGAAAAAATGAAGAGCACAAAACTTGAAACTGCTAAATTTATTTCAAATTGCAAGAATAAGTAATACAACAATCTTTGATTATCTTTCTCAAATACAACAGAAAATGTTTTAGCACACAAATCATTTTGAATAATCTTGTGAATTGTGATGTTAATATTTAAGTCTCTTAAAAGTTTCAATTTCAGGCACATCAAAAGCTCACTTTGCGTGCCTTTTCCTTTGCAAATTTTGTCACCAATTCCTTCAGGTCAAGTGCTGATGCTTGGGCATGTTCAATTGATATAGTTGCCAAGCGAACTAGTCTCTCTTGCAACATTGTGGAGCGTATGTAAGTTTTTATAAGTTTGAGCTTTGAGAAACTGCGTTCACCACCTGCCACTGACACTGGAAGTGTGAGAAGGATCCTTAGAGCAACAGAAACATTAGGCACATTATCCAGGAGTTTTTGTTGTAGTATGAAAAGAAGTACTCCTTGTGGCGGCATAGACTTTGGAAGTCTTCGAGCTATTGCTATAAGTTCACAGCACAGATCTTCAGCATCAATATCTTTGTTTCCATGGTGCATCAATGATTTCTTCCAAATTCTTGCAGGCCTTAAGTACATCTTCAGTAGATTTTTTGTTGATACTGTATATATCGTACAGGAAGTCAAATAGGGAATTATATTGTTGTAGCTGTTGGAATCTCTCTTCAACAGATTGTATGGCCGTGTTTAAGATAGCATAGTAGAAACCTACTTTGAATTTCTGCTTTGGATCTTATGGTGCCTCTTCTTGGGCCTCATACTCAAACTGCCGTTTCTTTCTCCTTTTTCTAACCTGTTCTGTCTCAAAGTTTGGTAGTATTTCTAGCTTCTTTGCAATCTCAGTAGCAACTATCAAAACTTATTGAAAACCCCCATCACACCTGCAGCCCACAAGGTAATTCTTGATCACTTGCAATTGGCTTGTAGCTGAATTTAAATCAGCTTCTTTATTTTGTAGTAGCTTGCTTGCAAGATTGACTTCAAAAAGGATGTTGTACCAGGTAACAAGGGATACCACAAACTTGAACTTACAAATTGCATCAGCAAGGGCCTTAGCTTCAATTTGGGAAGTATTTCCAGATAAACCTTTTAGGTTTGTGTCATCAAAGATCTCTATTAAAGCATCATATATACTACCAAGATGATATCTCAGTGGTTTCAAAGCATCAATCCGACTCTCCCATCTTGTTTCGCTCAATGGCTTAACAGTTATGCCTAAGTCTGATACATGGCTAGTTAGAATTTGCCAACACTGAGTCGATGCAGAGAAATAATTATAGATCTGTTGAACCAAACTGAAGAAACTAGTTGCTTCCAGACAACACTTAGCGGCATCATTGACTACCAAGTTTAAAGAGTGTGCATTGCAGGGCACAAAAAAGGCATGTGGGTTTATGTCCAGGACTCTCTTTTGTATGCCATTTTCTTTGCCTTTCATGTTACTCCCATTATCATAACCTTGACCACTCAGATTCTCAGTTGGTAATCCCATTTGCTCAAGCTGTCCAAGAAGAGTTTCTGTCATAAAGGCACCTGTAGTCTCCTTTAGTGGAACAAATCCCAAGAAATTTTCTCTTACGATAACCTCAGGCTCAGACATCTCATGATCTGATGGTTTGATTACATCAACATAACGTACAATCATGGTCATTTGTTCAATATGATTGACAACAGCTGTGCAGTCCAGAATAATCAAGTAGTATTTGGCTGAGGTTGCATGTGCTAAAATTTCCTGCTTTATAGCACCTGCTAGAAGTTGTATAAACTCATTTTGGATATCTTTTCCTAGGTAGTGAACCATTGTTTCTTGATCTTTAACTCTGCGCAAATGTTCATTCATGACAGGATCAAAAAGGGCTAGATATTCTACAAACTTCAAAAAATTTCCATTGCTAGCACTGTACAACTTTTCAGTTGTACCACGGAATGCCAAGTTTTGCATGCCAAGAACTCTGACCAAAGCAATCAAGCGTCAATATTGTTCTTCTTGCCTAATTTTCTGCTGGTTGATATCATCAATTGTTTTTCCTTTATATAACAGCAATTCAAATTCTCTCCAGGTCTGATAGTTTTCTAAATGGTCAGTATTCCTCTCATGTGAAGACAAAATTGCTCCAATGTTCTTCCAGTCTTTTGAACCTGTTTCTTGTAGAGTTGATCCACTATTGCTTTTGCTGAACAATTTACAGCAAAAACAAAAAACCACATCTTTTGAGGTTGAATATATCAACCATTGACGGCACACTTCTTCACCATTTACTAGTCTCCTGTTGTAGTGTATAGGAGAAAACCTTCTGTTTTTTGAGTCTTTGGGGAAATAATGTGATACAACCTGCTGTGGTCCATGTTGTATTATAAGCTGTTGCAAATTATCACTGCAATAGTTAGGCCAGTTAGCAGGGTCACTGTAATTCAAGTCAGGCACAATACCATCTTCTTTTGCAGACTTTGCAGTACTCTCACTTTTCTTGACATCCTCTTTTTCCTCTGTGTGTTTTCCAGAAATATCTCCAGTTTGTGAAACTTCTGTCGTAGAGTTTGTATCATTTGTAGTAGGAGCACCACATTCAGCTCCCTCAGTGCTAGTTTCAACAAGAGTATAGTCATATTCTTGTTCTTCAATTGCTTTCTGTGTACAAAGGTATTTCAGGAAGAACTCCTCTTGCTTTCCTTGCTCCTTAGCTTTTTCTGCCTTTCGTTTGCGGTACTGAGCTCCAGATGGTCTTTTTTATCTGCCATAGCTCACTAGAAAAATGAATACATTTTCTAAATTAGATTAAGATGTGACTGTAAGATTAAAAATTATGTGCATTTTCACTCTCTCTCTCTCTCTCTCTGTGTGTGTGTGTGTACTACATAACCTCCAATTAACTCTGCGGTCTATGTATTTCTTATATACATAAAAACAATTCTAATGTATGAATTACTTCAAAAATGATAAAATTCTTCAAAATATAAAATAAAAGTAAAATATCAGAAATTTATAAGATATAACAAAAATTATGCAAAAATTGCACAAACAATCTAGCCTACTTGCTTTAAGCAAGAAGGGTTTAAGTCCCTTCAGGCTAGGCCAGTCACCAGAAGGCCTCTGTAGGAAGAAAGGAGCCTAGTGTTTTAAAGTCTGTTTTTATGATTTTTAAAGTGTTTTTAGTGCTTTTGTTTGCCGCCCTGGGCTCCTACTGAGAGGAAGGGTGGTGTGCTGCCTCCGCAGGGTTTAGAATTGTATATAGACTCCTTCTGTTGTGCTAAACAAGGCATTTATTAGGTTAGAGTTGTGGCACTCTAGTGGTCTGTCTCTATGCTTCCTTAGCCTTACAGTAACTTCCTGTCAGGTGACATCACCCCTCTCTTTAATTGGTTAGTTAGTTTCCCCTCCAAAACCTGCCTCAGTTTGTTTCAGTCATGAGTGAAGGTAGCAGCAGGCCTAGTAGCCTCAGAGGACAACACTCCTTTTTTACCTCTCTCTCTCAGAAGATATTTCTCTGCCAGAGTTCACCATCGCCAGATTTTTTACTCTTTCTTTGAAGTTTCTGTGTACCTTTGTGTTTTCTGGTGTAATAAAATAGTTCTGATTAAAAGAGAGAGACTGAGTTGACTGTCTGTCAAAGTGGGTTTCAGAACCAAGGGCTCAGAACACGGGGGATATAATTCCTAATGGAGTTCAATGGAATTTACTCCAGGTACATGGAAAGCAAGTATTGGATTAAATACTTTAATACTGCAAAGGTTTTCAAAGCACTGCCCTCTTCAATAGCCCCCAGGGTGTGACTCTAAGTTGCACACAAGAGGAAAAAAACTGTAAGCCATATTCTTACTTATTCAAACTGAGAATCTCAAATTTTTCTGATGTTGCAATGAAGTCTAGGCACTGCCTGGCTCAGCAAAACACAACCCTGGCTTCACTATTGGCTACAATCCTGAAAGGGCGAGGTTAGAGCCACAGCTTGGAAAAGTTACTTTTTTTGAACTACAACTCCCATCAGTGGCCATGCTGGCTGGGGCTGATGGGAGTTGTAGTTAATTATATTCCATTGCACTGTTGTGGTATTTATCTTAAAATAAAAAATATAAGTTGTCAGTTGCATTTTTACAAGGGTTAAAAAATCTAATCTGTATAAAACTGTGCCCCTCAAAGGTCAGTTCTGTGCCCCTCTGAGGTCTGCGTCCTAGGCGGCTGCCTAGTTGGCCTAGTGATAGCACCGGCCCTGCTTGTACCTGGAGTTACTCCTGGAACCGTTGCAGCACTTGGCCATAGTCACTCCTATTCGCCACTTTTTTCTTGTGAGAAACCTGTTACCCATCAGGCCTGTCTTTCAGATTCAGATCTTGCAATCATTAAACCTGGCTTTGTTACCCAAACTGACCAGGTGACAAAGAAGACAGGCCACTGTTCCTTTAATGGTTGTGCAGGGATGGAATTCTACAGAGGCCCTGGCCCCCACAGCCAATGTGAGGCTCCACTATCAATATGCTATAATCCAGACTAGACGATATGTCACAAATACAAAATGGGAATAGATGTATGCAGCCAATAATTAAACTAGATTCTCATTCAGTCTTATACATCAACTCACAGAGCATGCAACATACAGATATGTTATGTATCATATTATCAAGGGATTAAACATTAATTGGTACATTTTTCTAGCTTGCCTTAGCCAGACAGGGTTGTTTTTTTAAAAAAACATGAACAGATTTACAGATAATAGAATAGTAGAGTTGGAAGGGCCCTATAAGCCCATCAAGTCCAATCCTCTGCTCAATGCGGGAATCCAAATCAAAGCATTCCCTACAGATGGCTGTCCAGCTGCCTCTTGAATGACTCCAGTGTTGGAGAGCCCATTACTTCTCTAGGTAATTGGTTCCATTGTCGTATGGCTCTAACAGTTAGAAAGTTTTTTGTGATGTTCAGTCAAAATCTGATGGACCGCTTCTCCCAACATGAACCCACCCATACACTACGCTCAACATCTAAGGCCCTCCTCCGGGTGCCTACTCCGAGGGAAGCTCGGAGGATGGCAACAAGGGAGAGGGCCTTCTCAGTGGTGGCCCCCAAATCATGAAATGATCTATTTGACGAGCAGCGCCTGGCACCAACAGTGTTACCTTTTTGGTGCCAGGTCAAGACTTTCCTCTTCTCCCAGGCATTTTAGCATGTGTTTTTAAATTGTTTTTTTAATTTTTTTAAATTGTGTCTTTAAATTCTTTTTAGGGTTTTAAAATTTGTATATTTGTTTTTATTAATTGCTGTAAACCGCCCAGAGAGCTTCAGCTATGGGGCGGTATATAAATGTAATAAATAAATAAAATAAAATAAATAAATAAAATCTGGCTTCCTGCAACTTGAGCCCATTATTCCATGTCCTGCACTCTGGGACGATCAAGAAGAGATCCCGGCCCTCCTCTGTGTGGCAACCTTTCATGTACTTGAAGAGTGCTATCATATTTCCCCTCAGTCTTCTCCAGGCTAAACATGCCCAGTTCTTTTAGTTTCTCCTCATAGGACTTTGTTTCCAGTCCCCTGATCATCCCTGTTGCCCTCCTCTGAACCTGTTCCAGTTTGTCTGCATCCTTCTTGAAGTATGGAGACCAGAACTGGATGCAGTACTGAAGATGAGGCCTAACCAGTGCTTAATAGAGGGGAACTAATACTTCATGTGATTTGGAAACTATACTCTGTTAATGCAGCCTAAAATACAATTTGCCTTTTTTGCAGCCACATCGCACTGTTGGCTCATATTCACCTTGTGATCAACGACAATTCCAATATCCTTCTCACATGTCGTATTGCTGAGCCAAGTATCCCCCATCTTATAACTGTGTATTTGGTTTCTTTTTCCTAAGTGTAAAACTTTGCATTTATCCCTGTTGAATTTCATTCTGTTGTTTTCAGCCCAATGCTCCAGCCTATCAAAGTCCCTTTGAATTTTGTTTCTGTCTTCCATGGTATTAGCTGTGCCTCCCAATTTTGTATCATCTGCAAATTTGATAAGCATGCTCTGTACCTCCTCATCCAAGTCGTTAATAAAAATGTTGAAGAGCACTGGGCCCAGGACTGAGACCTGTGGTACCCCACTCATTACTTCCACCCAGTTTGAGAAGGAACCATTGATAAGCACTCTTTGAGTACAATTCTGGAGCCAACTGTGAATCCTCCTGACAGTTGTTCCATTCAGCCCACATTTAGCTAGCTTATTCATCAGAATATCATGGGGCACTTTGTCAAAAGCTTTGCTGAAGTCGAGATATATTATGTCCACAGCATTCCCAGTCTACAAGGGAGGTTACCCGGTCAAAAAATGAGATTAGATTGGTTTGGCAGGATCTGCTCTTCATAAATCCATGTTGACTTCTAGTAATCACTGCATTGTTTTCACGGTGCTTACAGACTGACTGCTTTATAATCTGCTCCAGAGTTTTTCCAGGGATTGATGTTAGGCTGACTGGTCTGTAGTTCCCCAGTTCCTCCTTTTTGCCCTTTTTGAAGATAGGGACAACATTAGCTCTCCTCCAGTCATCCGGCACTTCACCAGCCCTCCACGATCTCACAAAGATAATAGACAGTGGTCCTGAGAGTTCTTCAGCCAGTTCCTTCAATACTCTAGGATGCAGTTTATCGGGCCCTGCCGATTTGAACTCATTCAAAGTAATTAGGTATTTCTTGGCCATTTGTCTATCAATCTCAAGCTCCAATCCTGCCCCTTCTACTTCATGTTTCCAGGGAGGGTCATAGACCCCTTTTTGGGAGAAGACTGAGCACTTCTGTCTTTTCTTTGTCATCTGTTACTATGCACGTACCTGAAGAAAGCTTTTTTGTTACTTTTAGCATCTCTTGCTAACCTTAGCTCATTCTCAGCTTTAGCCTTCCTGATGCCATCCTTGCAATTCCATCATACCTGCCTGTACTCTTCCTTTGTGGCCTGGCCTTTCCACATCCTGTATGAGTCCTTTTTTGTTTTCAGGTCATCTCTAAGCTTTTTGTGAAGCCACATTGGCTTCTTCTGCTGTTTCCCCCCTTTTTTCCTTGCTGGAATTGCTTGCCATGGCACTTTTAGAATTACATCATGCCTCCTTGAAACATTGGCAATTTGCTTTTCAAAAGTTACATTCTCATCTTCTCCTTGATTGGGTGGTTGGTAGTAGACTCCAAGCACCACATTCCTTTTATTACTTGCCCCATTAATGTTAAGCTCATCTTCCTGTATTTCTGTGCAGGGATATATATTTTTAACTTATAGTGCGACTCCCTTTTTATTCTTTCTGTTCTTTTTGAACAAGTTGTATCTTTCAATTGCTGTATTCCAATCATGGGAGTCATCCCACCAAGTTTCAGTTATACCTATCAAGTCATAATTGCCCTCGTGTTCAAGTCTATTCTGGTTGTATTCCCATGCTCTGTATAATTAGTATACAGACATCGAAGACCATGTGATTTATGGTTTGGCTTCCTTACTACATTTTTCTGATGACTGTTGCTGGGCCCTATTAGAGTTGATCTCTCTGGTCCCGTTACTGTGCACAAGCCTTCATCAGTCATTACCACCAAGTTTACATCTCCCTCCCCCTTAGGATTCAGTTTAAAGCCCTCCTGATGTACTTCTCCATGCATATTCTTCCCAGTCCTTTTGAGATGCAATCCATCAATTTCTTAGAGGGACCCTGTTTGGCAGAGTTTGTCTCCCAACAGATATCGGGATAATTGAAGTCCCCCATTACTATTGCATCATGCCTCTTGGAGTTATACTAGTGAAGCTGATGATGCCCAACTTTATTTCCCCATTATATCTGAGTCAGGAGAGGATGTGCAAGCCTTGGACCATTGCAGTGGTGGACTGGATGAGGGTCAATACGCTGAATCCTAGAAAGATGGATGCTTTGTGGGTAAGTGGTTCCCGTGTCCAGGAGGCAGGTCAATTGCCTACTCTGGGTCGGGTTGCACTCCCTCTGAAGGAGCAGATATGCAGTCTGGGGGTACTTCTTGATCCATCTCTGTCTCTAGAGAACCAAGTGACCTCAGTGACTAGGAGTGCATTTTACTAACTCTGGCTGGTACACTAGCTGTGACCATTCTTGGACCACAACAGTCTGACCACAGTGGTCCATGCATTGGTAACCACAAAGCTTGATTACTTTAAAGTACTTCACATGGGGCTGCCCTTATATCATGTCCGGAAGCTCCAACTACTGCAGAATGCAGCTGTCAGACTGCTCACAGGAATATATTATTGGCAACATGTCACTCCACTGCTGAGAGAGCTGACTGTATGCCAATTTCAAGGTACATGTGTTACCAGGTTCAAGGTACTTGTGTTAATTCACAAAGCCCTAAACTACTTACGCCCAAAGTACCTGAAGGACCATCTGATTCCTTATGCTGCACCTTGATCATTGATGGGACATTTCTGGTGGTTCTCCAAGCCCCTAAGATTCAGTTGGCCTTCACCAGGAACCAAACCTTTAGTGTGGCAGGCCCTGCCCTGTGGAACTCCCTACCAGTAGAGATTCGGCAGGAATCATCTCTGTCTTCTTTCCGATATCTTTGAAAACTATATTGTTTAGATAGGCCTTTGCAATTTGAATTTTCTTTTTTTAACCAATCTGTATTTATTGATGCTTTATTGATTTTTAATGTTTTTATGGTTGCTTTTTGCTGATTTTGTTTTTATATGCTGTAAACTGCTTTGTTATCTTCTTATAAAACACAAGAATGTGTCTGCTGATGTTCACTTCTTTATGAGAGTAGTATTTTGATTGGTCACTTTTTAAAAAAACCAAAATATGGTCTTATTTTCATATTCTAGCCATGAGTTGATTGAACACATGGGACAAGAAAAGGATAATATCCACTGACCCCATTCTTGGCAAAACTTGAGTTGGGGAGGGTTTGCAATTGCCTCTGTTAGCAAGCCAGGATTTATACAGCTCCACCAACTCAACAAGCCACCAGCCACCATTGTAATAGGCCAGGGCCAGCCTAGCATGATTAGGAGGAGTGGAGCAGCCATCTCAGGTGGCAGGCGTTGAAGGATGAAGAAAGTGATGATGAAGTATTGGAAGACAAACTGTGTGACTCACAAAGCCTGTCCTGTACTTTCTAAACAAGACTGCTGCCCTTAGGTGCAATGGAGAACACTATCTGATTGGCAGTGTCAAAAGAATAAACTTTCCATCTAGTCAGCTTTTGTACATGGAAAGGGGGAGATTTTGTCCTTAACCTTGATAGCACAATGTCACAGGCCAACTCCACAACAGGCTAAACATACTTAATCTAGATACTGAACTAGATATGGAAACAAAAGAAAAAATGCAGGTAAAAAATAACTAATCTTTGAAACTATACTCTTTGGAGTTCCTGTCAGGGAAAGCAATGAGATGCAGTCCATTAAGACATTAGTTCTAAAGTTTCTTCATTCAGCACAGTCATCTATGAAAAATGTTTTCTAGACGTTTTCATCTGTTAGCCACTGGTGTTCAGGTAAACTTGTATGTTAGAAATGGCCTATATTTAAATATATGGGGACAATGACATGAGGCACTTGAGGATGTATATAGACAACTGAGAAGCAGCCTTTACAGAGAAGTACTGCAGGACACAGAAGATTTTATTATTATTATTATTTTAGAGCCTGAAACATTTGCACAAATAAGAGACACAAAGTTATCCCTTGGAGGTTGGTTCCCGGTATCCTCAAACAGGAGTAGGAGCAACATTACTGCCTGCCAGAGGTGACCTTCTTAAGTAAGGGAGGTAGGTGGAGGAGCCTAATTTGTAGGACAAGATATATCCATGAAAAGTCAAGTCTAGATCTGTTCCAGAAGCCAGTTGAACAGACTGGGTAGAGTAGAAAAGACTTGGTAGGATGACTGATAAGGGAGAGGGATGTTTGTTATGCCAAGAATTGAGGAAAGAAGAAATGGGATAAGAGAAGTTATATAGAAACAAAGACATGCAACAAATAAATGATCAATCACATACAGGAGAGGCAGGTCACAACTGAGGGCGAATGAGGCCAAGGAGGTCCATGTTTTTAAGGAGGGAGAGATGGCTCAGGGAGGAAACGGCCATTCCACCTCCCCAAGGTGCAGTATGATAAATGGGGGGCGGAGAGACCATTTCCGGCTTTACTCTATGAGCATCCCACAGAGCATACAGATCAAGCATAGGAAAACTTTAAAACTTCATCTTCTGATTTAGCTTTGATGCCATCAAACAAACAGTTCGGTGCCTCAAACCAAGCAATTTGGGCCTCAAACCAAGCATTGCAAGCAGCACTTGCCAACACAATATACTAGACTGAGCTCATAAACTTTATCAAAATATTTTTCCTTGTAAGTTTAATGCTCTATATTTATATATAGGCGTTTTGACTTCATAGTCCATGGCAGTCTCTCTTTTCCTGTGTCGGGGAGGAGGTGTTGAGGGAGGAGATTGTACTACTTAGCTATTAATACTAAACAAAAATTCAGGGGGCAAAGAGTCCTATGTACATGCCAAGGGGTAAAGGGAACTGGTGAAGGAAGTGCAGATGCCACTGAGATATACTTGCCCAGTTATCTTCACTAACTTGTAGAGGTGGGTGAATCAGTCAGTTTAGGTTTTTTCTCAGTTCCTCATTTTTCCAGTCTCAAGTTCACAGTTTGCAATTTTTTGAAGTCCTTTCAATGTGACTTTTCCCTAATATACACAGTTTTGTATGCAATTTTACCTAACACACATTTTGCAATGGTATTTTCTCTAATATAATGCATTTTTATGGTATGTTCACAAATATGCATTTTTGCACACATTACTTGGCCAAGGAACTACATTGCAAAATTCAGAGAAGTGCAAACTTTGAAGAATGTCTGTGTTTCAGTCCACATGTTGTTTTGGAAAGTGCAAATTAGGGAGTTCACCTTTAAATACGAACACCAGTTTCTATTCATTTTTTAAGACAATGGTATAAACATACCATGATGACATTTGCATTCCCTGGACTGGCCCTTTACCACTACTTTCACCAAATTCCACCTGCCAATATGTCATGAGTCCACTGTCATTTGCAGTTACTATTCAGTAATACTCACCACATGTGCATTTATTTTATGTATTTATTTATACAGAAATATCTGTCTTACCCTCCTAGTGCCTATGCATTGTTCTTGTGATTTCAAATAGGATTCTTAAATAGTATTGTGAGATTGCACAGAGATCTTAGTCTGTAGGTCTGTCAAATCATACGCTATGCTACCAATAACAGTAGCTACTCCCAAGTGATTTATTCTCAGTAAAGCACTCTGATCACAATGTAGTACAGAAAAGGGAACCACAAAGAAGACACAGTTGATTGGCAACATCACCATCCATCAAGTATGATGGGAACTGTTGTCCAGCATGGGAATTGTAAGTCTAGATCACAGATGGGAAACCTATAGCCCTTCAGATGTTATTGGACTACAACCTCCATAACCATGCTGACTGAAGCTAATGGGAGTTGATGTCCATCAACAACTGTTGGGCCACTGGTTCCTTATCCCTGCTCTTGAGCTAAATAATCCTTTGGGAGTTTGTTTAGTCCTATATGAATTTTATTTATTTATTTATTTATTTATTTATTTATTTCATTAAACTTATAGACCGCCCCATAGCCGAAGCTCTCTGGGCGGTTCACAAGAACAAGAACAACATTAGAAATACATAAGCATATACAATACAAAAACACAATTTAAAAGTACAAAATATTAAGAATTAAAACACTTCCAATAAATGCAACATACTTAAAATAATTAAAATGCCTGGGCGAAGAGGAAAGTTTTAACCTGGCGCCGAAAAGATAGTAACGTTGGTGCCAGGCGTATCTCCTCTGGGAGGGTGTTCCACAATTCGGAGGCCACCACTGAAAAAGCCCTTTTTCGTGTTGCCACCCTCCGAGCTTCCCTATGAGTAGGCACTCGGAGGAGGGTCTTCGATGTTGAGCGTAGAGTACGGGCAGTTTCATATCAGGGGAGGCGTTCCAACAGGTATTGTGGTCCTGTGCTGTGTAAGGCTTTGTAGGTTAAAACCAGCACTTTGAACCGGGCCCGGAAACATATAGGCAGCCAATGCAAGCGGGCCAGAATCGGTGTTATATGGTCGGACCGTCTGGTCCCCATTAACAATCTGGCCACTGCATTCTGCACAAGCTGCAGTTTCCGAACCGTCTTCAAAGGCAGCCCCACGTAGAGCGCATTGCAGTAATCTAATTTCGAGGTTACCAGCACATGAACTACTGAAGCGAGGTTCTCTCTGTCCAGATAGGGACGTAGCTGGGCCACCAGCCGAAGTTGGTAAAAAGCACCCCGTGCCACCGAGGCTATCTGAGCCTCCAGCGACAGGGATGGATCTAAAAGAACTCCCAAGCTACGAATCTGAGCATTCAGGGGGAGTGCAGCCCCATCCAGAACAGGTCAAACATCCACCATCTGGTCAGGAGAACCACCCACCAGCAGCATCTCAGTCTTGTCTGGATTAAGCCTCAGTTTGTTAGCTCTCATCCAGTCCATTGTCGCAGCTAGACATCGATTCAGCACGTCGACAGCCTCACCTGAAAAAAGATGAAAAGGAGAAATAGAGTTGCGTGTCATTAGCATACTGATGGCAACGCACTCCAAAACTCCTGATGACCGCACCCAGTGGCTTCATGTAGATATTAAAAAGCATAGGGGACAGAACTGACTCCTGCGGAACCCCATATTGGAGGTCCCAGGGTGCCGAGCAATGTTCCCCAAGCACTACCCTCTGGAGACGGCCCGCCAAGTAGGAGCGGAACCACTGCCATGCAGTACCGACCACTCCCAAATCAGTGAGTCGTCCCAGAAGGATACCATGGTCGATGGTATCAAAAGCCGCTGAGAGATCAAGGAGAATCAGCAGGGTCACACTCCCCATGTCTGTCTCCCGACAAAGGTCATCGTACAGGGCGACCAAGGCTGTCTCCGTGCCAAAACCAGGCCTAAAGCCTGCCTGAAATGGATCCAGATAATCTGTTTCATCCAAGAGTGTCTGGAGCTCGTTGGCAACCACTCATTCCAGGACCTTGACCAGGAATGGGACATTAGCTACCGGCCTATAGTTGTTAAAATTTTCCGGGTCCAGGGATGGTTTCTTCAGGAGTGGTCTTACTGTCGCCTCTTTCAAGAGGCCAGGGACCACTCCCTCCCGCAAAGAAGCGTTAATCACCACCCTGGCCCAGCCGGCTGTTCCAGTCCTGCTAGCTTTTATTAGCCAAGAAGGGCAAGGATCCAACCTAGAAGTGATCGCACGCACCAGTCCAAGCACCTTGTCAACGTCCTCAAGCTGTACCAACTGAAACTCATCCAAAAAATCAGGACGAGACTGCACGCTGGACACCTCAATCAATTCAACTGCTATAACATTGGAGTCCAAGTCCTGGCGGATGCACGAGATTTTATCCTGGAAGTGCCTAGCAAATTTGTTACAGCGCGCCTGAGATGACTGCACCATGTCCGTAGGGCCAGAATGTAATAGCCCTCGGACAATTTTAAAGAGCTCCTCTGGACGGCAGATAGATGATTTAATAGTGGCAGCAAAATGTTGCTTTTTTGCTGCCCTCACTGCCCCTAAGTACAGCTTAGTATAGGCACTTACCAGTGCATGATTGCATCCGTCAGGAGTCCGCCTCCATCTGCACTCAAGCCGTCTCCTATGCTGTTTCATAGCTCTCAGCTCCGGAGTATACCGTGGAGCTGCATGAGCTCTACACCGGAGAGGGTGCACAGGAGCGATCAGGTCAACTGCCCGGGTCAACTAAGATTAGTCTCCAAAACCTGGACAAAAAAGACTTAAATGAAAATCACATTCTGTACATTTGCAGACTCTCAATTTATATTTTGAGGTGTAGTAAATTTCTCAGAAAAAGTATATTCAAAACATACAAGCATGATATGCATACTGAATCAATAATAAAACACTTTATAAAACAAAGGTTCTCAAATCCTCATGGGTTTTTTTTTAAAAGGATATATTATATCTACTTGAGGCAGCGGTTCAGTATGGGGATTCCCCTTCAAAATGCCTGTTGAATGAAAATAGATGTGGGTAACCATAAGGACTATTAAAAAAGCCAAAAATGTCTTAAAGGACTAGATGCAGAACAAAAAATTGAGGCAGAGGCACTAAGAGAGAATGCAGATGGAAAAGGTAGCATACACTTGCACTCACAGCATGGACCGGACAGAGTGAGAGAGCAAGAATCACACTTAAGACAGAAAATGGGTTGAAAATGGCCACAACTTTACTGGTTATGATGGCAATGCAAAAGTCCGGGCCAGGATCCCGTTTTAAATCACTGGAGTGGACCAAAGGGGAGAGCATAGACCTGTCAACTGTCTGATCTGGCGCTCAAACTCAAGGTGGAATCACTCATAGAATCAAAGTAGTAGAGTTGCAAGGGGCCTATAAAATCATTAGTCTAAACCCCTGCTCAGCGCAGGAATCCAACGTAAAGCATATCTGACAGGTGGTTGTCCAGCTGCCACTTGAATGCCTCCAGTGTTGGAGAGATGACAGATGACAGCAGGAGAGTCCTTTCCCCACCATTCACCTGGAATGCAGGGGTTCATAGCTTGTAGCAAAGCTGTTTGCTCTAATTGCAGATTTTGTTAAATAATAAAGATTTTATCTTTGATTTTAAAAAAATCTTGTTGTTTTACTGGCTGAGGGGACATTTAACTGATGTCTGGCAATTTTACAACCAGATTTTGTACATTTTTCCTAATTATAATCAGAGCTATTTCAGGATTGAGGAAAAAGACATTTTTTTCCTAATTTGGAAATACTAAAAACAAATGTAGTCATTTCTCTGTTTCTCCAGAGTGTCTACTGCGTTATATAAATAACATAAATTTTGTATTAGTTTATTACTATTTAATGCAATCTATAAAGTATTAACATATTTGAAATGCATATATACCATATTTGTATGCTGTCTTCTTACAAGCTTTGGAGTATTTTCTTTTCATGTTGCTGTTCCACAAATCAGAGTAATAAAATTATTGTGCCTCTATCTGATGAACTGACAATGGAAAATTAGAAACAAGTATCCTAAAGCAAAATTATGCAGAATTAGTGTCTTAGGAAATGCACAAGAAAGTTGATTTTCCTTGTTAGATTTAAAATATATATACATTATTTTAAACCATCATCAAGAAACACATTGTCATAATATTTCTAAAGTTGATTTTCCTGATATTTCTGAAGTTGATTTTTATTATCAGCATCAGTTCCTTATCAGCTGAGTTTTAAATACATGCAGGAATTATGTCTTGTCTTTTGCTCAGTGAATTCCATACAGTGTCAAGTCCAGAATTTCTATGAATATCTTCTCTGCCCTTCAAACATTAACCTGAAGGTTTTTAGCTTCTTTTAGATTTTCTGTGGAAAAAGCTGTTTGTCATGCTTCAATAAAGTCAAAAAACAGTAGATGCCATCTCTGACATAAAACATCTGTTTTATACTTTGTGGTGAAATAACAGATTATGGTCTTGCAACCAGTGTTAAATAAATAGGAATTTTGAAACTCTTAACATAAAAAAATTGAGTTTAATGAAATAGGAAAGATATAGGTAAAAGAAGTCTAAGATTAGGACATTTTCAACAGATGCCTTATAGCAGGGGTGGGGAAACTTAGACCTCTCTATCTGGCCTTCTGGATGCTCCTTATGCCACACCCCCTTTTCCAACGCCACACCCCTCACTGGCTCTCTTTCACATCTTTCTTTAGTGTTTTTACCTGGCTGGAATGTGTCCCTGAACTGTGATAATGCATTTTTGCTTGCCTGGATAGAGGACAGGGAAGGGTGTGTGAGTGTATGTAGAAACTAGCCTACTGTACAAAGGTGAAATTTATATTTGTTGCTTCACCCACATTTTTGCCTTTGGCTCTACCCAACAGTGCATGTGGTCCCCAGAAGGTTGCCTAGAATGGAATGTGGCTCTTGAGCTGAAAAAAGTTCTCTACCTCTGCCTTATAGACTAGGATGAGAACATTCTATGATGCAAAACTACAGTGCATGATAGCAATCCAAGACTTTTTGGGGACCACCAATCTTCCTAGCATGAACAAACAGCGGTTTGCACTCCATCCCACTTGTAGCACAAAGGGAAGTGCCTGATAGGGGCACTGTATTTAATGGAAAAGCACTAAGGTGACCTTGGACACTTTCCATGATGCCTATCTACTTTGGTTCTACTGTGCAAGTTGAACTTTATCCAAGGTCTCCTTACTTTCTCCATCATCTCCTGTATCCCTGGTATGCAGTGGAACAAAGTAGCAAAGTGGAGGAGCAACAAAGTGGACTTCACCCATTCCAGAAGGTGCCTAGGACTCTCCTACTGGCCAGATAGGATGGACCCTTCAGATTTGTTGGGCTGATCCAGCTTCAGTCAAGATCTGATTGATTGTTGCCAAATTTCTATACATATACAGAGACCCCTTTGTTTGGTCTTATATCTAAGTCAACATGATTGTTCGATACGTACCTTGAAATCTTTCCAATTTGTCCAGATTGTCTTAAAATATATTGACTAAACACAACATTCAGACTGGGGCCACGTTATTACTGAAAAGTAACAGTAGCATGTCATATGACAGTATTTAAAGAGTTGTCTTTACATGACTCTGTGGTACTATAACTTCCATGCTATTCCTTCTGCTACATTTACTATTTTTCTAACCATTCACATCAGGATATAAAAACTGAGAGGCACTTGTACTGTGATTTTAAACTTTCCAAATCATCGGAGAAATTGCAGCGTTTTGACCAGCTTTTAATATTTCTTTTTCATTTCTTAGATGAAAGAAGATAGGATGGTAGAGCAATATCATCAGGTGTTCATCACTTTCAGGCTTTCATTATAGGTTGTTTGATAAATTGTGCTATTAGTGATTATATAGAAATGCAAGGGCAGAAATCTGCTATCATATAGAGCTTAGCAGACTTCACATGGATTACTGTAACAAAGTAAAGACTCACATGGAGTTTTTACATAGAAATCAAATTGGTAGCCATGCACATTTATTAGAGGCTGAAATTAGTCATAACATTTCACAGTAATTTCTGCCTGGTGTTTAAAAGAATATATAAACCCAAATATACATTAGAAAAATGTTAGTTTGCCTTTGATCAGATGTGTAGAAAAAAACTTTCATTAGAACATCTAAAAGTGTGCCAAAACTCCCATTTTACTTTGACATTATTATAGCTAGCTATTAAAAGATATTTGTGGGATAATCATTGACCCATCTCTTTCTAAATAAGCTTTTCGTGTGATCTGTCCCGAGGAACAAGGCCCCATACAGGTTAATAGATATAATCTATTTAGATTTATATATCCCACCCTTCAATCAAATTATCAAAGTGGTTTATAATATTATATTTTAAAACATAATAAAAGAGCAAGGACATAAACACAAGCTAAAAGCAGCAAATAACAGCATCAGTACAAGGCAGAATAAAACAGACTGCCAAATGTGTAAAAGCCTGGGAAAATAAAAAGTACTCAACTCTGCACCAGAAAGACATCTCAAGGGAGACCCATTACTGAAATGGGCCTCTGCTGATAATCTCAGATCTACAGGTGGAGGCAAATGATTCTAGATACCCCATCCCCTATATGTGAAGCTCTAGAAGCTATTAAATCTGGGTCGTATTTAACACTGTGCAAGAAGCAGCATTCTACTCACACAAGGGATTTCTCCCCTCCTTGTGTGCCTCCAAAATCTACTCCAGAGTGTCCCCCAACCCTCTGGAGCAGATTTTGAAGGTGTGAGGGCTGCAGGGAAGAGGTGAGGAGGAGGAAGTGCCATTGTGCAAGCAGGTGTCTGTTGCACAAACAGAATGGCAGCGTTGGATACAAACCTAAATAACTGATTGTATGAAACTATTGTATAAACAGCACAAAACGTCTTTTATTACTGCAGAATTTTGCCAGTTTATAAAAACAATCTTGCAGTCTGACTTTTCCTATAATCTCAAAATTCAAGGAAATTTGAACAAGGCCTCTTGCACCCAAACTTAGTGAACATTCAGCTCTTGTTTGGCTTGAAACATTATGCTTTCTCTCAGCCTTATTTATCGAATTTGGAATGGTCTACTACCTGCCTACCAATCCTTTTGGTAGGATTACAATAACTATACAATAAATTAACTTTAATTGTCTTGTTATAGCCACCTTGAAGACCTTGTCTGGTCAAAAGGTGAGATTTTTTTTAATGAAAATTATGTCTAGAGCTGGATATACAACATAGTATGGCAATGTTTCATTTCAGTACAAATATTTTTCACAATTTGGCCACAGTGATAGAAACAGTTAAGTAATTTATACAAATATTACAGATAATCGGAAGCATTTGTCAGAATCTAGATCTCATGGGACCAATCTAAATAGTATCTTCTAATTAAAATATGTCCCTAAGATTGGCTTCCTTGCCAGATGCCTGGAAACAGCCAATATAACACCAAAAAAGATCCAGGAAATTACAGGCCAGTTAAACATCTGTTCTGGTGGCAATCATTATTAAAGATAAATTTTCAAGCACCTTTTGCTGAAGGTGAATAAACATGGGTTCTGTAAATGCACGTCCTGTCTCACCAACCTTTCAATATTTATTTATTTAAAACGTTTCTGTACTGCTAACCATGCTAAGGCTCATTCAAGGCGGTGCACAAAAATGTTAAAGTACATATCAAAATATGAATGTTCTTTAGATTTTTCTGAGAATGCCACCAAGCATGAATGTTCTGGTAAACACTATGTACTTGGATGTTCAAAACACTGTTAGCAAATTCCCTCACCAAAGATTGCCATCTCAACCCCACTTACCTGGGAGTAAGTCCCACTGAATTCAACAGAGGTTACTTCTGAGTGGACATAGTTAGGACTGGAGCCTCAGTGGCGGAGTAAGTAGAAAGTGAGGTAACCTAAGGATCTGTATTGGTACCAGTGTTTTAGAACATGTTTATAAATGATCTGGAGTGATAGATGAGCAGTGATATGGCCAAGCTTGTTGATGATGTTTTTGTAGTAAAAACAAAAAGGGATTGTGAAGAGCTCCAAAATGATTACCAAATGTGGCGAATGAGCTATAAAATGGCAAATGCAGTTCAAAGTAAGTATAAAATTTTGTGTGTGTGTGTGTGTGTGTGTGTGGATGGGTGGGTGGAGGGAGACTATTGGAAAAGTCCTGGTTTTGTCATAGAGATTAATCCATCCACAAATATTATGTTCTAAGCTGCATGGGAAAATATACTTAGATGAATGAACTGTAAAGGTCATTACTGGAAGGGAAATAATATTAGTATTGGTGATGTGAGATTAAACTAAAGAGGAAAAATCATGTACAATCACCAGTTCCTGCTTCTGACAGTAAACATGAGCCTTCAGGCTTATAGGATTGTGAAAGACAATGTGGAGCAGCTGCCTTGATTTGAATAGCCTGAAGAACACTGGAGAGCAATCAAAACACAGCCTAGCAAAGAGCAATCATTTCAGTACGTTAGTTGAGGTGGAAGCCAATAACAAGTTAGACCCTGAAGACTGCAAGATGGGATGCCACAACATGGAATAGTTAACAGTTTTAGAGGGAAGGCATTTAGAGAAGAAAATACACACCAGGACCACAAATGTATACAAGAGTTTGGAGAGCTGCAGAAGGTAGTTTCTACAAGAAATGCCACAGTAATTCACGCATAGGGTTGCCACTTTTTTTCTGTTCCAGAGATATTAACAGCATCCTGACATTAAGATGCCAGGAGGAGAAGACTTCTGTACATGTAATTGTTTTTAGACATTGTATGAGATTTTGGCCAATGGAGATTGAAGTGCAGTAATAAGAAATACTGACTCTTTTGAAGTTTCCTTTCAGGGCATGCTTCTTTTCAGCTAAGACACATTTCTGCTGAAGTACACCTCTTGAATAGTGAGCTCATCATCACATGTCTACAGGCACTTTTAATGCTAATTTTACTGATATATTGCAAGTATAATTCACAAATTAGAAAAAAGTATTAGGACACAGGGATATGTTGTACGGTTTACACTGTGCCAAATTTCTACTGGTGTCAATGTAGGGATACAGTGTTACAGCAACCCGCCTGCTGCTCCTTTAATCATGGATCCCAACTGGGAGCTGGTCAAGATAGAGTAGAAGTGGGGAAATGACCTAGTGACATAGCAGGAGCCAATGCCCACGCCGAGCTGGGATATAAAAGAATGACTGGCTATGCACCCTCAGCAGGTCCTGAAAAGGAAAAGGGAGCCACTAAGAAGAAGAGAGAGAGGGGGGAATGCAGGAGAGGAGACAAGAACAGAAGATAAGGAGATAGCAAATAGAAGAGAAGAGAAATAAAAGGAGATGTGGATGAAAGGTGCCGGCAGGCATCGCCACAGAGGTAAATTAGAAAGGTGGAGAGAAAAAGGAGCTGGTGAGGAAGGTCTGAGGTCCAGGAAACCTCCAGTGGTGAGCTTAAAGGAGCTGAGAAGGATTCGGCAGGGAACCTACACTACAGTAAAGCTGTGGAAGTCAAATCAGGAGTACTTAACTGAGAAATAAAGCATATAACAAACAAGATCAGTGACAACAAGAGCACCCAGGCTTGTGAAAGTAAGGGGCTTATTAGGTGGTCTCTGAAAGTAAGTGACACCCTGGGGTTCTGAGGATGCTTGGAACTTGCAGGGAGGGGTGGAGCAATCCTGACAGCCAGTTTCCCACATTCTACATAGAAAAAGATGGACATAGTTATACATGATAAACAGAGCCTGCATGGCTGGAAGAATTGTGAGTTTCACTCATGCCATACAATTTCTGCCTTTTGCAGGGTTCATTTCTCATGCTTCTGTGTTAGCACTAAAATAACAGCCTTCCTTCTAATTTTAGGCAAAGTGTCAGGGGGAAAAGCAAACTATTTTTTCACAAGAAAACAAAACACCTCCAGCTCTTTCCAAAAGCACAAGCTACCGCTTCATTAATACCAGGATGCATATGCCATGAGGAAAGGTCTCAAGCATTGTGTTGCCTTCCAACAGCAAATGCAAATATATTACTTATTATACATCATTATTTTTTCATAAGCCAGCCTAGACACCCTGATGTTTTGAAGCATGCTTACTTTGTTACATTCCATTTTGGTAATTTTTCAGATGCTGACCAATTTTGTGCTTGGCAAACAGTTTTCCTTTCTATATGAGGAACAGATTTCTGCAGATAGATCAATAATATTAGAGCTGCAGTGAAATTCGTCAGAAAACATTTTTCTCAGAAATTTCTCTCTCACACACATACAGAAAAATATGTGAATTTTGTAGAATTTATTCCAAATTTTCCATTTTTGTGGTGTCTGGCATACACACACACACACCCCTACCTCTGTTCTGGGACATTGTGGAGGATGAAAAATAGTTATCAGGCTGCTGACACAATTGTTGCTGTCACTTACAACAACAGGAAAGAGGTATGTTGGGGGAGCATAAGTTTCTCTGTCAACAAGTAGGGTGGAGAATTTTGAGAGGGCATTTGACCTAACTCTAAATAGTACTTTTCCTTGTTTCTAATTCAGCTAATTGTCCCCACCGTTAAACTTTTTTTTGAAACAGAGGCCCTATTCTGTGTTGATCATTTATTCAAATATTTATGTGGCACTTTTGAGGTGTCTCACAATAATGATATCTTGCAATTCATGTGTACAAAACAGGGAAGGAAGCTCCCATCTACCACATGCTCCACAAAATCTCCCCAGTGATAGAACTGAAAAATTCTGCCCCCTCTCTAGTTGTTCAGCATGCTTTGCTAAGACTTTATTACTTAAAACATGTTGTCTTCAATAATAATTGCTACTGTCTTGCCTTCACCTCCAGTGAACAACTGGAGCCAAAGCTAGTGCTGCGATGAGCAACACTAAAATCTCATATATTTGCATACAAGAAGGCAAATATTGCACATCATTGTATAAGAACCCTTACCCAAGGGATGTGATCATAAACTGTGAGGGGTTTTTACACTTACTGTAGAATCTACTTAAAACCTGGGAACCAGAAGTGGATGGTGTGGTGGGACACAGGCATTCACCTGACCACTGAGTTGCTGCTGCTTACTGGGAGGGGGAGGGGCATGATGGCAGGGAGGTCAGCAGAGTGCACAAACACTGGCTGCCAGCGTCTTTGCACCACACCACCCTCCCTGCTGCCTCACCCTCTCCCTCTCAGTAATTAGCGGCGACTCAGCTGTCAGGAGTTCAGGTGAGTGGTGGCGACCCGCAAGGCCATCCACTACTGCTGGAAACTTAACTGACTAAGTAACATATCTCACCACACATACACCAGGAGTACAATATCAACCACATATTTACTTCTGTACATTACAAGAACAAATGAAGCCCATTCAGAGGACAATGTCACTGAAAAGTCACTACCTTTCGCAACAATCTCTAGAAAAGTGCTGAAAGTATGGCAGAGCATTTTTTTTTTTGCTTCTGACAATAATATTGACATTAATCACACTCCTTTTAACTAAGGCAATAGACACCATGGGTGCAATTCTAACCCCACTTAACACTGAATTCAATAGGACTCACTTCTGAGAAGAAACAGCTAGGACGTCATTAATTGTATGTGTCTTTTATCTGGAAGCTGCCGTGAGTTCCAGTTTGGAAAAACGGCAGAGTATAAATAAAGTTAATAAATATTGCACTCTATGTTATGAGTAGAAATGTTGACGTTTAAATAAACGCAGTGCAGGGAGTATTATGTATTTGAAAATGCTCAAATAGTTAAAACCACAGCAGAGATCTCCGGGTAACTGGCATCCTAGTTGCAAAGTGTTTAGTATAACAGCCCTGCATATCTGGTGGATATGTCTTGGCAAATTCTGGTAATAAATTAGTGATCACTAGCTTCACTTTTTTCCTGTACTATTTTGCTACTGACAAGGATATATTTTAAAAAGAACTTAACAGCAATGTATGAAAAACCAAACAATGAACAGAATGGGAACACAGGCCTTCTCCATCTGGCAGCTAGTGCCCTTCTGTGAAATCGATATAAAGTCCGATTTATTTAACTTATTTTCTTAGAAAATATGTAGGTTCTGAAAACCATTATTGCCCCAAGTTTATTAGACAATGATTTATTGATTTTTAACAGGTTACTGTAAACCTGAACAATGCTGATAACAAAACAGCATCAAGGTCAGCACAATACAGTAAAAGCAAATAAATCTTGATATTCACTTATATAATCCGATATAGCACACAAACTAGTAACTGTATAGAAATGCAAAATGTTTTTATCTATTCTTCCCTGCCTGTTCCTCTCTCTCTCTCGCTCCCCCACTTTTTGTTTTGCTTAAATCTATTGCTTTTTCTTTTTCAAGGACACAAGAAATAATTATAGAGTCTTCCAGCTATAAATATGAGCAAAGGCAACCAGTCTTGTCTAAACTGATGAATACTTAAAGCACTATTTCTTTATATCATGAATTAACTCAGAAAACTTTAAACAAACAAACAATGACAACAAACAGTGTGGGGAAAATGAGTCAACCCAATGCCAAGTAATTTCTGATTTCATGGTTAGATATAAGAATTCTCTGTAAAGAAAAGTTCTCTTATCACTATTTATTCCTATGGCAGCAGTCCTAACCCCACAATGCATTCCATTGAATGCAACAGACTTACTTCTGAGCAGACATGGTTAGGATTGCGATGTACATCCCTGTTTCTTCTTTTCATCCTGAAAGTCATCTCCCTACTTTCTTCTCTTTCCCCCCTCTCATTTCTCTCTCTCCCCACACCCATCACCAGCTTGTTTCCACCTCCACTTTTCTTCCTCCTCCCATTCTGTGCTGCTCTTTTCATTCACTCCACATAACTAGAGATATGGGAGCAATTCAGTTAAGTTCACACTTAAAGGTGAACTTACCTAATTCACACTTTCCAAATTGTACACAAACCAAAACTCACATATCCTTCAGAAGTTGCACTTCTCTAAATCTTACAATGCAGTTCTCCAGCCAAGTAATGTATAAAACAAAAATGCATGTGCTAGATTAAAGTGTACATAAAATGTATATATTGCACAAAAGAACATATAAAATACATTATATTAGGAAACATTGCTTTGCAAAAATGTGGATATTAGGAAAATTGTCTAAAAAACATGTATACAAAAATGTGTGTATTAGGAGAAATTTGCCCCAAATGCTTTCAAACTGATGTGGAAATGAACTTTAGATTAGAAAAATTAGAAACTGAGAGAAACCAAAACTGACAGATTTGCCCATCCTTATATATAACTTAACCTATCATCATCATCATCATAAATTACTGGTCCTTCACCCAAAGATCCAGGGCCAGTGCCAGAGGGCAACCAGGAAGGGCCCCTCCTTAGGGTGGGTGGGTAGGATCGCGGGAGGGAGTTCTGAGGCCCCCCCCACTGCCATGCAGACCCACGATGGCCGCCTACAACATGCTCCGCCTATCTCTCAGAGTAAATGCTGGTTGCCAGGGCGGTGCCAGGCACGTAAGGGCCCATTGCATTGCTGGCACATGTCTGCCATCAACCAAGATGGTGACCGAGGTTTCCCTAAGGGCCTGATGCCTCCACCGCCATCTTGACTGATGGCAGGGATGTGCACGCGTAGGTAGGATCAAAGCACACAAGGTAGGTGATAGTCAATATACAGAAACTATTTGTCCCTGAAGGGCCTAGACTAGGTCATAATAGATTTCTAAATAAAATTAAGTACAAACACTGGGGGGCAGGTTTGATTGCCCAGGTCCCTTCCTGCATGCACTGCTCAGTATGCAAAAGTTTGCTCCTTTTGATCCTCCCTCTCTTTGCAACCCTAGTCTGTTTGTAGAGAGCTGCACATAGAGGAAAGACAGGGGTTTAGCAATGGGGGGACAAATGAGGGCATTACCCCTCCATGATAATTCTGCCTCTCCCAATGAAATTTTCCTTCAGTCCCCAAATTTTTAGCATTGCAGTAATTTAAAACTTCAATTGAGCTTTTAGAAATACAGTTTAGGCATCCAAAGAGGGGACAGGGCAAAGTTATCAAGGGAATGCGAACACAGCAAATATGAGAGTTAAAAGTGTGAATGAAGTGAATACAAATCCTGATAGATGGGTGTAACACTTCAGGTTGTCAAATGGTACCAGAGATGAGATGCAGACATGAGGTTTGCTTACAAAGAGTTAAAATTTATTGAGTTTACTTACAAAGCACACAGTGGGGTGTCCTCAATAAAAGTGGATCAGTGACACAGCCCTGCAGAAGCAGCTTCATTCGCATACCTGCGGGGAAGGGCTCTCGATCTGGTCCATAGAAAGCATTGCTATAGCAAGCTGCCAGGATTCCCAACTCCCGCAGCTGTGATTGCGCTTCTCCCAATGTTCTCCAGGGATGCGTGGCTGATTCATCTTCTGTGGAGTCTGGCCATGTCTGGCGCATGGCACTGATGACCCAGTCTATGAGACTGTGTATGCCTTGCACTGAGGGGGCCATACGCAGAAGCTGTCTCTGGACTGGCTGGATGGTTACCCCACTGAGCTTCATCATCTCTTCCCCTGTCAATTGCACAGAGTCGCTTTCAGTGTCCCAAAGCCGAACCAGCCAAGCCAGAATAGACTCACCCCTCTTCTGCTGGTACTGCTGCTGCAAAGCAATCAGTTCCTGACTGTTGTAATCTTTCACAATTCGCATTGCGTCCACCAATGGCACATTCTGCCTTGGGACCGTTATTTGATGAGCTTTCCACTCCACAAGGGGTCTAGCCTTGGCCTCAGGCATTACCCCCTCCTCTTCCTCGCTCCCATCATCATCTGGGTCTTCATCTTCTGAGGTTTCAACATCCCATGGGTCCCACTTCTCCAGGTCCCAATTGGGCGATGTGATGATGCTGCACACTCTGGCGCACTTTGGGCATCTCTTTCAAGTTCGGTGGATGAGTCTAACTGCCAGATCTTCTGCTTTGCACTCCCATGCCTCGTTGGTGGCAAGGCTGTCCTACAAGGTTTCTCCAGTCAGGACTCTGATATCTCTTTCTTTTCCTAGCTCATCTTCGAGCCTTCCTACCCTCTGATTCCATTCCAGCTCCTTCTACCTGGCAGCTCACGCAGCTGTCAGCAGAAGCCAAGCTAGAGATCCTGCACGCTGCTTCTCTTTAGCTGACCATTTCTCCAGCTTCAGAGACTCAATTACTGCCACCAGACCAGCTGGTGTACAGTCTTTCTCTACCTCTGGCCAAGCAATCGGTCCAGTCAGGACTTATAATTTCTTGGCCACTGGCCCCCATTTTTCATGTTGCGGCCAGCCTGGGAGCCGATTCTGTACCTCGACCTCCGTCAACTCCTCTTTCCCTCGAAATGTAAACATGCTCAGATCTGTTACCCTGCTCGCTGCGCCAAAAATGTAACACTTCAGGTTGTCAAATGGTACCAGAGATGAGATGCAGACACGAGGTTTGCTTACAAAGAGTTAAAATTTATTGAGTTTACTTACAAAGCACACAGCGGGTGCCCTCAATAAAAGTGGGTCAGTGACACAGCCCTGCAGAAGCTGGTGTCGGACTGAACACTTATACTGGGCACCAGAAACACTTTTATAACATACATGTCAATGATGAAAATTACATAAATGATTGATCACTGCAAAGCATTAAATCATTGCCTCTCAGAATAATATTCTACTGATCTTTGAGTTAACAGTACAACTTCAAAGAGATACTAATAGCTAAAAAAGCTATATCATCTTGATACAGGTAACTAAAGCATCCTGGCATCTTCTCTTGGCAAGCTATGCACTTACCTTACATTTATCTCAAACTTTGCTAGAAAACAACTGATAAGACACCTGCACTTCTCCTGGCATCTTCTCTCATTGACCGTACTCTGACCCATCCCTTGGCCAGGAACACTAAGCTAAAATACCTGAGAAATGCTGGGGCCCTGAAGAGGATACAGACCTTCAGGCTAAAAGCAAATATGTTTTCTACATTGGCCTTTGGCTATACATTATATTTGCCTACAGATGGCCTACAATGGGGGAGGGAGTTGGCAAACCAAAGTGTTTGCAACTGGAGGAGGGAAAGGCTGGAAGGCCAGTATTGTTTTGCACTGCAGAACATCTCCCCCTCCCCTGTAGTGCTCAGCCAACCTCTACAAGTGGTGGTTGTTATTAGTGCATCTGGTGGGTGTGCCTAGGCTTTTGGGCCTAGTTTGTGCAGCAACCTAGCCTAGTTCAGGGTAGGACCTGAGAAGAAGAAAGGTATAATGTGGCTAGAGCATTAGCTGCAGTTTTAGACCTCCACCCAACTGTGCAAATGATCATTATAAATTTGGGTTGCCAGGTCAGAAACATCCCAAACCCTGAGATATCAGGGCAGATCCTAGTGAAGTCATAGGGGTGGGCCCATTGGTGTCATAGGGGGCAGCCGCAGTGATGTCATTAAGCATGATACATTAAGCATCAACCACAGTTGCTTGGAGCATACCACTCAAACAAGGTGAGGAAGGTGAGAGAAACCCAGCAGAACCTACACCTTGCTGCTGTGGCCTCCTGCAAAACTCTATCTGCAGGCTTCCTTGGGTGTCAACTGCTACTCCCTGCAAGGCCTGGGTGCCAGCTGACACCAGTTGGGGCTAACAAGGTAGAAGACAACTGCCGGAGGGTGGGGAAGAGAGCTCCTGTTCATAACATCCACCTCTAGCCAAGACAAGCCCTGAGGAAGGTGAGAGAAACCCAGCAGAACCTACACCTTGCTGCTGTGGCCTCCTGCAAAACTCCATCTGCAGGCTTCCTCGGGTGTCAGCTGCTACTTCCTGCAAGGCCTGGGTGCCAGCTGAAGCCAGTTGGGGCTAACAAGGGAGAAGACAACTGCCAGAGAGCGGGGAAGAGAGTTCCCCTTCATAACATCCACCTCTAGCAAAGGCTTTCCTCCCCCCAGTGTCAGGCTTCTTTTAACATGTGCTGGGGTAGGAATAGTCGGGGGCCTGTCATTGAGGTAATACTGGGCAGGGGACATAATAGCAGTGGGAGGCAGACTGGCCATTACAGGGTAAGGGATATAAGACATCATCATGCTTGCATCCCTTCTGGTCCCCCTTCCAACCCTTGGGACACTGGTAGCTATGCTGGGTACTCCCTAGATCTTACTGTCCTGCTGAAGAATGCAAGGTCAGTGACTAATAAAACTACTTTCATTCAGGACTTAATCCTGGATGAATGCGCTGACCTTGCTTGTATTACCGAAACCTGGCTAAATGACCAAGGCGGAGTAGGTCTCTCCCGGCTCTGCCCATTAGGTTTTGTGGCACTCCAGCAGCCTAGATCCAGGGGACGGGGAGGTGGGGTCACAATTGTCCACAGGGAATCTATCTCCCCTGTCAGGAAGCCTGTCCCTAACACCTCCAGCTTTGAGTGTGTGTGCCTGGTGTTGGATCAGGGAGACAGCATGGGGATTCTGTTGGTGTACCGTCCACCCCCTGCCCAACAGTCTCCCTCTCTGAGCTGGTGGAGCTGGTCTCGGCGTTGGTGTTGCAGTTCCCCAGGCTGATGGTCCTGGGTGACTTCAACATACATGCCGAGGTTAGACTCACAGGTCCAGCTCTAGACTTCATGGCTGCCATGACAACCATAGGGCTGTCTCTAATATCATCTGGACCAACCCATGTGGTAGGACACACACTTGATCTTGTGTTCTGTTCGGAACAGGAAGGAGGTGATCTGAGGGTGGAGGGGTTCTTAGTGACTCCATTGTCATGGACACATCACCACCATGACTTTAGGATTCTGTCTGTAAGCCTGTTGGAAAAGCAAGATCTATTGGACTATTAATGCTTTGAATCCCTCCATCTTAAGCTCAGATTGGAATGTGTGTAAATAAATAAACCATGTTTTATAAAGACACCACAGACTCTGCTGACCTTCTTTCCAAGGAAACCAAACCCTGGGTAAGCACAAGGACCCTTGGAAATCTCTCACCACTTGGAAATTGGGGTGGTGCACAACAGTATCATGCTTAATGACATCACTAGGGCCCGCCCCCATGGAATCACTAGGGCCTGTCCCTGAAATTCCAGGGCTTGGGGTGCTTCTGACCTGGCATCCCTAACCTTAATAGGTCTTCCACTTCCTTGTCAAAGTCCCATTCTGTATGTACCACTAAAGTTCAGAAAAGCTGAAGTCACTGGACACCATGTAGCAACAGCATGCAAAACAGGCCACTTCTCTGGGTGGCAAATGCTTCATGTGACCAGCTTGATAAAAGCTGGGACCCACTGGGCAAGCAAAAATTAAATGGCTGCTACATGCCCAAGAATAATCAGTATGCCAAAAACACTATACAGTACTAAACACCAGCTTACAATTTCAAGTCTTCTCACTCTATCAGCACCCCAAATAGAAAAGGCATTTTTCTTAAATAGCCTTTTATATAACCTTTTAAAATGATCCATTGAGGTGTAAATTAATGTCTTATTGCTCTAGATAGGGTTCACTAACAGCACAATTGTGTGCATGGCTACTCAGAAGTAAGTTCCATTGAATTCAATGGGACTTATTCCCAAATAAGCGTGAATGTGATTGCAGCCTGAATAAGGTTAAACTAATGGGTTTAATTTGGCTTTGGTTGGCTTTAAATAAGCATTATTATTATTTAGGAAATCTAATACATTGATGCCTAGGCTTAGACTGTATCAGATGCTTTATATCAGACTTTAACTGGTAGACTATGATTCTCATCACTCTGGGAGTTAAATCTGTTTTTATCAACCTAAATATCTCATCTGTCAATATTTGATTGGAGGTCCTTGCTGCCTGGAACAGCTTTTCTCAGTTTGATAGATAATCTCCAAGCTCCAAGATCATCGACTGAAGTTTCATCCCAGAAAAAAAGAGGGGGAGCTCATTTTTGATTATGCTTCAACCCATGACTTCTCCTGCTTTAAGCCTCAGTGGAAAGACTGTATCTTCCTCCCTTATCACTGCAAAGACAGACTACCCTTGTATTGATTTAGACAGAGCAGTTCAACAGCATTCCACCTTGATTATTTTTTCATACTATCTCATCTAAGGTTAAAGAAAACTATCCTGGGCATTTTGTTTTTCATCCTCAGTTTCATTTTTTTATATAATCAGGAAAAAATACCACAAAATCTGGGGAGAAACATTCAATTGTGGCTAAAATTCCTTAATAGGAAAATCAGAGCAAAACACTGCCATCTCAGCCCAGAAACTCCTTATTACAAGCAAGGAAATGTATATGAATATGCAGGAACTTTTGCTTCTATTTTATTTGCAATTTCCCTCTCTCCCCATTTGCCAGAGTTAGAAGCAACTGCCACTGGGGAGCAATCCTTGTCATTTGTTCTAGCCTTTCAAGAAAGAACTGACAGTTCCCAGTGGAAGAAAGAGGCAGTTCTCTGTCAGTTCCCAGTCCTGGTTTATGGCCTTCAAAATCACTGCATTACACTTGCCTGATTCAGACTAAGGATACTTGAGGAATTTGGTGGGACCATCTTCTAGACTGAACCCGATTCACACTTCCTGGATTAATGTATGGATCAGAATGTATTTATTTTCAGAATCCACACTCCAAACAGGTGGTCCAAGGGCTGTGCCAGGGATTCCACGTCCCCTCTGCTTCACTTCCTATAAACACAGGCTTCATTAATTTTCCACCACCACCAATTCACTCAGAATATTTTCAAAACCTCCTAGTAGTATGTTTAGAAGGCATTAGACATGAGACTGAGGCAAAAACTAGAGACAGGATAAACATTAAATTTATTAAAGGGACACTATGTACAAAAGAGAATACTGATACTTATTTTGGGACTTTAAAGGTACTTGCTGAAGGATTCTAAGTCTGCAGAGACACTGTTGCTGACACCAGCCTCTAAGTGGCTTTCACCTCAGGCCAATGTCCCTAAACCTCCGCCCCAGCCAAATACTCCAACAACCAAGTCCAGCTATTGAGGACAATCTGCCTCTGTGCCCCAAAACTCCTCAGGTTGTGCTCCTGGCTGCTTGGACAGTTTAGCCAACTTAAAAAAAACCCACTTGTGTCAACTTCCTCTGGAAAGATCTTTTCACAGGGCAGCCTGTCAGAACAATTCAGTCACTGACTCCCTTATCCTGATCTTCCCTAGACAAGTATTATCAACACACTGGGAATTAATATACAGGTCTCAATTTTTCCCTCAGCTATATCGCCTCAACTCCCAAATGACTCTTTTTACTTCAAAAACAAACATAAACAACCATATATACCGCTTTTCTTCATAGACTGTCTTTTAAACATTTTTTAAAAAAACAGGTAATAGCCACTTGGGGCTACAATTGTCCCTAAGAGCGATGATGATATGATATCCCTCCAGCATCATTATGCAGGAAAAACATGGCTTCTCTAGAAGGAAAGGGCAGTGCCAGCAATGCAGGCAAATGGGAAAGTGGAAAATTGCAAATGTGACTTCGAAAAGACCCTCTTCCATTAAAATAAAGTGTAAAAGCAGCCTGCAGACTACTCATGAAGACTCAGAATCATTAAGTTGTTTAAATATATTTTAAAATAATAATTTTATGCATTTCTTTAAATGCTCATTATTGTGCAAATGGGCTGGAATGGTCTTAAAAATAAAAGGAAGTTGGTACAAATTTAGACTGATATATTCATCCCTAGTTCATGTAGAAGGATATTGCTCCAATTAATGATGATTGGTCAGAACAAGAATTAGAACTGTGCCCGAAGCATCCCTCCTGCCTTCTTTCTTACATCTTAATACAAAACTTCCAGGATTTGTTATACCACAGTGTCCTATTACATTCAGATCTAGAAACTCTAGTTTCATCTCTAACTATGAGTTGAAAGGCAAACTTCAGTTTGATCTTGGCTTGCAAGCTAGGATTATAGCTGGAATATAACCCACTGTTACAAACAAAACGCCCCAGTCCCTTTTAGGGGTCCTGGTGGCTTGAGTTCGCTCCCAATACTCACCCAATAGAGTTCAGAAAACGACGAAACAAGATGGAGGAAGAGTTTATTTATTACTAACACGTGCACGTGGAGAAGCAGCCAAAGCTAGTTCTGACTCAGCTGAGCACAGCCAGCCTTCTTATTAACTTTGATATGTTAATTCTGCACACATCATTATCATCATAACTACATCACTTTCATTTTCCTTACATCACTTTAATCCATGCCCATTTTCCTCTGGTAACTTCCCTTCTCTTCCTAGCTCCATATTTGGAAGTTGTTATTCACACTTGTTTTTCTCATTTCAACCTTGGATGTTTCACCCAAATCTGATACCTTTTTCTACAAACACAGCTGCATATTGCAACAAAATCTAATATCTCATTCTGCAAGCACAGCTTTAAACAAACAAGGTCAGTCAGCAAATTAGCATTTCTTTTTAACACACACACAAGTAAATTAACTGTAAATTAACTGTGCTACAATTCCCAAAATGAGCAATCTTTATGTTTAACTTAAATAAACAAAATTCAGTGTCACAATTCCCCCCTTAGAAGCTTTTTGATATTTATATCATATAGCTTCTTCATTCTGAATAACTTGTTGATACATAATTTTGCCATACATTTGCATACTACTTTTTGCTGCTGCATTATCTGCTATACTGCGAATACCATTCACGATTATAGGTAATAAGCAAGGCAAAAGCATACATCCCAATAAAATTAGAACAACTAATACAATCATTGTTTTCATTCCTCCAAACCAATTAAACCAACTTCCCCAGTTTCCAAGATTTATTCCTTTCCAAGTTTGCACTGGGACGTGGGTAAGCTTTTTGATTTTATTGGCAATGTCTTTTACTACCTCACCATTATCATCAATTTTTAAACAACATCCTGTTAGGTTGGGGAGTCCGCAGACTCCTCCTTCTTTGGCTAACAAATAATCCAAGGCCAGCCTGTTTTGGAGTATTGCCTCCCTCATTTGTGTTGATTGTTCCGCAAGTAGCATCAGAGCCTTTGCTGTTTGATTAGTAATGATTTCCACTACTGCTTGTAGTCGAATAAGTCTATTTAAAATGTATATGGGACCTCGGTACCCTGCTGAACCATCATGTGCCCATGAGGCAGGATCATAAGTTGCAATGATACGTTCCGGAGGCCAAGTATCCCCCCAACCATTACCTTGGCCCTTCGTCAGGGAAAGATCAAGTGCCCTTTTCTTTCTTTCAGACTGTTCTTCATCAAACACTGGGATTAAGGGATTCAAACCTCCACCTTTTATTGCATATTGGGGTTGTATAATCCCAATATAACATGTGCCTGTCCAATTAATTGGTAAAATTGAGTAGGCTATAGATCCACAAATCCAATAATGGCCTTTTAATGCTGGAAGTGCCTCTCTGTTAAACATAGATTTATTAATTTGATATGGGATGTAGTATGATTCATTTCCAAGAGGGCTTAAACTAGCACCTCCCTGGGTTACCGTACATCTCCATAACCCTGTTTCATTTTTCCATTTGCAGACACATCCTGGTTTTGTATGGTTAGTGACTGCCCAATAGTTTTGGAATCCACTCACTACTGTCCCATTCAAATGGTGCCAAACCCATTCTTTTCTATTGAGGGACTGATTCTTGCTACTTTTGAACCAGGCAAATAACTGTCCCTCTTGAGTTAAATTATTCCAATGGGTACGACATGAATATGAGTCGTTTGTCCCATCCTTTTTCATCCGAATACATGGTGCCCAAGTACCATTCTTTAATGCCACATGTGTCCCATTACTCCACAGGGCACAAGGAGTGATAATCTCTCCAGGTCCTGGCTAATGTCGAGTAGCATATTGGAGAGTCCAATTACACTTACTATTTCCGAGCCAATGCATTGCCTTGGTAGAGTTCTGTGAAACACAATACTGGCCGGTAGGAATCCAATTTAAATACCACCAGTGACTCGTTCCCCAAACTCCTGTTCCATTATGTACCTCGCTAAGGTTACTTAATAACCACTTGGCGTTGAGAGGTATTGCCATCCATGGCCACTGTGGAAACCCTCTTGGATTGCCACAGACCCAACAATTGCTAAGGTTAAACCCTTCTGCTACTTCCTGGGCAAGTTTAACAAACACATTTTCCCCTTTCTCCTGGAATGAGCGCCTTTGACGACTGCATACTCTCGTTTCTTGTGCGGGAAAAGAGGTTGGGAAGCAGACATATACCATATATAGAGAAGCAAGACACAAGATAGTACCAAACAGGCTTAAAGCCAAAGGAGTTGGTACTTGTGTGGGTTCAACCCATTTTAACATAAAGTATAACTAATTATAATCTAATTCTATATTAATATCTTCTAACCCTAATCTCCAAAATTTTAACAAGCCCCAAGTCAGCACTTTCCAACGGTATCTTGTTCGTACATAGCCCTTCTGATTTAACCTAGGTCGAGCGTACAATACTATCGCATCTACCGCTGGTCGGCTATCTCCTGGAAACTTTCGTACAGCTGTTTTCAAAGGTAAAGGTCGTACAGAGCCTCCCATTCAAGTTTATTGTTTCTTGAGCTTAAGCTTCAGGCTGAAACCCGGTACGGTTTCCGACAGCCACTTGGCTTCAGGTGTCTGATCCTTCACCCCTCCAGGTGGGGAGTCCTTGGCTACTCCCTGCTCGGGTTCCTGGATAATTACAGGCTTGGCTCTTTTTATACGGCTAGCAGGGATCCATCGCTTGTAGCCTACGAGCCTTACTGCCAATTCGATAATTAAGATAATCTGCTCCGGCGGTCCCCACGTGGGCTGCAAGGACTCTTGCTTCCACTTCCGAACTCGTACCCAATCACCAGGTTGGTATTGATGGATCGCCACATCCAGGGGTAACCTCTGAAACTCATGATTGTGCCTGTGAATAGAGGACAAAACACCCTGCAAGGCAGTAACATACTTCAATAACTGTCCATTCCCTAACTCCCCATTAATCTCTGTCTGAGGCCCAGGCTCAACGGGAGGTCTGCCAAACAGTGACTTAAAAGGAGTCAATTTTGTTTTTCCCCTTGGAGTGTTTCTCATAACGGCTAAAGCCAATGGCAGTGCTGTCACCCAATTCAACTTGGTTTCTTGGCACAATATAGTCAACAAAGTCTTAACTGTCCGGTTGGCGCGTTCAACTTAACCGGATGATTGTGGTCTCCAAGGAATATGAAGGTTCCATTTGAACCCCAAAGCCGCACTTACAGCACAAATTATCTTACTCACAAAGTGCAGACCTTGGTCCGACTGAAATGTCTCTGACATGGAGTATCTTGGAAAAATTTACTTCAACAGTATCTTTGCTACTGTAATGGCTGTCACCATTCACGTGGGGAAGGCCTCTATCCATCCTGTCAACTGATCTATTATGACAAGTAAATACTTGTACCCTGCACATCTTAATAATTCTGCAAAGTCTATCTGTAGTCTCTGGAAAGGATAGTAGGCCCATGGTCTTCCTCCCATGGCCGGTAGTGGCTTTGGAGCAGGGTTAGTTGCTGCACAGATAGTACATCCATATACCGCTAGGTAATTTCTGAGCCCCATATTGTACTGCAGCATCTTCCTCTCTCTTAGAATATTGAGGAGTCAACTCCTTCCATGGAATCATAATATTCATTAAATTCCTCTCCAATGGTCGTCCACTCAGCGCTGCTTCCTTTACTGCCTCATCTGCTTGATGATTTCCCTTTTGCTGAACTGGATCCATTTCTCTTCCATGAGCCTTCACATGGATAATAGCTACTTTCTTTGATAGTTGAACACGTTCCAGGAATTCCATTATCATTTGTTGATGCCCAATTCTGTGTCCACTTTTAATAAAATCTCTTTCCTTCCACAGCATAACGAAAGCATGTGCAGTTTGGAATACATACTTAGAATCAGTGTATATATTCCCCTCTTGCTGGTTCAGTTCTCGCAGGGCATCTATGGCTGCAGCCAGTTCTGCCATCTGGGCTGAATAGGTAATTGGCAACTTAACGCTCTTTATGGCCTTCAGGTCCTCACACACGGCGTAACCTGCATACCGTTGTCCATCTATCACCTTCGAGTTTCCATCCACATATAAATGTCGCCCTGCTATTTGCTGATCGATCAGGTCTACTCGGGGTTTCAATGAACATTCTAATGTCTGAATGCAATCATGCACCAACTCTCCTGGTTGAGGTAATAATGTCGCTGGACTCAAAGTATTACATGCTCTTAGGCGTAAATCTTGCTGCCCCAGCAGCTGTTGCTCATACTGGGTAAGCCGGCTCGGACTGAGAACCTTAGCTGCCTGGGGGAATAATGTGGACTAGTAGTTTGATGTAACCATTAATATTGGATGAAGTCTGTCACTAATTCTTTTAAGCTTAGGCGTACTTCTTGGCGTACTGGAGTCGGGCCTGCCCCAGGCTTCAATCTGACCTTCACTGGTTCAGCATTGACCGCACAAGCAGGATTATTCTTTCTGGCCCAAACATCAAGGTGAATTTCTTTCAGAGGCTCCCACTGTTGTTTCTCTTTAACTTCCGGCTCCCCCCTTAAGATCATTTGGAGAGCGCATTCTTGCTGCTTTGGTATCACCACTTCCAAGGTGTTTCTTCTAAAAGTAATTTGGGCCTGGAGCTTTGTTAGAAGATCCCTTCCAAATATTGCAATGGGGCAACCATCCGAAACCAAAAACTGATGTGTAAAATATTGTTGTTTATCTTCTCTTCCTGGAAGGTGTACCTGTATGGGTTGGGACAAAGAGATTTGACGACGCTGTCCTTCTATTCCCATTACATCCTTAGTTTCTTTACTGAGGGTCAAGGGTAGATGGAACATTGCTCGTGGGATCATGGAGAAAGCCGCTCCTATATCCACTAGTCCTTGGACTGCCGAATTATTCAGGGTAAGGGACACATATGGTTCTTCTCACGAGCCGCCCTCATATCCCGTCCACCTTCATTCTGATTCCTCCTCCTGCCCTCTGGCGGCCGCAATCCGAACATAGGGTGGGTTTGGGTCAGAGCTCGAGACTGTCCTTGGCTCCCTATAGTTGTCCCGAGAGCCAAGGACCTCTCTGTAATCACGACGTCCGTCTTGGCGAGGCCTAGGTACCCTCTCATTTCTACAATCCTTTGCCCAATGGCCTTTCTTCAGGCACTTAGCACACTGATCCTTTTCCAGTCTCCTCCTTGGCTCTCTTCCTCTGTCTCTTTGATTTACTCCAACCACTGCCGCAATCATATCACATTGCTTCTCAATCATACTGTATTGCTTTTTCATCAACTTTCCCTCTTCCTTCTTACTTGCTTCATCCCTATTTACATAAACCTTGAATGCAATGTCTATTATTTGTCCAAGTCCCATACCCATCACTCCTTCCACCTTCTGTAATTTCTTTCGAATGTCTGTAGAACTTTGGCCAATAAACAAGGAAATTAGGAGCCTTTGGTTTTCAGCAGCCTCGGGATTAAGGGTAGTAAATCTCCGCATAGCTGTAGTGAGGCGGTTAAGGAAAGTAGAGGGAGTTTCCTCTTTTTCCTGATGAATCTCATATAATTTTGCCACATTCATTGGTTTAGGGATGGCATGCCTAAGTCCATATAAAATCAGCCGTTTATACGTAGTGATTTCAGGGGCCACTGCTCCTGGGGTTTGGATCCACCTAAGAGGTTCTACTGTTGGTAAAACACGTGCTGGGGCCAAACCGGGCGCGTTGCCACCTTGTCTCTGCTCTTCTAATGCAAGAGCATTAGCTTGGGAAAGTACCAATGACTTCTCCTCCGGACTGAGGAGGGTATTCATTAATGTCTATATATTTGCCCAAGTGGGGTGGTGGCTGGCAAAAATAGTCTCCCACAATTGGCAGTACTTATCTTGGTCTTCTCTCAAACCTGGCATCTGGTTTTTCCAATTAAACAGATCAGATGTAGTAAAAGGCACATGCACATAAGCAATCTATCCATGGCCATCAAGCATTTGTCGCATTGGTCCCATAAAGGTACCGCCAGCCAAAACATCTTCCGGTTCGGGGTTGCCTCTATCTGTGCTTTTGGGAGTAGAGGTTAACTGGGGGCCACTCTGTAACTGGGTGCCACTCCGTAGGGTCATTCCCTCATTCTCCTTCCTGACTTCCTCAATCATACGAAGGCGTGGTGGTATGGTTTGAGGCGAAGCTCCTAAACCCTGGCTTTGTAGTATGGAGTGGGTGTAACGATCCAAAATATCATATTCGTGTCTCAGCCGCCCTAAAGATTGACTTAAATCCTGGAACGTTACTGCAGTTCCAGACGGAGTTCCAAAGCTAGTGGACTGGGTCTACGGGGCAGTCGACTGTTGATAAGTTGGGGGCTGAACTTGAGATGGTGGCGGAGTCTGAACTGATGGCGGTTGAACCGCCTGTGGTAACACTGGTGGTGCTGGTGCTGGTAGGGGAATCACCGGAGTCTGAGGTGGCAGTAAAGGGATCACGGGTGGGGCCGTGGGTGAAACTAAACATTCCTCTTCTTCTGCCTGGAGGACTGGGGGCTTAGTTTTCAATTTCTTCCCCTCATTAATTTTACATTGAGCCAGCGCCATAGTCAGTGCACATTCTTGTGGTGGGTCTAGGCAGATGGCTCTGCAACCCCGTGCATACCACCACGAGGTTGCCTCGTCTGGCAGCATGTTAAAGAGGGTGGCTTCCAACTGCCGAGCCTTAGTGAGATTAAATATCCCACCCGGTGGCCAGTCAATGCCCAGCTCCACCCATTGTTCATCACAAAACATTGACAATTGTTCTTCATTCAGGACCAGCCCTCCAGAAGAAATAACACTTGTCTTAAATCTAGGAAAATTTTACAAAACACATTCAAGGGGGGTCATTTTCCAATCGCCCTTTTTCCTTTGACTCTTTCCAGATACCTTTCTTAACTTTCCTGTGTCCTGTCCCCTCTGCCCCCTCCTGTTTCGAAGCACCCTGCCCCATTTTCTGGTAGCCTCTCCATCTAACCTGGGGGGTGTCTGAGACGAAACAACGGACAGATGACGTACGACACTCGCTTGCCGGTTTTCGCGGCCCGTCTCCTCGCGGAGGTAGGGAAACGCGCTACTCACAGTCCACACTCGCTTCAAGGTAGTCCACCTGGGGATACGCCTTGTCTCATACACACACTTCCACACACCACTCTCTTCACATATAAGCCCACTGGGCTCCTTACCACTGTCGACCAAAGACGTTGGAACGTTCGATCCCCCGCTCCGCTCCAACCTTGTTTCGATTTAAAAGGGAGTCATTATGGCAATGCCTCATCGCCCCGGTCCGCTCTCACAGGCTTGGGCAGGCTGAATATGGCCTGGAGCGCTCTTTTCCCAACCTCCTGTGGACCACGCCTGAGGCAAAAGAGGGGCGCCAGAAAATGAGTCCCAGCGGAGTCGCCAGATTGTTACAAACAAAACGCCCCAGTCCCTTTTAGGGGTCCTGGTGGCTTGAGTTTGCTCCCAATACTCACCCAATAGAGTTCAGAAAACGATGAAACAAGATGGAGGAAGAGTTTATTTATTACTAACACGTGCACGTGGAGAAGCAGCCAAAGCTAGTTCTGACTCAGCTGAGCACAGCCAGCCTTCTTATTAACTTTGATATGTTAATTCTGCACACATCATTATCATCATAACTACATCACTTTCATTTTCCTTACATCACTTTAATCCATGCCCATTTTCCTCTGGTAACTTCCCTTCTCTTCCTAGCTCCATATTTGGAAGTTGTTATTCACACTTGTTTTTCTCATTTCAACCTTGGATGTTTCACCCAAATCTGATACCTTTTTCTACAAACACAGCTGCATATTGCAACAAAATCTAATATCTCATTCTGCAAGCACAGCTTTAAACAAACAAGGTCAGTCAGCAAATTAGCATTTCTTTTTAACACACACACAAGTAAATTAACTGTAAATTAACTGTGCTACAATTCCCAAAATGAGCAATCTTTATGTTTAACTTAAATAAACAAAATTCAGTGTCACACCACAGTTGCTTGGTTTGGACATAACAGGAAACTGTGGTTTATCAAAACCCAGGATTCCTGCATTAAGGTACATTAGAGAAAGGAGAAGGAAAGAGGAGGAGGGAATGTGCAGGTACACTCCTTTTTCTTGATCTGATAAACCATGGTTTATGTTGAGCCTCAGCTCTCCCAGAAGGGACAGGAAGGGGGGAGGCATGAGTTTCAGGTGCCTCCGCTGCCAGGAGACACAGAAGACGTGGGAGTTGTTGAGTCTAAGCGAGACCTTGGGGGGGAAGCGAGCCTGAATTCTAGCCAGTTCCCACGGATGGCGCAATCTCCGAGGAGGAGAGTGCGCCGCCCCCAGTTGCTGCTGAGGACCTGTTGGGGGAAGCTCCAGCAAAAGTGCCAACTCCTCCCTTACCAAGCAGTTCCCAGGATGCCACCAGCGTGATGCAGCCCCCTGACCTCGAGTCAGTTACGCAGGAGCAGGTGTCTTCTGATGAGCCATTAGAGACATGTCCCCCATCACCTCACTCCTGCCAACGCAAGAAACGGACAGGGCAGAGACAGGACTTGCAAAGGAGTCGGAGATTACGATTGAAAACGTTCCCTACTTAAGCTTGCCGCTTACAGTGGGGAGCTGCTGTGTCAACTTCCTTCATAAGCCGCAGAGCATGTCTAGAGTGTAGTTAGGGATTTTAGTGAGTTAGTGCAGGTTTTTCTATGAAGTGCAATGCCTTTGATGTATCCATTACTTTAACAAAATGAGATTTAATTGCACCTGCATCTCAGCCTCATAGTTCCGGCTCTGGACGGGACAGTTTATCATTATGTCTCTGAAATGGGACATGTTTTCCCAAATGAGGAAATATAGTGCTGTGCTAGTGAGGCTAGGAAAGGTTCTGAGGAAACCACATAGTTGTGGGTGGATATATACCTTAGTGTACAGAGAATACAGAAGCTTTTGTGCAAGTACAGAGTGCTGGTCATCGTGTAGCAGCCTCAAGCTCACTGTGTATCCACATGAGGATGCCTCTAGTTTAATGTGGTGGTGGAAAAGGTGAGAGCACAAGAATCAAAGACTATTATTAGGCCAATGTCTTTTGTTATTTCCAGTTAGTTTTCTCAGATTATTTATTTGGGGAAAGGAGTTTTATTTTAAAAGTCAGGATAAGATCAAGGTGGTGATCAGCAAAATTATGTAAGAGGATGAAGTAAAGCAAAAGTGAGATTGTCTGCAACACAGAGAATGATGAGTGACTCAGGTACAGGAGGTCTGATGGGGGAATAATTTTACTCACTAGCCACAGGTGACAACCCCAATTCATAATCAATTAACTTGATTAATCCAGTGCACCTATTGTACTGTGTAAGTCGACTCCTAGTACTAGATTCTGTTAAGTCATTTGGATCATTCTTTAATTGACATTTAAGAAACAAAGAATCATTAATGCTGCTGAGACATTTTTTCCATATGTAAAGGTTGTGGTCAAGGCAGCCTAAGGGCTTCATCTCCCCAAGAAACTGGAGTACTTGGTTTCTTTCCTTACTCCTTATCCATTTCATATGAAACCTTGCTGTAAACAGGTTTATGGTTTATAGACTCTGCAAGGCATATATTGACCATTTTTACTAGGGAGTTGGGGGTATCTGTTTTTTTAAAATGTGATTTATAACACCTCTACCAAAGAGTTCAAATCAGCATTTTTTGTCTTCTTACACACTGAAACATTGGTTAGACTAGGTGAATTGCCTAAGGCAGCCCAGTGAATTTTATGGTCAAAAAAAGTATTTGGTTTTTTTCCCAACAATAAACAAACAACCCTCACATGGAATTACCTGGTAAGATCAAAGCTAGAGAAACTCATTTCAACAAAATTCAGTGGATGCATGAGATCTGGTGTTAACCCATGTGTATTTTATTGTTGTTTCAATGCCCTTGAGAACCAATATAGGCAGCCATATTGACCACAGTCCAGGAGTGGCTTTGGCTCCCTTCTTCTTCATGTCAAAATAGTAAGGACAACTGGCAGCAATCAAATGTAGGTGAAAAAGTTGTAAGGTTGGATAAATGTTTTACAGATATGGATGACAGAGGACCTGAGGACTAAATCTTACCTTTTCTAAAAAGTGGATTGAGGGACAAGTTAGGCAATACATCAATCTGAACCAAAACATTAAACGCGTACAATGCTATCAAAAATTGATACAAATTCAATCACTTAATTACCTATTGGGAATTATATTCCGCAATGATAAATTGAAAATACCCCCTATGACATTCTGATGCTTCCCATAAGCTCATTTCAAAACAAAACCTTACAAAACGTATAGTCCTGAACTCAGAAACGTTAACAACCCTCTACATTTTCATGGTAATACACAAAACAGTCAGAGAGAATTGAGAGTTCAAAGTGTAAAAAGAGAGGGAGTAAAAACCAGACTCCTTTTGGACTTCTTTTTGTCAGAGTTCTCATAATCTGTTGAAATTAATTAAAAATCAGCTGTGTTCACGGAGTAACTGTAATGTTATTACAGTTTGCCCCATACTCTGACCTTCATCTTCTGCAGTTTAAAAGTTAAAAAAAAATGTCTGGCTGATTTTAAATTAATTGAAGAAATTTAGCATTGAACTCAATGGTAACATCAGGCATGCTTAGTAAGAACCAACTGTCAGTGTTCTAAAACCCAGACTCACAGCTGCCAGGCTAGCCTAATCAGGGGGCCACAACCACACCAGACCTTTACTTCACTTGAGACACTCCTGGCTTCCCTCAAAGAATCTTGGGAAGTGTGGTTTGTGAAGAGTGCTGAGAGAAGACTTATTCCCCTGACAGAACACCAGTGGCCAGAGTGGCTTAACAGTCAGCCGCTCTTAATGAAGCTCTGTGAGGGGAACAGGGTACAACTCTCAGCACCCTTCACTAACTACACTTCCCAGGATTCTTTGGGAGAAGCTATCACTGTCTAATTGCTAGTCGGGCGGTATATAAGTTTTAAAAATAAATAAATAAAATAAAGTGAAATAAAAGTGAAATAAAGATCTGGTGTGGATGTGGCCACGGACAGCTTTAGTTTAAATTTCAGTAGGAGGCTACATGTGCCTCCTGTAGAATAAAAAGGTGGAGGAAACCCTGAAAAAGAGCGATACTGTTCACAATGTTTTCCTTTGGAAATGAAAGGAGCTTCCTCTCTGCCCAGTGCCCACCCACCCAATTTCCTCCTCTCCCATTCCTGCCCTCCTTCTCCCCTCCCGCCCCCCCAGGTCAGTTTAATCTATCCTAAGCATGATTGCACAGGAATAAATCTCACTGAACTCAAAAAGCATGCAAATAATCAAACCTGCCCTCCTCTCCTCTTCCTACCTCTCCACTCCCTCTTGCCCCTTCATTCCCTCTTCCTTCACCACTCCTTTCCCTTCCCCATCCCCTTCCAATCCCCTCCTAAATTACAAAGTAAATCAAACATATTTAAAGTGACTATCTGAACTATATCAACTGTTTTAATATTGTTGCTTTGTCCCTGCTGAAACAAGATCAGCACAGCACATCTTTTTCTGTTATTTGCACTGATTGCAGGTATTGCCACCACTCACCATATGCTCAGAGGCACATGTTATCAAATTCTTCCAAGCTACACAGCAAGTGGATTGGACTGTGAAAGACCAACCCAAATTGTGGCTGCATTTTGACTAATTTGTAGGGCAGTACAAATTTGTACGGCAGTACAGAAATTACAGTTGGTTCAAAATGCAGCAGCCAGAATGTTAACTGGAGCACAGAGCAGGGAGCATATCACCCCTGTGCTTTATTGACTCCACTGGCTCCCAATTTGCTTCTGGGCCCAATTGAAAGTGCTGGTTCTGACCTTTAAAGTCCTAAACGGCCTTGGACCAAGGTACCTGAGGGACCGCTTATGCCCATATGTACCTGCCCAGGATTTAGGATCATCTGCCTCTGGTCTCCTCTATGTGCCTGCAGTGAAAGAGGTTAGACTGACAGGCATGCGGGAGAGAGTTTTTTCAGCTGTGGCCCCCAAGCTTTGGAACACCCTACCCCAAGAAGTCTGCTCTGCTCCCTCCCTGATGGTTTTCCGGAGACTTCTGAAAACGATTTTGTTCTGGAGACCCTTTGGAAGGGACTGAAGATAGAGCCTGACACTGATTTTATGCCTTCTATGTTAAATTTTACCCTTGTAGTCCCCTTTAGTATCACACCTTATATGTGTGTGTGTGTATTTTAAGTATTTTAATTTATTTTAATGTTTTGTGATTTTATTGTTTACAATTTTATTATGTAAGTGTTTGATTTTATTTTTGTAAGCCACCCTGAGTGCCCTATTACAGGGTAGAAGGGCGGAATAGAAATATTTTAAATAAATAAATATCTCAGAGAGGAGGTCAGGTCTCCTGCTGTCCTGGTACATTCACTATAGCTGCCCAATTTCTCTGCTTTTTAAAGTTTGATAGAAATATCTGTGGGCTACAGGTACATTCTTAAACCACAAGGTTTTTTGCCTATTAGTGAATAAAATATTTAAAGTAGCAATATGAATCTATTGCATACTTAACCTTTAAAAACATCTATAATAATTTCATTAAGAATGAGGATTTTGTATTTGGAATTGTTAGCATACTAATGTCTTGAGAAATGACTGTTCAATTGGTCATTAAGTGTTCATTTTATACCATGAATAGCATGCCATATCTTAAGGGAGATGTCTGTTTTCTCTACTTGATAGACTGCACATTTTTGATGTATGTAATGTAGTATTAATAATCAGTTTTAAAGTTACTTTCCATGAAGAAGACTTTTAACTTTTAAGATCAGTAACATGATAAATAAGGAAAAAATGCTTGATATTTTTACTAAAACGTAAAAAGTATCAAAAAATTGTTTTAAAGTGTTTTTAGTGTTTTTGTTTGCCATCCTGGGCTCCTACTGGGAGAAAGGTCAGGATATAAATCTAATAAATAAATAAATAGAATGGAAGAGAAACATAAGTAGAGTTGTATTCAACTAAATCCTACTCAGAATAGACCCATTGAATTTAATGAGTCTAAGGCTGCAATCCAATATATGTCTACTCAGAAGTAAGCTCCATTGGGTCCTAGGTAACAGTACATTGGACGGCAGCCTAAGTTAGTCATGCTTATTAACTTCAGTAGGTCTGCTCTGAGTAGGACTAACATTGAATATCACCCTTAGCTCCAGTGGACATATCAGGACTAACACGTTCATAGACCATATGTATAGTGTATTACATTTCTGCTAGGGTTGCCAGATGTCTGGTGTTCTGTCGAAGACTCTGGGTTTTTCGGGTCCTCCCTGGGTCTCCAGGTGAGTCAGCTTAATCTCCAGACTCTCAGCTTTCATTTAATTTAAGTTTCTAGGTGGTCTCTCCCTCCAGGATGCACACCTTAACATGGTGAGGGGATTTGAGAGTGTTCAAGAAGATGACAGCAATACCGTCAGGAGTCTAGACCAAGAGGCTAGACTCCTAGCAGGGGCACCCAAGGCAGAATGGTCAAAGCTGAAACACCAGACTAAGAGGCATCCGAAGTCAGAGGAAGGCAATGTCAAACCACCTCTGAATACCTCTTACCACGAAAACTCTATGAACAGAGTATCCAAAGTGCAACATGAGATAGTGCTGGAAGATGAGACCCCCAGGTCGGAAGGCACTCACTGAGCTACTGGGGAAGAACAAAGAACAAGTGAAAGGAGAGTCTGGAGTTGTATGTTGCACACAATAGGAACATGGAATGTGAGAAGCATGAATCAGGGAAAGTAAGAAATTGTTGAGCAAGAAATGGAATGTATCAACATTACAATACTTGGTGTGAGTGAATTAAAATGGACAGGAATGGGACATTTTCAATTGGGCAACTACAAAATACTTTACGTAGGAAATGAGAAATTAAGAAGACATGGGTTGCTATAATAGTGAGAAGTGATGTTGCAAAAGCAATTAGGAGCTACAATGCAAGGTCTGAGTGAGTGATCTCAATGAGATTAAATGGGAAACCTACTAACATAACCATCATCCAAGTGTATGCTGGAAAGATTTTATGCAGAAGTACAGGAAGAAATTGGTCACATACCAAAACAAGATGTGCTGATAATCATGGGGGACTGGAATGCAAAAGTAGAAAACAGAGAAGAACTAGGAATTGTGGGGAAATGGGGCTTTGGAGACAGAAATGAAGCAGAGAAAGACTTGTTGAATTCGGTGACGCCAATAATTTGTTTCTTGCAAACACATTTTTTGAGCAACCAAAAAGTCAACTGTACATGTAGACATCACCAGATGGTCAATATAGGAATCAAATTGATTATATAATTGGTAGCAGAAGATGGAGAAGTTCCATACTTTCTGCAAAAACAAGACCAGGAGCAGACTGTGGTACAGATCATGAACTGATCGTATCGAAAATCAGGGTAAAGCTAAAGAAAATGACCAAAGCATTCATAATTGCAAAATACAATTTAAATAACATCCCAGAAGAATATAAAGATCAAATAAGGAACGGGTTTGAGGCTTTAAACTTAGTTGACAGGGAACCAGAAGAACTATGGAATGAAGTCAGAGACATTATCAGGGAAGAATGCAAAAAGGCAATACCTCTAGTTAGAAAGAGAGAAAGAGTTCAATGGATGACTGAAGAAACTCTTAAAATGGTTCAAGAGAGAAGGAAAGCAAAAGCAAAAGGTGATAGAAATACGGTCAGAACCCTAAATGCAGCAATACAATGGCTAGTAAGTAGAGACAAAGAGAACTATTACAATAGTTACTGTATAGAAATAAGACAACAAAAAGGGTAGAACAAGAGTCCTATTCCAAAAGATTGGAGAAATGAAATGGAAATTTAAACCAAGGGTAGGGATGTTGAATAATCAACAGGGGAACACACTGACTGACCAAGATGAAATAAAAGGAAGCTGGAAGCAATACACTGAAAAAAATGGAAATGTAGTGCCTTCAAGTCGATTCCGACTTATGGTGACCCTATGAATAGGGTTTTCATGAAGAACTCTATAAAAGAGATGCCAGGATGACAGATTCATTCCTGGAGGAACTGTATGATGAAGAACAGAAATTTTAGAATGTGAGGTGAAAGCTGCTCTTAAAACTGTTATCTTTTCGGTGCCAGGTCAAGACTTTCCTCTTCTCCCAGGCATTTTAGCATGTGTTTTTTAAATTGTTTTAAATTTTTTAAATTGTTTTTAAAAGATGTGTTTTAAATTTGTATATTTGTTTTTAATGTTTTTAGTTACTGTAACCCGCCCAGAGATCTTCGGCTATGGGGCGGTATACAAATACAATAAATAAATAAATAAATAAAACACTTCGAAGAAACAAATCAACAGGAACAGATGGCATACCAATAGAGTTGCTACAAGCTACTGAGACTGAATCTGTCCAAATTTTGACAAAAATTTGTCAAGAAATATGGAAAACTAAACAATGCCCCACAGACTGAAAGAGTTCAATACAGTAGGGCCCCGCTTTACAGCGTTCCGCTTTAAGGCATTCCGCTGATAAGGCGGCTTTTGTTTTCCATTTTAAAGGGTTTTTTTCCCCTTTTGCGAGGTTTTGAGATGTTTTCGCGTCATTTTCGCACAATGCAGCCCATTAAAGTCAATGGGGTTCCGCTTTATGGCCGGGGTCCGGAACAGAACCCGCCGTATAAGTGGGGCCCTACTGTATACATCCCAATTCCAAAGAAAGGGGATCCCAGGGAATGCAGTAATTATCAAACTATTGACTTAATATCCCATGCAAGTAAAGTAACGCTGAAGATTCTACAACAAAGGCTCTTACCATATATGGAGCATGAAATGCCAGATGTCCAAGCTGGATTCAGAAAGTGAAGAGGCACCAGAGATCATATCGGAAACATATGTTGGATAATGGAACGGACCAAGGAATTTCAGAAGAAAATCACCCTGTGCTTTATAGATTACAGCAAAGTCTTTGACTGTGTCGATCATTAAAAACTATGGAATGCTATAAAAGAAATGGGGGTGCCACAGCATCTGATTGTCCTGATCCGCAACCTATACTTTGGACAAGAGGCTACTGTAAGGACAGAATATGGAGAAACCAATTGGTTCCCAATTGGAAAGGATGTGAGACAGGGTTGTATTTTATCACCCTATTTGTTTAACCTATACAGAACATATACAGAAAGTGGGGTTGGACCAAGATGAAGGAGGTGTGAAAACTGGAGGAATATTAATAATTTAAGATATGCAGACAATACCATAATACTAGCAGAAACCAGTAATGATTTGAAATGAATGGTGATGAAAGTTAAAGAGGAAAGCACAACAGCAGGACTACAGCTGAACATCAAGAAGACTAAAGTAATCACAACAGATTTATGTAACTTTAAAGTTGATAATGAGGACACTGAACTTGTCAAGGTTTATCAATAACTAAGCACATTCATTAACCAAAATGGAGACAATGGTCAAGAAATCAGAAGAAGGCTAGGACTGGGGATGGCAACTATGAGAGAACTAGAAAAGGTCCTCAAATGCAAAGATGTATCACTGAACACTAAAGATCATTCAGACCATGGTATTCCTGATCTCTATGTATGGATGTGAAAGTTGGACAGTGAAAAAAGCAGATAAGAGAAAGATCAACTCATTTGAAATGTGGTGTTAGAGGAGAGCTTTGCGCATACCTTGGACCGCAAAAAAGACAAATAGTTGGTTGTTAGAATAAATTAAACCAACCCCAGCATTAGAAGCTAAAATGACGGAACTGAGGTTATCATACTTTGGACACATAATGAGAAGACATGATTCACTAGAAAAGACAAAATGCTGGGAAACACAGAAGGGAGTAGAAAAGAGGAAGGCCAAACAAGAGATGGATTTATTCCATAAAAGAAGCCACAGACCTGAACTTACAAGATCTGAACAGGGTGGTTCACGACAGATGCTGTTGGAGACTGCTGATTCATAGGGTCACCATACGTCAAAGTCGACTTGAAGGCACATAACAACAGCAACAAGGTAGTCTGGTTCCCAAGATATACACCAAAACATCAGCCACCCGCCACCCTACAACTTCCGTGAAATGATCTCTTAGCTGGCTTCTGTAACCCCGCCGCTTCAGGTTTGTAGCCAGGGCTGTGATTGACAAGGGATTTCTGGGGCTGTAGGCAGTACCTGGACTGCATTGCAAAGGTAGAAACTGTTGTTTTTTTCTGTTTATCTGAAAATCTCATAAACTGAATAAGTATATAGCTTTCAGCAGTGCCAAGTCTTTTTTTCTCTTGTGTTAATGAGTCAAACACGTTTAAATTTTCCTGGGCTGTCATAGAATCATAGAATAGTAGAGTTGGAAAGGGACTATAAGGCCATCAAGTCCAACCCTCTGCTCAATGCAGAAATCCAAATCAAAGCATTCCCCACAGAGGGCTGTCCAGCTGCCTCTTGAATGCCTCCAGTGTTAGACAGCCCACTACCTCTCTAGGTAATTGGTTCCATTGTCGTAAGGCTCTAACAGTTAGGAAGTTTTTCCTGATGTCCAGTTGAAATCTGGCTTCCTGCAACTTGAGCCCATTAGTCTGTGTCCTGCACTCTGGGACAGTCGAGAAGAGATTAAGGCCCTCCTCTGTGTGGCAACCTTTCATGTACTTGAAGAGTGCTATCATATCTCCCCTCCCTCTTCTCTTTTCCAGGCTAAGCATGCCCAGTTCTTTCAGTCTCTCCTCATAGGGCTTTGCCCTATTATCCTTGTAGCTCTCCTCTGAACCTGTTCCAGTTTGTCTGCATCCTTCTTGAAGTGCGGAGACCAGAACTGTCATATCGCTGAGCCAAGTATCCCCCATCTTATAACTGTGCATTTGGTTTCTTTTTCCTAGGTGTAGAACTTTGCATTTATCCCTGTTGAATTTCATTCTGTTGTTTTCAGCACAATGCTCCAGCCTATCAAGGTCCCTTAGAATTTTGTTTCTGTCTTCCAAGGTATTAGCTGTGCCTCCCAATTTTGTATCATCTGCAAATTTGATAAGCATGCTCTGTACCTCCTCATCCAAGTCGTTAATAAAAATATTGAACAGCACTGGGCCCAGGACTGAGACCTGTGGTACCCCACTCATTACTTCCACCCAGTTTGAGAAGGAACCATTGATAAGCACTCTTTGAGTACAATTCTGGAGCCAACTGTGGATCCACCTGTTAGTTGTTCCATCCAGCCCACATTTAGCTAGCTTATTCATCAGAATATCATGGGGCACTTTGTCAAAAGCTTTGTTGAAGTTGCGATATGTTATGTCAACAGCGTTCCCACAGTCTACAAGGGAGGTTACCTGATCAAAAAATGAGATAAAATTAGTTTGGCAGGATTTGTTCTTCATAAATCCATGTTGGCTTCTAGTAATCACTGCATTGTTTTAAAGGTGCTTACAGACTGACTGCTTTATAATCTGCTCCAGAGTTTTTCCAGGGATTGATGTTAGGCTGACTGGTCTGTAGTTCCCCCATTTCTCCTTTTTGCCCTTTTTGAAGATAGGGACATTAGCTCTCCTCCAGTCATTCGGCACTTCACCAGTTCTCCATGATTTCGCAAAGATAATAGACAGCGGTTCTGAGAGTTCTTCAGCCAGTTCCTTCAATACTCTAGGATGCAGTTTATCGGGCCCTGCAGATTTGAACTCATTCAAAGTGATTAGGTATTCCTTGATAGACAATCAATCTCAAGCTCCAGTCCTGCCCCTTCCACTTCATGTTTCCTGGGAGACCCTTTATTGGGAGAACACTGAGCCAAAGTAGGAATTGAGCACTTCTGCCTTTCCTTTGTCATCAGTTTTTTGCCATCCTCATATTGAAGAGAACTGGGCCACCTGTGCCACCATTTCTTTACTCTGTCTTTTACTATGGGCTGTTGAAGATGGCAGTGTTTTGAAAACCTTCCCAATATGAAGCTTTAATCCAATACTTGCTTTTATAGGAGTAATGCTGCAATGCTAATCCCACACACCAGCATAGACATCATTGAATTCAATAGGATTTACATTTGAGTAGACATGGTTAGGATTGTGCTGTAAATTGATGGCACTTTTGAGTGAATATAGCAAAGAATTGTGTTTGTGTTGTAAATCTTTCTCTCCCCCCAATCCTATTTTTAAAGCAATTAGGCAGGGTTTACATAGATATCACTGCTTTTATCATGTTGGAAACTAATACTGATTTTATTTTATTTTTAAAAATGTTCTGCAATGACCAACTCATTTTGACAAACTATTATATGGGGTGTATGTATTTTTACATCTCCAGTGTGTGTGTGTGTGTATGTGTGTGTGTGTGTGTGTGTGTGTGTATGGAGTCTTCCCAACAACCCTGTGAGGTAGGATTGCCAATTGGAAATCAAGGCAGCTCACAACAAGAAATAAATCCCTTTAAAATCCAATAATCATAAAAAGTATAAACAGTTGCAAAACAGCTTAAAGTGGCATGATTCTGAATTTTGGGTTGGGTGAGTGTTCCTTATCACTTGAGGCTGAAGTTCTGTGCATGCTTCCCTGTTTGAGTAAGCCCCATTGAATACATTGGGACTTGCTTCTGAGTAAACAAACATAGGATTGCACTACAAATACCTTTACAGGTTGTGTAAATAATAAACATTTTTGATAGTCATGCTTATATAAATATTTCTTCATTTAAAGCACATGACTTTCCCTAAAGAATCCTCGGAAGTGTATGTTCCCCCTCACAGTTATAGTTCCCACCACCCTTAACAAACTACAGTTCCCACCACCCTTAACAAACTACAGTTCCCATGATTATGTGGTGTGATTCATGTGCTTCAAATGAGTGTTGAATGTGCTTTAAATGAATGGTGTGAATCTGCCCTAGGTATGATATGCATTCACTAGTGAAAGAACAATTTTAAAAGATACTTTTTTAAACAGGGGAAGGGCTGTAGCTCAGTGGTAGTAGGTAAATGTTTTGCATGCAAATGTTCAAAATTCAACTTCTGGAAAGACTATTGCCTGGAATCCTGGAGAGCCAATGCTAGTCCATGTGATCAGTACTGAGCTAGATCGTATCAAATGGCCTGAGTAAGTATAAGGTAGATTCCTTTGCTTCTAAAAGTGGAAAGAGACCCAAGTGACTCCAAAATTTATTTATGTATTTTATTTACAACATTTATATACCGCTTTATTGTAAAAAACCTAACAGGGGTTTACAGAAAGAATTAAACAATAAAATTATTGGCAAAAACTGTTAAAGACAGGTATTTTAAAACATTCAAAATAATAAAACCAACAATCAGTTAAAAACAGATAACAAATACAATAGCTTCTACATACCTGGAGAGGCTTGCCTAAACAAGAATGTTTTTAGCGGGTGCTGAAAACAGTACAATGAAGGTGTCTGCCTAATGTCAATAGGCAGGGAGCTCCAAAGCATAGGTGCTGCCACACTAAAGGACCGATTTCTTACAAGAGCAGAACAAGTACTATGTGGCACCTGTAGCATGGAAAGCACACCTTGAACTTGGCCTGGTAACAAATCGGTAACCAGTGCAGATTTTGGAGCAGAGGTATTATGTACTGATAGGGTCTCATTCTTGTCAGCAGTCGTGCCACAGCATTCTGCACTAACTTCAGCCCCTGGGTCAGGTTGTGCTGCATGGGGCTTTCTGTGACCTGGTTGCCAGGATTTTTTTAATTTTGGTTTTTGGTTAGGAATTCTCACTGGTTGTATAATGCTGAGTTTTCTGCCTTACTCATAGGAATTTTGTTGTTGCTGGTATGGTATTGCATTTAGGAAATCATCACTGTCTTTTTTTTTTTTTTGTATTTCATCTACCTTTTAACCTCACTCCCTTAAATCCATAGAAGCAACAACAGTGGTTCCATGGGCTCAGCTCAACCCCATTAAACCCACTGATGATGCACCTTGTTGGTTGCATGACAGTTAGTTTCTTGCCAAATAGTGTCAAAACAGAATAACATACTGGGAAGTGTGGCTGCAGTTGTTCTTGTTCCCAAGCTGCTGTCAGTGAAGGTAGATAACCATGTGTGTTTTTCTCTCTGTCAATCATTACTCACTGGAATTGGATTGTCTGTCGAAGTGAGTTTATAGCAGCCCACAAGAAAAGTGTGGAGAATACTCTCTTATTCATTTCTCAGACCTCTTTCTGAAGTGAAGGGTCAGATCTGTAAAGAAGTTTGGAGCAGCCACATTAAAAGATAAGGGCAGGGCATTCCAGGAAGGGGGTTGCCAACCCTGCTTGAATATGGATATCTTTGCAGAGGATCCCTAGTATAGCGGTACCAACAGCACAATCCAAACCATATCTACTCAGAAGTAAGTCCTATTGAGTTCTATGGGGCTTAGTAAGTGTGTTTAGAATTGCAGCCTTCAGGGGCATCCATCTTTACTCCTGAGTGCTCCTATCTACATCTCCACAACACTAGGCTTCTTTCTTTCTACAATGGCCTTCTGGTGACTGGCCTGGCCTGAAGGCACTTAAATCCTTCTTGCCAGAAGCAACTAGGCTAGATAAAAGGTTCCGTACCCAGGCTCTATCTTTCATCTAAGATTTCTATCTTAATTTCCAATCAGAGAAATGTTTTTGTTTGAATTGTATGCTCCAAGCAACTGTGGTTGATGCTTAATGTATCATGCTTAATGACATCACTTGGGCCCACCCCTGTGACATCACTACAGCCCATGACATCACTATGAGCTGCCCCCAGGACATCACTAGGGCCCACCCCTGAAATCTCAGGCTTTGGGATGCTTCTGACCTGGCAGCCCTAAATTTTCTTAAAAGGGACAAAATCCATATTGTGACATAATTGTAACCAAATAAGAACAAAAATACAGCCTTATTTCAGTTGAGGCAGATCAGCTTCTCAGTATTGCTGGTAGTTCCATTATAAAGCAACTTGTTTCTGTTTGTTTGTTTCTCCTGCAGTCCTCTGCAACCATCAATCAGTTCTTTAAATGAGTTCATGTAAGATGGTTGGGGCAATTGTTCCTGGCAAAGGTCTCAGCAATGACTGATCACCACCTGGGTTCATGTGGACCCCATCTGGCAAATGACAAGCCCTTAATTTATTTTTGTAACTTAGATTAGTTCAGTCAAGGTCTCTCTGTATGGCTCTGAATCAGGATATATACCCCTTAAGCAAACAGGTGCTCTTCTTGACATTTTTATTGTACAGAGTTCAAGAAGACAACTGGCACTATTTAGCAGCTGGCTTTCTGCCAACCAGTCCTGAAAAGTCATGAGCCTTCCCACATCTTTCCATTCTGACATCCAAAATAATAACAATAAAGAGTTTTTTTCATTTTGTTCACTGATCTTCCTTTAAATGACCCTGCCTAATCACTTTAGATTTTGAATAAGGAGATGTGTCAAAAGCTATGTTGAATTGGTTGCTGTAATAGCTAAACACTATCCTCCAAAGTAGTGGCATTAGGATCTGGCACTAGGGATGACCTCGTGACAGTGTTGTGAGCAGGCTCTGTTCTTGCACTGGGGCTGCAACAAGCATCTGCCATAGGAGCAGAAGGTGGGGACTTGTTCACTGAGTACTGTTTGAATTGCACAGAATTCTGCTTTAGTTGTAGAATGGGCTTCTGTCTGTGCTACTGCAACTCAGGGGAGGGGTGAAAATGCCATTATTTGAAACCTGAGAAATATCTAGGAAAGCTTGTCACTCTCTGAATCTAATCTGATGGGCCTTCCAGTTTCTGCTTTCTCTCTCCCAAACACACAGATACTAACCTTTTCCCATAATCAGAAAACCTGTCTTATCAGGGTTCCTTATTGCAGAGGTTCTAAGCATGTTTAACAAAATTCTAATAACACAAAGGTATGAAGAGCATTCTGCACTTAGGAGACCAGAGATGTTGCAGGTGGGGCTGTATGCACACTATCCCTGACTTGAGATTCTATAAAGAGCAGAGCTTGAATGTTGCAGCAGCAACAGCAGCAGCAGCAGCACATGTCAATCTCAGACTAAGCCTTAAATAGCAGCTTGAGATCTATGCTAGTAGCTAGCTCTGCCTTCTGTGAGACAAGACCCAATGTGCTTTAGCAGCCACTGGTTCTGACAGAATAGAAAAGACTGTAATTCCACTTGGGCTTCTGAGGTGTAGTCCTTGGAATCAGAGGATGTGTCCTTGTTGTGGTGGAGAGGTACTGGCACAATGGGCACCTCTTGCACAAATACTTCTGGCTAGCAGACACAACATGAGAATTGGCCCTGAGATCAATTCCTCAAAGATTCCTCAAAGAGTCTGATCCCAGGTAATGACATTCAGATGTTCAGGTAAACATCTGAACAGAGATTCTATGAAGAGATGGAAACTTTGCGTTTTGGGGTTGTAAAATTGTTGCTGTTTATTTCAGATTCTATTCTGACTAGGAGAGTCAAAAGTTCAACCCAGGGACCTGGCATTTAGGGAAAAATAAAATTAAAGCAGCATGGGGAAGAAACCCAAGAAATTATGAGAAAAAGGTCCTCAAACAAAAGTCTACCACCCATCTGATTGGGCAAGATGTCAGGAGGGAAAGTAGAAATAATATATATAAGCAAAGGTGTTGGACTACGACCTGGGAGACCAGGGTTCGAATCCCCACACAGCCATGAAGCTCACTGGATGACTTTGGGCCAGTCACTGCCTCTCAGCCTCAGAGGGAGGCAATGGTAAACCCCCTCTGAATTCTGCTTACCATGAAAACCCTATTCATAGGGTCACCATAAGTTGGAATCAACTTGAAGGCAGTCCATTGAGAGAGTTAGTTCACTTTAGAGCACTAGTGAAGAAACAGCTGAAATCAGTAGAAGACAGAGAGATTTAGTAGATTCAGACTCCAGGAATTGAAAAAGCTGAACACTGAGAGAGATGAAAACTTCCTTACTGCTAAGTACTGGCTTGTATAGTGAATTAGTTTAGAGTAGGTTAAGATGAATGCATTTTCCTATGTTTTCATTTGCTCCTACAGTTAACTGTTCAGACTTTTAGTAAAAGCTACATTGGTTCTGGTTTAACATGTCTGAGACCTTGTTATTCACCCCATGCCTATGTCTACATTCGCTCAGCAGCAGCCATCTGGAGGGCCACATACCAGTGGTGGCTGGGGCCAAAGCAGAGCTTGGAAGTGATTAGTTACAAGTAACTAATTACTTGTAATTCATTACGTTTTTGAAGAACGAGTGGGTAATTCCTTTACATTTTGATTGTAATAGAACTAGGAGTAATTTTATTACTTTGGTGGAGTAATTGTAATGTTTCCAGCATTACTTTTGGGCATTACTTGGATGATGGGAAGCACTGGAAGTCTTCTGCTCCTCTGATTTGAGGCTGAAAATCATGTTCCTCAAACTTGGCTTCTGTGCAGCGTCGCTCTTCCTTCATGCTCTGTGGGTGGGTAGGAGGTGACGAGGGAGGAGGAGGAGAGTGAGACGGGGTGGAGTGAAGAAAACAATTGTTTTTAAAATGGATAGTGGCGGTGAAGAATGGAGTGGAGGGAAAAAGGAGCTGGAGGGCAAGAACATGGATAAAGGAGGAGAAGGAGGCAGCAGCAGAATGGAGATAAAGAACTGTGGAGGTGAAAGATGACAGAGAGAGAGAGAGAGAGAGAGAGAGAGAGTGAGTGAGAGTGAGTGAGTGAGAGTGAGTGAGTGAGTGAGTGAGTGAGTGAGTGTGTGTGTGTGTGTGTGTGTGTGTGTGTGTACATACTGTGTTTGCACTTGGCACACAAAGTGGCCTCCACCACCCTCTGGCTGCTGTGCTGCATTTGCAATATTTTAACCTTTTTGCATCTCAGGGGAAAATGTTTGCTTGGGTGAGTGTCCCTTAGTTGATGGCGGGGCAGGGTCTGGGAGGTGGTTAAGTGAGAGAGATTATGCTTGCTGGCTGGGGGGGTTGCATTTGGTTTGACATGCAAAGATCTGAGTAGCGGCCTCTGCCTCCCTCCCCACCTCCCTTACTAGTGAAGAGACCACCATTGCTATCTTATGGATAAAAAGAATTATTCGATTACCTCTGTGTGTGTTTATTTTTAATGTTGTTTTAGGCTACTTAGATGTGCAGCAGCCAAAGCCAGCACCTTGTAGGCATTTTTTAAAAGTAACTGAAATGTAATTGTAGTGATTACTTTTGAGAAAAAGTAAATAGTTACTTTCAGAGGAATTGTAATTGTTACGGTAATTACTACTTTTTGGGCCATGTAATTGTAACTGTAATTTATTACTTTTTAAAAGTAATCTTCCAAGCTCTAGGCCAGAGGCAAATGTTGGTGGTGCAACAGATAGGACTCTTACCTATGTACAGAAGAATATATTCCGGCCATATTCGATCTGACCATCCTCTCCCCTTATCTCTCTATCCAAGCAAGAAGAATTACTGTTAAGAAATAAACATAAATGATATTTCAATATTTGTCCATTAGATGCAAGAACTTGTTTCAATTTGTTCATGAGGCTATAATGATAATAATAATAATAATAATAATCCACTTACTTGCAAAAATGTACTGCTTGTGTACTGCTGAACAAGCAGAAGTGGATCCCTACTTTTCCATTTATGAACACTATTTAAACATGCTACCAGTAAAACAAAACAGCCAAGTCCTTACAAAACAATTCACTAATGAGATCACCATCTAAAATTTCAAATAAGGATAACTTGGGGTTGTTTTTTCAGATTTCAGACGCAATCCCCTTTGATCAAGAACAGGTGGGAATAAATGGTCTGTTACCGTAAAGAAAGTGTTAAGATGGAAGCAGTCATGCCAGCTCAATTTTAGCTATCACTGGTCATCCAAGTATCATTTTTAACACTGTGTTTGGAAGGCTATCCTGTCTCTAGCTTCTTGCTTTATACATGGCAAACTGTCTTTTCATGTGTGGATGTTTGATTTATAAAGATATACAACACTGTATTAAATGCTAACCAGGATGTTGGGGCTTCTTCATTTGTCAGCCAGTCAATTTCTGATATACATGTTAATGTATTCTCTATTTAAATATGTAGATAGCCAACAAATATTTCTAGTAAAAATCCTTCTTTTTCACTAAAACTGCTGTTCAGCTTGTTGGTGATAAATTATTTTCCATGTATCTTGGTCTTTACAGGAAAAATCAGTAACTTGTAGGTTCAGCCAAAAAAATCCAACCCCCCATGCTAAAGTTTAACTGGTGATACTATGACATTGATACAGCTTGTGAATCTATATAATTTTCATATATAAATTACATTAATCCATATCATGTTCACTCCTTAGAGAAAACAATATATGTGACTAAGTCTACATACAATAATATAAAAATAAGAACAAATGTTATCTTTGTTTATTCATTTATTTGCTATATTTATGTATACTGCCCAATAACATGTTTTCTGGGGTAGCTCATGAGAAATAAAATGCAAAATTTAAATACAGCAACAAAAAACACATTTAAACCCCTAAACAAATGTAGCACCAGAAATATATAGTAAGTTACACATTGGACCAGATTTGAAGATCATTTCTCTTAAATGGGAACAAACATCTAAAGGAAAAGTTCTGAATGGAAACAGAATGCCAAGGAATATCGTGCAAACTTAATGATCAAAAAGCAAAGCTTGTGGAGCATTAGCAGTCAGAATCTGCCTTTGGTGAAACTAGGGAATAGATGCCACTTAGTCATGTGAACTGAATATCTATGAACAAATCTGCCCTTCAAAAAATAAGAACCTAAGGAGAGTTTTGAATGACTTCTTCAGCTGATTTTTTCCCATTTCTTGGCTGTACAAAACTTGCCCTTGTCAGATAGGGCAAATGAACACAAATTAAAGCGATTAATGGTATTCTGTTGCTGGTATAGAAAGTTAGCAAGGTTATGACTTGGAATAAGAATGGAATAAAAAGGCTTTTCAATACACTCTGTGCAACAGCTGTGTTTGTATATCTGCTGTATTTATTCATACCTACCTACAGTATATCATATGGCTCTGTATTATGTGAAATCAGACAACTGGTCTATCTTTCCTATTATTGTCTTCTCTTCCAGCAGATTTCTCAATTCTCACACAGAGATTGCTGACTTTTGGCTTATTCTAACAGGTATGAGACCACTTTGGTCTTATTTTGCATACTGCACTGATATCTAATTGATATAGGGTGGTTTTAAAATATTTTAATAAATAATAAAACTAGGCAAGGCATTACCACAAGGATAATGCACAACTGACTTCTGCTTCCCTCACTTCTTCCCTCCTGTGCACTCCACAAATTGGTTCTGGAGTCCCCCAACCTTCTGAACGGATTAGGTTGTGGTGTGCACGGGGAGGGGAGAGGGAAGGGAAGTTTTGTTGCACAAGTAGACTTTGCATGAGTGGTATACAATCCTCTGTCACTGCATATGAGACCTTCCCTAGTCTATGCACCGACTGGCTATTGGATACATATTCATATGAGCCAGATTTGCTTGTTTCCTGGCCTCAGATTGGTAGAGGGCAATAGTTGGCTCTGAATGCTTCAAAAGTTGCCACATGCAAATCTAAAGTCACTAGAGTGCCACAGCACAAAGATACTGTATATGGAAAAGCATAGCAACTCCAGCCCTGATATTGCAGTGATTTCCTGCCTCTAAGAGTGGGCTTTAAAGAATAGGTTAAATGTATTTTAGGCTTTCAGCATCTTTTCCCCTCTGCAGTGGTGGAGAACCTATTAGGATGGCCTGCCCAAGGAAGCTGGTGGATCCAATTGGTTTCCAGATGGCTCTGGGGGATTTTCCAACTGATATGACTGGTGATCCTGTTGAAGCTCTGGCTGATCTGTGGAATATGCAGATGGCCCTGGCTGTGGACATGATCACATCTGAGCACCCTCTCCCACTTTGTAGAGCCTGGTCAGCTCCTTGATATACACCAGAGCTTGGGGTAATGAAACAAGCAGGGAGGTGGCTTGAATGCAAGTGAAGAAAAACTCCAGACAAATTCAACTGAACACTGGTTGTAATATTTGCAAGTGTTGAAATGAACTCCAAACACTGTGTAGATGGAACAAACTTTATTGAACAGTCTCTTGCTGCAGAACCAAGAGCTCTACTTTTGTTTTCTTACTGGTCCCACCCCCAACTGATTCCCCATACAACTACTTCTAATTCACTTGAGTTCCTACTCACATTACATCTCCCTTTTTATTTTTAAGAAAAAGATAGAAACTACTGTCTATATCGAATTGGTTTTCTGATCACTCTGCCTCTTGATGTAGTAACAGGTAACTCAGAGTCCAAAATCTTTTCTGGTATATCACTGGCACTTTGTGCTACAGCTGTTCCACTTTCGTTGTCTTGAGACTCTGATAGGTCTACCTCTGATGGAGGTGCAGTTGCAGTCTCAGTAGTCTCATCCATTTTTGGTTCATAACTTGGAGTGCTTTGAAGATCTCTTCTGTTCCCTCTGTAGACAGCTAAATCATCAGTCTGAACCAAATATGATCTTGGAGTCATGTTTTGTCCAGTCGCTCTCACTGGTTTCCACACTCTATCTTGCCGAACATTAACAGAATCACCAACCTGCAAAGGTGGTAAAGGCTTTGAACCTTTGTCAAAGTAAAGCTTCTGTTTTTCTTGTCTTCTCTTCAGATGTGTCTGTATGTCACCTTTTACCTGCTGAGGTAGTAACAACGGTGCTGAGGTAGGCAACCTGGTTCTTAAACGTCTCCCCATTAAAAGTTGTGCAGGTGAGACTGTATCTACTGTAGGCGTATTTCTGTACTCCAATAAACTAAGATAAGGATCTGTGTTATTCAGACTAGATTTCTTAAGAATCCTCTTTACTGTTTGGATCGCTCTTTCTGCCATTCCATTTGATTGAGGAAATAGTGGATTGGATGTTGTGTGAACAAAGTCCCAATCTTTGGCAAACATTTTAAAGTCTCTAGAGCAAAATTGAGGGCCGTTATCACTGACAACCTCTTCAGGTATACCATGTCTTGCAAATATAAATTTGCAGTGTCTTCAAGCAAACATATTTTCACATATTTGGAATAATAATCAACCAGAAGTAGATAGTCCTTTCTTTCAAATTCAAACAAGTCTATTCCTAGCTTCTGCCAAGGTCTTCTTGGAATATCATGAGGTAACATTGGTTCTTTTTGGTTGTTATTTCTGAAGGTGTGACATGTGGTACATGACAGTACCAATTCTTCAATTTGGGCACACATACCTGACCAATATACAGCTTCTCGTGCCCGCTTTTCACATAATTCAACACCCAGATGACTCTCATGTATAATATTCAGTATCTCTTTCCTCAAAACTTGTGCTACTACAATTCTGTCACTTTTAAAAATGAGTCCATCATGAACACTTAATTCCTCTCTGTAATTCCAATAAACACGTATACACTCTGGAACTTCTACTCTTCTATCTGGCCACCCCTGCAAAATGGCATTTTTCAGAATTTGCAAAATGCTATCATTTTCAGTAGCCACTTGAAATTCTTTCAGTTTTGATTTGGAGATTGGTAAATAAGAGAACATGAGGTTAACAGCAACCTCGGCTTCTTCAGAACTTATTCCTTCACCCTGTTCAAGATATGCCCTGGACAGGGTATCAGCAATTATTAATTCTTTGCCTGGTCTATAGCGCACTTGTAATTGATATTTCTGCAGTGTTAACTGCCATCTTTGGATTCTTGGAGGTGCATTATGCAAAGGTTTTCTGAAAATTGCCTCCAATGGTTTGTGGTCCGTTTCCACAGTCACTTTTTTGCCATAGAGAAATTGATGGAATCTTGTGCATCCAAACACTATTGCCAACATTTCCTTTTCTATTTGGGCATAGTTCTGTTGGGCCGCAGTCATTGCTTTAGAAGCATATGCAACAGGTGCACCTCTTTGCAACAGTACAGCACCTAAGCCTGTAGAACTAGCGTCCACTGACAGAGTTACAGGTTCTTTCACATTATAATATTTCAAAACAGGAGCTTTTGTTAATAGTTCTTTCAACTGTGTGAATGCTGTTTCATGAACTGACATCCACCAAAATTCAACATCTTGGGCCAACAGCTGTCTTAAAGGGGTTGTTACTGTTGACAAATATAGGATAAACTTGCTACGTATGTCACCATTCCTAGAAATCTTTGAAGATCAGCTTTGTTACTTGGACTGGGCATATCAGTGATGGCCTCTCTTTTAGATTAATCAGGTTTTAGTCCTTCTTTGGTTAAGATGTGTCCTAGATATTTTATTTCAGTCATGGCAAATTTGCATTTCACTTTGTTCAGTTTCAGATTCCTCTCTCGGCAACTGTCCAGAACTCTCTTCAGTCTCTCATCATGTTCCTGTTTGGTCTTCCCCCAAACCAGGATATCATCTATGTAGCATGTGACCCCATCAATACCCTCAAATGTCTGTTGGATCATCCTCTGATAGACCTCAGGAGCTGAAGAGATACCAAATGGCATTCTTGTAAATCAGTACCTGCCAAAAGGTGTATTAAATGTGCATAGCCTGGAACTGTTGTCATCTAGCTGAATTTGCAAGAATCCACTACTGGCATCAAGAACTGCAAACAATTCTGCTTCTGCTAGCTTACTGGTAATTTCTTCTACAGTAGGCAATTGAAAATGTTCTCTTAAAATTGCTCTGTTCATATCTCTTGGATCTAAACATATTCTTATCTGGTCCCGGCCAGGCTTGTCTACAACCACAATTGAATTCACCCACTCTGTAGGTTCTTCTACCTTAACTATGACTTTTAATTGCTCCATATGAGTCAGCTCCGTTTGGACTTTATCCCTTAGTGCCACTAGAACCTTCCGAGGTGCATGAATTACAGGTGGAACTTGTGGGTTGATTTTGATGGCGTATTTCTCTGGTAAGCAACCTAAGCCTTCAAATACATCTTTGTATTCAACTGCAACATCCCACTGATCTACTGGAGCTCTTTTCATTGAATTAACTCTTTGCACCAAATTTAAATTAGTCACAGCCCGGAGACCAAGTACAGCTTGTGCATCAAAGTCTACTATGTGAAATTCCAACTCAGCTCTTTGATCTTTATATTTGTAATCCAGGTTACATTTACCAGACACATGCAGTCTTTCTCCAGAGCAGGTTATTAATCTGGTATTTGAATGCTGAAGTGGTTCAGCTTGCAAGGCTTTGTATGTTTTTAAAGACATTGCATTAGCCTGTACTCCTGTGTCAATCTTAAAGGTCACATACTTGTGATCATTTATGAGAAGATCCACACACCCTTCATCTTCCAGAGCTGTAGAATTCAATGTGCCAATGAAGAAATCATGAGCATTTTTAGCTGTATCTACTACTGAGAACATTTTTCTGTGTTGAAGTTTTCTATCTCTAGTTTTACACATTTTAGCAAAATGATTAAGTTTGCCACATCTTCTGCATTCCTTCCCATATGCAGGACAAGCATTTATGTCATGACGACTGATACCACACTTGTAGCAGGCCTTTGCTGCTTCTACAGGCCTCTGTGGCATTTCCTTTTCTTGGGGGCTGGTAGTAGTGCCAAGGCTCCATTTGCATTGAGGCTGGCTTACTTTTGGCTTTTCAAAGGTACTTTTGCCCTGTAAGGCATCCATTTGTTTTTCTGTTGCCCCAAAATCTTTCATCTGTTTTCCAGCCAATTCTTCTGCCCTGCATATATTCACTGCACACTCAAGGGTTAAATCACTCTCTCTCAGTAACTTGGCTCTCAATCTGTCTGTCTGAATGCCACACACTATGTGATCCTTAATGAGAGAATCGCACAGCTTCCCAAATTCACAGATCTGAGCCAAAAGCTTCAACTCAGTCACATATTGGTCTATACTTTCTCCTTCACTCTGTATTCTAGTGAAGAACCTGTGCCTTTCATAAGTAACATTTCTTCTGGGCACACAATATGCTTCAAATTTATTCATCAAAACTTGAATTTTATATTTATCTGCATTGTCATCAAACTGGAAAGTATTTAATACCTCTCTTGCTTCTTCACCTGCCACATGCAGAAATAATGCTGACTGGAGTCTCTCATCTTTCTTATCTGCTCCACTTGCAATGCAGTACAGTTCAAACCCTTGCTTCCATCTTCTCCAATTCTCTGCTGCATTTCCTTCAAACACCAACTTTCCTGGAGGCTTCAGCTGGTCCATTTTTCACTGCCTTATGTTTTTAGGTAGTCTTCTGACACCATGTAATATTTGCAAGTGTTGAAATGAACTCCAAACACTGTGTAGAAGGAACAAACTTTATTGAACAGTCTCTTGGTGCAGAACCAAGAGCTCTACTTTTGTTTTCCTACTGGTCCCACCCCCAACTGATTCCCCCATACAACTACTTCTAATTCACTTGAGTTCCTACTCACATTACACTGGTGACTGCTGTTTCTTCAGCCTTCTCAATAAAGAAGAGGCAGCGAAGGCAGTAAAGAATGCATACTTTGCTGCCTCTATGACATCCTCATTGTGCCATCCAGAAGGAGTTTTCCTAGGTTGTTTGAGGGGTTTTATGCTCTGGCGCACTGGAGTTGGTAGAACCAATGGTGGCCACTATGATTTGTTTGCAAAGCATTTTGAGCATAAAATTGCTTGTATCCACCAGGACCTTGACCCCACAGAAATAGTGGATGAGGCTCATGAGGTGTCCAGACCACTGCCTTGTCTTGTATTTGATAACTTTCAGTTTGTAAGGCTTGGGGATATGGATAGGGTGCTTGGTTTGATCAGGCAACCACTTGTGCTCTTGACTCTTGCCCCTCAAGGCTGATTAAAAACAGCAGAGAGGGGACAGCTACCTCGGCCAGGGAGGTGATGAATGATTCCCTGCAAGAGGGGATGGTCCCTGCTTGTTTAACGGAGGCAGTGGTAAGACCACTCCTTAAGAAACCCAGAAAATTTAAATAATTATAAGCCAGTTACCAATCTCTCCCTTTGGGGCAAGATTCTTGAGCGTGTGGTTGCAGACCACATCCAGGTTCTCTTGGATGAAACAATTTTCTGAACAATTGGGATTTATGCCTGGTTTTGGCACAGAAACTACCTCTGTCACCCTGCATGATCATCTGTGTCGGGAGAGAGACTGGGAGTGTGTCCCTGTTAATTCTCCTTGATCTCTCAACAGCTTTTGATACTGGCAATTTGGGTGGTGGTTCTCAGAAGGTGGTGCTTGGGGAATGCTGTTCAGCCCAGTGGAACTTTTAATACGGGGTCCTGCAGGGTTTGATTTTGTCTCCCAAGCTATTTAATATCTACATGAAACTGCTGAGTGGGGTCAACTGGAATTTTCGAGTACATTGTCAGGAATATGCTGATGACACACAGATGTACTTCTTTAAATCTGCAGGTGTGGCAGTGGATGTGCTAAATTGGTGGCTTGCCTTTATAATGGACTGGATAAATGCCAGTAAACTAAAGCTTAATTCAGTCATAAGCAAAACACACTTGTGGTTTAAGAACTTACCTACAGACAACAGATATTTCTATCAAACTTTAAAAAGCAGGGAAATTGGGCAGCTATAGTGAATGCATCAGGGGAACAGGAGACCTGGCCTCCTCTCTGAGAGATTGTACTGCCCTACAAATTTGTCAAAATGCAAACACAATTTGGGTTGGTCTTTCACAGTCCAATCCACTTGCCGTGTAGCTTGGAAGAATTTGGAAGCATGCCTCTGAGCATATGGTGAGTGGTGGCAACACCTGCAATCAGCCCAAATAACAGTAACAAGACACATGCTATTGTTTTAGCAGGGAAGAAGCAACAATATTATGACAGTTGATATAGTTCAGATAGTCACTTGAAATACATTTGATTCTGTGCAATCATGCTTAGGATAGGTGAAACTGACCTGGAGGAGTTGCAGGGAGAAGGGAAGAGGGAGGGAGGGGGACGGAGGGGGAGGAGGGCAGGAAAGGGAGGGGGAAGTAGGAAGGGGGGGAGGAGATTGGGTTAGTGGGCAGGCACTGGGCAGAGGGGAAGCTGACTGTTAAACCACTCTGGCCACTGGAGCTCTGTCTGGGGAATAGGAGTTTTGGATATACTCTCTGGACACATTGGCACCACATGGCCTGAACCTCAAGGATAGTACTAGCATCACTTAGCTTCTGCAAATGAAGCCCCTCTGAGCATTCCATCCTCAAAGCTCTATAACTGCCACCTTGGTAACAGCATTTGTATGTTAGCAGCTGATGAAGGTGGAAGCCAAAATGTTTTGGTATTACAATAAAAACCTCTCTTTTGTTAATCACAATAACATGCATATATTTTCAGGTGATTAACAGAATCTTTATAGGGATCTAGAGCAAGCTTGGGTGAAGTTCTGTTTGTTGCTTTCAAAACTATCTATCTATCTATCTATCTATCTATCTATCTATCTATCTATCTATCTAAAGGGATATTGAATACATTGTTAAATAAGGAAATTTAGTGGTGGTGGTGGTGATGGTAGAAACAGCCCTGTCTTCATCTGTATCATCAACATAAACAGCTGGCCCTGAGGCTTGTTTGCTCTACAACAATTGCAAGGCTTCTTGCTCTACAACAATTACAATATTTCACGGTAAGCATTTAAATATGCTAATTCTAAAAAGTATATTATCATTAAGAGGCTTAATATCAGAGTTATTTAAAGACTAAGCCTCAAATTCTCAAAATCCTTTCAGTCTGAGGAAATTAGTGAATGTTTCTAACAGCTGGATTCATTTTTTAAAAGCTAGATGGAAACAATCGAGTAGGACTTTCAGTATATATATACTTTGATAGACTAGCTAAAGATGATCACCTAATCATTTTGAATGAGTTCAAATCAGCAGGGCCCGATAAACTGCATACTAGAGTATTGAAGGAACTGGCTGAAGAACTCTCCGAACTACTGTCTATTATCTTTGCGAAATCATGGAGGACTGGTGAAGTGCCGAATGACTGGAGGAGAGCTAATGTTGTCCCTATCTTCAAAAAGGGCAAAAAGGAGGAACCGGGGAACTACAGACCAGTCAACCTAACATCAATCCCTGGAAAAACTCTGGAGCAGATTGTAAAGCAGTCAACTGTAAGCACCTTGAAAACAATGCAGTGATTACTAGGAGCCAACATGGATTTATGAAGAACAAATCCTGCCAAACCAATCTAATCTCATTTTTTGACCGGGTAACCTCCCTTGTAGACTGTGGGAATGCTGTGGACATAATATATCTTGACTTCAGCAACGCTTTTGACAAAGTGCCCTATGATATTCTGATTAGCAAGCTATCTAAATGTGGGCTGAATGGAACAACTATCAGGTGGATCCACAGTTGGCTCCAGAATCGTATTCAAAGAGTGCTTATCAATGGTTCCTTCTCAAACTGAGTGGAAGTAACAAGTGGGGTACCACAGGGCTCGGTCCTGGGCCCAGTGCTCTTCAACATTTCTATTAACAACTTGGATGAGGAGGTACAGAGCATACTTATCAAATTTGCAGATGATACCAAATTGGGGGGCATAGCTAATACCGTGGAAGACAGAAACAAAATTCAAAGGGACCTTGATAGGCTGGAGCATTGGGCTGAAAACAACAGAATGAAATTCAACAGGGATAAAGGCAAAGTTCTATACTTAGGAAAAAGAAACCAAATGCACAGTTATAAGATGGGGGATACTTGGCTCAGCAATACGACATGTGAAAAGGATCTTGGGATTGTCATTGATCATAAGCTGAATATGAGCCAACAGTGTGATGTGGCTGCAAAAAGGGCAAATGCTATATTAGCCATCATTAACAGAAGCATAGTTTCCAAATCACGTGAAGTATTAGTTCCCCTCTATTCAGCACTGGTGAGGCCTCATCTTCAGTACTGTGTCCAGTTCTGGTCTCCGCACTTCAAGAAGGATACAGACAAACTGGAACAGGTTTAGAGGAGGGCAACATGGATGATCAGGGAACTAGAAACAAAGCCCTATGAGGAGAGACTGAAAGAACTGGGCATGATTAGCCTAGAGAAGAGAAGACTGAGGGGAGATATGATAGCACTCTTCAAGTACATGAAAGGTTGTCACATAGAGGAGGGCTGGGATATCTTCTCGATCGTCCCAGAGGGCAGGACATGGAATAATGGGCTCAAGTTGCAGGAAGTCAGATTTCGACTGGACATCAGGAAAAACTTCCTAACTGTTAGAGCCATACAACAATGGAATCAATTACCTAGAGAGGTAGTGGGCTCTCCGACACTGGAGGCATTCAAGACACAGCTGGATAGCCCTCTGTGGGGAATGCTTTGATTTGGATTCCTGTATTGAGCAGGGGGTTGGACTTGATGGCCTTATAGGCCCCTTCCAACTCTACTATTCTATGATTCAATGATTTGTGACCAAAAATACAAAGTGGAGTTTGGCATTGGGAATAACATGTAGCTCATTAATTAAAAATATGTCCGACTTCCGGTTGCTGTGTTTTCCTTGAATTGTTTTGCCAATTGAAATATGAACAGTTTTCTTCCATCTCTAATTGTCCATTGCAATCTAACTGTAAAGGCAGTACATGTTGTGTACGTTTATTTTATAGCCAAGAAATGCCTCCAAGGATTGTGCCTTTCAGCTTCCCAGCCTGACAATGGGCAAAGCCCTGCAGGCGGGAGGGAACGCACGGCACCACATTTATGCAGATCGCCAAGTGCGGGGGCCTCCAAAGCGTGGGGCCAGGGGCAACTGCCCCACTTCCCAGTGCCTAGGGGCGGCTCTGATCATCATCATCATTTCACTGTGCTGTAGCATTAATTGCAACTTCAAAAGTCAGACCCACTAGCTGCTTCAAAAGCAGCCAGGCTGTTTTCCCTGACTTTGGTTTAAAACATGTCTAAAACACTTTTGCCCATGGCTGGACACAACTCCTTTCCCCGCTGATGATCTCAGACCTTTTAGGACCACTCACAGCAAGTTATTGGGCCAGTCACCGTCTCTGCCCAACTACAGCAAAGCATTTTCATTGGACACACCACAGAGTGGCAACGAGTTGATCTACCAAACAGTTTTTATTTCTGTGTGAAGCTGATTTTATGGAGAAACACACTGGAGTTGCATTTCCCCAGATTTTGGAGTAAAAGGGGCAGAATTTGACAAGTGTCAGGTGTCTCCAGCTTCAGAAAACAGATGTGGAGGTGTATTGAAGCCAAAACCAGGCCAAGATCAAGGTTCTGGTTTTGGTGTACAAACCTTTATACAGCTTGGGACCAGGATACCTGAAAGACCATCATATCCCTTATATACCCAGTCGGTCACTGCACTCTGCAGGTGAGCACCTCCTGCAGATACCATCTTATCAGGAGGTCCGTTCCACAAAACACAGGAAGTGGACCTTTAGTGTAGTGGGACCTACTCTTTGGAATTCCCTCGCCTTAAATATTAGACAGGCTGCACCTGTTATCTTTTTGGCGCCTACTGAAAACCCTCTTTCAACAAGCCTTTTAAGTAAAGGCCTTAACCCAATCTACGTCTGTGCTGAAACTGCTTTTTAAGATTTTTAAAAAATTTTAACATCTTATTTTGTTTTAATACATTTTAAAGTCTGTTTTTAAGATGTTTTAAAGTGCTTTAGTGTTTCTGTTTGCCACCCTGGGCTCCTGCTGGGAGGAAGGGCGGGATATAATGATCACCATCATCAACTGCACAACTGTGGAATGCTCCCACTCTTAGTGACATTAACCCAAGCACAAATGCCTTCTTCATGGAATTAGTCTGGCAGTGCTAATTCAATGGCATCAGGGTCCACATAATCAGCTCCCACTAATATCACAGATTTCTTTGACTAATGCTCCAGCAGCATGACAGCTGCTTCAGGAAAAGTGGATCCTACACAACTAGGGAAATGTCTTAAAAGCCCTGTAAGTTGCCAAGATGATTATAATAACCTTCCTGTATCTTCGGGAAGTATTTATTTCCAGACAAGCTGAAGGTCTAGTGCTTACTGATTTTGAAATGAACTGCTATTGCAGACAACATATTATAAAATAAATGTTCTACAGACAACATACATCTAGGTCATTGGATTATTATGTTTCAGGAGAGCTGAACTTTGCGACCTAGTAAAGCTAATTTTACTTTTCATTTTAACAAAGAGGTGTCTGTAGCAGGAGATTGTATGCCCACTATACATGCATCTACAGTAGGGCCCAGCTTATACGGCAGACCTCTGCCATAAAGCAGAAATCGCTGCAAGGCAGAACCCCATTGACTTTAATGAGGTGCGTTGCGCATAAATGCTGCAAAATGCCGCAAAAGTGGCAAAATCAGCTTTTAAAGAGGGGAGGAAAGCCGCCGCATTAGCAGAACACCAGGAAGCGGAGCGCCAGGAAGCGGGGCCCTACTGTACTCCTTTTGCTCTTTTGTATACACATGCATAGATGGGTGGTGAGGGAAGGGAGAAAAGAGAGCTCTGTTAAACTGATGGGGATATTATCCACATCCTTCAGGGATCATGGAGTGTGCCGTATCCTTACAATTTATATAGCACTTCAGTGTATATTGCTTTGGATCCTAAGGTGCTCTGTCATTCACATAAAGGGAGAAGGCAATTCCTTCCATCTCTCTCCTCCATCTGTGGCTTCCTGCCTCAACTTCCAACATCACTTCTGAGGGTACCTAAACCCAAGGAGGAGACTTTCAGGAGGTGCTGGGTGATACACAGGGAAGGGAAAGCAGAATATATTACTCTTTTTTTTCCATAGATGGAGGACTGAGAAGGCTGAGAAGTAGTGGCTAGTTTAAGGCCTTCCAGTGATTCTAAGCGAAACTATGACTTGAAGTGGGGATTCCAGGTACATTAGCCATTCTCTTATCCATTGTGCAATGAGACATAGTCCCAAATGCTGATCGACCTTGGCCTGGTTTACACTGCAGCTGACATCAGCTGAATTGTGGATTAAAGACAAAGCTTTTCTCATTGCAATAGGGTTTAGGTTCACACTTCTTACCTTATATGAGCCCTCAAACCGTTTTTCCCGTTCATACTGAAGGGAAAGGGTTAATCTCGCAGCTTCCTAATGATCACACCCTCTTAAGGTCAAAGTATCTCTTCCTTTGGTTACCTTGGCAACCGAGCATGCTCAGTTTGTTCCAGAGGGAAAAAAACAAAAGGAGGAAGAGGAAGTGGGTGGGAACTTGCCAAAGCATTGGAGCTAACCGCCTACATGCCCTTAGAGAGCGAAGCACAGGCCGTTTTTCCTTCCTTTTTTGGTTTTAAAGTGGATTCATTTGCTTCAGATTTAAAGGGGAAAGCAGCGGGATGCCTCCCCTTTGCCTCCTACATCATGTGATCCCTGCGAATTTAATAGGTATGCGGGGAGGCTTGATCTCAGATTAAACTACCGTGTGAATGAGCCCCGTGTTTCATGCAGAAGAGGAAATAAAGCTCTGAATCCTAACACTTTAAAGCTTTGTTTTCCAGAATTACTGATTCTTATCAAATCACTGAGGAATGTCATTATAATGTTTCTCTAAACCAAGGCCTGAGCATTTAGTCCAAGAGTTTCTAAGCTGACTGCTACAAAGAAATCACTGTTAACATTTACCCTTTTCTCCCTATGCTTATTTATAATCTGTTTAAAAAGCAAGAACATTTTAGTGTGAATCATACCTTAGTGGACAAGAAGCAGTGTTATCTATTAACATGTCAGTCAACATAGTTGCACTCCCCCAAAATAACAGGTTTGTTCTTAGTGATTCATAGTTCTGAACTGCAACAAAGCACAATCCTTATTCTAAGCCAGTGAGGGAGGGAAATATTTGGTAAAAAATGGGCTGTGAGCCTATTCAGATCTAATAGACTTTGTCATTTATACAACCAAATAATCTTCTTTCAACATAGAAACAGAATTGTAAGTTCACAAAATGAAAAGTGGGGGGGGGGGAGAGAGAAAGAGAAAGAGAGACTGCTGAGCTACAGAATTTTTCAGCCAGTATCCAATTGTTGCAGAAAACACAAAATATGCCATTGGGTATGTTTAGTGTTGGCTTCTTCTAGCAATTATCTTTCAGTCACCGTCTCTGTCTATTATATTGAAAAGTAAATCAGAACAAAGCTAAAGAAAGGAAAGTGTGCAGGTAAATATTGCACCTAGGTTGAACTTCCCTATGAAGTTTCTGTTCATATATGTATTCATATATGAAGTTTCTGTTCATATATTTATTGCTGAGAGCAGTGCCATCAGGAGTCTAGACCAAAAGGCTAGACTCCTAGCAGGGGCACCCAAGACGGAATGGTCAAAGCTGAGACACCAGACTAAGAGGCATCCAAGCTCAGAGGAAGGCAATGGTAAACCACGTCCGAATACCTCTTACCATGAAAACCCTATGAACAGAGTATCCAAAATGCAACATGAGATAGTGCTGGAAGATGAGACCCCCAGGTCAGAAGGCACTCAACAGGCTACTGGGGAAGAACAAAGAACAAGTACAAGTAACGCTGTGACTAATGACATAGCTGGGTCAAAGCCAAAAGTAACCCCAGAGGCTGATGCACATAGATGCAAAAGGAGAGTCTGGAGTTGTATGATGCACACAATAGAAACATGGAATGTGAAGCATGAATCAGGGAAAGTTAGAAATTGTTGAGCAAGAAATGGAATGTATCAACATTACAATACTTGGTGTGAGTGAATTAAAATGGACAGGAATAGGACATTTTCAATCAGGCAACTACAAAATATTTTATGTAGGAAATGAGAAATTAAGAAGACATGGGTTGCTATAATAGTGAGAAGTGATGATGCAAAAGCAATTAGGAGCTACAACGCAAGGTCTGAGTGAGTGATCTCAATGAGATTAAATGGAAAACCTATTAACATAACCATCATCCAAGTGTATGCTCCAATGGCAAACACAGAAGAAGAAGAATTGGAAAGATTTTATGCAGAAGTACAGGAAGAAATTGGTCACATACCAAAACAAGATGTGCTGATAATCATGGGGGACTGGAATGCAAAAGTAGAAAACAGAGAAGAACTAGGAATTGTGGGGAAATGGGGCTTTGGAGACAGAAATGAAGCAGGAGAAAGACTTGTTGAATTCTGTGACGCCAATAATTTGTTTCTTGCAAACACATTTTTTGAGCAACCTAAAAGTCAACTGTACACGTAGACATCACCAGATGGTCAATATAGGAATCAAATTGATTATATAATTGGTAGCAGAAGATGGAGAAGTTCCATACTTTCTGCAAAAACAAGACCAGGAGCAGACTGTGGTACAGATCATGAACTGATCGTATCGAAAATCAGGGTAAAGCTAAAGAAAATGACCAAAGCAATCATAACTGCGAAATACAATTTAAATAACATCCCAGAAGAATATAAAGATCAAATAAGGAACAGGTTTGAGGCTTTAAACTTAGTTGACAGAGAACCAGAAGAACTATGGAATGAAGTCAGAGACATTATCAGGGAAGAATGCAAAAAGACAATACCTCTAATTAGAAAGAGAGAAAGAGTTCAATGGATGACTGAAGAAACTCTTAAAATGGTTCAAGAGAGAAGGAAAGCAAAACCAAAAAGAGATATAAACTCCGTTAGACCCCTAAATGCAACAATACAGCAACTAGTATGTAGGGACAAAGAGGACTATTACAATAGTTATTGTATAGAAATAGAAGAGGACAACAAAAGGGGTAGAACAAGAGCCGTATTCCAAAAGATTAGAGAAATGAAAGGGAAATTTAAACCAAGAGTAGGGATGTTGAATAATCAACAGGGGAACACACTGACTGACCAAGATGAAATAAAAGGAAGATGGAAGCAAAACACTGAAGAACTCTATAAAAGAGATGCCAGGATGACAGATTCATTCCTGGAAGAACCGTATGATGAAGAACCAAAAATTTTAGAATGTGAGGTGAAAGCTGCTCTTAAAATACTTGGAAGAAACAAATCACCAGGAACAGATGGCATACCAATAGAGTTGCCACAAACTACTGAGACTGAATCTGTCCAAATTTTGACAAAAATTTGTCAACAAATATGGAAAACTAAACAATGGCCCACAGACTGGAAGAGTTCAATATACATCCCAAATCCAAAGAAAGTGGATCCCAGGGAATGCAGTAATTTATTTATTTTATTGCACTTGTATACTGCCCCATAGCCGAAGCTCTCTGGGCGGTTTACAGCAATCAAAAACATTAAAACAAATATACAATTTAAAACACATATTTTAAAAACAATTTAAAACACAATTTAAAACACAATTTAAAACACATGCTAAAATGCCTGGGAGAAGAGGAAAGTCTTGACCTGGCACCAAAAAGATAACAGTGTTGGCGCCAGGCGCACCTCATCAGAAAAATCATTCCATAATTTGGAGGCCACCACTGAGAAGGCCCTCTCCCTTGTTGCCACACTCCAAGTTTCCCTTGGAGTAGGCACCCGGAGGAGGGCCTTTGATCTTGAACATAGTGTACGGGTGGGTTCGTATTGGGAGAGGTGTTCCATCAGGAATTGTGGTTCCAAGCTGTGTAAGGCTTTATAGGTGAAAACCAGCACCTTGAATTGAGCTCGGAAACATACAGACAGCCAATGCAAGTGGGCCAGAATCGGTTTTATATGTTCGGACCGTCTGGTCCCTGTTACCAATCTGGCTGCTGCATTTTGCACAAGCTACACTTTCTGAACCGTCTTCAAAGTCAGCCCCACATAGAGTGCATTGCAGTAATCTAATTTGGAGGTTACCAGCGCATGGACAACTGAAGCCAGGTTATCCCTGTCCAGATAGGGACATAGATGGACCACCAACCGAAGTTGGTAGAAGGCGCTCCGTGCCACCGAGGCTACCTGAGCCTCAAGTGACAGAGATGGTTCTAGGAGAACCCCCAAGCTACGAACCTGCTCTGTCAGGGGAAGTGCAACCCCATCCAGAACAGGTTGGACATCCACCATCTGGTCAGAAGAACCACCCACTAGCAGCATCTCAGTCTTGTCTGGATTTAGCCTCAGTTTATTACCCCTCATCCAGTCCATTGTTGCAGCCAGGCACCGGTTCAGCACATTGACAACCTCACCTGAAGAAGATGAAAAGGAGAAATAGAGCTGTGTGTCATCAGCATACTGATGGCAACGCACTCCAAAGCTCTGGATGACCGCACCCAATGGTTTCATGTAGATGTTGAACATCATGGGGGACAGAACTGACCCCTGTGGAACCCCATACTGGAGAGTCCAGGGTGCCGAGTAATGTTCCCCAAGCACCACCTTCTGGATGTGACCTGCCAAGTAGGAGCGGAACCACTGCAATGCAGTACCTCCCACTCCCAACTCAGCTCGTCTCCCCAGAAGGATACCATGGTCGATGGTATCAAAAGCCGCTGAGAGATCAAGGAGAATCAATAGAGTCACACTACCCCTGTCTCTCTCCCAACAAAGGTCATCATACAGGGCGACCAAGGCTGTTTCTGTGCCAAACCAGGCCTGAAACCCGACTGAAATGGATCCAGATAATCGGTCTCATCCAAGAGTGTCTGGAGCTGGCCTGCAACCACTCGTTCCAGGACCTTGCCCAGAAATGGAATATTTGCTACTGGCCTATAGTTATTAAGATTTTCTGGATCCAGGGAGGGCCTCTTCACGAGTGGTCTCACTACTGCCTCTTTCAGGCAGCCAGGGACCACCCCCTCTCGCAGAGAGGCATTAATCACTTCCCTGGCCCAGCTGGCTGTTCCATCCCTGCTAGCTTTTCTTAGCCAAGAAGGGCAAGAATCCAGCACAGAAGTGGTTGCACGAACCTGTCCAAGCACCTTGTCAACGTCCTCAAGCTGCACCAACTGAAACTCATGCAAGAAATCAGGACAAGGCTGTGCTCTGGATACCTCACTTGATTCACCTGCTATAATACTGGAGTCTAAGTCCTGGCGGATGCTAAAGATTTTATCCTGGAAGTGCCTAGCAAATTCATTACAGGGGGCCTCAGATGGTTCTACCATGTCCCTGAGGCTAGAGTGTAATAGCCCCCGGACAATTCTGAAGAGCTCCGCTGTTATCAAACTATTATAAATAGTTATCAAACTATTGCTTTAATATCCCATGCAAGTAAACTAATGCTCAAGATTCTACAACAAAGGCTCTTACCATATATGGAGCAAGAAATGCCAGATGTCCAAGCTGGATTCAGAAAGGGAAGAGGCACCAGAGATCCTATCACAAACATATGTTGGATAATGGAACGGAGCAAGGAACGTCATAAGGAAATCACCCTGTGCTTTATAGATTACAGAAAAGCCATTGATTGTGTAGATCATGAAAAACTATGTAATGCTTTAAAAGAAATGCAGGTGCCACAGCATCTGATTGTCCAGATGCGCAACCTATACTCTGGACAAGAGGCTACTGTAAGGACAGAATATGGAGAAACCAACTGGTTCCCAGTCGGAAAGGGTGTGAGACGGGGTTGTATTTTATCACCCTATTTGTTTAATCTATACGCATATCATACAGAAAGCGGGGTTGGACCAAGAGGAAGGAGGTGTGAAAACTGGAGGGAGAAATATTAATAATTTAAGATATGCAGACGATACCATACTACTAGCAGAAACCAATAATGATTTGAAACAAATGCTGGTGAAAGTTAAAGAGGAAAGCACAACAGCAGGACTACAGCTGAACATCAAGAAGACTAAAGTAATGACAACAGATTTATGTAACTTTAAAGTTGATAATGAGGACACTGAACTTGTCAAGGACTATCAGTAACTAAGCACATTCATTAACCAAAATGGAGACAATAGTCAAGAAATCAGAAGAAGGCTAGGACTGGGGAGGGCAGCTATGAGAGAACTACAAAAGGTCCTCAAATGCAAAGATGTATCACTGAACACTAAAGTCAGGATCATTCAGACCATGGTATTCCTGATCTCTATGTATGGATGTGAAAGTTGGACAGTGAAAAAAGCAGATAAGAGAAAGATCAACTCATTTGAAATGTGGTGTTAGAGGAGAACTTTGCGCATACCATGGACCGCGAAAAAGACAAATAACTGGTTGTTAGAATAAATTAAACCAGCACTACCATTAGAAGCTAAAATGACGAAACTGAGGTTATCATACTTTGGACACATAATGAAGAGACATGATTCACTAGAAAAGACCATAACATAATGCTGGGAAAAACAGAAGGGAGTAGAAAAAGTGGAAGGCCAAACAAGAGATGGATAAAAGAAGCCACAGACCTGAATGTACAAGATCTGAACAGGGTGGTTCACGACAGATGCTATTGGAGGTCACTGATTCATAGGGTCACCATAAGCCGTGATCGACTTTAAGACACCTAACAACAAATATATGTCTGACTCCTGATTTTCTCTAAATCTCTACTTCATAGACTTTAAAAAAATAGCTGTAAATCAGGGATAGGGAACCTGTGGCACTCAAAATGTTATCAGACTCAAGTTCCCATCAATCCTAAACACGTTGCCAGTGGGACGATGGCAGTTTAGTCCAACAACATCTGAGAAGCAACAGCTCCCCCTCCCCCCCAATCCCTGAAGTATATAAAGCACTGAAGTTGTGTGGTTGTGGATAGACAGCCTGAACAACCAACTGAAGGGAGAGCTGAAGACCAAGTAGGCATACGACCAGAGACATAGTGGAAAGAGCTTGGAAAAGTTACTTTTTTGAACTACAACTCCCATCAGCCCCAGCCAGCACCATGCTGGCTGGGGCTGATGGGAGTTGTAGTTCAAAAAAGTAACTTTTCCAAGCTCTGGCAGAGAAAGGGGCAATCTAGGTTCTGAATCATGCTCTCAAGCCTTCTAAAACAGTAGTTAAGGAAGCCATGACAAAAAGTAGGGCTCCTCTATAATTCGAGAACTCACTGATTGCTGAAGTAACTCATTGGCTGAAGCTGTAAACACAGTATCACCAGATCAAAGCATTTTTGTTAGCCACACCTGGTGGAGGAACAGGTTGATCTGCCAATCAGTTGCAAAATCTCTTTGAAGCTGAATTTAAAAAACAGACACACAAGCTGCTCCCACCAGGATTTACAGTAAAAAGAGGTGGGGTTTGACTAGTGTCATGTGCCCCCCGTTTTCAGAAGAGAGAGCTGGAGATGCACTGGAACCAGCAGAACAGTGAGTGTGTTTCTGCCCTGAAACTACACATTGTGCCAATTTATATAATGGTTTTCTCCATGCTCATTTTAACTCTTACCCAAAGATCTAACTGGAAGGAAACATAGAGATAGGCTGCAGACCTTACCCCTTTCACCTTCGGCTCTTTCCCTGTTTAGAATATCTCTCCAGCCTCATCTTTCACTCATATGGAGGTGGGAGAAGATTTAGGGTTGTTGTAGCTTTCTCATATCTGTTCCCCTGAGGGTTAAAAAAACAAGCAGCTAAGGGAAGATGATTATCATGATTATTCAGGCACAACTTGCTTGGTGCTACTTTGGATTTCAAAAACACAGAGAGAGAGACAAAGGGAAGAATCCCAGAATCCCACATGATGCAGTTTAAGTCTGGCTCTTAATTTCCAGAGGAATCCTAATGTGCTCGGTGGACCTTTGTAGCATTTGGTAATAAAGACAGTTGGTTTAAATGCCAAATTAATTTATTATTTTACACCACAATGTTTTGGTTGTCAGAAACATTTAATGCTTCCCTGCAATTAAAAATGTACAGGATGGTTTACATCAGGTCATAAAACAGTGAAATAATTATCAGTAAGCATTGACAACAGTAAATGGAAAATAGAAATAAAAATATATCAAAAATGAAAAACATTGAAATATAAAAAAGGTCTTCACTTGGTACCTAAAATATATTTGCATCGGTGCCAAGTGAACCTCTGTGAGAGAACAGCTCTACAGTGGGACAGTATAGCCAAAAAAGTCCTCTCTCTGATCACCAACTTCGCACCTGGATGATGGCCTCCAAATAATATTTTAGTTAATGGCCAGGTTCAGGAGATGTTCCCTCAGGTATCCAAGTTCTAAGCCATACAGGCCTTTAAAGGTAAGCAACATCACCTTGGATTGTGCTCAGAAATGAATTGGTAGCCTATGGAGCTTTTTCAGCGCTGGTGAAATGTGTTCTCAGTGTCAGATCCCAGCTAGTAGCCTAGCAGCTGTGTTTTGAACTAACTGCAGTTTCTGGGAAACCTTCAAAGATGCCCCATATACAGTGTATTGCAATAATCTAACCTGGAGGTTAGCAGAGCATGGATAACTGTGGCCAGGCTCTGGTAACCCTTCTAGGAAGGGTGCTAGGTGGCACACCAACTTTAGCTGGTGAAAGCTGCTTTGAGCCACTGAAGTTACTTGGAACTCTAGCAATAGAGCTGGATTAATGAGCACACCCACACGGTGAACTTCAGGAGGGGACAATAGAATTCCAAACAAGTTGGATGTAACCTCTCTGAACCAATTATCAGTACATTCATCTTTTCAGAATCAAACTTCAGTTTGTTGGTCAACATCAAGTCCATTACTATTTCCCAGTTGTGGCATGTGATGTGGGGTGGTGCTAATGTGCTGCCCTCCTAACTGTGGTGATGTTGCTGCTCTCTGGGACCAGAATGAGGTTGGGCAGAGCAGCAGCAAGGACAAGGAAAGCACTGTGTTGTCAGTAGTGACAGGTGTGCCAGGAGGACAGTGCAGTAGTAGCACTGCACCTCATGCACCACAACAGTTGCATCCAGGCAATCATTACTCACTTCCACTGCCTGATTTGAATCAAATGAAAAGGAGAGATAGAACTGAGTGCCATTTTCATGACACGACCTCAGAACTCTAGATAACCTCACTCTTTGATTTCATGTTGTTAGAAGGTATCAGGATAAGGTAAGACATCTGTGGTGAGAACCTATCATGCCATGGAATATAGCAAAATTCCTCTTCTTGAACTGGCCCTCTACATAGAGGTGGAACCACTGAAACCCCATGCCCTAATTCTGAATTCAGAGATTATATGGCCAATGGTATCAAACGCTAGTGAGAGGGGCTTAGCAGGGTTGCATTTCCTCTGTACTTCTGGTGCAGGTTATCAGTCAGATTGCCCAAGGCAGTTTCTGTACCAACCTGAAGCCAGATTGAAATGGATCCAGATATTCAGCTTCATCCAACAGCACAAGGGTGGTGAACCTCAGGCCCGGGAGGAGTGGTAAATGGAGCCCCCAAGGCTTCTTTGTCAGGTCCTCAGAACTCTCCCTAGGCGACACCCCACCCTGCTTCATACCCCAATTTTTTTTACCGGCTGGAATATGTCCTTGGACTCTGAGAATGTCTCTTGCTTTCCTGGATGGCGGATAGAGAGAGGTGTGTGAGTGTATGTAGAAACTAGCCTACTGTACAAAGGTAGAATTTACTTTTGTTGCTCTGCATGCTTGTGCCTGGTCATGCTCACCATTGGCATGTAGCTCTCAGAAGGTTGTCCAGAAGGGAATGCAGCTCTCAGGCTCAGATAGGTTCTCCACTCTTGCAATAGTGCATGGAGCTGCATGGTAACCATCTGCTGAAGTACCTTCCCAAGAAAGGCTTATTTATAATCGTTGCAGTCCAAGTAGCCTTATTTCAGGTTTGGCCTCAAAACTACTTCCTTAAAAGTGGACACTAAAGTCAATGATTAACCTTTATGCTCTTTTAAAAACCATAATTAAAAGTCTTTTTCAATGACATTGAAAAATTTATATAGTTTCCATTACTAATGGAGGTACAGCAGGATATTATTGTAGACTACTGCTAAATGGGGTCTAGATCAGACTTTTCCAACCTTTGGGTCCTTGGATATTGTTAGACTACAACTCACAACAGCCCAAGCCATCAGGGCCAATGGTCAGGAATGATGGGAATTGTAATCCAGCAACATATGGGGACCTAAAGGCTGGGAAAGGCTGGTCTGGATAGTATAGTTTAAATAACTTTCCATTTGACATTCTGTACAAAATTAGTAGGTTCATGTTCACTTAATTTGGGTTATTGCCGTTAAATTGCTTGTGATTTCCTTTTAGTTCATTTGAGCATGCTTGATGTACTGTAATAGTAACTTCTGGCCAGACTATGTTGCATACTATATGTTGGCCATTCGTAGCCCCAGTTCTTTATTCCATAATTTATGACAAGACTGCCTTTTTAAAATTGCTTTCTCTTTCAAATAATTAGTTCCATTGGTTGATTAATAGTTAATGCACTGAATACAGTTATCCTGAAGTTATCATTCATTATCATTTATCATTCATTTATTTTCATTTATCTGGATTGCAGGCTCACAGCACACAACATGGGTTCTGATCTTCTGGCTACAGGTTTTCTTATCAGCTTTGCAAGGAAAGGGGATAAAAATGTCCCATTACTGTCATCAGTAGAGATTGCATTAAACAGTACAAGGGCATACCACAGGCATTATCTGTCACAGAGAGATCAATTGTCAAAATTCAGAAAATCCATCTTGTGAGCTGAATATTACAAATTCCTACTATGTAAATTCTGGTTGCCACATCAGAATCACCCTGGACTAGGAAGTTTCAGTTGGCATCATGCTTATATGAATCATCTGCATTTCACACCAGCTTCTCTCATGTAATTTCACCAATCGCTGGTATCACAGTGAAATATAAATATAAAAATGGCAAGTATTTATGCAATTTAAGATTAGAAAACCCATGGTGTAGTAGGACATAGAACAAAATACATGTGAAAGAGACTAAATATGCACTACAAAACCTGTGATTCATTGTGAGCACAAACAAATAACACATGTACATAAACACCTGAGGCTTGAATTAAAGTGAACAACTGATATAGTATTAAATAAATAGCAGAACTGGAAGTGATTTGAATTCAACTTGCTCTTATTTCATGTTTTTGGTCCCCGTAAGTGGTGACATACACATATTCAGTGTGAGTAGGAGCACAACTTCTGTGTTTACAGAACCAGATGTATATACTTTCACTCAGTTGTAGGTGGGCTTTTAACAAAAAATAAATGTGTGCACTATTAAAATTCATGATCTTTTATATTCACAGTCATGATTAATAGGAACATAGCACATTATTCTTCTTTGAGCAAAGACAATGTGGCATAGCCAGTCTTTGTGCTTACGTGGATCCTATGGTTGCACTCCTCTCCTCTGACTAAAAGATGACTTCAGTTTGCAGAAGGAAGGAAGCCAATCACAGGATATTGTCAGAGAGGCAGCGAATCTACTCTGAGTTTTAGTCCAAACTTTCAAAGAGCTGCCCAAGGAGTTGAAACCGATTCCCAAAATAGTTTGAGCACCTTGGACAGTTCCTTGAAAGTTTGGACTAAAACCCAGAGTGGATTCACTGTCCCACTGACATCAGAACCACCAGTCTTCACTGGCTATTGCATGAATATTAAGTTTCATGTGGAGCACAAAGAAAATTCAGGCAAAATGGCACTGCCTTATAACATTCAGTAAAATGTATTCTCGCACGTTTCCAGTCATACCACACTGAAAAGTGAAATGGCAGGAAGATGATAAGCCTTGAGACCAGGGGTGGTTAACTCATAGCCCTACAGATGTTGTTGGACTCCAACTCGCATCAGCTCCCCTCTGCATGGTCAATAGTCCAGCAACATCTGAAAGGCCAAAGGTTAGCCACCCCTGCTTAACATTGAATGAGCAGGGACAGTTGCTCCCCAGTAGATGGGAACATTTTGTGTTTGCTGTTTGCACACACACACACACACACACACACACACACACACACAAAGCCTTCCACACATGCATCTCAAGGCAATGTACAATAACAATTAAAACAGCAAAAAAGTCACAAAAAACAATAGACATTTTTTTAAAAAATACAAAGGAGATACCCCTAGCAGAGACCCATTCATCCAGCTGGGAAAACCTATTGGATCAAATATGTCTCCAGTTGGTTCCAGTAAGTGCAGATAGTCGGTATCTGTCATATCTGACAGGAATGCTATCCCACAGAACAGGGGCAGTCTCACTGAAAGTCCTGCTCTGAGTTACTGTGGAGTGGCTTTCTGATACCTGTGAAACTGGCAGGAGAAGCTCTCCTGCAGACCACAGTGACCTACTGGGTATATAAGGAATATGACGGTCTCTCAAGTAACCTGGTCCTGAGCTGTATAGGGCCTTATATGCTATTGCCAACACCTTTAACTTAGCTTGGTAGCAGATTAGAAGCCAGTGCAAATCCCACAAGCAAGATGTTGGTAGTTTGCCTCCACAAGCAACCTACCTCCCATGTTCTGCACTAGCTGCTGCCTCCAGATCAGTTGCAAGGATAGCCCCACATACACATGCAAGTAGTCTGCACAGGACACAAAAAGTGAAAGAACTATTTTCTCATACTAATTGTAACTGGACAGATAGATAGGCAGATAGTGAAGTAAGAGTGGAGAATCAAAGTTGCGACCCATATTTCTTTTTTTACTAGGGATGTGCAATTTTTACTGTTGGTTCAGAGCTATACCTTCTTCATGACCTATTTTCTCTGATTCTTACCTCCTAGGTCAGGGACGGGAAACCCATGGCTCTCCAGTTGTTCTTGGACTCCAACTTAATCAGCCCCAAACAGCATGACCAATGATCACGAGATGGAAGCTGTAGTCCAACTACACCTGGAGAGCTTCAGGTTCCCCATCCCTAGTCTAGGCAATCTACTTCCACAACAGTTACAGGAGACCAGTACTTCCTTGAGCTCATCTTAAGCATATGAGACAAGGTTAGAAACATTTTTCCATTCAATATTTATGGAAATGATAGCATACTTCAAATAGTGTTATAACTATTATTATTATACAGCCACTAGAGTGGCTGTATACTATAGCCAGTAAGGATTTTTCGCTTTCTACCATGTTAAATGAAAATACCCACACACACACCTTTCTGGTGCTTTGTATAGTCCCAATTCAAAACATAAACTTACAAGTCTTATACTGTTGGATTCAGAATCACTTGCTCTACAACTCTGAAAGTTTTCTTGGTGATACACAACCCCGCCACAGAGAATCCACGGGTTAAAGTGAAAAACTGGAGAGAGAGAAACAAGAAGCCGTTTGGACTTTTTTCTTGAGAAGTTCTCATAATCTGTTGTTGTTCATTAAAATTCAGAGATGACTGTAAGGTATCTCTAATCAAATCCCTGAGCTTGCCCCAAACACAGAGCTTCATCTTCAGTAAGTTTAAAGTTAAAAAACGGCATGGTTTGTTTTTAATTAATAGATTAAAAAAATGCATTACCGTGGGTGATAACGTCACGCAGGCGCAGTAGAAACCAGGAGTTCTTTCATTTCACTCCCCCTCTCCCCTCCCCTTCCAGTTACTTGGAGGAGGTAAGGGAAGTTTTCTGCTCCTGTGATTGGTGGGCAACAGACATGTGACTCACACTGGCCTGCTCAGCATTACTCTTCCCTCATGCTCTGTGTGAGGAAGCACAAGGGAGGAAATAGAGAGCCAGACGGTCAGGAGAGAGAGAGAGAGATAAGTGGACGGTGGAGGGAGAAAGCCAGAGGGCAAGGATGACGGAGAAGGCAGCAGCAGAATGGAGGTGAGTGACAGTGATGTGTGTGTGTGTGTGTTACCACCCCCGCTGTCTCCAGCAGCCTGCTCTTTCCGCTGGCTCAATCGCCCTGCCACCCCCCACCCGCTACCCCCTATCCTTAAATGGGTTTATAAATGACAAAAGCTCAAATACTTTTTGTTTGCAGTGTGTGTGGCTGTTTGACCTGTGCTCATAACATTGTAGTTATTTTGAGATTGTATGAGACTCTTTGTTTGTAACACTTTAATCCTGATTTTAGCTCTTGGTTCTTAAATCTCTCTCTCTCTCTCTCTCTCTCTCTCTCTCACACACACACACACACACACACACACACACACACACACACACACTAGTATGTGCATCAAACATTTGCAGTTAGTGTAATACCATATTACACTAATGAGGTGGCCAAGTGGTTTTTCTGTTTGTGACCAGTAGTGCAGTAGCAAATTAAAAAGTCACGTTTAAGAATCTCAGAACACACAATTGCTTCTTAGGTGCATAACTGTCACAGTGAGCCCTATGACTGGCATTCAGAGATTAAAGCAGAAGAGGTAGTAACTGCTGATACTTTGCAAAGTAATATAGATTGCAAGATGCACAATGTTTAAAGAAAGGGTCTCAAGCATATTTCTTTGTGTATCCCCTGTAGAGTATAGGAAACATAGGAAGCTGCTTTATACCAAGTCGGACCATTGGTCCATCTAGCTCAGTACTGACTGACAAGGTTTCACAGAAGGATCTCTCCCAGCCCTAATTGAAGATGCTGGGTATTGAATGTAGGGACTTTTGCATGCAAAGCATATTCTCTGCCACTAAGCCATGACCCTCTTGTAAAGGTAAAGGCATTCTTGATGGTAATATAACATTTAAAATACACTGCTGAACTATTTCTGTTACTGCTGGTGCTAACTTGCACAGGATCCCATCTCTTACCTCCCGGATTAAAAAGCAGGGAAATTCACTAATAGGCAAAAAACCTTGCGGTTTAAGAATGTACCTATAGCCCACAGCTATTTCTATCAAACTTTAAAAAGCAGGGAAATTGGGCAGCTCTAGTGAATGCACCAGGGGAGCAGGAGACCTGACCTCCTCTCTGAGATATTGTACTGCTCTACAAATTGGTCAAAATGCAAACACCATTTGGGTTGGTCTTTCACAGTCCAATCCACTTCCTGTGTAGCTTGGAAGTAGTAGTAGTAGTAGTAGTAGTAAAGTTTAATATGGTCACAGACCAAACAGGTAGCTTGGAAGAATTTGGTAACATGTGCCTCTGAGCATATGGTGAGTGATGGCAACACCTGCAATCAGCCCAAAGAACAGAAAGAAGATGTGCTGTGCTGATCTTGTTTTAGCAGGGAGGAAGCAACATTATTAAGACAGTTGATATAGTTCAGATGGTCACTTTGAATATGTCTGATTTCCTTTGCAATTTTAGTGAAGTTTTCTATAGGAAATCATTTTCTTTTGCTTTTGTTTCTATGAATATGTGAAGTACAGCAACACTTTGCAAAATTTACACTAAAAAAACTCCAGACATAATAATGGCACTGACCTCTGCAGAATAGTCTCCAGTGGGCCTCAGGAATGTCTCAATTTGCACAAGATAAAACAGTGGGAGGTGAAATATATTCTAGCAAAATGCTAGCTGTACTCTATGTTTTTAATTGACCGTTTCCACCTTGCCTTAAATGAAGTGGTTTAAACATAGCAGCCTGAAAACATGCATCCTCTTTTTCCCAACAGCTAAGAGTCATTGCTGAAGGAGCAACATATTGGAATCAGTCTGATTTTACATCAAACTACAGTTTCAGATTCCAATGTTAATGCACCCAAAATAGAAATAGAACATAACCTCCAATTTTAAACACAAAAGGCTGTCTTCACCATCATATGACACTGACCAATAAAAAGGCTTTGAAATTAATAAAAATAAATTTGACACAGATTTCTGGGATGAATAATGAGGAAAATAAAATTTTCTCGTTTATATTCTCTGTAGAAACATTAGTAAGACAGGTAGGAAGCAAAGTAAGAAGAACACCAACAAACATACAAAAATATAATTCTCTATCTTTGGAGATGGCAGGTGTTGCCACCACTCACCATATACTCAGAGGCACATGTTACCAAATTCTTCCAAGCTACACAGGAAGTGGATTGGACTGTGAAAGACCAACCCAAATGGTGTTTGCATTTTGACAAATTTGTAGGGCAGTACGATATCTCAGAGAGGAGGTCAGGTCTCCTGCTCCCCTGGTGCATTCACTAGAGCTGCCCAATTTCCCTGCTTTTTAAACTTTGATAGAAATAGCTGTGGGCTATAGGTACATTCTTAAACTGCAAGGTTTTTTGCCTATTAGTGAATTATTCTCTTAGTTTGGAGAAACACAATTGTCCTACAAAACATGTTTAAATAAAAAGCCAATGATTCTTGTTTTCCATATTCTAAAATGTCTCTATTTAAGCTGGCTGTTAATAAATCTATATGGCACCACCATAAATCATGTATTTTAATTTGCTCATATAAGCACATTTCTGTGAGCTGTTATTATTTACAGTAACTCTGAATTATAGCTTTGTGTTTCTTTTTTTCCCATTCACAATCTAGATTCTATGCAACATTCATATTCTAGGGGCTCCTTTAGTACTGAAGAAACTTCTGGCGTGCATTCAATGTTAGAAATGCATAAATCTCACTAAATGAATTACATGTTCTGAATTAGATAAAAACAGAAAAATGCAATTATCTACATCAATTGTCCACTTGCTTACAGTTTTAAAAACCCATTACATAATTTATTACTGCAGGAAACAGCATCATGAAGCCTCTTCCATTTTTTATTGGGGGGGGGAGAGATTCTTGCACATTGTGCCTTTGAGCTAACTAAATGTTGGCTCGGGTTTTTGCATCAAACTCAGGGCTAAGCATAACATATGAAGAACAGAGTGCATAGGATTCATATTCTTTACAGAACAAACTACAGCACAGCAACCCTTCAAGCCTGACCTTGAGGTCTTGCCTCAAACATAGTTATGTGGTAACTCTTCCAGTACCATTCTGAATGTAGAAGGCTGAAGGTGACCCTTAAAAAGTTGATTTGAAAAGTTATTTGTGGAAAATTTAAGACAGCTTATTATTATTATTTTCACATTGGGCTATTTGCCATTAAATTTACCATGTTGTTATAAGAATAAAGATCCCAGAGTCCATATCATGAGAAGGTTCTTGTGTTTTTGAGAATTGCATGGGAAGGAAAAGTCCACCAGTTGGAGTTCATCTGGTTGCTGCAGGACTGTTGTGTGGAAAGCCACCCCCTACTGAAATTTACTTTCCATGTTTCAGTCCTTGCCTGGACTTAGATATGATAACCCTAGAGACAAGTTACTCATACTCAGCTCCCAGCTTTAAGATAGGAACAATATAGTAACCTCAAAGTTATCCAAATTGAGATAATGTGCAAAGTGGCTGTACTGAAATAGTCTCCATTGTACTTGTGGAGATATGAAAGTATTTGATATAGTATTGTTTTGCACATGAAAGTTAACCACTTAAGTCCTGTTGAGCTGTTCAAGGGCTCATAAGATGAGAGTGGAATGCACTTGCTTAGCCTGCCCCTGTCATGAACCTGTAATGGTCATGAGTTATTAAAAATCTAATAACAATACTTTGGCTCCAGTAAAGGACTCTGGGAGATGGTTAGAGTTAGAAAAGACAAGCTTTTGCCAATTTGTAAAGTTAAGTTTCATTTTCCAGCTGAAGACGGTTAGAAGAAGCCTTAACAAGCTGCACCTGTTTATCTTTGCTGATTAGCAAGTGCCTAGCACCCAAGGTCATCCTTGGCCTATACAGTTGGAAAACACAGTTGGAAGGGGGGCCTGAAGGCGCGAAAATGGGAGAAACATCGAGAAGAAAGTTACATCAGCCAATTCCTGATTGGTCAATTAATCTTGGACCGTTAGGATCCTTTTCCCTTAAGTATAGGGCTAGAGACCCATAGCTTTTGTTCTCTGTTCTCTGCCTATGCTGACTGGCACCAGAGTTCCAAACCTTTCTGCTTTATGGTTCCAGGGGTTGCTTATGGGAAGGCAACCTATGTCTGGTTCCATTGCTTTATGTTGAACATCCATCTCTCTTAGGAGAGGTGTCACGCAACCAACTACCTCGTGAGTAAGTAGTTAGGTGAGTTAGTTTGTTATTTTCTTGTTGTGTGTATGAATTCTCTTGTAAGAACCTAAACCCCTGTTGGGTGAATGGTCTTAAAGGATTACTTGCTGCTATATGATATGTGCACTTATATATTTTTTTAATAAAGCTACTTCTATTTAACCTGGTGTGTTCATTTGAGAGGAGGGGTGGTTCTGAATTCAGTACTTGACCCATCTCAGTCACTCACTACCAAAAAGGGTTAAGAAGTTAAAAGCTTGGATTCTAAGTGTTAAACCAGAGGTGCCTGGCAAGGAGTGTAACTGTGACTCTTGCCTTTTAGGACCTTGGTTTTATATCTCTTCTGGGCTCAGAGATCCCCTGGCTCTGAGTGGACCAGTATACAGGGGTGGTGGCAGCCTACCTTCTACCTTGCAGGGTTGTTGTGAGCATACACAGCCTTGGCAAGGGTGAAGTAATAGCTTTTTGGTTCCAGTCTCATTTCCCTAAGGGTGGGGGTCTGAGCCTGATGCATGAACCCAGTACCTTGAGGGTCTGGCGGGCATGACATGGTGGCAGAGGTGGGATCGAAGCCATTCCTGCTCTTAAGTGAACGCGCTGTGTGAGATAAGTGCATTGCAGCAAGTTGTAAATTTTAAAGAGACTTCTGACACAACTGTTTGTTACTTTGGGTAGTAAGGTTAGTGCAGAATGTCGCAAAAGATAAAAACCAGATCTCAAAAGAATGGAGCCGAGGATGTGCTCCTGGCAGACACTGTGTTGCCTAGTCAGCTTGTTCAGCTGGAGGAAGGCGATGCTGCTCTGTCGTTTATACCTCAGCCTTCTGTGGATGACAAGGAGATCGTGTTTAAGCAAACTGAGGATAGCGAAGATGAGGAGGAACAAGATTCGGATGAGGAATAGCTGCCTAGGAGCATGCAGCGCTACCTAGCTAAGCAAATGAAGTTGTTGTCCCTACAGTTCAAGGCTATGGAAGACGATCGCCGGAGTAGGGAACGTTTTGCTTGTGAGATGCAACAACCGCGAGGAGGAAGACCAGACCTCCATAAAAAATCTTTTCTGACCTTTCGTGAGACAAATGACATCTTTACCTTTTTCCAAGTTTTTGCTCACTCTTGTAGAGATCAAGGGGTGCCTAAAAAGTACTGGATGAGTGCTTTACGCATTAACGCTGAAGGCGAGTTGAGAGAACTGTTGAACTCTTTGCCAGTGGAGTATGCAGATGATTTTGACTACTTTTATGCTCTGGCCAGGTCTCACTTTGCTTTAACAGCAGAGGATTGTTTTCGTCGTTTAGAGGCAGATCAAAAGAAGCCTCGGGAAAGCTTCTCAGCGTTTTCTGCACGGATGGGCAGGAATGTGGAGCGCTGGGCAGACACGGCTGAAGCTGTAACCCGAGAGGAGGTTTTAGATCTGTTTGCTAAAGAACTGTTTTACAGACGCCTCCCTCGAGATCTGATGGCTCTGGTCAGAGACCAGCAGCCCCGTTCGCTGGCTGAAGCAGGCGTGCTAGCAGATCGTATGTTTAAAAACAGAGCTGGAGAAAAGTATACTTTGTTTCGGAGACCGGAGAACGTTCCTGTGAAACCGCCGGGGCGAGAGACTGCAGGTATGCAGAAACCATGGCAACCGCCGGGGGAAGTGAAGGGAGGGCCTGCCGGCTACTTCAAAGTATCTTCCGCCCGGACAGAGGCTGCAGTGCAAGAGAAGCCCCGTGTAGAAATAATTTGCTTTAAATGTGGGAAAAGTGGACATAAGGCTAATTCCTGTTCTGAAACCTTGCTTAAGTCCAATCCTGCTGGAAGGAAGAATCCAAAGGTTGCTCCAGTTGCGCATGTAAGAGACTTAGCGTCCCCTGGAGTGGAACCCCCTGAACTTTCTTCTTGGTCGTCAGCAGAGGAGAATGAAGGAGCGGAATCGGACTTTGTATTTTCTGCCTCAAATTCACAAGACTGTCCTGAAACTCCTCGTGGATCTGTAGTCAGAGCCCTGCCGGTGAGTGTTGTACAAACTGTGTCAGGGGACAGAGAGGGAGGAGTAGAGAACAGTTTGTTTCCAGAGAAAGACTCCCCAGGACCCCTTTCATTGGAATGTAAAGAATGGGTTCAAACGCAGTTTTCCAAACCCATATATGTTAACTGTATTAAGGTCAAGGGGCGAATAGATTCAGGCTCAGAAATTACCAGTATTGCGGAGCGGCTGGTCAAGCCGGAGCAATATGTTCCAGAGTTACAAGTGGCTGTCACAGCGTATGGACAGCAGACAGTGCAAGTGCCCGTAGCTGATGTGGTGCTTTCATACAGAGGCTGGACTGGACGCCATAGAGTTATAGTTCATTCGGATGACCATTTATGGGATGTTTTAATAGGAGTTGATCTGTTGTTCCTAAGTCATCAAGAGACTGTACGTGAAGCGGAAATAAACGCTCTTACCAGGTCTCAAACTTTGTCACAACCTATAGAAGACTGTGTGGAGAAATGGCCTCTGGAGGGCGAGGAAGAGAGGGCTGCCGAGGGGAGAGCTGGGACCCTGCCCGAACAACAGGGAAAAAACTCCTTGCAACCCAGTGTGGGGGAGACAGAGGAATGTAAATTACCGGCAGCCAGCTCTCAAGCCTTTAAGGCAGCTTTATTGAAGGATGAGAGTTTGCAAAACTGCAGGGAAGAGGCCGAGAGAAGCCCTCCTGCCTTATCAGAGACTGTGAAAGTGAGATTTTATTGGGACAAAGGCTTGCTTTATCGAGAACATGTTCCTGGGGGGAATTTTACAGACTGGCAACCAGTCAGACAATTAGTCGTGCCAAAACCTTTTCGCTTGGATGTATTGCGGCTGGCCCATGATGTTGTGACTGCGGGGCACCTGGGTGTGAAACGGACTTTGTTTTCTGTTACCCAACATTTTTATTGGCCCTTAGTGGCTAAGACTGTTAAAGAATATGTAAAATCCTGTGATATTTGTCAACAACTTGGGTATGCGCGTGATCACCCCAAGGCACCCTTACAAGTGTCCCAGATTGTGGCAGAACCTTTTGCTCAAGTGGCTGTGGACGTGATTGGCCCTTTCAATCCGACTAAGACTGGGAGAAGATTTATTTTGACTGTAATTGACTTTGCCACGAGATTTGCTGAAGCTATTCCTTTGAGTTCCATCACTGCCCCAGTCATTGCTAAAACCCTGTTAGAGTTATTTTTGCGTTGGGGGTTTCCCAAGACTATTTTGTCAGACCGATGGCTGAGTTTTGTGGCCAAGTTAACTAAAAAACTTTGGGAACTTGCTGGCATGGAACATCACATTACGACTGCTGGTCACCATTCCTCGAATGGGTTATGTGAGAAAATGAACGCCACTATTAATAAAATGTTAAGGGCGTATGTGTTAGAACATCCTAGAGAGTGGGATGTAGCTTTACCTTTCCTGATGTTCGCCTATAGGGCTACTCCCTCTGCCAGCTTGGGCTATAGCCCCAACCAGCTAGTTTTTGGAAGGGATCTGGTGGGGCCTTTGTCATTACTCAAGAATGAGTGGGAAGGAAGGTTGGAAGCTATGCCTGTGTCGGTAGTAACTTACCTCCAGAAGTTACAGAATATTCTAAGAGATGTTTTGGCTGTCGCTCATGAGAATTTGGGGGAGGCTCAACAACAGCAGAAAGCCCATTATGATGCTCAAGCTAAAGAAAGACACTTTGTTGAGGGGTCAGAAGTTTTGGTACTAAAGGCCCAAGTAGACAATAAGTTATCAGTGGCCTGGGAAGGCCCTTTGATTGTCAAGGCCCAGTTGAGCGACACCAATTATCTGCTAATTGACCCTAAATCCCATAAGAAACCTAAAGTATACCATGTGAATATGATGAAGCAATATTTTTCTAGGAAACACCTGGTTTTGACTTGCACTCCTGTTTTGGAGGTTGCTGAGGACACTTTATCTCGTTTACCTGTTCCAGTTGACTGACATTTGATTCATGCCTATTCCACGGACTGATTTCCCGGCTCTGATGACCTCTGGACTGTTTTTAGACCTTGTTTTACTCTTTTACGCTTTTAACATGTTTTATGGACTTTTTAAAGATTTTATGGCTTATGACCTTTTTTGAACCCGGACCAGCTTTTGGATTACCCCATTTTTTATTTTTATTTCTTTATTTTCTTTTTATATATAATAAAGTCTTCTTTTCTTGGGTGTTTCAGGGGTCCCTTAATTTTTTTTCTTATTGTTACTTTGTAACTTTGTTGAATTTTATGAATATATCCAGAAGGCATAAGTCAAGAAGTAGCTCACTTGCTTAAAATGTATTAACTTGTTTTTTTTTCTTTTTTCTTTTTTTTTTATGTTGTATTTAGTGTAATGTGATGGAATTTTTTGATTGTTCCCTTATCCCTGGTTGCTGTGGCGATGACGCGGAACTATCCAGAGTTCTGACATCATCTTCCCAAAAAGGGGCGTGTCATGAACCTGTAATGGTCATGAGTTATTAAAAATCTAATAACAATACTTTGGCTCCAGTAAAGGACTCTGGGAGATGGTTAGAGTTAGAAAAGACAAGCCTTTGCCAATTTGTAAAGTTAAGTTTCATTTTCCAGCTGAAGACGGTTAGAAGAAGCCTTAACAAGCTGCACCTGTTTATCTTTGTTGATTAGCAAGTGCCTGGCACCCAAGGTCATCCTTGGCCTATACAGTTGGAAAACACAGTTGGGAGGGGGGCCTGAAGGCGCAAAAATGGGAGAAACATCGAGAAGAAAGTTACATCAGCCAATTCCTGATTGGTCAATTAATCTTGGACCGTTAGGATCCTTTTCCCTTAAGTATAGGGCTAGAGACCCATAGCTTTTGTTCTCTGTTCTCTGCCTATGCTGACTGGCACCAGAGTTCCAAACCTTTCTGCTTTATGGTTCCAGGGGTTGCTTATGGGAAGGCAACCTATGTCTGGTTCCATTGCTTTATGTTGAACATCCATCTCTCTTAGGAGAGGTGTCACGCAACCAACTACCTCGTGAGTAAGTAGTTAGGTGAGTTAGTTTGTTATTTTCTTGTTGTGTGTATGAATTCTCTTGTAAGAACCTAAACCCCTGTTGGGTGAATGGTCTTAAAGGATTACTTGCTGCTATATGATATGTGCACTTATATATTTTTTTAATAAAGCTACTTCTATTTAACCTGGTGTGTTCATTTGAGAGGAGGGGTGGTTCTGAATTCAGTACTTGACCCATCTCAGTCACTCACTACCAAAAAGGGTTAAGAAGTTAAAAGCTTGGATTCTAAGTGTTAAACCAGAGGTGCCTGGCAAGGAGTGTAACTGTGACTCTTGCCTTTTAGGACCTTGGTTTTATATCTCTTCTGGGCTCAGAGATCCCCTGGCTCTGAGTGGACCAGTATACAGGGGTGGTGGCAGCCTACCTTCTACCTTGCAGGGTTGTTGTGAGCGTACACAGCCTTGGCAAGGGTGAAGTAATAGCTTTTTGGTTCCAGTCTCATTTCCCTAAGGGTGGGGGTCTGAGCCTGATGCATGAACCCAGTACCTTGAGGGTCTGGTGGGCATGACAGCCCCCTCTGTCACATCCCCATTGCCCAGTCCCACTGCATTCCATGCACTGGAAGTCCACAGCAGGACTGGTCATGCAGGGTTTTGGGAACCTATATATGGCTGGATCCCAGCTTCAGGACTTTCTTCAACACATGGAAGGTGATGTGGATGCAACGAAAGGAGCAGATTAAGCTCCTCACTCTCCTCACATATAGGCCATATCCACAACAGACATTTATTCCACTTTAAACAGTCATAGATTCCCCCAAATAATCCTGGGAACTGTAGGTTGTGAAGGATGCTGAGTGATATTAGGAGACTCCTATTCTCCTGACAGAGCTCCAACGGTCAGAGTGGTTTGACAGTCAGCCCTTCTTCGCCTTGAATTCTAGGAACTGGAGCTCTGTGAGGGGAATAGGGGATCTACTAATCAACTCTCAGCACCCTTCACAAACTACACTTCCCAGGATTCTTTGGGGGAAGCCATGGCTATTTAAAGTGGAATAAATCTCTGGTGTGGATGTGGCTACAGTTCTAACTGCGAGGCCATTGACACCTGTTTAGGGTTTTAATGTTGTAGTCATGTATGTGTGAATAAGACCTAAGTATTTATATAGTCTTACGAGTACAAAGAAGTGTCAAGACCAGACCAAGGCCTAAGAGAGACTAGCAGTGAAGGCAGATTTTGACCAACACCATATGTGAATTTATAGGTTAGAAAATTCTGCTGCCAAAGCTCTAAATGTAGAACTTGGGAGAATTACAAAATATCCTATGTTTAATCCCCCCCCAAGAAATACACACTTGTGACAAAAAGATAGTATCTTCAGAAGAGAAGTAGGAAAATGCTGAGAATACAATTTTCTACTAAATGGGAATGCTTTAGATTCCCACATAAAGCTCTTATTCACTAACAGGCAAAAAACACTTGCAGTTTCAGAATGTACCTATAGCCAACAGATATTATACAGCCACAAGAGTGGCTGTATACTATAGTCAGCATGGATTTTTCGCATTCTGCAATGTTAAATTGAAAATACCCCCATGCCATTCTGATCCTTCTGATGAGCTCATTTCAAAACAAAACCTTGCACAATGCTGGCTTAACAACCCTCTAAATTTTCATGGCGATACACAAAACAGTCAGAGACATTTGAGAGTTCAAGTGTAAAAGAGAAAGAAAAAACAGACCCCTTTTAGACTTTTTTCTGTCAGAGTTCTCATAATTTGTTGAAATTAATTAAAAATCAGCCATGTTCATAGAGTATCTATAATCCTATTACTGACCTTGTCCCATACTCTGATCTTCATCTTCTGCAGTTTAAAAGTTAAAAAAAAAATGCCTGGCTGATTTTTAATTAATTTAAGAAATTTAGCATTGAATTCAATTATAAGGCCAAGCATGCTCAGTAAAAACCAACTGTCAGTGTTCTAAAAGCCAGACTCACAGCTGCTGGGCCTGGCTAATCAGGGACCACGCCCACACAAGACATTGATTTCACTTTAAACAGTTGTGGCTTCCCTCAAAGAATCCTGGAAAGTGTGGTTTGTGAAGGGTGTTGAGAGGAGACTCCTATTCCACTGACAGAGCTCCAGTGGCCAGAGTGGTTGAATAGTCAGCAACTTTTATTGACGTTCTGTAAGGGAAACAGGGCATCTCCTAGCAACTCTCAGCACCCTTCACTAACTACACTTCCCAGGACTCTTTGGGAGAAGCCATGACTGTCTAAAGTGAAATAAAGGTCTGGTGTGGACGTGGCCACGGACAACTTTGGTATAAATTTGGTTGAAGACTACACATGCCTGCTGTAGAATAAAAAGGTGGGGAAAACCCTGAAAAAGAACAATACTATTCACAATGTTTTCCTTTTGGAAAGGAAAAGGGCTTTCCTTCTGCCCAGTGACCACCCATCCATTCTCCCCACCTCTCCCTTCCCCTCCCCCCTTCCTGCCCCTCCCCAGGTCAGTTTCACCTATCTTAAGCATGATTGCACAGGAATAAATCTAACTGAACTCAATAAATATGCAAATGATCAAACCTCCCCTCCTCCTCCCTTCCATCACCTCCACTTTGCCCTTCCCTCACCCTTCCCTCACCCTTCCTTCACCCCTCCCCTTCCAATCTGCTCCTTCCCCCTCTCCTTCCAATCCACTCCTTCCCCTCCCCCTCCTTCTGGTAACCCTCTCCCCCCTTCTTCCCTCTACTTTCCCCTTCCCCGTAGTTTTACTTATCCTAGCATGATTGTGCAGGAGTAAATCCCATTCAACTCAATAAGCATGCAAATGATCAAACCTGCCTTTCTCCCTCTCTCCTCTCCCTTCCTCCTCCTTTCTTCCTCTCCTCCCCTCTTCCTTCTTCTTCCTCCCCTGCCCACTCCAGGCCTCCCTCCCCATGGTCAGTTGTACCTATCCTAAGCATGACTACGTGGGAGTAAATCCCACTGAACTCAATAATCATGCTAATGATCAAATCTGCCATCCTCCTCCCCATCCTGCCTGCTCCTATCTCCTCCTTCCCTCCCCTCCCCATCCTCTATGGTCAGTTTCACTTATCCTAAGCATGATTGCAAGGGAGTAAATCCCACTAACAGGTAAAAATCCTTGCAGTTTAAGAACATACCTATAGCCCACAGATATTTCTATCAAACTTTAAAAAGCAGGGATATTGGGCAGCTATAATGAATGCATCAGGGGAGCATGAGACCTGACCTCCTCTCTGAGATATTGTACTGCCCTACAAATTTGTCAAAATGCAAACACAGTTTTGGTTGGTCTTTCACAATCCAATCCACTTCCTGTGTAGCCTGGAAGAATTTGGTAATATGTGCTTCTGAGCATATGGTGACTGATGGCAACACCAGCAGTGTTGCTGTTGCTATGACATATGATTTCAACAATACATTTTGATTGATTGACTGTGTACAGTGACATACAACAGTAATTCTAATCTGCTTTGAGCCTTATTCTCTTTCTTGCTTATTTAGTTTTTTAAAATTATAAACTACACCGTCATCTAAAAGTGGATTTCAGCTCAGAATACATAAGAATTTAAAATCCACAATGCAACATTAAACAAAACTACAACAAAGTTGAGGGGGGGATATGATGCCATTTTGTCTGGAGATATCAGGAATCCAGCAATTTATTCTTTTAATGCCTGTGTAGCCTGTTTGGTGGGTCTGCAACTGCTTATATGCCATAGTGAAAGTACAAGCTTGTTAGACTTGCATAAGAACACATAGCATCACCTCTTGCCATAAGAGAGGAGTGGGGGTTACTAGGCAATGTCAGACATCCAGCTGGTCATGTAGACTTGCTTGCTTTGATGTGGTTAGCTTTCATTAGCCTGGGAACAAAGGATGAGTTAAGGGACCACAGGTGTCTTATCAATATGTTATGGCTATGAAAGTCATATCATGAGAACTGTGGGAACAAAATAGTAAATAGTGTTTTCCTTGATGGGGCAGTGCCTCCTATTGGCCACTTACAAGACTAGAAATGACTTATAAACATCATTTCTCTGCTTATAAGGGAGCTTAGAGTACAGCGCACTTCACTTCACGTTGGGACACATTGACAGCAGACCTAAGCCATTGAATATCAATAGCACAATGGCCTGGAGGCCTGGGAAAAGCCATCAACCCAACCCACCAGAGGCTTCCTTCCCTGTACCATAAGGGAGGGGAGTCTCCTCCCCAAAGCTGACTGAGGTCATATATTATCTGCTCTGTAAATCATAATCTGTTAGCTGAATAAAAGCAACCTAATTAACACAGCTGGTGTCAATCTTTCGTGCTTATTTGAACTCATCTAAAAGAACATCTGCTTCCCCCCCTTATAAATGCAGGGGGGTAACAGAACAGGGGAACTATTCAACCAGTTAAAAATGCAATTATATATATTGCCCCAGAAAACAAAACAGGTTTTAACTTGGTGCCAGAAAGATCAGAATGTTGACACCATGCATTATGTGCTTTGGGAGAGCTTTTCAAAGCTGGAGTGCCGGCACAGAGAAGGGCCTCTTCCATATGTGTTCCATTGGCTTTTTTGATCACTTCACATCATAGTTGAGATCCTACTAACACCTTTAAATGTCATACAAAGAAGGCACCTCCTATAAAGCTTCTTCCATATGGGGACCATCACATATCTCCCCAAAAGAAGAAGTGCAAGGTGTACTCAAAAGGAAAGCAGATGTGACACTGGATGATCCAAGACTCTTTCTCTCTCCACTCCACTAATCTCTTTCCATATTCATACTGGTGAGATGTCACTAATATGCAGTTGACACCCAGCTCCATTTCTCTGTGCCATCTGAATTGAGAGAGACAGTTGAGGTGCTAGATCCATGCTTGGAGGTGGTGATAGGCTGGATATGGGACAATATATTGAAGCTGAATCCTGAAAAGACAGGTGTTATATGTTCCAGGTTCTCAAGTCTCAAGACAGCCTGTTCGGGATGGGTGTTGCACACCCCTGGAAGGAGCAGGTTGGTAGCTTTGGGGTACTCCTGGATCCAACGTTGTAATTGGAGGCTCAGGTGGCCTTGGTGACTAGGAGTGCCTATTTTCAGCTATGTCTGGTTCACCAGTTATGATCCTTTTTTCCCAGAGATTACTTTGGCCACAGTAAAGAGGCAGGTAAGAATTATTTATTTATTTATTTATTTATTTATTCTTACTATTAGATGCCTAGAGTTCTGGATTAGGATTAAACTACACAACTATAGGTCAGCATGGGAAAATACCTGTAAGTCCTGGAAAAACAACCTTTGAATTGAAGCTTTCACTTTTGTAAGATCTAATAATGGAGAACAATATGATTACTAGTGACATGTATGAATGATTTGTTGGGCTTTTCAAACAGAAAAAAATACATTCACAAAATTGACTAATAGGCTTAATAGGCATTCTGCTCTCTCTCTCTCTCTCTCTCTCTCTCTCTCTCTCTCTGTGTGTGTGTGTGTGTGTGTGTGTGTGTGTTTGTTTGTCTGTCTGTGTGTATGTAGGTTAGAACTAGATCTAATACTAGAAAAGATTCTTGAAGTTAGGTGTTGCTAAGAAATGATTTTTATTTTATGCATGCATTATGACAACCACCAGAGCAGAGATGACAAATGTTCAACATTAAACTAGAACCATTTAAGACTTTTAAAGTCTTTATTGCACACATTGCCAAGAGAATTCAAAACTATTCTCTGCTGGAAGTATATGCCACACAGGTGGTATGTGTATTTAAAGAGAGAGAGAGAAAAGAACAGCAGGAGTATTCAATTAAAATTCAAGAGGGGGAATGCCCTCCTTCATCGGCTGAAGGATCCTTAATTGTTATGAGACTCCCTGGAAAGAGATTTTGTTCACGAGGGATTGGCCTAGTATACTATTAAACTTTTATCAATCACTCAAGGGAAATGTTTTTGTGTAGTCTCTTTAGAACAGACTAACTACAAACAAAAAAATCCCATTTTTTCCTGCCACAAAGGATACCCATAAGGAAAGTGCTAGCAAGTAGTGAAAAGTTATTTGTGGGCTGTGAAGTGAATTTTACCCATCCTTGCTCAACGGGGACAACAGATGAAGAATTTCATAGGGCATTGATTTCCCCCCCAGAACTAAATAATATAATAAGGTTGAAATAAAATTATATCACAGGGATGAAACATATTGATAGGGAGTCCGCGAACCATATTTGGTTTTAATGGTAGAAATAAAAGCACATTTCACTGAGTTCCCTCCTAGATATCTCAAGCCAACTAAAATATGCCATTGTCTCCAGCTTCTCCCCCCAAATGCCAATATATAATGACACTGAAACAAAGGGTAAGACAATTCTATATAAACTCATCTAGAGTTGTAAAATATGTATCCGCATTGACTTCATTTCTATAGATCATGCTGCATGTAGCCATTGTTTGTTGGCATTTTCATTTACTAGCCCATATAAGTCACTGGGAGGCTGCACCTCTTGCCTTAGGAAGAACATCATGGCAGGAGGCAGACCATCTGAACCCCATCAGCCAGTGAAGAAAGAGCTGCTTCAGTCCATGCTTTTCTCTTCCTTCCCCATCCTTTTTTTTTCTCTTTTGTGGCATGTCTATTAATTACATTTTGAACCTGCAGGTTGGGACTTTTAATATATGTTCAGCTCTTAGAAAACATTAGGTGCTTTACAGGTGCTATTATTATTTAACACTTGTAAAGTGGCTGAAATTATTCACTGATGTGTACGGTTCTGGTCTGTTGCTCAGTCTTCCTGGATCACATTGTACTTCCAGACTACTTCACAGCCAAGTTTTCCTGTAAGTGTTCAGCTGAGCTGGTTGTTAATTATTCTGCAACTGAAGTTAACAAAATGCCATTGGATTTTAATGCCTGATCTAGACTGTCCGATTTAACCAATAACCTTTGGGTTGCCAATGTAAGGAGAGGGTAAGGACACTAGGATAAGGAAAGATGCCATAGACCATCCTTTCCCAACCAGTGTGCCTCCAGATGTTGTTGGACCACAATCCCCATCTTTCCTGACCATTGACAATGCTGGCTGAGGCTGATGGGAGTTGTGGTCCAGCAACATCTGGAGGCACACTGGTTGGGAAAGGCTGCCATAGACACTTTCAGACAAAGGGTGTGTGAATTGTACTGTTCTAACAACTGCAATCTGGGATTGTCAGCACCCATGCTGCTAGACTAAACAGCGGTACAGGGGCTAGGAAGTTCACCTTAGGCGATGCAGTATAAAGCAGGATCTGCTGTGCAAACCCATAATACATACTGCTGAAAGCTCTGCTGGATCAGACCAAAAGCCCATCTAGTCTAGCATTCAGCTCTCACAGTAGTTAACCAGATGCCTATGGGAAGCCCATAAGCAAGACACAAACATGCTAGCCCTCTCTTGCTTGTGATTCCTAGCCACCAGTATTTGGGGGATACTGCTTTGAATACTGGAGGGAATACATAGCCATCATGACTAGTCACCGTTGATAGCTTCATCTTCCATGAACCACAATGCTAAAGAGGTATAAGGAGAGTTGCCTCTGGATGATACCTTATGGTATCCTTTAACCTGTTCATAGTATAGCCATATTATTTCCTGAGGCTTGTTGTTTCCTAGAGGTGTGAATCCTCAGCCTGAAGGATAGAATGGGCTCCTCCATTTCCTCCAGCAGGCAGGCATAATGATGTCAGAATCTGCAATCTATTTTTCCCCTACTCATTTTACACCCAAATGTTTCTCGTATTTAGACCCATACCTAGGAACTAAAGGTTTCAATAGACTCAAAATCCACCACCATTGTTATTCACGGCACCCCAGTTTGTTAGGGCACAACTGCGTGCATCCAAACAAGTATAACAAATCCTGACAGTTTTTAAGGCAAAGCAGCTTTGGGGTGGATAATCTAGAGCAGAGAAGCAGCCAGGGAAGGAGGTATCATCTTTTTTGCCTCCCATTTTTCCATTGGATCTTTTCCTCACCAGCTGCCCCTTCCAGGCTTCTGTACATGTGCTTAGCCTTGCATACACACATCTGGAACCCCATAACAGAAACACAGCTTGTGGGGAAGCGTTACAGCAGCAAAGCAGTGGGCAGTGTAGGAGTGAAGCCAGGGGTGAGGAACCTCAGGCTTGGGTGCCAAATGTGGCCCTCCAGGCCTCTCTGTATGGCCTGCTGAACTCTTCTCAGACCATATCCCCTACTCAGCCACACCTCCTCTTTACAGGCCACACTTCTCAACAGCTCTACTTTGTATCCTGCTTTTGTGTGTGTTGTGTGCGCGCGTGCATGTGTGCATGTGTGTGTGTCTTTCTGACTGGACTGTGTCCCTGGAAGTCTAATCATGCCTTTTGTTTCCCTGGATGCCTGAATGGAGGATAGCAAGGACTGGGTCAGTGTATGCAGAAACTGGCCTACTGCATAAAGGTAAAATTTACATTCATTGCTCCATCCATTTTTGAATCTGGCCCTGCCCACCACTGACATGCAACCCCTCCACCAGATGGGAATGTGACCCTCAGTCTGAAAAAAGGTTCCCATTTGTGAGTTACGCATTCATTCCCTGTCGCTTCTTGACTTCAAATAATCCCATCCTGAAGCTGTTTTGTTCTACTAAAAGTGGCCATTGGGGTTTTCTTGCAGGACTTTGCATGTCAGTAATGAGTAATTACTGTGCCAAGGCTCGGTAGCTATACTGTGCATACAATAACCAGTCCAAGGTGTGACACATATATACATTGACTTCAATGCCCCTGGAGAGCCACAGTCTGGTCACATTTATCCATGGCCTGGTAACTACTAGACTGGATTACTACAACATGCTTTAAGTGGAGCTGCTATAAAAGACTGTTCAGAAACTGCAGCTCGGATCAGCTACTCTAGTACTGTTGACACTGACTGATAAGGACACTAGGATAAGGAAAGATGCCATAGACACTTTCAGACAATGTGTTTTGTGTGTGAATTGTACTGTTCTAACACCTGCAATCTGGGATTGTCAGCACCCATGCTGCTAGACTAAACAGCAGTATAGGGGCTAGCAAGTTCACCTTAGGCAGTGCAGTCTAAAGCCTCTAGACTTTCAGACTGAAGTCTTTTTAAGCCCTACCAGGACATGCCAGGGAACAAAGCGTTTGTATGCAAAGCATGTGCTCTACCACTGGGCTACATCCCTTTCTTTATATACAAGTTTCTTCCTGTAGATTTCAGGAGAAGTGGAGTAACAGCCTGTGCAGCCTTTTCCACTGCTTATTATTATTGCTTGGATAGAAAACTGATGATTTAAAAATTAAAATTTGCAATATTTTAAGTTACACCCACCAGGGTTGACCCCACAAGTGAAATTTGCTGGCTGGCTGCAACCCACACCTAGTCATAAAGTAATTTTGCATTAAATGAATGTAAATAAAATTAGTCATTTATCATTCAAAGTAATCAAAGCACTAAATAGAACATTGCTTTGAATGAGCATGCACACACTGGAATACTTAAGCTCAGAACCAATTCAAGAAGTTTCCAAAGGAAAATTAAAGTAAATTCGGGTCATTATCCAAAGAAAGATATAAACACTAAATAAGAGATATTTCTGAGTGTACAGAAATGACAGGTAAAAATGAAAGCTAACTGAACTCCAGGGATGATGATATAGCATAGTTAATTCATAGCCAGTCCCCAGTTTACCTCAAAGCATGAAGCAATTGTACCAAATAAAAGAATACTCTCTAATAAATTGTGATAGAATCATAGAATAGTAGAGATGGAAGGGACCTATAAGGCCACCAGGTCCAACCCCCTGCTCAATGCAGAAACCCAAATCAAAGCATTCCCCACAGAGGGCTGTCCAGCTGCCTCTTGAATGCCTCCAGTGTCAGAGAGCCCACTACCTCTCTAGGTAATTGGTTCCATTGCCGTATGGCTCTAACAATTAGGAAGGTTTTCCTGATGTTCAGTCGAAATCTAGCTTCCTGCAACTTGAGCTCATTATTCCATGTCCTATACTCTGGGATGATTGAGAAGAGATCCCAGCCCTCCTCTGTGTGACAACCTTTCATGTACTTGAAGAGTGCTATCATATCTCCCCTCACTGTTCTCCAGGCTAAACATGCCCAGTTCTTTCAGTCTCTCCTCATAGGGCTTTGTTTCCAGTCCCCTGATCATTCTTGTTGCCCTCCTCTGAACCTGTTCCAGTTTGTCTGCATTCTTCTTGAAGTGTGGAGACTAGAACTGGATGCAGTACTCAAGATGAGGCCTAACCAGTGCTGAACAGAGGGGAACTAACACTTCACGTCATTTGGAAACTATACTTCTGTTAATGCAGCCTAATATAGCATTTGCCTTTTTTGCAGCCACATCGCACTGTTGGCTCATAATCAGCTTGTGATCAATGTCAGTTCCAAGATCCTTCTCACATGTCGTATTTCTGAGCCAAGTATCCCCCATCTTATAACTGTGCATTTGGTTTCTTTTTCCTAAGTGTAGAACTTTGCATTTATCCCTGTTGAATTTCATTCTGTTGTTTTCAGCCCAATGCTCCAGCCTATCAAGGTCCCTTTGAATTTTGTTTCTGTCTTCCATGGTATTAGCTATGCCCCCCCAATTTTGTATCATCTGCAAATTTGAAATGCATGCTCTGTACCTCCTCATCCAAGTCCTTAATAAAAATGTTGAACAGCACTGGCCCAGGACCGAGACCTGTGGTACCCCACTCGTTACTTCCACTCAGTTTGAGAAGGAACCATTGATAAGCACTCTTTGAGTACGATTCTGGAGCCAACTATGGATCCACCTGATTGTTGTTCCATCCAGCCTACATTTAGCTAGCTTGCTAATCAGAATATCATGGAGCACTTTGTCAAAAGCTTTGCTGAAGTCAAGGTATATTTTGTCCACAGGGTTCCCAGTCTACAAGGGTGGTTACCCGATCAGAAAATGAGATAAGATTAGTTTGGCAGGATTTGTTCTTCATAAATCCATGTTGACTCCTAGTAATCACTGCATTGTTTTCAAGGTGCTTACAAACTGACTGCTTTATAATCTGCTCCAGAGTTTTACAGGGATTGATGTTAGGCTGACTGGTCTGTAGTTCCCATATTCCTCCTTTTTGCCCTTTTTTGAAAATAGGGACAACATTAGCTCTCCTCCAGTCATCCGGCACTTCACCAGTCCTCCACGATTTCGCAAAGAGAAAAGACAGCAGTTCTGAGAGTTCTTCAGCCAGTTCCTTCAATACTCTAGGATGCAGTTTATCGGGCCCTGCCGATATGAACTTGTTCAAAGTGATTAGGTATTCTTTGACCATTTGTCTATCAGTCTCAAGCTCCAAGCCTGCCCCTTCCGCTTCATGTTTCCTGGGAGGGTCATAGACCCTTTTTTGGGAGAAGACTGAGCCAAAGTAGGAATTGAGCACTTCTGTCTTGTCTTTGTCATCTGTTGTCATTTTGCCATCCTCATTGAGTAGCTGTGCCACTATTTCTTTTCTCTGTCTTTTACTATGGACATACCTGAAGAAAGCTTTTTTGTTGCTTTTAGCATCTCTTGCTAACCTCAGCTCATTCTCAGCTTTAGCCTTCCTGATGCCATCCCTGCAATTCCGTGATACCTGCCTGTACTCTTCCTTTGTGGTCTGGCGTTCTTTCCACTTCCTGTATGTATCCTTTTTTGTTTTCAAGTCATGTCTAAGCTTTTTTGTGAAGCCACATTGGCTTCTTCTGCTGTTTTCCCACTTTTTTCCTTGTTGGAATTGCTTGCCATTGCCCTTTTAGAATTTCCTTTTTAGAAACTCCCACCCATCTTGTACTCCTTTTCTCATTAGGGTCGCTTGCCATGGGACCGTACTTACAATAGTTCTGAGTTTATTAAAATCAGCTTTCCTGAAGTCCATGGTGCGCGTATGGCTACTCTCAGCTTTTGCTTCTGTTAAAATCAAGAATTCAAGTATGGAGTGGTCACTTTTCCCCAGAGTTCCCGTAACTGCCATTTCATCCACCAAATCATCTCTATTGGTTAGAATCAAGTCCAGGATAGCTGATCCTCTGGTTGCTTCCTCCACTTTCTGTAGGAGAAAGTTATCTCCAACACAAGTCAGAAATTTCTTGGAGGGGCCATGTTTGGCAGAATTTGTCTTCCAACAGATATCAGGACAACTGAAGTCCCCCACTACTACTACATCCTCCTTGAGACATTGGCAATTTGCTTTTCAAAAATTACATTCTTATCTTCTCCTTGATTGGGTGGTCTGTAGTAGACTCCAAGCACCACATTCCTTTTATTACTTGCCCCGTTAATTTTAATCCAGTTACTCTCAGTGGAGCTACCAAGCTCATCTTCCGGTATTTCTGTGCAGGGATATGTATTTTTAACATAAAGCATGACTCCACCTCCCTTTTTATTCCTTCTGTTCTTTTTGAACAAGTTATATCCTTCAATTGCTGTATTCCAGTCATGGGAATCATCCCACCAAGTTTCAGTTATACCTATCAAGTCATAATTACTCTCCTATATTAAGAGTTGAAGTTTGTCCTGCTTGTATTCCCATGCTCTGCACATTAGTATACAGACATCGAAGACCATGTGATTTATGGCTTGGCTTCCTTACTACATTTTTCTGAGGACTGTTACTGGGCCCTATTAGAGCCGATCTCTCTGGTCCCGTTACTGTGCACAAGCCTTCATCAGTCTTTACCACCAAGTTTAGGTCTCCCTCCCCTTTAGGATTCAGTTTAAAGTCCTCCTGATGAACTTATCCATGCCATGGCCAAACACATTCTTCCTAGTCCTTGTGAGATGCAACCTATCACTTGCCAGCAGTCCATCTTCCAGGAAGCATAGCCCGTGATCCCAGAATATAAATCTCTCACGTCGGCACCACCCTCGTAGCCATTTATTCACATGGAGTATTTTTCTTTCCATTTCTACTCCTAAGTACTGGAGGATGAATAAAAAAACTAACTGGGCCCCAAAGTCCGTGGGTTTCCTTCCCAGAGTTTCAAAGTCTGATGTGATTTCTTCATAGCTCTGCTTGGCAGTATCATTTGTTCCCACATGGATGAGGAGAAAGGGATACCTGTCGGTGGGAAACTTTAATTAATGCCTTTCTTCTACATTATGCAATACATCAGGTTTGGCTATGTGATAATGTCATGAAGCCACGTCAGAGTGTGGGAAGCATGTTTAGCCCTCACTCTGAAAAGGCAAATAATTTATTTCTGTTTCATTTGCACATCCAGTCACAGAAAGGGTGTGTAAGCTTTTGCAGGGGGATGAAATTTTCCACAAAATACTCTGAGCTTTGGCTGATTCCTAGGAACACTTCTTGTTGAACATGTGACATTTGAATTGGCATTGTTAAACATTCAAAATTATCAAAAATTGACATGTACCCTCCCCAATTTAATAGTATGAACAGTTCTCTGGAAGGAGCATCAGCACTAGTCTTACTTAAATAAATGTGGCTATTCAATAAGACAATAAGCAGTAGTTAGAGAAATGAAGGATTACATTCAACTGAATTAGCAAGAGGAACTTGTGCAAAGCATAGTTGATGTCAACAAGTGAACCATGGAGTCTGCCTTTTATTGAGTTTTGTTCAGCTCAATAATGTATGAAAATGACAGCAGGAAATGTATTGTACTTATACATATGGATGGGATAGTCATGCATGAACATCCTGGACATGAAAAACTACTTAATCATATGACTGAGACAAGACTATTTTGCATTGTTCTCAAAACAGTTTTAAACACCATCAGTAAGTGTGACCATCACACTGGCATACAATTCCAGAGGTATCCTTTAAAAACATCATGAATACACATTCAAGTGCCTTCTGCCACTGGACTAATTATCAGTGATTGTCAAAACTCATGTAGCATGACCACAATGCTTGCTAATCAATTCAGAGGCATATTATGCATAACAACTTACAGCGGGGGGTGGTAAGAACCATATTGCTACATGTTTATTATCGCAAGAAAATGTAATTTCATTTAGTCAGAATCAGTGTAATTGGGTAGCAATTATATTTTTGCAAAGTATAATCATGGCAATCATAGTTCAAAAAATCACCCTTTCTTTCTCTGTGATTTTTTAAAACGCGTACATTATTTCACCTTTACAGGCTGTGTTATACAACCCTTTTAAATAAATGGCTTCTAACAACCAATGTTACCATGTGTACCTAAATGTGTGTGTACCTAACTCAGGGTGAAAGGTAAGAAAGAAGGGAAGTTTTCATTGGCGGCAAAAGGTGGGTTGTTATGAGTACTTGATAGTCAGACATCCTGGCTCTTAGATAACAAGATGCCTCTTGTTCCACAGACATCCAGGGGAAAGGCTGTGATGGGGGACTGAAGGTAGGCTAAGCCATGGTGGGCTCAAGAAAACTCTGTATGGTATGAAATGCTCCTGGATGAGTATCTATGAAGGGGGAATGCAGGTAGTACATTCTCTTGGAGTTCGAACAAACTGAAAACAAAAAAATGGAGGTGGGAAAGGAAAATTGGAGAAGGGAGAAACTGGGGCAGGAAAACCTCATAAACAAGGTTGAGCATGACTGAATCTAGAATAATAGTCTTGGATTCCCCTTAAGACTCTTGTTATACAAAGGAGGTGTTTTCCAGAAACTATAGAAGAGCATCTAGACCAATGATCAAGGCCAGCGGCAGGGGGCAGCCAAGTGGGGCATTGGCCCAGGGCCCACGAGTTCTGAGGAGCCCACCAGCCTGGCCCCGCTGCACAGCTCCCACTCACCAGCTGCCTCCTGCAGTCAGGACTACATCTCTCTACAATGAATTACTTTCAGTTGGATCAGCATTTGATGGACATCTGGATGCTCATCACGGTCCCCATTCTGTTCCAATTGTCAATTGATAATTACACAGGATTAGAGATGGACTGAGCGAAGTATGGCCAGGCAGTTCTGATAGGCAACAAAACCACTAGCCAGCATGCTAATACCGGAGTATTAGCATAGTAGTCTAACATTTATGGTTGTGGAAGGGATTTGTTTGCTCTCAGTGACATCATCACTGATTGGCTACTTGGGGGCATGATGTCATCACATTAATTGTGCAATGGATTATGCAGAAAGGAAGTCCTTTCAAGTAAAAAATGGCATGGAAAAAGAATCAGTTCAGGAAAACAATGACTGCATGGGCAGATGCGAAAACTGTATGCCCAGGAGTTGAAAATAGAGAATAGATTTACTGGTCCCAGCCTATTTACAGCAATCTAGCATTCTTCCTTTTCCTGCACCTTGACCCCAATAGTTTACTTACTTTTGCTGGATCCCATAGTTGCTACCTGATTATTCCTGCCAGTCCTTTGCCTTAGTAACTGAATTGGCTGCTCTCTCCAGTTCTAATGTTTCCTTGCCTGTACTTGGGTTTTACAGCTGAGATTTTAACATAGATTCAGAAGAACAGCAATGGGGGGAAAAGGTAGAAGGAAAATAGTATCCATTTATTATATGTTGGTTGATTAAAACCCACTGTCTTCTCTCTGAAACCTTGAAGGAAGAGCACTCTGGGTATAGCTGTCACAATATCTGCCAAACTACAGTGATATTACATGCGATAGGGGATAGTCATTTTTAAATCTCCACAACAAATTAAACAACTGTATGAGATGAATTCCCTTCTCTCTCCATTCCTGGATGCTACCAAATCATTCTTGCTGGTGACAACTTACCCTGCCTGCTCCTAGAAATACCTCTGAAGAACAAACGTTTGGCTTTGAAATATGACACATCCTTCACCTCTCCCTAAATCCTACAAGATTGGTTAGATACATAATTTTGAGAGAGGGAAGCTGTGAGGCGTCCTTCCCTGGCTCTCCCTGTCAGGTTCCTACCTGCTCATGGTTACTGCCTGTCTCTAGGCACCACCAGGGACTCCACCAGTCCGGACCGCTCTCTCTTATGATTTCTCTCCCTGCTCTAGCACAGATCTCAACAGATCCCCCTGCTAGGCAACCACCAGTAACGTCCCAATACTAGTATTCCCAGAGACTCTGAATACTGGTATTGTTATTCTCTTCACCGCTGCCACCATTTGTTACAGTTCCCCTTCAGCCTTGGTCATTACCTTACCCTCCCTTCTGGTCTGTGAAACCCCAGCCAAGGATCAGGCCTTTGGTAAACCAAATTAAGTATTTATTACAGATAACAAAGCTAACAAGATTAACAAGATTTCTTCTTAAGGCACATAAGCATATGGTTTTACTCAATACTAATCCGAACTCCACCTCCTTCCTGGTAAACAACTCTCTAAACCCCACCAAGCAATCCACTCTTTCTCTTCTCCCCCCAGATTCCACAATTCACCACCTCACATTCACCCAGATTTACCTGTCATCCTTTCATTTATACTGTCAGCCATTTTAAACATTCAGCCAATCATCAATCATTCTATTGCCCATTCACTCCCCCTCCTCTTTCACTACTTACCATGTATACTCTAAACAACCAGCACTTACCATATATACACTAATATATAGGAACATCACAGAAGCACAGACTAGATAAAATCAAAATACATTCACATCTGCTTTCACTTAGACTTAAGAACAGGGTGGTTCATGACAGGTGCTCTTGGAGGTCGCTGATTCATAGGGTATCCATAAGTCGTAGTCGATTCTAAACATAGCTTCTTATCATGCCCCTCAAAACTCCATTGAATCTCTCACTTAGCCCATTAGTGGCGGAATGGTAAGTAGTGGTCTTTAGATGTTTTAGACCACAACATTTCCACATACATTGCATCACTTCTCCCATGAATACACTGCCTTGATCCGTCAGCACTTCATGAGGGAAACCCAGCCTCATAAAGATTTTTAATAAAGCCTCTGCCACTACAGGGGCTTCTACAGATCTCAGTGCTTCTGCGTCTGGGTACCTGGTGGCAAAATCCACCACCACCACTAGATATTTCTTGCCATGCCTTGTGGGTTTGGAAAAAGGGCCCACCAAATCTATTCCCACTCTATAAAAGTGTTGTCCAATTATAGGAAGGGGCTTTAAGGGTGCCTTGGTCTTTACTCCACTCTTTCCCACCTTTTGGCATATTCCACAAGATAGACAATGTTGTTTTACATCCTTGGAGATACTTGGCCAATAATAATGTGCAGCCAATCTCCTCTTGGTCTTTTTTATTCCCAGATGTCCTGCACATGGGACATCGTGGGCTACCTCTAGCAATCTGGTTCTGTATTTGCTAGGTACTATCAATTGCTTCACTGGTTCACATTCATCCTTTCTCTCAGCAGGCATCCACAGTCTATATAAAATCCCATTCTCACACACAACTTGATTCCTCAGTTTGTCAGTGAAAGGAATCTGTTGGGTCAGAGCTTGTTCCTTTATCTGCTTCAGACTTATATCTTGATGCAGCTCTTCCCTGAATTGCTCTGCTTCTTCCCCAGAGACCACTTGATACATTTTGTCTCCTTCAGCAGGCCTGCTAGTGGTTGCTATGGTGACCTGAGGCTGGTTAACAGATTCCACCCTGTTTGTTTCAGCCCCCCTTAATATGGCTTCTTTTTCTCTGCCAATTTGCTGTCTGGTCACTACATAGATCTTTCCTTGGGCGCCCATTACATCCCTTCCCAGTATTACTGGTTCTTGTTGGTGGGCATTAATGCCTACTTTATATCGGCCCTCTCGGCCTCTCCAAGTCATTTCCACCAGGGCCACAGGCAAACTTTCTGGTTGACCCCTCACTCCTTGGATAGTCACAGTTTCCTGAGGTAATATTACCTCAGATTTTATTAAATCTGGCCTCAGTAATGTCTGAGCGGCACCAGTATCAAGCAATGCCCAATAATTTGCCCCTTATACTCTCACTTTCTCTCTCAGACTTGAATCAAGGTCTGTTACTTTTGTCCAGTTTATTTGGCAAAACTGAACCTTTTTCGCTGTTTCTAAAGCCTTGGGCTCTGTTTTCACTGCCCTTGTCTGAGCAGGATTACTAATTGTCAGAAGGCAGAGCTGGGGTCCCAATCCCAGGGAGCTGGATCCCGGAGAGTTGGGAGAAGAGTATTCGGATGGATGGCAGAGGGAAGGGGGAGGAACTTCCCCCCTTTGGAGCGAAGACGAAACAGAGGAACTGCCAGTGATAAGGTCGCTTAGCAACGGAGAGCCTGAGCCCTCCCTGGACATTCTCACGCCTCCCCCTCTTTCAGGCTCAGAGCAAGAGGGGAAAGAGGGAGGGCTGCTCACAGCCGAAAAGCAGGGAGGCGGTTTACCATCAGCCCCTCCCCTATCCCCCATCCTGGAATCGGAAACTTCAGAAGAGGAGGGGGTGATGCTTCCCCCCTCACCGTGCACACGCAGACAGCTGAAAAGACAGGAGAGAAGGGGGGGAAGGCGGGCAGTACCTGAGGGGCAGTTAAGGAGGAGCGAAAGATTGCGCGCCCGTTTGGCCCCTTCTTAAAGAACAGGCGGGAAGAAGTCCCTTGCTCTGTCAATTTTCTCCCAATGCCGCAGGACCTGTATCCCTGTATTGCTTCATGAGAAAACGCAGTCTTTGTTTGGACATTACCCTAATAAAACACGAATTAACTACAGCCGCTGGTCTGGTTCCTGAGTCACATCCTGGGCCTGACAGCTTGACAGAGCCACCTAAATCACCCTCAACGCTCTCTTCACTTGACTGGGACAAGATGTCAAAGGGAGCAGCGGGGGGGATGAACCCCACTTCTGAGACAGAAGAAGTGGAACTCTTGAGGACTAAGGTAGCTGATTTGCAGATGGATGTTCAAGCCCTGCTAGAAGCAGTCAAGGCGCTGAAGACGGATAATCAAACCTTGAAGGCCACGATAGACCAGATGCGAACAGCCCCTCCAGCTGCCGTAGTAAAGGTTCCCATTGGATTGTCCCCAAAATACGCGGGACAAAGTGATCAGTTGGCAACCTTCGTGGCTCAATGTGAGTTATATCTGGATGTCAGGCACACGGAATTTCCAGACGATGGGGCTAAAGTAGCTTTCGTGATTAGCCTCCTGGAGGGAGAAGCTGCAAAATGGGTGACTCCGTATCTCGTGAGAAAGGATACTGTCTTAGGAAGGTACAGAGGATTTATACAGGAGATGACCGAGATGTTTCAAGACCCGCAAAGGGCTGAAACAGTAGCGCGGCAACTAGGCGCTCTGAAGCAAGCTAAAGGGACTGTTTCCGAGTACACTAACGCTTTTAAAATTCTGTCCCAGGAAACTGGTTACAATGACGCCGCCCTGATGTTTATGTACCGGAGTGGATTAAATGCTGAAATCCTGGATGAGTTGGCCAGGACCTCCCCCCCCCGCTGACCTACCAGGGCTCATCCGGCTATGCCTACAGATAGATCACCGGATGGAAGGAAGGCGCCTGGAAAGGAAGCAGGAGGTCCCGAGATACTCAGCCTCAGCATCCCGCAACAAGACCCTTCCCACTGCAGGGATGGCAGGTAATGCAACTGAGGGACAGGGAGGGGCTAGGCCAAGACTGTCGGAAGAAAAAAAGGAAAGACAACACCGGGAACATTTATGCTTTTATTGTTCAAAGGCGGGCCATGTGGCCAGAGACTGTGGACTGAAAGGGGGGAAAGCCGAGCCGTCGGGAAACTAGAACACCCAGTCCACGTGCAGGCCGGTGGACTGGGGGCAGCGTTGTATAAAGGCCCCCCAGTGATCCAACCTCCCTCAAAGGGGGTGTTGGTCTTGCCTATTCAGATTACAACTTCCAGAGGAGTGGTGTTTAATTCCACTGCCTTAATTGACAGTGGAGCCTCCACAAATTTTATTGATGCAAAGTTAGTCAAGCGTCATGGAATTTCCCGGTGGAAACTGGACGCTCCCCTAGCTGTGGAGACTATCGATGGGAGACCCCTGAAGTCAGGAGGGGTGACACAAGCCACGGAGGAAGTGAAACTTCAAATCCCTGGGCACGAAGAGTTCATTTCGCTATACGTGTCAGATCTCTCGAACTTTGAGGTGATTCTGGGAATGCCCTGGCTAGCAAAGCATGAACTCAAAATAAGTTGGAAGGAGGCGGTGGTGTGGTTCACCTCACAGTATTGCCAGGAGAACTGTCAACCTGAAGGAATCAAGAACACCCTAGCGGGGGCAGTGCAAGAGATCGAGCAAGTGACCCTGCCGCCAAAGTATGAAAAATTCAAAGATGTGTTTGATGAAAAAGAGGCAGAGACTTTACCCCCCCACCGCCCTTACGACTGTGCGATTGATCTAGTCCCAGGAGCCAGCATCCCATCAGGGAGAATCTACTCTCTCACAGAGAATGAGAGGGAGGCCCTGAAGGAATTCCTGGATAAAAACCTGAGGCGAGGATTCATACGCCCCTCACAATCCCCTGCTGGAGCGCCACTATTGTTTGTGAAAAAGAAGGGGGGGAACTCAGACCCTGTAACAACTATCGCACATTGAACCAGATCACCATCCCCAACAGCTACCCGCTGCCCCTGATCTCAGAGTTGCTGGACCGACTGTGCTCTGCAAAAATCTTCACGAAGTTGGATTTGAGAGGAGCGTACAATCTGATCAGAATGAAGGAGGGAGATGAATGGAAAACAGGATTCTTGACCGCTTACGGACAGTATGAATACCTGGTCATGCCGTTCGGGCTTTGTGGAAGACCAGGAATTTTTCAAAAATTCATGAACGACGTGTTTAGAGACTTGTTGGACACGTATGTAATCTGTTACTTAGATGATATCCTGGTGTTCTCAAAGAACCAGGAAGACCACGACCAGCATGTGAAGACGGTGTTGAAGAGACTGAGAGAAAATCACCTGTATGCTAAATTAGAGAAATGTGGATTTGACCTCAAGTCTCTAGACTTCCTTGGATATCGAATCTCAGCGGAAGGCGTGGAGATGGACCCAGGGAAAGTAAGCTGCATATTGGACTGGGGCCAACCTGTCACCAAAAAGGATGTACAACGGTTTTTGGGGTTTGCCAATTATTACAGAAAGTTCATTCCAGGGTTTTCCAAATTAACAGCTCCTCTGACTGACTGTTTAAGGGGGAAGAAGAAGTTTCAATGGACAGAGAACGCCACCGAGACCTTTGAGGAGCTGAAGAGAAGGTTTGCTACTGAGCCCATTCTGCGCTTTGCTGATCCGAACCGCCCTTTCGTAGTGGAAGCAGATGCTTCAGATTTTGCCATCGGGGGGTCCTGATACAATTAGACCAAGAAGGGAAGGAGCTGCACCCCTGTGCGTACTTCTCTCGGAAGTTAAAGCTTGCAGAGAAGAACTACACAGTTTGGGAGAAGGAGCTGCTGGCCATCAAGGACTCTTTTGAAAACTGGAGACAATACCTAGAGGGGACCTCTCAACGAATTGAAGTGCGCTCCGACCACAAGAATCTTGAAAGCCTCCAAACAGCCAGAAAGCTGAACCAGAGACAGATAAGATGGTCCCAGTTCTTCACTAGGTTTAACTTCCAGATTACTTACCATGCCCAAGCCAAAAACCAGAGAGCAGATGCCTTATCCAGACAGCCACAATACAAAGAAAGTGAATCCGAGGACCAGCCTCAGTACGTAATCCCGCCAGAGAAATTAACGTTGGGAGTATGCCAGCCTTCATGGGAAGAGGAACTCAAAAAGGCACAACAAGAAGATGCAGACATGCTAAAATATCAGCAGGAGACGGGACAAGGTCAAGACTCAGAAGTAACCTTTCACTGGAGAAATGGACTGTTATGGTTCAAAACCGCCAGATATGTGCCAGAAGGGGAATTAAGGCTCAGAATCCTACGCCAGTGTCATGATTCCATCACAGCGGGACACTTTGAGATTTACAAGACCATTCAGAACGTGGCCAAGGCCTAAAATGCGTCGGGATATTGAGAGTTATGTAAAGTCCTGCTCTGTCTGTCTGCGGACAAAAACACAAACAGGGACACCAGCAGGACAGTTACAACCGTTGCCTGTCCCACACAAACCCTGGAAGGACCTCTCCATGGATTTTATAACTGATCTACCCAAGTCCCAAGGAATGACAGCCATCTTAGTAGTGGTGGATCTACTTACCAAAATGGCACACTTTCTTCCTTGTGCAGGGGCCTTAGAGGCTAAAGAAACGGCCAAGTTATTCATCAAAGAAGTCTACCGGCTGCATGGATTGCCAAACAGCGTAGTCTCAGACCGAGGAACTCAGTTCACAGCCAAATTTTGGAGAGCAATGTGGAAACAGTTGCAGACGGAATTAAAACTCTCCTCCGCCCATCACCCCCAGACAGATGGGCAGACGGAACGCTTGAACGCCGTTTTGGAAAGATATTTACGAAGTTATGTGTCCTATCAACAGACTGACTGGGTATCATATTTGCATTTTGCAGAGTTCGCCTACAACAATTCTCTGCACTCCAGCACTCACCAAACCCCGTTCTTCGCTAATTATGGATTCCATCCTAAAGTCTTTCCAAGCAGCTCAGAAGGAATGCTGGTACGGCAGCTGAGAACTTCCTTAAGGAATTGCAAGCGGCGCAACAGACACTGAAACAGCAGTTAAACGAAGCCAAAACGGAGTACAAGCGAGTTGCTGACCTGCACAGGAAGGAGGGCCCCCCCTTCAACCGGGAGACCAGGTATGGCTGTCCACCCACTTCCTCCAGATGACGGGCAAATGTAGAAAATTACAAGACAAGAGGGTGGGTCCTTTTGAAATAGAAACTCAAATCAATCCTGTGGCGTACCAACTGAAGCTGCCTGACACGTTTAAAATACATCCTGTGTTCCATCGATCCCTCTTAACGAAAGCCGCCCCTCCCAGTGAGTTACGGCCGGAGGAACCTCCCGGAGCTCCACTCCTGGTAAATGAGCAGCTTGAGTTTGAAGTTGAGGAGATCTTAGATTCCAGGATCAGACGCCACAAGCTGCAGTACTTGATTCACTGGAAAGGCTATGGGGTGGCTGACAGATCATGGGAAGATGCAGCTGATGTGCATGCTCCAGAATTGGTAAAACTTTTCCATCAACATTTTCCCCACTGTCCCAAGCCAGACAAGGGGAGGGGGGCACAGCCTGGGAGGGGGGATGGTGTCGGAAGGCAGAGCTGGGGTCCCAATCCCAGGGAGCTGGATCCCGGAGAGTTGGGAGAAGAGTATTTGGATGGATGGCAGAGGGAAGGGGGAGGAACTTCCCCCCTTTGGAGCGAAGACGAAACAGAGGAACTGCCAGTGATAAGGTCGCTTAGCAACGGGGAGCCTGAGCCCTCCCTGGACATTCTCACGCCTCCCCCTCTTTCAGGCTCAGAGCAAGAGGGGAAAGAGGGAGGGCTGCTCACAGCCGAAAAGCAGGGAGGCAGTTTACCATCAGCTCCTCCCCTATCCCCCATCCTGGAATCGGAAACTTCAGAAGAGGAAGGGGTGATGCTTCCCCCCTCACCGCGCACACGCAGACAGCTGAAAAGACAGGAGAGAAGGGGGGGAAGGCGGGCAGTACCTGAGGGGCAGTTAAGGAGGAGCGAAAGATTGAGCGCCCGTTTGGCCCCTTCTTAAAGAACAGGCGGGAAGAAGTCCCTTGCTCTGTCAACTTTCTCCCAATGCCGCAGGACCTGTATCCCTGTATTGCTTCATGAGAAAACACAGTCTTTGTTTGGACATTACCCTAATAAAACACGAATTAACTACAGCCGCTGGTCTGGTTCCTGAGTCACATCCTGGGCCTGACACTAATGGGGTTGGCAACCTCACATTGAAAACGTAGGTGCCCTGGTCTACCACATTTGTAGCATAATTTCTCCTCACTTTTAGGGTACACAGATCCACTCTGGGGTGTCCTGTGCCCCTCAGATTTTAATGGAGGACTCACTCGCTGTGGTACCACATCCCTTCTGCCAGTACTATATGGTCTGGGTTTAAACTCTCTTGATGTTTTCCCCACCCAGCCAGTTCTATTGGAGGCGAAGTGATCCGCCATCTCTGCGGCCTCCTGCACAGATGTAGGGGAACAGTCTTTGACCAGGAGCCTTATTTCTGGTGGTAACTGATGGTATAATTGATCCAGTATCATGAGGCTTTTCACCTCTTCCACTGACTGAGCTTTGGCACTACTCATCCACTTTCCAAATATATCCATCAACTTTGCTCCCAGTTCCACAAAAGACCTCCCTGTCTGTATCTGGCAATTTCTGAAAAGCTTTCTAAAATAATCAGGCCCCAGTCTGAATCTTTTAAACACTGCTTCTTTGAATTCAGCATAGGTGACGGGCTTGTCTGAGGGGAAATATTGGTATACCTCAGCCAATTCCCCTTTAATCAGGTTTGATAAATACTGCATGTATTTATCTTCAGGTAGCCCCCACAACTGAGCTGCTTTTTCAAAGGTACTGAGGTAAATTTGAGGATCTTAACCAGGCTCATAGACAGCAAAGTCCTTTGGAGTAATTTTTATTCTTGCTCCATCTCTGTCCTTTCTTGTTTCATCAGAATGAAACTTCTCTCTTTCAAATTTTAACTTTTCTACTTGTAATTCGGCATCCACTGCTCGTTGTTTCTCCCTCTCCTCAAACCCCATTCTCATTTTCTCAGCTTCCATCCTCAATCTCTCAGCTTCCAACTCTCGCTGTTTATCTTTTTCCTCAGCCTCCATCCTCAATCTCTCAGCTTCCAACTCTCTCTGCTTGTCTTTTTCCTCAGCCTCCATCCTCAACCTCTCAGCTTCCAACTCTCTCTGTTTTTCCTTCTCTGCACCTTCCATCCTCAACTTCTCTCTCAAGTACTCTATATAAGCGGGATTGCTTAAATATCCTTCTGGGGTCTCTTCTCTGACAGGTTGTTTTTGCTGGGCAGTTGCAAATCCTGTAAGTGCTACCCTCAATTCATCTACCCCTTTACCCTCATGAGGTAAATTGAATGTTATGCACTTCTCCACCAGCTCCTCTCTTTTCATTTTTATGTATTCAGCCATGGTCTTTGAGTTCACTCACTCTTTGCCACACACTCTTTGCCAGTCACTCTCACAAGAAATCTTGTTTTGTTATTTCTGTTTGCCACACAACTATTAGGGATTGTCTAGTATTCGTATCTCACTGCTACAGCCAACACCTGTGACGTAGTCTCCTTTGTCACCACGTGTCTTTGGGACTCTCTTTGGTTCATATCTGGATTCTCTGTTGTTCGTATCCCACCGCTACTGCCACCACCTGTGAGGCGTCCTTCCCTGGCTCTCCCTGTCAGGTTCCTACCTGCTCGTGGTTACTGCCTGTCTCTAGGCACCACCAGGGACTCCACCAGTCCGGACCGCTCTCTCTTATGATTTCTCTCCCCGCTCTAGCACAGATCTCAACAGATCCCCCTGCTAGGCAACCACCAGTAACGTCCCAATACTAGTATTCCCAGAGACTCTGAATACTGGTATTGTTATTCTCTTCACCGCTGCCACCATTTGTTACAGTTCCCCTTCAGCCTTGGTCATTACCTTACCCTCCCTTCTGGTCTGTGAAACCCCAGCCAAGGATCAGGCCTTTGGTAAACCAAATTAAGTATTTATTACAGATAACAAAGCTAACAAGATTAACAAGATTTCTTCTTAAGGCACATAAGCATATGGTTTTACTCAATACTAATCTGAACTCCACCTCCTTCCTGGTAAACAACTCTCTAAACCCCACCAAGCAATCCACTCTTTCTCTTCTCCCCCCAGATTCCACAATTCACCACCTCACATTCACCCAGATTTACCTGTCATCCTTTCCTTTATACTGTCAGCCATTTTAAACATTCAGCCAATCATCAAGCATTCTATTGCCCATTCACTCCCCCTCCTCTTTCACTACTTACCATGTATACTCTAAACAACCAGCACTTACCATATATACACTTATATATAGGAACATCACAGAAGCACAGACTAGATAAAATCAAAATACATTCACATCTGCTTTCACTTAGACTTAAGAACAGGGTGGTTCATGACAGGTGCTCTTGGAGGTCGCTGATTCATAGGGTATCCATAAGTCGTAGTCGACTTGGAGGCACATAACAGCAACAACAAATGTGGGAGAAACTCTACTCACAACAGCAACAGTCTGGTGGGTGAGGTTTAACAAGCTGTGGGATGGGGAACCTCAGCCCCAAAAGTCCAATGCAGCCCTCTAGGCCTCTGTGTCTGGCTTTTGATACCCTCCCTGGGCCAAACACTCTCCAAAGCCACAGCCCTCACTGGCCCTGCCTCAAACGTTTTTGCCTGGCTGGAATGTGTCCTTGAGCTCTGATAATGCAGCTTGCTTGCCTGGGTGGAGGACAGAGAGAGAGGGATGTGCGAGTGTGAAGAAACAAGCCTCCTGTACAAAACTAAAATTCAAATTTAATGCTCTGCCCACTCTGCCATGCCATTTTGCTCTAAGTCTGCCCCACCACTGCTTCAGAAGGGTGCCCAGAATGGACATGGCATGGATCACAACAGAAGTAACTGGTAATTCCATGTGGGGCCTATGCATGCCACTGGAATGATTTCTTTAACTCCAGCAGCCCTTAGTCAAGTTGCCATAATTATGCATATCTTAGCAGCTACCCCTTCTCACAATTATTGCTGGGTTGTGCCTGCCCCTGTTCCCCACAATCTCCACCATAGGCCACCACTTGAATACACTGAGTGTCCACACCAGACTAAACTCTAACATCTATAACTTATCCTTTTTTTATGCCACTTTGCCTCTTAACTGGAGTGAACAAGTAATCTTATGTGACTAGGAATGAAATCTGAAAATCTTCTGCCATGATGGACTCTCTGGCGGCACCAATCCCCAGAAAAGCCACAGGCATAGTTGGGGTTCCAGAAACCATTCAGCTCAGCAATGTTATGATGCATGGGAAGAACCCCAATGGCTCCCAATAATGGACCATAAATCTGTAATGCCCTTATTATCAAGATTATTGGTGGTCATTGCATGTTTTACATGGCAACTGAATTTCAGATACACCTGTGTCTAGGACTCATTTGCATTCACTGTATTCAAGAAGTTTGCATCAGTGCAACCCAGTAGGAAAAATCTACAACAAAAATAAATGATACTCTTTTAAAAAGTAAAGTCTAGGGAGAAAATTTGTGAAAGCCAGATTGCCTGCATTAAATGTAAAAAAAGTGAATAAATCTCATTCTATTTGTATTTCAGATCTATGGATAGTAGTGAGATATATGCCATCCAAGGAAGAGAAACTCAGGCTGGCCACCTAATAGCCTTTTTACCCAGCTTTAGAAATGAATGAATGTGTGTGGGTGGGTGGAAATAGTTGTCAGAATGCAATAAAATAGAACACTCCTTTTGGAAGCTAAAAAAGAACTGAGACAAAAACTTTACTAGCTGCAATCCTAAATACACTAACTAGGGAGTAAGCCCCAGTGAAAACAGTACTTATTTTCACTTAAGCATCCATAGGATCGCACTATATAAGTTCCCCCCCCTTTTGCTCATTGGTTTAGGCTTTTGGAATACATTTTCCTTGTAATTTTTAATGCAAAAAGGGAAAGTGATTAACATTTGAAAATAATGTTCTGCAATCTCGATCACAGTATATACATATTGACATTTTAACAGCTTCTTGCCAGGGTAAATCCTCATGACCATCTGCTGGGTATCATTGTCAGCTATAAAACACAGCAATATACATTTTCAAATGACTATATTAATCGTCTACGATAGACTGGTCCAAGGTCTCAGCTATTATATCTTTCTCTACCTAAGTTCAGCTCTCTTCTGATTAACATGTCAATAAATAAATAAAAACAACACAGGCAGCCAGTTCACACACACATCCCAGTCCTAGTTAGCCTCCTATGGTTTTGGATAGCTTTTGGTACACTGTGCGGCTTCTTCGTTTTCTGTGTTGTCCTCTCTCTGTCCTTTCTTTGTTCCCTTTTTATGGGTTGTGGACAGACAGATGGCAGTGCCTGATCACATCAGCACATGGCATTTTTGTGGGGAACCATATCATTATAATTTCATCGTTTCAATTGGTCACCTTTGTATCCCAAGGAACTCAGTGACATAGGCTGATCCTGTTTTACGCTCATTAAAAAGTCATGAGGTGACTCACCATCTCTCACCATAACCTTTCCTAATAAGTAGCTGTGAAGTTAAGACTGGAAGACACCGTACAAAACATCTAAGCTTCTGGAAGCAGTGATGGGGAGCCTGGTGCCATCCAGATGTTGCTGGTGTTAGATTAGAACTCCCAGCATCCCTGACCATATCAGCTATGCTGGTTGAGACTTAGGGGAGCTGGAATCCAGCAACATCTGGTGGGTCACAGGTGTCTATCTTTGCCTGGAATCAAGAGTAGGATACAAATGTGATAGCTGGTGATTCATGAACATCCCTGTGTTCACTCTGATTCCAAGTATGCAGATGCAAAGGACTTTTGTGTGTGTATGTGTGTGTTTGTAACATACTTTTAGATGTTTTTAGTGCCTTGTTCTTTGTTTGCCACCCTGGGATTCTTCTGGGAAGAATAGAAGTTTAATAAATAAAAATGATAATATACATCCAACAAGAATTTGCCACTGCCTTCACCCATGCTGTCTTTCCTCCTCCTCCTCAGCAATAAAAGGGGAAAGCAGCAATGTCAGACACTCCCACTCTTTGACAGAGCATCTTTTCCAGCAATGGGGACTGGCATTACAAGTCCAAGCATCCCTGGTGAAGAGGGCATGATGCCATTCACATACATTTCTACTAAGAAGTCCCAGCTTCCTCCTTAGTGGGAAAAGATACTCCACTGAGGAGCTGGAGCACCTCCTGCTGCCTTCATCACCACTTTCCCTCCCTTTTCCTGGCCCAGGTAAGAATGGTGGGTCCTTGAGGAGGCAGAGGAAGGTAGGCATTGGCAACATTGAGAGCCAATGTGGTGTAGTGGTTAGAGTGTTGGACTAGGACCTGGGAAAGGGTTCAAATCTCCATTCAGCCATGAAGCACACTGAGTGACCTTGGGCCAATAACTGCCTCTCAGCCTAACCCACCTCACAGGGTTGTTGTGGAGATTAATTTAGGAGGGGGAGAACCATGTACACCACTTTGAGCACCCTGGAGAAAAAGTGGGATATAAATGCAATAATAAATAATAAATAAACAAATTAACATGAGCTCAGTGGATGTCTGAGGTGTGGATCAAGCAGGTCCTGCTCCTATTTGATTTATCATGACATTCCCTAATGAATATTTCTTCATATTACTACAATTTTGTTTATTTATTATTTGATTTATATCCCGTTCTTCCTCCTAGCAGGAGCCCACTACTACTACTACTACTACTATGCTTGTAGTCCACCTTTATTCCAAGGAGCTCAAGGTGGTGTATGTGGTTGTACCCTTCTCCATTTTATCCTCACAACAATCCTGTGAGGTAGGTAAGGCTAAGAGACAGGTCACCTATTGACTGGGGATTTGAACCCTAGTCTCCCAGGTCCTAGTCCAACACTCTAACCACTATGCCACACTTAGGGTTGCCAGGTTCTTGGCCTGAGACTGATATTTAGGAGAAGAGAAAGTCAGCCAAGTGCAGGTGTTCTTCCAACTCTGTAATGGGAAAAACCATAAGGTGGAATTCTCCCTCCACAACTGTTAAAAGGTACAGAAGACCTCTTGGTTGCCAGGCCTGGCCTCCAAGAGGTCTTCTGTATCTTTAAAAGTTGTGGAGGGGGGGAGGAAGAATTCCACCTCGTAGTTTTTCCCATTACAGAGTTGCAAGAACACCTGCACTTGGCTGACCTTCTCTTCTCCTAAAGATACAGGATCAGTCTCAGGTCATGGACCTGGCAACCCTAGCCACACTGGTTTTAGACCACAGAGCAACGCCTCCCTGTGTAATAACCCCAGCAGAGGTATGAACTTACATTGGACTGTAAATATGAAAGGGGGGGGACCCCATTGCAAAAATATTTACCACTCAAAGGCAGATCAAGCAAACAGAATGTGTCAGAACTACATCTTCTCTAAGGGACCATTTGGGGAAAGAGTGTTTTCCCCATTCTCTCCCTCTTTCTCTCTCTGCACATATCTTTGCCAGATGCTGATAAGAAGAAGCAGAAAGTACAGACATAGCTCCTGGGATCTTTGTGAAAATGTAGCTTTCATTTCAGTGTCAGTTGTAAATATTTCATGAAGGACATATAAGTTAATAGAACTACTCCAGACTGAGACCGATGCAACTCAGATCAGCATCTGGCCTATTACTCTTATTATCGGGGGGGGGGCAAGAACTGTGCCTGAATGGGAGTATGACTGTTCAAAATGTTGTAAGCCCAAGGCTTGAAATAAAGACAGAGTAAAACAACAGCGAAGCTGTCCTCTGAGCCACATAAACTGCCAGATGGAAAGAAAGAGCAACATTTTCTTCTTTTTTTCCTGCCGGCACATGAATTATACTGTACCACACCTCTGGTGACGTGTTTCCCATAGACAGTTTTTAACAATGTCTTGGCTACACTCCAGTTATGCTTACAGGTGTATTTTTCTTCCAGTTTCTAGCACATTCAGCATCTTGTACGTATTTCCACACTTATGGAATGTTTCTCTAGTTTCTGAGCCATTGCAAGTGGGCTTTCCAAATGTATTAACTACTGTGGACAATGACATTCCAACAACCTGCCTTTTGCACTTACCTTTAGCAAATCTAATTAACTGAGCAATATCAAGGTTAATGTTCATGTGACTCCCTTCTGTATGCCATTTAGCTACAGTGCTTAATTCACTGAGGCTGCAATCCAATACACCCTTACTTGGGAGTAAGTCCCATTGAACTCAATGGAGCTTACTTCTGAGTAGACATGTATTGGATTGCAGCCTGAATCTGTCAGATAGATGGTTGCTTGGTTGGTTGGTTGGTTGGTTGGTTGGTTGGTTGGTTGGTTGGTTGGTTGGTTGGTTGGTTGGTTGGTTGGCTTTCCTGGATGACTGAAAAGAAACTTTTATTTTCAGTACACTAAGGCTGCAATCCTAATCCTATACCTGGTAATCACTTACCTGGGAGCAATTTCAGTGGAACTCATTGGGGCTTACTTCTGAGTAGACACACTAGGATTGCAATGTAATTAATAAAAGTAATCCTATAAATATTTATATACAACACTTTAATAGATTCTCCCTGGTCTCTCTCTCTCTCTCTCCTGTCTGTCCTTCCTTTTTTTTTTTTTTTTTCAATAATTTTTATTCAGATTTTCATAAAACATACAAGACAAAATCATAAAACATTCAAAGACAAAAAACAAAATCAAAAATAGTTAAACAAAAAGAAAAAAAGAAAAGAAGAAAAAAAAAAAAACAAAAATAAAAAATAAAGAGTAAAATATTGACTTCCCATTTGTCAAAGATCAAATCAGTTATAAGTCTATAATATATAGCAATCCTGTCTCTTAAGTCATATTATAAAATCACTTTCCTCCAGTAGTTATCTTACTTAATCATCAAATCTCATAAACATTACTTTATTCTTTCCACAAAAAGTCAAAGAGAGGTTTCAATTCTTTAAGAAATATATCTATCAATTTTTTTTTTCCAGATAAGCATATCGATTAATCCATCTCATTACTAATTATGATAATCTTATTGTCATAACCATAGTCAAAATAAACATTTCAATTAATCCATCACATCAGAATCTGTTAGGTTCAGTAATTTCAGTAGCCATTGTTCTATTATCTCTATTAGTTCCATTTTCCATCTTCCATCTTCAGTAGTCTTGTTAAGTCCAGTAATTTCAATATCCAATCTTCCATTATCAGTATTCCATAATAATCTTGCTGTCAAAGGCATAGTCATATAATAAGAGTCTGATGGGAATTACCTCTATCCCAAATATTTTCTTGCCATCCATTCTGAATAAGTTGCTGAAATACTGCTGTAAAATCATATCTCTGTTCTTTTTTTCAAAATACACTGGGTCATCTCTTAAAAGTTTTTCCATTGTCACATGGCTGCAGTTAATTCCATAGATTTTCTCTATATTGGGCTCCATCACATCATTCCAGTCCAGAAGATAATCCATGCCATTGATAACTTTATCTCTAGAATCTTCATTAATTTCTTCAGAGATAACATTGAGTTCCAAACAATAGATTTTATTTCTAAAGTCCATAGACTCCAAATCTTGTTCCTGTTCCACGTTTGTTCCAATCTCCGGGATCTCCTCTCTCACAGGGACCCCTATTCCAGTCTCCAGGGTCTCCTCTCTCACAGGGACCCCTATTCCAATCTCCGGGGTCTCCTCTCTCACAGGGACCCCTTCCAGGGTCACCTCTCTCACAGGGACCCTTATATCTTTAATCTCCTGCTTCATTTTACTCAATTCAATTTTCGTTATCTCAATCTCATTCATTATTCTCTGAAACATAGTTATTTCCAGATTCTCAGCCACTTTCTTAATTGCCATTTTAAAAGAAAAATATAGGAAAACCACTTCTTATTTCAGCAACAATTGGGTTAATACTCCAAACTTGGTGACATCACAGTATAAACAGAGCAGACAGCCTTATCTCTCCAATGGTTAAGTAAACAAAATGCAGTTCCCAGGATCGAAGCAATTAATGGCAATCGTCAAGAAACAGATTCGTCAAAATAAAATAGACCAAAAAGAGAGTAGTCTCAAAACAGTATAATATTTTTCAAAATAAAAATCTGGAATAGAAATCCCTCTTCTGTGTGTATCTTTAGAATGCAAATCCAGGACAGCTTTTTGCAACAAAAACAGAGATAAGCTATTAATTAGTGCGTAGCAGAGAGAAGTTACGGCTCCCCAGTGAGATGTCAAAAACCGATCAATCTGGCAAATCTCTTTTAAACAGCAACAATTTAAGTCAAGTAAAAGAAAAATATAGAAAGAAGGGTGCTTGCCTGTTAGTGCGTTCTCTCTTAGAAGATAAGATGAACGTTCGCTTTAACAGATAGAGCTTGCTGTTGAAAATCCGTCCCACCTTCGTCGGCTGGACCTCGTCCCATAAATTAATGAGATCTGGTCGTCCCAACAAAAATAGGCTTTGAGGTTAATCTCTTCGTTTCTCCCTACCCGGGAGAAGTTTAATCAGTCAAAAAAAAAGAAAAAACTGACTGATATATCTGAATAAGCTTCTTTTGAGGCAGGAGCCCGTCTCAAAAGCAGGCACAGGCTAAGTCACCCTTCCCGGAAGTCCTTTAAAAAGCACCTGTCTGTCCTTCCTGACATTGTTATTTCCTACTTGTGATCCTCCAGGCTCCAAGCTTATCTCACAGCTTGCCTTCCTTGCTATAGTGAAAGTCTGAATTTGAAAAATATAAGACCTGTCATATAAATATATTTATTGTACTTTTTCACATTTTTCTACCACACCTATTTTTCCAAAGAGACTCAAGGTAGCCAACAAATAGTAATAAAACAAACCAAAACAATCTTTAAAACCATAAAATCTGATATACATTCAAATTAATGGGTTAACAGTATTCATTTAATACATTCCAGCATATATGGATCTGGCCCTGTTTCAAAATCCAATTAGCAATGTTTTCATTGTCAATTGAAGAGTTTCTCTAGCTTGCAGAGGTATCTTTTCTAGTAGGGATGCATAATTAAGCCTTAAATCCCCAACCTGTTGTCCTCCAGATGTTTTGGACTACAATCCCCATCAGCCCCAGTCATACAATGGTCAGACTGAGGGATGATTGAAGTTGTAGTCCAACAACATTTGGAGGGCACCATGTTGGGAAAAGCTGCATAGCAGTAATGAAATTAGCAACATATTCTGTGTTTCAGAATTCATAACAATGTTGCTGCTGCTTCTCCTGACGTTCAGGATCCCACATAAGTCATGAGAGTGATGCGACACCTTAGCTGGTCTGATTACAAGTTAATTCCCATTAACTACAGTAAGATTTAAGCAGCCTAACTACGCACAGGATTGTAGCTCCACTGCTTTGTTCTGCCTTGAGCTTCTCTATGCAATAGTCTACTTCAGATCCATGAAGTGGGCAGAAAAGGTGATACATTGATTAAGATACCCTGGGGGACAAAGCAGAAACAGGAATGTCACTCACATCCTTGTTACTAATAGCTCAGCATCAAGGCTTAACTCTGTAGCCTTATTCAGTGCTGGCATCCAACCAAAGAACTTATGTGAACTTAGTAGTAAAGAATAAAGAGTCACCACTTAGGGGCCAGTTAACATAGAAACCTGATGTTAGTGTAAAAAAGGTGTGACATGGAAGTGAATCTTGGGCTCTTGCATGACACACCACATATAGGATGTTCCTGTGGTTCAGTGTATGCAATGACATGCACATTCATACGTACATAACCCTTATCATACAATCCATCATTTATGGTGGCTGGATCATATGGAGACACATGATGAAGGATGTGCTCAATCACACACTTTAAATCTGCATGGGGAGGGCGTACTTAGTCTTAAGACTTACTATCACACCAGTCTGTTTGTTGGGCTGATGCATGAACTACCCCTCAAGTGATTGCAATGAAACTCTGAAGTCTATCTAGCATTAGGAATAAACACTTCTAGGGCGGCTTGTTCTTAGCATCCCTTACTGTAGAAATTAAACATTGTGGTGGCACTAATTAAAGTATGAATTTGTCTAATAAATGAGTGGTGTGAAATACACAACAAATACAAGATAGAATGTTCTGCCTGCAACATTTATTTATAATCATATTCAAAGTCTCTCTTTTTACCATAGCTCATGCAAAGTGGCTTATATATCATAAAAACACAATACAATTTTAAAAACCAGATAATTTAAGTGGCAGCAGAACAAAATTTAAAAACATAGGACAGATAAAAATAAAGCATGGTTATAGATTCAGCAGCTTAAAAAGTAATGCATTCTAAAACTGGTCTCTAATTTAAGCTTATGCAGTTAATTTTCTATAGTACTCGTGTTTACTGATCCATTATTTTTGACCTGTTGTAGGAAAGGAAGGAAGGAAGGAGGCTTGCCAAGGAGAATCTCACGGAATGCCTTCTGCCTTCTGGCATGAACTGTCCCTGATAAATCATTTTTAATCTTGATTATATCCAACTATAGAAAGATAGCTGTAGGGTTCTAGCTAATTCCATAGCAGTCGGGCAGAGCAATCCCACAGAGGTGGGAGCAGGGAGAGGACAGCCACTTCCAAAGTCCTGTCAGGTCAGAAGTTGTGCTCTTTTTCCTTTTTCCTCATCTGTTCCGTGCTTTAGTTCTCCCCCTCTCTTTGGTTCCAATGGCAGAGGAAATTACTATACCACTTCCAGGACTGGCATAGTCTCTCCCTCACCCCACCCCAGCTTTGTAGGTGTGTCTAAGGAATGAAGGGGCTTTGGATCTGGCAGAGCCAAAAACCTCCCCAATCTGTCCCAACATGCCCTCAGAATGCCCCCCCTTTTTCCTACTGCCCTCAGTGTCCTGGCGATCGGCAATGGCAGTAGAACTTTCCACCAATGCACTAGGAATGCCCCTGACCACAGGCCTCGTCTCCCAACTGCAGACCTCCCTCTCCGACCATGGAGATAGAGGTCTGTAATGTTGAATAGCGTCCCAGCTGCCCTATCTGGGAGCTTAGGAGTCCTTCCTCAGAATGCATGAAAATGCTATTTCCCTGGTTACCATTTATACCCCAACATACACTCCCACAAGCATTAGTGATGGCCAGCTACATGCATGGCTGTGAAAGAGGATTGGGCAAATTCATGGATAATAAGGCTATCAATGGCTACTAGCTAAGATAGCTATGTTCTACCTCCACTGTTGTAGGCAGTATGCCTCTGAATGTCAGTAGCTGGGAATCGCAGGTGGACAGAGTGCTGTTGTGCTCAAGTTCTGCTTGCTGACTTCCCATGGATATCTGGTTGGCGAGCACTGGACTAGATGAGCTCTTGGCCTGATCCAATAGGGCTCTTCTTATGTTCTTAACATAGAGACAGCAAATCTCAGAGGTGCTGGCACAGAAGTAGTTCCACTTTGCCTGTCAACAGCCTCATCTCAAAGGAACAAAAAGAGTTTCTCATTTAGGAGAAAACCTTCACCAGGCACAGAATGTGAAAGTGAAATATTGATCTTTTCAAATATCCCTATCTGGATGGTCCTGCAGTCACATAATAGCAATTTTGATAAAGGAAGAGAAGTCTGTCTTAAAAGTCATGAGGTCAAACATTTTTCTCCACATGTGAGACATTATTGAAATATGAGGTGTACAATCTGCAAGGGAATAACAATTGTAATGATATTACACGTTTAAGACCCAAGCTGAATATAATGTAACTTTAGTACCTAATTTCTCCTGAGGCATCAACACCATTTATCACTGCTATTGCCATGTGGCATATCTGAACTATCATGATAGGGATTTTATGGGGAAATGAAAGCATTCAATATGGTCTCTCTTTCCTAATGCTCTGATGTCAGTGACAATATTGCTAGCAGCAGTGAACATGCATCTTCAACACATACTTGAGAAACATTCATTTGGCCAAGCAGCTCTTCATTGGTGTTGACCTGTTGTGGGGTCATTCTCAGTAATAGCTTTCCAACCAGGTGCAAAGGTTTTTCAGGCATATTGTTGATTGATAATACCATGAGACTGAGTGGCTTTCTTTTGCAAGGGTATTGAAGTCTCTCTGGGAATATTGACATTCTCCTGTCTCCCCACCCCACTCCCAGCAGGGAGGAACACTAGAAGAACAAGGATTAAAAATCAGCCTAAATTGCTTCCATAGTGCCAGTCAGTGGGTGAGAGCAGAGTAGATGAGTGAACTCACAAACTCTGGTGGTCTCTAGAGGTTACAGTTCTGCCCTGCTCTTTGGGGAAGCATGAGCATGTATACTGTGCACACATAATGCACAAATTCCTTCCTAGTTACCCCAGAGGAGGTAAACATTTGTCATCATCATCATCACTTTATTGTCAGACCATAGGTCGTCACAACAACACAATATCACAAAATCACAACCTATAATAAAACAGTAGTATAAAACAAACTTAAAACTAAACAGTTAAAACGGCAGTATAAAACAAGCTTATAGACTAAACAAGTTACTTCTAAAAGCCTGGAAAGTATGTTTAATTCCCCTTAGCTTCCAATTCAAGCAAATATTTTGCTCTCAGCCTTTGGGCCGCCAAAGCAAAAAGGGCTACCCGGTATGTAATCCAATAGTTAGTATCAGCTAAGAGTAAATGCACGATCTGGTCAACGCTAAGGGATTTTCGATAATTAATTAAAATGTTAAGAAACTTAGTTCTTGGGTGGTCGTAAAGGGGGCACTCTAAAAGATAATGAGAAAGGTCTTCCAGCTTTCCCGACTGGCATATGCATTTCCTCTGTTCCAAAGGAGTCTGAAGATAACGACCAGCTAGGAGAGCGGATGGCATTGTTTGAAATCTTAAGGCAGTAAAGGCGAATCGTAAATGTGGTGGTAAAGGGATTGACAAATAGTTCGCTCTTATATGATCTAATTTATATAGCCTAAACCAGGTGGAAAACTTAGAATTAATGATTGTCAGTCTATCCATCCACTCGCAATAATCTTTTATCTGGATTTGGGTTTTTGCTTTGCATAGTAATAAGGGCGAGTGAAGTGGGATGTGATAATGTAGATGGATAGCCTGTAATTTTGAATTCCATTTGTCATCCCTGACGACCCTATCAAAACAAGCCTTCGCCAAGACCTTTGAGGAGGAATTTATTGAGAGGTACCAATACGTTAACAGTGAGTGGTGAATCCAGGCGCTGAGCGGGAGAAGCCCCGCTTCAGCTCTTAAGAAAGCAGCCGGCGAGGAAGGGGGGAGATTCAGGAGCGCTCTAACAAATTTATTTGTATAACTTCTAAAGAAGGAAAGGAAGGTACTGACCATCCCCAAATAGCTGCCCCATAGGTAATCTGGGGGAGAACCTTGTTCAGAAAAACTTTCAATGCGGGGGCCACTAAGTGGCCACCTGTAGACCTATAAAAACGGAGGATGTGACCAACTGATCTTACTGCTAAAAGTTTTACAGCGTCAATTTGTTGTTTCCATGACAGGGTATCTTGAAAGAGGATGCCAAGATATTTAAAGGCACGACATTGGGCTATGGGTTGGTTCCCTATATACCATTTATGTTTAGAGTATTTTTTCCCAAAGACCATGATTTTGGTTTTCTGGTGGTTTACCTGAAGAGACTCTTTTTTACAATATGCGTCTAGGTTTACCAATAACCTCCTTAAACCAATTGGGGTCAAAGAGAGCAGAGTCATGTCATCTGCGTATAGTAAAATGGATAGTTTCCTAGATCCTATCGAAGGGGGGGGGGAATTTCGGTCCCGCCAGGTCAGTAACTATATCATTTAAATAAAGATTAAACAAGGCAGGCGCTAAAAGACAGCCCTGTTTTACACCTTTATTAGCCGATATAGGTTCGGTTAAATTATTACCCACCCTAATTCTCAAGCTGTTATTGGAATATAGCTCTTTCATCAGATATAGGAGACGTTTGTCAATATTGGTACAGGCAAATTTGGCCCACAAACGATTTCTGTCAATAGAGTCGAAAGCAGCCGCTAAGTCAACAAAGGTGGCGTAGAGGTGTTTAGTGGGCCCATTAATTGACTGTTGAGCCAAGAAGAGAAGGGTAGCGCAGTGGTCAATGGTGGACTGACCTTTTCGGAATCCCGCCTGTTCAGGATGTATAACCATATTGGCAGTTTCCCATTCTTCCAGCTTAAGTAAGAGAAATCTACTATACAGTTTAGCTCCTACATCTAGAAGACTAATAGGGCAATAGTTGTTAGGATCTTGTTTCTTGCCTTTTTTAAAAATAGGGATGACAATACTCTGTTTCCAACCTTCGGGCATATTGCCTGTGGCATTGATATAAGTAAATAAATTTGCCAGGAGCGGAGCCCACCAATCTGAAAAGTTAGAAAAAAGTTCCAGAGGTATCATGTCCTCCCCTGGGGCTTTGCCACTTTTTAATAAGGAGATAAGAGACGTAATTTGGCCTGTTGAAACTGGTGGCCAATTAGGAAGGCTATCCTGGATTGGCCATGGGCAGAAGGTATTTGAGACGGCTGTGGTAGTATAAAGTTTTGTAAAATGATCAATCCATCTGGAGGGGGATAGTTGACCAGAATCATAAGATCTAGATGGATATGAACCGTTAGATACTATATACCAAAACTGTCGTTCATTCCCCTCCAGGAGAGCTTGATTTAATAGCTGCCATTGTGCACATGCATGTGAAAGCTTTTTTTGTCTCAGCAGAAGCCTATATATGAAGAACGCAGAGAAACAAGATGGTCATAATTAAATGCGGAAGGATCACTTCTTCTTTTTCTAGCGTAATTGACTAAATGACGCTTAGCCGCTTTGCATTCAAAATCAAACCATTTCCTATTTTTGGGGGGAGGAGGTTTTTGGGGGCCTGAGAAACTCACCACTGGTTTAAGCTGGGAGATTATAATCTGGTAAGAATGGAAAGCATCCAGCTCACTCAATTCTCCCCTAATGAGGGGAGATATAGCAATACTCTCAAGTAAGTTTGCTATTGCAGTTTGTAGAGGCGGGGACCATCTAAGTCTGCGTTCAGCTAGTTGGAAGCCCTCGATAGATGTTAAAATTGGGGAAGACCATGGGTGGCGCAGATGTAACACTGTCAAGGAGGGAAAATGGTCACTATCGATTCTATCCAATACATTAAACTCATAAACCTCCTTAAAAAGCGTGCAAGACACCAGCATGAAATCTATCACGCTGGCTCCCTGATGGGAAGAGTAAGTAAAGGTTCCCTTTGAATGATCTAATCTTGAGCCATGGAGGCATTCTAAACTATGCGTCTGAATTAGTTCAATGAGTCTCAGGCCTTGTTTGTTCGTTACCTGGTCTTGGGAAACTCTATCATTCAGAAAGGTACTAGGGGAGGGGTCATGGTTAGATGCAGGCCAACTAGGCCAACCAGGTCCCATCCTGGCATTAAAATCTCCACATATAATTATCCTACAAGAAGGATGTTGACATTCCAGGAAGGTTAGGTATTCCGAGAGGTGATCCCAAATACTGCCTGGAACCAGATTACTTGCCACAGTAGGGGGAAAATAAACATTTATAATAATCAAGTCACCCGTCATTGGTCCGTTAAGCCGGACCCCCTGAACATAGTGATCACAATTTGGGGTCAGAGCCTGTATATCAACCATAAGATCCACAGAAATAAATATACAAAGACCCCCACTCCCTCTACCCTTAGATTTAGATTTTATCGTGGGAAGCGTAAAGGCTCAGAAACCATTTAGAGAAATAGATGTATCTGAAGTCAACCAAGTTTCTTGCAAACAAACGATCCCATATTGGAGGAGAAAGGGGGATGGATCCTCTTCCTTAAATTTATTGGACCAACCCATGATATTCCATGAAAGTATTTGTAGCTGTCAGTTTATGGGAGATAATTTCATATTGTTTAAAGAATGAGTATCACAGGGCGAAGAATGTAACGAGGACGTGGTCCATGGTAGAGAGTTCGCACTATTAGGCGTAAGTTGGGAGGAAGCTACGAAGTGGCTTTTGCTAGTAGATAGCAGGTCAATATTGGTAAGCAATCCCGATTCAGCCTTTTCCTCGACGTTCAAGACAATCTCATTACACGTGTTTTCCGTTGGCTGTTCATGAATGAGGGAAAGGCGCAAAGTAAGTTGGACCAGTCTATCCAGGATTTTATCTCTGTCAGACAAAGGCAGTAAACTGAACGACTGGAACAGGGCCAGTTCCTCTTCAATCGGTGGGTTAACATTCCAGAACTCATGGGAACAGTCCTTAGAAGTTAAAATTTGTGGCTGGACCTGTGGAAGGGGAGATAGGCTATCGCGTTCCAAGGACGAAGGCATCGAGGGGTGTGATGTCAGGATATTCAAGTTATTTGAGTACGATCAGACTGTAGATCCGATATTTCTAGTTAAAACTGCTGGTTCAAGTGGTTTGGGTAGGCTAGGACCATTGGACCGTTGTTCTCGTGAATCCAAATCGATCAGCAATTTACTATCACCATAGGTTGAACACCTCATAGCACTTTGGGGAGAAGCACGGGGGAAAGTTAGTCTCGTTGGGGGCATCAGATTCTCAAAAAATCTTAAGGCAAATAGACCTAGTTCAACCAATTTGTCTTTAGAGTACCATACCTGATTTGTTGTTTCCAAAGAGGAAAAGGAGACCACCGCCCTAGCTCTAAAGTTGTTATAATAAAGATATTCCACCTGAGTGATATCTCTACTCTTTAAGGGCATTGTCATGACTTTGTTAACAATAGAAAGAAAGTGAGATTTCCTAAGAGAGGAATGAATAAAGCCCCATGGCTTTGGATAGTTTTCAAAGACCAATTTTGATCTATTAAGAACAAGATTCCATCGTTGCAGTGTCTCAAAGGTTGGGGAATTTTGTAGGGGATATGCACCCATTAAAACATCATTCCATGGGTCCTGGTGTAGAGGACTATGTATCGGGCAAGGAATGCCAAGACTATCCTGGTTCTCCTGCACCAAGGTAGGAAGAGAAGATTTTATTCCAGCGTCCGTGAGTTTTGGTGAAAACCCCTTATTTAGGGGGGTCTCTCGCTCAGACGTGGTTTTCTTATTGTCCTTCATCAATGGATTTTCCATTATCTTAAATAGTCTCTTAAAGTTCATCTTGTTATTTTTAGAAGTTTTATGAGTTTTGATATTTTTGATGTTTTTAGTCTTTTTTTGATGTAATGCTGGGCCCCTTTTCTTTCCCCGTTTAGATTTTAAGAGGGCGGTCTTTTTGGCCGGAGGATGATTTAAGGAATAGGTCTGAGTGGTAATCCGTCACAGGGTCTGAATATCGTGAGATAGAGCAACTAATGTTGTTAATAATGAATTACATTCACTTAAGAAGGTTTTAATATGCTCTAAATCCACTGCGATCGTATAAATCGAGCCTAATAAAATATCATCTCTAGGGGAGGGGGCAACCAATGGCACTTGATTGATAGTCTCTTCCAAAGGTTGATCAGGATAGTAATCAAAAGAGGGGGTCACCTCTGGTGATTTTCTAAGTGAAATATGTGCTTCCAAGAAGGAGCCATGCAGCTGGGGAGTAGGCTCTTGTGGAAAGTTGCCAGGTAGGGACGTTGTAGAGGTCGACTCTAAGCCTTTATTGTTACGGTCTTTCGGAGACTTTGATTGATTTAAATTTTGCCTGTCTGCTAGCTCTATTTCCGTGGCTAGGTCCGGCAAATCTGGGACACTCCTTGCGTTGAATGAATAAGCCTTAATCGGGAGGGACCAATCCAGAGGAGTAGTTGCAGCTTTCTTTATTTCTATCTCAGAGGATTGCTGTATTATTATGTCATGAAAGTCTGTAATTTTCAGCTGCCCCTTTAAATCCCTAGATGAGTGTAAATCGAGCTGTTTTGAAACTTTTTCTTGAGGTGCTCTCGAGCTTCTCTGTTTCTTTATTTTAGGTTTTTTTTCAGGTAAGCACTCAAGAGGAGGTGGAGAATCCAACACTTTCCTTACATTTCTTGTTAGCACCATGGTGTAAAATAGATAAATGTTTTAGTTATCAGCCTTGGGGTTAATTTCTCAACAGTTCTCGGCGTTTCAAGGGCAAAGAGTAATGTTGGCAGTTAGCCATTCAGTTTCTTCTATTCCGGCTGAAAGCATGCCCTAGTTCAATTGTTATTTTTTAGTTGTAAAAGTATACTGCTGAGAGCACTGTCGGATGAATTAATTGGAAGATAAGGTAGAATTCCTTGGGCTTGTAACAAAAACTCACCCAGTGCCGACCAAACCGGAACTGGAACCGCCTAAACATTTGTCTGGACTATACCATCTCAAGACTATAGATTGGAGTGCAAGTGATCGGATGCTCCTCTCTCATCTTGTCATGCTGGTATATTATGCACAAAGTATGTATGTATGGAATTACATACAAACTGGTGGCCTCCAGATGTTGTGAACTAAGCTCTCTTCAGCCTTAATCAGTACAGCCAATGGTCAGAGTTTATAGGAATTGTAGTCCAAAACATCTGGAGGGCATCAGGTTTGTGAAAGCTGGTATGAACAGTTTATCATGTGAAACCAGATACATTTACCAGCTTAAACAGAACTAGGCCTCTCTTTTTTCCCATTTGGGTACCCCATTGATACACCCACAACATCATGGAGGTGGCTTGTATATACTCACAAACCTCAGAGAGGCTGCCTTAAACATGCATGACCATGCTTTTTGCTGAGGGGGGGATGTCGAACAACTTTGTTCTCATGCTTCATCCCTCCAAGGCAAAGATGCACACACACCCATGAGGCAGGTGGAGGCCCACAATTCTAGTTCAATTTTAAAAGGCTATCAGGATTTTTGAAAAAGCTCATCACTACATAATAGTTATATACAGGATACATGTTCAGGTCTCCAGCATTCCAGATATGTTGGATGTTTTCTCTGTTCCCTTTAGTTCTTACCTTACTAGCTTGCTTTTAAAACTCATGTCATTATGGCTCCTTTTTAGTTCACCAATGTATCTGATGAAATAGGCTGATGCTTATCAAAGCTTGTTAATGACACAGAATGAATCAAATCATGTAAGGTTACATAATCAGTCCAAATATAGCAGCAGTCCTCAGCCCTCACAAGCTGAAAAGAAAAATCCAGGAGCAAATCATTCAGAGTGTTCAGCGCACTTCAAATGCAATATGTTAATCATCTTTACAACAACCCTGTAAGTTAGGTGAATATTATTTATTAATCTCCATATCCCAGTTGGGAATTGGAGGCTGAGAGTACATGACCAAGGAGAAGTTTGAGATAAGTATTTCCTGGCTCACACTCTAAAGCCCTTTTCAGATATTAATTTAGTGTGCATGGAGGTGACATCTGTTCCTAAACTACATGTGTTCACTGTAAAGTTCAAAAATAGCCTTGTAAATGCTGAATATGTGGAGGACTGCCTATATCAGCAATTGCCAGGACAAGAATCAAGTTGGTTCTGTGTATGCCTCCTCCATGCAGTGAGCTATCAGAACTGAAGTATCTCTCTGGCAATGAACAGTACTCTCTTGGCCCCACCAGCCCAGCTTGGTCATTGAGCCTTCCTAGAGAGGAAGAGCAAGCATCCCTACTAATCATACCTGCCTGGGTGGCAGAACACAGAGAAGGGACTTAGAAGATGAGCAGGTTGATGCAAGAAGAGGTGATCTCTCAAACCTTTTATGCTGCAACATCTGTGAAGATGAATGTTTCTGAGGGATCTGGGCATGCTCATAAATAGGCTTAGTAGGAGCCTAAACTACTACCCTTTGTGAAGACTGTCACATTGCTTAATACATTGCAGTTACATGCAAACTAGATTCTTGGAATAAAAGCCTTGAAGAGGCTGCCCGCTAATCAAAATAAAACAACAGTAAGCAGTGAAACCTTTTAATTCTGCTGGTTAGCATTTTGGCACAAAGACAATTAAAGAAGCCAGGCAACGATTATCAACAGCTTTTGTGCCTAGATCTATACATGCTCAAGCTACATGAAATTAAATCACATGAATATGACATTAACTTTTATCTGACCTCATCCTGTGGCATACTCTACAATCTGTTATCAATGATGTTTCAGGCAATGTCTCTGGGCAGGGTCACATACAGCTTTTGTATCGGCAAGTGTATCTGTCAGGATAAATTAAGCAGACCCAAGTAACCATCAGCATACATGGGAAAATATTTCTTGCCCCTTGAGATTCACCTCCTCTAATAAGAGGGACCTAGGTGTGTAGTTATAAGCATAGGGTCATCACCACTGTACTGCATACATATGTATGAACACAGACCGCCATCCTTCCTAAGGGATAGTCCAATATCCCATAAATATGCCTAGGTCTTTATCAAGTTACCTTTGCCAGCTTTCACTAAATCCCTTAGGCTGCAATCCTATACATGTGAGAGTGAGCCCCAATGAAACCAATTGAACTTGATTGTTGAGAAGATGTGTATAGCATTGGGCTTTTAAAGGTGCATTCATATGACTGATGGTTTGGGGGGGAGGGGAATTCAGCAAAGTTATCCTCCCTGATGACTTGTGGAATACAATTGCTCATTACAAAGTCTGTTGATCCCTTCCAAAGATCCAATCGGATTGACTGAATGGAAAGTCAGCAGGAGACAGCTGCAAGAAGAGCATGCATTCATGCTTAGGAATGCGTGCACAGTCACACAGAGTGGGAAGGGACGTCTCCCAACAGGGGCAGCAGTGACTAGGCAGAACACCTGAAGCACATAAGAGATGATAAAAAAGATGTCAGATAACTGTGCCCGGAGAGGAACCTCCATACTGTGGGTTATTCCGTAACAGGAATAGGAATGAGTCATGCTTGGTAAGTTCATTTGGAAGGGCTGAACCAAAGCTTCTGCTTCACATGAAGAAGGTGGCAGGTTCAAACTCCAGCATCTCCAGAAAGGTGTAAGAGAGACTCCTGACTGAAATTCTGGAGAGCCACTGCCAGTCAGTGTAAGTACTGAACTAGATGGACCAATGGTCTGACTCAGTTCGAGGCAGCTTCCTATCTTCCCCTCTGGCAGTTTGATGAGGGATATGAGCCAGGACAGCTGGAACTAGGGATGGATGAGAATTTCTATTCAGTTTGCATTTCAAGCAGAATTGATCAAATTCACAGTTTCCGAAAAAAATATGAGAACTGAAACACAGCCGTCCGGGCAGTGGGAAAGAAGCCTGCAAAGCTGAGGAAGACTTCTGCTAAGGAAATGTTGTTGGATGTTGCAGCACGCCTGGAAGTGCTGGAAGCCTCTACCAGCAAAACTACCCCTTCAGCGGAAAGGCCTGTGGAGGAAGAGCAAGTGGAGAAGAGACCTCAGCAACTGCAAACAGGGGAGACCTCAGGAGCCACAGCCACCAGGAAACCCCCCCGCAGGTGATGCCAATGCACATGCACAACCGTGGGGATGGCCGACTTCATGCCAGTCTCCCCCGTGGGGATGGCCGTATTGGGGGGCTACAGAGCCATCATTAGGTACAGCTGTGGGAACTGTGCCAGGGGAAGGTCAGAGGCCATCAGGGGGACATACAACAACTGAACAGGAGCTAATCACGGCTACAACAGTTAGTGCAGGTACACAGGAGGAGAGGCAGAACGAGTAGAGAAGGCAGGAGTTGAGGTTAAGGATGCATATGCAGAGGTCAGAGATACAGACATCCCATATGGCAGAGCGTCTAGTCATCTGGGGTATCATTTTGTTCCAGCAACTAAGGAGAAGATATGGAAGGGAGAGTTTGTGGATGTTTTCTCACTCCTTTTTCGAGAACCGGAGCAAGTGGATAAAAACGCAGGGGAACAAAAGGAGAAAGAAAGGTATAAAAGGAAGAAAGCGGATCGGAATTGGTCTAATTGGCTGGCAGGCTTCCTGACTTACGCAGGGGTGGTATTAGAAAAACAGCCCAATAAAGGGGCTGTGCTCATGAAATACACTGATATTGTATTTAGAGCATATAATGAATTCATGGGTGGGGCCTGGTTGGCTTATGATGAGGCCTTTAGGATGCAGGTAGCTTTTGACTCAAGTTTGAGATGGGACAGGCAGGAGCCAGAATTGTGGCTACAATTCATGTCCGGAGCAAAGGCTATATCTGGGGATAGGTCAGATAGTGGTCATCTGGTATCTAAGTTGCAGGCTACCAGCACAGCCTATGGAAGCACGGGACAGGTGGTTCAACCTCGCTTGCTCTGTTGAGAGTACAGCTCCTATGGACACTGTGCTAGGAACCCATGCCACTTCAGGCATGAATGCTCCATTGGGGGGGTGTCACCCGTTCACCAGTTGCCCCAGGGGCAGGAATTTCAGGGATAACCAAGGGAGGAAACCAGGGGCAGCTGGCCCTGCTGAAAGCTAGGGCCTTCAGTCCCATTAGGTTATCAGTTTTGAATAGATTGTTAATGAACTATCCCAAGTTAGGGGATAGGCGTTATCTGTGGGAAGGTTTTAAGGAAGGGTTTAGGATACCCTATCAGAGGCCAAGGGTTGCTTGTTTTAATAGGAATTTGAGATCAGTTGAAGGAATGCAATGGGTAATTAGAGCTAAGATAAATAAGGAAGTGCATGCAGGTAGAGTACTGGGTCCATTCTCTTCCCCCCCCCCTTTACCAATGCTGCACACATCTCCTCTGTTTGTGGTTCCAAAAAAGGAGGCAGGGCAATTTAGGTTGGGTCACCACCTGTCATATCCAAAAGATGATTCTGTGAATGGCAGCATTCCGAAAGAGTTATGTTCAGTTCGCTACACGTCTTTTGACAGTTCAGTGAAGGTGGTGCTCAGGTGCGGGCACGGGGCACAGATGGGGAAGTGCGACATCAAGTCGGCCTTCCACCTCCTTCCAATTCATCCAAAGGATTTTGATTTATTAGATTTCTATTATGAAGGGCAGTATTACGTTGATAGGGCCTTTCCCATGTGTTGCTCTATATCTTGTGCTGCATTTGAGTGCTTTAGTTCATTCTGGAGCAGCCTATGACAGGGCAGGTAAGGAATTTGCAGAATTTAGAGCAGGTAAGGGGTGGCCACAGGCATGGCCCATTGAAGTGGACCAGTTGATGGAGTACAGTGTATGCTTGTGGGCGCAAAGATTATCCGTAAGCACAATAAGAGGCAAGTTGGCGGGTTTAGCTTTTATAGCTAAGATGAAAAGGGTACAAGATACTTAAGTAGATTTCTGCATTAAGAAAATGATGGAGGGGTGGTTAAGGGAGCGGTTCAGGACACAGGATCAGAGGGCACCCATCTCACCAAGCTTACTTAAAGGAATGAGGCAACAGTGGAACAAATTATGCACTACTCCATATGAGGCTGCGTTATTCCATGAGGCTGCATTGACAGCCTTTTTTGGAGCATTTAGAATAGGGGAATTGGTAGTGGAATTGAGAGCTGACCTGTTAGATTGGGTGCTGCAGTTCAAGGATATTTTGTTCATAGGCCAGGGGGTGCAGCTTCGAGTTCGATGGCCCAAGACAGATCAGAAATGAAGGGGATCTGTGGTGGGTTTGGGGCTATCTACAGAAGGAGACATATGTCCAGTAAAGGTGCTGGAGGAATACGGGGCTTACAGGGGAGATGCTACCTTTTTCGCCATGAGGATGGCTGGCCGTTGACCAAGTATCAATTTTGGGCCCTAACTAAGAGGGCCCTGGAGGGCCTGGGCATGAGTCCCACCAATTTCGGTACTCACTCGTTTTGGATTGAGGCAGCTTCATCAGCTGCATAGGCTGGTATGCCAGCATGCATATTCAGAGCATCAGCAGATGGAAGTCAGCAGCCTATAAGGCTTATGTGTGGCCCCTGAAGGGCGGGAAAACACAGAAGTAATAGGCCCTGTCATGAACCTGTAATGGTCATGAGTTATTAAAAATCTAATAGCAATACTTTGGCTCCAGTAAGGGACTCTGGGAGACGGTTACAGTTAGAAAAGACAAGCCTTTGCCAATTTGCAAATTTGAGTTTCACTTCCCAGCTGAAGATGGTTAGAGAAGCCTTAACAAGCTGCACCTGTTTATCTTTGCTGATTAGGAAGTGCCTGGTACCCAAGGTCATCCTTGGCCTGTACAGTTGGAAAACACAGTTGGGAGGGGGGCCTGAAGGCGCAAAAATGGGAGAAACATCGAGAAGAAAGTTACATCAGCCAATTCCTGATTGGTCAATTAATTTTGGACCGTTAGGATCCTTTTCCCTTAAGTATAGGGCTAGAGACCCATAGCCTTTGTTCTCTGTTCTCTGCCTATGCTGACTGGCACCAGAGTTCCAAACCTTTCTGCCTTATGGTTCCAGGGGTTGCTTATGGGAAGGCAACCTATGTCTGGTTCCATTGCTTTATGTTGAACATCCATCTCTCTTAGGAGAGGTGCCACGCAACCAACTACCTCGTGTGTAAGTAGTTAGGTGAGTTAGTTTGTTATTTTCTTGTTGTGTGTATGAATTCTCTTGTAAGAACCTAAACCCCTGTTGGGTGAATGGTCTTAAAGGATTACTTGCTGCTATATGTTAAGTGCACTTATATATCTTAATAAAGCTACTTCTATTTAACCTGGTGTGTTCAATTGAGAGAAGGGGTAGTTCTGGATTCAGTAACTTGACCAATCTCAGTCACTAACTACCAAAGAAGGTTAAGAAGTTAAAGGCTTGGATTTTAAGTGTTAAACCAGCGGTGCCTGACAAGGAGTGTAACTGTGACTCTTGCCTTTTAGGACCTTGGTTTTATATATCTTCTGGGCTCAGAGATCCCCTGGCTCTGAGTGGACCAGTATACAGGGGTGGTGGAAGCCTACCTTCTACCTTGCAGGGTTGATGTGAGCGTACACAGCCTTGGCAAGGGTGAAGTGATAGCTTTTTGGTTCCAGTCTCATTTCCCTAAGGGTGGGGGTCTGAGTCTGATGCATGAACCCAGTACCTTGAGGGTCTGGGGGTCATGACAGGCCCAACACTGACAATTTTGTTCCTTCTCTTGCAAGTGGCTGGGATGGAAGTGAACGCCTTTGGGTTCTCATCACCAGCCACAGTATCATATTCTGGCCCAGTCATAGGGCATGGTGCTCTAGGCTGGGGACCCAGCTGGGATGCAGCCAGATGGCAGTGGTCCAATGGTTGGGCCGGAGAGGATTAACTTGGGATAGGCTTTTGCCTCTTCTCTTTCATCCAGGTAAGGTCAAACTAACTCTACAAATACTAATCATACACACTGGTGGCAATGACCTCGGTCTGTTGAAAGGAAAGACCCTCATTCTGCAGGCATTCAGGGATTTGGAATTGGGCAAAGATGGCCTGGAGTGGTTATTTTATGGTCAAATATTTTGCCTCGGCAAGTTTGGAGGGGTGATGGGAATCCTAGGGCATTAGATAAGGCGGGCAGGAAAGTTAATAGAGAGCTCAGGTTGGCATTGCTGAAAGTAGGTGATGGAACAATTCCTCATCTGGAGATCAAGCGTTACAGGAAAGAGCTCTATAGAGATGATGGGGTTCACCTTTCCGACTTAGGGAATGACATTTTCTTAGAAGACCTGCATAGGGGATTGAAAGAGGCTATTTGGGCCAGGTGGGGGAAGGACTAAGTTGAGACTTGTCCTCCTCCTGTGGCAGGTGCATGTGGGAAAGGGAAGAGGGGTGTACAAGCGATGAGTATCCTGAGGCACTTTTCAGGTGAACAGTTACCCCCGAGATTTGCACACAGGGCTGTGGGACCTTGTGGGGCAGGATATGGACATTGTTGAGGTTAACCTGTGTCACTCACCCGGAGTTATGGGTCTTCAGGGGGGCGTGAATCAGGAAAACCTTCCTCTGCACCTGAAGGGTATGGCAGGGGGAAAGAGCTGGAAGCATGCCCAGCCTGACTCCCTGCGGGGTAGGCTCACCCGGACATGACAGGCTTAGGAGCCTGACAAGGATTAATGGATTTCCCACACGTTTCAATTACCTATGCATTTTAGAAGTCAGAGGTTTATAAGTTCTTGAGTTCATATGTTCTTAAGTTCTTACGTTGTAGTTAATAAAGTGGCCCTAGTTTACCCCATACATGCGTCTGGCTTGTTTATTTCCCACCTACTCGCGCAAATGAATACATGAGTGAAAATAACATGCAAAAAGGTATGAAATGATGAGAAATGACTTGCAAAAATGTGTACCTTTGTCAAACCTGCCTACAAAAATGTGTTTATTTGGAGAAATTCACACTAAAATGGTGGAGAATTTTCATGAGTTTTTTTTAAAAAATTGCAGATCCCTGTAGAAATGTAGAGAACTGAATTTAACATTAGAAAAGTGAGAAACTGAGAGAACCAAAATAGACAGATCTTTCCATTCCTAGCTGGAACAGAGCAACACAGGAAGTAGAGTTCCAAAGGAACTTCCTTTATGGGATAGGACAGCAGTGGCAGCACAGTAAGGCAAGTGGGGACAGTGGGAGCAAAGGGTGGCTTCATGCATGGAAAAGGTTATATGGCCCATGAACATTAATGCTACACAAATAGAACATACTAAGGCATCACACTACAAATTCCAAGGGCCAATGTGATAATGTTCACAAATGAGATGCTGCAAGAAGGCATACATACATACACCAGTGTTACTCTTTGAAATAACTTGACTTCTCTCCAAGAAAGTGTGTGAGTCAATGAAGCCAGATGAACGAGTTAGCCCATCCATAATAGCAGATAGTAAACTTTGGTTTTCTCCTCTTCTCTTTCCCTTTTGAGTTTCCTTCTGTTCTTTTGTGTGTGCATGTTTTCTAATTTGAAAATATATATATTAAAGGACAGGACAATCAAAGTCAGAAAAGTAAATGACAAATGGGATGCAATACAGAATAGGTTCACAGAAGGTAGAGCATGTGAGATTAATCAGACAACTTTGAAGATAACAGGTTATACAGCCAAGGGAATTGAAGTTGGCCTAATGTGTTGGGATTTCAGCAAAGCAGCTGCATACACATCACAAGGGGAAATATTTATTCAATCAAAAAATCTTGGCATTTATAAAAATAAGGGAAAAGACATAGGATTATGTTGAAAGGAAACCTTCATGTTGAAAATAACTAGAGTAGTTATGCAAGGATGAGTCATGAGGTCTATGCTGTTTGATGTTCTCTTAATGATCTGAGAGATGTAAGTAAAAATTTAGGAAATGTAGGAAGGAAGGAAGGAAGGAAGGAAGGAAGGAAGGAAGGGAGGGAGGGAGGGAGGGAGGAAGGAAGGAAGGAAGGAAGGAAGGAAGGAAGGAAGGAAGGAGTGTTAAATATTAGTACTGGAAGAATTCAATTTCAAGCAGAATATCAAGATAAATAGCAAAATATTTTTATAGTTATATAAGACACACAGAGAATGAATTGGTGTAAGGACCCAGGACTAAGCTGTTTCTTCACAAAGGAACCCCAGCAATGAAACTTCACAAATACAATAGCAGTAGCAAAGTATCAAGGAAAGTTAAGCACCTGTGCAAGTTGAGCAGCAGGGTGAGGAGGCTAGGTTTAGTAAAGTTCCTTTTCATTCACTACAGCAACTTTACAAACCATCTTTGTCGTTTTTAAAGAAAAATGTTAAAGTTTTTGAATTTTGCAAAACCTTCAAAGATGAAGTCAGCATGTTTAGAGCACACACATGTTGGAACTTCTTAACAGAAAAGGTGACATACCTATGTTAAACAACGTTACAAAAACAGGCCCCAAATGCTTTAGTCTTTCCTCATAGGATTCATTTTAGCTACCATTTTCTGTACCTTTCCCAGCTCCTTTCCCTTTATTTTCCTTTGTCGAAATGCAGTAACCAGATCTGTACACATTCTCAATGCAGCCACATTATAGATGTATATAATGGCATAATTTGTACTGCTCCGTTTTAAATTTTAAATCCTTTTTCTAGTTATCAATAAATGGGATTTGCCCTTTTTGTTACTGCTGCTCACTGCACAGACACAGTCATTCAGCAATCTGCCACAAATCAAGATTTTCTCCTCACCTCTAACTGTAGGTATTGCTGGTCAAACACTCCTCCCACCCTCTGGGGGCAACCTAGGACAGTTCTCTCCTTCACCTCAGTCTGTAAACATAGGACAAACCTTGGGTGCAGACTGTGGTTAAGGTCTCCTCCTCCAGTAGCCAAGGATTGTTCTATGGTTACAGAGCATAGTTAAAGAGGAGAGATCTTACTTGCAATCCCTGGTTCAGACAACACGCTAAACCGAATCTTGGCCTAGCATCTGCACTGTGTTAAAAGGACAGGGAGGAGCACAGTGGGTAGAAGCACCTCTCCACCAGTCAGCCCATTTATGTGATCCGGATAAGTCATAGATTGGCTTACCATGACACGTGTACAGTGCCATAGAATGGAGCTTATTTTTGTTGTTGTTTGTGCAAAAGGGTTGTGACAGCTCTCATCATTTTCACAAACCTGTTGGGATTTGGGGGACTCCTCTCCTTTCTTTAATAAGCCCAGCCCATCACTCACAGCTGGCTACACTCTACCTGCATTGAGTTTGAATAATATTATCCCAACCAATGAAACACAGAATGGCTTGACTGAAGCAGAAACCCATACAAGTTTACAGTAATGGAGAGGTAACACCAGTAATCCTACGGGAGCTTTTAAACTGCTCTCAGAACCAGAATAATTGCCAGCACTTCAAAGAGAAAAAAGGACTGAACATAAATGGTCAGCTAAATAGAAAGCAACACTGTACATTTAAAAATACAATTAAAAATACAACTATATATCTAATATAGTCTTTTATTTATTTACTGGATTGAATGCCATTTAAGGCTGCAACCCTAAACATATTTATTAGGGAGTATGCTCCATTGAACACAATTACGAGTTACTTCTGAGTAGACATGTATAGGATTGCACTATAAGGCAGAATATAGAAAACAATCTAATAGACTGATATTGCAATAGAGTAGAAGAAAATGTCACAATAAAATCAGCATAAAACATGTAAAAACAAAGACAACAAAATCAAGCACCTAATCACAGACTATTGTAAGCAAAGTTCAACAAAATATTGTATTTTTGCTTTCAAAATATAGTCAGATATGCCAGTGCAATCTTGTATACGTTTACCCAGACGTAAGCAATTTCCACTGGGATTAAAGTTGAGGAAGGTCACCTCCTGACTATTAATATTTTGCTGGAGGGATTCAAGTATATACCAGAATTTTAGGTTTGTGCTGTTAAAGTTGATTAAAGTGCTCTGTCATCCTAGAACAACAAATCTGCTTTCAAAAAATTGTGTTTTTGCAGTTAGGAAAGTGATGGAGAAATACACTGAAACATGGGATGAACAATTGCTTAACAGAAAGATGTATAACATAGCAAAAGAATGGATGCTTATTGTCATATAACCTCCCCACAAACAAATGCAAAATAAAGACTGGACATGGTCTAACCTCTGCATAAGCTTTGTGGAAGTAAATCAGGATGAATGTTCAGTCAATAGGTTATCTGGAGGAGACAAAAGAACCTGGGTGGTCTAAAAGCTCACTTCTCCTATGAGACAGATTATTCACGTATCTGAAGTTTGTAAATCCCATGCACCTATGTTCTAATTCAGCAAGATTCTTCCTATGTTCTTTGCATCATTTCTGTCCATGTTCTTTTGAACAAACACGCTAATAGGACTGTTGAGACCAATATCAGCTGGGTTCCAGGGATACGCTTGGTGATACACTGTGCTGAGGAGAGGCAGAAAGTACTCAGCTTCTGTTGGGACACTTCTCAAGCTCCTAGATGAGTGCCAGATGGGGATGGACAAATCTGTGGATTTCAGTTCCTCTCAGTTTTATCATTTTTCTAATCTTCAGATATCCACGTTTCTGCCTCAGTTTGCAGTTTTATTTCTTTGTAAAGTCCTCAGAAAAAGCTGTCAGCCATTTAGTGTGTATTTTGCCCCCACACCCATGATGAAGACTTGGAAACCAGGCATTGGGTTGTATGATATATTTATTAAAATATAACAATATTGAAATCAGAATTAAATATCTCCAATTGACCAAATAAAAAAATACAGAATTAAATATCTCCAATTGACCAAAATAAAAAAAATACACAGGTGAGGAATTCAACTGCTTCTGGTAGGGAAGTCTCCCCCAGACTCCTAGGCATGTATTGCTGCATGTAGCTGTGACCCCCCAACCAAGGATGTGAAATAACTTTCCCTCCTTGCTAAGTGAGCTGTACTCGGGTTCATTCCGATGCGCATGATGGTCCAGAAAGGAGCACTCCCCAGTTCACCCCAGACAAAGGCTTGGTGGATCCTTGAAGGGTGCCCATACCCAATTATGCCTCAGTATACCTAACTGCAACCCCCAATTTCCTCACCTGCCTAAACTCAATGCCATAATGGGCCATCTGCCTCGTCTCTCCCTAAAGCCAAACAAATTAGACACAACAGCATGAAGTAGGCAAAACGTGAAGGTCCCTAACAAAGGGGACCCCCCAAAAAAAATCCTACTTGGCTCCAAAAAGATGACCAGCATAGCCCATAATGCATGTAAGGAGGAAGGGAGGGAGGGAAGGCACAAAGAAAATGCAAGAGGAGGTTTGGTAGGGCAGAGCAGGCTTTTAAGCCCTGCTGCAGCCCTCCCCATAGGCTGTGGGCCACCAAATGTCCCCTCTAACTCATCCCTCCCTTCAGGAGAGATCAACCATGTCTTCTTCCTAGGAAGAGGGAGAGGGCAAATCCACACACCCCCATTATTGGGGAAATGCCATTGCCCCACACACACATGAAGAAGACTCAGAAACCAGACATTGTGTGAGTGTTATATTTATTAAAATATATTAAAATATAACAATATTTGAATCAGAATTAAATATTTCCAATTGACCAAATCAAAACATATGGGCAGGTGAGGAGTTCAACTACTTCTGGTAGGGAAGTTACCCCCTCCCAAACCCTTGGGCATGTATAGCAGTGCATAGCTCGGCCCTACCAGACCGAAGAGGGAAGACAGCCCCTTCTGAAGGTCTTCCAGAAACACATCACACCCTTACTCTGACAAATAGACCCCATCATCTCTGCAGAGATGTAGAAGATCGAAATGGATCCGTTGATGGGGAATGTAAGCCCCACCCATTGCCAACACTAACCTTTTCACCCTCCTATTCACTCCCATGCCGAGCAACATCTATTTTATTGGGATGAACAGGCCCCCTCCAAACTTGCCTAACAAGGTGGACTAAGCAACCAACACTCTAGGAAAATTGTGCCTGAACCATGATAGGTCACAAGGGACCATATGGAAAAGGTCCAACCTAGAATGCTGAACGAAATAATTCTTCCCCAAATGGATGACTAAAATATTAAATGGGGGGCATGCCGCGAAGACCCAACCTATTGTGGGCAAAAGCTGCCCGCAAAGCATTCCATGCTTGGCTTCCCAATGCAAGGTAGTCTAGGCCGAGAAGTGGAGCTGGGTTCCGAAGTCTGAAGAAGAAGCATGCCTAAGGGCCCAGAACAGAATAGAATGCCCATAAAATAGCACCTGCACTGGATCGGGAAGCAGGCCAACACCTAAGGAAACAAAAGAAACGGTCAAACTATAACAATGTGAACAGAATAACACAACCATGAAAGACTGCAGATTGCTATCTGCCCACCACTGGACCTCGCACAGGTGATGGGCCTTTGTCACACCGGTTGATTACATTGCAGATCGCTATCTGCCCCTGACAAAACTGTCCCATGTGCTCAAGACCGAACATAATCCTTAAATGCCATAGATAGCCATCTGCCAATCTCCTGTATGTTGGCAGGAGAAAGAGCCGCCAAGGCCACAACAGTAGCCTCTCCAGTATGAAGGCCCCAGGCCCCAGGATTCTGCCCACAGGCCATCAAGGCCTTCATAAACACAGCCAAAACTGGAACTGAGTTAAAACAGTTGCATTCAAATGCATGAACAAGTATCCCTGACCAGGCGGTTGAACCTCCAGGTATGCCCTCAGCGCCACCACAGGACACAACTGCACCATGGGGCAACAACCAAAGAGAACCAGTTTCCCTTTGCTCTTCTGGTCTGTTTTGGATGTCCATAAGCGAAGCTGGACAGCTCCTTCTGATATTGAACAATCCCCCAACAACACCACTCTGGCAGAAGTATCACACCTGGAGCTCACCAGCAACTCACTGGGGTGAAAGGCACTGTAGAAGGCAGTAAGTATTACTCCTGTGAACAAGGTGACCTTGTAAGTGAAAAAACAGAACTTGTGTAATTGAGGTAACAGTTGCAATATAATGTCTGGTGTGAAGGGATGCCCCCTGTCTGGAGCAGCTGTGCTCACCTTCCAACATTTTGTAGATTCAAAAGTCACAAATATATTCTGGGAATCCACCAGCCTTGGAATAAAATACCAGTGCCGAAAGATGGCCAGCAAGGATACTACTTGCCCTGTTTTTAGTCCTCAAGGCAACAAGGAAATGTATGAGTTGACCCACTGAAATTGGACCACAGTTGCTGGAGGACATGCTCCTCACGAAAGTCCCACAGTTCCCGGCAACTATGTAGATATTCCTTCCTGGTACACGGAGCCAATGCTGCTGCAATGGTGGCTCCCGTCTCTAGCTGCCAACACTCCAGTGCTTTTCAGGCATCCTGGCTGGGTTAGGGGAGGCACCAGGGGTCAACTCCCCAAAGTGTTCCATCTGGAACCAAGAAAGGGCATCAGCACTGCTGTTCTAGAGGCCCGGAACATGCTGTGCCACAAAAAAGATGTTAAATTGCAAGCACTGCAGAACAAAAGCCCTGACCAGGCATCCCTGAAGCTGACTGTGAAGTCTGGGTATTCATAACATATACAGTGGCCTGATTGTCACACCAGAACTGGACCGTGCAATTCTGGAAGTCAAGAGGCCAGAGATAAACAGCCACTACGATGGGGAAGAATTCCGGGAAAGTCATGTCTGAAGTTACCCCATCCGCCTTCCAAGCCTGGGGCCACCTCTCGGCACACCACCAGTTCCGGATAATGAGCCCAAAGCTAGGACCACCTGCAGCATCACACATTCTTCAAGCAACAGTTCCTGGTGCCAGAATGAAAGGCCATTAAACCCACTAATGAAGATGACCCACATGTGAAGGTCCTCATGCATGCCAGCTGATATCCTGAAGTAGTGGGACCTGTGGTGAACCCCTCTCATGACATCACAGAGATGTTGAAGAAAGGCTCTGCCAGGCAAAATGACTTTTGAATCAAAGCCTAGATGCCCTACAATCTTCTGAAGTTGTAGCAGAGTAAGCTTCCTAGCCACTACAGCAGCATGCAGCCTGATACCCAAAACTTGAACCTTTTCAAAAGGTAAGTCTTGAGCACTGAGCAACAGAATCCAGCTCAATACTGAGTGGCTGACCCCCTGGATTTCTCCAGGGCCAATGGCACGCCCAAGTAACTAGTAAGGTCGGTGAATGCTGTCACAAGCAGCTGCACTGATCAGTGCTAGCAGCTCCTACATACAAAATACTGTCTAAATAATGGGCGGTGAAAGAGGAAACTGGACGATTCTCAAACGGCCCACTCAAGGAAAGTACTAAAAGCCTCAAAGGCGTAGCAAGAAATTGTGCAGCCCATTGGTCTTGCTCGATCCACATAGTACTGCCCCGAAAATGAAATCCCAGCAGATCAACATCACTGGGATGTACCGGCAACAAGCAAAAGGCTGATTTTATGTCGCATTTCGCGGATAGCGCCCCTCTACCTGCCTGCCTGACCACTCTAACTGCCTCATCAAAAGACGTATATCTAACTGAGGCCACCTCTGGAGGGATACCATCATTGACAGATCCACCCTTAGGGAAGGATGGGCTATGAATAAGATGGTATTCACCCTGTTGTTTCTTTGGTACAATACCCGGGGCAAAATCTGCAGGTCAGGCAGCAGGGGGAGAGCGAAAAGAACCTGATATTCTATCAACTGCAATTTCTTTAGCCACTTTGAACCACCTCCTCCAGGCCTCAGATTGCACCCTGATTGAGAGACTAGAGGGGGACACAGAGTCTCCTGTAAGGGATCCAGAAGCCTTTAGAAAAACCAGCCAACAAGTAAAAGGCTGCTGCTCTGTTGCGATATGTCTCAAGAAGGTGGGAAAGAGGGCCAAGCTGTATAGGGCTACTGGCCTTGTGGCACGCTTGTACCTCCACTTTTGGGTGTGTGCTATTCTCCCCCAATGGGTGTTGCCTAGTGAGCATGGCCACAGGATAAGCTGGGATTTCCCACCCCACAGATCCCACAGGCATGCTTGAAACGGCAGGGGCGATGTGTACATCGACCTGAAATGTTGTAACTCTAGCACACCTGATGGGAATGAATCCATTGCAGCCTCTGGCAGCAGCCAGGAACTGTCATCTGTGCTGTTACCAAGGGATGGCCACTATCAGCCCGCTCACCCTTTATGGGCCGTGAGGGCATCATGCAACACAGCTACATGACCTGATATTCAATATCCCAGTGCAGTGTGGGATCAAGGGCTGCCCATTGATGAAAATTCTCATCATAACACAGCCATGCAGTGCCAGCAAAGTCATGAAAAGCCCTGTGGATGATATCCTGGTATTTAACGATTTCATTGACAGAGCTCTTGATGGGTAAGCCTGTGTTATGACACCCATATATATGGTAGACATGGAACCAATTGGGCTAGACCTGGTCTACCTTCTTTTTCTTAATAGCCTCATCAACCTTTGACACCATGCCTTCTTTTGGCTTCTCCTCCAACTCACGAAACAACAAAGCCAAAAGATTAATATACTCCCCCCTCCAGATCACCTAAGGGGGAATGACATATCACATTGTGGGTACACTCCCCTGGGAAGGAGCAGCGGGTGAGCCAGTGACTGAGCTTCAGCCAGACGAAGCTGCCATGAGGCCACTGCTACAGAGAGCTAGGGCAACTGGCGCTGCACTGGCACTAAAACACCACCCATGTATACTAACTGAGGTGAGGGCACAGCAGCACTCGCAATGAGTGTGGTTTGTGCTAGGCTTGCCGGTGTAGGTGTAGTAGATGGCTCACCAGACAACTAGGCTGGCGAAGTGAGAAGCAGGGTGTCCCCAGCGGCTGGAACAACTGCTATCTCCAGAAGTGGGGCAGGAGTCACAGGCATTCACTGCAGACTTGAGGCTGAAGATGAACTGGAAACATGCATGGCAGTAGTAACTAGGTCAGCTGGCATCACAGGAGCAGCTGACGTGATGGCAGGAGACCGACTTACTGCCTTGCTGTCTGGGATGGTGACCCTGGCAAGATGATCACACAAAACATTAGCCTGAGATGCCAGCCTGGCAGACTTTTTTTACTGGAACTGACCCACTAGGACCAGCACCAAGATCTGAAGGAGCTGCACGGTCATGTTCAAGTGCTTGCATAGTGCCCATATCATCCTTGTCATTTCAATAAGCATGCTGCAAGGGTGGAGGCTTCATAGCCTGCTTGATTACTCAAACCCTTTTCTTTTGCTTCACCATAGGAACTATCCTGGACCACACCAGAAAGAACCTCCTACTGCTGCCCTGGGCTCCTAATGGGAGGAAGAGCAGGATATAAATCAAATAATATATTTATAAATAAATCTTAAACAAAAACACTACAAGTTGTGAAACCAGCAGGCAATGAAATTACAAACAGTAAATGGCACAACATGAGTGAATACCTATCTATCTATCTATCACTCCAACATAAACCACCAGGCATATAATTATATGCTGCAACAGGGATGCCCACTAACCAAGCAAGTATGAAGGGTGGAGGAGGGGGAAATGCCTAAGGCCACTGCTGGGGGTGGGTAAATGATCTTCCCAGATGGGCAGACATGGACTACCCAACACCCTGTTGCACTAGAAAATGGGGGGGGAGTACCAACTGCAGCCACCCTTACATATAATAGGAAAAGGTAAGTACACAAATGAATATATTAGTGAAAATAACATAAAAAGTGCATTATATTAGGAGAAATTGTTTGCAAAAATATGTCTATTAGTCCAAACTACATACAAAAATGTGTTTATCAGGAGAAATTCTTAGTCAAATGCTGGAGAATTTTAATGAGGATTTAAAAAATAATGCAAACTGATGCAGAAATGTGGAGAACTGAATTTAAGATTATTAAAATATGAAACAGACAGAACCAAAATTGACACATCTTTCCAGCCCTAGTATGAACTCATTTGCTTCTTTAGAATTGCCCAGGTGACATTTGCTGTCTGCCTCAGCCTTGCAACAAGTTAAAAAATAAAGGTAGTAGCTGACTTGTGACATTGACCTCTACAGTTTGCCCAAGGAAGTAAAAACGTCAACATTCTTGTTGGGATGAAGAAGAGAGATGTATGACAAAAGAGAAAGAGATATTCACATTTAATCATGGTTTCATGCTTTGTTTATCACTTTGAGTTCCAATAAAGCAGTTAATAATAATAAAATACATGCAATAAAATACATGCAATAAAAAACGCATGTATGAAAGTGTTCCTTGCTGGCTATGTTTCAGAACTGCCCTGTACGTGCTTTCATGGAATTCTCCATTTATCATGGGCTCCTCTCCCTCTGCCTGCTACTGAGAAACATGATGTGCTAATTGTATAATTAACACCTCTCCCTCAAAATCAACCTGTCCCTTTATGCTTATTCCACACTTCCCACCCAAAGAAGAGGGGTGTTTGTGTAGAATGGATCTATTCACAGCACACCAGAGAGTTTACAAGCATACAGTCAGTCTGAAACAAAGTGTGTATTCAAAAGACCTCAACAGGAGAAAGAAGCATTATTGCCAGCTATCTAGGGAGGAAGATTTCAATATTCATGTCCCTTTTTTCACTTAAGAAAAGAAGACGTTACTAAACAAACAGCAGTTGGAAGTATATAATTATGGCCAGCAGTGGAAATTAACAGGTAGCATCAATCAAAGCAGCCAATTGTGTGTATTTAAATGATAAATAAAAGGGCATCATTCACCCACCCTTCTGCCCCCAAATACTTCTCTGTTTTGAGGGTTTGCAGCCTACTTTTATTTCTCAAATTAATAAATATATTTCACATTTTTAATAAGATAAATATATTTTCACATTTCATGTAGTGGCTAAACTAGAAAATCAAAATGTAGTGTGTTGAGGCACGGAGCGTGGGTGGGAGCCAATCAGCTGCTCCTATAGAAATAGAACTGTCCAAGTTTCAATTGTCTGTGCAGTCTCTCATTTGTTATTTAACATGCTTCACCTCTCTTCCTGGAAAGCTGCAAAATCAAGAAAGAAGCAAGAGGGACTAGCTCATCACAGAGAGCTGTCGAGGTTATGTGGAACCAAAATAAACATTTCATCCGGGGAATGTTTCCGTACACCCCAACAGCCTGTCAGCGCTTATTGGGATAGGGGAGGGGTAGGGCAGTGGTGAGGTCAAGGCTGTGTGGGTGCACTGGCAGAGCCAACCTGTCACTCCTGCCAGTGCACCAGTGCATCTTCAACCTTGCCACACCTCTGCTCCATCCCATCCCAAGTAAGCGCAATGAGGCTGCTGTTGGTAGGGTGGTGGCACAGCACACTGCACCAGCTTTCCCTGTGCTGTCCTATCGTAAGACAAAATTATAAAAATACAAAGAATAAGCCCCTTTCCTGGAGGTCTTGAAACAGAAGCTGGATGGACAGCTATCTGTTGAGAATACTTTAGGATGGGATTTAATGCAACAGTCAGAGAGTGTGTGTGGACTAGAGAGCCTACGGGACCCCTCCAACTCTACAACTCATGTTAGCAGTTAATAAACTGGTAGTTGTAACACCCTACAACAAAGATTAAAAGAATGTATCATGGTTCCAGATTTGATTATAAATCTGGGGAAGGAGAATGGTGGTGGTAAAATCCAGACAATAACTTGGCAGGACCAGCCTGACGAATGGTTACACATCCCCACCACAGTAAGCTACCTCTCAGGAGATGTGACCATCCAGAATTGAGCCCTTGCCTAGTGAGATTTAGGCTGTGCCATGGCTCGGTCCTTTTATATGTGAACATGCTTTTGCATTTCTTTATTCCTCTCTTATTTTATGGTACTAACAATAACATGAAATGTTGCTCTTTCTATGAATAGAGAAACCTTCCTTTATAAAAGTCATCTGTTTAATATGGATTAGGATGTATTCTATGGAGGAGGTTTTTTTATGTGTATGTCTTTATTGTATTTTCATGCCATGCATAATTTTTGTATGTCCATGCCAAGAAATCTACCAAGCAAGAGTGAAAAAAACAAGCATTTGCTATACAGTAAAACAGTGTCTAATTAACAATGCAACCTTAAGAAAGCCTATTCAATGAATGAATGAAACTTTATTTTTACCCCACCCTTTTTCCAAACTGGAACTCAGGGCGGCTTACAAATAAAACTACATGTAATTAAAAACATAGAAAAACATACAATTAAAATACAATTAAACTGTGCACAATCTTAAAACCGTAAAAGGCACTTAAAAATCTAAAAACAATTTAAAATAATACAGATAATAATGTAAAACAATAAAACAAGCCTTGTAAAGCCCAATTCTAAACACCTTCTATCCCAAAGGCCTGTCGGAATAAAAAAGTCTTTACTTGCCGACGGAAGGATGGCAAGGAGGGGGTCATTCGTGCCTCCCTAGGAAGGGAGTTCCAGAACCTAGCAGCAGCCACCGAAAAGGCCCTATCTCGCGTCCCCACCAATCGTACTTGTGAGGGTGTTGGGACTGAGAGAAGGGCCTCTCCTGAAGATCTCAGGGCCTGGGCAGGCTCGTATAGGGAGATACGGTCTGACAAATAGCCTGGACCTGGGCCGTATAGGGCTTTAAAGGTCAAAACCAGCACTTTGAATTGTGACCGGAAACAAACTGGCAGCCAGTGGAGCTGTTTAACAAGGGAGTTGTATGGTCCTTGTAACCAGCCCCTGTTAATACTCTGGCTGCAGCTCTTTGTACTAGTTTAAGTTTCCGAACAGTCTTCAAAGGCAGCCCCACGTAGAGCGCGTTACAGTAGTCTAAATGGGATGTAACTAAGGCATGCATCACCATAGTCAAATCAGGCATTTCCAGGAACGGGCGCAGCTGGCGCACTAGTCTTAAATGGGCAAAGGCACTCCTGGCCACGGCCAAGACCTGGGCCTCCAAGTTCAGAGCTGAGACCAGGAGCACACCCAAACTGCGAACCTGTGTCTTCAGGGGGAGTGTAACCCCATCCAGCACAGGCTGAATCCCTATTCCCTGATCTGCCCTTCGACTGACCAGGAGCACCTCTGTCTTGTCTGGATTTAATTTCAATTTGTCCGCCCTCATCCAGTCCATCACTGATGCCAGGCACTGGTTCAGGACCAGGACAGCTTCCTTGGCTTTAGGTGGAAAGGAGAAATAGAGTTGGGTGTCATCCGCATACTGATGGCACCGAACCCCAAACCCCGGACAACCTCTCCCAGCGGTTTCATATAGATGTTAAACAACATGGGGGACAAAACTGAACCCTGAGGGCCCCCATAGGTCAACAGCCAAGGAGTCGAACAGGAGTCCCCCAGCACCACCTTCTGAGTTCATCCCTCCAGAAAGGAATGGAGCCATCGTAACACAGTGCCCCCAAGTCCCATCCCAGCAAGGCGGTCCAGAAGGATACCATGGTCGATGGTATCGAATGCCGCTGAGAGGTCCAGTAGAACTAACAGGGACACACTCCCCCTGTCCAGCTCTCTGCGAAGGTCATCCACCAAAGCTGTCTCTGTCCCGTAACCAGGCCTGAAACCAGACTGAAATGGATCCAGATATTCAAAGTAAGGTTCATTGAGTTTAGTGGGACTTACTCCCAGGTAAGTGTGTATAGAAATGAAGCCTTACTCATTTCTGGTTCTGACTGACATTAGCCTGTGGGATTTCCCTCTTTCTTTCCAAACCGTGAACTGTGAAGACAAATTTAATTTAAACACCCGTACAAAAAAAACCAGAACAAAACCTGACTGTGTGTATTCAAATAAATGGTGCATGCTAATTATATTGTATATGGCAATTAATTAAAGAGTCCTGCATATGTCTAATTTCAGAGTCATTCGTTTCACCAAGTCTTCAGACAGTGCCGAAGCTCTACTGGCATTCAGTGCTTAGGCAATTTATTCAAGCTTTCAATATAGTCTGAAAATGTCGAAGTTAATGAAAGTTCTTGAATAAGTTCCAAGCAGCCAGTATATATAAACAGCGGAATAGCAATAACAACCCTGCATATATTTACATCCTTGAGCCACAGCTTTCATACATAAAAATAGACCAGCAGCAAATGGACAATACAGATTCCAAATAATCTGAATAACAATATTGAGGATTTTAACAGGCTGTCAGGAATAAAATAACCATGCATTGCACATGAATTTACCTGATGATTATATCATTATTTTCCCTAGGTGGTCATTGTTTATTATCTCTCTTATATATTCTGATTCTTTCTTTATTCTCTGATTGAGTCACAATGTTCAGTCAGAGCCAGGGAAAATTTAATCTGTGGACGATGTGGCTGATAATACACATGAATACAAGTCATGCTGATGGTCTGAGGAACATTTTGCCTTAGCGATAATATATATAAAAGTGGAAAGCAAAACAATGCAAAGAGAAAGACATCCATCTCTCTCACATACACAAAACACGATAATAATTCTCTCCCCCCACCCCTTATTTATATCGGAAATAACGTGCAGACTTGTGAAGCAGTTTGCCAAATTCACAATACAGTCACAATACACAATACATAAAAATACATTTTTTAAAAAGTTCTTTAGATCAAGGTATTTATGATTAATTTTCTGTTACAACTGATTTTCATACAGCCTGCATAAACTCATAAAAAATCTACTCCTTATTCACAAGGTATTTGTTAAGGAGGGTGTTTATGTTTACATTTTCACAGGGCTGGAGCCAGATTTGTGGGGGCTCTGGGCAAAATGTCTGTGGGTTGCCCATGTTGGTCTGTCAGTGGGCCCTGGTAGGTTTACCTGGATGTGATGGAGTTCTTTAAGCACCACTGGGTGTCTGGGCCTAGCCACCCTTTTAATTTTCTACAGTGCCCCAGAGTGTCCATAGGGCTGTGTACACACTTACCCACTTGTAGTGCAAAAAAGGAGTTTTTCTCAGTGTGGAATTCTTCATGGTCATCCTCAACATGCTGCTTTCAATCTAGAATCTAGATTGATTGTAGATCCTGCTGTCCAGACAGGTGGGTGTGGTTACTTGATATGTGTTTGAAACTCCTCCCCTTGATTAGATAACACCTTTGAAAACCTTCCTCTTGTGATCTTGGTATAAGTCCACCCATAACATCATTGAACAGGTGTGGATATTTATTTATTTATTTATTTATTTTATTATACTTGTATACCGCCCCATAGCCGAAGCTCTCTGGGCAGTTTACAGTCACTAAAAACATTAAAACAAATACAATTTAAAACAGATCTTATAAAAACAATTTAAAACACAATTTAAAACACAATTTAAAAATTTAAACAGTATAAAACACATGCTAAAATGCCTGGGAGAAGAGGAAAGTCTTGACCTGGTGCTGAAAAGATAACAGTGTTGGCACCAGGCGCACCTCATCACACTGATCATTCCATAATTTGGGGGCCACCACTGAGAAGGCCCTCTCCCTTCATATTGTTCATATTGCATCCATTTTCAGATGGACACACTGTGGGGTAATGCAGAATCAACCGGCAATGAGCTTGTCAAGAAGCACTTTTTCAGGGGCAAAAAAATATGCAATAGATCTAGAAGTACTTCTTTACTCAGCGCATAGTTAAACTATGGAATTTGCTCCCACAAGATGCAGTAATGGCCACCAGCTTGGATGGCTTTAAAAGAAGATTAGACAAATTCATGGAGGACAGGGCTATCAATGGCTACTAGCCATGATGGCTGTGCTCTGCCACCCTAGTCAGAGGCAGCATGCTTCTGAAAACCAGTTGCCGGAAGCCTCAGGAGGGGAGAGTGTTCTTGCACTCAGGTCCTGCTTGCAGGCTTCCCCCAGGCACCTGGTTGGCCACTGTGAGAACAGGATGCTGGACTAGATGGGCCACTGGCCTGATCCAGCAGGCTCTTCTTATGTTCTTATGTTCTTATGACTTGAGTGTGGACAAGGTAGAAAAAACAAGAACTCGAGATGGCGACGGAGATGGTGACAGGGGAGGCTGCTCCACTTTGAGATTAAGATAAATATAAATTAATTACGTTGAGCGGCTAAAGAAGAAAGTCTGAACGAGAAGGAGAGAAGGAGCTGAGCAATTTATATTTAATTGCTCACCCTTACTAAGTGCTGCAGCTAAAATGCCTTGCCATCCCTCCACAGGGGAAAGGAGAGAAAAAAGGCAGAAGCATTTCATCCATCCACCCTTTATGCCTCCCACGCTCAGTAACAACCCGAAACAGCTGAGCAGAGCACCCTTATGGGGCTGCATTGAAAGCAGCGGCAGCAGCTAGAGAAGAGAGTGTAAATGTGAAGGAGTTGAGTAACATATATATCATCTTATCTGATTACTTGCCCTTCCAGAACTGCTGCAGCTCAAACGCCTCACTTTCTCCCCTATGGGAAGGGGGGAATAAGAAAGGCAATATAATCTCGTTCATCATTCACGCCTACCATACCCAGCAAGGAGCTGAGCAATTTATATTTAATTGCTCGCCCTTACTAAGTGCTGCAGCTAAAATGCCTTGCCATCCCTCCACAGGGGAAAGGAGAGAAGAAAGGCAGAAGAACTGCTGCAGCTCAAATGCCTCACTTTCCGAGACGCCAACTTACCGTTGATATTAGTAACGGCTGGAGAGGAGAGTGGGAACGTGAAGGAATTGAGCAACATATATTTCATCTAGTTGTTTGCCTTTCCACGGTGCTGTAGTTTAAACGCCCCACCCTCCCTGAAGTACTGTTTGAATACTGTTTGTACTGATTAGAAGCTGAGATGCTAACTCACTTTGGACTCAACATTTACAACAATGTTTGAAGAGAGTTAGTGTTCCGGTGAGCTCACATCTGAGCTGAGAAATAAACAGACATATTTTTCTTTATTTCTTTCTCTTAACATGCTGTCATCATTAACTAAACCTTAATTTTTCTCTTTTCCTGCTTTTTATTGCTCTTGACTTTGTCTTAGTACCCAATTTTTTTTGTATGATTACTGTTTTTGCAGGTGTGTGATGGAAATGAGAAAATTTAAAAGAACTTAAGAAGAAGAACATGAGCAACAAAGATACTATAATATCAGTGTTTATTTATATATCTACTTATGAATTAAGTTGGTACTTAAACCAGATAAGTTTTATATCTTTGGGGGCTATGATATATGCAAGCATTATGTGTAATATATTGTAATATATAATTAACTGGTTGTTACTGCATCTATTGTTAATAACCCTACTGGAATATTATCTTTTAATAACCACTACTTTACTCTACTATAACCCTACTTTTAAAGAAGGAATAACAACAACAGAAAGAAGTAAAGATAGAACTGTGACATCTTCTGATCACAATTAAGAAAATGGGAAAGAAAACAGCTAAAACCAAGGACTTAAAACAAAGTTTATTAACAAAAGACTTAAAATTAAACCAAGAGGAAATGAACACAAATAAAGAACCTCCACAAGAAACAGAGATAGAAGAGCAAATTACAGAGGAAAACTTGTTAACAACAGAGCAAGGACTTGCAGAAAAAAACTTAGATCTGGTGTTATCTTTAAAATCTTTGCTAATAGAAGAACAGAAAAACTCAGAAGCAAGAATTAATAAAATTCTGGAGCAAAGGGATGAAAATTTTTTAGAATTATTACAACAAAGAGACTCTGAATTTAAGAAAAAGTGGGAAGAACGTGATAAAAAACTAGAAGAACAACTGGATATAATAACAGACAAAATGAAGAACTTGGAATAAAAGCTGGAAAAACAGGATAAAATTATAGAAGACCTACAGAGAAAACAAGAATCAGAACAAGTGCTAAATGATGTAACAAGTAAACAAATTAAAGAATTGAAAACCATGGATGAACATGTAAAAACAGATCTAAACAAGACAGAAGATAAAATACAAGAACTACAATTTGAATCAAGGAAACATAATCTTAAATTTAGAGGTCTGCCAGAGAAAATAGAGCAAGAAGACCTTATAGGTTTCCTTTCAACCAAACTGAAGGATTATTTAAATTTAGACAATCCTGCAGCAGTTGGAATTGAGACAGCTATAAGAATTGGTGCAAGAACAGCAAAAAGAATGAATAAACCTCAAGATACTCTAGTTACATTTATCACTTTAAGAGTTAAAGAAACAATACAACAAAATATGTGGGCCAAGAAAAAGTTAATAATCCAAGGTTCAGAAATTCGGATATTTAATGATATTCACCCGGAAATTTTGTCAAGAAGAAGGGAATTTAATTTTCTAACAGAAAAATTACAATCATTGGGGATACGATACAACTGGAGCATTCCTTTCAAGTTAAATATCTTAATAAAGAATGAATGAGTCTGGATTAGAACATTGAATGATGCAAAACAGTTAGCTATGGCATTAGAAGATCCAAATTTTACTCAATTTTTTCCAACAAAGTAAAAATAGATACTCAATGTAAATATTAAATTTGAAATTAGTTATTTACTACTTGCTTTTTTCTCTTTCCTTTTTATTGTTTATTTGTGTAAATTGTTTATATTTTAAAATGAATTCATTAAAATTAATATCACTTAATATTAAAGGCTTAAATTCTCCAGCAAAACATAAAAGATATGCCAGACAACTGAAACAAGAACAAGGAGATATAATCTTTTTACAAGAGATTCATATAAAACAAGGACAAGAAGTTTATCTGGAGCAACTAAAATTGGGCAACACAAATGCAGCAAGTGAAAAAACTAAAACAAAAGGAGTTGGAATAATGATTAAAAATCCAAATATTAACGTAATAAACTCTGAAAAAGATGAAAATGGGCATTACATACTTTTGAATGTACAGATATCTAATCATAATTACAGCTTAATCTGTGTATATGCACCATTAATCAGACAAAAAATTTTTTTATAGAACAATAAACAATTTAATAAAAAATCATGCTCAAGGAGAAATCATTCTTGCAGGAGATTTAAATGGAGTAATATAATCTACAATGGATAGATCTTTAAAAAAAGCATTTCAAGGAAAATTACCTAAAACGTTTATAGAAATGATGAAGCAGAACAACTTGGAGATTCTGTCATCCAGATGATAAAGATTATACATATTTCTCTCATGTACATAACTCATATTCAAGAATACATTACTTTCTGACAACTCCATATTTACTCACTCAAATAGAAGAAATTAAGATTTAACCTATGACATATGCAGATCATGCCCCAATAAAGATAAAACTAAAATTACAACAATGTCAAGATAATAGATTATGGCGATTAGACAATACTATTTTGCAACATGAGGATATTAGAGAAACAATCAAACAACATTTGGAATTATATTTTGAACAAAACATAACTCCAGATGTAAACTGGTCAACAATATGGGATGCAGCTAAAGCATATATAAGAGGGATCTTAATACAAAAAACAATTGAGCAAAGGAGAAAACGCAAGCAAAAAGAAGATTTGATCTTGTTGATCGTCAAAAAAGAAACTGAACATAAACTAACTGAATCATCAGAAATATTAGAACAATTAAATATATTGAGACAGCTATATCAAAAAATGCAAACTGAAAAACTAGAAAAATACACTAACAGTATGAAGCAAAGATGGCATGAATATGCTAATAAACCATCTAGAGCACTATCTAAATTTTTAAAAGATAAACAAAAGCTCTAGTTCCATCTATTAAATATAAAGACAGAAAAACGATGAATTCAACAGAAGTAGCAGAATGTTTTCAACAATTTTATCAACAATTGTACTCTTCGCAGAAACCATTAGGGGAACAAATGGATAAAATATTTTTAAATATCAACTTGCCTAAAGTAACAGAACAAGATTTAAGAACCTTAGAGATAAATGTATTAGAAGAAGAAATAAGAACTACAATTAAAGCATTGGGAAATAAAGCTCCTGGACCAGACAGGTTAACAAGCAAATTTTATAAAATATTTGTGGATACATTAATGCCTCATTATCTAACAATGATAAATGAATCAACGCAACAAAGAAAACTACCAGCATCATGATCAGAAGCCATTATTAAAGTTATATTAAAACCAAACAAAGATCCCACCTTGCTGGAATCATATAGGCCAATTTCATTATTAAATCAAGATGCAAAAATATGGACCTCCATTATAGCAAAAAGGCTTAATAATATAATACCAAGCTACATTAAGCAAGACCATAAAGATTCATAAAAAATAGGAAACTACAACATAACATTAAAAAAAATGTTGATTGCATAGAAATAAGTCAAAAGCAAAATTTACAAGCGTTATTTTTGTTCTTAGATGCAGATAAAGCATTTCACAGGGTGGAATGGTTGTTTCTGATTAGAACCCTACAAGAAATGAACTTGGGAGGGATATTTAAATCCTGGATAGAATTAATATATCAGAAACCCACAACAAAAGTATATGTTAATAATCAAGTATCACAACCTATTTGGCTGAAACGTGGAACTCATCAGGGATGCCCACTCTTGCCATCATTATTTGGTATTTTTTTTGAACCATTAGCAACATTAATAAGAAATGACCAGCAAATAACAGGAGTCAAATATGGTATGGAAGAATTTAAAATAAACTTAAATGCTTTTAAACTTAAATGCTTTTAAATGCCAGGTCAGTATCTAATAAAATCTCCCTCGTCCACGATTTAATTGTTGACGAGGGTGCCGACCTGGCATGTGTAACCGAGACTTGGGTGGGCGATCAGGGAGGAGTTGCTCTTTCCCAGCTGTGCCCACCTGGCTATACGGTTCAACACTGTGGTAGATCTGAGGGGCGGGGAGGTGGGGTAGCTGTGGCCTATAGGAGTTCTCTCTCGCTCATCAAGCACCCTGTCCAGCTGACGACTGGTCTGGAGTGTCTTCAACTTGTGCTGGGTCAAGGAGACAGACTGGGAATTCTGTTGATGTACCGCCCACCCTGCTGCCCAACAGCTTCCCTAACTGAGCTGACTGAGGTAGTCTCGGAGGTATTGTTGAGGTCTCCCAGACAATTGGTACTGGGAGACTTCAACATTCATGCCGAGACTGCTCTAACAGGGGCAGCTCAGGACTTCATGGCCTCCATGGCAACCATGGGGCTGTCTCAATTTGTTACTGGCCCAACGCATGTGTCAGGGCACGCTCTTGATTTGATCTTCGCCACTGGAAATGGAGATAATGATCTGGAGGTGGGGAGTCTTTCAACAACCCCATTGTCATAAACAGACCACCGCTTGCTGAAGTTTAGGCTTACAGCACCCCTTTGCCTCTGCAAGGGTGGGGGACCTATTAAGTTGGTCCGACCCCGGAGACTAATGGATCCACAGGGTTTCCAGAGGGCTCTGGGGGGTTTTCCGGCTGATAAGACTGGCGCTCCTGTCGAAGCCCTGGTCGAACTATGGAACACCGAAATGACCCGGGCCGTGGACACGATCGCTCCTGCGCGCCCTCTCCCTTGCAGAGCTCATGCAGCTCCGTGGTATACCCCAGAGCTGAGAGTGATGAAGCAAGAGAGGAGGAGGCTCGAGTGCAGATGGAGGCGGACTCCCGACGGATGCAATCATGCCTTGGTAAGTGCATCCACTAAACGGTATATAGAAGCGGTGAGGGCAGCAAAAAAGCGATATTTTGCTGCCACTATTAAATCATCTCTCAACCGCCCAGCGGAGCTCTTTAAAGTTGTCCGAGGGCTTCTTCACTCTAGCCCTCCGGATATCTTAGAACCATCTCAAACCCGCTGCAATGAGTTTGCTGGGCACTTCCAAGATAAAATCTCATGCATCCGCCGGGACTTAGACTCCAATATTATGGCAGTTGAACCTAATGAGGTATCTGGAGCACGGTCTTGTCCTCATTTATTGGATGAATTTCAGTTGGTACAGCTTGAGGACGTTGACAAGGTACTTGGACTGGTGCGTGCAACCACTTCCGTACTGGATCCTTGCCCCTCTTGGCTAGTGAAAGCTGGCAGGGTTGGAACAGCCGGCTGGGCCAGGGAAGTGATAAATGCCTCCTTGAGAGAGGGAGTGGTCCCCTGCTGTCTGAAAGAGGCGGTGGTGAGACCACTCCTGAAGAAGTCTTTCCTGGACCCAGATAATCTGAACAACTATAGACTGGTCGCGAACATCCCATTTTTGGGCAAGGTTCTAGAGCGTGTGGTTGCCAACCAGCTACACGTACTCTTGGATGAAACCGATTATCTGGATCCATTTCAATCCGGTTTTAGACTCGGTTTCGGCACCTAAACAGCCTTGGTCGCCCTGTATGATGACCTATGTCGGGAGAGAGATGCGGGGAGTGTAACCCTGTTGATTCTGCTTGACCTCTCAGCTGCTTTTGATACCATCGACCATGGTATCCTTCTGGAAAGACTCACGGAATTGGGAGTTGGAGGTACCGCTTGGCGGTGGCTCCGCTCCTACTTGGTGGATCGTCTCCAGAAGGTAGGGCTTGGGGAACATTACTCGATGCCCTGGACTCTCCATTGTGGAGTCCCGCAGGGATCGGTCCTGTCCCCTATGCTCTTTAACATCTATATGAAGCCGCTGGAAGCGGTCATCAGGAGATTTGGAGTGCGTTGTCACCAGTATGCTGATGACACGCAACTCTATTTCTCCTTTTCATCTTCTTCAGGTGAGGCTGTTAACGTGCTGAACCGTTGCCTAGCCACGATAATGGACTGGATGAGAGCTAACAAACTGAAGCTCAATCCTGACAAGACTGAGACGCTGTTGGTGGGTGCCTTCTTGACCCAGATGATGGATGTTCAACCTGTTCTGGATGGGGTTACACTCCCCCTGAAGGAACAGGTTCGTAGCTTGGGGGTCCTTTTCGATCCATTCCTGTCTCTTGAGGCTCAAGTGGCCTTGGTGGCATGGAATGCGTTCTACCATCTTCGGTTGGTAGCCCAGCTGCGCCCCTATCTGGATAATGTTGACCTCGCCTCAGTCGTCCATGCTCTGGTAACCTCGAGATTGGACTACTGCAATGCACTCTACGTGGGGCTGCCTTTGAAAACAATTCGGAAACTACAGCTAGTGCAAAACGCAGCAGCCAGACTGCTGACGAGGACCAGACAGTCCGCACATATAACACCTGTTCTGGTGCATTTGCACTGGCTACCTATTTGTTTCCGGGCCAGATTCAAAGTGCTAGTTTTGACTTATAAAGCCTTACACGGTGCGGGACCACAATACCTTGTGGAACGCCTCTCCCGCTATGAACCTACCCGCTCACTACGTTCAACATCTAAGGCCCTCCTCCGAGTCCCGTCCCATAGGGAAGCTTGGAGGGCTGTTAGTAGATCTAGGGCCTTTTCAGTAGTGGCCCCCGAATTGTGGAACAGTCTCCCCGATGAGGTGCGCCTGGTGCCTACTCTTCTATCTTTTCGGTGCCAGGTTAAAACCTATTTATTCTCCCAGGCATTTTAATTGCTTAATGTTAAGTTAATTTTATATCAAGTTGTTAAACGCTTAAGCTGTCTGTTTTAGGGATTTTATCTGATTTTTTTTTTACTGTATTGTATTTTATTCCTTGCTGTGAACCGCCCAGAGAGCCATAGGCTAGGGGCGGTATAGAAATGGAATGAAATAAAATAAAATAAAAAAATAAATATGCAGATGATATAGCTTTAACTTTAACACACCCAGAAATATCGATTGAAAACACTTTTAAGGTGTTACAACTATATAGTGAAGCATCTGGATATAAAATAAATATAGATAAATCGGAGTGCTTCAGAGTTAATATATACAAAAGGCATATAGAAAAACAGCTAAAGGACACGGGTTTACAATGGGAAGATAAACCAATAAAATACTTAGGCATTTGGCTACATCCTAATCTTCAAATAATCAAAGATTATAATTATTTTTTTTCATTTCATTTTATTAAATTTATATACCGCCCATAGCCGAAGCTCCCTGGGCGGTTCACAACAATCAGCATAAAATACAATAAAACACATATTTAAAACAGTTTTTTTTAAAGCTTAAAATTTAAATTTAAAAACATAAACATTTTTACACATACTAAAATGTATATATATATATATACATATTATAATGTATATATATATATTATAAAAGATTGCTTAAACAGATTGAGGAAGATTTAAATAAATGGGGAAAATTACGACTGTCATGGCTAGGAAAAATAGCAGCTATATCCATGCTGATCCTAGCTAAGATTTTATTTATTTTGATGACCTTACCATTAGAAATAGAAAACTACAAACTTATTGAAATACAGAAAAAAATATTGAAATTTATCTGGTCAAACAAGCCAAGTAGAACAGCAAATGAACATCTGTATCAAAAAATTAGTAATGGAGGACTCGGAGTACCCAACATTATTAGGTACTACCAAGCAGTCAAATTATTGTTAATTATGGATTGGTTTGAAGGTTGCGATAGTATCTTATTAAAAGCGGAGCAAGAAATGTATAGGAGAAGATTACAGGAACTACTATGGGTTAAGCCAAAAACAATAATAACTAAACAGAATTTCCTTACATCTACAAACACAGTATTTAAAGTATGGATTTATTGCGTAGAAAAGCTGGCCCCAGGTTTCTCCCCTCTGACTTCAATTTTGAGAAACGAATTTGTAAACTATCAGCTATTAATTACCATACATGTGGAAAACTGTTCAAGTATAGTGACTGGTTTAAACAAGGATTTATTATTTCTTATGAAAATGCAGCTGAAATTTTGAATAATAAGAGGCCTCCATTATTTCAATTCTTTCAATTAAGGCATGTAGTAGAACAAATAAAAACAAAACACGGAAACCCACGTCCTCCTACGACTTTTGAGACTTTTTTTTACTACAATCAGAGAAAAAGAATGCTATTGCTAAAATATATCAAATCCTCTCCTCATTAAGTATGCAACAATTACATTCAACTTATAAAAAGAAATGGAGCAGAGATTTAGAGAAATTTAATTTATCAATATCGGAAGAAGAGTGGATTTGGTTGTTTAAGAATATCCCAACCACATTATCAAATAGTAATTTGAAAGAATTTTTTTTAAAGCAGTTTATCAATGGTACTTAACACCACATAGACTAAGCAAAATATTTAATCAAAATATGTACTGTTGGAGATGTAGAAGAAGTAACGCGGATTTTATACATCTTTTTTGGAGCTGTGTTAAAATAAAACCTTTTTGGAACAAAATTTTAGATATAATAAAGAATATTACAGGTCAGACGTTATCCAGAAATCCTAAAACAATTCTTTTGTGCTTATTTCGTGAAGAGATTGTTAATGTAGATTTTCAATTAGTTGCTACTTTGCTCACAGTGGCAAAAATATGTATCGCACAAAAATGGAACAATAACAAACCCCCAACATTGATGGATTGGTTGAAAAAAACTTGGGAGACAGTATTAATGATAAAAATGACTTATAATAGAAATGCGATGAATTATAACCACCAAAATAAATTTGTAGAGAAATGGGCTTTATTTCTACAGTTCTGGAATGATAAAGTGATAGATGAAATAGCTCCATTTAATTTATTTACCTCAATCAATTTATTTTTAGCTAAGAAATTCTGGCTTTGGGAGCGGGGCATCTCTGTCCATAGATACTTTTTAAATTTAGCGACTCCTCCCCCTTTGATTATTAAACGGCCAAGAACTTCGCTAAGTTCCTATGATCAACAACCACCTCTAAGAGAATTACGTCAGGACTATGCTGTCCCTTTATTATCTAGCCCAGATGATCCTAGGGATTCCTTAATGAATTGTTGTGATCATAGGATATTGATGCCTTCTGCTAATATATCCTTGCCTATTATTAAGAATTCTAATCGCATGGAGCCTGTTGATCATCCTCTTATATTAAAAAAGCCCCAGGTTGAAGAGTTAATGATTAAATTTCCTAGTTTCTCTGATATAGCCCAACAAGATATCATTGATGACCTACATAGTCTCCTTAGACTGCTGCAGAATCATAGGTTGCCACAGAATAAGGAAAGTTCTAACCATCATTTAGCAGCTGAAACTGCCTGCAGTTTCTCAGAACAAACTGCTGTGACAGATTCAGCACTCTCTGCCCCCTTTGGGAATCTATCTCAGACAGACTCCCCTAAATACAGACCCCCATTAGAATCTGATGTTGCCACCTCTTTGAATTCTATCGCAATTGATATTGAAGAATCGAGGCGGGTACCTACCGAAGGTCTTTGATAGCAACCCTATTCCTACGATCTTAGGTAGAAGGAAGTACAACCAATTAACACCATATGTTTGTTCCAAAGAAGGCATAGTACATCGCCATCTACTTGCCCCTGTACAATTAACTCAAAAAGAGGGACAGACTCCTGCCTTAAACAACTTTTTCGGACCCCAAATCGCACTCCTTAATGCAAGATCTGTAAATAAGAAATCGGTGATTATCCAAGACCTCATTGTGGACGAACAAGTAGATGTACTATGTATTACTGAAACCTGGTTAGACGAAGCCGGCGGAGTTAATTTGACTAGTCTTTGCCCGCCTGGCTTCGTGGTTATACATCAACCTAGACTTGGCGATCCTGGAGGCGGGGTGGCAATAGTATATAGAGAGACTATCTCCCTAACTAGGATCCCCCTTTCATCTCCTCCTGGATTCGAAGTCCTTAGTCTAAAATCTGGCAACCAGGATAATTTGGTAATTTTATTGACCTACCGTTCTCCATGCTGCCCCACGTCCACATTGCAGGATCTATTGAATTCGATCCTGGAATTAATGTTGATGTCCCCCAAACTGTTAGTATTGGGTGACTTCAACATTCATGCTAATTCTTCTTTATATGGTGCGGCTCGAGAGTTTATGATGACTATGTCAACCTTAGGACTTCTTCAACTAATTAAGGAACCTACACATAGAGCTGGAAACACTCTTGATCTTGTTTTTTACACAGGATCAGATGAAGAGATCTTAGCAGTCTCTGACTTATCTATTCGTCCATTACCATGGACGGATCATTATTTAATTAAAAATTCCACCACTATTTACCCCTTCTACAGGAAAGAATCCCATTAAAATGATTCGTCCAAAAAGATTATTAAATCCAACAACTTTTTTATCTACTGCTGAAAAACTCCTAGTTCCTCGACCTAACGAGTCTATTGTTGATCTAGTAGATTTCTGGAACAATACAATGTCCAGAACTATAGATATTATTGCTCTGTTACGCCCTCTCACACACTCTCGATCTAAAGTTGCCCCATGGTTCTCTAAGGAGTTGGCTGATATGGAACGGACCTATAGGGGCTTAGAACGCCATTGGCTGAAGACACGGAGCCCCTGCGACCATCTTCAGGCAAAAAATTTTCTGAAACACTATATGTCATCTAGAATTACGGCTCAAAGAACCTTTTTCTCGGCCACCATTGCATCTGCTGATGGCCGACCAAAAGAACTCTTCCGGGTGGTTAAGAATTTACTTAACCAAGACCAGCATAAGCCGAATCCTGATCATTCTGCTTCTCGTTGCCAAGAACTAGCCACGTACTTTAGTACTAAAATTGTTCAGATCCGTTTCGACCTTGACACTAAGAATATTATAATTTCCAACCCCCTCCCTGCCACTCATGTCTGCGTTGCCACCTTAGACTCTTTTCAGATCGTACATCCAGCAGATATAAATAACCTTTTGGAAGGGATGAGACCTACCACTTGTCTACTTGACCCTTGCCCTTCCTGGATTATAAAACAGTCCAGAAAGGGACTCGCAATTTGGATCAGTGAGTTGATTAATGCCTCCCTCCAGCAAGGTCACCTTCCAGGAAGCTTAAAAGAAGCAATTGTTATTCCATTATTAAAAAAGCCTTCCTTGAACCCTTCCTGTTTAGACAGTTTTCGTCCTGTTTCTAACTTACCTTTTTTAAGTAAAATCATTGAGAGAGTTGTAGCCGCGCAACTCCAGAGTTTTCTGGAGCTGACGGATTACTTTGACTCATCTCAATCTGGTTTTAGGCCAGGTCATGGAACTGAGACTGCATTGGTGGCCTTAGTAGACAATCTTCGGAGAGAGCTAGACAAGGGGAATAATAATAATAATAATAATAATACTTTAATTTATAGGCCGCCTATCTAGCCAATGGCCACTCTAGGCGGCTTACAATAAAACATGATAAAATACAATAAACAATAAACAATATAGCCAGTACAGTATAATACAAAAATTACAATATTTAGTAGATTGTTTTTACAGTTCTAGGACTAGTTCATCTTGGAAGTCTCAAAGGTCATAAAGGCCTGATGGAATAGCCAAGTTTTCAGACCCCAGTGAAATATATCTAGGGAAGGGGCATGACGAAGATCCATTGGGAGGGAGTTCCAGATCGTGGGGGCCGCCACAGAAAAAGCCCTCTCTCGAGTCCTCACCAACCTAGCCACTTTAGTCGGCGGAACCGACAGAAGGCCCTGAGTGGCCGATCTTGTAGGGCGGCACACTTTATGACAGTGGAGGTGCTCCTTCAGGTATACTGAATGGAATGTGTCCTTACTAGTTCTCCTCAATCTTTCTGCAGCATTCGACACGATCGACCATAACATCCTCCTAGACCGCCTCTTCGAGATGGGCTTGCGAGGCACTGTTTTTCAGTGGTTCCGCTCGTTCTTGGAGGGCAGATCACAGAGAGTGTTGCTTGGGAATTTAGTTCTGATCCCTGGCCGTTATCATGTGGAGTTCCACAAGACTCGGTGCTTTCACCGATGCTATTCAACATTTACATGAAACCACTAGGAGAGATCATCCGGAGGTTTGGAATTCGATTTCACCAATACGCTGATGATACCCAGCTTTATTTTTCCTTTCCTCCGGATACGAAAGATGCCATCCTCCCATTAAACAATTGTCTAACAGCAGTAAAGACCTGGATGACGCAGAATAAACTTAAACTAAACCCAGATAAAACAGAGGTGCTGGTGGTTGGACATTGAACTAAGTTTGAAATAGGGAATGTTCCAATATTAGACGGAGTTGTACTCCCTTTAAAGACTCAAGTCCGTAGTCTCGGTGTTCTCCTAGACTCGGCCTTGACTCTAGAGGCTCATGTTCTTGCAATCTCTAGAAGCGCTTTCGCCCGCCTGAAGCTAGTTCGCCAATTGCGTCCTTTTTTGGAGCTTTTCACTTGACCATGGTTACCCATGCCTTGGTCATGTCTAAACTAGATTATTGTAACTCACTTTATTTAGGTCTTCCCCTTAGAATACTCCGCCAATTGAAATTGGTTCAGAGAGCAGCTGTTAGGATGCTAACTGGGGCGGACGTCCAAGCTCACACTACTCCGCTTCTAAAACAACTACACTGGCTTCCAATCTCCTATCGAGTTCAGTTTAAAATCCTGGTTTTAACGTTTAAAGCTCTATCAGGCTCAGGTCCTAGTTATCTATCAAATCGTTTGTCATTTTATGAACCGGCCCGTCCTTTAAGATCTTCTTTAGACTCTGGTCTTAATATTCCCTCCTTTTCCCAAATTCACCAGACGGGCATTAGGAATAAATTGTTCTCAGTGGGGGCACCAACTCTTTGGAATGCTCTTCCGCAGGAAATTCGTTCTTCCCCTTCTCTGTTTAGCTTCCGTCGCCAAGTTAAGACCTTTTTATTTCGGTTAGCTTTTGAATTGTAATGTGTGATATACTGTATATTTCTTATAATGTTTTATAACTTGTTTGGTATGTTATACTGTACTATGTTGTTTTATTATGCTATTGTTTGCCGCTTAGAATTCCTTGGAACTGAAGCGGGATATAAACTTTTTAAATAAATAAATAAATAAAATAAATATAGGAAACTGTTGTATTATATTATTACGCTTAAATATGAAGGGGTAAGAAGTTAACCTTAATAATTATTACTTTTGTTCATTTCATATTTTGTTTTTTCTGTTGTTGCTTTATTTTGTAATGCTTCTATGTAATCGTATTAGAACATTTTGTACTTTTACTTTATCTTGAATAATTTTTTTAAAAAAACACAAGAACTCAGTCTTCAATAATTGTAGAACAAACTGTTCTGTGTACACAGCCTGAGCCAGGGGCATTTTAGCTAGATCCAGCCACCTAGTACTAGTTGGACCAGAAAATAAATAGGAGTGGCTGTATACTATAGCCAGCATGGATTTTTCATATTTCGCAATGTTAAACTGAAAATATCCCCCATGCCATTCTGATGCTTCCAATAAGCTCATTTCAAAACAAAACCTTACAAAACTTATAGACCTGAACTCAGAAACACTTGCTTAACAACCCTTTAAATTTTCATGGCGATACATAAAACAGTCAGAGAGCATAGAGAGTTCAATGTCTAAAAAGATCTATATAGATTTTATATGTATGATTTTACATGTTTATGTTAGCAAATTTGTCTCTGCTGTTTTATTTATAGCCCCTGATGAAGGCCTGAAAATCAACAGGCTGAAACGTGTTGGGTTTAAATACACAATAAATTCCTACTTTTCTAGCATCTTGGTTTTTGTCCCCCTTTTTTTCTTGGTTTGGATGCTAGCCACTTCCTGTTGTTGCTTCCTGATTTAGGGTGCACATCCAAATGTGCATCCCCATGCTGATGTTTTCTATTGCACTTCTTTGCTTTCACTGGAATGGGATGCACAATCAGATTTGTGTTGGACAGCACACTGCAGACAGACCATCCGCACAGGGTGAACATCCATTCACTTTGGCTCTAATCAGTTGTCAGGAAACATGTTGGACTCCAAGCATGCACACATAGGGCATATATTTTCCATGGCCAATTCCACCCACCACCACTGCTGTCCTTTAGTGATGAGGGAGTAGTTCCAGCACAATTTGAAGGATCCACTGCCACCTCACTGACATCTTCTTGCTCTGAGCAAGAGGACTCACTATATTACAAATATCCAGAAATCCCATTAACTTGCATTGCAAAATGCAATGCTGCCCTGGGCTCCTACTGGGAGAAAGGGCGGGATATAAATCTAATAAATAAATAAATAATTCCAAAACAAAAATGGCCATAACATTCTTGGGTTTTTTGCCATAGGACATGAATATTTGGGACATGGTAGCCCCTAAAAAGGGGATTAACCCTGTCAAATGTCAGATAGGTAGCCCCAGGAGTTTTCATGTTAGACAGCTCTAAATGTTAAAATGTTTTAAAATTAACATGGACATACCTTTCTTGTTTTTCCACACATGAACATGAGCCTTAGGGACATGGAAGCCTCTGTGGAGAGGACTAGCCCTGCCAAATATCAGGTAGGTAGCCACAGGAGTTTTCATGCTAACCAACTTTAAAATTTAAAAAGCTTTAAAATTAAAATGGCCTCAACTTTCTTACTTGTTCACATAGGGGCATGACATAGGGAGGTATAGAAGCCTCTGTGGAGAGGACTAACCCTGCCAAAGTTCAGCTGGGTAGCTCCAGGGGGTTTCATGCTAGCCACCTTTAAACTGGCTGGGGCTAATGGGAGTTGTAGTCCGAGAACATCTATGGGCCCAAGGTTGAAGAACAGTAGTGTAGGCAATATTAACCAATGGTCTAACTCAGTATCCTCCTGGGGAAAGTGGCAGACGACATGCTTTACATACAGAAAGTCCATGTTCAATCCCCAACATCTCCAGAAACCCTGAAGAGGATAGGCAATACCGAGCTAGACAGACCAATAGACTGACAGAATAAGATACATTTGTTAAGAAAGGGATTTCAAAGATGGCATCTGGCTACGTCGTTTCACTACGCAAATTTCTTGAGTGTATGCAAGATGTGATTACTGCAAAGAATTACTCTTTGGAAATGGCATATCATACATGGGGTAGTGTAATGTTTGTGGGTTTGGAGTAGATTGGGAACACAAAACTGTTATGTTATCCAACAAGGATAGTCATGGACAATAAGTTTTTTCATTTCTCCATTGTGTATTGTGTTCCATGGTTAAGTATGTATGTATAAAAAAAGGTGTCAATGAATATCAACTTGAGGTACTTCTCAAGTATGAAAATTACATGGGATCAAATCTTTCTTTGGTAATGTACGTGCATATCTCTTCATATGAATATAATAACATTTGAAGTGTTCATTAAATGTTGTCACTTTTTGTTTATGTTGCAAAACTTCTAACTCCAGTTGAGGAACCTTCTGGGTCTCATTCTGTCTATGCATCATTCACATTCATATGGTGATCATAAATAACTCAATTATTAACTTGTATGCAAGATTAACTATGGATTGTGTGCATTTTAGCGTGAAGGCAATGATGTGGGTCCCTGTCTGAATTAATTATAATGATAGCATTTCCCAAAAACAGTTGCAATACCGTATGAAGAATTTGACAACGAAGATAAACAACACCTGAAATGTTTATCGAAGTACAAAGTACAATGTTACCATCAGAGACAACTAAAGGTCATCTAGTGTCACCAAATATATTCTGATCCTACCTGCAAGAAAAAGCTAAAAATCAGCGCGTTAGGTTGTTGTTAGGAGAATAAGAGCAGGAGGAGAGAGGCAGCTTAGCCTTTAACCTCCTGCCATTTGTATGCTCAAGATCTGCTGCTTCCCTACCTTTGGGGGTGATCTATTTTATTGCTAGGGATGTGGGAGAAATTTGATTCAGTTTGCATTTAACAGTGACCCTCCCTAATACACATTTTTCAAAACAATAAAAGAACTGAAATACCACCATCCTTCAAAATTTGCACTTTTCTGAAGTTTGCAGTGAGTTTGCCAGTGAAGTAATGTGTACAAAAATGCATATACTGGGATAAAGTGTGCATAAAGATGCATGCATTGGTGAAAATAACATACAAAATGCATTATATTAGGGAAAACTGCAAAAATTTGTATAGTAGGCAAAATTGGATACAAAAATGTGTATGACAGGAGAAATTCACACTAAAACACAGATGATTTTTAGTAGGACTTTTTTTAAAAAAAAATGCAAACTGATGTGGAAATATGGAGAACTGAAGATTTGAAAAAAATGAGAAATTTAGAGAAAACTAATAGATCTGCCAATTCCTACTTACATCCTATGGGGATGGGGGAGATACAAGACTTTTTTACAACTACAGGTCATTCTTTTCTTTCAGTGTCCAATGTGAGGGTTCTAACTTCATTTGATTCCATGTTTGTAATCATTAAATGAATAATGTGAAAAGTTGTTCTTTAGTCCCTTGTGTGACTCATTATCACCAACATTATCACCTGAATGAACAATTGATTCTTCTATGTAGCTATGTGATTAATCACCAAAATAACTGGAGATACATAGCTGGCTCGTAATATCTTTTCCTTCTAACATTGCCTCCCCCTTTACACACACACACACACTTCAGACATATGCAATGACCTTCCTCTTATCAAAGGGAAAATTATTGGTTAGCGAATAGATCATATTTAACATCAATGATCTGTTGCAAATAACATAATGTAATAAGCAATAAAATGTAGCATCCATCAGTTTTAAAAACCTTAATAGTAATCTAATCAGAACCATTGCCCCACTTGCTGCCACAACTCTCCTGGTAAAAATGAAAAAAATAATCAAATGGGGGGGGGAACCCTCAGTTATACATGAGCTGTTACATCGCATCTATTTTTTCCATAGAAATAAACATTTTGAAGGACACCCTGCTGCATCATTGCTCAAAACTGCAATCCTAAAGACACAAGGGAGTAAGACCCACTGAACACAGTGAGACTTGTTTCCAAGTGAGCATGCATTGGAGTTCACTGTGTGACCTCACCTAGCAATTTGAAGTCTATTAACTATAATAGTGATGTACACTGGCCCCACCTCTGCTGTTCCCTTGCAATGCATGCTGGCCACAGGTGATCTTCCTATATTCAGCAGGAAGGTCCAAAGGAGGATTCTTCACAGTGTTTTTGTCTCTGAATGCAGGGAAGATTCTAAGCACATTCAGCCAATGTCCAAAGAATCGCCCTTCAGACATTCTGCTCAACACATGAAGGTCTAAATATGCAGCTGGGGGGATGTGAGATGTGGGGAGCGGGGCTACATGCACAGCCCCACTCCTCACTCTGCGCTTTCAGGCAAACCCTGAACAGGGCTTAAAATAATCAAATAAGTATGTGTAATGCAGTTCCTCTAGCACAATTTCCCATTCCCACATACTGAATCCCATTCCCCATTCAGCAAGATATTGGGAAATCTGATGGCCGCTAAGTACTTTAAAAGTAGTTTAACAATAATCTGTAGCTTCTACCTAATGAAATAGTTTTAGAGAGCAATCCTATACACGCCTGTTAGAAGAAAGTCCCACTGAATTCAATTAGGCTTCCTCAGGTGAGTAGCTATCATATTCTATTGCTGCTATTAACGGCAGTCTTAGACTGAAATCCTAAGCATGCTTACACCATTTATATCCCACCTTTCAAGGAGCTGAATGGCTTCTCTGCCCTCCATTTTAACCTCACAACAACCCAATGAGGAAGGTTATGCTAACAGAGAGTGACTGGCCCAAAGTCACCTCATGAGCTTTGTGGCCAAGTTGAAATTTGGTCTCCCCAAGTCACTACAACCTGCCTGCTCATACAGGTGTGATTCCAGTGCTGCAGTAACACATCCTAGAAGTGCATAGGCACAACAACTCTCAATAGCTGTTCAAATAAGTGCTTCTCATGGTAAAACTTCATTCATCCAGGATGAAATTTTATAGAACTCACAGAACATGAATGTTTCCCAAAACGCTGTCTATATACCCACACAGTCTGCCTTTCTAATCTTTTAAAATGCAGTAAAGATAAAAGAGCTTAAAGTAGAGCATTTTTAAAAAACCATCAGTGGTTGTATTTCGTCCCGCAAAAGAGGGCCACTGGGACTTATTCCAAGTATAACTATTGCTTGGGTGAGATGTATCATAACAAACTGTAAATCATGCTATACTAGTATCTCACTCACTTGCTGTATAAAGATATTTATCCAAATTCTGCTGCACGAACCCCATTTAATTTGATTACTAATATTTATTTATTCTCAGAGGAAAACAATGGTAAACCACCTCTGAATACCTTTACCATGAAAACCCTTCTAGAGTCACCTTAAGTCGTAATCAACTTGCAGGCACATAACACACACATTTATGTGTTGTTTATTACAAGCTAGGCCGCCCATCATTCAAAGGTCCTAGGAGGTAGAATTCATATATATTAAATCCTGAAGTGGAAAATATAAACTAAAATAAGCATCAGTAAAACATTTAACCATAAAATGCACAGTAAATCACAGCAACAAATCCAGAAAGTAGCAGCAAGGCAGAAGCACTCTCAGTCTCCAATGCACCTTTCACCTCTCCAAAGGCCTGGACAAAGAGGTGTGTTTTTGTTGGGTTTAAGCAAGCTTGCATGCTGCCCCCTTTGATAGGGAGATCTTCCCTCTAATCAATATTGGGGATATCTCTATATGTTTGTTTACCATGATGCAACTTCCTTAAAGGGTGGGGTTATTTACCTTTTCTTCCTCATCTTTTGTCTAGGGATATTGATCCTTTTGCATATTCTTTTACCTCTAGCAGAGGGAGCAGGCAGACGCTCCTTCCAGGAGTATCCTCACCAATGACTGTAAATGGACTGACTACAGATTATTTCTGTCTAAGCTAGAGCCTATGTTTTCTTAAACATATGAAGGTTGTGAGTAAATATTATTTTATTATTTTTACCTAAGAAGATTGTTTCTGTTTAGTTATTGATCAACTAGTATATTGAGAGATGGTGTGGGACTGGTTATTCTCAAAATCCGCTGTTGCATTTATACTTTGCTAAGAAATAGGACTACATATTGTTCCTATTTCATTTAAAAACCAAACAGCTGTCACCTGCCAATGAAAAGAGAACCACGTCAAAGCATGACACACCTCAGAGGGAAAGCCATTCCATAGGTGTGGAGCCATCACAGAGAAAGGCCTCTCATAGGCCTCTGCACTACAGATCTCACTAGACAGGGGAACCACCAAAAGGGCTTCCTCTGCATGGGCAAGTTTGTATGGAACAAGACATTCTTTCAGATGTCTCTCAGATGATAAGATCCTTCTAATTAATAAATATTATCGCTGGTATATGGAGCCCAGCTATTGTACTTCCAGGATAAAATTAAAATATTATCACATTGGTATCTGTGGTCAAAGAAGCTGTGATTGTTACCTATAAGGGGGTAGATGGGCAGGATAAGAAGTTGCATTATCTGTTTTCGTGGAGGTAATGCAATGTTCAAAAAGGAACTCATGGCAACTGTATTCCTCTGCCTGCTTCATGTGGCAGGTGGCATTTTTTATCTCCACCTCTTAGAGCAGAAGCAGCCAATGTGGTTCCTTCCACATGCTGTTCGATACATCACCCTGACCATTAGCCATGCTGGCTGGGGCCAATGGGTGTTGTAGTTTGACAGTATCTGGAAGGCACCACATTTTCTGCCCTTGCCTTAAGGAAAGCATGGAGCATTGGAAAGGAGAAGAAATTCATTAAATAGACAATCAGAGTGGTAAGGCATCAGAGTGGTGAAGAAAGCTCTGCAAAACTATCTTCACATGGTTATCACACTTCCTGGGGACCTGAAAAGGTGAAAGATCAGTGGATTATACTCAACTAGGTTGCATTCCAGGACATAGTATTTCACAGAAGTATAACAGTAATTATTGTAGTTACTACTAGTGTTTACAAGCACCTTTTCCTTCATTGTTGGTGGCATTCTTAATTTATTTTTAGAGCTTCCCAAAGAAGTTCACACCAGTGAAATATGCAACAGACAGTGGCAGTGGCAGGCACTGTGTATCAGTGAAAACGAAATATGGGCCCTCCCCTCTGGTTAAAATTTTTAAAAGACAAAACGCACAACGGACAGGCTGGGGGGGGGAAGCAAAGGAAGAGATCAGTCTGAACAAGTGGGGAGCTGTAAACAAGAACATTTTTCTCCTTCCCTCCTAATGCTAGAACCTAGGGGATCATCCAGAGAAGATGAATGTTGGGAGACTCAGGGCAGACAAAAGTAAATACTTCTTTTCACAGTGCATAGTTAAATTATGGGATTCACTACTGCTGATGGCCACCAACTTGGATAATGCAATTAGGGTTGCCAGGTTCAATCCCTGAGACTGATCCTGTATCTTTAGGAGAAGAGAAAGTCAGCCAAGTGCAGGTGTTCTTGCAACCCTGTAATAGGAAAAACCACAAGCTGGAATTCTCCCTTCCACCTGCACAACTTTTAAAGATACAGACCTCTTGGTTGCAAGGCCCAGCCTCCAAGAGATCTTTTGTATCTTTAAAAGTTGTGCAGGGGGGAGAATTCCACCTTGTGGTTTTTCCCATTACAGGGTTGCAAGAACACCTGCACTTGGCTGACTTTCTCTTCTCCTAAAGATACAGGATCAGTCTCAGGGACTGAACCTGGCAACCCTAAACGCAATCCATGGCTACAAGTCTTGATGGCTCTATTTTACCTCCAAGATTGGAGGCAGTAGGTCTCTGAATATCAGTTGCTAGGAAACATGAGTAATGAGTGATGAGTGCTAGAGCTCATGATCTGCTTACGGGCTTGCCACTGTGACCACTGTGTGAACAGAGTGCTTGATTAGATATGCCTTTGTTGTGATCCAACAGGGCTCTTATGTTCTTAGAAAGAATTCATATCCATATCCAGTTGGGACAGGCTGATCATGCTGTGTTCTTGCTTGGTTAAAAGTGTTGCATCTAGGGTTACCAGGTTCAGGGCCTGAGACTGATCCTGTATCTTTAGGAGAAGAGAAAGTCAGCCAAGTGCAGGTGTTCTTGCAACGCTGTAATGGGAAAAACCACAAGGTGGAATTCTCCCTAAAAGTTGTGTAGGGGGAATGGAGAATTCCACCTTGTGGTTTTTCCCATTACAGCGTTGCAAGAATACCTGCACTTGGCTGACTTTCTCTTCTCCTAAAGATACAGGATCAGTCTCAGGCCCTTAAGCTGGCAGCCCTAGTTGCATCTTACCCCAGCAGTTCTCTGGCCAGAGATGAAGATGTCCCAAGGCAGCTGGCAGTTTCATGCACCCAGGAAGTTTTAACTAATAACGATTTCATAGTACCTAACATTCTTACTAGTGGTTTGAGTTTAAAAGTTCATGAGTATTGGTATGTAGCAACCTGAGGTGTAGTCCAAGATTATAACTATTTCCAAGACATAGCTAAATCTAATAGTGCAAGCCTAACCATGTCTACTCAGAAGTAAGTCCTATTGAAATCAATTGGGCTTACTCACAGGTAATTTGAATTATGATTACAGCCTGTCTCCCTATGTTTCTTCTTAATTTTCCTGCTACTAATAAACCTAACCTAGACAGGAAACTCCAGTTGTCATCAAATGATACAAGCCATATGAAAGGTTCTCTGTGGCCCACAGATCTCTCACAACTAGACTAATGAAATATTTTGCAAACAAGATCAAATTCTTGCACACTCAGCCATGATGAAAAGGGGATTTTTGCAAGCTGTGACCCATGCTGAAGTAAATAATGCACATGCAATCTACGGCAGTATTCACATCAATGCATCTTATTGATCTAGCCATAACATTATACTCCGTCGTATCATTGCACTGAGCGTTTTTAACATTTATTTTCATTTAATAATGCAGAGGTTTCCAAAGCAGAATAGAGCATACCTTGTTAACCAGCAGAGATAGATAAAGCATGAGGGAGATAATACATTCCGTTTATAAGCAAGGGGCATGCATCTGAAATCCTATATCTCACTAAGCTGAGATAATTGGCTGTATCACTGGGAGTTCTAGAATCCATTGTGTGATATGGTCCAAATCATTTAAAGTCTTTGAGCCATGGGCACATCTGCTTACCTGGGCTTTGTTTTGGGTGATTTTGTTTATTTACAGTACAATGTTTGACTTTTCTTCCCATATCTTAGAACAAAAGATGCAGAAAAGAAGGTGGTGATGATGATATCTGGAGAATAAGAGATAGGAGTAGGGAAAGAGAAACTGGAGCTTTAACAATTGGCACTTAAACAGTAATGGAGCCTGTAATATCTCACATGGCAATAAGCTCCAGCTAAAGCACCCAATTCAAAGTCATATGTAGCCATTTGTGACCAGGAGATGGCAATACATTATAAAATAATTACTGGAGATAATACACAAAGCTGCACACTTCTTTATATAATCACAACACATTTCAAAGCATGTGGGCTTCAAAAGACGACAAGGTGAGACATTTGCTAAAAATCCACCAATTTTGGCAAACTGTGTCGCCATATATTCTCTTTTCATGAAGCAACCAAGAAGCTAATGGGTAGTGTGGAAAAATTCAGTTTACATACTCCATCACTGAAGATGCCTTAGCCAAGTCTCCCCCACGCAACCCCCCCCAAAAATCCTGGATGTTGCACTAATGCTAAGGAACCCAGCATAATTATGAAAAGGAAAGGGTATATTAGATGTTGAATATAGTTGCAGAGCGTTTAATTTAGCATGGTGTTGTTGTTTTTAAAATCATAGTGATATAAATGATCAACTACCCTAAAGGAGGAAGCTGCAATTCACCACCAATCTCCTTCTAGGGTGTTTGCCTTAAAATAATGGGCCTTCCAAGGATTAAGGAAGTTGATGGTTGTTGCTAACGGCTGGTGAGGGATAATCACTTTTTACGGATGGATGAATCTGTCAATTTTGGTGGTTTTTTTCAGTTTCTCATTTTTCCAGTGTTAAATTGCCACATCACTTTGCAACTTTTTTTAAAAAAAATGTCCCCATCAGCATTTTAGTGTACATTTCCCTAATGCACGTGCTTAATATGCACATATTTCCAAAGCAATTTTCTTTAATACAGTGCATTTTCTGTTATTTTCACTAATATATGCATTTTTATGTACAGTAGGGCCCCACTTTACGGCGTTTCGCTTTAAGGTGTTCCGCTGATGCGGCGCCTTTCATTTTCAATTCTAAAGGGTTTTTTCCCCCTTTTGCGATGTTTTGCAACATTTTCGCGTCATTTTCACGCTATGCGGCCCATTAAAGTCAATGGGGTTCCGCTTTACGGCGTTTTCTGCTTTACGGCGGGGGTCCGGAACGGAACCCGCCATATAAGCGGGGCCCTTCTGTACACTGTGCCCTAGTTATGTATTTTATACACATTACTTGGTTGGAGAACTGCATTGCAAAATTCAGAGGAGTGCAAATTTTGAAGGATGGCTGTGTTTCAGTTCTTTTATTGTTTCAGAAAGTGTGAATTAGGTAGGCTTGCCTTTAAATGCTAACTCAGTTTTATTTCTCCCACATTCTTAACCAGAGATGGATGTCATGCCTAGCCCTGACCTGGTTCCAGACACTGAGTCCTTAGAGGACAAACCCAATATTTCAAAGGTTGAGGATGTTGAGAAGCAGGCAGGGTTTCCTGGAGCCAGTGGTGAGGATCCTTTTGAGGACTCCTCCAGTGACAGCCCTGCTGAAGAACCCTTGGAATTGATTGAGGAGGAGGAAGAGCCACTGTTCAGTCCTCAAGAATGCCAGTGCAAAAAGGTCCAGGTCCAGGCTGAAAAGAAACAACAAAGTATGTGTCTACAGACCCAGAGTTTTTAGGTAACTCATGAATAAGGGGTCAGCTTATGAGTAAGGGGACTATTCATGAATAAGCAAACTCAGATGCTTTTTTATTGTCAGCAGCTGTGGTTAGGGAGTGGTTTGGAAGGTCAGAGTATATAAGGCCCTCTTTGGCCTTTCAGTAACTAAAAATAATGTAGGCCTCTGGGTTGTTGTAGCCTTGGTCCTGATTCCAGTTCTACTTTCTTGATTATATCCTTGTGATATTGAAATTTGAAAGTTTTTTTTATCTTGCTTCTGAACTATGATTGGACTTAGGCTGATTATCTGTGCTTGACCTTAGTTTGTTTAGACCAGCGATTCCCAACGTGGGTGGTAGCACCCCACTGGGGGGCGTTATAGTCTTTCAGGGGGGTGTTGGTGTGACTACAAACTTTAGGGGGGGGTTGGGTTCATTAGGGGGGCATTGACATTTGGCGGTCTGATGCAACAGTTGAAGCATTTAAGTTTAATTTCATTTAATACACAAATAATTAATTTTTAAACTGTTTTGTCCCCAGTTAGAATGTATTTAATAGACTCAATTCATGGAAATAACACGATAAATAGTGTGTGCTCTTTAGTAAAGAAATTCTGAATAGCGGCCAGTGTCATATCAAGGAATGGGGATATTAGCCACACCCTGGCACTAGGTAATGTTCCAATACTGTCTTGAGGGATGTTGGAACCAATCACGAGAGAGTGTTTGATAAGCTGGGTGTATTGGTGGAGGGTGCATTCTTCCAATGGATGAGTGCCGTGTGCAAACAGGTGATGCAGGCAGTCAGTTATTCGCTGGTTTTCTTCAGGAATGGGACACACCCGCTACCCGTTGTTTCAAATCCATTCATTTGCAAAGCAGAAGACCAAGAACTTATTTGCAAGAAGAAATTGTTGAGCTTCAGAGTGATGAAGAATCTAAGCAAATCTTCAACAGCAGAGGACATCAAGTTATGTGGCTGAAACATGTGAAATTTCCTGCTCTATGGAAAAAAGCAAAACTTCTTTATATTGCCTTTCCATCTTCTTATCTCGTTGAACAAGGATTTAGTGCAGTGAATCGCATACTAGTGAAGAATCAAAACCGTCTGGCTATTGTTAGTCGTGGTGACTTAAGACTATTACTATCCAAGTATACTCCAGATATTGTGGAGTTAGCCAAAACTCATCAAGCTCAAGGATCACACTAGTATTTTATAATAAATCTCATTTTATTTACTTTTCTATAACTATGTATGTATATTAATAAATCATACTAAGAATTCAGTGTGTAATCTAAGTGCAATAAAAAGGCATGATAAAAATGATCAGTAATAATCATTGAAAATACCTTTTATGCATTACATATATTTTAAGGGAAGAATAGGAAGCATTGGCATATACTTAATCTGAGGGGAGCGTTGGGCACAAAAAGATTTTGCAAAGGGGCGTTGGGTCAAAAAAGGTTTGGTAACGCTGGTTTAGACTGTGTTACAACTGCAACTCTAAGAAGTTAACCTTAATAATTACCTATTAATACTTTTGTTCATTTCATATTTGTTTTTGCTGTTGTTGTTGCTTTATTTTGTAATGCTTCTATGTAATCGAATTGGAACATTTTGTACTTTTACTTTATCTTGAATAAAATTTAAAACAAAAACAAACAAAAAACAACTGCAACTCTACCCATATTGGTGAGTGGCTTATATTGACTGGGACTCTGAGCCCTGAGGACACTCATTGGAGCCCAACAATGAATACTGTGGTGTATTGTCCCATTGGAGAGGAAATTATTATTTATTAAAATAAATACTTCTCCCCCAATTAAGTACTCCCCCAAGGGCTAACAATGCAAAAACAATACAAAACAAAGGGCAGTCTTTTACCTAATCCTTACAGTAGCGTAACAGGATTTCCCCTTGCACTGTCCCCAAGTCTGCTCCACAGAGCAGATGAAGGGGTGTATGGGGAAGGAGAGAAGGAGAACATTCCACTGTGCAAGGAGAAATCCTTGTGCTAATGGAATGTTCACTTTAGCACTCCTTTGAATACAACCCAAGAAACCATAAAATGGATAAGCACATAAAATTATCACCAGTTTAGCTATCAAAAAGAAAAAAGATACAAAAAGTCAGAATTAATGACAAATGCTTATTGAAAGAACCAAAGCCTTGCTATCTACCAAAAGGTGGATGAGGCAGGAGCTTAAACTAGGTCCTATCAAACCCCAGTCAGCCTAGCCTATGGTCAGGGATTATGGGCAGGGCTGGCACCAAAGGGCGGCCAGGTCAGGCCCTGGCTGAGGGACCTTGCAGCCCAGAGGGGCCCCTGAAGCACCCCTCATTAGGGTGTGGGGGTAGTGCTCCCCTTCCGTGAACCTTGGCAGGGTCGACTTCTGACCCTGCCGCAGATTGCAGAGATGGAAATTCCAGGCCCCCCACACAGACTGTGTGGGCCCATGGTGCCCACCCGCTCCACCTACCTCTCCTCCCTTTCTGTGAATGCCCTGCGCACTGTGCGTGCAGCTGCCATCAACCAAGATGGCAGCAGAGGCTTCGCTAAGGGGCTGATGCCCCTACCATCATCTTGATTGATGGCAGGCATGTGTGCACACGCAGTGTAGCATGCATGCCTGCCATCGATGAAGATGACGGCAGGGGTATCAGCCCCTTAGAGAAGCCTCAGCCACCATCTTGGTTGATGGCAGCGACCTGCATGCCCAGCGCACAGGCCATTCACAGAAAGAGAGAAGAGGTAGGTGGAGTGGTCCTACATGGTCTGGGGGAGCTGGGAGCAGGGGGCCCAGGGCAGGCTGGTGCCCAAGGGCCCAGTCATGCCTGGTGCCGGCCCTGATGATGGGAGTTATAGTCAAAAACATTTTAGATGGCAGTAGGTTGGGAAAGGCTGCCCTGGGGGGGCAGCTCTGTTTCATGTGGCCATTCGTTGCATCACTAGCAATGGAGAGACCTATAGCAGGGTCTCCAGTGTTGATCTGAGTGCAACTGCAAGTCTACATGGCTTTCTTTTATTCAGATGAACTTTGGATAAATATTGAAATATGTTCAACTTGGTAAAATTAATGAACTTTGCAATGCTGAAATAGCTGTAAAATGAATAAATAAAGTTGTTTTATAAGGTCTGGGAGGCCCTGTCTCAAAATGTGTTCTCAGCACACACCTATGGCATTGTGCCTTCAGGCAGGGAGGAAGGGGTGACATTACTCACCATCATTAGAATCCTCCCATTCCCTTCATCTGTGTGTACAGAGCACACTGAATTATACCCTTCACTGTTTGTCAGTCCCCACCAATTAATAAGGGGGGGGGATTTGAATCTGTAAAGATGTAATAGAGTAACAACACCAATTCATCAGTAAACTTACAAACCCTAGAAGATTTAGACTGCAATCCTGAACACAGTTGGAATCCCTTAAAGGGATCTGGACTGCATTTCTAAACACATTTACCAGTGACTACACCCAGCTAAACATAGTGGAACTTACTTTTGAGTAGATGTTGTGCTGTAAAAGACTCTGCAGGACAGAGTTTGGTGGTCTTTCTTTGCACTTTAACCAAATAACAGATTTTGTTATCATTTGATGAACAGTGGAGCTGATCATTTGATATTTAATCTTCTATGTGCCCTGCAATATTTACTCCTACATGGTGTCAAAGTTGATTTACCTTGATGCTTAGGAAAACATTTAAATATGACTTGCTAAAATCGACCTTTTCCTACACAATGTGACATTTAGACTTCAATATTATAAAACAGCCCACTGTTTCAAACTTATTACTCACCCTGACCTTTCTTGTACTCGTATGTTGTCCCCAACCTGACTAAACAACAGTGGGCACTATTGTGCTTCTGTACAGATCTTACTTACTTCATAGGCCATGAATAAGATAATTTCCCACTATAACTATGCTTATAAGAGACAGGCAGGTATCAAGTACTATTTGTTCACACTGTTACTGGGAACTATAGTATTTCAGAGATACTGAATTCTCCATCTGAATTACTGTTCAGTTCTGTTGGAGCACTGTTGGAGTTCTGAATTATTTGGTCTTGTTTGTGGGTTGACCTAAGGCTATCCAAACATATTTTGCTGCCAGAGCCAGAACAGCAAATGGTGTTTCCCCTCCCCATGTTGGCTCTGCCTAACGGTAGGATACAGGAGTGCAGTAGTAAACTGCAAAATGGTAAGGTACAGGAGTGCAGTAGGAGCTCATCATGACAGTTCCCATAGCCTGGTCTTCAAGGAGAGTCCATAATTACCCCTGTAAAGAGAGTTTTAAAAAATGGAAGAAGTTGTGTAATCCAAACAATAGACAGATATACAAATACCCAACACGCACACCCCATAAAACCTAATTTATTAGGATCACCACAACTGCTATCCTGTGCATACTTTCCAGGGTGTAAGCTCCATTGCTTCTGGCTGCTTAGATTCAGCTTGCAAAACACATTGAGCTACATCTTCAGGTAGCTGGACTGAAACCTTTTTTCTTTTAATGAGAAATACAAACAAATCTTACAAAGTGTATTCATTTAAACTGCAAGGATAAAGTAAGAATCCCATCAAATAAAAGCTGAAATTCTGGTCTCTCTGTGTGTGTGTGAGTGGGAGACAGAGAGAGAGAATTTGTTTTGCCTTAGTGCCAAAGTTGCATGCAAAACAATGAAATGTTTGTCAACTCTAATGAAAACAAGATTTCAATTTGACAAAGACTGTGCAACTCACTGCTTTCTAATCTCTCTCTGCTCCCCCTCTCCCCAAAAACCTGAAAAGATAGCTTAATTGCTCTATAAACATTTAAGGACTTAAAAGAAAAATCTGCAATAAAATTAAATGAGATTTTTAAAAAAGAACATTAAACACTTGTGTCGATTACTCCATTTTTGTTTTTGTTGGAGTGGAAAATAGGGTCAAAATAATTAAAACTGTGTTGGCCAAAATAAAGTGGAGGCAGCATTTTGTTAAGTTTACAAATTATACAAATAAAGCCAAAACTGAACAGGGAAATCAGAATTTTGTACTGTCTGTACTTACCCATCCAAATGTACACACAGATGACCTAACCATTTTTTGTTGGAAACTGCAGGGTCTACCTATTGTTGGAGACAACAGAGGAGGATATGATTTAAGTGAACTTCCTCAATAGTATGAAGACATGTAAAATCAGTGCAATCTAGTGCTGCATAGGTAGGGATGGAGAGAAATTCAATTCAGTTCACATTTAACACAAAATCTATCAAATATGCATTTTCCAAAATGATATGAGAACTGCAACACAGCTATCTGAAATTCACACTTATCTGAATTTTGCAATGCACTTCTCCAACCAGTGTTTACAAAGATGCTTATATTAAGGGAAAGTGTGCATAAAAATAAATGCATTAGTGAAAACAACATACAGCAATCCATTATATTAGGAGAAACTGATTGCAAAAATTTATGCATTAGTCAGAACTGCATACAATAATGTGTTTGTTGGGAGAAATTTGCATTAAAGTGCTGAAGAATTTTCATGAGGATTTTTAAAAAAAACACAAGTTACTGCAGAAAGGTGGAGAAGTGAACTTAAATCTGGAAAAATTAGAAACAGGAAGAACCGAAATTCATTGATCCTTCCATCCTTTTATATAGGCTAGCCCTTTTTTTAATGGTCTAGTGATTCAGATCTGCTTAACTCATGTCATGATTCACTAGAGAATTCATGGAGAGGTACAGATTACCAGTTGGTCTCAAAGGATGCACCTTATTGTGAAGGACTGTAGTATGTTCATGAGGATCAACCTCTTATTTATTTATTGAATTTATTTATTGAATTTATATTACTCCCTTCCCTCTGAAGGAGCCCAGGGTGGCAAACATAAACAAAAGAATTTAAACAGTTAAAAACATTCCAAAACACAATTACAATTAAAAATATTATACAACATAGGTAAAAATATTCTAAAATACAGTTATAAATATTCTAAAACACATTTTAAAATATTCTAAAACAGAGCTTAAAAACATCATTTCATCAGCAAACGTCAGGTTGCCAGGAACAATGCCCTTCAGCCATCAAATCCCTGGATAAACAGGAATGCATTCAAATATATCCTGAAAGTTAATAAAGATGGAGACAGACACACCTCACTGGGGATGACATTTCACAAATGGGGAGCCACCACTGAAAAGGCCTTGTCGTGGATCAGCACAAGTCAGGCAGCACTCGGTGGCAGCACCACCAATAAGGCCTCACCTGCCAAACATAGGGCCCAAGATGGTGACCCACTTACCAGCCTAGCAGCAACATTCTGCAATATCTGCAGCCCCACATACAGTGCATTACATTAGTCCAGATGGGAAGTGACCAAAGTAGTTTTATGTTCCCTTTTCCAATATTTAGATCTTTTTCAAACGAAAGGAAATTGTTTCTGTCCCCAGATTAGGAGAAAGTGCATTGGAAAAGACCTTAAAATGCAGAGACATTATGCCTCCATACTGTTACTATTTTGCAGGAAGTATTCAAGCACATACCAGAACTTTAGGTTTGTGCACTTAAAGTAGGTTAAAAGGCACTGTTGTCCTTGAGCAGCAAATCCACTTTAGAAAAGAATTGGACTTGGGGAAATGCATTGAAAAGTGTGAGATGAATGAATGACTAATAGGAAGCTATATAAACACCGAGCAAGAAAAACGAGATGAATGAAGGACAAATGCTCAATTATCACACAACCGTCCTGTAAACAGTTCAGAACTAATGCTCAATAAAGACCACATAAGCATTCTGCAAGCAAATCAGATGCTTGATAAACAGGTCGTCTGGAGTGGCCCAAAATGCAAATCTCTTGTGCTTCTTCAGAACATCTAACGTGCTGCATGCTCCCATAAACATAGCAATAATTCATCCTTCTAGTGACACACTTTCAATTTTTCTTTATTTCTAAAGTCTTCATCTCACAGTTATACAACTGACACAGACTGCAATATGGACCAGGACCCAAAGAAACTGTATTGAACCTAGGGATGGAGGAGAAATTAGATTTTGTTTGCATTTTAATAAGAAACTACCTAATTTGCATTTCTCAGACTAATATGCAAACTGAAAACAAAGCTATCCTTCAAAATTTTCATTTTTCTGACTTCAGCAATGCAGTTCTCCAACCAAACAATATGTACAAAAATGTGGCTGCCTGTTTTCCTGCCCTCCACAAACATGCAAACAGTCACAAGAAAGAGGAAATTGGCAGAATTACTTAGCCTTGTACTCCTAACTCCAACAGGTGCACGATTTGGGGTCCAGAGGTCAAGGGCAAGTGAGTGGGGCAACAGTGACAGTAGTGTGAAGGAAGTAGACTTACTGTGAACATCTTGCCCCCAAATCAGGAGACGACACTGCTGTTACGGCTTTTCAAGGCGCATAAGGCAGTACAATAGAGAGGCCGCCCCAGTCTGCACATGCACGTTCTTTGCACCAGCGGGAAGCACTTCTACTCCTGCATAGTGATCCTTCCTTTCCACTGCAGCCTTCCAGAACTGAGGGTGGGGAACTCTCCAGAACAGTATGGAATGCAGTACAAATAATTGCAGTAGATAGAGGACATCTGAGAAAATTGAATGCCCTGGTTCGTACCCAATGTAAGTGCTTTCTGCTGGTTCAAAGCCATCATTGGATACAACCCACTAAGGCAGCGGTGGGGAACCTTTTTCAGGCTGGGAGCTGCATTCCATTCTGGGCAACCTGCTGAGGGCCACTTGCTGCTGGTGATGGGCAGGGCCAGAAGAAAGAGAGGGCAGAGCAATTCCTGTAAAGTTGATCTTAGTATAGCAGGGTAGTTTCAGCACACATCAGTCTGCCATCTAGGGAAGCTAGTCTTGAGCAAAATGCTAAAAGAATTGGCAAGCTATGGTAAGGCTGGGGAACTGGTAGTCTTCCAGATGTTACTGAACTGCAACTCCCATTATTCCTGACCACCAAACATGCCAGCTAGGACTCATGGGTGCTGAAGTCCAATCACATTTGGTGGGACAAAGGTTCTCCACCACTGGCCTGGATAGCAGAATATTTTAAAAAGCAGGTGATGACAGGATTCAGACTCTTACAGGGCAATCTTACACATGTCTACTCAGAAGTAAATTCCACTGAGTTCAACAAGGTTTATTCTCAAGCAGATGTAGAATCGCAGCCTTAAAGGGGGAGGAAAATTCTTCATAATGTTGGCTGACAGTAGAACAATAAGCAATGGGTTTGTACTGCAGGATGGAATATTTAGGTTTAACTTGAAGAAATTGCCTCACACACTCTCGGAGCAGTGCAACTGTGTGCTCCTCATATGTTAAGTTTACTGAAAGTAGCCATGCTGAACTTTGGAGTATGTGAGGAAAGCATCTTCTATAATAGCTAGCTGATCTGTGATTTTAAAAATTTACATGGTTTTTAGTGTGTGTATATTATTATTATTATTATTGGCATTTATGACCCGCTCTTCATCAGTAGCTCCCAAGGAGGGTCACAACAATCTGAAATACATTCTTATATAATATATAATTGTTTTAAAGCACTTTGTTGTTTTTAATGAAATCGTGGTATACAAGTATTTTTATGAATAAATAAATCTTCGGGGGGGAGCTTTTATTTTTATATTTTATTGTCTGAACCTCTGAACTATTGTATATTTACAGGTGAAAGCCCAAACTGGTTTAAAAAAAAATACCATGGAAAATTTTGCTGATTAACCTAACACTTCAGTGCTTTCTCATTCTCAGTTTCATATTCTCTGCTGTAAAAATGGCACCTTCTCAGCCTGTGAAAGGAGCTAATTGTAAGTGGTGCTTAAATAAAATGCCAGTGGGAAAATACCTTTAAAAGTTTCAACATTGTGCAAATTAAGATAATTCCCATCTTCAAAGTAATGTATGTGTGCAGCTTTCTTAAGTGTTGCCATTAAGGAGCTTCATTGGTAGTTTTTATTTTAAAGATCTCACCCATTTTGGGTTAATTTTTATTTTATTCTAGTCTAACACTCTGAACCACTTGTCCAGTTTAGATATTGTTCCCTCAGATGCCAGGGACAGTTTCTATTTTCTGGTGACAGTCCCTGGTAAGTCAAAGGCCTTATAAGGATACCTTATTCAAAAATGTAATGCAAATTGCTAGAGTTATTTCTTCTGCTCCTTCCTCTAGAAGTGGATATTCTAGATATTCCAATATAGTGGTTAGAATATCAGTCTAGGATTGGGGAGAAGTGGGTTCTTGTCCTTATTGAGCCATCAGGCTCACCGCGTAACCTTTTGACAATCACTTTCTCATAGCCTAACCTACCTATTCTGAGGATAAAATGGATGGGGTGGGGAGAGAAAATGTGGGATATATATAAATAATAAATATTGTGGAAGGGCAAATGCATTGACGCTAGTAATATTCACTAACAGGTAAAAAAAAGTCCTTGCAGTTTAAGAACGTGCCTATAGCCAATAGATATTTCTATCAAACTTTAAAAAGCAGGAAAATTAGGCAACTACAGTGAATGTACCAGGGGAACAGGAGACCTGACCTCCTCACTGAGATGTTGTACTGCCCTACAAATCTGTAAAATGCAAATATTGGGGTTGGTCTTTCACAGTCCAATCTATTTCCTGTGTAGCTTTGAATAATTTGATAACAGGTACAATTACCAGAAGAAGGGCTAACTGTGAGGACACTCTGGCCACTGGAGCTCTGTCAGGGGAATAGGAGTCTCCTAACAACTCTCAACACCCTTTACAACTACACTTCCCAGGATTCTTTGGGGGAAGTCAAGACTGCTTCAAGTGGAAAAACATTTCTGGTGTGGGTGTGGTCCCCTGATTAGCCAAGCCAAACAGCTGTTAGTCTGGCTTTTAGAATACTGACAGTTGGTTCTTACTGAGCATGCCTTCTCTGTCATAGACTCCAATGTTAAATTTCTTAATTAAAAATCAGCCATGCATTTTTTTTAACCTTTAAACTACAGAAGGTGAAGTTCAGAGTATTGGGCAAGGTCAGTAATAGGATTACAGGTGTTCTGTAAACATGGCTGATTTTTAATAAATTTCAACGAAGCATGAAACCACTGACAGCAAAAAGACCAACAGGGGCCTGGATTTTTTCCCTCTTGTTTTTGCTCTGAATTCTCTCCATTTTGTGCATCAACATGAAAACTTAAGAGTTGTTGAAGCAAGCATTTCCGAGTTCAGGACTATAAGTTTTGTAAGGTTTTGTTTTGAACTTAGCTTATGGGAAGCAGCAGAATGGCATGAGGGGTATTTTCAATTTCATAAGGTGGAATGTGAAAAATGTTGATGTGTGTGCGTTGTTGCGTGAAACAGCATACATTACGTTGGAGTTAAGTTGAGCAAGAAACTTCTTCAGAGCATTAGAGCATGTTAAGAGTCTTTATTAAGACATTACGGCCAAAGGCTTAAGAGTAAATACATGTTGAGTTTCTTCAGTCACCCCCCTTCTGGTACATCTCTTTCCAAAGGTAAACACAGAAGACAACCTCTCCGTTCAGAGGCAATACACAGAAGACTCAGCTCAACACAGATAGCTGCTAGAACTTTTCCCAGTCTATCACGATGGTTACCACAGCAACGGCCTTGGCTGTCCGCTCCCAGACTGGGCAAAGACATAACTCCCCCTAGCTACAGTTTTTCAGACTTGATGGAAAACAAACTCAGTGACAGTGTGGTTCAATGGTCAACAATCCCCCCTTTTTCCCATCATGTCTGTAACTCATTACAACAATAACAACAATACATTTCTCCAATACATCTTGCAATACAGCTTACATTTCAGTACAGTTCAAAACATCTCTGTACATTTAGCTAGAACTTTATTCAATCAAACTTTCAACTCATTCCAAGCCTTGTCACCAGTTTGCCAAATTTCTCCTCACACAACGGCTTGGTCATTATGTCAGCCACCATGTTGTTAGTGTCACAAAATGTCAGGTTAACGAACCCCTGCTGCACACAATCCCTTACGTGAAAGTATCTGACACTAATATGTTTTGTTCTTTTGGTATGAGCTTCTGATGTGGCTATCTTGATGCAGGTCTGATTGTCTTCATATACAGTAATCGGAAATTGAATATCAATGCCTATCTCTTTTTTTTTTTTTACAATAATTTTTATTCAAATTTTCATAAAACATACGAAACAAAATCATAAAACATTCAAAGACAAAAAACAAAACAAAACAAAAATAATTAAACAAAATAAAATAAAATATTGACTTCCCATTTGTCACAGATCAAATCAGTTATAGGTCTACAATATATATCAATCCTGTCTCTTAAATCATATTATAAAATCACTTTCCTCCAGTAGTTATCTTAATTAATCATCAAATCTCATAAACATTACTTTATTCTTTCCACAAAAAGTCAAAGAGAGGTTTCAATTCTTTAAGAAATATATCTATCAATTTTTCTCCAAATAAACATGTCGATTAATCCATCTCATTAATAATTATAATAATCTTATTGTCATAACCATAGTCCAAATAAACATTTCGATTAATCCATCTCATCAAAATCTGTTAGGTTCAATAATTTCAATAGCCATTATTCCATTATCCCTATTAGTTCCATCTTCCATCTTCAATAGTCCTGTTAAGTCCAGTAATTTCAGTGTCCAATCTTCCATTATCAGTATTCCGTAATAATCTTGCTGTCGTAGCCATAGTCATATAATAAGAGTCTGATGGGAATTTCCTCTATCCCAAATATTTTCTTGCCATCCATTCTGAATAAGTTGCTGAAATACTGTTGTAAAGTCATATCTCTGTTCTTCTTTTTTACAAAATGCACTGGCTCATCTCTTGAGAGTTTTTCCATTGTCACATGGCTGCAGTTAATTCCATAGATTTTCTCTATATCAAACTCCATCACGTCATTCCAGTCCAAAAGATTATCCAAGCCATTGATAACTTTATCTCTAATATCTTCATTAATTTCTTCAGAGATAACGTTAAATTCCAAACAGTAGATTTTATTTCTAAAATCCATAAATTCCAGATCTTTTTCCAATTCCACATTTGTTCCAATCTCCAGGGCTTGTATCTTCCCTTTATTTTTTCTTTTCTCATCTCTGATCTCATTCTCCTCTCTCACAGGATCCCCTATTTCTTTAGGCTCCTGCGTCATTTTGCTCAGTTCAATTTTCAGCTCCTTACTACCCTGTCGCAGGGTTTGTTTCGTTATCTCAATCTCATCCATTATTTTCTGAAACATAGTTACTTCCAGATTCTCAGCCACTTTCTTGATTGCCATTTTTAAAACCACGAAAACAAAGCAAAACAAAAATAAAGAAGAACCACTTCTTATTTCAGCAACAATTGGGTTAATATTCCAGGCTTGATGACATCACAGTATAAACAGAGCAGCCTGCCTTATCTCTCTATATTCAAGAATGCAAAACAAATTTAGTTCCCAGCATCAAAACAGTTAGTGGCGTCGTGAAGAAGCAGATTCGTCAAAATAAAATAGACCAAAAAGAGAATAGTCCCAGACAATATAATATTCTTCGGAATAGAAATCAGGAATAGAAATCCCTCTTCTGTTTATATCTTTAGAATGCACTTCCAGGACAGCTTTTTGCAACAGAAACAGAGATAAGCTGTTAATTTCGTGAATAACAGAGAAGAGTTATAGCTCACCCAGAAGTTGTCCAAAGCCGATCAATCTGACAAATCTCCTTTTGCTGCAACAATTTAAACCAAGTAAAAAAAATAATAGAAAGAAGGGTGCTTGCGTGTTAGTCCGTTCTCTCTTTAAAGAAAAGATAAACGTATCGCTTAAACAGATAGAGCTTGTTTGGAAGTCCGTCCGGCATTGTTGGCTGGACCTTGTCTCATAAATTAATGAAATCCAGTCCTCCCAACAAAAACAGGCTTTTGAGGTTGATCTCTACGTTTCTCCCTGCCCGGGAGAAATTTCATCAGTCAAAAAAAAATGTTCTGACTGATTTATATCTGAATAAGCTTCTTTTGAGGCGGGAGCCCGTCCCCAAAGCAGGCACAAGCAAAGTCACCCTTCCCGGAACTCTATGCCTATCTCCTGCATGAGCATTGCGAACCATTGTAGCTCATTACAGGCCTGTGATAGAGCCACATACTCTGCTTCTGCACTTGAGGTTGCCACCACATTTTGTTTCTTGCTGCTCCAGTCAATACATGACCCGTGCCACATCACAACTATGCCAGAGGTTGACTTACAACTGCTCAGTTCCCCTGCATGATCTGCATCCACAAAACATTCAAGACCTCCTGTCTTTGCTCCTGACAAAACCAGACTCTTTGTCTTCGTACCTTTCAGATAACGCACTATCCTTTTAATCCCTTGCCAGTCAGCCTCTGAAGGATGCTCTACCTTCCGGCTTAAAATGCTGACTGCAGTACATATGTCTGGGCGAGACACCTTCACCAAATATTGCAATTTCCCTATTATGCGCCTGTACTCAGGTTCTGTACAGGGTGTCTCTTGCACGTTTTGTTGAAATGCCACAACCATTGGTGTCTTCACAACATTACATTCTGTCATGTTGCATTCTTCTATAATCTGATTTATTTTACTTTCCTGACTCAATGTTATGCTTCCGTCTTCTGCACGCACAATATCCATGCCTAAATAGTGTGTGACAGGCCCCAAATTCTTTGTGTCCACCTGCCTGCTCAGTTGCTCATTAAATTCTCGTTCCTCTTGCTGCTCATGATAAATATACATGATGTCATCAACGTAAACTGCACAGAACGTGGTTTTCATCCCCTGTCTCTTTATATACACACATGGATCTGCCTTGCATCTTTGGAATCCCATTCCATGCAACACTCTGTCCAATTTCTCATTCCAGCAGCGTGCACTTTGCCGCAGTCCATATATTGATTTATGCAGTTTACACACGAACCCTTCCTTTGACACAGAACCCGGAGGCAGTTCCATATATATCTCCTCTCTTAAATCACCATGTAGGAATGCCGTCCCTATATCGTAGTGATTTACATTCATGTTCTGCATCGCTGCCAGCTTCAGCAGCACACGAATGGACTCATGTTTCACAACCGGGGCGAAAACAGCATCATAATCTGTCCCATGCTGCTGGGTGAATCCCTTGGCAACCAAACGTGCCCTGTACCTCTGTACTTCCCCTGAACTTGCTTTGTTCTTCTTAAACACCCATCTGCAACCTATGGCCTTTTTACCCATGGGAAGCATAACTACCGTCCACGTGCCGTTCTGTTCCATAGCTTTCAATTCCTCCTGCATGGCCTGCTGCCATTTGTTCTGTTCTGCCTCAGGCATTAGCCTTATTTCATTAAATGAGGATGGTTCCTCCAGCTCCTCCATTTGGGCAGTAAACACCGACGGTGGGCTTTCAACGGCAGTCTTCTTGCAGCCCTGACCGTCATTCCCTTTCCGCCCCATTGAACTCAAGTCATTAGCACACTTCACACCCATGGTCATTCTAAACAACCCCTGCTTCATAAATCCCCTGCAGGTGACCTCGCCTCCTTTTGTCACAAAACATTTGTCCTTTTCAAACACCACATTAAACCCAATACTGGTTAATTTTCTGACTGACAGGATATTGTTGGACAATTCAGGGACATACAAAACATCTGTAATAATGCCAATCTTACATAATTTCAACGTCCCTCTTGCCTTCACTGTTCATTTGGAACCATCTGCTAATAGAACAGAGTCCTGCACAGCTGTAGATGTGTGAAACAAACTTATGTCCTTAACGAGTGTATGGGACGCACCACTGTCAATCACCCAGTCTGTCTCAACTTGAGGCTTTTCTGTGCTAAGAAAGTTCACGCTGCTCTGCTTCCAGCCTCCGTCTCTGGTTTTTCGCTTGACTGCACAGTACCTTTGAATGTGCCCACGTGCTCCACAAAAATAACACGTTTTAGTGCCCTGCTGCTCTTTGAAGCTTGTCTGCTTACTTTTGACAGCTTGCAGCTCAGTCTTTTTCTTCTCTTGTCGTCTCTGCCATTCCCTGGAACTTGCTTTCTTCTTCTTAAACACCCATCTGCAACCTATGGCCTTTTTCCCCATAGGTAAATTTACTAATGTCCACGTGCCATTCTGTTCCATGGCTTTCAATTCTTCCTGCATGGCCTGTTGCCACTTATTTTTCTCTGCCTCAGGCATCAGCCTAATTTCATTAAATGAGGTTGGTTCCGCACATTCCACGTGCTTCATTTGAATGGTTAATGCTGACGGTGTCACAACAGCAGTCTGTTTACAGCCCTGACTGTCATTCTCTTTCCGCCCCATTAAACTCAAGGCATCAGCACACTTCACACCCATGGACATTCTAAACAGCCCTTGTGTCATAAAACCCTGACAGACAACTTTGCCTCTTCTCTGCACAAAACATTTTCCTCTATCAAACGTTACACAATATCCAGAATCCACCAGTTTTTGAACTGATAAAATATTATGAGCCAATTCTGGAACAAACAAACATTCTGACATTATCCCAAGTTTATTAAATCTCACCAGTCCTCGGGCTTCCACCCGTTTCTGTGATCCATCCGCAAGTTGCACAAAATCCTGCACTTCTTCTGAAGTATAAAACAAACTTCTGTCTTTGATTAATATATGGCTTGCCCCGCTGTCAACAAGCCAGTCAATAGGTCCTAAATCTTGAGACTTCTGTTTACAAACAAAGTTCACACTTCCCTGCTTCAAGCCTCCGTCCCTGGAGTTGCGCTTGACTGCACAGTCCCGCTGGAGATGCCTTCGATCTCCGCAAATAAAACAAGCCTTCAGCCTCTGCTGTTCCTGCTTGCTTCCGACAGCCTCCTTCGGCACGGCTCTCTGCGCCTTCTCCCTCCGCTGCCATTCCTGGGACAAATCCTGCAATGCGTCCCACATCTGTTTAGCCGACGGCTCATCTCTCACACACATCAGTTGAGAATCCGATAGAGCCAAGATTATAAACGCCTGCGCCCTCTGATCTTTGCGCTTCCAGGCCGCGGTTAATACCGCCGGGGGTGGTCCATCTATAATGTCCCATAAATCCTCTTTTATCAGCAAAGCCCGCATCCTCGGCTTCCAGCTGCCATAATTCTTTTCCGTCAATCTTTCCATTGGCAAGCCTCCCCCAGACAGGTTTACAGCCATGTTGCTCACCTCTATCTGGTACAATCAATCAAGCTGCCCTCTGGAACTCCATCTGCCGTTCAGACCAGCAACTTACTCCCATGTAATGCGCTGTGGATCTGGGCCCATAACCCTGTTGACGTGTGTGCGTTGTTGCGTGAAACAGCATACATTACGTTGGAGTTAAGTTGAGCAAGAAACTTCTTCAGAGCATTAGAGCATGTTAAGAGTCTTTATTAAGACATTATGGCCAAAGGCTTAAGAGTAAATACATGTTGAGTTTCTTCAGTCACCCCCCTTCTGGTACATCTCTTTCCAAAGGTAAACACAGAAGACAACCTCTCAGTTCAGAGGCAATACACAGAAGACTCAGCTCAACACAGATAGCTGCTAGAACTTTTCCCAGTCTATCGCGATGGTTACCATAGCAACGGCCTTGGCTGTCCGTTCCCAGACTGGGCAAAGACATAACTCCCCCTAGCTACAGTTTTTCAGACTTGATGGAAAACAAACTCAGTGACATTGCGGTTCAATGGTCAACAAAAAATCCATGCTGGCTATAGTATACAGCCACTCTTGTGGCTGTATAATGTATCAACACTGAGAATGCAATCCAATGCACATTTGCTTAAAAGAAAGTCCTGATTCAATACAGTGGAGCTTCTAAACAAAGCAGGGCCTGCCATTTCACCCAGTACAGCTGCAGATGTATATTTTGAAGTACCAGTGAAGTACCAGCAGCCTAGACAAATTGGGTGTTCCCATATATCTCTATTCATATGTGGGGGGGCTAATCCAAGCCCTTGCTCAATGCATGGAATCCACAGCTGAGCTGAAGCATCCCCAACATACAGCTATCCAACTTCTGCCAGAAGACTTCAAACAAAGGAGAGCTCCTCCCTAGGAAACTGATTCCATGGTCAAACTGCTTTTACTCTTCAAAGTTTTTTTCCCCAATGTTCAACCAAAATTTAAGCCCATCAGTCTCTTAAACCCATCAGATATCTGCCTATGCTCTGGAGCAATAGACACGTCTTCTGTTTGAGAACCCTCCAACTGATTTGAAGAGTGCTATCATGTTTCCCCTCTTCTCCTGATTAAACATATCCAGTTCCTCCAACCTTTCCTCATAGCATATATTTTTCACATCCCTGACCACTTTCATTTCCTCCTCTGAATCTGTTCCAATTTGTCCATAACCTTCTTACAGTACAGTGCCTAGAACTGGACATGGTTCTCCTGATGAAATCAGGCTAGTTTAGGGTAAAGCTAAACTATTTCTCCTCAGACTAAACTGGAGCTAGTACTTCCCATGACCTGGAAACAATCTTTCTATTAATACAGCTTAAAATTGCATTAGCCTGTCTTGCATCACACTGCTGACTCAAGGATGTTCATCTTGTGACTGACTACAGTCCTGAGATGCTTTTAACATGTACTGCTGCCAAGCCAGGTCTTCCCCCATCCTATATCTGTGCATTTTGTTTGGGGGTTTTTGCCCACATTTGCATTTATCTTTCTCTGATTTTATTTTGTTAGAATGGAAAACTGTGCTGAAACTATCATGATAACTTTGAATTTTATTTCTGTGTTAGCTATTTCTTCCAGTTTTGTGCCATCTGACACTGAAAAAATAGCTGCACAATAGTAGGCATATCTGTTCAGCACTAAGCCCCCTCAGGTTAAATGAGGCTTTCTCCCAGACAAGTGTTTATAGGGTTGTACATTCATTGTTATTCTTGGGCCACATGAACACACACAGTTTCCTACATTTTAGCAGTAGTGAATCTAGTAACAGTAAAGTTCACACCTTTTGCCCTACCACAACAATTCCTTCATCTGCCCTTCTCTCTTACCTGTGTAAGGTCCAAACTAATTTGTATTGACTTATCCATAATCACCCATTATCCACTGGCTTTTCAAATTGAAGCCCATACATTAAACATAGGCCCTTTTACTTTCACAAAGTGAAAGTAAGTGATCTCAATTAGAATAAATGTGGTCAAAATGGAACTACCCTGAACTGCCTGTTCTTGAGGGTGATTAATTCAACAGCCCATTGTATTATAAATATACTTCAATTAAGGAGTTGTTCAGTTGGTTGACTGCCCATTGAATTAATCAACATTAAAGTCTCATTCTGGTAAAAACCACTTCTAGAGATCCCTCCGTCTTCCTTTAATACAACATATACACACTTATCTCCACAACATCTCTGTGCTAGCTTTAAAGTAAACTCTGGGGGCTATAATTACAAGAAGCTAATCTAAGACTGGTATTATATGAAGCTCCTGACGATTTCATATTTCAGAGGATTTCATGGGAACATTCACTACCTTAAAATGACTTTTCTATTGTGTATTCATGCCTTCTGACTGACAAAGTAGTCAGAATTCATTATTATAATTAATTGATTGATTCTTAGCCAACTGTTCGGTACTATGAGCCAATTCCCAAATTCTGAAAAGGCCCTGCTCCTAGACTTGCCATGTATCTTTTTGAAACTTGTGGGGCAGGCAGAGCCCTGCTTCTAGACCCAGGGCAAGGTCAGTTCACTCTTCCCTAGACAGCAGAAGGAGAATGCTCTGCCCTGGACAGTTCCTGCCCACTTTACATCTCATTGCAGAATTCAACAAATGGCCTAGTTAACCTAATCTAAGTGCCTCCACTCTTTATTCCAACTGTGGATGAACAGGAATAGACTGAAGTGTACAAGCTACCAGAATCTTGTCTTGGGATAGTGAAAAAAGCATAAATGGATCAGGTCCCTGAATACATATTTTCTTGCACTCTCAGTCTGCTGCAGAGGCCAGTCAGGCTGCTTCTGTCAATTTATCTCCCCACACTAACTGTGTGAATAAGCTACAGCATTAAGCTGTTTCAGGGTTTTTTAGGGTGCACATACTCTCAGTTTGCTAAGGGGATCCAGCTAAGCCAGAAACAGCTTAGCTGGTTCTCTAAGGGAGTAATTTGGTGGCAAAGCAGGATGTAGATTTAATGAATAAAACATAGCTGTGACAGCTGGGTATCAGCACTACAGCAAGCCAAGAGGAGAGAATGCACAGCCACAAAAGCTTCACCAGAAGAGGATGCAAACTGCATAAAATTTGCTTGTTCTAATGTATATGTATAGATGCAAATTTAGGAAAAAATATAAATTATTGCTATAAATTAAAAAGAAATGCAATACATCTCACTGTGTTAGGGAAGGATGTTGTCTTCTCACTCTGCTCTCTTAAGCTTCCCAAAGGCATTTGGTTGGCCACTACTACAGAGTCTTTGACTAGATGAAGAGTTGCTGAAGACCACAAACCAAGTAAAAAGCAGAGCTTGGGTCTGAACTAGGGATGGGATCTGTTGGCAACTTGCAAGCATTCCACCAACCTAATAAGCTGGCATCAATTTGAGCTTGTTCTGTATCCTCTAGCCACTACTTTTATCAATCCATTATTTTCATTTGGAAAAATATCGATATTAATATTGATATTTGTAAAGAACATTGATATTTTGAAGGAAATATCTGTACTTCCTTTTAAAATATTTATATTTTGAAGAAAATATCAATATTTTAAAGGAAATATCAATAAATTGTCTTTCTTACAATTGATATTTTAGAGATGGATTTTTTTTAAAAAAGAATTTGTTGTAAAAATGTAGCAGAAATTCACTACATTAAAATCTGATCCTCAGGGATTGAGAATAAGTGAATTAATGGAAAATTTGGTACCAAATCTGAATTGGGTGGAATTCTAGCACATCCCTAGTCTGAACTCCAAATACCAATCCAAGTATTTCATTTACACATTTGCTGCTGCAACAAAATATGCATTTCACAGAAGGCAAACTGGTAAGACTAAGAGATAAGTAATTGAATGCCCAAGAAACTGAGTACAAGGCAGAGATGTGGTCTGAGCCCCAAAACACCAAAACCACTCCTTTCTTCCCCATTTTTCTGCTGCAATTGAACACCCATTTTACAGAAAGCAATTAATTTCCCATCCAAGTCAATCCTTCTTCAACAAATTTACTTCCCATTAAGTACCCATCCTGATCACCCCAAATAAATTCTTCAGATAATTTGCCCTCACCCTAAACTAATATCCCATCCAATTAACACAAATTTGATTTCTCTTCAATGACTTTTCCACCCAGTGCTTATTCCAAATTGTTTCCCACTCAGAGTCATCTCAAAATTAATTCCCCTTAAATTTATTATTCCGTTCATCATTACTCCCCAAATTACCTCTATATTATTCCTTAATTTATTTCCCACAAATTAATATCCTACCGAGATCACCCTGAAATCAATTTCCCACAAATTCATGATCTCATGTATGTATGTATTCATACTTACAGAAAAGAGAAAGGAACAGGACTGAAGCTTTCCAGAAGGCAATTCCATATAGGAAACAACTGAATGTTTATTTATTTATTAAACTTGTATACCGTCCCCTAGCCGAAGCTCTCTGGGCGGTTTACAATAACGAAAAACAAATACAATTTAAAATACATCTTTTAAAAACAATTTAAAACACAATTTAAAAATTTAAAACAATATAGAACACATGCTAAAATGCCTGGGAGAAGAGGACAGTCTTGACCTGGCGTCAAGAAGGTAACAGTGTTGGCGCCAGGCACACCTCATCACACAAATCATTCCATAATTTGGGGGCCACCACTGAGAAGACCCTCTCCCTTGTTGCCATTCTCCAAGTTTCCCTCTGAGTAGGCACCCGGAGGAGGGCCTTTGATCTTGAATTAGTGTATGGGTGGGTTCATATCGGGAGAGGCGTCCCATCAGGTATTGTGGTCCCAAGCCGTGTAAGGCTTTATAGGTCAATGCCAGCACCTTGAATTGAGCTTGGAAACATAAAGGCAGCCAGTGCAAGTGGGCCAGAATCAGTTTTATATGTTCGGACCGTCTGGTCCCTGTTACCAATCTGGCCGCTGCATTTCGCACAAGCTGCAGTTTCCGAACCGTCTTCAAAGGCAGCCCCACGTAGAGTGCATTGCAGTAATCTAATTTAGAGGTTACCAGAGCATGGACAACTGAAGGCAGGTTATCTCCGTCCAGATAGGGACGTAGTTGGGCCACCAACTGAAGTTAGTAGAAGGCACTCCATGCCACTGAGGCTACCTGAGCCTCAAGTGACAGAGATGATTCTAGGAGAACCCCCAAGCTACGAACCTGCTCCTTCAGGGGGAGTGCAACCCCATCCAGGACAGGTTGGACATCCACCATCTGGTCAGAAGAACCACCCACTAGCAGCATCTGAGTCTTGTCTGGATTGAGCCTCAGTTTATTAGCCCTCATCCAGTCCATTGTCGCAGCCAGGCACCAGTTCAGCACATTGACAGCCTCACCTGAAGAAGATGAAAAGGAGAAATAGAGCTGCATGTCATCAGTATACTGATGGCACTCCAAAGCTCTGGATGACCACACCCAACGGTTTCATGTAGATGTTGAACAGCATGGGGGACAGAACTGACCCCTGCGGAACCCCATACTAGAGAGTCCAGGGTGCCGAGCAATGTTCCCCAAGCACCACTTTCTGGAGGCGACCTGCCAAGTAGGAGCGGAACCACTGCCATGTAGTCTCTCCCACTTCCAACTCAGCCAGTCTCCCCAGAAGGATACCATGGTCGATGGTATCAAAAGCCGCTGAGAGATCAAGGAGAATCAACAGAGTCACACTCCCCCTGTCTCTCTCCCGACAGAGGTCATCATACAGGGCGACCAAGGCTGTTTCTGTGCCAAAACCAGGCCTGAAACCCGACTGAAATGGATCCAGATAATCAGTCTCATCCAAGAGTGTCTGGAGCTGGCCCACAACCACTCGTTCCAGGACCTTGCCCAGGAATGGAACATTTGCTACCGGCCTATAGTTATTAAAATATGGCCAATTCCACCTCCTCATTCCTAAACAGAGACCATTTAGCATGTGGCCAATCACATCTCTCCATTACTTTTTCAGAGCTCGTTGTCACACCCAACTGATAAGTTGGCAAACAAGAGAAGAGTGTAAACCTGAGAAAGGACCCTTTCTGTAGAGTCTGCTTGTGTTTTAGTTTCCTCACATTCTATGCCCATTCATAAAACAATAATAAATAAAACCATTTCTGTATTTTTAAAAAATGCCTGCATTCTTGACTCCTTATTGGGTGATAGGACAGAAAAGGAAGTGTTTCTAAAGAACAATACCCAAGGCCCCTTCCAGTATCGTGCGGGGAAAAGTTTGCCCATATGAAGCACAAAGAAGACTCCCCACCCCCATGCACCTCTCTCTAGGAATGGAGGAGAAATTGGATTTTGTTTGCATTTAAATAAGAAACTACTCAATTCACACTTATCAAGCCAATACATTAACTGAAACGGAACTATCCTTCGAAATTCATACTTCTCTGAATTTTGCAATACAGTTCTCCACCCAAACAATATGTGAATAACATACAAAAATGCATTATATTATGGGAAATTGCTTGCAAATTTGTGTGCATTCATCAAAACTGCATAGCAAAATGTTTTAGGAGGAAAAACACTAAAATGCTGGTGAATTTTCATGAGGTTTCTTTTTTTAAAAAAAAACAACAACTTGCAAATTGCTGCAGAAATGTAGAGAACTGAATTTAAGACTGGAAAAATGAGAAACCGAGAGAAACCAAAGCTGACACATTTGTCCATGCCTACGCTGCTCTGAGACCCACCTTCTCCACCACTTTCTCCTTTGCAAGACTGCAACTGGTACAAAGTCTCAGATGCTATTTCCTTTCCCATCCATTTCTCCAAACCCTGTGCCTCCAAAATAGAGAGACGTTGAGTCAGCAACATGTTGCTGCTGCTGGGTTTCTCTCCGTTTGCAAATGGCGTGGGGAGGAAGAGAAGTAGCCTACAGATCTTTTGAGGGAAGGATTTTACCAAACAAATGAAACTATTTTGACTTTTCCTCAAACAACTCTTCAAATAGTGGATTGTCTTGGTGTAAATGAGGATTCATGGCCACTATTGGAGAAGGAGCCTGCAACAACCTTGAATCCAGGCCTGTCTTAAACCCTATTTGGTTATCCTGCTCATATGTAAATCCTACATGCAAGCAGGCAAAACGGGGATGAGCAAGCTAAGCTTTGCCCCGCTGTCATCCTCCACGAACTGGAGGGCAAAGTCTGAAGCAGGAAGTCTCCTCTATTTGTAGAGTTTAGAAGTTTAGAAGCCTGCAAAATTTTATTTATTTATTTATTTATTTATTTATTATTTTATTTTAAAAATTTACATCCAGCCTTCCTCCCAGAAGGAGCCCAGGGCGGCAAACAAAAACACTAAAAACATTCTAAAACATCTTCAAAAGACTGTAAAACATTGAAACAAAACATCTTTAAAAACATTAAAACAAAACATCTTTAAAAACATTTTTTGAAAAAAAAAAACTTTAAAAACATCTTAAATAGCAGTTCCTGCGCAGACACAGACATAAGATCTGTACTTAAAAGCTTGTTGAAAGAGGAAAGTTTTCAGTAGGCACCAGAAAGATAACAGAGATGGTACCTGTCTAATATTTATGGGGAGAGAATTCCAAAAGGTAGGTGTCACAACACTAAAGATCTGCTTTCTATATGTGTGAAACAGACCTCCTGATAAGATATCTGCAGGAGGCCTTCTGGGTATATATAATATTAATAGCAAACACATTCTCCAAATGTGGATCCTTAAGATGAACTGCTGTATTTGAAAATATACTTCTACCCTGCCTTTCAAAGAAAGTAAATTGTGCAAAAGAGGGAGAAAAACATCCAAAAATAACCCAGTCAGCATGCTAAGTGGCTCCAGAACAGTGCCTGGTAGAACATAAGGAAATCCAAGTGCAGGAGGGAATTGAATGGACTATCCTGAAAAAAGGGTATGGCTGGCTGGAACCCTGACAGGAGCATTCCAACACTGCCACTTTTTATTGCAGGTCTCAGTTGTCATTACAGAAAGTGGGTTTTGCTTGTTAGTTTGTCCTCTAGCTTTGGCAAGTGAAGCACATAATAAAAGTTATTTGTGTTGTCTTCCAGGTGTCAGTAATGACCTTCAACAAAATATTTAGGAAAATATGCAAAGCTGGATATCCTGTAGGCTGCATAATGGAGTGAAAAGTAAGGATGCCACCACAGGAGGTCATCAATATTCAACAAAGCAAGAAGATAAAGCAACTGTGAGCAAATGGTTTATCAGGACAGTGTTCAGAATTTTGTCAGCCAAAGACAAGAGAGCACAAAGATGCAATTATTTTCTTGAAAGGCTGCAGTCGCTATTGCACAGTCATATTGACTACAGTATATTTTGAAGCACATGTTTTTAAATGCAGATATCCATAAAAGTTTTTTTCTTCATCAATTGTATTCCACTAGAATATCACCAAAATGTAATGTGACACCAGGAAAGAGACGGGGGAGGGAATTGCAGATGTTCCCCATTTCCATTAAATATTTACATGTTCTTAAGTTATTTTTGCATATGCATTCAGGGATATAGAATTCTGGGCACGGTCCAAGTACAATCCCAAAGGAGAGGCCTTCTAAAAAACATTGTATTTTTTATTTAACAAAAATTATACAAAAAGATAACATATAAAAAAGAAAGCTGTTCATCATTAAAAAAAGACAGAAGAGGCTATTATTTACACTTATTGAAACAAAATAAATATATTTAAGCAGCTAATAAACTGATAATTCCATTGTGAGGCAGGCACATGATATGTTCCCACTTTACATGGGAATAAAGCAGACAACAACTCTTTTATGGGGGGAAATAGACCACACCTTTATTGATTAGAGCAAGTAGGTGGGGTTGTCATGGCAGCAGGGCAAGGATCTGCTTCCGTTTCATCAGCCTGCACTGAGAAATGCTGAGTCAGTCCAACAAGCAGTTGGGAAACTCCCTTGGGGGTTGATCAGCGTTAGACCCAGGCAAGACATCTGCCTGTCTGCCTCTGATCCTGCTGGCCAACCAGTGGGGATAGTTGCAAGCTGGATGAGACCTGGCCCCTCCTGAGCTAGAGGCATGGCTAGCACGTACCCCACTAGACCCCTTGTGGGAGTCCCCCTATGTTTGATCTTGTCCAATGCCATTTCCGCCTTAAGCTGTGACAGAAGCAATGAACACCTAACCATTAGCCAGTGAACCACTGAAGGATAGGTAGAAAAAAACCACTCAATCGGGGGCCAATTACTATCTGGCTCCGTCAACCAGCGTCCCTGTTATGCACAGCTCGGTGATGCACTAAAACAGAGGATGGGAGGGTGGGAAAGCTGGCACATGAAGGAAGAGGTCGGCATCCTTTGGGCCAAGGCCTTTTAAGGTCTGGTCCTGTCTCTGCCCCACTGAAGCTCTTTCAAGATTGCCTGAGGTTGCCAGCAACCTGCAAGAGCAAGAGTGGGTGGGATGAGGAATCCCCCTTCCATTGTTCAAGGGGCTGTGCACAGCCCCACAAAGGCACGCCACTCTATATTTATACATCCTATTTCTTCCAAATAAGATTATACTACCCTGAATATAAATAAATACAATATACCCAGCAATATGTGAGGTTCCACTTGTTCTTGAACTTTATTAGCACAGTACATCACAAGAGGTGCCCATCTCTCTATAAAACAATTGTCTGTTTGTCACCTTCCTAGTTCTAACAATGTTTGTTAGTTTTAACATTGAGATTTTATTATCCAATTATTTAACAGAGGTGGGATTCTCTTCTTCCAGTGTAAAGTAATTATAAGCCTGGACATTCAATAAATGAGTGATTGTCTCTCTGTTGTCTTTTAGTACCTGGTGTTCTATTTATTATAGCAGTACTATTAAAGGTTTAGCAGGTAAAATATAACCCAGCATATTTTCTATTTCTGACAAAACCTTTGCCAAAAAAGATTTTATTTGGGGACATGACCAGAAAATATAGGTTATATGTGCATGTATGCTCCTGTACCACCAACAAACATTATTATCCGTTGGGTATATTTGATTCAGTCTAGCAGGGGTTAAATACCATCTGAATGTAAGTTTATAAAAGTTTTCTTTTAACACCACACTGATTCTTTGCCTTGGAATATTTTTCCAAAGCCATTTCCACACAGAGACAGGAATCTCAAATCCCAAATTTGTTTCCTACTTTGTCTGATAAATATGTGGTATTACATTTAGCTTTATAATTATCTTGTACATCTTAATTAAAGATTTGGAGACCTCATCTTTTGTTAATAATTCCTCCAATTCTGTTTTCTCTCTTATCAAACCATAGTCCTGCTATTATAATATTTCTGAATGGAAGGTATAAAAAAATAATAGACAATGTTGCTCCATCAAGTTAACAATTTCCTCATAAGGCTTGAATATTCCATTATGTGTCAAATTTGCTCTCTGTTAACTAACATTTTTCCAGAGGAGCAAATTTCCCAGTTGGATAACATTGGGCTCCTTGTGGGAGGAAGGGTGGGATATAAATTTAATAATAAATAAATAAATGCTATTGTATATTATTGTTCATGGGGACAGATCAGCACTAACTGTTTTTTAAACTACTTATTCCAAATAGCTGGTAAAATTGGAAAACAGTCATTTTGTGTGATCTGTTGCTTATCATGCTTTTTCCGATACCACAACTTTCAGCTGAGTGGTTATACCTTGTTGTTCAGGAATAAGTGCCTTATCCACTTGACACCAGAATCTTAAATCCAATAGCATGGCAGTTTCATAATATTTTAGAATACAAGGGAATGCCAGGCCTCCACCCTCAAAAGATCTGTACAGTATTATTTCTGCAACTCTGGGTCTCTTCCCCTCCCCCCAACAAAATTTCTTAATAAATTTTGCCATGTGATCAATACGAGTGCTGGTACCTGAAACGGAATATTTAAAAACAGAAACAAAGGTTTGGACAATATTGCCATTTTTAAGGTGACTATCTTTCCTATTCAAGATATAGTTAGATGTACCCACTCCTGTAAGTTTTTTTGGAACTTCATGTAGAAGTTGTTTTTGGTGATTAAATTCTACTAGATCTTCTAAATGTGGTGTAGTCCAAGCTCCTTGAGAGCCAGTGTGGTGTAGTGGTTAAGGTGTTGGACTACGACCTGGGAGACCAGGGTTTGAATTCCCACATAGCCATGAAGCTCACTGGGTGACCTTGGGCCAGTCACTGCCTCTCAGTCTCATGAAAACCCTATTCATAGGGTCGCCATAAGTCGGAATCGACTTGAAGGCAGTACACACACACACAGTCCAAGCTCCTAGAGATCTACCAGAATCTCTTTCCATGGTATACCTTGCTGTTCTGCTACTCTGTTTTTTACAGTCCTATCAATATTATATCCCAAACATTCTAATTTTTTTCAGATTTAGTTTATACCCATAGACTTTGCTAAATTGTTCTAGAATAAATAAAAGATTATGAAAAAGTTTCACTGCATTAGCCAAATAAATTGCAATATCATCTGTGTACAACCATTATTTTATAAAGATTCTGCTGCACTGCTATTTATCCTAGACAGATAGCCTTGGTGGGGCTTGTCTCTGTTGCAGAGATAGGCAGTCCATCCAACAACCATCAGCCCCAGCCCATATGGCCAGTGATCAGAGATGAAGGGAGTTGTAGACTGTGATGTTCCTATATATTAGTGTATATATGGTACGTGCTGGTTGTTTAGAGTATACATGGTAAGTAGTGAAAGATGAGGAGGAGTGAATGGGCAATAGAATGCTTGATGATTGGTTGAATGTTTAAAATGGCTGACAGTATAAATGAAAGGATGACAGGTAAATCTGGGTGAATGTGAGGTGGTGAATTGTGGAATCTGGGGGGAGAAGAGAAAGAGTGGATTGCTTGGTGGGGTTTAGAGAGTTGTTTACCAGGAGGGAGGAGGAGTTCGGATTAGTATTGAGTAAAACCATATGCTTATGTGCCTTAAGAAGAAATCTTGTTAATCTTGTTAGCTTTGTTATCTGTAATAAATACTTAATTTGGTTTACCAAAGGCCTGATCCTTGGCTGGGGTTTCACAGATCAGAAGGGAGGGTAAGGTAATGACCAAGGCTGAAGGGGAACTGTAACAAATGGTGGCAGCGGTGAAGAGAATAACAATACCAGTATTCAGAGTCTCTGGGAATACTAGTATTGGGACATTACTGGTGGTTGCCTAGCAGGGGGATCTGTTGAGATCTGTGCTAGAGCGGGGAGAGAAATCATAAGAGAGAGCGGTCCGGACTGGTGGAGTCCCTGGTGGTGCCTAGAGACAGGCAGTAACCACGAGCAGGTAGGAACCTGACAGGGAGAGCCAGGGAAGGACGCCTCATATAGACCAACAACATCTAGAAGGCCATAGGTTCCCATGCAGCCCTGCAGCCAGAGTGGGGCAAATGGATGTCCCATCCTCTAGTGCTGTGCTTCCCCCCCTCTGGAATCTTTTGGAAAATTATCTTTTTAATTTGTGACATGACAGGCAATGACAGCTTCCATTTAAAAAACGACAACTTGTTCTAAGAACAGGAGCAATTTAAGAGTAGGACCCTCTGAAAAATTCAGTGAATATGGCAGTGTGAGTGCACAACAAAAGCTTCATCAAAAGGCATTCAAGAGGCAGCTGGACAGCCATCTGTCAGGAATGCTTTGATTTGGATTCCTGCATTGAGCAGGGGGTTGGACTTGATGGCCAACTCTACTATTCTATGATTCTATGACCTGGAAGAGCCCCCAAAAGTCTACTCACTCAAGACTTTCCCTGACTGAGAGTGATTTTTTTCATTATCACAATCACCCTATAATTGCTTAGGTGATCTTGAAACAAAACAGCCTGTGTAGTGACATAACCCTTGAAGAATTAAGTGCTAGAACTTTGTATTATGGGTTAGATTCCAACCCTTGGACTTGCCTTTGCTCTGCTTTTCAGTTTCAGTTTCAGTTGTGTTCTCTACCCATCCAGCAATAAATAAGCATGTTAGCTTGCCTGCAGTAAGAAGTGAACGTTTATTAATTCTGAAGTTATGATAATGATTAGAGCAGGATTAGTTGTGTATTGCTAAAGTAATCTGGAAAAAATGGCTACCCTAAATTACCATTTACTTTTTTAAAGCTCTCATTATACTCACAATCATAGTGGCCATTTTTTCTTTTTCTTGAATGCAAAGGATGAAATAGCCCTAGAGGAATAAAAATATTGTGTGCACTACAGTTTGCTACCTGGCTGGCTGGCTACCTACGCTGTAACTCAGGACTAATTTCTGTTTTTCGTAATGTGTGCAGCTCAGCATGAGGCCTTTTCATGATTTCTGGACAGAAAAATCAACCCGGCAACCAGTTAAAAAAAAAATCCAATTGCTTTCTACAGTTAGGTACTCCTTTATATAGCTACCAGTTAAAGTTCAATGGGGCTTTCTCCCGGGTCTGTGAGACAATACAGATTGTGTTACTGATTAGAGAGGGGCTGAACAATGTCCATGGCGGGGAAGGTTGCTAAGTTTGAATTGAGTGATGTTTCTTTCCAGAAGATATATTTGCTTGCTTTGTTCTATAATGCTAGTCAGTTTATTTCATTCTTTGTTTTCATATTTCACTAGACTGTAGAAATAGCATGCCTAGCCAGTAAAGTTGAAAGATTTCATTGTGAAAATCAATGTGACTATCAACACATTTGAAGGTGGGAAGATTGTGGACTCCTCATTAAAGGAATTGCCACAGTGCCCTGTTAGCTGAGTTTCTAGCATGATCATAAGTCATCCCAAGGAATATTGTTCATATGAGTATGACTTTTCATGATCAGCCCATCAGTACTTGAATGACTGTGTAGCTACTCTATAATCCACATGAAAGAGAGGCGATTTCTCTGCTCCTGTTATTTTGATGCTACTGCATAATGAGACACAATCAAGAGCATAAAACTACATGGCAAGGATCCAAATATGCTCATAAAGTACAGTGTTCTGAAGGCTGAATGAGCTTCACAGAATGTATAATTCTCATGTCTGTTGCATTCATGCCCTTAGGCACTGTCTTTTTCTGGCGATTGCATCTTGTTAGCAAAAAGCAGACCCCCAGCAGCAAAAACTCAGGCACTGCTGCCTAACTGCCCATGAATTGCAGTTTCCTAAGAATTTTGCCTAACAAGATACATGATTACTAATTTGATTTGTAGAAGAGCAAAACTCTGGCAAATTAAAAGCAGCAAACACTCCCAGCTGATTTACGGCAAAGCAGAACAAATTAATTGTTTGTTTTAATGTATGATGTTCAGCTCATCTAACATAGAACATTGCTACGAGCATCTTTCACATTAGTCTCTCAAAGTGTGCCTTGTTATAAACACTGGAGGCATAGTGGGTGAGCTTGCATAGTTTTTATTACTCAAGACCAAGGTTCAAGTCATAACTACCATAGAGCTTGCTGATGATCTACAGACTACCAGAGACGCTGGAATCCACAGACAGAGATTCATTTATCACAGGGCATTGGATCAACTTAACCCATTCCAGCTTCTAATGTGCATTTACACGCACATTTCTTTGTTTTAAATTCTGCATTTGGAATGCTCATAATCTTGGAGCATTTGCAGATCACCTGATTTTAAATTGTCCAGGGATCCTTCCAAATCATTACCGGCATTCTCCAAATGCCTGGCACTAAGTCAGAATTTATAATAATCACTCTCACCCTGGGCAGAAACAATGGTTGTGGTAACCCTTCTCAGGCATTCACTGGAATCAGGATCATGTCCGTGCTCTCCGTTCCTGACCTGTTCATCTGATGTAAAAGAGTCAGTGAACAAAGAAGCTGTGTGTGCATTGGCTCTCTCCATATATCAGGAACAGGCTGCATAAGTGTAGTCTCTTTTCAGGCTATTGGAAGAATGCTTGGAAGTTAGGTGCAGTCAAAGCAAGGAAGGTCTGGAAAAAGAATGGGGGGGCAGCACCCGCCAAAACCCAAGGAAGTGAACCTCAAAAGAAGCTAAAGGAAATTATATTATATTTTATTTATGGAAGCTCTCCAAAATACACTTGTAGTGTAACCACTCTTCAGAGGCAACTGGAATGCTAAAAAATACATAGTGTACCATTGTGTCATGAAATGTACAGCAATGAAAAATTTAAAATATTTAAAACATATATGGATTTGTAGTAAGAGTGCCCATAAGATCCCAATACTATTTTTTTAAAATGACAACAAACCCCACTATTCTATTAGCATTTGTAATTAGCTCTATTTTATTGCCGTACAGAACCCCCTTTTAAAAAGAGAGAACAGCTATTGATTTTCTATGAGCATTATTAGAAGGAAATAAATACCTTTAATTACCAAGATCTAGAGGGAATTCCTCAGGGTAAGAGTGCATCTGCTATATTTAATATTGATCTTTGTTTCCTGAAAGAGAACCTCCCTTTTTGTGGGGGAGAGCATTTGTAATGGTGGTGCAGAGTCCTTCATACAATTGCCTGCATGAGAATGCCCAGAAACTCACATTTGATCTCAATTGCAAGAAACATTCTGATTATTCTTTCATGTCAAGTTGATCTGAAATCATCCCTTTTAAAAGTGGGAAGGGTTCTGCACTTTCATTTAACAGTTACAATTTTCCTTTGCCCCTGAGGTTTGATTTCAAACTGTGCAGGCAAGGAAGTGTCTCCCTTTATGCTTCCTTTGTCTGTACAATTTGGCATCAAACCATGTGGGCAAAGGAAACAGGGTTTGCAGTAGCCACCAATCAGCTGATCAAACTGCATGAGCAAAGGAAGTGTTTTCCTGTCAGCTGTACAGGTCAGCTGATTGGCAGTTACAGCAAGTCCTGCTTTGGGCAGGAATCAACTGCAATACAGGGTTCCTGATCAGCAAGTCTCGCTTGCCAATTGGGAGCACTCTTTAAAGTCCCCAATTGTCCCTGTGCATGTGTGTATTCATCTGTCCCACACCTAATGCTACATGGAAGGTTAGGTGTGGGACAGTGTTGGTAAGCATCACAACCTGAGCACATACTAACCCAATCTGTGGCACAGAGTGGAGCTGTATTGTTCTAAACTTTTCATATTATCAGCAGATTGGGTTAGTATGGATTTACAGGGGGATACTGTATGATAGCCTCTGTTCGCCAGTAGCATCATGTGAACCATGTGAATTAAAAGGAGATGTGAGTAGCACTAAGCACACACTAAACCACCATGTAGATGAGCCCTAAGAAAGCACCCTTTGAAGCTAAAGCTCATGCTGAACATTCTCCAAAAGAGAACTTTTGGGCAAAGTCTGGGACAATTTCATGGGCAAACGGTGGTAAGACTACTCACTCCACTTTGTCTTACTGTTGCTGCCGTACCCTGTGTTACAAGGTAGTTGCAACAATAGCAACAATATCCTTCTAGGTGGCTGCCAGCTAGTAGATACCATTTTTTCTCCCAGAAGCTCCTCTGCACAACTCTATGTCATGATAGAGTTGCACAGAGGGACTTTGGAAGTGGGGGATGGCAGCTGCCAGTGACAGCCACCTAGAGAGAAATTACTGCTGCACTACCTGAGGTAAATTCTGCACCTCACATTTTTATTCCCAACCTATTAAAAATAATCACCCAAATCCAGCTCCTCGTTTTTATTGTCTGAGGCAGCCATTTTTTGCTCAGACCTATGAGTCTCTACATTGACTTCAGTCATAATATTTGTATTTGAGAAACCAAGGTCAGCTCTCTACACCAGCGTCTAGGGTGCCCTCTATGTATCACTGGTGGTTTCTGTAGCATTTGTTCATTCAATGGCTTTTTGACAAGCAATGGAAAATTAAGTGGCTTAGTCAGCCTTTTACTCCGTAACTATATTTTACCTTAGATAGCCTTTTATCCCATAACTTGTTAACAAATATTAAGTTTCATTTATGTAAGTACATAGTTCCCATTAACACAGGTTTAAATCTAGGGGCAATCACTTTTAGTAACAGGCACCTTTATAAGTTACTGAATATTTATAAATTGTTACTTAGGAAATATCGGTGTCCAGACTAGGATCTAGCTCAGAGCTTGGAAGATTACTTTTAAAAAGTAATAAATTACAGTTACAATTACATGGCCCAAAAAAGTAGTAATTGCCGTTACAATTACATTTGCTCTGAAAGTAACTGATTGCTCTTTCTCAAAAGTAATCACTACAATTACATTTCAGTTACTTTTTTTACAAGGTGCTGGCCTTGGCTGCTGCACATCTAAGTAGCCTAAAACAACATTAAAAATAAATACACACATATACATACACATAGTAGAATAATTTGTTTTATCCATAAGATAGCAATGGTGGTCTTTCTGCTGGAGGGAGGCAGCGACCACTACTCAGATCTTTGCACGTCAAACCAAGTGCAACCCCACCACCACTCATCCAGCAAGCATAATCTCTCTCACTTAACCACCTCCCAGACCCTGCCCCGCCACCAACTAAGGGACACTCACCCAAGCAAACATTTTCCCCTGAGATGCAAAAAAGTTAAAATACTGTAAATGCAGCACAGTAGCCAGAGAGGGTGGTGGAGGCCACTTTGGGTGCCAAGTGCAAACACAGTATTCACACACACACACTCTCTCTCTCTCACACACACATTGTCATCTTTTACCTCTACAGTTCTTTATCTCCATTCTGCTGCTGCCTCCTTCTCATCTTTTATCCATGTTCTTGCCCTCCAGCTCCTTTTTCCCTTCACTCCACTCTTCACCACCACCATCCATTTTTTAAAATAATTGTTTTCTCCACTCCACCCCGTCTCACTCTCCACCTCTTCCCTCGTCGCCTCCTACTCACCCACAAAGCATGAGGGAAGAGTGAAGCTGCACAGAAGCCCAGTTTGAGGAACATGATTTTCATCCATGAATCAAAGGAGCAGAAGAGTTCCCCTGCTTCTCCCCCCCCCCAAGTAATGCCCAAAAGTAATGCTGGAAACATTACAATTACTCCACCAAAGTAATAAAATTGCTCCTAGTTCTATTACAATCAAAATGTAAAGGAATTACCCACTCATTCCTCAAAAAAGTAATGAATTACAAGCCTAGAGAATTTTTTTTTAATTGGGAGTTTCCTGCTTTGAGGCAAAACTGGGATCTAGATTTCAATTCAATTCACACAAGTAACTTATCTCTTAGGAAACTGGCAAGGGGCATCACAGTATGTACTACACATAAATACATGTTATTGTTCCTGTGGCTCACAGATACAAGCATTTATTTAAATAGGGGTTGGTGAGAGTTGCAACTGAAGAGGTGTGCCTAGGGATGGAATCCACATTTTTGTGCCAGTTCAATTTTTCACTCTGTTGGACTGGCTGGTGGTCCTGGTCCATCACTGATTACTTTTCACTATTTTCTATAATTATCACTTCAGGATTTTTTTTGGGGGGGAAATATTGATATTCTTATTGATCCTCACACAAGGGTTGACCAATGTTTTCCTGCTGTCTCTACTTATGGTGTGTTTACACTTGTATTCACATGTAAAAGAGGCAGATAATTGCCCATCAAGTCTGTCTGTTGTTTCAGGCTTACTGTTTGTCTCTCTTTGTATTTCTGCTACAAACACAGTCAACAAAATCCACCACCACTACTCTGCAATGACAGGAGACTTATGTACATTTGACTTTATATGTGATGTAATTTTGAAAGTTTAAGTTTAGAATACAAAAGCACGCCACAGAGCAATATTTACATTAAGATTAACAGGGATATTACTTAATATTAATATGTCTCTGACAACACTGATGACAGTTGTAGCAGTGGGGAGAGAACTGGCCTGCTAATGCTTATGCAATAAGCAATCCCCAAAGAGATGCAAAACCATTTAATTTTGAATATTTGATTTTGACAGACTCAAGAAAGAGTAAGGGAGAAGTGAATTGTGCTCATCTGGATTGGCTATGCCTGTTCTGAACCTGGGGGTAGGACTTTAGAAGTTATTAATTGAAGCCTCTTTTGTACTTCCTTGGGATATCCTACCTTGCAAGGCTGTTCTGCACATCAATCAAAATAAAAAAATAACTTTAAAAAAGGCATGGCCAGTGTAGTTTATGTGCATGGGGGGATAGGCAGTTCTTGCTGTTACAGAAACTCTCCCCCTTTTTATTGAGAAGGGCCCCCTTTACCCATTCCATCCAGCCAAGCTGACCATAAGTTAACTAAGCCAAAAGTGCATTCCATCCCAGCTCCCAGCAGTTAAAGTGCCCTTTCCCCAATCTTCCCACCCCTGCCTGTTTGGAGGAGGAGGACTTGGCCCTTCTGACAACATTGATCATTACAGCAGCCGGCAGCAAAGTCAGCTAGTGTAAACCAAAGCAATAAGCAAGTTGTAATTTCAGGGTTTTTTTATCATCTGACACACTCAATTTCAAGATAAGGAAAAAGAGAGATCGGTGAACAGAGCCCTTCTGTCTTGAGGTATGGCTTCACCTGGGATTGGGAGTTACGAAGTCAAGCCACACCTCTGGGTTGTCTGACTGGGGAAGGAGAGGTGGCCCAAGGATCCCTGTTGTCTTTTAGTGTTTGTGAGTTTTAAGTTTACTTTGGTTGCTGAAGAGTGTGGAGAGTGTGTTTGCTTCTATTTCCTATTATCAATAAAATTCTTCTTTCAAACAATCAGCCTTGCTTCAGATTCCTGCTTTTGCTGGGTTTTCAGGAGAGAGGATATTTGCACATTTATTATTTATTATTTAAATTTATACCCCACCTTATGGCCAAAAGGCCCTCAAGGCAGCTTACAAAAACACAAATATAGCAATACATACATCAATAAAATAATGCAATTCTCAAAATTAAATAACAAAAGATTATTAAAAGAAAAGAAAAAAAACCCATTTAAATGTGTCACGATGAGAGAACTGCATTCAGCCAGGTTTTTTATACTAGATGTGCTCTGCTCCGGAGGTAAGACAGTCTCAATTTGAAAGGACACAAATTGGCTCTTCTTCAGCTTTTTCAGGGCCTGATCTTCGAGACTCCCAAAACTGCCATCCTCCATTTTGTAACTTAGAGACAAGAGACCTTTTGTTTTTCTCTTCACGCTTCTGTGTTCCTGTTTGTATGCAGCAGCCATGTTGGCAATAACAATCTCTTTCACTGCGTTCTGCTGCTCCTGAACTGCAGCGGTAAAATGATGGGACGACTCTGGTTTTGAAGGGACTAGTGCCTTGTTCTTTGGGGGAGTCCTTGATGTATTCAGCCTCTGCTGGTATTTGGCATCCTTGGGTCGGAAGTTGTTGGTGACGGCCTCCCAGCACAGGTTGAAGTGGGGCAGGTGGTGCAAGAGGCTCACCCACCAGGGTGGCAAGTAACTCACCCCTGTCGCCATGCCCGGCCCGAGGAGAGGTGAGGCGAAGCGAGGGAAGATGCTCCTTCTCGCATCCTCGCTTTCCCGGCTGCTCGGCTTGGCTCTGTTTGATCTGCCAGGGTGTGTTCTGCTTCCTCCTGGACATTGTGGGGCGTCGATGTCCTCTGCATTCACATGGACAGGTCTTTGCAGGTGCCGTTGATCAGCTGACCAGTGGTACTTGCAAACACTGTTTGACCCAGCCATGTCATTACCTCCTCCACATCTGATATAATATATGACATCAAGTATAGGACAGGTGGGTGTAGCTTGACCAAAACAGTCTCACGGGCCAAATGGGGAGGTCTGGTAGGCCTAATTAGGACTGTGGGCTGGAATTTTCTTACCAGTGAACTAGCAAAACATCTTACCAGGTACTCAGATAAACCTCAAATATGCTACTTATGGCATTCTAGGCAGTGGATCCATCACTTATTTTAATTTTAGGCTGATCTGCTATATGCAACATTAAATGTGGGTTTACTTGTGATTGTGAGGTTTCTACAGTACATGAAATCACACTAAGTGTACACATCCTGCTGGAACATTTTAACCCCAAGTAGGAATCAGCACAAACACAGTAATATCCGCCAGGTGATCTAACCTTGCATTAGCATTATTTGATCATGTGCTATCAAGAAAATCAATGTGTCACATCTGATAAACTGGATTCTAGTCCACAAAAGTCATAATATTTTAAGGTTCCACAAAACTCCTTAATGTTTCCCCTGAATGTGGTCTTTGCATCATTAAAAACCTGAAAAGAGAAACTTCTTTATTACTAGATTACTGCTTAGATGTTGAACCACTGCACATATTTGCTGTTCAACCAGTGTATTACTGCAGAGTGAAACAGCACAATTACAGTTGCACCACACTTATATATATTACAATTAACATGTGAAATAGCTTTCAGTTAGTTACACCAATACTTATTCAGCCATAGAATTAAAACCATGAAGACTTTTCTTTGTTTTGGCGGGGGGGTGGGTAAGGGGAAATTAGCCTTAGTGACATTCCCATGAGCTCAGCTGAAATACAGGTAACAAAATGCTAATGAGACAAACTACAAAAGGATACACTTTCTGACAAGTGATTGGGTAGAGAAACACTATGTAATTTATCAGTTTCACCAGATTCAAACCTCCTGTGACAGAGTGGATAATACAGTATTCTGTAGTCTGTGTTCTGCTTGTCTTCTAGGATACTTTTTAGTTTTCTCCTAGATCCCTGTCACTCAAGAGGGACAAGTAGGAATGCATGAAGCTAGCCCTGCCCCCCAGATGATGAGTTGTACTTTGGTACATTCCCATTCCAATGACCTTCCCATGTTGAGTAGTATATGTGATCTCACTCTTCCTCCTTGCATTGTTTGGACCCACGGAGGAATAACCTCTCAAGGGGACTCAGTATTTTTCTAGATAATTTGTCCTGCTCCAGTAATTCTTAAACTTGGTTGTATTTGAAACGACTCTTCTCTTTGTGGAATACCATATTTCCCTACTTTATGGTAACCATGTAAGAAATAGTTACAAATTAGCATGACAGATAAACAACACTGGTGAATAGAGCCCTATGCACACAATACTCATGTATGGGCAATGCTGTGGTTACTGGAGAGGAGGGCTACATTTTTAGCCCCACCTCTGACATCACATCAGCTTTCTTCAGCAACTCTGGGTGGATGGCATGCAGTTGTCCATAAAGGAATTTCAATGCGGGAGCTCCTGCCCAAGTATAAGGGCTCTGCATGACTGCAGCATCTGTGCAATCTGGACATGTGTGATTGTTGAAGGAAGCTCATGTGATGTCAGTGTTGAGATTGCTCCCCAGTAAACACAGCATTGCCCTACACATGGCTAATGCATGCATAGAATTTAGATGCTGCTTAAAAAAATTAGAATATTTATCGATAGTTCAGCAAGACAGAGAGTGCACAAATGTAGCAAGCTTCACTTCACCACAGTGGCAGCTGGTGTCTCTGTATCAGTGGGGCAATAGAATCCACTCCAGGTTTTAGTGTGACCTTTCAAGGAACTGTCCAAGGTGCTGAGCTGCCCCACTGACATGGAACCATCAGTTGCCACTGCTTCACCATACACATTTAGTACAGCTGTACCAGAGTTGAGGAGTTGAGCTTTAATTTGGTAGTCATGTCTGTGTTGCTGATGTTTTGCCTTGTAGAATTAGTTGAAACTTGAAAATGCACTATTGGCTACTGTTGATCAAGACCAGGGATGGGGAACCAGTGACCCTCCAGATATTTTTAGAATCCAACTCTCATCAGCCCCCAGCCAGTATGGCCAATGGTCAGGGATGTAGTCCAGCAATATCTGGTGGGCCATAGGTTCCCCATCTGTGTAGACTCCATGATGACCAGTGTTAAAGGATCAATGGGTTGGATTTAAAGATTCCCTTCCTCTGCAAGAGGAAGACTTCTTTCACTGAGGTAAGGGAATCATTGGATCTAACACACTAATCTACTTTAGAAACTATTTTTTAATTCTGAGAAACCAGTGAGATGGCTAAATAATATTGCCTGTGGTCAAAAGTTGGGACAATTGCTTGGTTGTTCCCTTGGCTAGCAGAATGAAGCAAAATAAGTAGCATTATACAAATTGGCTTGGTATCTGGCCATAGCAATACACAGCTTAATTACATCCAGGATGGAGTACTGCAATGCACTCTACGTTGGACTATCTATAAAGACTCCTCAGTACATTCTATTTGTCCAGAATGTGGTAGAGAGGATGTTAGAGAGCACCCACCCCTAGCATCACCCCTTGAGGAAAGATCATATTCAATGGTACAGCAGCCGCCATGCATTCAGATAGTTCAGTTTCAATCCCTGGCATTCCTTCCTGAAATCGTGGAGAGCTACTACCAAACAGCATAGATAACACTGAGCCATATAGACCAATTATCTTACTCAGTATAAGGCAGCTTCCTTTTTTTCACTATACCTGCTCTGCAGCAGCTGCACTGGTTACCAATTTGTATCTGGACACAATAGAAATCATTGATGATTACCTTTAAATGGCTTTGGTCTGGGATACCTAAAAGACCATCTTCTCCCATACCAGAATGCCCCCACTCTTAAGATATATTATTTATTAGAGATCCTTCGCTGTGTCCCATTTGGGGTTAAAGCATTATTGGTCAGGATGAGAAAAAAAGAGCATTCTCAGTGGCTATGCCCAGATTGTTCTACTTGGTCCCCTCTCCTATTGTTTTTCACTGTTTGATTAAGATGTTCCTGTTCCTATAGGACTTTGCCTTGCAGGGTAGATGATTTCTATGTGGTAGACCCTCATGTTTAGAATATTTATATCTGCCAAGTCTGTTTTTATTTATGCTTTTACATTATTTTTATAGGATTGTGTTTTTAATTGTAAGCTGTCCTGAGTGATGTAAAATGGATTGAAAGGATGGGGTCGAAGCCATAACACACCTCCCTCTGTATTGTTATCTCTACAAAATGAGCTGCTTATTATCTCTGTGAGTTCAATTGCAGTAAAAGAACAGATGTCATATGGAAGGCATGGGGGACATGTGGCCCTACAGTGGAGTACAACTACTCCCATCATCCATGACCATTTACCATGCTCCATTATGAGAACTGGAGTCCAACAGCTATTCAAGGCGCACAGAGGCTTCTATCCCTGTCATACAGGATAGCAAATTGAGATGGTGAGCTGCTTTGGATGAAACTGGTTGGACAGAAGCTCCATAGCACTTGCCTCAAAAAGCAAGTGTTTTTTAGAAACAGAGGACCCTGAGAATTTTTACGCAATTTGGTAGAAATCTCTTCCTTATGTTACGGTTACTAATATTTTAGATTTGATCCCCACAATGATGCTCAAAGTATAGATATAATAATATTATTTATAATATTTGCCTCTTTCATTTTTGGTATATGTGTCATTACCTTATTGATGCACTCTAATGATTGTATTATCCAGTTTGAATGCTATCTCTATTCTTTTTGTTTTATCCTGTTTTCCTTTTCTTATATAATAAAACACACACAAAGAGCAAGTGCTTTGCTAATATCAGCATTACTCCTATAACATACCAGTAAGTTTCCATGTGGTGTTGACTAACATGTTCAGCTTGGACATGGGAAGAGCAAAGTCAATCCCTTGTTCAGCCATTAAGCTTTCAGGGTGGTGACTTAACCTAACCTATCTTTCAAGAGGCTTTTGTTGTTAGATGAGTGGTTCCCTTGACGGGGAATTCTGGGATTCGTTGGACTGGGTCCTAGATGAAATTGAAGACACAGGCTTGCAGCAAAGTTAGGCCTTTATTGGTTACGTGCACACAGTCAGTCTCCCATTATGTTGGTGGAGAGCTGCAACATGGCACTGCTTGCCTGGGCTTTTATACATTCCAGGACAAAGACTTTAGCATTAATGAATCAGGAGGTTACACATCAGCATTACATAGGCATTGCATAGGCACTGCATTATGTTCTAGTCAATTTGGCAATGTCCAGCACTTCACATACCAGTACATTTTCGCTATGAGCTAAGCATTTAAGTTAATGTAATCCCTATGTCTTGGAGAGTACAGGGATGTTCAGTGTCTGTTCAGTGTTATCTTATAGAGTTCAAGCTGTACCATACATATCAGCACAGTCGGGGAAGACAACTCTGGAAAGAAAAAGAGGTTCTGGCTGGCTCCTAAACTATTAAAATATTATAAACCTTTATAGTAGCTTTATAAAAGAATACATTTTGCTTATTGTTTGTATATAAAAAGTTCCCCATCACCCTGAGCATCTTGGAAGAAGAATGAGTCACATCCACACCATAGATTTAAAGCACATTTAACATATATTTAAGGCACATGGCTTCCCCCAAAGTATCCTGGAAAGTATAGTTAGTTAACGGTGCTGAGAACTGCAGTTCTGTGAGGGGCAGACTCCCGTTCCCAGGATTCTTTGTGGGAAGCCATTTGCTTTAAATGTTAGTTAAATGTGCTTCAAATGCATGGTGTGGATATGGCCAATGTGTTCTCCATTGCTAGAGAGGATTAGGCAGATGCTGGATATTGATTTGTCATGGATATTGTTATTGCATCCTGTATTTTAGATCCTGCATTGAGCAGGGGGTTGCACTAGATCTTCACCAAGATCCTTTCCAACTCTCTAGGTCTATGATAATCTACCTGTAGCTGTTTTGGGCTGAAATTTCATTTAGCTTTGTTTAGAAATGGGAGCAGCTTGCTGAGTTACCTCCAATTATGAATGTAGCCCTTTATAATTTTATTTTATACTTGTGAATCACATTTTATGATTAGAATAGAAAATAACTGAAAATAGTTGAATTAGTGACTGAGGACAACAGAAGATTTATGTAACTTTAAAGATGACAATGAGGACATTGAACTTGTCAAGGATTATCAATACCTCGGCACAGTCATTAACCAAAATGGAGACAATAGTCAAGAAATCAGAAGAAGGCTAGGACTGGGGAGGGCAGCTGTGAGAGAACTAGAAAAGATTCTCAAATGCAAAGATGTATCACTGAACACTAAATTCAGGATCATTCAGACCATGGTATTCACGATCTCTATGTATGGCTGTGAAAGTTGGACAGTGAAAAAAGCGGATAAGAGAACAGTCAACTCATTTGAAATGTAGTGATGGAGGAGAGCTTTGCTCATACCATGGACTGCGAAAAAGAGAAATAATTGGGTGTTAGAACAAATTAAACCAGAACTGTCACTAGAAGCTAAAATGATGAAACTGAGGTTATCATACTTTGGACACATCATGAGAAGACATGAGTTACTAGAAAAGACAATAATGCTGGGGAAAACAGCAGGGAGTAGAAAAAGAAGAAAGCCAAACAAGAGATGGATTGATTCCATAAAGGAAGCCACAGACCTGAACTTACAAGATCTGAACAGGGTAGTTCATGACAGATGCTGTTGGAGGTCACTGATTCATAGGGTCGCCATAAGACGTAATCGACTTGAAGGCACATAACAACAACAGTGACTGAGGAAGTGGCTTTAACTCAGCTCTGATGTCCAACTCCATTAGATAAAGCTCAGAGGATTATTAGGGATGGTCTTCTCAGCAGCCATGCTTTAATTTGGATTCCTTCATTGAGCAGGGGTTAGACTTGATGGCCTTATAGACCCCTTCCAATTCTGTGATTCTATGACATTTTTCTCAGTTATAAAATACACATCCTTCCCATCAAACTGTGTACTTCAAATGGGAATCTGAGGCAGTACTCATGTGTATTTTGTAGTAACTCTTACCAGGGAATAGTGTAGTGATGGGAGGGAAATTTGATTCAGTTTCCATTTTATCGCAAAACTACCTAATTTGCACTTCCCAAAACAACATGCAAACCAAAACTCAACTATCCTTCAGAACTCATGGTTTTCAAGATTTTGCAACACAGTTCTTCCCAAAGAGAATGTGCATGAAATGCATATATTTATGAAAAAAGCATACAAAAATACATTAAGAAAAATGCTTGTAAATATACTATTTTAGGCAAAATTGCATTGTGTATATTAGACGACATGCAGACTAAAATGCTGACAAATTTTCATGAGGTCTTTTAAAAATAATGATCACAACCTGATGTGGTGAACTTAGGTTAGGACAGGTAAAATGAGAAACTGAGAGAAAGACAGTGCTGTGAATGTTTGTGCAACTACTTCCAAAAATTTTAGAACAGCAGTTCTCAAACTTTTTCCCCATGGACTACTTGAAAACTGCTGAGGGTCTTGGTAACCACTTAATATTTTTCCTGTCTGTTGTAGCAGTTGTAATGCACTATCCTAGATGCTATATGATTTTTAATTCTATTTTTACAGACGTGTTGTGAACTACCTGAATGAAACTTGTATACCACTTGTAGTCCATAGACCATAGTTTGGGAACTCCTGTTTTAGAATATATGTCCATCTTAACATTAGTGAGGTGTGTTTCCCAGAAAAATGTTCCACTGGCCTAAATTCAAGTTATATTTAGGGGCCAAAACTAACCGACTATCCTATGTTAATTGTATATATAAATTTCTCAAAACTTTTTATCAATAGCTAAAAGAAGCTGAATCAGAATCTTTAATAACACCCACATCATACATTTAAAGCACATGGCTTCCCGCACAGAATCTTGAGAATTGTATTTTACCCCTCACAGAGCTACAGTTTGCAGCATCCTTAGCAAACTGCAGTTCCCAAGTTTCCCATGTGCTGTAAAATATGTGTTGAATGTGCTTTAAGTGTGTGGTGTGGATTTGACAGGGGGGAGGGAATCAATAAGCACTTTGAAACTGGAACCTTATGTACCTAGGAGTAAGCCTCATGAAACTGGAACAGGTTCAGAAGAGGGCAACAAGGATGATCGGGGGACTTGAAACATAGCCCTGTAAGGAGAGACGGAAAGAACTGGGCATGTTTAGCCTTGAGAAGAGAAGACTGAGAGGAGATGGGTTAGCACTCTTCAAGTACTTGAAAGGTTGTCATACAGAGGAGGGCTAGAATCTCTTGTCAATCATCCCAGAATGTAGGGCATGGAATGACAGGCTCAAGTTAGAGGAAGCCAGATTTTGGCTGAACATTAGGAAAAACTTCCTAACTGTTAAGAGTGGTATGACAATGGAACCAATGACCTAGGGAGGTGGTGGGCTCTCCAACACTGGAGGACACACGCATAAGATTGCACTGTTAGTATGAATTACATGTTATATTCATATTCAAAGGATTAAAACGTACTAATTTTATCATGCAAGAAGATCTGTGCACATCAATATACATGCTTCCTAGAGATAGTCAACCTTGATTTAGGATTGACAAGTATTATATCTATTCCAATTGCCCAATTTGGGTTGTATTGTGTCCATTCATTATATTGCTGATTCATTTTTATGAACAATGCATTGCTAAATAATAATAATTTTTTAAATTAAATTTCTATCCTGCCCTTCCTCCAAGAAGGAGCCCAGGGCAGCAAACAAAAACACTAAAAGCACTCTAAAACATCTTGAAAACAAAATACTTTAAAACATATTAAAACAGAACATATTTTAAAAAGCATCTTTTTTAAAAAAAAGCTTTAATAATTTTCCACAGAAAAATATATCAGTGCAAAATTTTCCAGAAACTATTGCATTCCATATCTTTGCTTTATATCCAAAGCAAACATTACATAGTACCATACAATTTTGCTTTTCCAGTTGAAAAGCGGAAAAAGCTTACCTAAATCACCAGTTCAAACTAACCTTATACGCATTAGGACTGTATTAAAGCTGTACATTATAACATATAATGATGACAATGCTCCATCATTAGTCTGTATAAAGCCCTAACGCTTACAAGCTGCAAAGATCCCAGGCTCAATCAGTGCTAGATATTAAATAATCCATCCCAAATATCTCTAAGAGAAAAGAAGAGGTTTATCCTTTATCTTGCTGGGTCATGGGTAGCAGACGAAGCAGGAGCCAGGATAAGGCAGTAGTCAGAACAGAAGAACCAGTCAGGGTCAAGGAGGGGTCAACAAAGTCTTCCTAACCTCAGGACCACACAAGCACTTAGGAAGACCTTGTTGCTCAGCTAAGGCTCAGATGGAACAGAAAGCCCTTTATGTTCATTCCCACCAAGAACGCCAGCCTAAGTGGACAGAGTCAACCCAGCACTGGAAGGTTCTTCACCAGAGCCTTCTGCTTGCAGTTCAGTGATTCACCACAGGGAGCAGCCACACACAGATCCCACATCAATAACTATTTTAATTATATAGAATCAGAAGCTCAAAACACATTCTTACAGCAGTGTAACATAGGGAAGTGTGGATGGTTGAACACAAAAGAAAATGGACCTTTAGTGTGGCGGCACCTACCCTGTGGAATTCCCTCCCCTTGAATATTAGACAGGCGCCATCTCTGCTATCTTTTTGGTGCCTTTTGAAGACTCCTCTTTCAACAAGCCTTTTAAGTTGAGCCTGTCCCAGTCTGCGTCTGTGTTAAGTATTGCTTGTTAATATGTTTTTTAAATAATGTTTTTAACCCTTTAAAAAAAATTAAAAGCTTTTAAAAAAATGTTTTTAACGTTGTTTTGTTTTAATGTATTTTAAGGTCTGTTTTTATGATGCTTTAAAGTGTTTTTAGCGCTTCTGTTTGCTGCCCTGGGCTCCTGTAGGGAAGAAGGGTGGGATATAAATCAAACAATAAATAAATAAACATGAGTATCAAATGCAAATTGTTAAATCTATTCGGTACAATTGGTTTCCCCATGTTGCTTAGAAAAAGCTGTGCATATCTAATGTACTTTACCACATCTTGTTATAAAACAAATAGCGTGTTTGAATCAGGCAAGTTCTGAACATGAGGTCACCAAGATGGAGAAATTACTAGGCTAGATTGTAGAAAGAGAAAAACCTTGTACCCAAATATTCTGCTATCTCGCAAGGAAAAACAGACTGACAAAATGAAGCATTATGATGTGGAAATACCACGGAAACCTTCAGTATGATTAATCTGAGGTACTTATGTTGATTTATGGGAAAGTAATCTGGAAATTATTCCAAAGTAGGTGATAGTAAGGGATTATTGAAAAATGCAAATATTAAAGCCCTCATTTAGAAAGACATGCAAATTTAGATTTTTCCACTTCTGAATATCAGCTTACAAATGTTCATGGAAGGCAAGGTCAGAGAAAGATATTCTCACCAGAATTTCAGGAATGAAGCTTTTCTCCCTTTTTAGAATTATCCATTTATAACAGGGTTGGAGAACCTTTTTCATCCCGAGGACCAAATTTCCTTATGGATAATTTTCCAGGGACCACACACCAGTGGTGGGTTGGCTAGAGGCAAAGAATGAGCAGGACCAGAGGTACAAGTAAGCAGAACAATGGATAGACTATTATCTTTGTACAGTAGGTTTTGTCAATGACTTCATATAGAGGGACAGATCAGAGGGGTGAATCCATGGTTCTCACATCCTTTTGTCCCAAATCCCAAAATATTATTGATACACATTAATGGCCCTTTTTGTTCTGTCACAAGGGAGATACAAAGCTCTTTGGTTTAGATATCCCTAAGGCTTCTGTGAGCCTTCATAGAATGGAAGATCTGCAGTCACAATGGGGTTCACTAAGTACAGCAACAGTTCCTCTTCTTCAGAGAGATAGAGGGATTTCCTGGCTGGTTCTCATTCTGAGTTTTCCTTGCCTGGATCCCAGACAGGGGGATCTGAGAAGCCTGGTCACTACTGGACCTACTCTAGAGCAGGTGGCTCCCTTGACTGTGGCAAGCCCAGTTAAGTAGGATATCTAGGCATCTGTGAAGTGGCAGTGGGTCTGGTCCCAGTCTAATGCCTGTCTGTCTTTTCTGCCCACAGGTACCCTTAATTGATCCTCTCCTCTTTCCATTGACACAGGAATTCTCAGGATATCCAAAAATCCTGCCCTCCCATACATATGTAAGCACTTTGGGAGTGGAATCCTGGGTTATCTTCTACCTTGGCACCAAAAGTGAGTCAATAGATAATGCTCGACATTGACATATATCTTCTGTTCTCTTCTCTCTGTGGCAAACTCTGTACCCTATCCCTCTTCCCTTGGCATCACTTGAGATGTTGCTTAGCATCTCCCAAGATGCACCCCTTGTACCTTCCTGGGGAGCTTTCCTTTTTTCTTCCTTCCTGGAATGGGCTGCCACCCGGCTTCTGCCTCTCTTCCTGTTTTATTCCCTCCTTAAATTTCTGCTCCATCCACTCTAACAAACTGAAACTAGAAACTGTCCTACCCTCCATAAGCAGGAGTGCAACATTCCATGTCCTCTCCTACCATAAGTGCCCTTCCCACTGACATCTTGGCATGTCCATCAACCATGTGTGAAGTGGCCGTATTAGTGCTAGTGAAGCTTGCAACAGCCATCCAAGCAGTCCTTCACAGCTACATTCCAGCCACATAAAAGTCAGGTCTGTACATCCCACACAAGTATCCTGCATCTCTCTCTGCAAATAAGCAAGAGGCATCATCACAGTTCAAAGACACATTCCAGCCAGACAGAAGCACTCAAGGAGGGAGTGGAGGAGGGTTAGTGAGGAATGTAGCCTGGAAAGGGGGTTATGGCCTGTAGAGGTAATTGTGGTCTTGGAAGAGTCCCAAAGCATGGACAGAAAAGCCTGGAGGACTACATTAGATCACTCTGGACTAGAGGTTCCTCACCCTTGATTTACAAACCCATATTTGGATGGAAGGAGGAGGAAGGGGCTCTTATTTATTACATGTATAGTTCAAATTTCCTACAAAGAGCTCAAGACAGTGTACATGGTTCTCTCCGTCCCCATTTCATCCTCACAGCAATCCTGTGAGGTAGGTTAGGCTGAAAGACTGTGACTGGTGCAAGGTCACCCAATGAGCTTCATGTCTAAGTAAGCATTTGAAACTGTGGTTTCCCTAGACCTAATCCATCACTCTACCCACTATAGCAAACTGGCACCTGATGTCTTAGGATGTGTGAAACTCTGAGAAATTTTGTCAGTCTTATCAAAATTCTTTTGGCTTTTCTCATTTCCTCAGATGTTTCACCTAAGGAAGAAGCCCCAAATTCAGATCTTGCTTACAATGGCATTTCCCTTGCCATTCAAGGAATGTTACAAATGTATCTCTCTCATCAGCAATATTTTCAGTTCTAAAATTATGGGCTGAATGCCACAAACCAAAAGGCAGGAAAATTTGACTCACTTCTGAACTGCTTGAACACAACAAAATCCAGTAATGACTGACAGAACAAGAAAAGTTTTACTGGGAAAAGCAAACTTCTACAAAACTTTTCTATCCTAAAAGAGAACGAAATCTTTATTTGCCAGTGTAGGTTAAGGAAGAAAAGGAACTGTATGAAACCAGGAAATATTGCTTCAAGGACTTTCTGAAAAACCTCCAGGGAAATTTTTATCAAAGTCTTGAAAGGAAGAAAAGGCTCAAACTCTCCCCACAACATGTACTCCCCCAAACAAATGATATTTAAGAGGACAGCAAAGAGACCACAGACTTATAAAATATTAAATAAAATATCTCCTTTTGAGACAGAGCAGAAAAATTGAGATGCATAGAAAGTATAAGGAAGGCATAAAAGGAAACTGAAGTTCAGGGACTCGTAGAACATTCAATAAATAAATTCTCTAAGGGAACTGAACAAAAAAAATGCAAGTTGAAGTTGAGCCATTGCATATGCCTCAGAAAGTCATCTCCTCTAGCAATCCGAATGACAACAAAGTATTAAAATGGTTTTGGATGTTTTGAAGGGCCATACTATGCACTATGAAAGAAACAAACAGCTCCCAATCCCCTCATTACACTAACACAGGCTAAAGGAGACAATTGGAGAGGCAAATGAACAGGTGGCAAGGGGTGCTTAACCCCTTCCACTTCCCATCATGCATCCCCTCCAAATGCAGCATCCAGAAATTTATTTGCATTCCCAGGGAGGATCCAAAACCAGATATGAGCTTAGCTCAGGGATGGGGAACCTATGGTCCTCCAGAAGATCATTGGCCATTCCTGCTGGGGCTGATGGCAGTAGTTTTATTTATTTATTATATCCCACCCTTCCTCCCAGTAGGAGCCCAGGGTGGCAAACAAAAGCACTAAAAACACTTTAAAACTTCATAAAAAAGACTTTAAAATATATTAAAACAAAACATCTTTCAAAACATTTTTAAAAGGTTTAAAAACATCTTTAAAAATATTTTAAAACATATTGTTTAAAAAAGGTTTAAAAACATATTAAAAAACAATTCCAACACAGACGCAGACTGGGCTAAGTCTCAACTTAAAAGGCTTGTTGAAAGAGGAAGGTCTTCAGTAGGCGCCGAAAATATAACAGAGATGGCGCCTGTCTAATATTTAAGGGGAGGGAATTCCAAAGGGTTCTGAGGCAAGACTTTCTAGATTGCAGCTTAACCAACCATCTTAGTGGGTTTCCCCCTCCCACTTTGTTGATTTAAGTCTGTAGATTTCTCAATACAGTTCATTGCTGACATCTCAATTTTATGGTATTATATATTTTTAAAAGTGCTTTTGGCTGCAGTTGTATACATCCAACCTGATGCCTTCCAGGTGCTTTGAACTACAATTCACATGATCTCCAACCACTGACCATGCTGACTGGGGATGATGGGAGTATAAGTACAAGAGCTCTGGAGAGCATCAGGTTGGGGAAAGCTGCTATACACAGTTACCTGGGAATAAGCCCCAATGAACTCTCAAATCTTAGGACTTCTATGTTAGAAAAACAGGCTATATTTCTCAAAACATTCAGGAGTAAACCTCATTTAAAGCTAATCACATTTTCTCTATAAAAAGGGAGTTCTTGGGGGAATTAAAAAATATGTCCCCAAAGCTTACCATTTTCCTCTGTTCAGCGTGTATCTAGCCCTGATTAACTGTTAAGCGTCTCAGCATTTTTTCCTCTAGCACAATGATATTGTTACATAGGCAGGCTAAATAATGGTCATTGTGAGCAAACTAAGCTTATTCAGAGTGAGGTTAATACCTGTTCTGGAAGCATTGCCTTCACTCTGATTTACCTCTTTTTGCCCTCAGTGACATCACATAGACAAATCTGACCGGCTATGTGGAAATAATCACTCTTTCTAGGAAGAAGGCAATTTGAAGGGAGAGAAATTATACTGAATCTACAGTCAGTTAAGGTTTCACAACGGACTGCTGTGGTCATTATTTAACAGGCATATTTTTCTGTTGGGTGCATGAACTGCATGAACATGTTTTGAATATAAGAACATAAGAAGAGCCTGCTGGATCAGGCCAGTGGCCCATCTAGTCCAGCAGCCTGTTCTCACAGTGGCCAACCAGGTGCCTAGGGAAAGCCCGCAAGCAGGACCTGAGTGCAAGAACACTCTCCCCTCCTGAGGCTTCCGGCAACTGGTTTTCAGAAGCATGCTGCCTCTGACTAGGGTGGCAGAGCACAGCCATCATGGCTAGTAGCCATTGATAGCCCTGTTCTCCATGAATTTGTCAAATCTTCTTTTAAAGCCATCCAAGCTGGTGGACATTACTGCGTCTTGTGGGAGCAAGTTTTGGGGAGTGCCTTGTTTCTATAGCACCCTTATACTGATCTGTTCTATTTGGAAATGTTTTCTTTCTATAATTGCATAGTCTATAGTTGTAATCTGCCCTGGGACCTTATGAGGAAGGTAAAAAAAAATCTTATAAATTAATAAATAAACAGATTCCTTGAAAATGAATAAAGCACCCAGGGAAAAACACCAAATGGGGGACATTTTCACTGCAGGAAGAAAATTTTACCAAAAAAGGCACTTTGATCATTTGGGTTCACTAAAATAAATGGAGTTTTAAAATGCTTTAGTAATTGCACACAATGCCTTCCAGTAGGCTGTCACTCTCATTCCGCTTAAAACATTATTTTATTTACCCTAGTTATCACATTTTGGCTGTAATTTCATAAACCTTCTTTAAACAACAATGGAGTTTCTTTCAATTGCATGTTTCTACAGGCACACAAAGCTCAATAATAATGTGTTGTTGTCATCAGCCAACACAGGCCCATCAGCAGGAAAGGCAATTGTAAAAGCTTGAATAAACTAAAATGGTTTTGCATCTCAGTTCATAAAAGATCTGCACATTTCTAAAATGCCATTCAAGAGCAAGGATGGCAGGAGTGTAAAGGAAAATGTGCAATGCTCTTCCAGCCCTGTTTTGCAAGGCTGGGATAGGAATACGATAGCCAGGTGAAAAAGAGGACAGAATTCCTACACCTTTAACAGTTGTGTACAAGGGGAAGCATCAAGTGGTATAACTTGCACGACAAGCTATACCTGCTGAAATTCCATTTTCTACACAACTACACAAGGTGCAGGAGACTTGCCCTCTTTTTCACCTGGCCACCCCTAGGTCGGAGTGATACACTTAGGACAGAAATATATTACAGTATATGTAGACCACAATCCAGAGTTAAGCGGTGAATGCAGGCAATACTGTAAATTAACTCTGACTTTTACCCCAACCATTCTAATATTATTGATCGGGGTAGGGGCCCATTGCATTTAGAAGATCCTACATTCTATTCTTAGCATCTCCAGTTAAAGGATCTCCAAGCAGAGATAGACATTATATTGGACAATGCACAGTACCAAACTATCTGCTGCTGAGATCACCAGGTGGTGGTGGTGGTGGTGGTGGTGGTTGCAGCAGGCAGATTACAGGAGAGGGCTGTTAGTCAGGAAGAGGCATTCAAGCTTTCCCATGCCCATCAGTTTTCCTCTCAAAAGTCTCCGAGCCAGCTTTTCTTCAGTTAGGATTACTGGATAAAACCAAATAATTAAAAACAGCCTACAAGAACATTTGCAAGAGAGAATCAGCAGACAAGAAAAGGGACTGAGTGATGTCTGGCTCTGTCCTTGCAATGTCTAGTTCTATCCTGAGGCAAGCAGTGCTGAGAAAGACCTCAGTCTGAGATCTTAAAAGGCAGTTGATGCCAGCAGGGCCGGATTAAGCTGAGGAGGGCCCCTAGGCTGATTGGTGTTTGGGGGGCCCTTTCCCCATGCTTCACCTTTCTGTTGTTTTTTGTGGCGCGTGCAGGTTTGCCATCAATCAAGATGGTGGCCGAGGTTTCCCTAAGGAGCTGAAGCCTCTGCCACCATCTTTGTTGATGGCAGCAACGCGCGTGTGTAGCACGCATGCGTGCCATCAGCCAAGATGGCGGCAGAGGCTTCAGCCCCTTAAGGAAACCTTGGCCGCCATCTTTATTGATGGCAAATCTACGCGCTGCAAAAAACAACGGAAAGGTAGGTAAAGCGGGGGGATAGCAGTCCGCGGATTGCGGAAGGAGAACGGAGGGCCACCTGTAGCTTCAGGGGTCCTCAGGCCAGTGCCCCATGGGCCCCCAAGAGCTCCGGGCCCCTAGGCTTCAGCCTACTAAGCCTAATGGATAATCTGGCCCTGGATGCCAGCTAGAATAGACTTTTACTGAGCTAGAGGGACAGAAGTCTGACGCAGTCTAAGGAAACTTCAGATTGTAATTTTTTAAAAAAAGAATTACCAGTTCTTGATTGATTTGAGTCATTTGTAGAGCACATATTGAAGACACAGTGAGAAGGAAGGGAAAGTTAGGCTGCAATCCATTACACATTTACCTGGGAGTAAATCCCACTGAACCCAATGGAGCTTACTTAGCAGGGATGGGGGAGAAATACGATCCACTTTGCATTTGAAGCTGAATCTATCAAATTTGCAGTTTCCAAAACAACAAGAAAACCAAAACACAGCCATCCTTTGAAATTTGAATTTATCCACATTTTGTTATACAGGTTCCAACCAAACAATGATTACAAAATGCATACATTAGGGGGGAAAGTGCATAAAGTTGTTTTGCTTAATTGTTTAATGGATTGTTATTACCTGAAATTCTGATATTTGTGTGGTGCCTTATTATGAATTTGCATTCTAAACCATTAAGATGTCGTACAGTAATTATTTGACATTTTTTACTTCTGTCGGTTTGGTGTATACCATATTAGACATTATTATCATTACTACTACTACTTTCCACATAAGCCTCAAGGCAATTTACAAGCATACAATAAAAACAACTAAAAATAGGGTTTAACACAAGTAAACACCAAAAGGTGAGCGCCCCGTCCCTCTCCCTCTCTGTGTGTGTGTGTGTGTGTGCATGTGTGTGTGTGTGCGCACGCGCCAGCTGAAAAACCATGGCAAAACAAAAATGTCTTAAATTGTTTCTAGAAACTGCAAATAACTTGTGTCTGGGCCAGCATCAGCCTTACATCAATCCACAATGCATGGACAATGGTGGTCAAGTTATCCAGCCATAGATATCTTATTTATTTATTATTTAATTTGTATCCCGCTCTTCCTCCCAGCAGGAGCCCAGGGCGGCAAACAAAGTGCTAAAAACACTTTAAAACATCATAAAAACAGATCTTAAAACACATTAAAACAAAACAGCGTTAAAAACATTTTTTTAAAAAACAACTTTAAAAAAGGGTTAAAAACATTATTAAAAAACATAGAAGGGAGGGAATTCCACAGGGTAGATATCTTACCACTCTAAGTAAAATACACTCCTAGCCACTGAGGCCACCTGTGCCTTCAGCGGCACTGCTGGTTCTAGAAACACCCCAGACTGCTCCTTCAGGGAGAGCGCAAGCCCATCTAGGTCAGACAACTGGTTTACCTCCTGGATGTAGGAACAACTCACCACAGAGCCTCTGTCTTGCCAGGATTCAGGCTCAGTTTGTTAGCTCTTATTGAGCCCACTACTGCATCCAGACACTGGGCCAAGGCCTGCACAGCCAGTCCCAGTTCAGTTGGTATCCCATCTGAGGTCCTGAAGTGAAATCTGGATTGGTGGGCCCTCTATTAGCTAATCGCTTCTCACTGATTACCAATTCTGGGAATATTCCTTCTTTATGGAGCAGAGTTATTATTATCACTACCCTAAGCACAAGGTCTGACTCTAATAACTATCGTCCTATAAACCTGCTTTCTGTTATTGGGGAAATGTATGCTTCTTATCTTGCTATTAAGTTGAGAGACTCAGTTAAGTTTTCTAACATTATTGGTATGGAACAGATTGGCTTTAAGGAAAGTTCTTCCACACTGGATCATTGCCTGACCCCCTTTCAAGTTGTCAAAAATATTGCAAATTATTGTCAGGAAAATTATTGGTGGCTTTTGTAGATCTTCATTCAACATTTGACACAATCTCTTGGGAAATCCTATAAAGAAAATCAGAAGTTTTATCTGTTGAGCCTTGTCTGCTGTTTTTAATAAGATCACTATAATACTACAGCTCAAGTCAGATGTGGCTCTGATGGGCACTTCATTTATGTTATTCATTCATTTAAGGAGATTAGAAAAGGCTGTGTGTTAACCCCTTTATTATTTAACATTTATCTTGGTGATTTACCACAGGTACTGTGCTTAACAGATTCCCACCTTCCAAAGCTGGCTGCAGTAAAGATCTCAAGTCTTCTTTATGCAGACATTACAGCATTATTGTCTAAGACAAGATTGGGTCGAAAGAGATCATTAGCTGGCTTTGGAGACTACTATAGAGCTAACCGACTATCAACTATGCCAAGACCATAGTGCTGATTTTCTCCAATAAGCAATCCAGATTTGGCTGGAAAGTAGGTGACCATATGATTGAATGGGTTGATTCTTATACGTACCTGGATATCCACTTTCATAGATTCACTAATTGGGCAGTGCATAGAAAGGTTGCAATTACAAGAGATGTCTATAGGTCAAAATCAATTTCACTTTCCCCCCCCACATTGAGCTACAGTCAATGTTTTCAAGGTTAAACCAATTTCAGTATGGAGTTGCAGTGTGGTTATGGACTTGCATTCCTCTATAAAAAGGCCCAGCTTTTCTTCCTGAGATCTATTATGGGTGCCCCAAAATGTGTAGCTGGTTCAGTTCTTAGTCTGCAAGTGGGCTTATACACACTAAGTCTGGCTTGGAGTCACTGGATCTGATTTTCTTTAGGGAAGCTGTGGATTCATATGTTCACCTGACACTGAATTATTCATACATCTCCTTACGGAAGAAGGCTCTGTCACAAAAGACCTCTTCTCTTGGCCTTTCTTCTGCATACCTGTGCAGACATAACAGATTGCATGTTAAATTTCTGATCAAGCAGATAATTTTGGATGTTGACAGACAGAGTATTGATAGCCTTGTCAAATCACTCCTGCTCCCCTGTAGTCTTAGGACTAAATGTCCCCCCTAGCAATGAATGTGCCCTTTATTATCGCAAATTATCTGTGCTGAAGTATAGGAGATCTTTCTCTTTTTTTTTTGCTAAGGTTAATGCTATGCCTTCTATGATGAAGGAGGATGCTTCCAAGGTATATCTCATGACCAGGAATTCATGTGGCTCAGGTGCTGTAGAGACTATAGCACACATGCTTTTGTATTGTAATTTTTACAAGGGTGCAAGGGACAGGTTGCACCCCATTTTGGAACAGTTTTCTGGTAGAACTGGATATGTTCTTTTGAAAGTGTGTTTAAATGGTAATAGTTCTTATGTCATTTCAACTGTTGCCAAACTTTTAAGTACTGTTATTGACACTAAGGCTAAAATGTTTGGAGATTAACAACCCATGGAGTAGCTGGCTTTGTAATGCTTGTTCGACTGTCTGTAATGGTCTTTGGATCAATAAACATATTTCAGTCAGATGTTATAGTATATAAACAAAATTGTCATTTACATAGAATTTTAAAACTGAGATACATGTGAAAACCTCATATTTTATTTATTTGCAGATTTATAAACTGCTTCATAATCAAGATATTATTTGACTGGTATTTTTAAAAAACTTTCCATTGGCACATGATGGTCTCATAACAAACTTTTGTCTAAAAATGTAGGTGCATGTGATACTTCAGTTTTTTACAATGCACAATGGGTATTATAAAACTATTTTTAGTTAGAATTGTATGATGGCAATTTGAGCAGCATAAGAGAGATATAGTAGCTTCTCAGCCAACATGTTATTTCAAGGTTGCTATCTATTATTCACACATATGGTTGTGTTACCTTTAATTCCCAAATAGGTGAAGCACATTTGTCCAGTGTGTCATGGCAGTTTTACACTTCATACAGGAATAAACATAGATTTGCCAATAACAGGATTTTTCTTCTGGGTCCATCCAATATCTCTACCAGTAGTGGCAGAGTAACACCTTTAGCACACACTGGCCTGGTTTGCACATCATGTTAAGCCAAGCCATTGCTTGCTGTGAATGTTTGAGTGTACAAGCTCCTGAGGAGGAGATCATAGTTGCTTAGTCTAGACTAACTATGAGCTGCAAACAAAGGCTTGTCTGATGGTTTGCGCTCATGGTTTGTCCAGGGGAGGATATGGCGTAGCTCAGGACAGCACAGCAAGAGAATAATCGGGGAGGAGCAAAAGAGTCAAGATCTCCTCTCCCAGAACCTGAACCCTTATGTGTTTGTGCCAAGCCATGGTTTGGCTTAGCACAACATGCAAACCAGGCCACTGTAGCTGGGTGGTGAAGGTCAACTGACAAAAACCTTCTTTGGAGTTGTCCTCAGAGGAGGGTGATAGAGGACTGTCCTGTTTTTGCTTTTTTGCTTACAGATAATATTTTTCTCATGTAAGTACAAAGGTGTACAAGCAACACTGAAAACTGGTAAACAAAATATTGCAGCGAAGGATATATATTGTTTCACTTTGGACTTCAGTACTCTAGATTCATCATAATATGGAACTGATTTAGGATTCTATTCTATATGTTAGATTATAAAACATCTGATAATTTTTTACATCATGTGATTATGAATTATTTCAAATGAAAAGGATGAATAACTTGCATCTGTGCAAGTTAGGTTTTTCTGTAATTTGAGTACAGATTTGGGACTGTGTAATTTTGAGGCCTGCTCAACTTTGGGTTGTGTAATCTCAGGGTTTATGTAATGCTGAAGTTTGCACATTTGGAGTTCTACAGCTTTTACACAGCTTCATAGATATGTGTTTTAAATTGTTTTTAAAATATGTGTTTTAAATTGTATATTTGTTTTAATGTTTTTGATTGCTGTAAACCGCCCAGAGAGCTTCGGCTATGGGGTGGTATACAAGTGCAATAAATAAATAAATAAATAAATAAATAAATAAATAAAAGTTACCAAAACAGCATACAATAAAATTAAATAAGATAAAATGAAAAGCATTGCAACTCAATAAACTAAAAGCAATAAAACCATTTCTAGAATTCTACAAGTGTCACAGTCTGATGTAGAATAAAAAACATCTTATGTCTATTTTTATTCAAATCAGTTGTAGCCATACTTCCATTGTAAAAATAACAAGACATTGTACAAAATTAAACCAGTACAATAAAATATGCAAACTGATTATCTAAAGTTCAGCAGAGCCAAGTTAGGATCAGTGCCAAAGAATGCCTATGTGAACAGATGTTTACCAGCCAGTAGGACACCTGTATAAGTGCCTGTCATATTTCTTAGAGGTTGTTCCACAATGTGGGGTTCACCACTGAAGAATTCCTCCTGCAGTTTGCCATAGAACTTACCTCTACCAGACACACACAGCTAGAAAAGCTTCCAACAAGGACAACTGTGAATGGGCTGGTCTATATGACAGAAGGAACTCTTAGATATCCTGGTTCCAAGCTCTTTTGGACTTTGTAACTCAATAACAAAACCTTAAACCTGGCCTGGTAGCAAATAGACAGTCAGTGCCAGTCCTTCAGGACAAGTGTAATGCATACATAGTTGGATGCTTCCCTAAGCATCCTAGCTGTTCCATTTTACACCTGCAGCTTCCAAACTGACGTCAAAGGCAGTCCTACATAGAACATGGTGCAATAATCCAGTCTAGAGGTTGGATCTTTAAATGCACGCCAAGCCTACTTTTACCTGTACCCCTCAATAAAGGGGTCAGTTCCAGATAGAAATAACTGGTTGGTTGTGTCAAGAAAATGGTTTATTTGCTTAGGCATCTTGCTAAGAAAATGGTTTCCCTGTAGAGTTTCACTGTGCCCCTAGAACAGTCATGAGACCTGCTAATTGGGAAAGCTGGTTCAGCTGTGGGAACACAATCCACAAATGCACTGGAAAGTTCCAGTCTAGAAGCCTTCTGATTGGCTAATAAGATTCACCCTAGGTGGTATGCTTTTTAGTATAAATATACCCTCATTCTTTCCTCTGGTGCCTCATACTTTCACCTGATATGTGAATGTCATCTCTGTGTGTTTTGTTCCTGTGAGGCCAAATATTCATTTGGTATGTATCTAGAGCTAGGACAAGTTAGCTTTCTTGTTTTATTCTGGTTTATAATTTCTAGCTGCATTTCTTAATGGTTTCTTGGTTCTCCTTTTAGTCTATTTTTTAAAAAAATCTACTTCAATTATACCTGGTGTGTTTCTTTAAGTAAAGCCAATGTACTGAAACCCATTTCAAATTTCTTGGTTAATGGCTACTGAATAATTTTGTGAGCTTAATTCTCTAGAAGCAGAGAGTCTGGTTTTTAATACTTTCTTCTTGGAATCTTGTGGATGTATGATAAAGTCTGAGAGTCTCCTGGCCCAAGCTGATTATACATAATGGTGGCAATATACTACCTTGCAGTGTTGGTTTTACACCCTGGATATTTGGCACCTACTGAATCGCCAGCAAGGAATGATAATGAATTTTGTGAATACGGCCTTGACAGGTTGAAGGAAACCCGGCTTCAACAGGTCCTCTGTTATGCATCAGGAGGGACATGGTATGGTAGCTATAGTTCAGGGAAATAATTTTGGGGAAACTATCCTTTTATTTTAAAAAATGGCATACATGGGTCACCATGATAATTATTTGGTAATCAATTCTGTTTGTTAGCTTTACAAAAGTTTTTTTAACTTTATTTTCAAGAACCATTTTTTAAAAAATGTCTTGTATTTATGATGAATTTCTTTTACCTAGCTGCCATTTTCAAATAAAACAACTTCAAGGAATGCAAGATATGATTAATATTAATCTAAAAAGGGGTGAATTTCACCCCAGCATGAATTCTTTCCTGTTTAGATAGCCTATATATGTTTTACAAAGATAGAACTGTATGTAACATCAGAATTTCATTAAACAGAATCTACTTTTTGAAAAAACCAGATCAATTTTAATTAATTATTGTATTATTTCACCTGTAAAAGAAATCTGGGAGAAGGGAACTTTCAAGCATTCTTATGTAACGGAGCCAGACATTTCACTGTATATTGCCTAACAGAATAACTACATATTATCAAAATATTGGTTGGGGTTTTTGTTTGAGAAATACGTTTTAAGAGATACCTTTGCCTCCACCATGGAGCTGGCTTGTGTAACTGCAGCTGAAATTCTCATCAAATAACATTAATCTTATTTACAGCAGCTGTGGTGTTTTGAACTTCAATCTAAAAATGTTTCTTCCCTCTCTCCCACACCCCCAAAACTATGAAAGAGTGAAAACTGTGATAGACAGTCATTAAATATTTTAAAGCACACAAGAATTATACACAAACACACTGGAATTATGTTTATATAATCAACTGCTATAAATATCATTTTAAAGTTAATGTATTTCTGATGTCTTAATTTGAAGACTCAAATTGGATAAGAATAAATGAACATGCAGCCTTTTGCTAGTCCAGAATTTAAGTGACGTAGTCTGAAGGACAAATTTCTTACTTGAATTTGTTCAAAGGGCTCTTCTAATTTTTTGAGAACCCCCTCCCCTTAATTTAAACACATTTTGTACTTTACTCACAATAATGTTAATCCTTATTGCTGCTTTAATTGGAAATACTTTCCAAAATTTAACCTTTCTTCATACAAGTATGGTTTACCAGCTAACAGGCTCCTGTTGTACTTTTAGGAAAGTAGTTTCCAGCATCTCTAATAATTTGTCACAAGCATTTATCCTCAGTGTGTTTCATGTCCTGTCACCTGTTTTCCAACAAGACAGATGCAGTTAGATAACGCATCTTCCACACTATCCAAACATATGCCGCCATAACAGGCCACCTCCACATGTCGTCATAATTTATTTTTAGTGGCAAAATGCCCCTTACCATTACATGTTAGTGGGGAGGAAGGGCTTGTATATTGCAAAGATCTCTGGAGGTGCAGTGGCTGCTCTTAAGACACCTTGGGTCCTCTGCAGGGTGACAAAGAGGACACTTAGTTTTACAAGTGGAGTAGAATATCAGGCAAAGTCAAGGGATGTTTTGAAAGACGCAATTGGAGTGGGAGGCTAAACCCCCAACCATTGAGAATCCTGGCTGCTCCTATCTACCCAGGCCCATTCTGTACCCTACTAGATCAGACCAAAGGTCTATCTAGTCCAGTATCTTGCTTCCTTCAGAGATCAAGCAGATACCTCTAGGAAGTCCACAAGCAGGGCATGCCATGAAGGCAATAGGTCTCCATTATTGTCCCTCAGCAACTAGTATTCAGTGGAATACTGCCTTTGACCATAGAGATTTCATTTAGGTATCACGCTTCATAGATGACATTGGGCTAGATCTTGGTGAAGTTAGTCCCTACTGAAATCAGAGGGACAGTTAAGTTATGACTTAACTTGAATTCAGTTTATTTCAATGGGGAGGGACTAAATTCAGCTAACCTAGTCTGAATCCAACCCTATGAATTTGTAAAATACCACCTTTAAAGCCATTTAAGACCAGCAGCCATCACACTTCTTACTGTAATAGTAATTAATTCCATAAATGAAAGATGTTCTTTGTGATCTGACAGTTTAAATAAGCAGCATGCTCAGCAGTAGTGGTGTGGTCAATTGTGTTATGCAGGCCTCAGCTTGACAGCCCCCATAACTGCACATCCAATGATGCAGGCCTCACTCTCTCTCTCTCCCTCTCTCTCTCTCTCTCTCTCTCTCACACACACACACACACACACACACACACCCACACCCAAAAGAGCAGAAGTACATGGCACAATGCCCAATTTATTAGGATCAAAAGACAGTTGCTGAGATAGCAAAGGGTGATATAGTGGTAAGCATGTTTCACTGGGGAGACAGGAATTCTCATAACTAATCAGCCATGAGGTCTTCTGAATAAATAGGTGCAACTTGTAAAACACACTGTGATTTAACAAAAGATTTTCAGCCAGATGAAATGCAACCTCTGGCTTTTCACTAGCAATACAAGTGATTTTGCAAAGATGTATTACCATTTAAGCCACTAGCACTGAAGTAGGAACCCCATCAAAGAAAGGAAGTATCCAGCTTCTGCTTGATTGTTTTTGTTGAAGTTCTGGCACTGTGCTCAGCTGCCTTCTTTCTCTGCTACACCACAAAGAAACACAGGAAGCTTCCATGTACTGAGCCAGACCACCAGTCGATCTAGCTGACTGGCAGTGGCTGTCCAGGGTTTCAGACAGCGGAACATTCCCAGCCCTACCTGGAGACATCAGGAATTGAACCTCCTGTGTGCAAACTGCATCCTCTGCCACCGAGCAAGGGCCCTCTTCTGAGAACTATCTCTCCCACACAAACTTGTTTTACTGACAAATGTCCAAAATTCAACCACATCAGTAATATCTCAAGAGAAGAAATCCACTCTTTTCATAAAAGCCAAGGTTTTCTCCCATTTTATTTTGTTTTACTCTTTCTACTGCTCTTCCTAACAGCTTACTCCAGCTTCACTCACCTCCAAAAGAACGACTGTTTCAAACATTCTATTTTCTGTTCCTTCTCTTCACCAAAAAGCCTTCCATGTACTTTCAGGTAATTGGCTCTATGACCCATACAACAACCCAACATCTCCTCAAACATACACAGAAACAAAAACAAGCACACACACTGTTGCCACATGAATACAAACGTCACACTCCCTTTACCTCTTCACAGTAATATGCGGCACCTAATATCTACCAGGTGCTATTGCTATACAATAATTAAAAGCAATAACAAGGCTCTGCCTGTAGGCTTTTAATATAATTAACGACATGAAACATAAGAGGGAAGGTAAAGGTTAAGCATTCTAACACTAGGTATGATAGAGAAATTCAGCAAGAGAAACAGAAAAAACTGAAAAGGAAAGCATCTCATGCCAACAAGTAACTAGGCATCAGTCTACAATTTGTGTCCAGCTATTACAATCTGTAAACCTTTTTGTGAGGTCAAACTGCTTGGTTTTTTCTTTCATTCCTCATTTCACAATCCACAAGGACAATGCTTCTGCATTTTAGCCATTTTTTTTTTACAGGGAAGAAAAGTTATTCCTGAATGGTGATAAAATCTGAAAGCGATATAAGTTTATCAGTATTACCATCTGTTGACCTTTAGATCATTTCCTTCATTTATGCTTGCTGAGTATTTCATCACAATAGTGAAGCTATAAATAAAGAAATGGAATAATGCAAATGTGAAAACTTTGAGGCTCAGTCTTAAGTAAGATAAACACTTTCCCCTTAAAAAAGACAACAATGCATGCAGCACTTTGGAACTTTCGAGTCTTTTTCTGCTCAAGCAAATCTGGGTCACTCAAGCACATGCAGGTATGCACTCATGTGTGAGCCAGCTATCACACTAGTGAAAAAGGCAAGAATGTGCTTTAGAGAATTGGGTGGTATGATCAGAATGTTGAGGGGGTCAATGGGGCTGGCACCTATCTGCTCAGCTGTAGCATACATTTGAAACTATAATGCTGTTGGTTGCAAAGGCAGTTTTGTTACTTGAGGAACATTGACCTCTTGGGAAGTATCCTTAATGGTGATATCATGTGAACAAGTCTTTAGTCACTGGCATCAAATCTCTTAGCAGCAGATTGACTGCCAATCAACAAACCATTGCATGATTGGAAGGAAGTGGGATAAGAAGCACTTTATGCTTCTCTTACTGTCTCTGTATTGCTCCAAAGTTTAAAGATCACTGAAGGAACTCAAATCCATTGGCTACTAATGACAGGCGAACTCTCTTGGCACAATATCAAATTAGCTTGGTATTTATAAATGATCTCTCTGTTTGAACAAAGTGATCTTGTTGCCTAAGAGGTGTCTCCCAGCTTGTGATGTGCACACTGATGGTGCCATGTGCACACTTCTTATCACATTGCCTTTTTTGAATAAGTTCCTATGCCAGCTGAGTGGTACTTGGAAATTCAATCCCTGCTCCATAAAAAGAGATCGTACAGAGGATATAAAATGTCTGAATGATACAACTAACAATAACATCCTATACATGTCTACTTAGAAGTAAGTCCCATTGGATTCAATGGGGCTTACCCCTAGGTATGTGTGTAGGATTGCCGCCCAAGAGAACTGACCCAAACAGAGAGGGAAGATAGCAAAGAAACAAAAAGGCTATTCGGTTGGATTATCTGGTGACATGGTTCACATCAAACAGTAATGTCACTGAGAGTAAGGAGATTATATTAAAGAAGCTCTGTGCACATGTCTACTCATGTACATAAAACTACAACTACAATAACTACAAAAGGCTTGCTCAGCATCCAATGAGAGTTCCAACAAGAGCTCTGAGCTAAAGAGGCTTTTGAAATAAATAAAGATTCAGGAATTCTAGACTGGGTTCATTGCTCTTTCAAAAGATATCCAAGTTAGTAACAGATCAGTTAGTGTCGTATTTATTTTTAGATAAGCAATTGTAGCTCCATGTTCTGTGATAGCTTCGAATTTGCTTTTAAGCAATTATCCTAATGCCTATTTTATTTAGTGTGCTGAAATCTTTCCTCCAGTTTCTCAAATGTTATTTTCCTCCATGAAATAATCTTGTTTCTATGCCTCATTTTGACAACACTTTAGGATTTTTTTATATAATTTCAGTGGATGTGGATTTGAGCTTATCTCAGTTATGAGGTAGCTGACAGTAGGATGTGTTTTCTTTCCAATGAACATTTATCCTACATTTCCTGTTCTGGGAGGAGTCACGTTATGGTGTCTTTGTCTTGGCTATAATGCCAGTATTAGAAGCAAGGAAATCTATCTACAAAGTGGCAAAGTCCTATAAGTAGAGACTGAATGAACTGGGCATGTTTAGCCTTGAGAAGGCTGAGGGGTGATATCATAGCATTCTTCAAAGTACTTGTAAGGTTGTCACACACAGGAGGGCCAGGATCTTTTCTCGATCATCCCAGAGGTCAGGACACGGAATAATTTGTTCAAGTTACGGGAAGCCAGATTTCAGCTGAACATCAGGAAAAACTTCCTGTTAGAGCGCTATGACAATGGAACGAATAATCAAGGGAGGTGGTGGGCTCTCCAACACTAGAGACACTGAAGAGGCAGCTGGACAGCTATTGTCAAGTACAGTAGGGCCCCACTCATTCGATGGGTTACGTTCCTGACCCCTGCCTAAAAGTGAAACCTGCTGAAAAGCGGAACTCCTTCAATAAACTGGTGTCAGACGCCCGAAAAACACCATAAAAGTGGAACAAGCGCCATATGAATGGGGCCTTACTCTAATTTTAGCTGCCGTATTAGCGGAATGCTGAAAAGCGGGGCCCTACTGTATGCTTTAAGTTGGATTCCTGCATTGAGCAGGGGGTTGGACTTGATGGCCTTATAGGCCCCTTCCAACTCAACTATTGTATGATTCTATGATAGGCCTATGCAGTTGTTAAGATGTTTCTCTAGTAGCCAATCATTGTAATGATTGTTCTATATTGCTTTTAATTTTTAAACATTTTTATATACTGCCCTGATATTTTATGAGAGGGTGGTATATAAATACTTCTATAAACAAAGTCCCTAAATCAGTATACTTACTGATTTTGTTTTTAAGGAAAGTCCTTCCTTTTACCTTTATTTAATGTAAAAAGACTTTACTTAAAAAAAATAAACAATAATGAGCAGCTGTCAGGAGCACTGTAGACTCAGCCAGGGACATCATGGGGTTTCCAGGAAGATCAGAGACCCGGGAAGATTGAGAATGATCACTGGAGAGATGATATGTAGAATGAAACAAAAGATGTTCACAAAAGAACCCCAAAATAAAGTAAGTGCAGCAGAAACCCTGCACCCCATCCATGAAATTTCCCCATTGAAAGCAAATTCTTATTAACTGATAAAGAACAGTAAAAAAAGAAGAAATGTTCCACATGGTACTGGTTTTTCAAAGGTAGGATATATAAACTCACTGATTCAGTAAGAGATTTCTCTTGACAGATGAAACACTGTTGTATGGTGCGACAGATTATAACTACTGTGTATTCAGAAAGAGTGTTGTTGACAACTTCTCTGTGGAACCAGTCACAAGGAATGTTGTGATGAGCAGGATGATATCTAGATGGTGGGAAAGGTTGCTTTCTACAGCAAGTATCTTCACACTGCCTTCTGCATGACTACTTAGCTGTTTGATTCCATGCATTACAGTTCATACCACTCTTGTTACCACCTCGACAGATGGTGGTAACAGAAAGAAATACACTTTTGAAAATATTCTTGGATGTAAACCAAGAATGAAGCATCATAAACAAGATCAGATCAACAATGAACAATTGCAAACACTCATGGTCTCCTAAAATGTTTTTTAAAACTTTATATATACAAACAAGCTACTGGCAATGAATATTTATCAGCGAATATTATTTACAACATACATTATGTGAGGCATACTATGCATGTCTATTTAGAAGCGAGTCTCACTCTAGATCTTGCAATCTGCCATGATAGCTAAGAATGTCACTCTCCAGCACTGGACAACATCAAGCAAACACAGAGCTTCTGAACATGGCAGTCAAAGAATGAAAAATATCAAACAGGTGTGATACTAGCACAAAATTTAATTGTATCTTGTTCAAATTCTTAAATCTGCTAATTCCCCCCCCTTCATTTCTGGGTACGCTTCAACTTCCCTGTTCTCCTGCTGCTACTTTCTCTCTGCCTCTCCCTTCACCTTGCCATCCTTCTACATTAAGAATGGGGAACCTGTTCCTGTAGCCCTCAAGATGAAGGATTCCACCTCCCATCAGCTCTAGCCGGCTTGGCCAATGGCCAGGGATGTTGAAAGCTAGGTTCAGTAACATCTGGAGAGGTACAGGTTTCCTGCCCTCGCTCTATACTTTTCTAGATTTGGGTCACAGAAGGGGGATATCTAGTGAGGGTGGGTACTGCAACAGGTTTGTGCCTCTCATAATGTAACATTAATAAGTATTCACACCAATGTTTCAAGTAGTACAACTCACAGAATTTAGTGGGGTGGACTCCCAGCTATGATTGCAGTCTTTGGGCTACACAGCATAGTTACATCTAATGAAACCCTGACCACTTCTTCTCCTTTGCAAAGTGCCCACAACAGGGGCACACTGAAGAAGGAGCAGAGGGTAAGGAAATACTGAACCCTTCCTCTGCCAACTCAGTTCTGGCACAGGCAAGATAAGCATTCCTGCTTTGATTAGTTACTCTGTGACAGAGGGTAAATGAGACACAGAAAAAAATGGTGCTGATTAATTTTCATGAGGACTTTAAAAAACAAAATTCTCAAACTGAAGTGGACATGTGGAAAACTGAACTTAAGATTTGAAAAATGAGAGAAACTAAAACTGACATCTTCACCCATCCCCAGCCACAGGCAAGACATGAGTGCAACATCACTCTCCCTACTTGTGCTGCCCAGCAAGTGGTATTTGGAGGCATGCTGTCTCCAACACTTGAGATACCTTGTTTTTGAATACCAGAATGGGACATTAACTTCTCTCCTGATGACAGTTGCCATACTCCAAAGGTTCACTTCACTCCAGGAGGAAAGCTGCTGTTGGCTCTTTTCCTTCTGCTCTTGATCATGTTGGGTCAGGCGGCAGGACGAGCAAATATACACAGGTCATAATTTTGCAGACTTGTAAGTGCTGCGCCTATGCTTGCAGTATGAAATGTTGCTCGTGCTCCAAGCTCTGCTAGAATTTTCTTCTACCCCAATAGGAGGAACAGACAGCATCTCATGCATGGTGGATGTCCGAGGGAATGTTTACTGAGACCGACGGAGGTACTGGTGGGCACACATGCCAGCGGGTGCTGTGTTAGTGACCCACTGTAATATAACTGAAATGACAATCATTTCAATATGTTTTAATGTTCTTATGTGTTGTGTGTTCTAAACTGCTTTTCAGCATGAGATGAAGTACATACTTTAAAAAACAGTAAATGTTGAAACAGGGCAGGGATGGCAATCCTGTGGCAATAGTTATGCTTTAAACCAGAGGATCTGCAACCCATTGTCATGATCAGTAATTCTCCACCTGGCTTCCTCCAGATGCACTTTAGGCAAGAATTTGCTAAATTCATTCTGCACAGTTCAAGTAACATAACTGATTTTGTTCTATCATTGTTCAATGATCTTTTGTAGAATGGGGATAATGTTGTGGAGACACCTTCATTTTTGGATGGAAAACACTTGTTTTACATTCTTATATGTGTTGCTTTATACAAGGAGGGAAAAGAGAAATCAAAATAGCAGAAATACCCACATGGTGTGTTGCTTCATGCTAGCATTAAGGGAAGACATGATGCTTCCATGAAGACCCCTTAATAGCAGCTAAAAGACACATGGGGCTTCTGCATAAAGTCATTCCACTATGGCAGGAATTGACATAAAATGTATCATTACTGTTCTCAGCTAATTTGAAAAAAAGACTTCCTGCATACAGTTCATAAAGGATTATTCAGTGATACAGTTGAGTATTGATATAGTTCATAATGGATTATTCAACATCAGATGTGTATGAGGGAAGGGGAAGAAGCAGGGTGCAAGAATATGTATGGAAGAGGGGTCTTCTCCCAGGAACACTGGTGAATAGAGCTGGCCCAAGGCATTTTTTTTGCCTGAGATGAAACAGCAAATACCTCCCTGAGTCAGTGGCTGCTGATGGTTCCATGTCAGTGGGGCAGTGAAATCTGCTCCAGATTTTAATCTGACCTTTGTGCAAGGTGTTTAACCACATTCACACCATACCTTTATTCTACTATTATTCTACTTTAAACAGTCATGGCTTCCCTCAAAGAATCCTGGGAAGTGTAGTTTGTGAAGAATGCTGGGAGGAGACCCCTATTCCCCACACAGAGTTATGATTGCCAGAGCAGTTTAACAGTCAGTCCCTCTTCCCAGAGAATTGGATGACCTTGGGTCAGTCACTATCTCTCAGTCTATGCTACCCTGCAGATCTCTTGTGAAGATAAGATGTGAAGGGGAAGAACTGTGCATGCAACCTTGAGCTGCTTGGATGAAAGGTGGTAAATAAATGTAATAAATAAGTAAATAAATTGCCACTTTCCATTCCTGTGTGACAAAGGAGACAGCATGGAGGTGTTTGCATGCCACAGTAAACCATGGCTTACTGTGAATGAGCAGCGTTCATTCTTGGTTTTGCTCCTGGCTCCAGGGGAAGTGGAGTGAAATGGGCGAAATTCATGGTTTATGGCATACTGTGACATCAAAATGTGATGGGTGTGAGACCTTGCAAATATTACTAGTGATGGCAGATCTTGCAAATATTACTGCCAGGATGAGAACTGCTCACCATGGGCAGACCATTTGCAGCAGCTTCCCCATAGTGACTACAATCTGTTTCCATATCCATACTAGCTTTCCATGTCCAACCTTTGTGGCCCAGAAATACAATACTCACTACCCAGAATTTTCCCAGATTTACTTGTCTAACCTTTCTTTGAAAACTACAAGGAAGAAGATTCATCAGCTCCCTGAGCAAAGTGTTTTATTGCTGGTCTGCTTTGACAGCTTTTCTTCAAATGTGATTTTTAAAATATCATAACCTTTGCTGGCACAACAACTATATTCTGCCTACTCTGTTTTCTACCATACTGCACAAAGACTCAAATGGGACTGGGGCTGAACAAATGCCTTACAGACTAGTGACTGCATCACTTTTGTTGCACCCCCCCCCCGCCTGTCCTCTGAAAGTCTAAACTCTTTAGTAATACTGCTATATAAACAGCGGAGGTGGTAAACCTGCCTGTTGGACTGTACCACTTAAGACATGACTGAGTTCTTCTCTGTTTGGGGGCATTCATATAGGTGGAAAATTAACATGCCAGGAAGAAGTCTGGGAGAGAAACCCCTCCAAAGACCTCAACATGGCATACATCCATCTCTCCCATCCATTTTATTCTTACAGCAATCCTATGAGGTAGGCAAGGCAAAAAAGACAGAAACTCTCCGAAGGTTGGTTTGTTTTGTTTTTGTTGGCGGGAAGGTATTTGAACCTGCATCTCCAGCATGCTAACCACAGCACCATACTGTCTTTTAATCATAGCATCCTCCAGGGCACCTCTCTGTCTATCTTTGCCCATGGAGAACAATTCTATTTGCAGACGGAAGTGGTACAGGTTTAACCCCCTTATCGGCAGTTTCAGAGAACTAGGGCCTAGCTTAGTCATTACTAGCCCATCGTCGGAAGCCTCTTTGTTCTAAGAGAGTCCGAGCCTCGACCAGGTCATCATTCACCTACTAGCCCAACTTTTCCTTCTCCTCTGCAAACGGCTCAGCTTCCAGGAGGCCTCTCTCGGTCCCGCTTTTGGTTTTCTTCACCTCCAACTTGCAAGGTTTGCGCTAGGAAGCCAAGGAACATGACGCACCATCCCCCCTCCAGCGCCTGCCTAGAGCAACTCGGTCTGCAAAACTCCCTAGTCACCTGCAGGCAGCGGCTCGGGGAGAACAGCTGATCTGGCGGCTTCGGAGTCCGTTGTTGCCGCCGGGGAAATTCCGCGCGGGAATCCGCCCGGTTTCTTCGCCTAGAACGGGATTCACGCGGCTCCGGGAAAAAGATCGGCTAGAGCGAGTAGCCTCTTCCCTTGCCGCCGCCTCTTCCCAACCCTTCCCCCCTATCCACCTCCCCTTTTTCCGTGCGGCTTGTAGAAGAAGCCAGCTGGCTGCTGCTGCTGCTGCTGCTGCTGCTGCGAGCGACTGATCATGAAGGAACAAGAGAGGAAGAACAGGAGCCCAGGAGAAAATCGCTGCTTCTTCCCAGCTGCTGCTCCTTCTCTGGAGTGTGGAGCTCTAGACTGGGGGATCAGGTGAGGTGGCTCTCCAGGGCACCGATTCTCCAGGGAAGTCTCCCCCCCCCTTATTTCTCTAGATTGAGAGTGAGCGAAGGAGACTCTTTGGAGTAGGGCGGTCTTCCCACCTCTCCCTCCTATCCGAAACCCCATTTCTGAATTACAGTAGATCTCCTGCACGTGTGAGCCGCCGCCAGCCAGTATTTGTCGGATGAAAGACAAGGCAGAGATCACAGTGAGGAGGGAAAAGAGGCGACTGTGTCAGGAGGGGAGGGGAGGGGAGGGGAGGGGAGGGGAGGGGGGAGAGGTAGAGAGGGTTGCCCACCTTCTGCCTACTTTTTAACAACATATTTATTCTGATGTGGGGCTGGCAGAGCCTGGTGTGTTGTTGTAGCCTCCCCCATCATCATCATCATCATCTTAAATATTTGTTTCTGAAGAATGGTAACCTGATGAGTGTAAGAGGGTGATTTTTCTCTTTTTTTAAAACCTTGGACCGCTCTCTTGCCTCTCTTACACACATAACACGGCAATAGTCTACACCCTATTAGCCCCTGCCTAGGAGTGAATGGAGAGGTAAGCCTCCGAGCAGATCTCTCTCTCTCTGTGTGTGTGTGTGTGTGTGTGTGTGTGTGTGTGTGTGTGTGAGAGAGAGAGAGAGAGAGAGAGAGAGAGAGAGAGAGAATTAGAAGTCATGCCAACTGTAGTCTGTCAAAGTGCTTTCCTTCTGCCAGCGAGGTTGCAGGGGAGGGGAGTGAAAGGAGCAGGAGGGATGGTCTTTTTGGGGGGGGAGGATGGGTGGGTGAGTGAGTTGGAAGATCTCTTTCCAGCTGGAGTCATCTTTGTGCTGGGTCCAAGCCAGGTAAGGCTCCACTGAGTGGGATCCATTTCCTTGGCAGAAAAGGTGCTTGGGCGATGGATCAATGCCAGGTGCCCCTTCTTACTACTTGGGAAGGGAAGGAATGGGAGGGATCTTTGATCTGACACAAATTGCGCCTCTCTCCCTATCCGCCTCTTCTCCCCAAATTCTGCTCCCGTGAATTGAGGAATGGCCACCCTGAGTTGCATGACTCAACTCCTCTCCCTCCTTCCCACCCTATCCCAATCTGCTCTCTGTAACTTCTGGTCTTCAGCAGCAGCTCCGCAGCCAGTCATATTGACTCCATTGGTTTGGGTGAATGGAGGTGGGTGGGAGAGGAATCGATCCATAGGCTTTTAGGATCTCCTTGGAGGATGGGGCAGCAGTACTGTGGCTGGCAGTCTGTGCCAGAGAATAGCACGAGGTAATTCCTGGCTTTGCTTTGGATTCATAGATTACAGACTTCCCCCGTGAAGGGGTGACCAAGCTGGCGACAGAACTGAAGTTTCTGTTCACTACTTGGGGGTGAATCGGTGAGACTGAGGGGGTGCAAGAGGAAGTCGGGGGACCCCCTAATCACAAAGGAAAGAGCGGAAAGAAGGATACCCATCACTTTGGTTCTTTTCTGACATCCATTGCCATTGGCCATGAAGAGAAAACAGAAAAGATTTCTGCAAATGACGTTGTTGTTCTTGGTGACTTTGATTTTCCTGCCAAACATTGGACTCTGGTCTCTCTACAGGGAAAGGCACCTCCTGAAATCCACAATGCTGGGAGAGCAGCAGGTAAGTGGAAACAATAGGAGCCAAAGCAGAGAGTTGGGTGTGTGAAGTGGAGAGTTAAAGCATCTGTTTAGTTGCTATAAAAAGCTGGGCTGGCTCTTAATTTTGTGATGCATTCTTTGAACTTGAGTGCCTTCCTCTGATTGCTGAGCACAGTGCAAAGTCCCCATGATGAAGAGGAGGTTTTGGTACTACAGTGATCTGGAAGAAAGACAATTGTATATTGTGAAGGGAGAAAGTTGTAAGAGGCTAATTTGTTGGATTTGCCTGAATGGTCATTGACTCTGGCATGGGTGTGAAAGATGAAATTGGAGCCCACTCCTTCTTATCCTGCATTAAGCATAGCCTATGGTGTGCAACAGGGCTAAATATGATCCACAAAGTTTGGACGTGGGTGTGGCTGGGTATGAGCATAAAAAGTTTTCTCCTAATCAGAATTCATCTATCGATTGTATGGTGTAGAATGCATTTGTGCCTAACCACGGCAATGTGGCATATATAAAATCCCGTGATGTGGTTTTAGAAATAGCAACATATTTATCAGTACTGTCACATGGTGATCAGTACTGATTTCTGTTGCATTTTGCATTGTACAAAATGCCTTATGATTCTTACCCTTTAGCCAATCCAGTAAGTAGATTAAAGTGAAAGATACATCCTCTGTTGTTGTTGTTGTTGTTATGTGCCTTCCAGTCGATTAAGACTTATGGCGACTAGTAAAAGGCCACCCAGTAAACTTCCCATTTAAATGGGGATGTCTTGCAGGCAAACTTAACATTCTGACTGATCAGTACAGTCCTTTATGTTTTCCTGCTACAATTTGCTTTTGTCTCCCCCTCAGTTTACTACTGTGCACTTCCAAGTGCCCAGATTCCCCATTTCACCAAATGTTGTCCTGGTGGGTCAGATTCTATATACAAAAGTATGCAAGCATACTCTCTGTCCATGGACCATTCTGTATGCTTGATGTCATAATGTGCTCTTAAGCATCTCTACTTTACAGTCCTCTTCGTCATCTGAGATTAACAGCAGTTAATCTAACCTATATTTTTTGTCATAATTTTCAACTCATTAAGTTTATCTATGGCTCGTAAACCAAAATAAGACTTGCATTAAATTAAGTGCCTTTTAGAGAGTTGCTTTAATGCAAATCTTTAAATCACTGCTGCTGATAAATGAGGAAAGGCTGTATTTCTTTTGCAAATATTGCTGTGGTCCTAACTGCAAAGTGTTCCATATAGATTTTAAACATTTCACTCGCATATAAGGACAAGAGCTGGAAAAGAAAAAAAGAAAGAAAAATGTCTATCTTGGAGCTTGTTTATCACTTAGAATGTATTGGGCAGCAGCATACATCATTAGTTTAATATCCTTAATTTCAAGGGCCATCACTCAAAGTGTATTATATCTTTTCCACAGAGTGAATGTTGGTAAATTAGTTTGATCAATAGAAGACACACTAATGGACATCAAATTGTTGATTGATAGCCTGCTGTTGACATTTGCTGTACACATTTTTTATATCCTAAGTTAAGTTATGAAGTGCTCTGAATCAAGTAACCACTTTAAAAGAGCTTTATAAGGTATCACGCTTTTCTGAGAAAACTGCTCCTTCTTCAGAAAAGCATTGCAAGATTTTAAAGACTTTCACATTACAATCCTGTGCTTCTTTACTTGGAAGTAACTCTCAGTAGGTTCAATAGGGCTTGCTCCTTGGTAAGTATGCATAGTATTGCTGCCTTAGAGCAAATAATATATATATTTTTTCATGCTAAGGCTCAATGTGCTTGACTGTATTAGACTATAAATAACTTTTTAAAAAGAGTATATTAGAATATAGATAACTCTTTTTTTAGCACATGGTTGAAGGGGTTTGGGGGTGAGAAATGCACTTCTGAATGGCTGATACACAGTGTTCTAGTTAACTGTCAGCCCAGTACTATCCATGTTTACTCAGAAGTAAACTCAGAAGCTATAGTTAACAGCTTGCTCTGTGGTAAGCATACATAGAATTGCAGGGTAAGGCATTATCTTGAGTAGAAGCAAGACTTATACCCTAGACATGTTTGAACAGAAGTTGAGCCTCATCAAGTTCAGTGGGCCTTACTAAAAATGATATATGGGAAAGTGGGCTCAGAATTGCAACAGCAGACACAGAGCTTCAACAACAACAACAGAAGTGAGCAATAAAAACTTCCCTCTTAAAAATCAATGCATGGACAATGAAGAGATGAGCTCTAGAGTTCTTGGAGATCACTTGCTGGAACATGTAGGGTGAAATTAGTGCTAATAAGGTCTTTAGAAATCACCTTGCTTGAGTAACTTTGTTCTTGGCTCTGCTGGAGAAGCAATATGATTTCCCCATTAGTAAAACAAGACTTTTAATAAAATGTTTTGAGCTGTTCAGATGACTGTAATTCAATTTCCTAATGGGTGTGCAATGGAATGTATTTATCGTAACTAGTGGGGAGCAGTATACCAAGATGAGGCTTGGCAATATACATTTTCTGTGTAAGATATGTGCTTTCTGGTGTGAATTACTAGTTTCATGTGTCCTGCTTTGCAGCAAAAGGTGCAAGAAATGGAACGCAACAAACTTGGATTCTAAGACTCTAGATATTTACATATCATCATTTACTTATAGCTTAATCAATTGCTGGTCCTCGACCGTAATAAATTCTATTCATTCTATAGCTTAATCTCAGGAATATGTGCTTCAAGAAGTGGTGCCAATAATACCTGAATTGCGTTTTTTTTTTTGCCTATTATACTAAGAAGGTGTCTGGCTTTAACATTAACATTCACTTGATCAGTTTCTAATCCGAATGGACCTGAGTCTGATCTCGGCAAAATGGATTGTCCTTTTTCAACCTGATTAAGAATATATTGCAGAACACAACTTTTCAGATTTCAGTTGGGTCTTGTACTATAAGAAAAAGTACACTTCATTTTTAGCTTCTTATGAGTGTGCTTGCTATTTAAGATTTATAGGATCCAGAAGAAAGGGTAGTATGCCAACCATTGGCTGAATTAGGAGTGGCTAATTCCAGTGACCAAAACAAGTGTTCATTGTGGTTGCAGTGCATTTCATCATTGGGACCCTATTTAATGCTATTGTTGTGTGCCTCCCCCAATCTCCAAGCAGTGAGATTTCTGGGGTCCCTGCGCTCCTCCAGGGTTTGGTTTCCTTTGGGAAGAAGGTCAGCAGAGACTGCGGTGACTTTATGAAATATGGTTTGTTTATTTACACACATTCCAACCTGAGCTCAAGATGGAGGGGGTTCAAGGCATCGGCAGTCCAATATCCAGCTTTTTCATCTGGGTTGCAGGAGGCACCCCAAATGCCATGGTGCAGAGAGCCAGTCTCTCTCTGCCTGCCTTCAATTCCCAGAAATTCTCTAGACACAACTCAAACTACAAGCCTCTGTTGGGCTCCAGGAGGGGGGGATCTTCTCCTGAAGAGTTTCAATGACAAAAGAGTGTCCCTGGCCCATTCACCGTTGCTAGGCCCATTATCTTACCTGGCCAATCTATGTGGTTAACAAAAGACTCATTTGACCAGCAGAGTTTCTCATTCCAAGGCACAGGATTCCAAATCAGAGGCTGGAAAAGGGGACCCACAGGAATCATCCCTCCCAACCCCCATGCTCATAACACTATTAAGGAGAATGTGCTTATGTAGAACAACTATCAGTCATACTGCACAGTACCCCTTGGTGTAGCTTCTTGATTGTTGACTAAAAACTTTATAAATCTCTTCTATTTGTGAATGCATTTTTATACACAGAGGTCTGTTTTTGTTTAAAGTTTGTAATGTATGCGTATCATAGGATGTTAGGGCTGCAGTCCTATATCCACATACCTGGGAGTAAGATCTATTGAACTCAGTGGGAATTACTTTTGAGTAGACGTACATAGACTTTTGCTGGAAAATAGTGAAACTTGAAGGGTTCATGATCTAGGCTGTATGGACTCGCTTATCATTCCCATTCGAAAGGAATTGATATTGTGTACCTTCAGTTTTTGTATTACTTACATGCATTTATAATTGGTATATACTGCTTTTACTGCATGAAATATATAGGGAAATAATAGCTGACTGATTGACCCACTGACTGGCAAAAAAAGCAGTAAGTAGTGTCAAATTGTATCACAATCACTGACAGATCTGTTCTTTGAATAATCAAGAGACAGAAAAACCAGCTTGTGAAGATATATTAGACAGCAAGTGTGCAAGGATTATTGAAAGAATAGTCTAACTAGAGAGAAGTGAATTAATACTTTTAATCAGTCTTCACTATAGAAATGTTGGACAGATACCCATGTATGAACTATGTCCAGAAGGCATCTGAAGAACTAAGGCAAATATAAGTGACAAGACACGAAATCCTAGGGCTAACTGACAAATTAGAGACTAACAAGTGTCCAGGTCTGGATGGCATACACCCAATAATTCTTAAAGAGCTGAAGTGTGAAATAATTGATCACTAGTGCTGGCATCCAAATGGAGGACTGGAAAATAGCCAACATAACTTAGTGTTTGTTTATTTTTTAGCAAGGGTCCAGGGGGAGCCAGGAAATTACAGGCCCATTAGCCTACCATCTGTCTTGGGGCTATAGCTCAGTGGTAGAGCATATGCTTTGTGTGTACAAGGGTCCCAGGTTCAAACTCTGGCATCTCCAGGTAAGGCTGGGAATGCTGCCGCCCTGGGCTCCTGCTGGGAGGAAGGGCGGGATATAAATCAAATAAGAAAGAAAGAAAGAAAGAAAGAAAGAAAGAAAGAAAGCCTGGAGAACCAGTACTAGTAAATGTTGATAATACTGAGCTAGTTGGACTCAGTATATACTCAGTGTATGGCAGCTTCTAGAAGCGGCTTACGGGTGGGGTGGAGCCACTATGCTAACTCTCCCTACAGGTGGGTTGCTGTTGCTTACCAGGAAGGGGAGGGGTGAGCCAGCAGGGAGGTCTGCATGGTGCAAATGCACATGGTGAGTTGCTTCTGGTAGTTTCCTAGTTTAAGTTTTTTAAAAAGTAACATTCAGATATACACTTATGGGGTCTAAACTGGCAGTGACTAATCAGGAAAAAAACCTTAGCACAACAACAATGTCATGTCTGAGAGTTCAAGATAATATTGCCAATAGTGGAACACCCTTGTATATGAACAATATTATAGCTGCTTTTGGAACAAAACTGTGGTCTTTGGGAAACACATGTTTGACCATGACACATGCCCCTGCCTGAGGTCTACTCCGTGATCCATGGAGCAGGACTTTCAGGGCTGTTTTTTTTTTTTAATTCCTTCCCTTTGGACTTCCAGCCAGCATCTACAGTGCTATGTTGTAGGCCGAGGCTAGGGAGCATTTTTTCAGCCCGAGGACCACATTCTGTTCTGGGCAACCATTGGAGCCTACTTGCCAGTGGTGAGCAGGGCCAGAGGCAAAAGTGCGTGAAGCAATGAATGCAAATGTTACCTTTGTACAGTAGGCTCGTTTATAGGCGCCCTCAGCTCCCCTCTCCCTCTGCATCCTCTATCCTCGCAAGCAAGAGGCATTAGAAGAGGCCAAGGACATATTCTATCCAAGCAAAATTACTTAAGGTGGGTGTGAAATAGCGTCAGTGTAGTGTGTGACCGGAGGAGAGTCCTGAGGGTCAGGTAAAGAGGCCTGGAGTGCTGCATTTGGTCCTCGGGCTTGGGGTTGCCCTGCGTTGCTTCAGAAGTTTGCTTACAACCTTTATTATTCCTGAAGGCTTTCCCTGTAATGTTACCCAGCCACATTGGGCTATTGTAGATGCATTACTGGTTTGGATTTTTGGGGGTGGGGGATATTTCATTTTGTATATACTGTCAGGTCTTAAAATGTACACCACTCTGGTATTTTAAATGTTGAGCAGTATAGAAATTCCTACTCATAAATAAATCATGTGCAGTTCTGGTCACCCAGTCTCTAAAAGGATTTCCTAGAGCTGAGAAGAGGCGCATAAAAGAACAACCACAATGAAAGGTAAGGGGGCGGGCGGAGGGCAATGTTACAGGTTTTACAGTGTATAGAAAAAGTTATTTTTCTTTATACCCCCTTAACACTATTACTTTATTTTATTTTTATTTGGACAGTATATACCGCTTATATTTAAATTTTTAGGTGGCGTACAATGTAAGTTACATAAAATTAATTAATAAAATTAAATAAAATAATACAAAAAAAATCCACATTCTATATAGCACAGTTAACAATTAAAGAGAGCATCCTCTTTAGCAGCAAAATAAACATTCCACATAAAAATCAGATACAAAAATACAAGGGGGCATCCACTGAAATTGATACACAGTTTTGATTCTGAACCAAAAAAAAGAACTTCCTCACATAGTTTTCTGAAAAATTTATTTCACTTCTTCACACAGTTATGGAACATGCTGCATATAATGTGGTTATGGCCATTCGCTTAAATGGCTTTTAAAATGTTCTTAGATAAATCTGTCGAGGATGGGCCTATTCATTGTATTAACCATGTTAAGTGGATAGAACTGCCACTGGGGACACAGTGCCTCTGAATGCCAGTTGATGGGGACCAAATAGCAACAGAGGGTAATAATGACCTTTATGCTGAGAAAAGGATAGCCCATAATCTCAGGATCTGGCTCATCATCTGAACTAGGTGGACCTTTGGTCTGATCACGCAGTGCTCTTTTTATATAGAATGAAATAGCCAGCCTCATACCCTCCAGATGACAACAGTCAGGGATGACATGCTCAGGTGGACATGCTATGTGAAGTTATAGTGGCTGGAGTCATTTACTATCCAATATATTCTGTGAAGAAACTGATCCTGCACTCTGCTGATTACATAGCTTACTTACAACATAGGACTGCATTCAGGAGTATATTCAGTGCCAATAAGGGAGGCATTGTTATCTTGTTATAGCTTCAGGGTTTGATACCATCCCCTTCTTCAAAGCATCAGCATTAGGAACCAGAAGCAGCCAAGAGTAAATGCTTGTAAATCAGAGGAATGCTTTGAATTGGGTTTTGTATGGTTAAGGATCAATTATCTGCTGTCATCTCTCTTTGTGCAGTAGCCTAGGAGCCACTGAACAGATGGAATTTCGTAACACTGTGAGACCTGTTCTTGGCAGGCTCAACATCTGCGATCAGCCAGGTCGGCCACTGGCTCAGAAGGGCCCCTTACCAGCCTGACCCCGCTTCTATGTGAGATCTCTGGATGGATGGCTGTTTTAGTGTTGGATGTGTGGTAGTGCTGCATTGGAATGGGAGTAAAATTCCACTTCCATCCACGGTGGCCACCTGCCATCTTCATCTGCCCAACATACAATGCCCTGGTGTGTAAGTCTATAAAACTCAGTTTATAGATCTGTGAAATCTTATAAATCAATAGGCTGGGGCATTGCATTTTGAGTAATTTAAGATGGTGAACCAAGCTTTGACTCCCATTCGAAAGAAACATTGCCACTCACCCACCACTGGGGGGCTTGCAGGGAGAGTGGTGGTGCTGAGGTGGTAGCAGAAGAAAATAAAATGGAGTGTGGTACCCATTGCCAGGTCTCCCTGAAGCCCTGGTTCTTGGGGTTGCATGCAGAAGATTTGTCCTTGTTAGAGACATGCCAAATGGAATTCTCCAATGACGTAAGCTGTCCTTTAAAAAGAATAGTATTTCAGTAAGCAGTAAGTATTTTCAAACTCTTCTGTATCTCCTGTATCTGTACAGATAAACAGAGATAGCGTTGCATTAGAGCTCTACTTAGAGGAGACCCACTGAAATCAACTGGACTTAAGTTAGTCATGCCTATTGTGATTTCCACTGTAATCAATGTCCTTATTCTATTAATAAGTCTGGGTAACACCCGTGTTCATTTTTTTTAAAGGAATGCCCCCTGAATCACACTGAAATGCAGGCCAGATAAGTTACCTTTAAAATGTTGTTAAAACATGGTGATCAGAAGTGCACTAGATGCTATGCCTTTACACCTAAGTTTTTTATTTCACTTTCTTTCATTCAGTTCTTCCAATCTGTTTCTCTCTTGCTCAGGTGATAGCTTACATTATCAGTAAATTTATATTTTGTAATTTGAGTATGATATTTAATAGAAAGTTCTCAAGCAAAGTAGTCCCAAATTAAGTATTCTTGTCTGACATGCAATAAGATTGTTTTTTAAAGCAAAACAAAGCAAGAAATGAGACAAGAACAACCTGGGACTCATTAAAAATTTGGAACTAAAGTGATAATCCAAACGATTCAATATAAAGATTCAGCCTCAACATGAACTTGTATTTTATTATTTATTTATTGGTTACATTTATATCCTGCCCTTCCTCCCAGAAGGAGCCCAGGGCTTGTAGTTTCTATAAATCAATCATCCCGTTATACCATGAAAACCCAAGAAAAGTAATTGAGGATAGTTTACACTTATTTCTTTTATAGCCTTGTAAATTCTGATTGGTGCATTTGAGTTCTGTTTTACAATTTTTTGTACCGTTTATTTTATTCTATTCTGACTCTTTTTTCTCTGTCATATTGTTTGTCACAGGAGCATTCATATAAAAGAATTTAAATGCCTTAGCAGATCTTTGCCTGGCAAATCCCCAAGACAGGGACTTGGGATGTTAAGTGATTTTTTATAATAGCATTTCTCTTTTTCTCTTGTTTTAGCACTTTAAAAAAATAATAATCTGGCAGTCCCTCTTAATAATGGCTAGGTAACCTTGACAATACTCTTTCGGTGCATCTCTAATGAGTTTTTACTATATTTATTCCATCTAGCTCCTCAGCAGCGTACAAAAGATATTCCTCATGACATAACAGAATGTAATTTCACCTATGGTGCCTTTCATGTGCTAACTATCCCAGAGGCATGTGGGTGGTGGAAAGGTTCTTGTGATTGAATTTGGTGATGAGAAATTGGATGAAGAGGAAGTGATATACCTCTCAATGACTATTTGCTACATGCTTGTTTTTGTACCCTTATTGTAGTGGTTATTTAATTTTTGTGTGCGTGTGTTAAATTATTCACTGTTGCGATTGAGTGATGTCCAACATTAGTCATATTCATACTCATTGATTTCAATAGGTTTACTCTGAGTTGGCTAACACCCATTGTTTCTAGTGTTCTCATTTTTACCCCTACTTGGTCCTTTGGTGCAGTTCCACTACCCTTTCTTTCAGGGCCAAACTAAGCAGGATGCGAAACACTGCCTAAATAACTTCATCAGATTAATAAAACCAAACACCACCTAGCTTAATCATAATTGCCATCAGGATGACACCATGCAGAGAGGATAGATTTAACCCTTTCCTCTCCTGCCATACATACACCCAGTGAAAATTTCAGCCCCATGGGATCAATGGGAGCTTCACATCTGGGAATAATAGGAATTGTGGGCTGGGTGATTTTCAGTGGGGCTGTGGTGGGAGAGGAAAAGGTTAACATCCCCTCCCGTGAGCTGTAGTCCTGATGAATATCAGGAAACAGCCCCCACACCTGTTTTTTTAAACTGCTCATGATGTGTTTAGCATCATGTCTTGTTTGGCCCTCACTTTAATGAGCTGATGGGTTTCTTTTCTTTTCTCCCCCTTTTCTGTTTTTCCCCCTTCTTTCTTTAATAAATTTGCAATAAAAGTCAATAAAAAATAGTTTGGCCTTCATTTTAGGGGAAGGACCATAGCTCAGCGATACATATATTTTGCATGCAGAAGGTCCCAGGTTCAATCCCTGACATTTCCAGGTAGGTCTGGGAGAGATCCCCTGCCTGAAATCCTGAAGAGGTGCTACTAGACAGTATAGACAATACTGAGCTAGATGACTCAGTATAAGGCAGCTTCTTATGTTTCCCTCTGGGATCACATCACTTCATTGACTGAGATATTCGCTTTCCAGGTACTCCCATCTCTTGTCTCATCACATTCCAAAGATTATGGAAGAGATGGCCCCAAATTCTTACATCTTTGTCTATGTCTCAACAGTGAGAAGTTTGACCTCCAAATTTCTCTACAAACAACCAATTCCTAAGAAGAGGTTGACATAGCAGTGCTGTCAGCAGAATCTTTAGCTTTCAAGCCCTTAACCTTATCTAAAAACAAGGCTAGTGTTCATGTTGCATAGCGCTTCTGGGCTAAATTTCTTTCTCGCATGCCCATGGGAAGACCTCCTTTGTAGTGGTCAAACTTTCCTTGCTAGCGCAAAGCTTCTAGGGCGTCCCTAACCAACCTAGTGCTGTCCCTATGTAGTTGTAGTCCAAAACATATGGAGGACACCAGGTTAGTGAAGGCTGTCCTAGGGAGACACAGAGGAAGTAGCTTTTAGATACAACTGACCATCAAAGAGAGATCTTCCAATGGCACATAAAGCTAAGGGGCTTTTTGCGGCGCTACCCTCTTGAAAACTCCAGCTCAACAAGGAAGAGGAAATTTATTCAACAGTCTTCAGGTGTTATAGATATGCTGTCATAAAAGTGTCAGTATTGGAAAACTGGACTTCCAGTGTTGTGTCAAAAGGATTCCAAGTGAGACACTAGTGTGTGTCATGGTGGAGCTGATACGTGTGTAAATCTCTCATGTTCATGAAATCTTTGATGCAACAGGAAAGGTTTTCTAATGCTGAATACTCGCTATGACTAGAGAAGAGTGAGCACTCCCATTTTGGAGTAACTTGGAAAGTATCTGAGATCTGCCTTCCCCCCCAAAGTCACTCCATTAGTGTATCATGGACAAGTTAGAGGCATCAGGAACAAAAAAGCAAAATGGTAGCAGGAAGCCCATCCCAAAAGATTACCCACAGAGCATATGTTCTCCCCGCCTCCCATTTGCTAGAGGCTAGATTGGCAGCTGGATATTTCATGCACAACAGCTATCATCCCTTGTAATCATCATTTGCAAAAACAGCCAAGCTCAATCTTGCAGGCTCCTGTAGGGAACCTCTGAGGCTGGCTACCTGAGAGCTCTCTTTCCTGGCTGCAAGCATTTGTCAGCCATGGAAATGGGCAATTCTTCTCCAGCTCAAATTTTAAACTGAGACAGAAGAGAATTCAAGGGCTTGTAAACCTCACTTGTTCTTTGAGTTGGCTTTAACAAGCCCCCTGAGGTTATTTTCCATGCCTGGCTTGGGAAAAATGCTGGCATCTCTACTACAGATACTTTAATCACATTTTTCATGAACCATTTCCAGGACTATTAACAGAAAGAGAAGACCTTCTTCTTTACTGAAGTGTCTCAGCTCTGTGTGTTGTGGGGAGGGGAGAGAAAGAAAGAGAAGCCCGGTTTAGAAGTTCTTCTTCTGACACAATTACTGTCGCATGGGGAGGTACATTTCCTGGCATAGCCCCCTCCCTTGTATCACTGCCACCACTCCTACAGCCCTCCATATGCTGGGAGCTGAACTCCTTGCAGCAAGGAGCCTGCTCTGTTTGTGTAGGCTCCCCACATGTTTTATACTCTTGGAAGACCAGGGTTCTAAACTGCATGGAATCCCATGGTAATCATGTGGGGAGAGGGCAGGGATGCATGAGGAGAGAGAGAGAGAACTTTTATAAATGAACCATATAAAATAGGTGGTTTAAAATTTAATTTTTTACTCTCTGAACCAATTTGTTTAACTCATTTTTATAGCCTTATGGTGCTTTCTGTGGACTGGAACAATGCCTGTAGTCCCTGGGAGTCCCTGTTTGTAAAGCCAAGTTTCATGTACTTCTGACATGGCAAGCTATTCTGTCTGTTCTGCAGCCTGAAAACTGTTTGGAAATTTACTATTGTACTACTTCTTTTTCAGACCATGCCTGCTTCCTGAGTACTTCATATACATTGTATCAGTAACCTTAACAAAAAAACCCTGTAAGATATCCCCAGTGACAGTGTTGTTATTCCCATGTTATGCATGTTGTGCATTAGCAGAAAATCAGCTGTGATGCAGTTTAAGCTCAGTGGAGTCAAGCAGTGTGTGCTGTGTGATTTACCTGAAAGGAGAAGGCTTTTACCCTGCGTTCAATTTGTAAAATAAGAAAGCTACTTTATTTATAGAAATACAGAGTTGATAGAACTACAGTACTTTCTAAGTTGGAAGCACAATGGCCACAGAGGAGAGGAACAAAGACAAGATGTCGTCTCTTTCTTGGCTAGATGTAGAAGAAGAAGGTAAACAGGAAGGAGAGTCAGAGGCGAGGCCAGCTACCTGAGAGTATCAGTTTGCACAGAAGGAAAACAAGTAAGATTAGTACAGGTCAGTGATAGCCTAACCTTGGATGACTAGCTCTCAGTTTTCCCTCAGGTATGCAAAGAGAACCAAATGGGAGTTGCTCTTACCACACTTCCAATAATATATAAGGGAGCTGTCTAATAAATACTTTGCCTACAGGTTAGCTGTAAGAAACCATGCCTTAATTTTGAGGATTGAACAGGGCACTTCACAGCTCACTGCTAATGCTCTCAGCTGCTACACCAACTCTCATATTGCCTTTAGGGGTAGGGTTGCCAGGTTCAGGGCCTGAGACTGATCTTGTATCTTTAGGAGAAGAGAAAGTCAGCCAAGTGCAGGTGTTCTTGCAACACTTTAATGGGAAAAACCACAAGGTGGAATTCTCCCTTCCCCCTGCACAACTTTTAAAGGTACAGAAGACCTCTTGGTTGCCAGTCCCAGTCTCCAAGAGGTCTTCTGTATCTTTAAAAGTTGTGGAGGGGGAAGGGAGAATTCCACCTTGTGGTTTTTCCCATTAAAGTGTTGCAAGAACACCTGCACTTGGCTGACTTTCTCTTCTCCTAAAGATACAAGATCAGTCTCAGGCCCTGAACCTGGCAACCCTGTTTAGGGGTTGTATCCTGGAAGGGAATGCAAGAGTTCTAAGCATTTATGGCTTCGTGATTCTGTCAGACAGTAAATTGTCATCTTTGCTCCTTTGTCTACTCCTGGGTGGGCAATCTTTTCCACCCAAGGGCCACGTGCAGCATGGGCTGGCTGCTCAGGGGCTGCATACTGACAGTGTTAGTTGGCTCAACACAAGACACATGCTCACATTCACAGCTATTCATGCTCACATACATAGACACTCATTTGTCTTCTTCTGCATCCTTCTCTCTCTCTCCCTCACACTTTCTTCTCACTCTCTTCCCCCCCCCACTCCCCCTGTCCCAAATTCTACATCTGGGTGGAAACTTGGTAGCCTTCCCCTTTAAAATGCTAATTTTCTGTGTTAGGAATGCATTTCTGTTTTGTTCTTGAGTGGTGGAGAATTTCATTGTGTGAACTCAAACCTGTAGACTGAGTCCAGGCACAGGTTTACCACTTCAAGGGCTGTTCATAAGAGCTAGGCCTATCATGTGGAACTTATAGGTATACAGGCTTTGTAGAGTCTTCCAAAATCTCCCATACAGTGCAAATATTTACTGAACAAGCAACTTTTAAAACATTAGTGCCATTATTAATCCCCAGAGCACAAATTACTGTTTTTATTAATTAATCAGATATTTCTGTTGTTCTCAGTTTTGCTAGAGGGAGCCCTCCTGTGGCTAATTTAATACTTACTAATTTGCAGGGACAGTGTAAAACATATTTGGGAAGTTAAAAATTACTGTGGTGATTCAGCCCTTTTTGCATTCTCTTATATTTACTGTATCAGCATGTTCATGCTTTAATTGGGGTTTATATTTTCTCAGTTTAGGCACAAACATACTGCACAATGGGTCTACTGACTCAGTTTATGTGCATTTAAGGTTTATACCTTCTTCTTTTTTTTGTCTTAGAAGTATGTGATTGACCCTTTTCTGGCCAGGGAGTCCTGCCCTCAGATTGAGAGCATAGCTAGAGTATTTCTTTGGCAAAAAAAAAATAGTGATAGTAACTGTTAGCAGACAGCTTTAAGATCATGTGTGATGTTAGGGAATAGGAAATATGTCATCTATCAGTTCCAATTAAGTAGCCACATTGTAGTGACTGAAATGTGAATAGAAAAATCTTGTACTTTCTAGGTTGCACCAATCATATTCATAAGATTTGTTTAAAAGTGGTGGAGGGCCAATGAATACATTACCTGAAAAGTATGCAGAAAAGCAAGGATAGCCAAAGTGGTGTCTTCCAGATGTTGTAGAACTCCCATCATTCCTCACCATTGGCCATGCTGTGGCTGATGGAAGTTGCTATCATCTGGAGGGCACTGTGTTTGCTGCCCATGTTCCAGCATATCACTGCTTCTCATGTTATTTTATTAAGTTTATTACGAACTTCATCTCTACACACTTTGTGTGCCACTTCCCCCAGGGATGGGGACACGGACACACACACGGACACACACACGGACACACACACGGACACACACACACGGACACACACACACGGACACACACACGGACACACACACACGGACACACACACACGGACACACACACACGGACACACACACACGGACACACACACACGGACACACACACACGGACACACACACACGGACACACACACACGGACACACACACGGACACACACACACGGACACACACACACGGACACACACACGGACACACACACGGACACACACACGGACACACACACGGACACACACACGGAGAGAGGGGGGGGTAACTCGCCGTCACCCTGTTTAGGCAGGTTACCAGCCTGCCCTGTTGTCACTGCCACCCACTCATCTGCTCCTGCACTCGTTCCCCGCCCCCTGCCTGCCCCTGTGTTCATGGCCGCTTGCTTGTTCCCACACTCACGTGTGCACTCGCCCGCCATCCTTGCCTCCCTCACTCCCTTGCCTCATTTGCCTGCCATCCTGCTGCCATGTCACACCCCCATGCGTGACTGCGGGGTGAATTACAGAAATATTATATAGTTAGATTAAAACAATCTGAACAAATTAAATTCATACCACCTAATTAAAATCCACATCAAATAATCCACAGAACTGAGTACAAATGAAAATACAAAGTATAAACGGGGGGGGGGAGCCAACAATCTGGTTGAGTTTTAAACTGGTGTCAAAAACTGCAGATTTTATTTGGATGGGAAAGGACTTCCATAGGGTTTTTTGGGGGGCAGAGGTATAGCTTTTTCCTCAGGTTGTCACATACTGAATTCCTGGCAAATGCGGCACATTCAAGGGAGTTTCCCCACCAGACCTCGATGTCCAGGCAGGTACATATTGCAGAAGGCATTCTATCAGATCTCTAGGTCCTGAGCCCTGTAGGGCTTTATAAGTGGAGACAAGCACTTTGAACTTGCTTACTCGTCTAATTTGTATAAATATGTGATCTGCCGAAGGATTTTCAGACAAACCCCATACATGTTGAGGAGGGAAGTAAAACTATGTCATCAGGCCACAACCTTTCTACACTGACAAACCAGTCAGTTGGCAGTCATGAATCCAGCCTCAGTGAGAATAGACCCTACAGGTCTTGTCCACATTAATGGAAATCCTTGGCCAACTGGGATTTCCCTTTGCGTAGAGGAGTCCTACATGTGTATGCCCGAACATAGAACTACTGACCAGTATGGCCAATTGCCATGGAGGCAGTGTTGCTGATTGGTGTGGAGGGACTGTGGCCAATGTGATTCCAGGAGACATGATCCCAGCAAGTATTTGAAACACCTGACAATTACTAAGAAATTACCTGAAAGATAAGAGTAGCTGAATTCACAAATAATTCTAAGCCAAACCATTGCTTAGTGCAAATGAACAAATGTACGGGTTTATTGTGCAAAGATCATGGCCATAGTACTCCTCGCCTAGTCTTCATGCTGCTCTGCTACCCGAGGCTAGGCCAAGTAAACCAAGAACAAACCTTTGCTGCAGCTCCCGGTTTGCCTAGAGTGAGACAATTCATGAGTCTGTGTTTAGATGTAACACTAAGCCAAACCATGGCTTAGCCCTGGGTAGTGCAGCAAGAGCAGCAGGACCAAGAGAGGAACACTGCACCTGAGATCTTCACTCTCAGAACCTACATGTTAGCTCACTTGCGCTAAGCCATAGCTTGGCTTAGTGTTACGTGCAACTGGGTCAGTATGTGAACGCCTTTTCCATAGAAGCGAAGCTAACAATTTTTTAAATCCTCCAGTGTAATTTTGGGAAACAGAAGGATTGCACAGCATCTCATTTTAATCAAGTTTCCTCTCATTATAGATGAGCTCGGGGAATCTTAACTGAAAATCGCTGCAACTTTTTGTTTAAATTGCTCACCTTTTAATTAAAACGACGTCTTGCAGTGGGAGTTTATCTTTATGAAAATGTGGCCATTGAAACATGATTTTAGTCCATTCACAACCTGATGGAGTATTTCATGTCTTTGGGGATATTTGTGTGCCTTGTGATCCCTGTTTCTCTATATCCGTAAGGTGACTGGACTGGTGATTGAATCTCACTTCAACACTGGTGAAGGGCCAGCATCCTTCATCAAACCTGAATGCAACAGACTAGCATAGGAAGAGGAATGTAGGCTGTGTACTCTAGTAGACTGTGTCCTCTGTCCTTTGGCATTTTGTTGCTGCTCACCACCCCCCAATGAGGTGTTGTCTCACTCTTAACTAATGATGGGGCTGATCCCTTATACCATATAGCATGCAATGCGTGCAACACCTTGTTTCCTTAATAGGCATCACGTTTTTTGTGCATCTTGCTATCAGCTGATTCATTGATTTGATTTGTCACAATTGTATCACCCTTTCTCCAAGATGCTCAGGGCCATGCTGGCTTTTTCCATTGAGCTTCATGATAGAGTTGAGATCTGAATCCACCAACCCTGTGGAAAATTAAACAGAGGTCTTTTGTATCTGTAAAAGTTGTGCAGGGGGGAGGGAGAATTCCACCTTGTGGTTTTTCCCATTGCATTGTTGCAAGAACACCTGCACTTGGCTGACTTTCTTTTCTCCTAAAGATACAGGATCAGTCTCAGGGATTGAACCTGGCAACCAGTCTGTTAAACCACTCTGGCTACTGGAGCTCTGTCAGGGGAATAGGAGTCTCCTGACAACTCTTAGCACCCTTCACAAGCTATACTTCCCAGGATTCTTTGGGGGAAGTCATGACTGTCTAAAGTGGTATAAATGTCTGGCATGAGTGTGACCACCTGATTTGCCAATCCAAACAGATGTGAGTCTGGCTTTTAGAACACTGACACTTGGTTCTTTCTGAGCATGCCTAACATTATAATAGACTTCAATGTTAAATTTCTTAAATTAATTAAATATCAGCCATGCATTTTTTTTTAACTTTTAAACTGCAGAAGATGAAGGTCAGAGTATGGGGCAAGGTCAGTAATAGGATTACAGGTACTCTGTGAACACGGCTGATTTTTAATTAATTTCAACATATTATGAGACTTCTTGTTGTTATGTGCCTTCAAGTCGATCACGACTTATGGTGACCCTATGAATCAGTGACCTCCAATATTATGAGACTACTGACAGAAAAAAGTCCAACAGGGTCTGATTTTTTTTCTTTTGTTTTACACTTTGAACTCTCGATTCTGACTGTTATGTGTATCACCACAAAAACTTATAGGGTTGTTAAGCAAGCGTTTCTGAGTTCTGGACTATATGTTTTGTAATGTTTGGTTTTGAAATGAGCATCTTATGGGAAGCAGCAGAATGGCATGGGGGAGTATTTTCAATTTAACATTGTGGAAAGCGAAACATCCATGATAGCTATAGTACACAGCCACTCTCGTGGCTGTATAATCTAATTAGATTAGTATCCCCATTTCTCTCATAATCATACATTCAGAGTGGGGAGAAATTTTACTCTCTTCATCACACATGAGCCACTCTGTGAGTGCAATTAGATGGTTACAGGACATTAGGAAGTAATTAATCTTCATTTGGTAATCTTGAGTATAAGCTCTTCTTTTGTCTTTTTGCTTTTTATTAACATTAAATTTTTAAACATTTCAGATTTTAAATATACTTTTAAATATTATTTCTGTACTTACTCTTTTGGCAATACATTTTGTGAAAAAGTCATATAAATTTTTGGGATACCACTCCTGTCTTCCTGTTGTTAGCATACCACAAATTGTTTCTGAAAATGAATTCATCTCATTTTATTAACTCTTTATTGAGTATTCATTTGACTGTAGAAAATTATTATCATATTGGATTATTTTTCATCTCCAAACTTTTTAGATTGCATTTTACCAGGACTGATGATTGCTCATTGCCATGGAGTGTGCATGAACAACACACATTAATTCCGCAACAGAAAAAGTGTATTGCTATTTTCCAGTCTCTGATAAATGTCTACAGTTTAAGTTGCCTTTGATATGTACACAGAATGAATGACAAGCTTGAATGGATGTTAGTTTGCAGAATGCTTGCAAACACACTAAAGTGACAATCAGACTGCTCATGAATTTTTAATATTCTTGCAAAATATAAAACTAGAACTTGGAAAACCATTAAATAAAGTTAAGAATGCACTCTATAAAAATAAAAAACAATAACTGCAGAGTACACAGGAAAATAAAATAGTGGCTCAAAGTCATCTGATGCATCTAAAAACTGACATGGAACCCATCATAGCAATGTATGAACAGAGTCACATTAACTTGTACAGCATACAAAATAGTGTTGTTCTGCATAAAGAGAAGGTTTCCTTGCTGCTGTGACGGCAGGCCAACATCATTTCTCAACAGTTGGTGATATGTAGGGGAAGAATTTATCTAAATATCTACAGTGTTGTAACCTACAGCAATCAAGGAAACCTTGTTTTACTTCTTTAGCTGAAGAAGATTTTCCTCCAGTCTTGGATCAATGGAGGTGCTTAGGCTCACACAAGGGACCTGTGTTAGCCCAGTGGAATTTTTAAATTTCTTTTCTTTAGACAGTTGATTTTTTTTCCACATCACATAGTAGTTTTAAAATTACCAGTGTCAAAAGCTGTTTGTCATATGGCATGGAAACTGCTGTTTTTTTCGTCCTTTGGAACTTGACCCAGACTCGGGGAAATGGTGCACAGCCAGAATTATGGGAAGCAGGACCTTCTTTGGGTGGCTATTGACCTCTTGGAATTTGTGCTCAAGACATCATCTTGTCTCCAGTGCTTTGTAACGTCTACTTGAAGGCATTGGGAGTGATAATTAGGAGATCCAGGGCAAGGTGTCATCAGCTCTACTAATATAGAACATCTAAACTAGGTGAAGCTGTGCAAGTCCTGGACCAGCGTCTGGAGTCAGTGATGGGCTGGATGAAGGCTAATAAACTAATGTTGGCCCTGTGACTGAGTAGTTCCCAAGCTTGTGAAATTGGCAGGTTGCCTGTTCTTAACAGGATTCCACTTTCCCTGAAGCAGCAGGTACGTAGATTGGGAGTACTCTCAGATCTGTCACTGTCACTGCAGGCACAGGTGACCACAGTGGCTAAGACTCCTTTTTTCCAGCTTTGACTGGTATGCCAGCTACAACCATTTATGGACAAGGATAACTTGACCACAGTGGTATATGCCTTGGTAATCTCTAGACTAGACAAGACTATTGCAATGTGCTCTACATGGGGCTACTCTTGAGGTTGGTTTGGAAATTGCAGCTAGTGCAGAATACTGCTGCCCAGATTTTGGCTGGAACACCTCCACTAGATCAGTATATTACACTGCTGCTGAAAGCTCTGCACTGGCTGCCAATATATTACTGAGCTAGGTTCAAGCTATTACTGTTAGCGTATAAAGCAGTAAACGGCCTTACAGCGGTAAAGGACCATGTTACCTGAAGGACTGCCCCGGCAAAATCACTGTGATCATCTGGATAAGCACTGTCCCACAGTTATCTCATATTTGCTTAGTTTCTCTGCAAACGTTGGGACCGTCCATACAAATGTATAATCTGCAATATAATTGCTTTGTGTTCTCATCAATTCATCGTCGTCCATATGATGTTACAAGCTAGTATGGATTTTTGCGTTAACAAATCCGCATTAAAATTAACCCCCCCAAAACGCTAAGATTTCTTAAACCAATAATCAATCACATTAACGTCCTTGGCTCGGATGCAATGCTGTGAACTTTCCTGCACAAGGTGGTCCATGGGCATTCCTCCGTAGTGTGCCAAGCCCCTTCTCCTTCCTCCTGCCTTCTGTCCATGCCTCCTTCTTTCTTACAGTTTGTTCCTGCTTCTGGTAGCGAACTGGGATACTTTCTTCTGGCTTTTGTAACTGTATCTCATTGCTTTTTTTAAAAAATCTACTATTTTGCAATCAAACAGAAAATCAAATGTTTAATTAATAATATTTCCACTTAAAAGCTATTTTGTGATATTACAGAAACAATTTATTGAAAACACTGAGTTTAAAGGAGGAGGTTTTTAACTGAGCTTCCTTGAGCTGATATGGGGAAAGGGAGGGGAGAGGAGCAAGCGCTAGTACTTTAATGTGGCATTGATCTTGCAGCCGATCCAGCAGCAGGCAATACCTCCTTTTTTCTGCCCAACAGCTGATGGGGATGGGAGTGGGAGCCAAACATACCCAAGAGCCAAAAATTGGGAACAAGAAGAAGGGGAGATCAGCTTCTCTCCCTCCAGGCAGCCAGATCTCTCTCTCTCTCTCTCTGTGAGCACTTGCACTGTAAGTTGTGTTCTTTTCCTCCAAGCCTGAAACTGACAAATCTCGGTCCTCCCTTTGCTAACTTGAAACTGAATGACAGATGATCTCTTGCTTTCTCCCATGATGGCCAGTGAACGATCTAATACAATTTGGGGGGAGGAGGCATGAAGAGGAGATTTGGTGGGTGTGCTGGGCCCTTTCAAAATGGTAACAGCAGGAGATAGTGGGAAACAATCGAACACGGAAAGGGATTTGCCTCCCAGTTCGACAAATTCAATGGAATCTGGAGTAACCAGAGGCTCCTATGCTTAGTATGCACTATGTTATATGTAACAACCTGACGTTTATTTTGCTTGCACTTGGGGGGCATTAATGTTGCCCTTTCGCACACCCACAAACCTGTGCATGCATGGGAATTAAAAAAAGATATACATTTCTGCACTCTTCCGAAAAAGCATGCGAAAAGCTAATGACCGTTGTGGACCAATCACTGAAAAGGGGTGGACTTAGGGGAGCGGCCAAAGCAGGTTTTCACAATAATCCGACCACAAACAGGACTTGTATGGATCTTGAGGCCACCAACAAAATATGGAAAATGTGGATTTTGTGGTTAGGTATGGATGAGCCCTAAGGCTTCCAGTGGAGTGACAACTGTAACTTGGAACACGGTCCCTATCAAAAACAGATAGGCTCCTACAATCCTGATATCTTGTCATCTGCTGAAAATGTACTTGTTTCTCCAAATATTTTAAGAGAATTAATTTGATTCAGTCTTCATCATTTGTTCTGTGTTTTATAGCTTTATAATGTTTTCATGATTTTATTGTACACCACCAGGATATGTTTTATGAGCTCCTAGTTTATAAATATTCAAATAAATATATGAATAATAAGTAATATTAGAAAATACAGGTATCTTTTCACCCAAGGCACATCCCTGTTCTTTCTTTCTTTCTTTCTTTCTTTCTTTCTTTCTTTCTTTCTTTCTTTCTTTCTTTCTTTCTTTCTTTCTTTCTTTCAAAAACAATGTCATGTGCTTTGGCTACTTGGCTATGGACTAGCAAAATAGATTTATTAGAAATAGCTGCACTCTTATTAGAAATCACTTGCCCCCTGGTGATTAGAAAGATAATGAAAACGATGATGCTTTATTTATTTCATTTATGCCCCACATTTCTTTTCATGAAACCCAAGGCAGCTTACATATGGTTCCCAGGCGGTCTCCCATCCAGGCACTGACCACACCTGACCCTGCTTAGGTTCAGCAAGGTGCTGGCCTCATGTGTCTTCAGATCATAGCCTGGGACTTCATTTGAAAATATCATAAACTTACTTTGAAAACACTGAAAACACTCTAATCTTGAAGACTGTTCAACTGTACAAAATGGTTGTGTGATTTTGTTTATATCACCCTATAACCCAATTCTGTCAGCATGGTCATTTTTTGTGTTGGCTTTTTGGTCAATAATCATTCTCTACATTATGGTCCTTACTTTCTCCAAGATGATCTATTAAATAACCTCCTGAAGAAGCTTCTCTGATCATTTAAATTTCACAGCACCATTTTCACACACCTTTCTCATCCTGACTGCTCTGCCAATTTTTTATTTGCTTATCCTGTTCAGTGATGAATATAAGAACAATCCCGTACCTCATTATCAAGACTGGCTCCAGGTTTCTTGGGGCCCATGGGCACAGGATACCAGTGGGCCCCTTCTTTCCTTTCCTCCTCAAACCATACTCCCTCTCACTCCTTGCCCCACCACTTACCCAGGGGTATAGTCATCCAGGGTCTCGGGGGGGGGGCTTAGACCTTTTACTTTTTGGGGAACAGGGTCCCTGCAGAGTCCATATGTCTCCATCATCCTATGAGCCAATAAGTATGAAAGGGGAATGTGTTAGTCACCGAGAAAAGTCAGTGTGTTATATACTTCCTTGTCCTTTCCTGCTGATTGGAGGCAGAGTGAAAGGAGGTGAGTTAGCCGCTTGAGAAGAGTCTTCCAGTAGCTAACACTCTCTTCTTTTATGCTTATTGGATCCTAGGGATTTCTGTTGTTGTGGGAGAAGACATTAACAAAGATCTCATTCTCAACCCTGCAACATGAAATGGTGGCAGCAGCGGCAGCAGGGAAGGGGTGGGGCTGTGGCTATAGCTAACATGAAGGGACCCTGCACTTCTCAATTTGCCACTATACTACTGCATTTACCTTTTTCTCTCTGCTTATGCCTTCTTCCATGTTGTCAAATATTTGTATCCTTTTTCTCTCTCACCTTCTTGTACTTCCTTTACTTGCTGGTATTGCCTTTTTTTTTTACTCCTGCTCACCTTTCTTTTCATTTTGCTCACTTTCTTCCATCTTGTGTCATCTCTGTCATTTAATTCACCTCTCTGTGGCTCTTGGCCCCTCCTAATGTTAACTAGATAATTGGGTGTTAGAACAAATTAAACCAGAACTATCACTATTTATTTATTTATTATTTATTTATTTTATTTGTATCCCGCCCTTCCTTCCAGCAGGTGCCCAGGGCGGCAAACAAAGGACTAAAACACTTTAAAACATCATAAAAACAGATCTTAAAATACATTAAAACAAAACAGCATGAAGCAAAAATGATGAAACTGACGTTATCATAGTTTGGACACATAATGAGAATACAGGATTCACTAGAAAAGACAATAATGCTGGGAAAAACAGAAGGGAGTAGAAAAAGAGGAAGACCAAACAAGAGATGGATTGATTCCATAAAGGAAGCCATAGACCTGAATTTACAAGATCTGAACAGGGTGGTTCATGACAGATGCTCTTGGAGGTCACCGATTCATAGGGTTGCCATAAGTCGTAATTGACTTGAAGGCACATAACAACAACAACAGCAGTGTTAACTTGCCTGAAATAAAAATGAACAGACAATCTGGGGAAGATTCATCACCCTCAGAACAGTTGCTTTTTGCTGGATGAAGTTTGAAGGAACTCCCCAGATTTTCTCACACTGACACAATTTATAGTTGTAATTCCAAGCCAAGGAATATTTTTTCTTTCAGTTTACAAAATCTTGCCCTTTTACAATTCTTTTTAAAAAAGCCGCAAGCTATTTTCACTCCAAATCACCACTGAAATGTTAAAGCTGCAGTCCGATGCACATTTGCATAACAGTAAGTTCCATCAAAACAAACTGACCTTACTCTGAGGAGACCTTACTGCATAGGATTTATTTATTAATTTAAGGATCTCCTTATCTGGGGAATTAATTTTCTTCTCACTTTACTGCATTTTTTTCTTTTTCTGTCACCTTCTATAGAAGCCTTTCTTTTCCTCTCTCACAACCACTTGTCTATCTGCTGTCTCCTTGTGTCAACTTGCCCAATATAACGTACAGAAAATAAATCTGAAAAAGTTTCAGTATCCTCAGAACTTAACATAGGCAGCAGTTGTTTGCTGCTGTCCTGGAAATGGAATGGAAATGGACTGCCTTCAAGTCGATACCGACTTATGGCTACCCTATGAATAGGGTTTTCATGGTAAGTAGTATTCAGAGGGGGTTTACCATTGCCTCCCTCTGAGGCTAGTCCTCCCCAACTGGCTAGGGCCTGCTCAGTTTGCCACAGCTGCACAAGCCAGCCCCTTCCTATTCCGCAACTGCCAGCTGGGGGCCAACTGGGCTCCTTGGGACTATACAGCTTGCCCACAGCTGCACAGGTGGCAGGGCACGTAACCCCTGAACCACTCACTGTGGGGTTGATCTTTAACTGGCCCTTTACACCCAGAACAGGGATTTGAACTCACAGACTCTGGACTCCCAGCCAGGCTCTCCTCCCCACTGTGCTATACTGCTGCTGTCCTAAACCCACTTAATTTGGAGTAAGTCCCATTTAATTGAATGGCTATTCCTTCTAAGCAAGCATTATGGGCAGACGATGGGAAGGTAAGTGACCTAGGCTTCAGTCCAATACATGACTACTCAGAAGTAAGCTCCATTGGGTTCAATAGGACTTACTCCCAGGTAAGTATACATTGGATTGTAGCTCTACAGAGTGAGTGAGCAGGCAGACAGGCTAGTCAATGTGTAAGCAAGCCTTACAGTGCAACCCTAACTTCATCTACTCATAAGTAAGTCCTACAGAATTCAAAGGTGCTTACTCCCAGGTAAATGGAATGGGGATTGCATTCTTACTCCTGAATAAACAAAGGCTCTAGTTGAAAAGCTGTAATAAGCCTATGCTCTCAGTGAGACTATTGAGTAAACTCACGCAATCCTATGCACATATTTACCTACAAGTAAAGCCCCATGGTTGAACCAGGAGGCTTACTCCCCTCCAAAACTACGAAGGATCAGTCTGGGGAGTGGTCACAACTCTACCAGGGTACATTTGGGTGTAAGCATCATGACTTAATATTGGTGAGATTTACTTCCAGTGAACCTGCTCAGAGAATTGGACTGTAAGGGACAGCAGTTCAGTCCTTATGCATGTGCTTCTAACTGGGAGTTTTTTTAAAAAAAAAGAGGAAAAAGGAAAGCCCCACTACGAAGAACCCAAGAAACATTAGTCCCCCAGTAAACCTGCTCAGGATGTACAGTTGCAGCAACGGGAACCCAATTCACTAGTCACTTTGGGTGGCTGGGTAAAGGGAGAACAAATCCACTGGACTTTGCTTGGGAGGGACGCACAAAAAATTATGTATATGGGAGAAAGAAGGGAGAAGGGGAAAGAAAAGAAAACGTGTTCTACTATATGGACCAAAAACAAAATAAAAAAGTATCTCCTCTTAAGACATGTGGGGGTGGGTGGGAGGTAAGAATACAAGTGTATACACAAATCCCTGCAGAGTCTGGGAAGAAGGGGAGAAACGGAAGGTGCCATGGCTGTGCCCCGGCAGCAGGAACAATGCTGAGGATGGTGAGAGCCCTTAGCCACTGCCAGGCTGGGTGCAGAGCTCCCTCCCCAAGGAGCCGGGCTGTCTATGGGGTGATACCGTCATGGGCTTTGTCAATCTGTGTGAGCGGGTGAACAAGCGAACACAGGGGAGGCCCCGCTGAGCTCGGTATCAGGGCACAGAAGGACAAAGCTGGCCCTGAGAGGAAATGATGTGGTGGAGAAAGGAGGATGAGCACCGGTGTGGCAGGGTTGGGCTCAGGGTAGGGATGGGCCCTTGTGAGCTCCTGGGCCCTCGGCCAGTGCCCCACCTGCCTGCCCACTAGTGCTGGGCCTGCTCATTATGAGAAGATCCATAGATTTCAAATGAAGTTATGCACATGTAACTGCATATATTGTAGTCAATTGCCCATTCTGTCCTGGATGTGGAATACTTATTTAAACAAGGCTCTTTTTTCTCAGAGCATTCAGTTGCAGAACCTTCCATTGAAATGAGTGAAGAGTAGCATAGACTTTACCCAAATGTCCTTGAAAGAGTTTGCATGACAATCAACTTCTCTTTGAGAATAGGTGTACTAACCCTTCCATTAGATTCACATCAGTTTTGGAAAAGTTAACTCCAGTGACTTTCCATGCTCTGTGTATTTTACCATTCTTTAGTGTTCATCAGGGAGAGTAGGAGTATGTCCAAGTGGCTGAACCAGCAAAGAAAGAAGATGAGAAGTACCAAGAGTAACAAGTGCATAATTTGAATTTTTCTTAATTGCATGTTTAGTTTTTAAAAGATGCCTTTGCTACTACATATAACTGGCATGTCGCTGCGACCTTTCATAATTTTGTGAGCTTGCATGACTTCAAGCCACCATTAGTTTTCAAATGTAATTTAGTAAAGCATCTTAATAAAACTTTCGTGAACTAGCAAGGATTAGAAATTAATTGAAACTGTTCTGAAATAGTCATAGACTTGTTCTGATAGTACAACAGTGCCATAAAAATATTTTATTTAAAAATGTTTTTTTTGATTGAAACTCACTATTATTTTTACAGTATATTGCTTGCACTCCTCTAATTCATTTCAGTGGGGCTTGTGTAATATTTCCTGCTGCAGACTTTGTGAAATGATGCCATGGGAGGTTGAAGCATGAAAAAAACCCTTCGGTCCACCCTGTGCAGTTCTTACAAAATGGCACCCAGTCATGGAGCACTTGGATCCTGCTATCATTTTAGCTTAGGAGGAACTTCTCCAAGCCTTCAAATGCTGCAGAGAATTCAAAAGGTGCAAATGTTAAGCTTGCATAATATCATTTCATAGCAATAGGTTGAAACATTTGCTTACACCAGAGATCCAGAGTGCAGACTGGCCCATGAGACCCATTCTATTCTTTGAACTGTGCATTTGTTCCTATGGAACCAATTCTCTTAGCTGAGCAAGCCTGTCTGAGCTGCTTTGGATTGAAAGGTCACAGCCTACTGGGACACGGGTGTGCTTCTGACCACTTAGGCAATACTGCATCTTTTTCTGCTTCCGTTGTCACTAGGCCTCTGATATCCCAGGACTTGGGGAGAATCAGAACTAACAAAACAGAACTAACAAAACCCACTTATTGCTTCTTTTTCTCACAGCTAGTAGAATAAATCTGTGAAGTGTGTGTGTTCCCATGACATTTGGGGGGGGGGTTGGCCAGTGGTTTATGTAGGCTGAGGAAAATTTCAAGTTCTTCGTGTGTTTTTTTAATATGATGCTGATTATACTGTGTATATTTCAGCTGAGACCAGCCCTGAGGCAAAGCAGGTTTGGGATTTTAATTCATTTCTTATTTACAGGTCTATTCAAATGTGAAAGGAGCCAAATTCCACAGTGAACATGATGTTTATTGTGGAAATCCTCAATGTAAGGGCTCTGCTCTTGTTTTTTATGTCCCACAAAACATACAAGCCCTTTTCGGATCTTGTTGTTGTTGTTAATGTAGAGGCAGGGAGGGGCATCATGGCAGCAGGTCCCTACTCCCTTACCATTACTATTCATTAAAACACCTGCCCCCAACGTGGTGCCCTCCAGATGTTTGCACTCATTAGTGTGGGAAATTCAGAAGTGCAGGGTCCCTTCAGTCACAGCCTTGCCCTCTCCCCCTCTTTTTCTGTGCTGAGCTGAGAATGAGATCCTTGTTAATGCCTTCTCCCACAACAACAGACATCCCTAGGAGCTGATAAGCATGAAAGGGCAGATTGTTAGCTACTGACAAGAGTCTTCTCAGTGGCTGACTTACCTTCTTTCACTCTGATTGGCACCAATCAGCAGAAAAGAACAAGAAGTCTCTTCTCAGTGGCTAACACACTCCCCTTTCATGCTGATTGGCTCGTAGGATGCTGGAGATATGGGGTATCTGCTGGGATCCTGTGCCCAAAAATGTAAGGGTCTAAGACCCCCCAACACACTAGGTGACTACTGTTTGTATTATAGTTCTAATAATCACTGACTGTTGGCCATGCTGGGTGTGGCTGATGGCAGTTGTAGTCCAAAACATTTGGAAGGCACTAGGTTGGGCAAGGTTGCATTAGAATGTCTGCAGAGAGCTCATGTGTGATCAGTTATATGCACGAAGGACTCTGTCTACATGATTATTATTATATTATTATTAATTAAATTTATATACCGCCCCATAGCCGAAGCTCTCTGGGCGGTGCACAACACGTAAAAGCATCTAATATACAATTAAAACCAAATATCAACAATTTAAACATACATTAATAATCTGAATAACTTAAAACATAATTATATCCATACTGAGATGCCTGTTAAAATTGAGTACTGCTAAAATACTAAAATACTGAATACTAAAATGCCTGAGAGAAGAGGAAGGTTTTTACCTGGCGCCGAAAAGATAGTAATGATCAGGCACCCTGCAAAGGTTCATATGTACATCCTTATGCACAGTGGTTCTTTGCATATTCTTAGGAATATCTATAGGCAGGGAAAGCCATCTGATACTATGATGCTGTTCCTTTACCCTGCGCATACGTACAAATGTTTATTTATTTATTTATATCCTGCCCTTTCTCCCAGTAGGAGCCCAGGGCGGTAAACAAGAGCACTAAAAACACTTTAAAACATCATAAAAACAGACTTTAAAATATATTAAAACACAACAACCATCAAAAACATATCAAAACAAAACATCTTTAAAAACATTTTTAAAAACCCTTTCAAAACATTTTAAAAAAGAAGGTTTAAAAATATATTAAAAAGCAATTCCAACACAGATGCAGACTGGAATAAGGTCTCTACTTAAAGGCTTGTTCAAAGAGGACATTCTTCAGTAGGCACCAAAAAGATAACAGAAATGGTGCCTGTCTAATAGTTATGGGAAGGGAATTCCAAAGGGTTGGTGCCACTGCACTAAAGGTCCGTTTCTTATGTTGTGTGGAATGGACTTCCTGATAAGATGGTATCTGCAGGAGGCCCTAACCTGCAGAGCGCAATGATTGACTAGGTATATAAGGGATAAGATAGTCTTTCAGGTGTCCTGGTCCCAAGCAGTATAGGGCTTTGTACACCAAAACTAGAACCTTGAACTTAGCCTGGCAGCTAATAGGTAATCAGTGCAATTATTTCAGTAGCAGAGTGACATGTTAGCGATGACCTGCTCTAGTGAGCAGTCTCGCTGCTACATTTTGCATCAGCTGCAGCGTCCAGACCAATCTCAACGGTAGCCCCACATAGAGTGTGTTACAGTAATCCAACCTGGAGGTTACCAGTGCATGGTCAACAGTGGCCAGGCAATCCCTGTGCAGGAACGGCCGCAGCTGTCTTACCATCCAAAGTTGGTGAAAGGCACTCCTAACAATGGAGGTCACCTGGGCCTCTAGCGACAAGATGGATCCAGGATCACCCCCAGACTACAGACCTTTCAGAGGGAGTATGACCCCATCCAGAGTAGGCAACTGACCAATTACCGAACTCGGGAACCACCAACCCACAGCATCTCTGTCTTGCTAGGATTGAGAGTCAGTTTATTGGCCCTCAGCCATCACATCACAGAGTCCAGGCAGCAGTCCAAGGCTTGCATGGCCTCTGCTGATACAGATGTTACAGAAAAATAGAGCTGGGTATCATCATCGTTCTGCTGACACCTTGCCCCAAATCTCCTGATGACTGAAGGGCTTCATATAAATGTTAAACAGCATGGGGGACAAGATGGTACCCGGTGGCACTCCATAGCACAACTGCAAGAGGGCTGAAAGACAATTGCCCAATGTTATTCTCTGAAAACTACCCTGGAGATAGGATCGGAACAACTATAAAACAGTGCCTCCAATACACATCTCCCAAGTCGGCCCAGAAGGATACCATGGTCAATGGTAAAAAGCTGCAGAGAGATCAAGTAAGAATAACAGGGTGGCACTCCCCTGTCCTTCTCCCGATAAAGGTCATCCATGAGGGAGACCAAGGCCAATTCAATCCCATAACCAGGCCTGAATCCAGACTGGAATGGGTCAAGATAATCTTTCATCTAAGAGTACTTGCAATTGCTACGCCACAACCCTCTCAATTACCTTCCCTAAGAAGGGGGTATTTGCGACCGAGCGGTAGTTGTCACAAACCAATGGGTCCAGGTGGGCTTTTTCAAGAGCAGTCGAATCACTGCCTCTTTCAGGGTGGCTGGAACCACTTCCTCCTGCAACAAAGTGTTGACCATATCCTGGATCCACTCGGTCAAACCCCCTCAGCAAGCTTTAATAAGCCAAGAAGGGCAGAGGTTGAGAGGACACGTTGTTGGCTGCATTGTTGCAAGCACCTTGTCCACATCATCAGGCTGCATCAACTGAAACCATTCCCAAGAAACTGCAGCAGACGTTACACTGGACACTTCACTAGGGACTGCAGTAGATATGGATTAGGCATCAAGATTGCTACGGAGGTGAGCAACTTTACCCTCAAAGTGCCTTTCAAACAATTCACAGTCTAAAACTCCATTTCCTGGAGCTGATGTCAACAGTCCCCTGACAATAGGGAAAAGCTCCACTGGATGGCTACTTGAGGATGTGATGGGGGCAGAGAAGTGGGCCTTCTTCGTCGCCCTCACCACCGTACAGTAGGCACGGTTATGATGTTTTACTTGTGCCTGATCAGCCACACAGCACGTCTTTTGCCACTTGTACTCTAGCCATCATCCAGCCTGTTTCATTGCCCTGAGCTCACTGGTGTACCAGGGTGCAAACCAGGCTCCACAGTGCCAGAGAGGGTGCTCAGGGGCAACCGTGTCAAGAGGCTGATGCGCCTCACAGAATCATAGAATAGGAGTTGGAAGGGGCCTATAGGACCATCAAGTTCAACCCCCTGCAGGAATCCAAATCAAAGCATTCCCGACAGATGGCTGTCCACCTGCCTCTTGAATGCCTCCAGTGTTGGAGAGCCCACTACCTCTCTAGGTAATCAGTTCCATTGTTGTATGGCTCTATCAGGAAGTTTTTCCTGATGTTCAGTCGAAATCTGTCTTCCTGTAGCTCAAGCCCATTATTCCGTGTCCTGCACTCTGGGATGACCGAGAAGAGATCCCAGCCCTCTTGTGTGGCAACCTTTCATGTACTTGAAGAGTGCCATCATATCTCCCCTCAGTCTTCTCTTCTCCAGGCTAAACTTGCCCAGTTCTTTCAATCTCTCCTCATAGGGCTTTGCTTCCAGTCCCCTGATCATCCTTGTTGTCCTCCTCTGAACCTGTTCCAGTTTGTCTGCATCCTTCTTGAAGTGCAGAAACCAGAACTGGACGCAGTACTCAAGAAGAGGCCTAACTAGTGCTGAATAGAGAGGAACTAATACTTCACACAATTTGGAAACTATACTTAATGCAGCCAAAAATAGCATTTACCTTTTTTGCAGCCACATCTGTTTGTCTATCAATCTCAGCTCCAATCCTACCCCTTCCACTTCATGTTTCCCTCGCTGTTCCACAGTGTGACAAGGGCTTCAACAGGGTCATCTGCTCTATCTACTGGGAACTCCCCCAGGGGGAGTCTCCGGGGGTGGACCATCTTAATCTGTCCATCCCTCCTGCAGGGGAGGATCGGAGCTATAAGTCTAAACTTCACCAGGAAGTGGTCTAGACCACCACTTCCTCCATATGGAACAAAAACCAAGTGGAGGGTGTGCCCTTCCCTATGTGTCAGGCTGGTGACAACTTGAGACAGCCTCATGGTCGTCATGGAGGCCATGAAGTCCCGAGCTGGAACACTAGAGGCAGCCTCATTGAAATAACTGAGGACTATTGTTCTGGTCTCCTCCAATACCACAACCGAGATGGCCTCCGCCAGAAAAGCTGCTGGGCAGCAGGGTGGATGGTACCCCAGCAGCAACCCTAGTTTACTGTCTCCTTGGCCCAACACCAGGTGCTGGCTGTCACAGCCAGCTCCAAGACAGAGTGGTGTCCTGGTGACAGAGATGGAAGTTCTGTAGACCACAGCAACTTCTCTTCCCCCCCCCATCCCTGCAGTCTGTGCTGGTGTTGCACCGGGTATCCAGTTGGGCAAAGCTGGGTCAGATCAACTCCTCCCTACTCATCCACCCAGGTCTTGGTAATGCACACCAAATCGGCAGCTACATCCATGGTCAGATCATGGATGTGTGTGGTCTTATTGTGTACCAATCTAGAGTTAAACAGTAGTACACATAGGCCAGAGGGCACAGCAGATGAACAACAAGGAACCTGTCCATGGGAGGAGTGGAAGCAAGGAACGTGTAGATAGCCTTACCCTTGTCTTCTGTGGTAGTTCACCACCTCCCCATGGCTATACCTCCTTCTACCCATGATCACTGAAATAAGGCATCACCCATGTTCCTCCTTACTAAGATTCCTCCTAAATACCTGATGTGAACCCAACAAAAGCCCACCAATAAATCCTACTTGAACCACTTATCCCAGTAGGCCTCTTGAGAGAATTTGGAACAGTCAGACCCACTCAATATCTTTCACACAGGGCACATCTACTCCCCCCCATCTCACACCCAGGGAGGGCCAGCCTTTTGCCAGTTACAGACTCTCACTCCGAAGGCATCTGGTGAGTTTCTCCTATTGTTCAGTTCACTGCACAGGCTCTCACTGTGCACAGGAACTACACATGCACCATGCACCCTCCCCACTACCAATCTCCTCTAGATTGTTTTTTTTAAAAAAAAATAGAAGGGTGTAGTGCCTGCACACTCAGGACTCCCTAAAGGGCTCCCCAAGGGCAGCCAGGCTTTTATGTCCCTGACCCAGCCAGAAGGTGATACAAGAGACTGCAAGATTGACCGCAGCCTCTCTCTGGAGTCAGGGTCAGGCAAGGGGTCCCAGTCCTTGACGCACTTACCAGGGACTTCAGGTGTTTCCAGAGACAGCAACCCGGAGGAGTGAGCCAGCAAGCACCCTGATGCTTAGGTCCTCATCCCCAGGGCAGGTCTTTTCCAGTCCCCCAGTACTACAGCTGTTCCCTAATCATTAAGCTGACTTAGTGATATCTGGAAAGGGGTTCAGCGTTTGTATAATAGTATAGCAAACAAGCTTCCAGCTGCTGAAACAGCAAGGGCTTCTGCAACAGTAAGTCCTATCTCACTAACCTTTTAGATTTCTTCAATCCTGTCAACAAGCATTCAGACAGAAATGGTCCAGTTGATGTTGTGATATTGTGGCAGTATGCCTCTGAATACCCATTGCTAGGAATCACCAGTGGGAGAGTGATGTTGTCAGGGCCGGTTATAAAGAGCGGCCAGGTGGGACAATGGCCTGAGGGCCCCTGAAGCTACAGGGGGCCCTGAGGGGCCTCTCTGCTCACCTTCCGTGATCTGCAGCAGCAGCCACGGATTGCAGGGCAGTAGCTTCCGCCTGCCTGCCATTCCCTCCCCCCACCTACCTGTCTCCCACCTTTTAGCATTGCCCTTAATGAAGATGGCGACCGAGGTTTCCCTAAGGTGCTGAAGCCCCTGCTGCCATCTTGGCTGATGGCAGAGATGCACGTGCGTAGCACACACACGTGCCATCAACCAAGATGGCAGCAGAGGCTTCATCCCCTTAGGGAAACCATGGCCACCATCTTGGTTAATGGCAATGCTAAAAGACAGGTGACAGGTAGGTGGGAGTGTGTGTGGGGGCGTGCATGTACATGTATGCATGCACACACATGCACACACCAGGGCTTGGGGAAAGCTGATGCCCAAGGGCCCTGGCATGCCTGGGGCCGGCCCTAGATGTTGTATTCAGGTCCTGCTTGTGGGCTTTCCATAGTCATATGGTTGACCAACAGGATATTGTACTTGATAGGCCTTCAGCCTGATCCAGCATAGCTCTTCTGCTGTTAGTTGATTTCTGCATTCAGGGCGAGTGTAGTCCCTGTAGGTATTGCATCTTAATTTCATGATTTCTCTTGAGTTCAGGTGCAGACAAATTTAATTAAAGCTTAACTGGCTCACACGAAGGCAAACATGCTCTCCGATCAGCTGATGCTTATGATGAAAATAACTTTACTGTCACTCTCTCTTACACAATAATATAAGAGATTCCCATTCAACCTATTAATTTTGAGTATACACTTCAGAAGTGAGAGCAGAGGAAAAAAATGGCCTTGACTGAGTCATGCGGCCTATGAAGTGGTGCAGTCTGTTTCTGTTAAAGTCAACTGGTTTGCTACAGACCAAAATGAGGTATGAATTGCCCCCCACCAATAGGGTTGCCATATTCCAGTTCCACAAATCTGGGCAGGTTAATTTGCATATTATGTAAAGTATTTGCATATTATTTGCATATTATGCATATTATTTGCATACTAAAATTTGGATTGTCCAGTTGTTTTGTTTTTGTGCCTAGGAATTACCACCAAAAACTGGGGAAAGATGTGAGAAATCTTTTTTTAAAAAGCAACATTTTCAGTCTTAAATGCCTAGACTCTAGTTTCCAACACTAGGGAGTATTTATTGATTGATTAAGAGAATTTATATCCTGCCCTTTTGCTGTTAGAAACAGAGCTCAGCACAGCTTACAAATATAATAAAAACAATAAAAATACACAGTCAATATAAAAACATAATAAAAACACAAAATAGCAACAAACAAAGTAAGTCAGGGCAGCAGTACAGTTAACCATATACGATATATTTCAAAGATGTGGTGGGTGGAGAAAAACAAGAAGCCAAAATGTTAGGAAAAGGAGTCTTTCACACCACATGCTCAGTTCTAAATACTGTTGCAGCAAGTTTTACAAGTTCCTCCAGTATTCCACTGGTGCAGGCACTCAGACATTCAAAGTATTTGTATGTTTCTTAGGTTTTATAAAAGCAGAGCTTTGCTTAACTCAAAATTTCTTTTCCCTTTGATCAACCACATCTACACAGGTTCCACCTCCATACTCAAAATGAAACTGGGCCTGGAAGTGTGCAACAACTCCACACATACCTTGCTAATTAGATTACCAATGCCAGGATGTCTGTCTTATCAACTACTCTCCTGCTCCCCCCCCCCCACCGGGCATCATGAAAGACCCAGTCCTGGGCTCAGAAAGAAAATAAATATCTGCTCCTCTTCAAAGTATTGATAAGCCTCTTGTTTTAATTGAAATAATAATTATAAATTCTTGTTCTTATCACTAATGGGAGTTAATTATCTTGCATATGCTGCTGTTGCTTCTATGGCTGTAACGGAGTGAGGTTAAAGATAAGTGAAATGCAAATAGGAAAAAAAAACACAGAAGGCAGTAACACTTTCCTAAATGTAATACCATACCAACCACAACGAGATTCCTATGAGTAAGGCAAAAAACTAAGCATCTCACAACCAGTCAGGATTCCTAACCAAAAACCAAAAATATGATAAATGAAGAAATATTTATATAAGCATGACTATCAAATATATTTATTATTTACACAAACTGTAAAGATATTTATAGTGCAATCCTAGGTTTATTTATTCAGAAGCAAGTCCCAGTGTATTCAGTGGGGCTTACTCAAACAGGGACAGAACCGCAACCTCAAGTGATAAGCAACTTCATTCACACAACCCAAAATTCTGAATCATGCCACTTTACGCTGTTTTGCAACTGTTTATACTTGTTTTTATGGTTATTGGATTTTAAATGGCTTTATTTCTTGTTGTGAGCTGCCTTGGTTTCCAACCCTACCTCACAGGGGTGTTGGAAAGACTCCATACACGCACATGCACACACTGCAGATGTATAAATACATACAGCCCATATAATAGTTTATTGTCAAACCAGTTGGTCATTGCAGAAAAATCTGTATTAGTTTTTAAAAAAATCAGTATTACTTTCCTACAGAATAAAAACTGTAATACCTAAGTAAGCCCTGCCTACTTGCTTTAAAATAGGACTGGAGAAGGGGGCAGAAAGAGTTAGAACACAAACACAATTCTTTTTTACATTCACCCAAAGTCCCATTGATTTTGAGCAAATTCATAACCATGTCTACTCAAAAGTAAGTCCTATTGAATTCAATGGGATTTACTCTGGGCATATGGGATTAGCATGCTTTTACCCCTACAAAAGCAAGTATTGGGAAGGTTTTGAAAACACTGCCCAGGATCTGACTCCTGCACACAAGAGGAAAAGAAACTGAAATATATATACTTACCCAATTTATGAGATTTCAGATAAACAGGGGGGAAAACCACCATTTTGTTTTCTAGACACTGCCTCAGGTGAATGAAACTGAAACACAATCCCTGATTGGCTGCAATGCTGAACAGGCAGGGTTAAAGCTACGAAGTGCTATAGTACTACTGTTTAAAGAAAGATTTAACAGTTGGGGGGCAGCTGATGTTTTTATGTATATCTCGAGAACCGGACCACCTAGGAACTTAATTTTTTTTTAAATTAAAGCTGAGAATCCAGGCCACCTAAGGGGCTAGCCGGGCGCTGGGTGGCATGCATACAATCTGGGTAAAACCCGGCTAACCGGGCAATATGGCAAACCTACCCACCAATGACTACATAATTCTACTCCATCTGAATCTTAAGAAAGCAAGTATCCTGGCTTTATAACTAATATGTTATAAGTGGATATCAGAGGTCAGTGGCAGTATATATCTTGCCTGAGCAAAGGCTATACAAGCTTTGGCCTCCAGCCAGACACAATCTGATTCATTGAAGGATCTGTTATTACTTTATGTGAATTAGTCTTCATCTGCAGGCGTTTAGGTTGAAAGCTCAATTTTCAGTATATCAGGACTTTGAAACATTTCTAAGGTTGGTGGGGAAACACATAGTCATCACCTTGGATACCTCTCTAACTTAATCAGTCTCTGCATTTTCATCTTCCCCAATCACCAGCTTGTAGCTGCATGTGATAAAAGTCTTGTGGCACTTGAGATCTTCCTAGCGTTTTGTACATGCTTCTTACTAAACTCTTGCATACACCAATTCATGGACAATGTCATCCATCTGTTACCATTCTTGCCTCCCTCTCCCATCATTGCCTCCCACTGTTGTGAGCCCTTCTTTTAATGTCTGTCTTTTCATATCTCCATTAATCTAGATTGTAAGCTTTTTGGACAGTGATCTGTCTCTTGTTTAAGTTATTCTGAGAAGGACTATGCATGATCCTCACATGGTATACATGATGATAATAATTATCACCACCATGACAGGCAATATGGGTTGTATTCAAATAAGCCCTACTCAGAGTAGAACCATTTAAATTAACAAATCTACGTTAGTCATGTCTTCAATGGGTCTAACTTGACCAGTTGGGATCTACAAAAATGCAGTCCTTACCATTATGTCTCGCTGCCTTGCAACACTGTTCTCTTTGCCACGAAATCAGATAGTTGTGCCCTTATGTATATGACAAAATCAGAGTCACTTTCCCCTCTATCTCTCTTCTGCTGACATCAGAACATGTTTCATGTGAAACAAGCTTTTGATTCTGTTGCTGCTTGATTTATAAATGTGTTTACTGTTTTAGTTTTCTGGGTTTGAAAATATTTTTAATGATGCTGGATTCCTTGTTTTTTTATGTTGAGGTAGGCTGAGTTGTTAATTGTGTTTTCACAATCAGCTATTGTATATATTCACTAATAGGCAAAAAACCTATGTGGTTTAAGAACATACCTATAGCCCACAGATATTTCTATCAAACTTTCAAAAGCAGGGAAATTGGACAACTACAGCGCATGCCCCAGAGGAACAGGAGACCTGACCACCTCTCTGAGATATTGTGGGGGGGAAATGGACTGACTTCAAGTCGATTCTGACTTATGGCGACCCTATGAATAGGGTTTTCATGGTAAGCGGTATTCAGAGGTGGTTTACCATTGTCTTCCTCTGAGGATGAGAGGCAGTGACTGGCCCAGGGTCACCCAGTGAACTTCATGTGTGGGGATTTGAACCCTGGTCTCCGCTGCCCCACAAATTTGCAAAAATGCAAACATAATTTGGATTGGTCTTTCACAGTCCAATCCACTTCCTGTGTAGCTTTGAAGGATTTGGTAACAGATACAATTATCAGAAAGATGGCTGACTGTTAGACTACTCTGGCCACTGGAGCTCTGTCAGGGGAATAGAAGTCTCCTAACAACTCTCAGCATCCTTCACAAACTATACTTCCCAGGATTTTGCGGGGAAAGTTATGACTGTTTAAAGTGGAAAAACATTTCTGGAGTGGGTGTGGAGCCCTGATTAGCCAAGCCAAACAGCTGTGAGTCTGACTTTTAGAACACCTGACGGTTCTTATTGAGCATTCTTGCGCTATCATAGACTCCAATGCTAAATTTATTAAATTAATTAAAAATCAACCATGCATTTTTTAAACTTTTAAACTGTGGAAGATACCATTCCCCTGACCAGGTGTTGGAGTAACCTAGGTTTGTTGTACTGGGGGACTTCAACATCCATGCCGAGACCGCTCTGGTGGGAGTGGCTGAGGATTTCATGGCCTCCATGACAACCATGGGTCTGTCCCAAGTAGTATCTGGTTCCACTCATGCTGATGGCCACACTCTGGACCTTGTGTTCTGTGCTGGATGGGATGATGGTGATCTTGGTGTGGAGGAACTCTCTGTAGTTCCGTTGTCATGGACAGATCACTACCTGGTTGGGTTTAGATCCACTGGGACTCAAAACCTCTGCAGGGGTGGGGGGACCGATTAGGATGGTCTGCCCCAGGAGGCTGATGGATCCAGATGGTTTCCTGAGAGCTCTTGGGGTTTTTCCTGTCACCTCGGCAGGCAATTCTGTTGAAGCTCTGGCTGACCTCTGGAATGGGGAAATGGCAAGGGCGGTGGACATGATCTCTGTTGGAAGATTCAGGACAGACAAAAGGAAGTACTTCTTTACTCAGCGCATAGTTAAACTATGGAATTTGCTCCCACAAGACGCAGCAATGGCCACCAGCTTAGATGGCTTTAAAAGAAGATTAGACATATTCATGGAGGACAGGGCTATCAATGGCTACTAGCCATGATGGCTGTGCTCTGCCACCCTAGTCAGAGGCAGCATGCTTCTGAAAACCATTTGCCGGAAGCCTCAGGAGGGGAGAGTGTTCTTGCACTCGGGTCCTGCTTGCGGGCTTCCCCCAGGCAACTGGTTGGCCACTGTGAGAACAGGATGCTGGACTAGATGGGCCACTGGCCTGATCCAGCAGGCTCTTCTTATGTTCTTATGTTCTCCTGAGCATCCCCTCTCACGGAATGGAGCCAAACCAGCCCCCTGGTTTACCAGGGAGCTGATGGTGATTAAACAAATGAGACAGAGACTAGAGCAACATTGGCGGAAGATTCGGAGCGAGTCTGACCGAACACGGGCTAGAGCCTATTTGAAGACCTACTCCATGGCAGTGCGGGCAGCAAATAAATTATTCTTTTCAGCCATCATTGTGTCTGCGGGGAGCCGACCAGCAGAGCTGTTTTGAGTGGTCAGGGGTCTTTTACATTCTGGCCCCCAAGAGGGTAATACAGACCACTCAACAGCCCGCTGTCAAAAATTTGCACGGCACTTCGCAGATAAAATTGTTCAGATTCGTTCCAACTTGGATGCTATCGTTGATACAGGCTCAGTGGATGTAACTTTGGCTCCTGCCTGTCCAATAATAATGGATTCTTTTCAACTTGTACAACCCGAGGATGTGGACAGGATCCTTGGAGAGGTGAGGCCTACCACATGTCTGCTAGACCCTTGCCCTTCCTGGCTTATTAAAAGTGCCAGAGGGGGCCTGGCCGAGTGGGTGAAGGGAGTGGTCAATGCCTCCCTACAACAAGGAAGAGTTCCAATGTGCCTAAAGGAGGCAGTTGTACGGCCTTTGCTGAAAAAGCCCTCCCTGGACCAGTGTCTAATATTCCATTTCTGGGCAAGGTAATAGAGTGTGTGGTGGCCTCCCAGCTCCAGGGATTCCTGGATGAAATGGATTATCTAGATCCATTTCAGTCTGGTTTCAGGCCTGGTTATGGGATGGAGATGGCTTTGGTCACCTTGGTGGATGACCTACACAGAGAACTCGACAGGGGGAGTGTGTCCCTGTTGGTTCTGTTGGACCTCTCAGCAGCTTTCGATACCATCAACCATGGTATTCTTCTGGATCGCTTTGCCAGGATTGGACTTGGGGGCACCATTTTACGATGGCTCCGTTCCTTCCTGGAGGGGCGAACCCAGAAGGTGGTGCTGGGGGATTCCTGTTCGACTCCTTGGCCGTTGGCCTGTGGGGTCCCTCAGGGTTCAGTTTTGTCTCCCATGCTATTTAATATCTACATGAAACTGCTAGGAGAGGTCGTCCGGAGGTTTGGGGTTCGGTGCCATCAGTATGCAGATGACACTCAACTCTATTTCTCCGTTCCACCTAATTCCAAGGAAACTGTCTCGGTTCTAAACCAGTGTTTGACAGCAGTGGTGGACTGGATGAAGGTGAACAAGCTGAATTTTAATCCAGACAAGACAGAGGTGCTCCTAGTCAGTCAAAAGGCAGATCAGGGAATAGGGATTCAGCGTGTGTTAGACGCTGTTACACTCCCCCTGAAGATGCAGGTTCACAGTTTGTGCTCCTGGACTCAGCCTTAAACCTGGAGGCCCAGGTTTCTGCGGTGGCCAGGAGTGCTTTTGCACAGTTAAGACTAGTGCACCAAGTGTGCCCATTCCTGGAGTCGTCTGATCTGGCCACGGTGACACATGCCTTAGTTACATCCTGCTTAGACTACTGTAACGCGCTCTACGTGGGGCTGCCTCTGAAGACTGTTTGGAAACTTCAGTTGGTGCAACAAGCTGCAGCCAGAATGTTAATTGGGGCTGGTTACAGGGATCATATAATTCCCCTGCTGCAACAGCTCCACTGGCTGCCAGTCTGTTTCCGGACACAATTCAAAGTGCTGGTTATGACCTATAAAGCCCTATACGGCTTAGGTCCAGGCTATCTGTCAGACTGTATCTCCCTATATGAACCTGCCTGGGCCCTGAGATCTTCAGGAGAGACCCTTCTCGCAATCCCAACACCTTCACAAGTGCAACTGGTGGGGACACGAGATAGGGCCTTTTCGGTGGCTGCCCCTAGGCTCTGGAACTCCCTCCCTAGGGAGGCAAGAATAGCCTCCTCTGTGCAGTCCTTCCACTGACAGCTAAAGACTTTTTTCTTCCGGCAGGCCTTTGGAACTGAAGGCTTTAAGGGTAGTGATTGAAGAGGGTGCTGTATGTTATTGTTTTACTTGTATGCTCTTAAACTGGGTTGCAGTATTTTAAGTGTATGTCTAATTGGTTTTAACATCTTAATAGTTTAATTCTGTTTTAATGCTGATTTTTATATGTTTATATGTTTTATATGTTTATATGTTCTTAATGATATGTACTTACTTTTATCTGGAAGCCGCCTTGAGTTCCAGTTTGGAAAAAGGGTGGGGTATAAATAACAATAATAATAGTAATAATAATAATAATAATAAGAAGAAGAAGAAGAAGAAGAAGAAGAAGAAGAAGAAGAAAGATCAGAGTATGGGGCAAGGTCAGTAATATGATTACAGGTACTCTGTGAACATGGTTGATTTTTTAATTAATTTCAACACATTATGAGAATAGTGACAAAGTTCAACAGGGGTCTGGATTTTTTTTCTCTTGTTTTAAACTTTGAACTCTAAATTCTTTCTGAGCGTTTTGCATTGCCATGAAAACCTAAAAGGTTGTTAAGTAAGTGTTTCTGAGTTCAGGATTGTAAGTTTTGTAAGATTTTGTTTTGAAAGAGTTTATGGGAAGCAGCAGAATGGCACTCGGTTTTAACATGTGGAATGTGAAAAATCCATGCTGGCTATAGTATACAGCCACTCTTGTAGCTCTATAATTCCATGTTAGTCCTATTCGGAATATACCCGTTTACATTAATGGACATTATTAACTTAATTTCATGAATTTCAATGGGTCTATTCTGAACAGAACTTAGTTGGCTACAACCCATTGTTTTAATTATATATTGTTAGCCATTTTAAAATATAAAAAGAGCTATATTTACTACTGCCTCTGTTATCCAGACAGGTTTTAGAGGCTTGCAGTGATGTGCAAGGAAGCTATAGGTTCCAAGGCAGCCAAAATGCACATCTAGAGAACACAGAGATCAACAGTTGGTGATACCTTGGAAGCTGGTAGGGAATTTAGGAGTTATATTGGGAAGCCAGCAGCTGAATAAAGATGAATAAACAACTGAGGAAGGGGTAGGGGAGCCTCAAGGACCACCAGGGAAATAGTTTACTGCAGTCTTATGATCCGCCTGCCATCCCCTTCGGGTGCTCGGTTATTACAATAAGATGTACGTAGGAACACCTGGATAAATAAATTTATCAATAGGAAGCCGAATACAAGCAAAGGAGCCAAATGGGAACAGTCAAGGCCCGGAAAGAGGATGACATTTTAGTTGTGATTCTAGCCTGATTTTGCATCATTCTGCATAGATAGAAATAGCATTGACTATATTTCAAAGTCAAATACTTCAAAGTTCCTATATATCTACAGTGTTGAGTTTTTTATATAGGGAAACCACACCTGCACATGGATATGAGAATCTGTTGTTATTTCTGCTGGGTGAGTTGTTCTGTAGAATTTTGTCTTTGCTCCAAAATGTTGTTTGGCATCAAAGGTGGTGTGTTAGATGTCTGTGGACACACATAAATATACTGTATCATTAAAAAAAAATGTATGTCTGAGTAGACATGGTTAGGATGGCAGTGTAAGCCCATCTGAAAAGAAAACCAGGCAACCATGATGTGAAGAAGAACAAGTGAGACTATAGGCCAGGAGGGGAGGAACAGAGCCCTGTTAAGGCTGTGAGAGGCCCAGAGGCAGAATATTAATTGGAGGTTTTCACTTCCTTCTCACAAATTCCTGTATCATTGTCATTTTTTTGTACTGAAGTTACTGATGGGCAAATCTGTTCATTTGGTTTCCCTCAGTTTCTCAATTGTTTTTAATTTAAGTTCAGTTCTCCACATTTCCACATCAGTTTGCGGATCTATTTATTCATTTATTTTAAAAGTCTGTATGGAAATTTATCAGCATTTTAGTGTGAATTTCTTATTATACATGTCTGCAGTTTTTCCTAAAATACACATTTTTGGGGGAGGAAGCAGTTTTCCTTATACACTTTTATATATGCACACTTTGCCTAAGTATATGTATTTTTGTACACATTTCTTGGCTGGAAAACCGCACTGCAAAATTCAGAGAATTTTGAAAGGTTACTGTGTTTTGGTTTTCATATGGTTAAGTGCAGTTAAGTAGATTCATCTTTAAATGTGAACTAAAAATTTCTTTGCCATCCCTAGTTGAAATGTATTGTTTGGCATTGTGTCAACCCTTCCATGTGTGAGGTTCAGGGGCAATAACAATAACTTTCCTCCTGCTTATTTGGAGAGGCTTATGCGTTCGGAGGACCTGTAGGCTTGGTTTTATAAGGTTTCAGGGGCAGGGAAAGTAGCCAGATTCTACCTCCATCTTTTTGGAGCATGGAACAAAACACCAACTTGTCCCCTCCTACCTTGAAAACTGCAAATGTACAATGGCTGGGGCCTGATTGAGAAACAGCAACCCTTAAAAGTTTCCAGGTACTCGTTTGCCTCCAATGCAGTGTTGTGTTTCTGGATGTGAGACCAAGAGTAAAAGCTTCAGTAACCTGAAGTTTATTTAAGAATGCAGCCATTAAAATTTAATGCATGCTAAATGTAGAGACCATATTGAAGCAGCCAGGGTGGGGGAGCGGGCAAGAGATGCATTCTGTCTTTCATCTCTGCCATGGAGAAAGATGTATTTTCTCTGATCTTTGCAATTGCTTATCCTTTTTTTATATAATATTTTTTTATTATTCAAATTATTATAAAAACAAATACAAATACAACAAAAACAATACAACAAAAAAAATAAAATAAAAAGAAAAACTTGACTTCTGATTTGTTACAGATCAGCTATAAGTATATAATATATATCAAACCTGTCTCCTAGAACATACGAAATTCACTTTTTTCCAAAGTCTATCTTAATTAATCATCAAATCCCATTATCATCATTTCATTTTTTTCTTTCAACAAAAAGCCCAAAAGAGGGTTCCATTCCTTAAGAAATGTATCTGTCGTTTTTTCTCTAATAAGACATGTCAATTTGTCCATCTCAACTAAGTCCATTAATTTCAAAAGCCATTCTTCCGTTGTTGGAATAGATTCCATTTTCCACTTTTGTGCATATAGTAATCTTGCTGCCGTGATCATATATAATATTATTCTTCCATATTTCTTTTCCTTTTGTTTATCCATAAAACCCAATAAAAATATTCTGGTTTTGACTGAATATTTATCTTTAAGATTTTTTGCATCATCCTACCTATCTGTGCCCAAAATAATTTTGCCTGTTTACACAACCACCACATATGATAAAAAGATCCTTCTTGTTGTTTACATTTCCAACATACATTAGAAACATTACTATACATTTTTGACAACTTTTCTGGAGTCATATACCAACGATACATCATTTTATAAAAATTTTCTTTAAGATTATAGCATAATGTAAATTTCAGACCTTTTTTCCACATATTTTCCCATTGATCCATTTGTATAGTATAACCAAATTTTTTTGCCCACTTAACCATACACTCTTTTACTTGTTCTTCTTCCATGTCCATTTTCAATAAAAATTTATACATTTTTGCAATTATGTTTTCATCATTTGTACACAAACCTATTTCAAAATCAGATTTATTTATTTCAAACCCATACATTTTCTTGTCCATTTTAAATCTTTCTAACAATTGTAAATAGGCAAACCATTGTGAACTATATCCTTCCTTTATTAGTTGTTCTCTCTCTTTCATTATATATTCACCATGCACATTTTCTAATAGTTCTTGGTAAGTTAAGCATTTCTCTTTTCCAGCCATTTCTCTTCTATAAAATGCTTCTTGACTTGAAACACATAGTGGTATTTTTGAAAAAAACCTTGTTTTGTATTTATTCCATATATTCAACAAAGGACGTGTTATAAACAATACGCCCCAGTCCCTTTTAGGGATTCTGGTAGCTTGGATCCGCTCCCAATACTCACCCAATAGAGTTCAAGAACGAACGAAACAAGATGGAGGATAGAGTATATTTATTTCTAACACGTGCACGTGGAGAAGGGCCAAGCCAGTTCTGACAAACTCTGCTGTGCTGGCCCTTTTATAAGCTTTGTTTTACTAATTATTCATGCATCAATTTCATCACATCTACATCATAACTACATCATTAATCCATGCCCATTTCCTCCTAATAACCATATTTAGAAGTTGTTTTTCCAAACTTGTTATGTTCATATTGACCTTGTACATGTGCAACATAGTTTGCAACATAGTCTGGGCACAGGTGCATTTGCAACTAAAAGCCTGTGAGAACACAGTTATCTATTTTGCAGACACAGCTTTACACAAACAATGCTTTTACAATTCAGCATATTAGCATTTCTCTTTCCACACACACACAAGTAACTTAACTGTCAGCATTTTACATTTTAGCACACAAACAAGGTAATTTTAGTTCATTTATCCTATGGATTCAAAATAGGCCTAGTATTCTTTTTCACTCTAATCAAGCAAATAATTAAACAAGATTTGTACAAATAAGTAGAGTTCAGTGTCACAGACGTCTTATAAAATGATTATTAAAATCCACATTAACTTTTACTTTATCATACCATAGATATCCATGCCATCCCCACTTCAGGTTGTGACCCTCCAAATCCAATAATCTTTTATTCCTCAATAGAATCCATTCCTTTATCCAGACTAAGCAACAAGCAGCAAAATAAAGTCTCAAATTTGGTAATCCCAGCCCTCCTCTTTCTTTGGCATCTTGTAATAATTTAAATTTAACTCTTGGTTTTTTCCCCTGCCAAACAAATTTAGAAATATCTTTTTGCCATTGTTTGAAAGGTAGATCAGAGGATATGACAGGTATTGTTTGAAATAGAAACATCATTCTCGGCAATACATTCATTTTTATTACAGATATTCTACCCATTAATGACAACTGTAATTTATCCCATTTTAACAAATCTTTCTTAATCTCTGTCCATAGTTTTTCATAATTATTATGAAACAACTTTGAATTTTTATTTGTCATAATGATACCTAAATATTTCACCTTTTCTTCTATTTTAAAATCTATCTTCTCCATTAACTCTTTTTGATCTCTTAAAGATAAATTTTTCGCCAACATCTTCGTTTTTTGATTATTGATCTTAAATCCTGCTAATGGTCCAAATTCTTCTAATTTATCCATCAATACTTTGATTCCTTCCAAGGGATTTTCTAATACAATTATCAAGTCATCAGCAAATGCTCTCAATTTATATTCCTCTTTTTTTATCTTTATTCCCGAAATCCTTTTGTCTTGCCTTATGTCTCCAAGCAGCACTTCTAAAACCAGAATAAATAGAAGGAGGGACAATGGACATCCCTGTCTTGTACCCTTTTGTATTTCACATGAGTCCGTTAAATCCCCATTGACAATTATCTGTGCCTTCTGTGATGTATAAATCGATCTGATCCATTTTATAAAATTATCTCCAAAGTCCATTTGCTCTAGAACCTTAAACATAAATTTCCAATTCAAATTATCAAATGCTTTCTCAGCATCCAAGAAAATCAAAGCAGCTTGTATGTCATTTCGTTGTTCTAGTTATTCCAACACATTCAAAACATTCCTGACGTTATCACGTAATTGTCTTTTAGGTAAAAACCCCGCTTGATCTTCCTGAATAAATTGTTGCAATATTATTTTCATTCTTTCAGCCAAAATCATTGTAAAAATTTTATAGTCATTATTCAGTAAAGATATTGGCCGATAATTTTTTGTTTTAGTTAAATCCTGCTCCTCTTTAGGTGTTAATGTTATATTGGCATTTTTCCAACTATCCGGTATCTTCCCCTCTTGTAAAATAGAATTCATTGTATACTGTAAAGGTAGTAAAAGTTCCTCCTCCAAGCATTTGTAATACATTGCTGATAGTCCATCCGGTCCTGGCGCCTTTCCTAATTTAATTTTACTTATAGCCTCAGATATTTCTCTTGACGTAATAGGACCATTAATAGCTTGTCTCTGAAGATCTGTAATTTTAGACAAATTCTGTTTGGATATATACTCTTCCATTTTTTCTGAGGGAATTTCCTGACACTTGTACAAAGTTGAATAATATTGATGGAAAACCCTTTGGATTTTTAAATTGTCTGTCAACATCTCATCTCCTTCTTGTATCTTTAAAATAAGATTTTTTGTCGTTCTTAACTTAATTTATATGCTAGCAATTTCCCCGGTTTATTTGCAAATTCAAAAGTCCTTTGTTTAGCAAAATTTAATTTCCTTTCAATTTCTCTAACTGTCAACATTGACACTTGTTTCTGTAACATTTTAATTTGATTTACAGTAGAAGCTTTAGTTGGATTCTTTTTCAATTCTTCCTCTTTTTGTTTTATTTCTTCCAAGATCAATTGCATTTTTTGTTGTTTCTTCTTTTTTAATTCAGAATTACATTTAATAAAATATCCCCTCATAAATGCTTTACTTGTATCACAAACAATATTTTCATCTGTTCCTTTATGTAAATTGTGTTCAAAAAACTCTTTTAATTTCTTCTTACATTCCTGCACTATTTTATCATTCTGTAATAAAGATTCATTTAGTCTCCATCTGAATCCAAGATTTTTTTTTTTAAAGTCAATATCACTGGATTATGATCCGAAAAGGTTTTTGGTAACACATCCATCTTGGAAATATCTTTCACTAAATTTTTAGACATCCAAATCATATCAATCCTCGAAAATGTTTTATGTCTTTCTGAAAAGTAAGTAAATTCCTTTGCATTGTCATTTATATATCTCCAAGCATCCACCAATTCTAAATTTTCCATCAATTCGAAACAGATCTTCGGCAATTTGCCCTGTGTCTCTTTAATATTTTTCTCAGAAAGTCTATCCATTTTTGGTGAAATTACCCCATTCCAATCACCCATGACACACCAATGATCATATGCAAACTCTGATAATTTTTCCATAAGTCCAGTATAAAACCTTGTTTTATCTTCATTAGGAGCATAAATGCCCACTATCAAAATTTTTGTACCCTGAATGGTGATTTCAACTCCCACAAATCTGCCACTATCATCCAATAATATCAATTTAGGAGACAATTGTGAATTAATATAAAGAACCACACCATTTTTTTTAATCCTGCCGAAATAAATTCTTCACCCAAATTTTTACAAATTAAATATTTAGAATCTTTCTTCTTAATATGAGTTTCTTGTAAACAAATTATATCCAATTTTAATTTTTTCAAATAATGAAATACTTTCTTTCTCTTCTGCGACGAATTGGCTCCATTTATATTCCGTTAGATATTTGTAATCCATTTTTAAGCATGTATTTTAGAAAAGTCTGTGCCTGTTGCTCCCTTTGATCCATCATCATCCTTTTCTTCCTCTACCTGTTTCTGTTGACTTTGTTTCCCAGGAATTATATCCATATCTTTGAGTTTATCTTCTTCCATGTCTTTTGAAGCTTTTCTCAAGAAATCCCTTGCTTTTTGAACAGTATTTAATCGATACTTCTGTTGTCTAAATGTAAAAATCACTCCCTCTGGAACATCCCATCTAAATTGAATTTTACATTGTTTAAGTTTTTCTGTGAAGAAAGCGTAATCTTTTCTCTTACGTAGAAGCCTAACAGGAATTTCCTTCATCACCTGTATTTCTTTACCGTCAATTTTGAAGACATTGTTAAAATGATGTTGCAAAACCATATCTCTGGTCCTCTTTTTTAAAAAATAAACAAGCACATCTCTTGGGATTTTTTTTATTGTTGCATATCTGGAATTAATTCTATAAACTTTGTCTATTTCAAATTCCATCTGATCTTCGTTCCTGTCAAAGGATTTTGCCAAAACATTAACAATTTTCTCTCTGATATCTTCACCTGTTTCCTCAGGAATTGCACGGAATCTCAAGCAATGTTCTTTATCTCTAAGTTCCATAACAGCAATATAGTCCAAATTTTTTTCCAATTCCATATTTGTAATATCTATTCTATTCTCTAAGGTTTGCACCTTATCTTTAACATTTTTTACATCCTGTGTTAATTGCCCAATGTTATTTTTAATCTCACCCACTTCTGTTTTAATATGATCTTGTAAATCTTTAAAATCCTTTTTCATATTGCAAAATTCATCTTTAAGTTGTTGTCTGTCCTGTTTCATCTCTTGTTTCAACTCTTGTTTAAAATCACTAAATCCCTCCATAATTTTCTGGAACATGTCCATCCCTTCCTGTGTATCAATTGAAACTCTTCGCTCCAAAACTTTGGCTGTTTTCCTAGTTGTCATTCTTGAAAAAAAAAAAAAACCTTTTCTATTATTAGCCAATGTAGAGGCAAACAGTTTCTTTTCTCCCAGCAAAAAAAAAGTTAATATTCCAGGCCTGTTTAACCAACACAGTTCTTATCTCCAGCACATTCAGGAATGTAAAACAAATCCAGTTCTCAGCATCCAACAGTTAGTAAGATACACGAACAGCAGATTCGTTCAAAAAAAAAATTTAATCCAAAATAAAAAAAAATATTCTCAGATATATTTCCTTCAAATAATCAAATCATCTTATCTAATAAGGTGCCTCTTATCCGTTTAATCTTTGTAATTCCAGCTTTAAGCCAGCTTTTTGTCATAAAAAATAAAGCAGGTTCTTTGAATTGCTCCCTTCTTCCTTAGCTTTGTATAATACGAAAAAAGTGTGAGTCACCCAAGTTTCTGAGTTGCCGATTCGTAAACAAGTCTCTTTTACGATAGTAATTTAAGTTAGTTGATAAGATTTAGACAGAAGGAGGCTAGCTCGTTAAAAACGTTTTTAAAAGAGAAAGAAAAAAACGTCTCGCTTACTTTCAGCACAGCCTGTTGGAAATCCAGACTCTGTCTTCCGCTGCTAGAAATGCCTTCTTATCTCAGGGGGATTCCTGATCAAATCTAGCAATCTACAGCTCGACGGAGTTCTGTGGATAATCTCTTCGGTTCCCCTTTTATCTTGGAGAACATTTACGCCAGTCAAAAATTCCTCTTGACTGGCTTTTAACTGAAATAAGCTTCCTCTGAGATAGAGCTCACTCAGAGACAATCACCAGCCAGCACTCCTTCCAGGAAGTCAATTGCTTATCCTTCTTAAGCTACTGAAAATACATTGTTGAGAGAAAGGACACTGAATTAGCATTAGAATATAATTAATAGCCTTAATTGTTGCTTTCTGTGAGAAAATGTACTTGCTGTCTACTAGCTTCTAAGAAGCCATTCCTAGTGAACAGAAGACACAAGTTGATTGTTCTGTTCTGAGTCTATTATAGGGTTGCCAGGTCTCTGGTTTTTGCCTTACATATACAGAAGCAGCAACAGTGGTTCCATGCACTCAACTCAACCCCCTTAAACCCACTGATGATGCACCTTGTTGGTTTTATGATGGTTTCTTTCTTGCCCAATAGTGGTAAAATAGAATTCACATACTGGGAAGTGTGGCTGCAGTTATTCCGAAGCTGTTGCCTATGAAGGTAAACCTAACCATGTGTGTTTTTTCTCTGTCAACTCAATTATTACTCACTGGAATTGGGTTGGCTGTCAAAGTGAGTGTATAGCAGCCCATAAAGTAGACAGAAAAGTAAGAATCTTCTTACTCTTACTCATTTCTCAGACCTCTTTCTGAAGTGAAGGGTCAAATCTGTAAAGGTGTTTGGAGCAGCCGTGTTAAAAGTTGGGGGCAGGGCGTTCCAGGCAGGGATTTGCCAACCCTGCTTGGATATGGATATCTTTGCAGAGGATCCCTAGTCAAACTTTACCAACATCACTATCCAAACTGTATCTACTGAAAAGTCCTACTGAGTTCTATGGGGCTTAGTCCCTTAGTAAGTGTGTTTAGAATGGCAGCCTTCAGGGGCATCCATCTTTACTCCCGAGTGCTCCCATCTAACATCTCCACAACACTAGACTTTCTTCTTACAATGGCCTTTTGGTGACTGGCCTGGCCTGAGGGTACTTAAACCCCTCTTGGCAGAAGCAAGTAGGGTAGATTAAATGTTCCCTACCCAGGCTCCATCTTTTAGCTAAGATTTCTATCTTAATTTCCAATCACAGAAATGTTTTTGTTTGAATTGTATGCTCCAAGCAACTGTGGTTGATGCTTAATGTATCATGCTTAATGACATCACTCAGGCTCGCCCCGTGACATCACTAGGGTCTCCTCGTAAAATCTCAGGGTTTGGCATGCTTCTGACCTGGCAACCCTAGTCTGTTATTCAGAGGTAACCATATGAACATTACTTGGTCTCATTTTAACTCTATGTGGAGTTCAGAGATTATGATTGTTCTTTTGTGAGAAATTTGCAAACCACAATATATTAAAGAACTAGAAATATGACTGATTCTACTTCAACAGGCTTCTGTTATAGCATTGCTACTGAAAACTGACCTTTGTTCCTGCATTTTGCTGCATGTGACTAATAATGCATACCACTTTCAGATTCCCCAACCCACTGCTCTCGCTATAGCCATCTTCTCTCTCTGTCTCTCTGTGCAGAGCAGCCATTTTGATACGTACATGTGTGCATTTGTATATCAAATTAAAATGGGTGTGGGAATGTGGTGATCACTTCTGTCTGAATTCCTGGAACAAGGATTGGCCACTGTGGGAACAGAATTCTGGGATAGACTGGGCCTTTGGTCTGATCCAGCAAGGCTCTTCTAATGGGTGGCCAGCCTGGCGGAAGTCGGGCCGGTGGAAGCCCTGAAAACAGGGCATTCTGAGGGCATGGCAGGGAAGAGCCACAGGGTGGATCTTACTTGAGATCCTTCTCACATTCAGACCCCTGGGTCCCAATCCCCCCAAACTTCGCCGGCCAAAAGGCCAGCACAGTAAAATAACTCTAAAATTTCCATTGTGGCCTATAGGGAGCTTACTCTCTGGGAGGCCTGTTCATCAGAACTGGCGGTTCCTGGCTGGCTCATGCAGGCAGCTTCCAAAGGAGCCAGCGTTCAGCTGGACCAGTGGCTTCCGAGAGGGAGGAAGATCCTGTGGAGCATTAAGCCGGCTCCTCCTCTGCCAGCTCCCCTTCCAATGCCTCTCCAGCATTTGGATTGGTCTGCCTGGTGGCTTTAGCAGTGTGGTGTTAAGGAACTGACTTTAAGCTGCACTGTTTCACCTTTTCCTCCGAAACAAACTCTCATTGCCAGCAAGCCTAGTGAGAAATTGTTCTCGTGCATTGGTAGCAAAGCAAGGCATTTTCAATTTTAAGATAATTTCCTTCCTGTCCTGCATAAAAATGCATCTTCAGCTGGCAGAAAATTGGCATTTTTCACTTGCATCTGGATGTGAAGGGAAAATATTGTCATTTCCTTCAGCTTTCTAAAACCAAAGAGGCTGTTCATAGACCGTGTTAGTACTTAGAGGGTGCAGTCCTAATGCATCACAGTCAATGTGGTTTCCTCCTCCCAGTGTGTTCAATGGGAAGAGGATCACAGCTGGTATAAACTGACAGAACCAGTCCCTGTTATTATATCAGCTTTCAGCAGCTTCAGAATGGGTCTGTAGTTAAGTGACTGATTTTTGCTAAGGAAGCATTATAGCTGTTTTAGTTCTTGCTCTACCTCACACACACACTTACTTTCTGATACACCTTTCAGATTCTCCGCTGAGGACTAAAGCTGAACAGATGAAACAATCATTTTCTCCATACCCCAAATATATTTGTTTGGTCTGCTTTTCACAGTGGTCCTACTCACTCTGATGCTCCTGAACTGGCTTGTGGATTGGAATGCAGCTCCCATTTGGATTACACATTTATCTGAATTTTGCATTGCATTTTTGGTGTGCAAAAAGCACCTACAAAATACATATTTTATGTGAAAGATGCATACAAAATTAGAATTTTACTGGTGAATTTTATTGAAAAGTGTGCATTTTACGTGAAAAGTATGCACAAACCGTGTACCATGGGATGGGGAGCAATTGCAGGCAACAGGATGAAACGAGACAGCATGGATGTATGATTGAGTGCCAGTGAGACCAAAACAGAATGGAATTAGCTGCTCACCCCATCCCTAGTTGATATACCTGACTGTTGGTCATATGTGAGGAACTCCTTGGAGGATTGGTAACCAATTACAAATTTGCAAACCTCACCTTAGATGGATGGGTCCCCCCCCCCACTAGAGGTATGTCTTTTTCCAAGTCATCAATAAAGCAATGCCAGGTACCTTGGAGGGAAAGATTCATGGTGTGATGTCAGTTTCATCCATAGCCTGGCTGGCTGACTCTGGCCAGGGCAGAAGATGTTTGTGTGGAGTTTTGAGGGTTTTCCTCCCTCATGCTTGGCCATTTGCTTTTTACTTATCTTCCTATTTACTGTAATGGAAAATGGAAAAATAAACATGTTTTTTAATCCCTGCTATGAAAGATAGAATCACTGAATACTTCTGCAGATCTGAATTAAAGCTGCCCTTTGATTAACTGCTTGTCACTGTGGAGCTCATAAAAAGTATAGGACTCTCTCTAATGGAATTTCAGTCATTGTTATTGCAAAGTGCAAGAGAAGGATCAGTGTATAATTATAATGCAACCTTCAGCTGTAAGGGTAGAGTGAGGGTTTGTGGACTGAGCTGTTACATTCTGAAATTTTTATTCTAGTGCAGAGTTCTACACCTAGGAAAAAGAAACCAAATGCACAGTTATAAGATGGAGGAAACTTGGCTCAGCAATACTACATGTGAGAAGGACTTTGGAATTGTTGTTCATCACAAGCTGAATATAAGCCAACTGTGTGATGTGGCTGCAAAAAAGGCAAATGTTATTTTAGGCTGCATTAACATAAGTATAGTTTCTAAGCTGTGTGAAGTATTAGTTCCCCTCTATTCAGCACCAATTAGGTCTCATCTTGAGTGCTGTGTCCAATTCTGGACACTCCACTTTAAGAAGGATGCAGACAAACTAGAATGGGTTCAAAGGAGGGAAACAAGGATGATCAGGGGACTGGAAACAAAGCCCTATAAGGAGACACTGAAAGAACTGGGCAAGTTTATCTTGAGAAGAGAAGACTGAGGGGAGATATGATAGCATTATTCAAGTATTTGAAAGGTTGCCACACAGAGGAGGGCCAGGAGAGTGCAGGACGCTGAATAACGGACTCAAGTTACAGGAAGCCAGATTTCTCCTGAACATCAGGAAAACCTTCCTAACTGTTAGAGCGGTATGGCCATGGAACCAATGACTTAGGAAGGTGGTGGGCTCTCCAACATTGGAGGCGTTCAAGAGGCAGCTAAACAGCCACCTGTCGGGTATGCTTTAAGTTGGATTCCTGCATTGAGCAGGGACTCAGACTTGATAGCCTAATAGGCCCCTTCCAACTCTAGTGTTCTATGATTCTGTGATTCTATAAACATCCAGTTACTTAAAATACACAATAAAACTGCCCCATTAAAATACAAACATCCATAATTAAAATATGCAATAAACAATCCCATTAAAACAAAACAGCAATTTAAACAGGACATTCAGGTTGAGTCTTTATGGTCTTTTCTAGAAAGAAGAGAAAGTAAATTAAATCTGCACTGACAACTTCATCCATACATTTGCACATAGAGTCACTTTGGTTGAGATAAACAAATGGGAGCAGAGGAAAAACAAATGTGTTACACATCCTTTTATTCCTAAGCTGATCTCAGATTCCCCAGTACACATGCAGTTGACTTGGCTTATTTATCCCTGTACACAAATCTCTGAATTCAGTAGTTTCAAACAATATTTATGTAGTGTTCATAGGTCATGGCATACATGAACAATATGGCTTATCCTGTGAAATAGGCTTGTTTTTTTATCCCCATATTGCAGATGAAGGGTTCAGGCTGAAAGATGTGACTCAACAAGGGGCATCAAGCGAGGCCAAAATGAAACATTGCACATAGAAGTGAGGATGATACGGACCCATGCCTCCTTCCTGCAGTTCCATGGTGATGCGCCTATAAGAAAACTGCACTGTGTGATATAATATTGTTAGCACTTCCTCCATCCCTGCTGCTTGACCAATTATTCTAATGAAGTTGAGTGGGGTTTTGGAAAACCTAAACACAATTGCCGCCCTGGGCTCTTGCTAGGAGGAAGGGCGAGATATAAATCAAATAATAAATAAATAATAAATAAAATGATGTCACATCACACATTTTTCATTATTTTAGCTATTTGTCAGTGCAGTTAATGTGGGTTGGTGATGCTCATGTGTCTCCTGATCATGCAGGGGTAGGGAACTTCTGGTCCTCTGACTTCACCTCCCAGACCCTGCCCTCCTCAGCCTGATTTCCCCCACTGCTCAATGGTTTCTGCTGATCATCTGAGTAGCAGGGGTAGATTGTGGGGAGGGGAAGTTGATACCTCATCTCCCCCACTATCTGTCCTTCTGCAGTGTTCAGATGATTGGCAGGAAACAGCTGATTCTCAGGGAACCCCCGCTCTGTGCTCGGTTTACTTACCGGGCCGCGGGGTGAGATTTGCGGCCTGGAGTGAAGCCCAGCAGCCATCAACGAAGAGGGCAGGTGCGCCTGAACTGGCATGATGTCATCAAGGCAAGCGGCCGGGCCTATTTAAGCTCGCGCCGGCTCCTCCTCTCCCTCTTCTTTATTTGACACCCACCCTACCCTCCCTCTGCTGCAGTGTGATTAATTTGGTCACTTCGGGGCCGACTAGGAATTTTTGGCTTGCCTGCGCCTTTAGCCGGCGGGTTTCTTTTGCCTGTTCCACACTGTGGTTAGCGGTGAGGGTGCTCAGGGTTAGCATGGGTGTTGTTCTGTGTTTATTAGGTTAATTTGGCTGTTTGACTTAATATTTTAATTGGTCGCTTTATGGCAAGGAAGTGCAGAAAGGTTAAGGGTGAAGGGCAGCTAGGTGACACCTTTAGGCACCTTTGGAGGTGATAGGCGATTCTGGAGGCCTGCAGCTCAGGGTTGTATGGCCCGAGGGCAGGATACGGGTCACCTTTGGGGCCAACAGGTCTCATCCACTCGGAGTTTCAGGGCACCGGGGGAAGGTGGTGACACCTGTTTGCCTTCCTACACACCACATGGGTGTGGTCAAGCAGGGGGTTGGCAGATTGGCACCCCCTTGCCTGGCAGGGGTTGAATCGCCCCAGTAGCTGCAAGCAGGCTTTGCCTGACTCACCAAGATAATCCCGCACTTATGTTCCCCTCTGCAAGTTCATTATTCTGATATGGATTTGGTTAATACAGTGGCCCGATATTTAACCCAATGCATAGTTGTGTCTGTGTCTTATTTCACCCCTGGGCCGCAAGAGAGAATGTGACTACAGTCCTACTACCAGTGAAGAGTCTCTAGTGGTTGGGGATGATTAGGATGATAGTCCCAACAACTTCTGGGAACACAAAGATGGCAAAGGTTGTTTAAAACACTATGATATGCTATTTCAGTTTGGAATGTTTCAGGTTAAGGAAGGCAATGGCCTGATTGTGTCAGTTTCCAAACTACTGTGTTGCCAGCAGCTGTTTTTAATCAATCCATTCAGATGTCTGTTTCAATAATTATAAAATCAATTCAGAGGTGCAGGGGTGGAGAGATTCTTCTACATTTGCTTGATCCCTGCTGAAAACACAGCTTCGTTTTCCCCCAACTGTAGATACCACCACATCCTGCATGTCTTGAAGGCCCTGTGTCACAGTTTATTTACTGTAATGCACCAGTTTGTGCCAGACCTGCTTGCTTTTATGAAGAATGTTACATAATGGGCTGAGATGGACTATTGTGAGTTTGGACAATGGCCCCTTATATGATGTTTACTAAAATGTCTAATGGATAACAAAACAAATTTATATTTGCCCACCATGATTTAGAACATGCAAAGACTGACTACATGGACCATTTGCAGCTTTGGAGCTTTTAGCATGTGGAATTGCTACGAGTGTTTTAATAAATCAGAAGAGACCAACCTACTTGATATTCCCATGAGCAAACTGACTCCTGGGGAAGTGATTTGCAGGCAGCCAAGCACAGCTATTATTTTGGTATTCTAGCACATACATGAATTAATAAAAACAGGTGAATTTTGAAATCTAGCCATTCCAAGTTCTTTTGATTGCAAATGACTTCCTACAAATTTACAGCTTCTATTTACTTTGCTGCTTCTAATGAATGTGATAATTCAAAGAGGTTGGATCTAATCTGGAGTATAAACTATTCAGAAAATCTGAAGTTCATGCATCTGAAAGGATAGAGGAATTTCAGCTGGAAAAATGACATGTCAAAAAACTTTTTAAATAAAGAATTATTGATATAGTTTGCACAGCAGACTGCAATACTGCTTTGTTGTTGTTTTGCAACATGATCCTATGTAACAGCTGTGATGTTTTTCAGCTTGAGATATTTTAATTTTGGGGGACTGACTTGATATTTTGTGTGCCAGAATGCAATCTATGCATACCATATGGGGCTTACTCCATAAATACATGATGTGAAGTGTTTAAGCATTTGTTAGAGAGATGGAAATGGGCTACTATCCATTAGATTATGCCAGACAAAATGAATCTGCACGAATGCATCTGTTTGTATGAAAGACTGATTTGTTTGGAGAATTGATATTTATTGTTTATGAGCATTCCTATCCCTGGCAACAGACCATAGTCTAGCAGTGGGGCCCTATAGGCTGCTGCATTAGTAAAACATGGCAATAGGGTCTGAGCTTGGACACAAGTGATAGGGATCTCCCGCGAAGCAGAATTAGAAACACTGCTTTATTTCCCAATAATTGATTCATTCTTTAATGCATACTGTTATTTGCCCTCCTGCAGAGTTAGCCTATCTGTAGAATTAGAATTCATGGTGGCATTTTAAGGGTAAGTGTGCCCATCTGTGCTCATTATTTGTTGAACAAAGCATCAAGTGATGTAGTGCATATATGACTGAGCCTTCATAGATGAAATGACAACAGAATTTTTCATAGCATACCATATTGTTACAAACAAAATGCCCCAGTCCCTTTTAGGGGTCCTGGTGGCTTGAGTTTGCTCCCAATACTCACCCCAATAGAGTTCAGAAACGACAAAACAAGATGGAGGAAGAGTATATTTATTACTAACACGTGCACGTGGAGAAGCAGCCAAGGCTAGTTCTGACCAAGCTGAGCACAGCTTGCACCAACCTATACTGTCCTGGGCGGCCTTCTTTGGGAACTCCAAATATGGGGGTATTGTGTGGACTAGTAGTTTGATGTAACCATTGGTATTGGATGAAGTCTGTCACTAATTCCTTTAAGCTCAGGCGTACTTCTGGCTTCAAAGGGAATTGGCGTACTGGAGTTGGGCCTGCCCCAGGCTTCAATCTAACCTTCACTGGTTCAGCATTGACCGCACGAGCAGGATTATTCTTTCTGGCCCAAACATCAGGGTGAATTCCTTCCGGAGGTTCCCACTGTTGTTTCTCTTTAACTTCCGGCTCCCCCCTTAAGATCATTTGGAAAGCGCATTCTTGCCGCTTTGGTATCACCACTTCCAAGGTGTTTCCTCTAAAAGTAATTTGGGCCTGGAGCTTTGCTAGAAGATCCCTTCCAAATATTGCAATAGGGCAACCATCCGAAACCAAAAACTGATGTGTAAAATATTGTTGTTTATCTTCTCTTCCTGGAAGGTGTACCTGTATGGGTTGGGACAAAGGGATTCGACGGCGCTTTCCTTCTATTCCCATTACATCTTTAGTTTCTTTGCTGAGGGTCAAGGGTAGACGGGACATTGCTCGTGAGATCATAGAGAAGGCCGCTCCTGTGTCCACTAGTCCTTGGACTGCCAAGTTATTGAGGGTAAGAGACACATATGGTTCTTCCCACGAGCCGCCCTCATATCCCGTCCACCTTCATTCTGATTCCTCGTCCTGCCCTCTAGCGGCCGCAATCCAAACATAGGGTGGATTCGGGTCAGAACCTGAAACTGTCCTGGGTTCCTTATACCAGTCCCGAGAAACAGGGACCTCTCTTCCATCCCGACGTCCATCTTGACGGGCCCTAGGAACCCTCTCACTTCTACAGTCCTTTGCCCAATGGCCTTTCTTCAAACATTGTGCACACTGGTCCTTCTCTAGTCGCCTCCTTGGTCCTCTTTTTACATTCCCTTGCTTCACTCCAACCGCCGCTGCGATCATATCACATTGTCTTTCAAGCACACTACATTGTTTCTTCATCAGTCTTCCCTCTTCCTTCTTACTTGCTTCATCCCTATTTACGTAGACCTTGAACGCAATGTCTATTATTTGTCCAAGTCCCATACCCATCACTCCTTCCACCTTCTGCAATTTCTTTCGTATGTCTGTAGAACTTTGGCCAATAAACAAGGAAATTAGGAGCCTTTGGTTTTCAGCAGCCTCGGGATTAAGGGTAGTAAATCTCCGCATAGCTGTAGTGAGGCGGTTAAGGAAAGCAGAGGGAGTTTCCTCTTTTTCCTGATGAATTTCATATAATTTTGCCACATTCATTGGTTTAGGGATGGCATGCCTAAGTCCATATAAAATCAGCTGTTTATACGTGGTGATTTCAGGGGCCGCTGCTCCTGGGGTTTGGATCCACCTACGAGGTTCTACTGTTGGTAAAACACGTGCTGGGGCCAAACCGGGCACGTTGCCACCTTGTCTCTGCTCTTCTAATGCGAGAGCATTGGCTTGGGAAAGTACCAATGACTTCTCCTCCGGACTGAGGAGGGTATTCATTAATGTCTGTATATCTGTCCAAGTGGGGTGGTGGCTGGCAAAAATAGTCTTCCACAATTGGCAGTGCTTATCTTGATCTTCTCTCAAACCTGGCATCTGATTTTTCCAATTAAACAGATCAGATGTAGTAAAAGGCACATGCACATAAGCAATCTGTCCATGTCCATCAAGCATTTGTCGCATCGGTCCCATAAAGGTACCGCCAGCCAAAACATCTTCTGATTCGGGGTTGCCTCTATCTGTGCCTTTTAAAGTGGAGGTTAACTGTGTGCCACTTCGCAGGGTCATTCCCTCATTCTCTTTCCTAACTTCCTCAATTATGCGAAGGCGTGGTTGTATTGTTTGAGGCGAGGCTCCTAAATCCTGGCTTTGTAGTACAGAATGGGTATAACGGTCTAAAATATCATATTCTTGTCTTAGCCGCCTTAAAGATTGACTTAAATCCTGGAACGTTACTGCAGTTCCGGACGGAGTTCCAAAACTAGTAGACTGAGTTTGCGGGGCAGTCGACTGTTGGTATGTTGGGGGCTGGGTTTGAGGTGGCGGAGTCTGAACTGATGGCAGAGTCTGAACTGGTGGCGGTTGAACCGCCTGTAGTGGCACTGGTAGTGCTGGTGCTGGTAGGGGAATCACCGGAGCCTGAGGTGGTGGTAAAGGAATCATGGGTGGGGCTGTAGGTGAAACTAAACATTCCTCTTCTTCTGCCTGGAGGACTGGGGGCTTAGTTTTCAATTTCTTCCCCTCATTAATTTTACATTGAGCCAGCGCCATTGCCAGCACACATTCTTGTGGGGGGTCTAGGCAGATGGCTCTCCAGCCCCGTGCATACCACCATGAGGTTGCCTCATCTGGTAGCAACTCGTAGAGGGTGGCTTCCAACTGTCTAGCCTTAGTGAGATTGAATGTCCCACCCGATGCCCAACCAATTCCCAGCCCCACCCATTCTTCATTACAAAACGTTGACAATAGTTCTTCGTTCGGGATGGGCCCTCCGGAATAACACTTGTTTTAAATCTAAGAAAATTTTGCAAAACACATTCAAGGGGGGTCATTTTCCAATCGCCCTTTTTCTTTTGACTCTTTGCAGGCTTCCTCGCAACCTTCTTCCCCTCTGCCCCCTCCTGTTTCGATGCACCTTTCCGCATCCTTCCCGTGTCCAGTCCCCTCTGCCCTCTGCAGATGACGTACGACACTCGGGTAGCCTACCTGCCTTCTACCAGGGGAGATGTCTGAGACGAAACGACGGACAGATGACGTACAACACTCGTTTCCCTGTTTTCGTGGCCCAGCCTCTCGTGAGGTATGGGAAACGCACTACTGCAGGTCCGCACTCACTTCAGGGTAATCCACCTGGGGATACGCCCTGTCTCATACACACACTTTCACACGTCACTCTCTTCACATTTAAGCCCACTGGGCTCCTTACCACTGTCGACCAGAGACGTTGGAACGTTCAATCCCCCGCTCCACTCCAACCTTGTTTCAATTTTAAAAGGGAGTCATTTTGGCGCCTCCTCAGCGCCTCGGATCGCTCTCACAGGCTCTGGCGGGCTCAATACGGCCCAGAGCGCTCTTTCCCAACCTCCTGTGGACCACGCCCGAGACACACAGAGGAGCGTGAAAAATGAGTCCCGGTGGAAGTCGCCAGTTTGTTACAAACAAAACGCCCCAGTCCCTTTTAGGTGTCCTGGTGGCTTGAGTTCGCTCCCAATACTCACCCCAATAGAGTTCAGAAACGACGAAACAAGATGGAGGAAGAGTATATTTCTTACTAACATGTGCACGTGGAGAAGCAGCCAAGGCTAGTTCTGACCAAGCTGAGCACAGCCAGCCTTCTTATTAACTTTGATATGTTAATTACATCAGCATCATCAAGCATCATTCTAATACATGCCCCTTACAAGAAATCATGTGCTTTACAAGAAATCAGTACGTGCAGTTTCTATCTTTCTTAATGTTGCTTCCCTATAACATTCCATTGCCCTTTTATGGTGTTGTTTTTCACTTGTTTTTCACTTCAGCACAGTTGTTTTCCTCATTGTTATCAGAGCACTGTCTATGCGGTCAGCATCATTTTTATCTCAAAGCAGGCACAATATTCATTTCAGTAAACAAGGCCACAGTAAGCAAAATACATTTTTAACTAAGCAAATAAAGTCCAGTGTCACAATATGGTTTGTATGTAGAAGTTCCCAAATTCAGTCCATTGCATCTCCAAGGGTGTGTTTGTGTGTGTGTTTTAAAGGATCAAGTAGCGGGTGGTATGAAAGACCTCTGCCTGAAAAAGTCACTGCCAGACAGGCCAGAGACAGTACTGGGCTAGATGGATATAATCTCGTCATAATCTGACTAGGATAAGGTTCCTATGATCCTATGCACAGCACAAGCAATGCTTTTAATTAGAGTCATTTTGCAGATTTGCAGAGGAACCTGTGACTGAGTAATCAAATGACAACAAATCCAAGTGTTTTATTTGTACAACGGCTAGAGAATTTATTTGAAGAGCTCTCTCATTAAATAAATAAATAGAGTAATGTCCGTACTTTGGACACCGGTTCTAAGCTAATTCTTTGGGAAGAGGATATAATGAAGTCAGTTCCAACAAATGACTGGCTAAGTGTCAGAATGCGAGTCAGGAATCTTCAGGGTCTGTGCAACAAAGCTCACTATCCTTGCTTTATCTCACTTTTAGAAACCTTATGTCACGTGGTTTGGAAGACTATAATAATGATTTTTGTCCAGCACTTTCAAGTTTTCAGAGCATTTTGCATGCTTCATATAATAATAATAATAATAATAAAATTTTATTTAGCAGACGCCCATCTGTCCGACTGAACGGACACTCTGGGCGACGTACAATATAAAATACAATATAAAATACAATCTGCTCATATACATAATCATCACATTATTAATATCATAGCATCTGATCTAGTTGTACTCCAGCCATGCAAAGTAAATTAGTATTATTATCCTCTATGTTGTTTCTGGGGGGGAGGGGGAGAGGCTGAGAAAGAATGCCTAAGGTCACTTACTGAAATTTTATCTCGGAACTACCTGATTCGTAACTTACTTGATTAGCTCCTGCGCTGTGAATTTTGCAGTAGAATAGTCAGTTATGAAGTAAGCAGCTCTTTGGGAAAGGTTCTTCACTGACTGCCTTAACAGCCTAAAGCATCAAGGGTTTTAGTCCATATATTGCGCCTCCAAACAAATGTACTCAGAGTGCTTTATTTTAGCTCAGAACAAATTTTCTTATTCCTGGCTTCCAACTTGGACAAATTTTTTATTCCTTATTGTTCAATACTTTGGCAGAAACAGTCAGGTGGGCATCATTCTCAAGGAAAGCTTTGACCGATTGCTTTAAAAATAAATGATACTCTGAATCGAGAGAGAAGGTTCATTAAAATACTAACTGAAGAACTCTCATCATTCTTTTCCCATTGCATTTGATGTCGCCTGAGAGACAGTTATATATTATGTTTATTTTTAGAGTCTATTGTTCTCTTCAAATCGAGTCTGCACATGAAAAATAGCAGAAATGCTTGGTGATGGAACTTAATTTAAGAGAGTGAGATACTCCACATTCTCTTCTCATTTATTATTATTAAAGGAATTTTCTTCTCAAGTAGCACTTTTTGTTTTTTAAAAAATAAGAGTTTGGCTTTCAGATATGAGGGAAAATCTTAGTAAGAATTGGTGGTTGTTTCCAGTGACCTAGATTGAAAAAAAACCTGTAGCTTTTATTAAGTGTTTAATGACATTTATGAGCCAGAACTAGAGTGTCACTTGCTCTGGTTTTTAATCATAAGCTTTGTAGCACTTAAAAAGGAAAGCACTTTAATTTAATTTCAGGGGTGTGGGGTGTTTAATCAGATTGACCTGCTCTCCTGCTCCATTTCCTGCACAAAGTTCTGAGAAATCAGACTACTTCTGTTGGAATGCACTTGAAAAAGGATGACATATCTTTTCAAAGGCAATATGTGTAAAGGACCAAGTGCATTAATTGACAACTTTGATCCTTGTTAATACAAGTCAACAGAGAAAATAATGGTGCACATTCTTTTTCTCCTGTAATCAGAGGCGAGCTGTAAATGCTCTTTCTTCTGTGTTAAATTGTCACGGATGAAGGAGATGTATTTGCGTTGCTTCCACAAAAACGGTGAGGGGGGCGGGGGAGAAAGAGAAATTTGCCAGCTGTTTAAGGCATAGCTTTAAAGCAGTACCTTGGGAACATCTAAGCAGATGTTAGCAGGAGAATATAAAATTGAAGAGCACTGTGCAGAGACGCTCCAATTAGATTCAGAAAGTGACACCTGCTATTTCTGTTTGTCATCTTCTATGTGGCAGCTTTCAGGGCTTTTTATTGTCATGATATGCTTTCTCCTTATTCATGTCCTATTGGATTATTGGTGTTTTGTTTTTCCTTTGTAGTAGGGCTCCTACTAGGAGGAAGGGTGGGATATAAATCTAATAAACAAACAAATGAACAAACATAAATGCTAGAGGAACAGTCCAACTCATAAGAACATAAGAACATAAGAAGAGCCTGCTGGATCAGGCCAGTGGCCCATCTAGTCCAGCATCCTGTTCTCACAGTGGCCAACCAGGTGCCTGGGGGAAGCCCGCAAGCAGTGCAAGAACACTCTCCCCTCCTGAGGCTTCCGGCAACTGGTTTTCAGAAGCATGCTGCCTCTGACTAGGGTGGCAGAGCACAGCCATCATGGCTAGTAGCCATAGATAGCCCTGTCCTCCATGAATTTGTCTAATCTTCTTTTAAAGCCATCCAAGCTGGTGGCCATTACTGCATCTTGTGGGAGCAAATTCCATAGTTTAACTATGCGCTGAGTAAAGAAGTACTTCCTTTTGTCTGTCCTGAATCTTCCAACATTCAGCTTCTTTGAATGTCCACGAGTTCTAGTATTATGAGAGAGGGAGAAGAACTTTTCTCTATCCACTTTCTCAATGCCATGCATAATTTTATACACTTCTATCATGTCTCCTCTGACCCGCCTTTTCTCTAAACTAAAAAGCCCCAAATGCTGCAACCTTTCCTCGTAAGGGAGTCGCTCCATCCCCTTGATCATTCTGGTTGCCCTCTTCTGAACCTTTTCCAACTCTATAATATCCTTTTTGAGATGAGGCGACCAGAACTGTACACAGTATTCCAAATGCGGCCGCACCATAGATTTATACAACAGCATTATGATATCGGCTGTTTTATTTTCAATACCTTTCCTAATTATCGCTAGCATGGAATTTGCCTTTTTCACAGCTGCCGCACACTGGGTCGACATTTTCATCGTGCTGTCCACTACAACCCCGAGGTCTCTCTCCTGGTCGGTCACCGCCAGTTCAGACCCCATGAGCGTATATGTGAAATTAAGATTTTTTGCTCCAATATGCATAATTTTACACTTGTTTATATTGAATTGCATTTGCCATTTTTCCGCCCATTCACTCAGTTTGGAGAGGTCTTTTTGGAGCTCTTCGCAATCCCTTTTTGTTTTAACAACCCTGAACAATTTAGTGTCGTCAGCAAACTTGGCCACTTCACTGCTCACTCCTAATTCTAGGTCATTAATGAACAAGTTGAAAAGTACAGGTCCCAATACCGATCCTTGAGGGACTCCACTTTCTACAGCCCTCCATTGGGAGAACTGTCCGTTTATTCCTACTCTCTGCTTTCTGCTTCTTAACCAATTCCTTATCCACAAGAGGACCTCTCCTCTTATTCCATGACTGCTAAGCTTCCTCAGAAGCCTTTGGTGAGGTACCTTGTCAAACGCTTTTTGAAAGTCTAAGTACACTATGTCCACTGGATCACCTCTATCTATATGCTTGTTGACACTCTCAAAGAATTCTAATAGGTTACTGAGACAGGACTTTCCCTTGCAGAAGCCATGCTGGCTCTGCTGCAGCAAGGCTTGTTCTTCTATGTGCTTGGTTAATCTAGCTTTAATAATACTTTCTACCAGTTTTCCAGGGACAGAAGTTAAGCTAACTGGCCTGTAATTTCCGGGATCCCCTCTGGATCCCTTTTTGAAGATTGGTGTTACATTTGCCACTTTCCAGTCCTCAGGCACGGAGGAGGACCCAAGGGACAATGAGCTTTGCCATCTTGAAGCTCCAATGAGCTTTGCCATCTTGAAGAGTTCTTTAAAGAGTTATTGTGAGGAATCCCAAATGATATAACGTCATGACTTGGAAAATGCCATTACATAAAGTATAATTGGGTGATGGGTGGAGCAAATGTAATATTTGCTCACATTGCAGTCAAGACTCTGATGTCCAAAAAGCACATGCAACATTTTCCCCAGTCATTAGATCTGCTGAGGATTCTTTAGAATGAAGCTCTCTGATTCTACTGGAAATTTAATTTTTCCCAGCCAGTAGCTTCTCTGAGAATTACAACTCTGTCAACCTCTGAGGTCTCAACTTCCACCTGGCTATTATGCCATATCCATGGAGGGAGTTCCAAAGCTATGGTTCCACCACAGAGCAGACCTTTTCTCCAATATCACTCACCAAACCTCTGAAGGCCAGTAAAACTGGAAATGAGCTGTAGATTATCTTAAACGAAGAGCAGATCCAATTAGATATTCTAGTCCCAGACTATTTAGGGCTTTATAGGTAAAGATCACCATGCTGATTTGTTTCCAGAAACAAGATGGAAGCCAGGTTAGGCCTTCCAATATTGGTGAGATATGATCACTTGCAGAATCCTCCACTTAACAGTCTGGTCAGTATATTTTGAAACAGTTGGCTTCCAAATAATTTTTAGGGGCACCCCCACGTATGTAATGTAAAGTCAATGTGCAGGATGTTCTAGAGACATGCATGTTTTTTTATTTGTTGTAAACCATTGGTGTTTTTTTTAAAAAGAAAATAGCAGTATACAAATAAGTAAATAAATAACTGGAGAAGGGACAGGTCAAGAGTGAATCCATTAAGACAGACAGGAAGGTGCTACATTTGGAAGGGGGAGCAAAATTGCAACCTCTCCCCCTCCCCCCAATACTATCTGGGACTAAGGTCGGTGTATGCATTTTCTCTTAATGCTTGCCAGCAAATGTTTGCTTTAGAAAGCTGTGTAGATATATGAGCCCTTAGATGTGGCTGAGAATGATAAGAAAACTGCACATTGTGATAAGAAGGTCCCCTTTTGCAGCAGGATTGTAGATATAAGTTATTCAATTTTAAATATGGCACAGTCTTAGAAAAATGCACAGATTCCAATATGGTGGGAATTAAAAGTACAGCCTTTTTGTTGGTTTTTATATTTAACCCTTTCCATATCATATACAGGAATGTGTATGATACCATTTCTATAATTTTGAGATAAAGAAATCTTTCTTTGACTATTAAAATATATTTGAGTAAGCAAATTTTATGTACTTGAATCATTTTAATATTTGTGTTATAGACAAATATGTTATACAATATATCATACAGAGCTTCAACTAGCAAAATAATGGATATTCTTCTTGGCAATCACTCGTGACCGAGTAAGATTGTCTTCCAAAATAAAGTCTTTAACAAAGGATCTGTATCCACCGCCGATGTACCAGTTCATGACTAGGGGCTTCTGGATTTCACAGTCCTGCCCCTGTCATCATTCACTGATCGCCATGGGACTTTTGTTATGGAAGACGCCTGTGTGTGAATTTGTTTTATGTGGGGAGATCGGCGCACCACGATCAACACACAATCTTGACAGAAAAAGGCTTTGATCCAATGGCATGGGATACCACGACAATTGGAAGTCTTTTAGCTGCTGCAGCCTTCATCTGCCCTCACACCTGTTGTAACGTACACATTGTTATCCCCCGCCTGTTCTGCTGTTGAGGACTTTCTTGGATCGTTCTTTGTCTGGTTCCTCTCCCTTGACCTTACCGCCATGGGTGACCCTGCTGGGAGTACGTGACTCCCGACGGCATTGCTCACAGGGTTCATTGGAACACGCAAGCTCACTCACCACTGCAAGGTGACGATCCAGCGAGGGGGATAATAATGGAAAACTGAAGGAAAATATAGAAAAATAACTAGTTTTGATTGTAGAACAACCCAGTATAATTTTTATTTTATAATTATTTAACACAATTTGTCACTGGTTAACTGTAAATAAAACCTCTAAGTGGTTTACAAAGAATATGAATTATACATTAAAATTGTCAATAAAAATTAATATTAAAACAAATTTGTAAAAAAGCAAAATGAATAAAAACAGTCTTAAAATACACAGATGAAAATACACATCAGCTTTACAAGTTAAGGCATTAAAGAACATGTGAAACAGATAGTAGGCAGTGTATAGAACAATTGCACAGGCATTCATGTACATATTACCATATTTTGAAGCTGTTTTCTTCCTTGTCTCTCAGGTGAAGTATTACTTGCTTCTCTATGATCTGTACAAGTGGCCCTCCCCAATCTCTGAAGTAGCATTAATTCTGTCTGTCCATTTCTTCCGGTCAGGAAGGTTTTGAGTTCTAATAGTGCTGTTGCTTCAGCAGCTAAGCAGCTCAGACCAAGGGTTTATATAGAAGCTGCAGACTCCACCCATTCCTGGTTCTCAGTAAGGCCCTGATTTAGGCTAGGGTTAACACACACAGCTGCATATGCAGTTTGCTGGCAGCCCTGAAGCTCCTGCCTAGATTGCCATCTCACCTGCTCCTGTGGTCTGAGAACCTACCAGGAATGCAGACAAGCCATGTTGACAGCTCTTATCCTGGAATATCTGGATCTGACAGCTCCTCAGAGTCCCTCGCAGTGTGGAGATCTGCTGGGAGTATTTCCTCAGCAATTACTCCAAGAAGATGTCAGGTTCTAACTCTGGCCAGGTCTAAACCCTGACACTATCTTGAATTCAATTATCCATGATAGTTACTGTCTGAACATGTGTAATGAAATCTATAAAGAGGGCTCATCCTGCAAAAATAGTGACATTTCTGATAAAATCCTTCCTCTTCTTTGGCATAAAACAATCTAGAAGTCCATGCTTCCTGGGTCCAGCATCATCTTGTTCCCTTGCACATCCTTGAATTCTCATATCTATCCTAGACAAAGGCAATTTATAAAGGAGACACTTCCACAGTGTTTTTGCAGATACAAAGTTGGAAATTGTTGACATGTATGAATGGCTTTAATGTGTGTGGTCTCAAAATATTTGCAAGTGCTGCTCTGTTATACACTACAGCTTTTCAGGAACCTCAAATGTTATGCTGATTCTGGTGATATGTTATCTCTAGAAGTAGTACTGTTCTTTTACTTCTTCGCCATACATATATCATATTTGCTGGAATGCACAGGAGGAAAGAACTGATTCTCAAGTTAAAATCCATGTCACAATCCAGATACACCATGAAAGCTGTAAGAATACTTAAATATCTGTCAACAGTACTTCAGGATAGTGTGTATATTGTTCTTTTACAGATATGGCAGCATTTACCACTCTGGTATGCTCCAGATGTTTTGGATTACAACTTCCATGAGCCCAGCAAGCACAGCGGTGGTGCTGGTTAGGCCTGATGGGAATTATAGCCCAAAACATCTGGAGGGCATGAGGGTGGTGAAAGCGGTTTTGCAGGGTACTGAACGGATGCAAACAAGCTCCATTTCTTTGGTTCAAACAAGGTAAACTCTTTTTAGTTTATTTCTCAGCTGTCCAGTAGTTGTGCACCTGTGTTCTGTACCTTTTTAGTTTGGTTCCTATTTTGGATACTGGATATGTTTGATCTTTTATTTTCCTATTATCTTTTGTTGATAAGTTATTGATCCAACAAAATTGGACCCTTGCGTACCTTGGACTTGCTTGCTGAGTCACCTGCTTTAAACTTGTAAAGCCCAGTCTAACTTTTTTTTTTTTGCATGGTATTTTACTTCTAGCACTACCATGACACAAAAACTTGACTTGGAAATATGTTTGCTATTTTGTTGGCCAATACAACAAAGCTCATCTATACCAACTATTGTAGCATGAAATAATGGATTGTAAGATAAGGCTGACATTTTGCTTTAAAGCATACATATTTTATTTTGTGTGGCTCTGATTGATACTCATTATGGTTTGTGGGGCCAACTTTTTCTCATCTTGCTCTTCTGTCCATTTTCTTTTTCCTGTCCATTCCACCTTAGTAGAGTTACACTAGAGTGAACATTGTTGTACCATTTAGTTTTCCTTTGATGGATTTTGTTTTGTTTTTTGCAGGTGAATGTATGTGGGTAGTGAATACTCTGAGATGGTTAGCCAAGGCAACATAACTTGCATTGTGTGACGTTTCATTAGAATTTGCAGGGCAGCACAAATAACTTTCGGATCTTTACCTAGAATGCACCATGATCAGTCTAATGGTGTGGATTATTCTCATTATCATTTGCTATAGTGGACTCACTGATCAATCTAAAACATTTTGGTCAGTATTATTTTCTTCATTTCTGTGGAGGTTTATTAACTCAGCTAGCATTCCTGAAAAGGGAACATGAAAGTTGTAATCTATTTGCATTTAAATGTTCACAAACTAAAAACCACAGAAATAGCAACATATGACTTTTCATATAAGATATGGAAAGCAGAGATGATATGGGACTTCAGCTAGGGAGACGGAGTTCAGTTTTTGAACTCTCCCATACTCAAAAGGTTTGCACCTGCTTTGAGTCCAGTTTACTTTAAGATGGGCTCAGTTTTATGGATTTGCCTCCTATTTCCATTGTAACCTTCAATGATCCAGGGGACGGACTAGCCTCAAAGAAATATCTGCTGGTAGCAGGCAGGGATGAAGTGCTGGATTAAATGGATGGTGATTTATTTCCTCACGAAATATCAAAATATAATTTCTCAATATAAGCATTTTTTTAAAAAAAATGTATTCTTTGAGCTGAGAACTGCAATGCAAAATCTGAAGTATAAAATCCAAGAGCTATGTACTAGTCCACACATTTATCTGGAAAGTGCAGATCAGGGCAGTTTGTATCAGAATTCTGAAAAATCAAATTCATCAAGCATCCCTACCTGGACCTGATCAAGCAAGGTTTTGGGGTTCTTATTCTGCAGCTTTAGATGCAAGAGCCCTTTTAAAACTTAAGCCACAGAAATAACAACAGCCTGAGTGATCTTCTATATATAGCTTTCCTTAGTGGCTTGTCAAGAAGGTGTATGTGAAATTGTGTGTTTACAGATTCTCACATTATCCAGAGGAAATAGAAGGCTGAGATCTCTGTGTGAGGGAGGACTGGGAACAGATTGTAGGGAAGAGGCACAGAAAATAACCTGACGTCTGGGATGGCAGAGAGGAAACAGGCATGGTCAAAATTTGAAGGGGAGGATCATGTAGAAACAAGGAAAGTTACTAGAAAGCAAGACACTGGGTTGTATTCAACTAACTCTTACTCATGGTAGATTCACTGAAATGAATTAAGCTAAGTTTGAAGTTAATGAATGAAGCAACATGTCCTCTTGAACCTTGCCCTTCTTGCTTATTAAAGCTTGCTGAGGGAGTATGAGTAAGTGGATCCAGGGTGTGGTTAACATGTCTTTGTGGGAGGGAGTGGTCCCAGCTGCCCTGAAAGAGGTGGTGATCTAATTGCTCCTGAACATGTCCATCCTGGACTCATTGGTTTGTGACAACTTCTGCCCTGTCGCAAATACCCCCTTTTTAAGGAAGGTGATGGAGAGGGTTGTGGTGCAGCAATTGCAAGTACTCTTGGATGAAATAGATTATCTTGACCCATCCCAGTCTGAGTTCATGCGTGGTTATGGGACTGAATCAACCTTGGTTGCCCTGATGAATCACCTTTATTGGGAGAAGGACAGGGGAAATGTGACCCTGTTATTCTTATTTGATCTCTCAGCATCTCTTGATACCATTGACTATGGTATCCTTCTAAGCCGACTTGGTGAGATGGGTATCAGAGGCCCTGTTTTACAGTGGTTCTGATCCTATCTCTGGGGTTGGTTTCAAAGAATAGCATTGGGCAATTGGCTTTTGCCCCCCTGACAGTTGTGCTATGGGGTGTTGCAGGGTATGATCTTGTCCCCAATGCTGTTTAATATCTATATGAAGCTGCTGGGAGTGGTCATCAGGGTAAAGTGTCAGCAGTATGCTGATGATACCCAGCTATCTTTCTCTGTAATATCTGAATTGAGAGAGGCTATGCAAGCCATGGACCAGTTCCTGGACTTGGTGCTGGGCTGGATGAGGGCCAATTAACTGAATCCTAGCAAGGGAGAGGCACTGTGGGTAGGTGGCTCCCAAGGTTGGATAATTGGTCAATTGCCTGTTTTGGGTGGGGTCAGAATTCCTCTGAAAGAGCCGGCTTGTAGTCTGGGGGTATTTCTGGATCCAACTTTGTCACTAGATGCCCAGGTAACCTCAGTGGCTAGGAGTGCCTTTTGGCAGCTTTGGCTGGTGAAACAGCTGCTGCCTTTTCTGGACCAGGATAGCCTAACCACTGTTGTCCATGCGCTGGTAACTCCAGGTTGGATATATGTGGGGCTGACCTTGAGGTTGGTCCAGAAGCTGCAGCTGTAGCTGGTGCAAAGTGCAGTGGAGTGACTGCTCACTGGGGCAGGATATCGCTAACATATTACCCAGCTGCTAAAAGAACTGCACTGGCTGCCCATTAGCTGCCAGACCAAGTTCAAGGTGCTAGTTTAAGTGTACAAAGCCGTGTACAGCTTGGGACCAGAGTACCTGAAAGTCCTTCTTTACCCTTGTATACCCAGTCGATCACTGCGCTCTGCAGGTGAGAGCCTCCTGCAGATACCATCTTATTAGGAGGTCCATTCTGCACAACAGGAAGTGGACCTTTAGTGCTGTGGCACTTACCCTTTGGAATTCCCTCCCTTAAATATTAAACAGGTGCCATCTCTGTTACCTTTTTGGTGCCTACTGAAGACCTTCTTCTTTCAACAAGCCTTTGAAGTAGAGGCCTTATCTCAGTCTGTGTCTGTGTTGGAATTGCTTTTTAAAGATTTGTAAGATGCTTTATTTTAAAATGTTTTAAAGATACTTAGTTTTTGAGATGTTTTAAGGTGTTTTTGGTGTTTTGTTCTTTGTCACCCTGGGCTCCTTCTGGGAGGAAGGGCAGGAGAAAAGTTTACATAATAATAATAATAATAATAATAATAATAATAAAGTCTGTTAATGTCAGTGTGTCTACTGTGGATAGGACTAGCATTGAGTACTACCCACTGGCATGGTACAATGTTCCAAGTGGATGAACGTAAAAGTGAGTGCATTGATGTGACATCACATTTGAAGCAAAAGCTAAGCTGACATTGATTAAATTGTCATAAAATTTCAACACCAGGAATAGACAGCATTGTCCCCTCTAGATGTTGTGGACTAGAACCCCACCAGTGCCAACCATCAGAGATGATGGAATTTTTAGCCCACAGCATCTGGAGCTACTCCCTCCTCTGCACTCTCCATTCTCTTGAAGTGTGATATACTTTATAAAAGGCTCTGCAGAAGCTGATGTTACCAAATCAGAATTTACCACACCAGGAGCATTATGAAATCTGGTATGAGTAAGGATGTCAAGGAGTCTCAGTCACCCTATGTTTCTGTGACATGTCAAATCATGCTGGTGGCCGGTCTCTTGCTAAAGAAATCACCCAGTGGCTATATTTTCATGCCACTTGCTGAGTCAAAGTGGCTTTCTGAATGAACCACTCTGTTGAATTCATCTGGAGTAGGGAGTGAGTTTGTACTGAGCAAGTATTAAGACAAACCTCTGTTGACTCTGAATAAACCAAATGTTTTCAGATTTTGCTATTAGTTTGGCAACACTCCAAGCAGTTGTCAAACTGACTCCATAAAATGTGCTCTGTGGAAACCTTAGCAGTTGCCACTGCTTAGGCTCATTGTGTCAACTCTCAGTTTTTTATTGCTGGAATGTATTTTGTCAGATTTCCTTAGTCTAATCCATTAAGAGAATGTGCTTGTCAAAGCTTCTCATCATAGCTTTAGAGAGAGAGAATAAAATGAGCAACTGCTAAGTTACTATAAGAAGAGCAAGCACTCTCCAGCTTTGTCGCCTGTATTCTGCTAGCTAAGTAGAGCATATCCCTAACAGGCCAAATTATGAAATCTTTGTAATCCTACTGAAGTAATAGGGTTGTGCTATTGTAACTCTTTTGAGGAAAATTTGATGTGCTATAAATTCAAAATGGCTTAACTGCAGGGAGTAATTGGGTAAAAAATGTAGCAAAATGTGAAATGCTGAGGCTGTCAATAGATTATGATGTGGAAAGTTCATTGGGACACCCAGGACACCCAGTGTGATCAGTGGAATCCAAAGGTTCACCCGCATGCAGTGTTCCACACGTGCCAAGGATTTTGAGGCTACTGCATTTCCACCATAACCCCTCATGCATTTGATAATACCATTCCTGAGAGCTAGGAGACTCTTCAGAGTGGTAGCTTGAAGCAAGCTGATTCCTAAAACAGAAGGAGGACCGCCTGATTCCTTATGCTCCACTTCGATCACTGAGGTCCTCTGATAAGATACTTCTGGTGGTTCCCCATGCCCCTGATGTTCAGCTGGCCTTTATTGGGGACCAAGCCTTCAGTGTGGCAAGTCCTGCCCTGTGAAACTCCCTGCAAGTAGAGGTTTGTCAGGAACCATCCCTCCTGTCTTTCAGAAGTCTTTTGAAAACTATATTGTTTGGACAGACCTTTGCAATATGAATTTTCCCTTTTTAATCAACCTGGATGTATTGATGTTTTTAATGAGGTTCTTATGGATGCTTTTTGCTGATTTTATTTTTATATGTTGTATACCACCTTGATATGTTTTTATGAAAGTGTGGATTCTACATATGTAACTAAAAATAAGGCACCAGAGATCATTTTGCAAACATACGTTGGATAATGGAACGGACCAAGGAATTTCAGAAGAAAATCACCCTGTGCTTTATAGATTACAGCAAAGCCTTTGTCTGTGTAGATCATGAAAAACTATGGAATGCTTTAAAAGAAATGGGGGTGCCACAGCATCCGATTATCCTGATGTGCAACCTATACTCTGGACAAGAGGCTACTGTAAGGAGAGAATATGGATTGGTTCCCAATCGGAAAGGGTGTGAGACAGGGGTGTATTTTATCACCCTATTTATTTAATCTATATGCAGAACATATCATACGGAAAGTGGGATTGGAGCAAGATGAAAGAGGTGTGAAAATTGGAGGGAGAAATATCAATAATTTAAGATGTGCAGATGATGCCATACTACTAGAAGAAACCAGTAATGATTTAAAACGAATGCTGATGAAAGTTAAAGAGGAAAGCACAAAAGCAGGACTACAGCTGAACGTCAAAAGGACTAAAGTAATGACAACAGAAGATTTATGTAACTTTAAAGTTGACAGTGAGGACATTGAACTTGTCAAGGATTATCAGTACCTCGGCACAGTCATTAACCAAAATGGAGGCAATAGAAAAGCAATCAGAAGAAGGCTAGGACTGGGGAGGGCAGCTATGAGAGAACTAAAAAAGGACCTCAAATGCAAAGATGTATCATTGAACACTAAAGTCAGGATCATTCAGACCATGGTATTCCCGATCTCTATGTATGTATGTGAAAGTTGGACAGTGAAAAAAGTGGATAAGAGAAAAATAAACTCTTTTAAAATGTGGTGTTGGTGGAGAGCTTTGCGGATACCATGGACTGCGAAAAAGACAAATAATTGGGTGTTGGAACAAATTAAACCAGAACTGTCACTAGAAGCTAAAATGATGAAACTGAGGTTATCCTACTTTGGACACTTCATGAGAAGACATGATTCACTAGAAAAGACAATAATGCTGGGAAAAACAGAAGGGAGTAGAATATGAGGAAGGCCAAACAAGAGATGGATTGATTCCATACAGAAAGCCACAGACTTGAAGTTACAAGATCTGAACCGGGTGGCTCATGACAGATGCTGTTGGAGGTCGCTGATTCATAGGGTCACCATAAGTCGTAGTTGACTTGAAGGCACATAACAACAAAACTAAAAATAAACAGGGAGCACAACCATTAATCCTGATCAGATTCCCAAAGAATTGATTCTGACTGGTGTGGTTTCTTTATGCCTAAATTCAACCTGCAGCCCCGTTTCTCTGTTTCTAGTACCTGTAGCATCTTGAACTGAACTGAGTTTGCAGAGACAAACTTAAGCTAGAATTTAGGGATAGGTGGGAAAGAAATCCTCTAAAACCATTTGCAGAATTTCAGAATGCTTCTTAATGATGACAGCTGAAACAAGCTGTGTCTTCCCTGTGTCTCTCAACATAGTACACAAAAGACAAGGTAGCATCATGTAGTTTGCCTGAGCCAGGGCTGAGAAATCTGTGGCCCTCTAGATGATGTTAGACTCCAGCCCTCATCAGTCTCAGCTAACATGGCAAATGTTAAGGGATGATGAGAGTTGTAGCTAGGGATGGAAAGAACTGTCAATTTTGATTTTCTAAGTTTCTCATCTTTCCAGTCTTAAATTCAGTTCTCCACATTGCTGCAGCGATTTGCCGTTTTGTTAAAAACAATCCTCATGAAAATTCTCCAGCATTTTATTGTGAATTTCTTCTAATAAACACATTTTTGTAGGCAGTTTTAGTACACGTTTTGCTAGGCATTTCTCATCATACAATGTGTTTATGTTATTTTCATTGATACATTTATTTTTATGCACACTTTCCCCTAACATGCACATTTTTGTAAACATTGTTTCGGAAATTGTGAATTTGATAAATTCAGCTGAAAATGCGAACTAAATCTCAATTCTCACCCATCCCTGGTTGATGCTTCCTTACTTTCTGGGATTGTGGGGGAAGCTGCCCAACCTGTCAAAAGGTAGATAGTGTACTGCATTGCTGACACAAAGCAGGGAAGATTTTCCTGCTCCATTGTCCCTGGCACACTGGGCACAAATAATTGTGGAGAGGCCATAGTTCCATGGTAGAGTATATGTTTTTCACATAGAGTTCACATCCCTGAGTTTTTTTTAAAAAAAGAATCTGGTAGCAGGAAAAGTGAAACGGCTGTGCTGAGACAGCTGAGACCCTCGATAACTGCTTCCAGTCAGAAGGGACACTACTGGACTCAGTGACAAATAGTCCAATCTGGTATTTGGCAGCTTCCCATGTTCCTGAATTCACCCATGTTCCCCACAACCCTGCCAACACTCTGGTTTGATCAAAGTCGAGGTCCAACTTTACCGCCTATAAAAAGGAATATGAAGTTGGAGCTGATCTTTCAGTTCAGCCCTGGTGACATCCAAAAGGCTGGAGAGAGATTTCCACTCATTACACATCAGTTAACCCTTTTGTTAGACTGATTGCCTGTCAGGTGCCATGCTAAGGAGGCAAAACCATAGTTACAGGCCCATTCACAATAATCAAGGTAGTCAAATTTGAAACATTTTTATCAGAGGATGCGAATGAACTAGGGGCAATAGTACTAACTCCTTCTAAATGTAGAAGACAGTTTTATTGGTAAATGTGTTTGGAGAATGATAGAATAATTAGGCCTTGAAATTTTTTTCTGAGGATTTCTCCCCCTATATTTTGCTCAGAAAATCTTGCGATCAGTCTCCTGCCAGACCATAACACTAATTGCACACCATTTATTACATACCAAAAGGAACACTTTCTAAAGCCATATTGCAGTTCTATGTCCAACACAAATGCTTGAAGTTTCCAAAATTATGTGGTATACTGGATCATAAAAAAAATCTGGTTGTTAGAAGCACAGTGAAAGCTGAGCTGTGGTGTTAAATCACTGGTTCACAGTATTTATAGTATGCGATTAAAATAGGATTTCTGCTTTTTCACAGTCATTTCAGCACTATAAGAAGAAAACTCCTCCCTCCCTCAAGCCTCACGTGTAACATGCATCTATATCGAAGGAAACATCTATTTGGAAGAGAAATAAGCTGCAGTTTTTTCTGCCAGCAGGGACCTGGCAATGAGAATTGATGGCAATATTCCTGATATATTAAAGTTTCTTGTGCTATGCTACAAGTATATTACATTAGGTAGAGGAGGATGATAAAATGGAATGAATTCAGATAGTACCCACCAAGAAGCTGTCAGTACTATTGGAAAGATATGCAACCATTTGATTCTGGATATATGGGTATCCACTGCTACTCCTTCCTGTTTTCACAGCAGAAACTGTGGCATTTGGAATACAGTTTCACACATGAACATGATCACACCCCCATGTATTTCACATTTTGTTAATCTGAAATAACTAGTACGTTTTGCTTCTACATGCATCATCACTAATTTGGGTTAAGATCCCACCCCTTCATTCTTCTTTTAAACATTCTTCAATTGATGATTTCACAGTTTCTTTGGGTATGGTTGGCACATTATTCATACGGTGACTGAACTGTTGTTGGAAGCCTTTTCCATAGCATTTTAGCTTGCAGCCCTATGCATACTTTCCTGGGAGTAAGTCTTATTGTACACAATGACAGCAGTGCACTGTTCATCTCCTAAAAGCAATAACCAAGAATAGGAAACTTCTATGTGATAAAATTATTATAATCTGAATCCAGGCATGGTATATACGGTCTCCTAATCAGAGTTAAGAGACATTTATTTATTTATTTATAACCAAAGTAAGACACTTTACAGTTTAGTTTGGTACTATTTGTAAAACTGTAATGCTTAAGTGTCCACAGTATGTTTGCAAGGGAGGAGGAATGGGGAAAAAACAGCAGTTGGCCATGACCTCGCTGGCCATGCCTCCATAACAGCCCAGCCAAGTCTAGTGGGCACCAGCCTCCACTGTTCATTAAAGTATTTATAAGCCACACTTTTCATAAAAGTATAATAAGGTGGCTTGCAACATGCAAAGACAAGATAAAATTAAAAACCAATATTAAAAACCAAATATTAATTATTATTATTAAATATTAAGGTACAATCTAATATTTCAGAACAGGGGTGACTCCTTTTCTAGTCTTTTCCTTTCTCATCTTTTTTATTCTAAAATTGGTTAGATCACAATAGCTTCCTGGTGTGTGTGTGTTATTCTCACGTGGGTGTGTGTGTGATATGAACACATAGTCCCCTCTCAGGTGCATCATGCTCTAACACTGCTGTCTTTTTTAAGGCAGATGAAGGCAGGTGGCCAGGCATTTGGGGAAGGGGAAAGTGTATTGTCATTTGTTTTCTGCAGGCAGTATTTTTTATTTTGTCCCTGCTGCCATTTGACGGTGATTTATGATTGCTTTGTTTATATATATATATATATATATATATATATATATATATATATATATATATATATATATATAACTTTTAAATTAATTTTCCAAACAATATTTACATAAAATCATAATACCAAAAAGGGGAAAATATAGATTATCTTCAATTACATATCAATAACTTTAATTATTAAAAGGTATAACATTTCATTGTATGTGCATTTTGTTTACATTCATAACATTTCATTATATTGTTGTGAAGTAATGATCAGACTTGTAAGAAAGGTGGGGGCAACAGAAATATACAGCATTTGATTTAGTAGTTCTAGATTTGATTGAATGCCAGAGGCAGGGCTTGTCCTCCATATTGTATATTTACAAAATTAATAAAACCAAACCAAATAGATAAAAAAATGTCCTCCCTTTCCCGGTCCTCTTATCGACCTTAAGTTGTCTGTTAGTTTCTCAAAAAGTGCAATATCCCATACTATTTGATACCCAAATTCAACATTTGCCCCTGCTAGATCTTTCAAAAAATGTGCAATTGTGATGTGTGCTGTTAATAATAGGAAAACAATTAAGGTTTTATTTTGCAAGTCTGCATCTTCATTCAGGAAGAGGTTTAAAAGTGCTAGCTGCACAGTCAAATTAATTTGTTGGTGAGTTATCACTCCTGTTTCTCATGCTACTGGTGACCAAAATATTTGGAATTTTAAACACTCCCACTACATATGCATGTATGTGCCCACTGTTTGACAACTCCTCCAACATAATGGTGTTGATCTTGGATTCATAAGGATAGAAATCTTATTGTTAAATTTGCTTTGGTTTTATATATTGTTGTGATTTGTAAAATGTATGTTGTACCCCACTCTGGGATATTTGCTTGAAGGGCAGGTTATAAATGTTTGAAGTAAAAGAAATGAAATAATACATTTTGGGAAAGGCTACAATAATTACAATATAGAGGTAGACTGTGGTGTTTCAACCCAAATTGGACTAAATGTTTTGTTGGTGTCAGCACCGTCAATCATAGAATTTGTGATCTGGATGGTGAGACTTTAGGAAGGTCTATGTTCCCTTGAATCCAGTGCTGCAGATAAATACCTGGGAAACTACAGGAATGAGGTGGGGACAGAATCAAGTGCCAGAATGCACTGTTGTACTAAATGGGACAAAGGGGATGGACGGCTAGGCTCCTAGTATTTATATGAAGTCTGCCCAATGCAAGCGCTTCATACTGCCAGCCAATAGCAGGACCTGGTGGCCTATACCCTTATTCCCTTCTGCATTTTAAGAGGGCTCTATGGTCTGAACATCTACAGTTCATTATAGTTTTGTTAGCTTCAGACCCTGAGGCTTCCAATACAAGCCTCATAGTCTCTGTGCCTGTTTATCAAGGTGGAACATGAACAGGAGTGGTTCTCAGACAATTCTTTCTATAGGGCATTTTATAGATGTAACTGCTAAGTATGAGGTACGTGACTCACGTTGACTTAGGGGATACCTTACAGCAGTTTCTGTGTTACTGATTGGCATGTGAAGGAACCGCTAGGCTAAGCTGGCCTCTACCTTACAGCAGTTTCTATGTCTTGGTGCAAATAAATCCCAAAGAAATGTTCAGAGCTTCAGCCATTTATATATGAGGACTCTGACTGGCACAATTCCTATCTTTGTATAATTATTTTCAGTTCTCTAGCACCTTAGAGAGCAGACTTCTAGAACTGTCATTAAAATTTCTATGTGCTGAAATACAATCAATTCAGTGTATGCTCTGACTGGAAAGTTAATTGTAGCATCCTGTCTTGTTGGTTGATTATTAACTTGGTATAACAGGTGGCTAACATAGCTCTGTCCATGAAATAACAGACGAACAAATGGAGTACTTTGCTGCAAACTGTGGTAGTTTTGACACAAAGGGTCAATTCACACAATACCTGTTCTATATGTACAATTGGTCCCTAAAAGGCAGACCAGATGCTTTGGGGCAGCCTCCCCTAGTCATGTATAAAGTAGCAGTGGGGAAGTGTTTTTCACACAGAAAGGAGCACATGAGGAACAGGAACAAATCCTTCTCTCCACTTGTGTCTTACTCTGCAGTGCTCCATTGCCTCAAGCCTTGATCTCCTCAGTTTCAGATGATCATACCATGGCTGGGGGGAAACGGCTTCAAGCAACAGACTTCAAGCTAAAGGGAGAGCTCACTCCTTTTCATGTTAAAGAAAAAAAGAATCTCCCACCATCCCACTTCATGTGTGAATGGGGCAGACATGTGCATAAGTACACATAGCCTGCCCTCGTCCTGTCTGCTTTGTGCCCGAGTAACCTTGGGCATGTGCTTGTTTGGACAAATGGAATGTACAAACCAAGGCCCCTTCTGTGCTATACATTTAAAGCAGGTTTTAACCACTTTAAAGAGTCATGACTTCCCCCAAAGAATCCTGGGAACTGTAGTTGGTAAAGAGTGCTGAGAGTTGTTAGGAGACCCCAGTTCCCCAATCAGAGCTATACTGTTTAGAGTCTATCTCTTTTCCCAGGGAACTCTGGGAACTATGGTTATGTGAAAGGAATGGGGGTCTCCTAAAAACTCTCATCATTCTTGACAAACTGCAGTTCCCCATTTATGACTGTTCATCACAAGCGTACGTTTAGGTGAGTTTGCCATGGCATGCTAAAATTAGGCTTCCCCAGATGAACAACCAACCACTTAAAGACATTCTCCACTTGTAAATAGTTATCATGTAAGTATTAAATAATGGAACAAAAGTTTTGAAAAAAGAAGTGACCTCTCTATTTTGTTGAATGCCATTTCCAGTATTGCATGCTGCTCATTTTGTCTATTACGCAAGCTGAAACAGTATCACAAGCTGAAATCACACAGGAAAATGAGTTGAACTGGGGTTTTTTTAAGTGGGACTTGAAATTGCCTAAGGGTTATTTTGGCTAATTCAGTATTTCTTGGTATAAAGTAATGCGGGAAGGTAATGAACTTTTAATACCAGCAATAATTACAAGTGGGGCACAAGGTGAACATTTGGATTGTGAAGTGGGGTTTTCCCCCTTATGTCACTGAGTTTCTAAAATGAGTGGATATATTGAAAATTTCATTACAGTTAAGTGCTGCCAGAGACTTCGGGATAACTCTCAACTCATCTATAGAATCATTATATGCTTCTCAGTGTAGCAATCTGTTAAGTGTGACAGGACAACTCACAGCACTTAGGTCCATCTTGTAATTAAGCATTAGCCTGGTAGCCGCAGACAACTAGGAATCACATTCACATTTCACACATGTGAGAAATGAACTGTGGAAGCATGGAAAGCTACCAACAGAAGGTAGAGTGCTAACCTGGCAGCATGAGGCTTCACCTCACCTAAGAAGAGCCCTGCTGGATCAGGCCAGTGGTCCATCTAGTCCAGCATCCTGTTATCCCAGTGGCCAACCTGATGCCTGTGGGAAGCCTGCAAGCAGGACCTGAGTGCAATAGCACTCTCCCCTCCTGCGGTTTCCAGCAACAGGTATTCAGAAGCCTACTGCCTCCAACAGTGCACTGCTCTTGGGGATGAGGCCCTGACTTGAGTACTTTCAGGTTCAGGGCTTCCACTGATTCACCAGGAAGGGTGAGTTGGTAAGGCATATTCAGAATACTCAGTTGCTTCCTGTCTGGTTTTGGTTGAATATCTATCCTGTTCAGCTCCTATATTCCCCTTTGTACCAGGGAATTCTAAATTCCCCTTCATTCTAGGGAATCATAGGTCCCTTGGTGTTTCAACAGTTGTGTCCTGGAGCCTGGTTCCAGTGGTGATGTTTTCTCGCTGTGCAGGGCCCCATCTTGCTTATAAGTCTCTTGACTCCAGTTCCATCAGCTATCACGTACAAAATAAAAACATACAAATACATTAAAACATTAAAAATCTGAACAACAATAATAAAACCTAACCCAGGCTTTTGGGGTGGGTTAGGTTTTATTATTGTTGTTGAGATTTTTAATGTTTTAATGTATTTGTATGTTTTTATTTTGTACATCGCCCAGAGTGGCTGGACAGCCAGCCAGATGGGCGACTAATAAATTTAATAAATAAATAAATAAATAAATAAATAAATAAAATCATGTTGGTGCAAAGAGGAAAGAAGCAGGGCTGTGAAGACAGACATGTCTAGACCGGATTAACTGTAGCCTAAAGGATGTTCCACACTGTCCTCAGTATCTTTAGGGTCAATTCCCAAAGATTAATTGTACATTGGCGCAACCATTGTATTCCTAGGTGTCACCTGTTTGCATTTTCAGAATTACTTACAGTGGGCTGAATAGGAAAGCAGAGATCATTTTGGTGGGCTTTGGGGATAATTAAGAAATACCCCCTCAACAATGCAGTTCATGATGGTTCAAACCGAGCAAAAATCATTTTTTACAAAAACTACTACTTGTGCCATGAACTCTTAAAGTTGCATAAAGCTCCTCCTCTTTCTCCACTCTTGCTACTTCACCTACAATATGATTGGTATTAGACAAATGCTGATAGCAGAGCTTGGCAAAGTTACTTTTTTGAACTACAACTCCCATCAGCCCCAGCCAGCATAGCCACTGGATTGAGTTGAGGGGAGTTGTAGTTCAAAAAAGTAACTTTGCCAAGCTCTGGCTAATAGTATTACACAATGCTGATGTATAAAGACTTGCACACAGAGGTGCAATCCACTGGGAAGTTCTCTTTGGAATGTCCACTCAAATGGCAACAGCACAAGAGCAATATGTTTTTAGTCAGCTTCCATTCTTTTTACCTGGGATTGCACTCAGGATTTATGAGTGAATTATGACCAGTGTGTCATATCTGTAATTCTCTTTCCTCTTAATTTTCTTTCCTTGGTTATCACAGTGGAATTGAAGTTGTGTCTGAATCAGTCTTTTCCCAACTATCTCTGGTTTTTCTCTTTTTACATCTGCTGTGTAAATTACTGCTTTCCTTTCTGAACTCCGTTATGAACTTCAAGTTTCTTCTTTCTTTCTTGTTGTCTTGGTGTGTCTTCATGCCATTGTTGTGCATGCTTATCTTCTATTTTTATGTACGTTGCTGATCTCCTGTTGTCCTGTTCTTATTTAAGAGAGGCAATAAAATACTGGTGTAGCTTCATTGCTGGTGTGTCTGTGATCAAGGCCTTCAATGGAACTGTAGACCTCGATTTGCCAGCTCCCACTGGGCTGCTGGGTTTGCTAAATCCCATTTTAGCTACCTTGATTCATTGTTTCTGTCTGAGCCTTATCACCCCTTCCCTAGAAGCAAATATGAGTCAGCAAAGCTGTTCTTTGTTCTACCTGCGACTGTTCCTCCGTCTGTGTTTTCAGTTTTAACACAAAAGAAAATCATTTCTCCTCTTGATGCCCCCAGAGCGTTTGGAGGTTTTGGAACTCATGTTTGTTCTGTTTTTGCATAACATTCCTCCAAATCATCACTTGGTTTCCAGTTCTTTTTCAGGGGTATGAACAAAGAAAAAACAAGCTCCATCAGTATAAGCTTGCAGATATTAAGAGCAGAGGAAGGCTAACATACACTTTTATGTGTTCTTATTTCTTCATTCTTCTGACTAAGTCTGTATTCTTCCTGTTCTTCTCAGACAATTTATCCTCTACATAAATAAGCTTTCCTGTTGCCCTAAGTGATGAATGGTGGTCCTGTTCTCTAGGGAGCATGTTACTGCTCTGATGGCATCTTGGCTGATGAGGGAATAATGGAATGGAAAAAATTGCCCAGCTCACCTACAACAACCTAGTATAGAGATCAGCCACTGAGGGTCACAGGGCCAAATCCAGCCAGTTTCTGCCTAGCCTGCAGGGGCCCTGATTGCAAACCCAGAAATAACACGATAACAAAATATGGCTGATATGCTCCTTGGGCCTGGCCTGAATGTTTCAGTGAATGACCATTTCCGTTCTAAGCTGTCCCAGATCAGGCAACTTTGCATTTTTGTCAAAGAAGGGAGCCAACCAACAGCTGCTGCTGATTCCTGAGGTCCAGCTGCTAACTCCCTCCCCATCTCTGGAAGGCAAGGCAGGTCCTCCAGCTGCTTAAATAACCCTACCTGCTCTCATATGCTGTGACTCCTCTCACTTCTCTCTAATTGACTTTTCTCCCGCACCGGTCCACATGACACATGAGGTGGCCAGCTTTGTTTGGCTGCCTTCAGCCATCCCTGAAACCACAACTCAGAGCACAACAAGAACCCCACAACAGTTAAGAAGTTACCTGAGCAATGAAAAAGGACAAACCCTGCATTAATGTGCAAATATTCCACCTCTCGTCAGATTAGGGTTGCCAGGTCTCCGTTTTTCTGCCGGAGTCTCCAGCAAAAGGGGGCCATCTCCGGCCTCTGGCAATATTTTGTTTAAACTGGAGGATCTCCGGCTTTTCATTGGCCCCCTCAGCCACGCATGCGTGATTGACACACGCATACTGTTGGGCTATAGCTGGCCGCCTTCCCGCTCTTTCTCAGTCAGGCAGCAGGGACTGCAGTGCAGACAGACAGGAGGACTTGAGCAGCCGCCGCCCCTGCAGGGACCCCCCCCAGCAGTAAAAAGTAAAATCGCTCACTCTCCCTACCCCCACCCCCATTCCCTACCCCCGCCTGCCCTCCTAAATGGTTTAAAAGTAAGATCGCTCACTCTCCCTGCCCCCACCCCCATTCTCTCCCCCCGCCTGCCCTCCTAAATGGTTTAAAAGTAAGATCGCTCACTCTCCCTGCCCCCACCCCCATTCTCTCCCCCCGCCTGCCCTCCTAAATGGTTTAAAAGTAAGAGATCAGATCGCTCACTCTCCCTGCCCCCACCCCCATTCTCTCCCCCCGCCTGCCCTCCTAAATGGTTTAAAAGTAAGAGATCAGATCGCTCACTCTCCCTGCCCCCACGCCCATTCTCTCCCCCCGCCTGCCATCCTAAATGGTTTAAAAGTAAGAGATCAGATCGCTCACTCTCCCTGCCCCCACGCCCATTCTCTCCCCCCGCCTGCCATCCTAAATGGTTTAAAAGTAAGAGATCAGATCGCTCACTCTCCCTGCCCCCACGCCCATTCTCTCCCCCCGCCTGCCCTCCTAAATGGTTTAAAAGTAAGATCGCTCACTCTCCCTGCCCCCACGCCCATTCTCTCCCCCCGCCTGCCCTCCTAAATGGTTTAAAAGTAAGAGATCAGATCGCACACTCTCCCTGCCCCCACGCCCATTCTCTCCCCCCGCCTGCCCTCCTAAATGGTTTAAAAGTAAGAGATCAGATCACTCACTCTCCCTGCCCGCACCCCCATTCTCTCCCCCCGCCTGCCATCCTAAATGGTTTAAAAGTAAAATAGCTCACTTTTACATGTTTAACGTTTTGCTTTTTAAAAAAAAAGAAATGAAATCCTGCCTAGCGTAAACGAAGTTATTTATTTTAAAAACAATATCAAACGTTATTTTATTTTGGCGATTTTTCCCGTCAGTGAGATGGCACTTCCGGTGCTCTTTCGGATCACGCGACGCCTCAGCTGAGGCTTCCCAGCAGGCGGGTAGGAGACTCAGCGCGCTCTTTCCTCCCTACCTGGGAGAAATGGGAACGGGGGCGATTTGGGGGAGCAGTGAGTAACCTAGCAAGAAAAGCCGGCGGAAGAAAATAATCATTACACATTCCTGTTTTGCGTAGATGGAGCCTGTACTAATTGACAGGTTGCCTGCCCGTTTATTATTATTGAGACGGGAGTTAGAGCAAAGCCACACACCTTTTCCTCAGTCCAAACCAGCGGTACTGGTTTTTTTAAAAAGGCAAGCAGTAAAGAAAATGCATGTACCAAAATATAGAAAATAGAGTGGGAAGGAACAAGACCTTTTAAAAAGGGGGATTGACTGGAGAGACTATGGAGGTTAGAGGAAATGAAAGGCAGGTGGAGGATCTGTAGGGTAGAACCAGGACAATAAATAGCCACTGTACTTGTATCAGCTAGAAAGTATTTGGACAGTAACCAGGATGATTTTTGTTCAAAGCTTCACACTGCTATAAAAGTTTCTTAGTGATCTTGTGCCAGTCACTGTCTCTCTCTCAATTTAATGCACTGATGTTTAGTTGAAATCTGGCTTCCAGCATTATTGAGCCCATTATACCATGTCCTGCACTCTGAGACGATCAAGAAGAGACCCCGGCCCTACTCTGTGTGACGACCTTTCATGTATTTGAAGAGTGCTATCATATCTCCTCTTAGTCTGCTCTTCTCCAGGCTAAACATGCCCAGTTCTTTCAGTCTCTCCTCATAGGACTTTGTTTCCTGTCTCCTGACTATCCTCGTTACCCTCCTCTGAACCCATTCTAGTTTGCTGTATCTTTCTTAAAGTGTGGTGTCAAGAACTGGACGCAGTACTCAAGATGAAGCCTAACCGGTGCTGAATAAAGGAGAACTAGTACTTCACTCACTTTGTTAATGCAGCCTAAAATAGCATTTGCTTTTTTTGCAGCCACATCACACTGTTGGCTCATATTCAGTTTGTGATCAACAACAATCCCAAGATCCTTCTTGCATGTAGTATTGCTGAGCCAAGTATCCCCCATCTTAATAACTGCATTTGGTTTCTTTTTCCTAGGTGTAGAACTTTGCACATCCCTGTTAAATTTCATTCTGCTGTTTTTAGCCCAATGCTCCAGCCTATTAAGATCCCTTTGAATTTTGTTTCTGTCTTCCAGGGAATTAGGTATTCCTCCCAATTTTGCATCATCTACACGTTTGATAAGCATTTCCTGCCCCTCCTCATCCAAGTCATTAATAAAAATGTTGAAGAGCACTGGGTCCAAGACCAAGCCCTATAGTAGCCCGCTAGTTACCCCCCCCAGGTTGAGAAGAAACCATTGATTAGCACTCTGAATATGATTGTGTAGCCAACTGTGGATCCACCCAATAGCTGTTCCATCCAGTCCACATTCAGCTAGCTTGCTAATCAGAATATCATGTGGCATTTTGTCAAAAGCTTTGCTAAAGTTGAAATATATTGTGTCCACAGCATTCCCACAGTCTATCAGGGAGGTTTGTTGTTGTTGTTATGTGCCTTCAAGTCGATTATAACTTATGGTGACCCTATGAATCAGTGACCTCCAAGAGCATCTGTCATGAACCACCCTGTCCAGATCCTGTAAGTTCAGGTCTGTGGCTTCCTTTATGGAATCAATCCATCTCTTGTTTGGCCTTCCTCTTTTTCTACTCCCTTCTGTTTTTCCAAGCATTATTATATTTTCTAGTGAATCCTGTCTTCTCATTATGTGTCCAAAGTATGATAACCTCAGTTTCATCATTTTAGCTTCCTAGTGATAGTTCTGGTTTAATTTGTTCTGACACCCAATTATTTGTCTGTTTTGCAGACCATGGTATCCGCAAAGCTCTCCTCCAACACCACATTTCAAATGAGTTGATTTTTCTCAGGGGGGGGAGGACAGAGAGGTGCCGGGGCTGAAGCGGCCCAGAGATCACCAAGGTTGCCTGGCCCAGAAGGCGCTGGCGTCGAGGCTGGGTGGGGCGGCTTCGGGGGGAAACGGAGGCAGGCGCTCTGCACAGTGCACATGCTTATTGCTTAGGAGGAGGCGCTCTCTTCCTTTATTTTTATTTTTGTTCTTTTTCTGGTCCTCCCCTCTCTCCTGCTGCCTGTCGGTCCTATATAAGGCCTCGTAAAGTAGAAAGGCAATTGCTGCCTACACTCACCCTGCTTGTATGGCCATAAATATTAGGGGACACCCACTGCAGTAGCCAGCCAACACATAAAGTTGCAGTGCCTTATGGATAACTTTGTGGATGATCCCCAGTCAAGTCTTAGCAACAGCACAATGCTGACAGGCAGTTGCCAACTGTTTGCCTAGAATGCCCTCCCTTGTCCTTAACATGGCTACAACCATATCTACTCAGAAGTAAGTCCTATTGAGTTCTATGGGGCTTAGTTCCTTAATAAGCATGTTTACAGTTGTTGCCTTCAGGGGCATCCATCTGTGCTCCCATCTAACATCTCTGCAACACTGAGCTTCTTTCTTCCAATAATGGCCTGGCCTGAGGGCATGTAAACCCTTCTTGCCAGAAGCAAGTAAGCTAGATTAAATGTTCCCTAAAGGCGTTGAACTGTGACCTGGCAGATCAGGGTTGGAATCCCCACACAGCCATGAAGCTCACCGGGTGACCTTGGGCCAGTCACTGCCTCTTAGACTCAGAGGAAGGCAATAGTAAACCACCTCCGTCTGAATACTGCTTACCATGAAGACCCTATCTGGGATCAACTTGAAGGCAGTCCATTTCCATTTTGCATCACCCTAAGCTTGTGAGAAAGAATGACTTTGTCACTTCAGATGGACCGAGGAACACCCTATTTTAGGTAAGATTTCTATTTTAATCTCCAGAGAATTTTTTTTGAATGGTATGCTCCAAGCAACTGTGGTTGATACAATGTATCATGTTTAATGACGTCACTAGGGCCCGCCCCGTGATGTCACTAGGGCCCGCCCCATGACATCACTAGGGCCCGCCCCATGATGTCACTAGGGCCCGCCCCATGACGTCACTAGGGCCCGCCCCCATTTTCTCAGGTTTTTGAATGGTTCCGACCTGGCAACCCTACGTCAGATGGATCCTATCATGCCAGTAAAGATGGGTCTGATCCCACAAGGTAAACCTCCTGGGACTGAACAAAGTCATTTCTCCTGCTAAATGAATCATCATATATGAGGACGAGCCAGAGACTTTGGAAATCCTAAAAACTGGAATCTCTCACTGTTGTTCAAAATAACCCACAATCAGTTGCTCTAATTCTTTAGATATCATTCTTACAATAATTTTGTAAACAGAACTTGAAGGCTTTCGCCTGTTCTAATGCTTCCAGTGTGACTAAATTGTTGTAAATGGGCAAATAATGACAACTAATCCATTGCAAACAGGAATTCCTGAGTAGAAATCCTCTGCCTCACCCTTTTTATCTTCACTCTAATCCTATGAGGAAGGTTATTCCAAGGGAAAATGCCCAGGGTCTTCTGGACAGATGACTTGTGGGAAACATCTTATAGAATCTAATCTATTGAATGGGTCCTCTTGCCTTTTTAAACCTGATCTGAATGCTTTGTAGGGCTACAGGATTGGGGATGGAGAACAGATGTTTCTCCCATATTAGCTTAGGTGACCGTGGGTCAAAATGTAGCTAACAATTGGCACAGTTCTCAGAATTTTGCAAATTAGTTTTGGTTCAAACAAACGTGCACAAAAATGCATAGTTTATGGAAATTCTTTAAAAAGCAAACAGAAATGTGTATTTTAGGGGAAGAATGCATATATACTGTATATAAAACACGTACCATTTACATATAATTCTTTATGATTTTTTTTAAAAAAAAGATCTGCAAAAACCCATGACAGAACAGATCTGTGATTCAGTACATGCATAAGTGACACAGAATAAAAATAGACTGATCTGTCCATTCTTACATAAGAGATGCAGTGAGCCCATATCCTAGAATGGGCTTTACCTGGTTCTGTGCCATGCAGGTGCAACCTCAAAGTCACCTTGTGGTGAATTACTGGTTTTGTGAGCCTGTAAACCTTTGCTTCATCCAAGTGATAATGTGCTATTAGCCCACACAATGATGTATCATAGCAAACCACTCGTTTGAAGATGTGTGTCACACAGACAGATGCAGTCAATCCTCCGTTTGACAAAGGTTTTAAAAAGAAATAATTCTTTCTCAGGAGCTTTTCTGGCACTGAGTGAAGGGGGAGATCCTGAATGTGCATAGCTGTATATAATGTAACTTCTTTGATGGTGCATATGGAATCTCTTTTTAAGACACTTGTTCTGGCTGCCTGAGAGAGAGAGAGAGAGAGAGAGAGAGAGAGTATATTGTTTGCATCTCTCCTCATAAGGACAGATGTGTAGTTTGCCTCTTTCAAAGAGCCATTTTTCACATAGATGGAGATATCTGAATGCTTTTACAGTCAATACTATAAATCACTTTCCTTTCGACTGATATAGGATTACATCCTCTGCACCAGAGATGCTGCTGAATTCTGATTGATTCCAAATGTCTTGCTGGACTCGGGGGGTCTAGCAAAAAAGGCTCAAAAGAGAAAATACATGTTCACATACACATATGCACAAAGCTATGCTCCTGACAGATATCCCTATCGAATATCGGTTTTTCCCAGTACCATTTGGGCAGAGGTGGTAGTTGCACTCTTATCCCCACTCCCAAAGGGCCAAACTAGACGCAAGCAAATTGTGTGGATTCAAATATGGCACACACTTTTTGTTATGTAAATGGAAACCATGGGAAAACCTGACCACAGAGAGGGGCGGGGCTGTTTAACCCTTTCTCTCCCTGCCCTATGAAAACTCCCCCATTCAAATCTGCGATTTGCATTTCAAGGGAAGTTTCTGTTGGAACCAGTTGATGTCAGTGAGGGCAAATGAAGTGAGGGCAATTTCTTTGCTTAGCATTAGTTTCATTTGCCCTCATTTTTACTGTCACATAGCCAAATCTCACATAGTCAAATGTGTATTGGAAGCCACTCTGAGCATTTGTATTGAAGAGTGGGATAATAATTATCGAAATAAAGAAATGAATAGACATGATGGGGGGGCATGTTTATTGTTCATTTCTCTTTCTGTATATATATTTAAAATGGGTGAGAGTCTAATTACACTAAAGGGGGACATCTGGGTGTGGGAAGCCAGGGCCTCCCATTACCTCTCCACCTTCTGTAGCCCCAGACATTTTTCTTTCAGTGAGCTGCACTGGACAAAAATTGCCAGAAGCAAATGATCATGGTGAAGTCAGGTAGAGAGGGTTCATCTTGGCTCACTCATGTACTCCTTTTAATGTAACATATGATCGGATTTCCCTCTCTCCCTCCCCTCTTCCATTTTAACTAATGAAAGGCAGGAGCAGCTTGATCAGTGGGGCAGAACTGTAGCAATGATCTCCTGGTAGCAGTATTGCTGCCACTTGCCAGGAGGAGGTGGGTGAGGCAGCGGTGCTGTGCAGACACAAAAGCAGAGCCAACCTGCCACTCCCATCAGTGTTCCCATACAGCCCTCCCACTCTTCCTTGTCATGAGCCATGGATCTAGCAGTGATCTGGACATGGAGTCAGAGGTTGCAGGGGTACCAGATGGGGAGCTGGGTCAGGTTCATGACTCAGCACTGACTGCTGGACATAGGGAGGCCTGTGCACTTACATCTGTTGGGCAGGAGGGTCTAGAGGAAGCTCCCAGACCATGAGGGCCTATGGGTCCAGAGCCTGGACCCTCACAGTCAACTTCCCCTGAGCCTGAAAAACTAGATGCTTCCCACCACACAGTGCATCAGAGCTGGATGCTATGGAATAGAGGTGAAGCGCTGTCTTTGGGCCAGAAGCTTGGTACTTAAAGGCTCTGGAGCTCTCTACAAGGGGATGGAGCCTGGAGGGGGTGGCCTGGAGACAGAGGCTTAGAAGGCCTCAATCTGGTGCCAACCTTTGTTGGAGCACGTTGCCCACCTGGAGCTATCCATGGTCCAATAACCTTTGATTAGCTTTGCCTCTTCTCTGTAGGATCTAGAATTGGGTGTGAACATGACATTTCTCCTGGTAAACAGTTGTTGTTGCACCTCCACTCCACTGGGCAAGCTGCTCCCAATGAAGGTGAAAGACTTGCCTCCATCAAATCTAATTTGCTCCCATTTTTTCCCATGAGAATGGGAACTTTATCAGTATCTAGCATAGTTTTATTAGTTTACTTGATAATTTATGTTCTGTTTCTCCAAGTATTGTTCAAAATGAGTTACTGAGGGTCAGCATACAATTTAAATGTAATGCATAGTATGCACTTGCATCTTCATTTTTTCTGTATTAATTAACAGGTGAAGGATGGCTTGCTTTTTATTGGGCCTGCAGCACATGGAGAAGATAGGCTTATCCCTTCTCTTCCCAGCCATGATCTTCCTGAAAATTGACTCTCTTGCATAGTAGAAGTTCTGCCCTCTCCCTGTGTGACCCAGTCCTGATGATGATTGGGTAAAGAAAAAGTAAGGCAAAAAAAGGGAGATGTTGCTACATTCTACATGTTATACACAATGTGTCATTTACCCGAAATCCAAGTACAAAATGTATGAAATATTCAACACTAAAAGATCAATATATCTTAATAAAATCTATTTTAAATTATATATTGCTTAAATCCTGCGTGATCATAATGGGATGCAGATGTGAAGAGGCTGAAGGGGGCAAAATCTTCATGATCTCCTAATGTGTTTGTTTATATCCCGCAATACCTTAAAAAGAACAACAAAAAATAGCTTATCATAGTGTCATGGTTGCTTAAAGTTGAAAGGTCCAGAATGTCAAATAAAAAGATTAGCAGACTTGCACATTGTCTATGAATAAGCCACTCAGACCCTATATTTCAATCTCAGTAGCATTCCTTAGAACAATCAAATTCACCTTTCCTATGTCCTTATGGCAAACTCATACCATACTGCAGTGGGTCCCAAACTTCTTTCCCCACAGACCACTTGCTGAATATTGCTGAGGGTCTTGATGGACCTTTTAATTATTTTTCTTCCTGTTGCAGCAATTGCAGTGCACTGTACTAGGTGCTGTATGATTTTTAATTGTGTTTTTATTGCTTCTTTTATTTCTTATATTGTATTTCATTGTATTACAATTTGCAAATCAGTTTGTGATACAATGAAATACAATATAAGAAATAGAAGAAGCAATAAAAACACAATTAAAATATAAATTTATAATGCAGACATGTCATGAACCACCTGAATGAACCTTGCAGACCACTGATGGTCTCTGAACTACAATTTGGGAACCCCTGCTGTAATGATTTCTGGGCAAGCTATGGAAAGCTTTTCTAGATGCAATATTAAATATGTAGTGTGAGAAATAGCTGCTGAGAAAATGTAGAACCATGAAGTTCAAGAACTGATTTTATTAAAGGAGTGCATTGGAATGTTAATGGAGTTGCCCCTATCCTGGCTAAACAGCAGCTGTCAATTAGAAAACTTCCGGGGCTAACAGTGAGCTGAAAAGACAGGTAAACTGAGATTAGCAAGAACACACAACCACCATGATCCATGAAATGATAGAAATGACACACAGGTTACCTGATTCCATCTTGGACAGAATTCCTATTCTATTAAGAGCTGTATGACACAATAAAAATACTTTAATTAGTTTTCTAAGGGATTGTGGGTGGGGATGGACAGACTCATCACACTCATACTCATCATATCCATCTTAAAAATTTCAATCCCAATTTGCTGTTGTTGCTGTTGTTCAGTCTTACTTTCCCCAGGACAAAAATATTCTGATGTCATATTAAGGCTGCCATGAGGAATTGTTAATGCATAATTTATAGTTGCAATTAAAAAGCATTTTTAACCAAGTGTCACAACACGGTGACAAGTAAATTAGATGGTGATTTACAGTAACAGTGCATTGCAACTTGATTTAATGTTACTCTGGAGAAACTGACAAACAGCCCCATAGAGCAAGACAGTGGCTTCAGTAAAGAAAGAATTCATTTTCCAAGTGCTAGCAAGCTTGAAAGATAGTTTGCGTGTGCTGGTGGGATAATGATGAATAATTTGGTTTTATAGAATGCCAAGTGAAAGAATAGCAACACTTTTTTTTAATTGCCCAGGAATATTCAGGGGAGGCACAGTAGTGATTGATAACACTTACTTGTGGTGAAAAGGAGGGCTGCTTTCCGTTTGCAAAAAGTGTATTTCACATGATGAAAAGCAACACATCTTTAACTTATTGTCTTAGATATCCAAAAACTATGATTAAGGGGCTGAAAAGGTTGTAATCTGGAAACAGAGAAAGCATTAGAGGAAAGGTTGTTAAAACTGATTTATCAAGAATATAGGGAATTAAACCATATTACCCAGAGACTGGGGGCAACGTGGCTTCTGAAGAGGCATCAGTGCTATACTAACCAGAAGGAATGAGAGTTTGTTCTGCCAGTTTTACAAGACATCACTTTTCTGTTGCCCCTTTTCTAGAGCCATAAATGTGTTAAAGAACATTATAAAAATGTCTAAGGCATGCCTTCCTAATGGTTCTGTGTTGCTGGCCCCTTTATTTTCTCTCCATTACAAAAGGATTTTAAGATACAGATAGCAGTGACTAAGTCAGAATCATTATATTTCAGGTTACTTTTCAACTCAGATCAGATCAGAGTTATTTATATGGCCATTATATAATACAACTGGAGTAATATTTATTATTTGTTTATTATTTGATTTATATCCTGCCCTTCCTCCCAGCAGGAACCCAAATAGACCCCCAAAGCATGGAGTGTTACATATGTATGGCATGTTCTATAATACAAACAAAACATTCAAAACTTTATATCTACCCAGAATTCACTCTGGTATCATCTAAGCTAAGTTACCAAACTTTGAAGAACAGCTACACTTCTAGTACTATGCTCACCCTCAGCCTTCATATGGGATTCTAACCTAACAGCCGTTAGTCTGCCATGTAAATGATTTTCACTCGTGTGTTGACTTCAAGTAGATGAAAGGAAGATGGTGGGAAACAGAGTCATGATTCTGTTAGAATCTGTTTTACTGCCAATATTAGGGAATAATTAGCCTGTTCTCAGCAGGCCACAGGTCAGGAAATGTCCTGCCTCTTTCCCTCCATCCAAAATGAAATGCTCTCTCTAGTTTCTGTTCTAATTTGTGCATGTGCACACAATCCAAGTTTAAACATATGCTCTTTTGTGCATAGAAGTAAATGTTTACTTGTAATACATGCATTATGCTTTCTGATTCCCCACTTCATTATTTTTCACATACTCACAGGCCTCTCTACATATATGAAGAATACCTTCCTTTAGAAAGACAAACATATATGCATATGTGCACATAGTATGTACACACACACACTTACACACACACACACACACATGGCTTTCTGAGTTAATATTCCCTCATTCACAAAGAAGCCCTTTTATCCAATACGAGCCTGCAGTCCAAGCATGCTTACTTGCATCCTCCCATTCATCTTTTTTTATGCCTCCTCTCTATGAGGGAAATTAGAAAACGGTCCAAAACTCACTGATCATGCTTTCCCTGGCTTGTTTGTGCCACTTCACCTTCAACTTGTGAATGTCAAAGCAGCACTTTGATACTGTAAGTGGAATGGTGTTTTGGAATTGTTGTCAATTAAAATATTGGTCCTAGGCAGTAGATGGCTCACCCCACTGAATTATGACACAATTCATCATCCTTGAATGTGCCTGAGCTTTGCCTATAGAGGGAAGTCATATGTCTGTTGTGTAGGCATTTCCAGTGTCAACATGAAACTGTATTTAGCATATGCAGGTGCATCCTGCTGAAGTATGGGCAGCTGTCCTGTGCTGTATGCGTTATGTTTTCAGCATTATGATATGTAATCCAAGACACTCTCTGGTCAACTTGCCATGCCAATAGTCATGGCTTTATATTAGCCATGGTACATCATCTTAAAACATTCACTGGATTAAAGTCGTCTAATTTAAATAACAACTTGAAGATATGGGCAAAAATGTTTAATGAAAGCCTCTGAAATTATGCCTAATTACTTTTCTCTTTGACATCTAGTTTCATTATATTTGCCATATTGCATTGATTCAGTTGGCAGCAGGAATGTGGTCAATCAAAAAAAATGCCATAGATTAACAGTAATTGGATACCACCTGGTTATCATTAAATACCAATGTATATGCTTTAAGAGAATTAATCCAATGTTTTAGTTGAGATGCAGGGTATGTTTCCTACTGTCATTTTAAATATTGCTTTTCTCATTGAAACCAAGTCCTGTCTCAGGAAAATATCTCTTGCTGCCATTCATGGAAATCAACAAAACAGATTTTGTTTTGAAAATATTTACCACACGCACACAGCAGGAAAGTGCCTCATAGCAAATGAACACAAGGTTCATTTATAGTTAAAGAGGGAAAAATAAATCGGCAGAATCTATAGCCATCTTGGCTTAAATTTCTTGCAGGGAGACATGTGTTTACAATGTTGAATTCCACTGAGTGGCAAAGTGATTTCAGCAGGACTAGGGTTGGGCAAATCAGTCTACTTCCCATCAGTTTTTAATATATTCATTCATAACTCTGTTCTGTCTCATTTCCACATCTATCTGCAAACACACACACACACACACACACCCTACACAAAAACCAGAGTATTTTAAATGTGTTTTTCATGAAGTATGAATTTTGGTATGCTTCCCCCTCAAATATAAATTTTTGTGTGTACATTATCCTCCAAATATGCTGTTTTGCATGCAATTTAACCTAAAACACATTTTGATGCAGATTTTGCTATCTTTTTGACTGGATAACTTTCTCCTGAAATTTGGACAAGTGTGACAAACGAAGGATAACTACATTCCAATTCATGTATCAATCTGGGAAATGTGAATAGGGTCACTTAAAAATTCACACTGAAAAAACTCCTTGAGCATCTCTCACAAAGTGTTAAATGTTTGAACAGAGCAGTTCCCATACAAGACCTACCCACTGGAGTTTAAAACCATTAAACCTTGAGCCTGTATATAAGGGATAGCAAACTTTTCTTTTCTGTCATGAGCTGGGGCCAAAGTCAATGGTGAATGGGAGCAGAGTCAACAGTGAGCAGGGCACCCTCTTTTCTTTTTTTGACACCCTTTTCTTTCATTTCCCCCCTCCTTGCTACCCACATGAAATTAGGCCAGAGGCAGCAAGCTGCGCATCCCTGCTGTGTATATTCAGAAAGCAACCCTATATACTAATTGTGATGTATTAGTGCTGGTCTTTATGTAGTCAGAGTGGCACCATCCACACACAAGAGGGAGGCATCCACAGGCCTTGTGGGAATTCAGAAGTACAACCACTCTTTAGGTTGGGGGAGGGGTAGGACCCCCACAAAGCCCAATAAAGACAGAGCATGCTCAGTGGCAACAGAATGCTGACTAACTGTTAGGAGGGGACAGAAAATGGAAGAGTATCCTGAAAAGGGGTATGTCTGGCAGGCTGGCACCTTGAACAGAAGCACTGCACACTGCAACATTTTATTGCAGGTCTCACTTGTACCTTTCTTTTTAGGACATTATTTGAGAGATTATTGTTATCCATTGTACTGTGTGGTTTTATTGAAGCCCTAATTATTATTTATGTGCTAATTTTGTTAACATTTAACGTTACTGTGAGTTTATTACGCATTGTTTTATTACTAGTTTCTGTGGAAAGTTTACAGTGCATGCTATATGAGATGGGCTTTGTTTTGTTTGCTTGATCATTGGCTTGACCATTTATCATAGAATGCTATGAGCACTTTAATTGTGTGATTTAAAATCAAATCATCATCACATTTGTGGCTAATACAACATTCTGCCAGCTGTCCCCTATCCTTGTCTGAGTTGCAAAATAGCACTTGCACTGCGGCTGGAAGTAGTGTTACAGAGTAATCCTAAGTATAGAAAGCTAGTGGAATTTACGTCTGTGCAAGTTAGGGTTAAGGGATTTATGCCAGTGTAACTCTGGCTACGCCATGCTGAGGAAGTTATGCTGGAATTGTCCAATATCTGCTCACCTTGGCAGATCTTGGGTTTGGATAGCAATGAAGTGATGAGTGTCTTCTGCTGGAGCTAGAATCCCTAGGCTGCAATCCTGTTCTCATTTACCTGGGACATGAGTCCTGTTAAACTTAAAAGGGCGTACATATGCTTTGGGTTGTGATGTAAAGCTTAGGACTGTGTGTGGTGCCCCCAACCCAATTTGTGGCCTTGATTTGTAATCACAAATAAATCCCAATTCAATCTGTACATGTTTGTAGCCATTCTGACCTGATCTGGATACGAATATCACAAATTAACTTGCATTGCATAACAGAAATGGCCGTAACTTTCTTGTTGCTGGACATAGCTACATGAAATTTGGGGATATGCTAGCCTGTAGCCTATATATAGCATATTGGTGATTAAGCCTGCCAAATTTCAGCTAAGCAGCCCCAGAGGTTTTCAGGTTAGACACCTTTAAAGTTTAAAATTTAAACTGGGCAAGGTTCTGGAACGGGTGGTGGCCAGCCAGCTCCAGGGACTCTTGGATGACACTGATTATCTTGATCCGTTTCAATCCGGTTTTAGGCCTGGGTTTGGTACCGAAACAGCCTTGGTCGCCCTGTATGATGACCTTTGTCGGGAGAGGGACAGGGGGAGTGTGACCCTGTTGATTCTCCTTGATCTCTCAGCTGCTTTTGATACCATCGACCATGGTATCCTTCTGGGAAGGCTCACGGAGTTGGGAGTTGGGGGTATTGCTTGGCAGTGGCTCCGCTCCTACTTGGTGGGTCGTCAACAGAAGGTAGTGCTTGGGGAACACTGCTCGACACCCTGGACTCTCCATTGTGGAGTCCCACAGGGATCGGTACTGTCCCCCATGCTTTTCAACATCTATATGAAGCCGCTGGGTGCGGTCATCAGGAGTTTTGGAGTGCGTTGTCACCAGTACGCTGATGACACGCAACTCTATTTCTCCTTTGCATCTTCCTCAGGTGAGGCTGTTAACGTACTAAACCGTTGCCTGGCTGCGATAATGGATTGGATGGGAGCTAACAGACTGAAGCTTAATTCAGACAAAACCGAGACGCTGTTAGTGAGTGCCTTCTCTGCCCAGATGGTGGATGTTCACCCTGTTCTGGATGGGGTTACACTCCCCTTGAAAGAATAGGTTCGTAGCTTGGGAGTTCTTTTCGACCCTTCCCTGTCTCTTGAGGCTCAGGTAGCCTCAGTGGCACGGAATGCTTTCTACCATCTCCGATTGGTAGCCCAGCTACGTCCCTATCTGGACAGTGACGACCTCGCCTCAGTCGTTCATGCTCTGGTAACTTCTAGATTGGACTACTGCAATGCGCTCTACGTTGGGCTGCCCTTGAAGATAGTTCGGAAACTACAGTTAGTCCAGAATGCAGCGGCCAGATTGTTGACGCGGACCAGAAGGTCCGCTCATATAACACCTGTTTTGGCCCGTCTGCACTGGCTTCCTATTTGTTTCCGGGCTAAATTCAAAGTGCTGGTTTTGACCTATAAAGTCTTACACGGCATGGGACCGCAATACCTGGTGGAGCGCCTCTCCCAATATGAAACTACCCGTACACTGCGCTCAACATCTAAGGCCCTCCTCCGAGTACCATCCCATCAAGAAGCTCGAAGGATGGTGACTAGAAATAGGGCCTTTTCGGTTGTGGCTCCCGAACTGTGGAATGGTCTCCCCGATGAGGTGCGCCTGGCGCTGACGCTGCTATCTTTTCGGCGCCAGGTGAAAACCTTTTTATACTCCCAGGCATTTTAAAGTGTATTTTTACAGTATTTTATTACTATGTTGTATTCTGGATGTTGTTTGGTTTTCGTATTGTTTGTGTGTTTTTGTTTCTTGAGTTATTGTATTTATTGTATTTATATATTGTGCTTGCTTTTACCTTTTATGTACACCGCCCAGAGAGCCTTCGGGCTTAGGGCGGTATATAAATTAAATTAAATAAATAAATAAAATGATTTAAAATTAAAATGGACATAATTTGCTTGTTTTTTCACACATGGGGACATGGAAGCCTCTATGGAGGGAACTAACCCTGCCAAATTTCAGCTGGGCAGCTCCGGGTGTGTGTGTGTTCATGCTAGCCACCTTTAAACTTGTGCTTTTTCCAAAAATATTTTTTAATCAAGACTGTGTGTGACTGTGCTCATTCAGTTAGGCCAATTCTTGGGCTAAGAAGAAATGCCCTCAAGGTTTAGCTGAGTGGGTAATAATACAACTGTGTAGTGTGTACTGTCCTAGGCTATATTACACATTGAAGTAGTAGTAGTAATTTGATTTGTCTTTTTGAGTCCCATCTAAGTTATAATTCATTGTAGGATGAGCTAATATTCCTTCTAAGCAGAGCCAGGAGAAAATTATTAAAAATTAAAATAGATTGTATGGAAGTAAATAGGACAAAAGAAAAAGACCACAAATGTGGATGTAGTTGGCTAATATATTTCTTAATGCTGATAATGACTGAACATTATCAATGACTGAACATTATCAATAATTTAAATAAAATTAATATTGCAAAATGTCTGGTAGTCCAAACTCTGAGATAAACAAGATTGTTTTAAACAAAAGAAAAAAAGACCACTGGGATGCTAATACAAAATACAATGAAGATAAAATAGTCTGAAAATGGCTTGTCAAAAAATAAACTCACTCAAGAGATAAGTGTGAAACAATCCAAACAAACACAACTGATATTGTGTGGCTAGCTCCTAAAACATGAAAGAATTAGTCTGTAAAAACAATTCAGATTCAGAACAGTGAAGGGGAGTGATAGAAAACAAGTTTAGGAACCTTAAAAAAAGATGCACACTACTAACACACACACAGTTTAACACAGTTATAATAGGGAAAAAGATATGATATGGGCTTAAGAAACAAGATTTATTGCTACAGTACAATAGCAGGACTCTGCTAAGGCATTCCGTTCTGCTCAGAGTGAGAACTAACAGCAGAGTGAGCCATGTAGAGAAAATAAGAACCAATCTCATCCACCCACATGAAACATGATTGGCCAGCAAAGAACCCTCCCTTCTCCCCCAACCATTTCTCTGTGCTGATTTGCAGGAAGAGCTGTCAATTAAAGGGAGAGACTCAGCATGTTCCTTACATGGTGTGATCCCACCCAAGAGCACAATGATTGGAAGGCAAGACTGTCTCTCCTTCAGGGCTTTCTCTACTGATTTGCAGGAAGAGCTTGCAAAACACAGTGTCATCCCCCTTTTGCTGTTCGTGTCTCTCCATGGTGTGTGTATGTGTGTGGGATGTAATGCAGCCCAACAGCCAGCAAAATAATCAGAGATGTCAACATGTGAGCATAGCTTTTTTAAAATCCAAAAAAGGCTTAGTTTCTTAAATGAATATCTGGAAATGCTTTGTCTGCCATGTAAAAGGCCGTGAATGAGTGAGCCTGATTTGTAACATCAAAATAAAGTCCCGGAGAGGCCTGATTTGGTTTGTTTTTCGTGTTAAAACGAGCTTTCACTGTATATATTTTTTAAAAAATTCTCCTGACTCCTTGATCTAGGAGGAACAAAAAAGTTACAGCTGCTGGAGTTAAGCTGAGAAGTGTTCTCAGACGTGGTCCCAGGCTATGCTCTGAAGGCACATGAGGTCACTACCTTGCTGAAGTTACGCAGGTCTGGATCTGGTTAGTGCCTGGATGGGAGGCCACCCAGGACCATTGGGTTCTATGATGAAAGGTCGGTTATAAATGCAATAAAAGAAATAAATAATAAAATACGTTTACTCAGAGCCTGCTTTGATATCTCTAGGAAGTGTCTAATTCCCAGACTTTGAAAGTCTAAGCATAGGCAAAAATGTTGATTTCAAAGAGTTAGAACATAGGAAACTTTTACCTTTGTAGCTTCATGGAAGGGAGAGAAAATATCCTGGCACACTTTAGACGTGCTGACACTAGAGCTTCCCAGTCTGTGTGCCGTATTTTGGGGGATTCTTTGGGAAAGGGTGAGATTTTTCATAGAACATTCCAAAAAGGTGACATTCCAGCCCAGTCCTAATTGCAATGGGTGAGTTTTTCCCATTTCTAATCTAAGTTTTTACGTTGTTGTAGAGAAACTGCTGATCCTTGGTGGGACAGGGGAGGTTACATAGAAGGATATTGTTTTTCACCACATACACACACCCACACATGCATACATATATACCCTTCATAAACAGCCTACAAAATTTATATTCCTATGGCTTTCCAAAATGTCCACTTTGTTGGATCTTTCCAAATATCTGGTATCTCCCAAGATGATTTCCGCAATCCGCTGCAAAGTGTATGGAAATGTAATTTTCTTTTTATCAGTTCTTCATTTCCCTTTTTCCCCTGTTGTGGTATGAGAAGAGAGGGTCCCCTATCTGTCTTCTCAATGCCATTAATTATTTGATACAGTTTTGATCACATTCTCATCTCTTTTCTAAAATAAACAACTCCAATCTTTTCAATCTCTCTTTAGGAACAAATCTGTACTGCTTTTGACTTGCAGAGCTTGCAATCTTAGGGAAATGAAAGTTTTTTTTTTAAACTCCCATCACATTCATAAAAAGGACTTCAGGCTTTGATTGCTCTATAATTGCTTATTTACAGATTTTTCTCACATCAAGGAAGCAGAGAATCAACTCCCTGTCAAATTGTTTCTGGATAGCACAGGCACAAAATTAGAAAACTAATAAAAGGAGGTGGGTGTCAGCTCTGGGTGGGATTTTCTGAGTAGCCAAGAACATTTGTATTTCACACATAGTGGGCCACAAACAAAACCAAGATAAATAAGATGGCCCCAATGGTTTTATTACAAATATGACTTTGCAAGGACTAGTATGTTGGTAATAAATGGTCCTGCCATTATCTTTCTGCATCAGTTATTTTACACAATTGAAAAATGCACTTCATAGAAATAGTAGAAAGACAAGGAAACAAAATGGAAATGTTGATTAAAAATATGCCAAACATTGATCCTGTATGGCTTTGGTTGCTGAGACTTCTCCTCTATAGAAACTAACCTGTTGTTTCAATGGTGCACCTATGAAGATACTTTCAATTTCATTTCCTATTAGACCTTGCTTGAATACAATTGTGCTTGCCCAGCCTACCTCCCCTAATAATTTGATGCTGTAAGCCAGGGGTCTCTAACCTGTCACGTGTGAAGTCCTTAAGAGGCACCCCCAGTAGGTAGCCTAGGATGTGAGCGTTCTTTAAAAATAAAGAAAGAAAATCTTTAGCCCTCCTAGAAATAAGGTTATGGAGCAAAATATGGAAGTATCCTTTTACATGATTTATGTGACTGGCTTCTTCTGTCTGTCAGTGTTATTAGCTGTGATTGATAAGCGAGCTGTTGGACACCAAGTCATAGGAATCCCTGCAGTCCTAAAGAGTTGCGGTTTTGCCCTCCCTTTTTGTTTAGTGCACAACAAAAAGAACCTTAATCTTTCCCCTTCACCCGTTCTTCCTGTCTAGATACTTGTCTTTCATCAACTCTGAATATCCTGCATATCAGACCACCCTGTGGGGTTTTAAGTGACCACTACAGGTTTTTGGTACCCATGGGTACTGAATGTATGAAGTGACCTGGGGGTACACATGGGACTAACCAGCTGATTACAGTGATTACACAGCTGCCAGAGCTGGTCTCAGGTGACACATGGTCAGCTCAGTCTGAAGGAGCCAACCCTCTTTGCACAGCACAGGCGCAGGCACTGTGTTCCCATCCCTGCACTGAAAACAATTCATGTGTAGAAGCGGCCCCTTCAGACAGACACCAATCATGTATTGGCTGAGGATGTGGTCAGCACATGCATAATTATTTAGGAAGTGGGGCTAGCTCCACACATTCGTGCAGTACCCTTCACATGTTAGGAACCAAATGGATTTGCTATTTAACTGGGAATTGCCAACGTGCACAAGGTAAGGAGGCTAATGCAAAACTCCTCTTAGGCCCTTGGTTTCCCATAGGGACAATGGCTGAGGAACAGCTTGAGATCATCACATTCAGACCAATAGAAGCAAGGTGTGTGCCTCTTTAATGAGAGAGCATTTTTTGTGGTGAAAACTCAATCAAAGCTCGGACACTTAAAGAGAAACAGTGGGTGGTAGTTTGGTTTTCAGAGTATGCACACACAAATAGTGTATTGAACCTGGAAGTTTAAAGCTAGTAATGTACAATGTTCAATTAATACAAAGCATCACTTACATCCTTACATGTTCTTATATCTCTGCTGTTGCTAGTGATGGGGTTGCATGAGAGATTTGTCTTCCTGTGGAGTGAAATAAAAAGCTGTCCACAGCAGATAACTGGCATGACTCCAAGTAGGCACAGCAGGACTTGATTACAATGAAGAAAAGGTCAGTTTTTGCTTGTCCTGTAAACTGGTGGCAAATAGTTTCAATTAAGAGAAACTTGTACTTTCTACCTCCGGTAATTCTGTCATGACTCTTGCGCTAGAGGTTTTGTAAAGCTTTGATCTGTGAGACTTCTAATTAAAAAAGTGACTGGTTTTTTTTGGGGGGGATGAGAAAATATATTTGCTATGTACTCAAAGGTTAAGCATAAAAAACTATCCCCCCCCAAAAAAAGTCTCAGGATTTCATAATGTGATATATAAACATTAGTCATGAGATACAGCATATCCTTGGGGTCAGTATGCTGAAATTCAACTGAGTTTCAAAGAGTCTGCGTAGCATGTGGGGAAGGGGGCTGGTCAAAACTATGCTGGGCATACAGAATCATCTGCGGTGCTCTCATTGTAAAATGGAGGATCAGACTGTGGTTTCGAGTAAGGGGATTTACAGCTGACAAAACACACAAGAACAATATGTTCTAAATGTTTTTTTTTTTTTTTTTAAGAGAACATTTGTGTGTGAGAAAGATGGGGAGGTCAAATCTGTGTTTGAAATGTTTGAATCAGGCACAAATAGTAGTGTTATTTTTAGAGATCCTTAAGAAATTCTTCCCACCCAAATTTCTGTCCAAATTTTTAGGGCTTCAAATTTTGGGGTTTCAAATGGCAGTATTTGCTAATTCATCTAATTTTAGTTTCCAGATTTTATTCAGATTGCTGAATGTGTGGAGCTTGTTACAGTTTTCAGTTTATATTTCTATAAAAGTGCATGTGTGTATTGAATAGAACACATCATTGATGCAATCACATTAGGATTTCTTTTTGCACTGGGTGTTTATCAAACACACGAGCCCTGTACAGTTGCTTTCATCCAGTGTGAGAAAGAGGAAGTGGGGCATACCCATGGCCTCACATGGCTTCCACACATTTAGTCAAATTTACGAAAGCAGACTCTGGAACTGCACATGCACAGGGCAGTATATCCAGGCTTCTCATAATATGGAAGCTCTTATGTGTCATACATTCAGCTAAATGATTTATTTATTATTATTTATTTATTACATTTATACCCCGCCTTTCTTTTCATTAGAGAAACCCAAGGCGGCTTTCATATGGTTCCCAGGTGGTCTCCCATCCAGGCACTAACCAGACCTGACCCTGCTTAGCTTCAGCAGGGTGCCGGCCTCATGTGCCTTTAAAATGCACACAAGTTGGGGATGTTGCCAGTAGGGATGCTTACATCAGGAGTATGATTAAAACCCTATATATGTTTGGTATATGTGGTGGTAGGAAGCAATGATAACAGATGAAAATGGCAGCAGACTGCATATGCAGCAGTACAAAATTAAGGTTAGGAAATCTCCATAAGAGGGCATTTATTCATTAATTGTTTAATGAATTTATCTGCTACCATGTCATGAGCAGTATCTAGATAAATTGTATTCAGAATAGACACAATGAAATAAATGAACTTGACAAACAAGTCCATTGATTTTAGTGAGTATGTTCTGAGTATGACTTACAGAGCAATACTAACACCCCAGTCAGGGAGCAGTTTAGCCTTGCTGCATCTACAGTGTTCCCCCTCCATGCTGGTTGGGGTGGAAGATGGGGGTCAGGCAAAACTCTGCTATGCACTATGCTAGCCTGGAACTGGTACAGCAACTGGGAATGTCAAGTGACAGCAGAAGGGGAATCTCAGGATCCAGTGTATCCTGGGGAGTTCAGTCCATGCCTGTCCCCAGAATGCTCCATTTTGTGACTTTCCTTGGGCTACTGCTGGGTGGGAATCCCATTGATGGACAGAATGGGGAGCTCCATACTGGAGGACTGACACTGGCATCACTCCAAGAACAGAGGCTGGTGCAGCTGTTTTGAGCTGTGTGGAGAGGGAGACTTTCTGCCCCATATCCACACATCCAGCATGGTCGATCAGGGGTTTGAGTTGCAGCTTTAGTCAGATACCACCCAGTAACTTCTCATGACAACTCACAACATATAAAACCATATAGACTATCAAATAATACACCAGTAATAATGGCAGCAATAACAAAAAAATGCTTCTAATGCAAGCCAATCCTGGCCAATAAAAATAGAGCTACCTGGTTTTTACATATTCTTATTAACAGCAGTCATGGGTTTTTAGAAAACAATAGCTAGGAAAAGGCAAGGCCAATTACATCTGTTGAGGCAGGGAGTTCCACAATCGTAGGGTAGGTGAAGGAGCAAGGGACAGAGCCAACCCATGGAACAATTGGAATGGGGAACATCTGCGCCTCCCTAATTCTTACATGGATCATTTGTATCAAGATATAAATTACAAACTTAGGGCACTTGGTTGTTTACAGCTGCATAAAGATAGCAGCTTTAATTTTTTCAGTCAATAACACTCTAATAAAATCTGAATTATAAACAAACATTGATCCTATCCCTCAAATGTTAAATGAAACAAAGCTAGAAACATACCAAGACAATTTATTGGAAAAGCTACTTGACGGATGGCCCTAAATGAATGAAAGCAGAGCTGGCAGTCATATGCTCCTGAGCATTGCTTGTAGTTTGCCATTGATCATTAGCTTGGCTTTGGAATTAGATTTTGCAATCAGCTTAACTTTACCGTGAAGTTGGTTTTTTGTTGTTGTTGTTGTTGTTGGGTGTCGCAATCTGTTTCCTAGTTGTGCCCCTGTTTTCTGCCTCTGAGATATAAAATCAAATTGTTAAAAACCTAGGCAAATTAATACATAGGAGGATATGTGTATATTAAATTTCAAATTGTGCCTTTCAGTTAAATTTGCTTGACAGCATGGAACCAAAGGGAGAGGATTGAGAGGTGCAGGACTAAACTGACATCTCCATAGAGAGTATGATATTTATTCAGACAAGGTAAATTAAGACCCATGATACTCTTAAATCATAATCTGGCCCTAATATTAGTAAGGTATCTGATGGATTAGAGGGAAATGGCAAAGTCCTTCTTTTTGGAAGATTTATTAAATACTCAGAAAGAATGGAGGCCAAGCCTGATGCTGTCAGTTTTTAAAATAAATAAATAATAAATGTGAAAGTCGGTCAAATGTTTGGATTTTCAAGGCTTAATTTAAGAAGATGTTCCTTTGTTAGTTTCTCATTTGTGTTTCTCTTGATTCTTTAACCTGGTCTCACCTTGCTCCCCCCGTCCTCATTGTTGCTGTACATGGCAGAATAAAATATCATTGGAAAGTTGGGACATCTTCATATGCCAAGTTTATCTTGCTCCACAGATTGTACTGGATTATTCAGAAGCTGTTTAATCCTTTTTTTCCTCTGAGGCTAAAAATGTAAAATAAGTATTTTCTGTAGTTTTATCTTTTTCTTTAGGCTGGATATTTCATGAACTTGTATTACTCTCCCTTTTTTCTTTATACACTGCCATCAAATATTTAAATATTTTGAATAATAAATAATATGATTTTATGTGCCATATGTAGACTGGGTAAGGATTAACAATAAACTATTACTCTTTTTTACATATTTTATTTAGCAGGTTAACATTACAAAAAATATATTCCTTTCTATCCGTACACAGTAACAATTAGGGCTGTGTAAAAAATAGAATCACTTTAATCACGTTGAAACCCACTTAACTGGCTCAAAATGAGGTTCACATTGGCCAGAAGCATGAGAATGAGGGTCATTTAGTGAGCAAAATCAAGAAATAGCTTTTTCTTGTTATTTTTTAGCGCAAATAGATGAACTTTTCAGGCGTTATAGCTCCTTCTAATGGAGTGATGCCTGCCAAATATCAGACAAAAAGGTGCAGGGATTGCTGTCTAGGTGTACTAATGTTTGAGGTTTTTTAAAAAGATAAACTCAACAGGCACCTGTAACCTTTTTTATTTTTAGGCAGAATTGGATGAAATTTGCAGATATAGCAGACCTTACAAGGGGATGAAGCCTGCCAAATATGAGACAAATATGTGCAGGGCATAAAGAGTTATGGATAAAGAACTTTATTTGAGGCTTTAAAAAACAATTACTTTGATTTCTGCTCAATTTGGAACAAAATCAAGAAAAGCCAAATTGATTCACTAATAGGCAAAAAACTCTGCTCAGAGGAACATATTACCAAATTCTTCCAAGCTACACAGGAAGTGGATTGGACTGTGAAAGACCAACCCAAATTGTATTTGCATTTTGACCAATTTGTAGGGCAGTACAGTATCTCAGAGAGGAGGTCAGGTCTCCTACTCCCCTGGTGCATTCACTATAGCTGCCCAGTTTCCCTGCTTTTTAAAGTTTGATAGAAATATCTGTGGACTGTAGGTACATTCTTAAACCACAAGGTTTTTTGCCTGTTAGTGAATTTCTCTGCTTTTTAACCCGGGAGGTAAGAAATGGGATCCTGTGCAAACTTGCCGAGAATGGATTGATCATTTGCATGCTTATTGAGTTCAGTGGGATTTACTCCCCTGCAATCATGCTTACGATATGTGAAACTGACCCCAGGGGATGGGGAGGGGAGGAGGAGGGAGGAGGGGAGGAAGGGTAGAGGGAAGGAGGGGGATGGGAGCAGGCAGGAGGGGGAGAGGAGGAGAAGGACAGGTTTGATCATTTGCATGTTTATTGAGTTCAGTGGGATTTACTCCCGTGCAATCATGCTTAGGATAGGTAAAACTGGCCGGGAGGGAGGGAGGGAGGACTGGAGTGGTCAGGGAAGGAGGAACAAGGAAGAGGGGAGGGGAGGAGGAAGGGAGAGGAGTGCGAAAGGTGGGGAAAGGCAGGTCTGATCATTTGTATGCTTATTGATTTCAATGGGATTTACTCCTGTGTAATCATGATTAGGATAGGTAAAACTGACCATGGGGAGGAGCAGGGGGAGGGGAGAGGAGAGGGAAGGAGAAAGGGAGGGGAGAGGGGAGCACAAGGATGGGAAAAGAGGGGATTGTAGGGGAAGGGGCAAAGGAAGGGGCAGGGGAGGACAGGTTTGATCATTTGCATGCTTATTGAGTTCATTGGTATTTACTCCCGTGCAGTCATGCTTAAGATAGGTAAAACTGACCATGAGGAGGGGATGGGAGGGGGAGGAGGAGGGAAGGGACAAGAGGGAGGGGATAGGAGGGGGAGGGGATGGGAGGGGAAGGGGGAGGGAAGGGGCAAGAGGGAGGGGATAGTTGGGCAGAGAAGGGAGGGTGAGTTTGATCAGTTGCATACTTTTTTAGTTCAATGGGATTTATTTCTGTGCAATCATGTTTGAAAATGGAAACGGACTGCCTTTAAGTCGATCTCGACTTGTGTTGACCCGATGAATAGGGTTTTCATGGTAAATGGTATTCATTGGTGGTTTTGCCATTGCCTTCCTCTGAGGCTGAGAGGCAGTGACTGGCCCAAGGTCACCCAGTGAGCTTCATGGCTGTGTGGGGATTCAAACCCTGGTCTCCCAGGTCGTAGTCTAACACTGACCTGGGGAAGGGGCAGGGAGGGGAGGAGGAGGGGAGGAGATTGAATGGGTGGACACTGGGAAGAGGGGAAGCCCCTTTCCAAAAGGAAAACATTGTGAACAGTGTCATTGCTTTTCAGGGTTTCCCCCACCTCTTTATTCTACAGCAGGCACATGTAGCCTCCCACCCAAATTTAAACCAAAGCTGTCCCTGGCCATATCCACACCAGACCTTTATTTCACTTTAGACAGTCATGGCTTCTCTCAAAGAATTCTGGGAAGTGTAGTTAGTGTAAGGTGCTGAGAGTTGCTAGGAGACACCCTGTTCCCCTCACAGAGCTTCAGTCAGAGCAGCTGACTCTCTGGCCACTGGACCTCTGCCAAGAGAATAGGAGTCTCCTTTCAGCACCCTTCACAAACTACACTTCCCAGGATTTTCTGAGGGAAGCCATGACTGTCTCAAATTAAATCCAAGTCTGGTGTGGGTGTGTCCCCCTGATTAGCCAAGCCAAGCAGCTGTGAGTCTGGCTCTTAGAACACTGACACTTCGTTCTTACTGAGCATGTCCAACATTATCATTCAGTTCAATGAAAAATTATTAAATTAATTAAAAATCAGCCAGGCATTTTTTTTAACTTTTAAGCGGCAGAAGATGAAGGTCAGAGTATGGGGCAAGGTCAGTAACAGGATTATAGGTCCTCTGTGAGCATGGTTGATTTTTAATTAATTTCAACAGATTATGAGAACTCCCAGAGAAAAAAGTCCAAAAGGGTCTGGGTTTTTTTCTCTCTCTTTAGACTTTGAACTCTCAATTCTTTCTGACTGTTTTGTTTATTGCCATGAAAATTGAGAGGGTTGTTAAGCAAATGTTTCTGAGTTCAGGACTATAAGTTTTGTAAGGTTTTGTTTTGAAATGAGCTTATGGGAAGCTTCAGAATGGCATGGGGGTATTTTCAATTTAACATTGTGGAATGTGAAAAATCCACGCTCGCTATAGTATACAGCCACTCTTGTGGCTGTATAATTAGGATGGAGCACTTCTGTCTGACTGCACTGAACGATGTGCATATGGTTGGGGGATGAGGGGAGAGAACTAATCTGGCTGCTCCTGTTGCCTCCTCCCTCTAGGATCCCTCCAAAAACTACCTTGGAAGAAACACAATTATCCATGCTGCTGTTTCATCCTTGATGGAGTGGATACTTTGTTGAAATATATGAAAACATGTATAATTTGTTTGTTTGTTTGTTTATTAAATTCTGTTCCACCCTTCCTCCCAAAAAAGTCCATGGTGGCAAACATAAAAATGTTAAAACAATACATTTTTTAAAAAAATTAAAGAAATTAAAATGTTTTAAAAAATTAAAAACATTTAGAACATCTAAAAACATTTAAAAGCAATCATATACTTTACAGTTACTAATTTCAAGGTTGCCATGGCCAGTATCTTTCAGTCTAGGTAAATAGGAATGTTTTTAAATTTCTCCTAACAGTCAATAATGAGGGAGAACAGATGCACCTTGCCAGGAAGCACATTCCAGAAATGGAAAACCACCATCGGGAAGACCCTACGTAGGTACACACTATGGCTGCTTTCACACTGCACTTTATTCTGTTATTCTGACAATTTCTTACCTGGTAATTTGCGCATTATATTTGATTTTTCACACGATGCACGAGCTAGCTCCAGAATTCTAGTGGAATATAGTGGACGTTTAGTGCTAATTTCTGTGATAAATGATACCAGAAATAATCCATTAGCAAGGCTGGGAACCCAGAAGATTGCAGGAGTTTTTCACTAGCTGCAGCCACTCACATGTCAGGCATCCCAACATGCAGTGCATTCCCACCCTTTAGTCACGCTGCGGGGTTTTTTTGCCTGACGAACGTTGTACTGATATTCTGACATCGGTGCAGATAGGAGCAGCATTTTCCCCCCCACACTCCTGTCTTGATACAACTAAAACAATTTGAAAAGTCAGATCCTAAAGGGAGAGGGCTTGCATGGCGATGGGAAGATATCTTAGACCTCCTACACAGTGGGGAACACTGTATGGATGAGGGAGGAAAGCAAGCCGTGTGAGTGACAGCTGTGCAAAATGCCGGTATATCGGCTGAAAAAGCTGCTGTTCCTTAATGCAACAGGTACTGCAGTGTGAAAGGGATTTTAGAAATCAGGACAGAAGCGCTATCTTTTAATCCGTTAAACTAACGCAATCAACCCCATGTGGGAAAGCAGCCCAAGTCTGCAGTGGCACAGTGGAAGGTGAATTCAGGGGAGCACAATTCTGGGACACCGAGATAATTGATCAACCTTTGCTCTGGCAAATATGAGGTGATAATGAGGTTTTCAAGTTCTATTTGCAACACACTCACGCAATACACCCAACAACTGTCTGATGCTACCACACTTTTTGTTATAGACACACAGAAACCTACAAAGGCACTGAAATTAAATCAAATGCAAATAGGGCCAGAATGGGGCATGTGCAGTGAAGGGAGGTGATTTATTGAATTATAACCAACAACAGAGATTAGACTCAAGACAGATACAAACAATAAGTAAGGATAAAAATTAGGATACAAGGGATTGGAATGCATTTTAGGGAAGGAAAAAATTGAAATAAGAAAGGCTTAAAGATAGCACTGCACAAAACCAACGACGAGCTCCACTATTTAGGCTTCCCTACTCTTAATAGGACAACAAGGAAAGAGTACTGAAAGGGTTTTTGATGTATTCCTTTGTGTCCCTCTCAAAAGAACTATGAATGGAAGCCCTGGTAATGCTGAAAGGGTCCGTTTGCCCTCTTGATTTAAAATGGTGCCCAAATACATACCCAAACATGGACAAAAACTTGCTCCTTCATCTCAGGTAACATCATGCAAAATTTGGTTACAATCAGTGCAGTTTTGAAAGGTTCAGTCTGCCATCTTGATTCAAAATGGTGTCCAATTGTATTGAAACTTAGATGAAAATCTGTGCCTCGATCTCGGGAATCATTATGCAAAACTGGTTATGATATCTCAAGAGGTGAACAAGTGCACACCGTGAGATAAGACAAACAATTTCCAAAATATACAGTAGATTCTGATAGGATGCATCCTGCATTGTTCAGTAGTGGTTTTTCTCCCAGATAATTTATTCACATAATTCCATTTAACAAATAATGGAGTTATATTAGCCCAATACAGATAATCTGCCCTCCATTTTTTAAAAAAAGATTCAAGAGGAGTTAGATTAAGAGAAAACTGTATGTGTACAAGGTAGATGACCTACGAGCTATAGACTGTTCAGGTAGCAGCAAACATACATGTCATGTGAGCCATGCCACGTGAAAAGAGAGCCCTGCCTGTTAGAGATCCATTGTCCCAAAAGCAAAACTGAGGAGAGGCAAAGAGCTTCCAAGGTTTGCCCACAGCAATATTTGGAATAAGCCTTTTGTGAGCTAGAAAGTCACAAAAAAACATTTGGAAATTTGACATGAAGAAGGTGGGAGGCAAGTTGATAACAGAGAGCCAAGATTTCAAGCAGGGGAAGATATAAAAAGGGCTTCTGAACAAAAAGTAACAAAAGCACAAGGAGGGTTTTTTTTTTTAATAGTTCCACAAGAGAGTTGAGTAAAGACATAATGAAACCTGCAGTGGCTTTGAGGTTTTTGGAAGACCTGGTGGCTAACATAGACCAAAACTATAAAAGAACTGCTGTGGGTTGTAATAAAGCTGTGCATTTAGAGTATAACAGAGAAGGTAAAGTATCAGGAAGACAAATACATCCTATTTTGTATTCACTGAGGAGGAGAAAACACCTCCTGAAAGGAAAAGATGCATGCAGTCACAAAGAATCAAGGGTAGCTGCTTCATAGTTATTTATTTGTTTAAAATCTCCAAGTTTCCAGATAAAGGGAAAGCCGGACACTGGCAATATAATGGGAAGAGTTGGGTAGCGAGAAGAAGCAAACCACAGAATTGAATCTGCAGGGCAGGAAAAAATAAAAACTGGCAAAGCCTTTTGGAAGATCGTGATTGTGAGAGTTAAAAAAAGCAAGCAGGAATTGCATCCACATCATACATTAAAAACACACTTATTTCACTGTAATAGTCATGGCTTCGCCCAAAGTAATCCTTGGAACTGTAATGTATTAAGATTGCTGACCTCACAGACCTGCAATTATGATTGTAGGTTTTAAGGTTGTATTTTACATTGTTGTAACCTGCCCTAGAACCTCAAGGTGAAGGGTGGGTAATAAATAAATACATCCATCCATCCATCCATCCATACATACATACATACATTTCCCAGCACCCTTAACAAACTACACTTCTCAGCAGTTGTGACTGGTGGCTCCATGTCAGTGGGACAGTGTGATCTGCTCTGGGTTTTAGTCCAAACTTTCAAGGAGCTGTCCAAGGTGCCTAAGCACCTTCAATCCTGTTTCGGATTCCACTGGCCCACTGACATGGAGCCACCAGCTGCCATTGATACTCGGGGTTCTCCATGACTCTTAAAGTTACATAAGGGTGCTTTAAATGTATGGTGTGGATGTGAGCAGGGCCAGCTCTACCATTAAGCAGAGTGAGGCTGCTGCCTCAGGCAGCAAATGCTAGGAGTGGGGGACAGTGGCAAAGTGTTGGAGGACAGAGCTGTCTGTGCCATTCTCCTTGCCCTGCACTCCAAACTAGCCTGCTACCCTCGGCTGCAATTGAGGACACTGCTATTGTTCAAGGCACTATTGATATTAGGGAGGCATCATCACTGTACTCTTTTAAACATCTGTTGAAAACCTTTCTGTTTTGGTGGGCCTTTCCAGACAATGCGATTTGGTTACCTCTGTTCTTAAATTTGTTTTAGACATTTTAATGATTTTTTTTTTACAAAATTTTTACATTTTTTAAATGTTTAAAATATGTTTTTATTTTATTTTTAATTGTATTTTACATTTCCCACAGAAGTGTTTGCTGCCCTAGGCTCCTTTGGAAGGAAAGCCGAGAAATAAATTTAATAAATAGATACATTTAAGAAATAAAATAAGATTCAGCTGCCAGTTCAGTCAGCTTCTGAACATGGAATTGGTGAGTGGGAGGGGAGTGCTCATTGACCTTTTGTCTCAGGCAGCAAAATCTCTCGGGCAAACAAACTAGGATACATATGGATGCTGTAATAAAATTCTTCCACAGATGTGTTGTTTCAAAGCGACACATTCATTTTAGACACTCTTGAGCTATTTTGTTAACTTATTTGATTGCAGTATAGCTCTGGAAATTCGTCTGAAGGTGTGAAATGCAGACAATTGAAAGATCTCCTTTCCTTAGTCGTGTCACTGTTAAACGTTTGCGGATCAAGAGTCAATGGCATTAATATGTACAAGATTAAAGGGCATGGTGGAGAGGGTGATTCCATTCAGAAACCATCTTCTTAAAAGTCATGGTCTCCTTCCTGTAGCACTAATGACCATTAGAGACATAGGAACATAAGAAGCCGCCTCATACCAAATCAGACCATTGGTTCATTTATCTCAGTATTGTCTATGCAGACTGGCAGCAGCACCCCAGGATGTCAGAAAGAGTTATCTCCCAGCCCTACCTTGAGAAGTTGGGGATTGAACCTGGTATGGTTTGTGTGGAAAGCAGATGCTTTACCGCTGAGCTACAGCCCTTCCCTAAAATCATCCATCATGGGTCAGACTTCTGACTCTGATGCCGTATATAAGGGTGCTAACCTGTTGGAAAAGTGGGGCTGTCTCCTGATTAAAGAAATTTTAGTCAATAAGTTATATAGATTTTACACTGAAACTTATACATACCTACTCATAAATAAGCCCCACTGAATGCAATGGAACTTGCTTTGAGAAAAATGTGTGCAGGATTTGAGTCTTAGCCAATTAATCAATTCATTGATTAGATTTGCATGAGTTAAAATAATGGTTCTGAAACAAACAATGTTTTCAGATGTTTTTATCAACTTTTGAAGTTTCATTTTAAATAATGCTGGAAAATATGTAATAAATTTTGTCTAGGAGAACATTAGGTTTGCAGAATTTGAATCAATGTGCCATAATGTTTCTGCTTCAATTACACAATATCTAATTATTGTCAATCTCATATCTAATGAAAGCAGAAAACCATGAAATTATAAAAGATAAATTGATAGAGTATATTTTTTTTACATTTTAACCTTAAGGGCCATTGTTAATACATGGCTTTGGGCACAATGAGTAATTTTATATTAATGTCTACTATTTTATAGGTATTCAGAGAGAATGAGCTGAAGGATAATAGCACTGTGATTTTAATATTAGAAATATAACCTTCAGGTTTGGAGGGAGGAAAAAAACTCTGAAAATTTTAATCTGTATCCCAATGGGGTTTTGCATGCAGCATCTGTATTAGTTGTTCATTCCAACGCAGTATCATTACAAAAATATCTGGCAGTAATAAAAATTCATTTCACATTTTGCCTTATCTAATTTTGTTAATTAAATACCACATGTTATATTTGAAAAGGTACGCATTCTCAGCATTGAAATACTAATGATGCATCACATTGCATATCTTGTAATCATCAGCAATTTTTCCTTGACCAAATTGTAATGGAGACTTCCATTCAGTCTTGAATAATTTAAAGACAAGATTAAAATATGAGCTGTAACCTGTAGCAGTTCAAATGCTGTTTGAAAGATATGAGGATGAAACCCTGTGTTTGCCGTTAGAAAGATTTTTAAAACAGTACTGAATATTTGAGGATGAAAATACTAAAAGTTTTTATTAAGAATTGTTATCATAATGTGTCCCTTCTGACACTGGAGACAATGTAATAAACCAAACACAAGGCCCTTAATTCCAGTGGGGTTTATGTGAAACCATGTACGATGGATAATATCAAGAGTCCATGGAAGTCCTCTATTTTAGAGGTCCTAAATCTATATTTTAGACTGCGTATATGAAATCAGAACACACTCAGGATTTTCCCCACCTTACATAACCCATTTTCCCTGGGCGGAAGGTCTAGTCCACAGTGATTTCAAGGCAATAACTTATCTCAGTTGTACTGTACTAATTGTCTTTTTGATTGTTTCTGATACGTTTACTGTGTTATAGTTATAAGTTAACATTGATGATTGATGGCTCATTTAATCAACACTGAAGTTTTTATTAGAAATATATGTAAAGAACTCTTACCATCATAACACTGAATAGTGTCTTTGGTATAGGAAGTTTGTGTCTATGTTTTGTTGTTGTTTGTTCAATCACATTAAGTTTACTTATTTCATATTTCCAAGCATACAACAAAATATAGCAGGAAAGGTACTAGTACCTATGTAAAATCGTCATCATGTGAGTTAATGAAACATGTTAAAAGATACCATCACCTTATAAATAGTATTCTAGATAAAACTGCAGTAATTTTCAGCCTCAACAACCCCAAGCTATGAATTTCATCAGCTGATTGCCAATTATTGCTAAAATGATTCTTTATTGCCAATTATTTCTTATGATTCTAATTTTCTCAAATTGATGCGTTCTCACAATAAATTTCACAGGAGTTTTAAAGATTGCTTGGAGCAGATGTTATCCTTCAGGATACCATCTCTGTTCCTTCTCAATGCTTCTTTCTTTTCAAGTTTGTTTATGCCTATGTTTATTTGCTTTTTAAAAGGATGGTGATCTCAAGTATTTCTTCTACTGAGTATTCTCCAATTATCCACACTTGCTAAGAAACTGGTAATGAAACAATTTTTCATTCATTGCTCACTCAACAGACTGCTTTTTTATTTCTCACTTTAATCTATGTTTGGATTTCAGCTTTATTGTATATTTACTCTTAGTTTTTTTGTTACCTTCACAAAGTGTGGAGATAGGGCAATGTCCTTTGCTGTCCACTACTACAGTCATTGGCATGTCTTTGATGGTATTAAATCTCTGCCCCTGCTTCACTTACTCTACCATCCTATCTTCAGATACATACTTGTTCCACTATAGATGTTTTTCTTTGATCATGTGGGATGCAAGGTTTTATGGTTTTACTAACAGAACCATACTGTTTCCTATCACAAGGAACAGTTGTAACGCTGTTTGTTTATTTACAATATTTTTATCCCACCTTCAGTCATTCTCAGTGGAGCTTGCAGCATCATTTAAAATAAGACATAATGCAATAGCAATCAAGTAATAAAAGATGCAATAAAACATAAGCAACAGCACATGCTCTGATTTAGATGCCATGTTTTTAGTACAAATATGGGATTTTCCCAAGATTCATTCAGTTGCTTGTGTTTAGGTAAATTTTAGTTATTGCTGTCTGTGGATGCTAACAGGTTGCCTTATTCCATGTATCCTACCACTTATTTGGTGAATCGTGACCATCTACTCTTGTAATATCTATCTGGGAAGAAAGACTGATGGGTCTAGCAGACAATTAATACTTCACTGAAATACACAACAATTGCAGCCAATCTGTTCTGGATTCCAAAAGATCCTGAAACAACTTCCCAGAATGCACTGTGTAGCCTATTGTGGCCAGGAAGACTCTAGACCTGCATTGAGAACTGAACTAAATATTGGTAAGCTGATATTTTGTTAGAGAGCTGTTTGAAACAGAGTATTAAAATTCAGCACAGAATTTAGCAACATCTCTTAGTGTTCATGCAGGATAATCTGGTACAGTAGGGATGGGCAAGGATTTCACTGGAATTGAAAATAAAACCAGACTCCCTAACAATTTGCATATTCAAAATCTGTGCGGAACAGTACAGAATACTATGAGCTTCTGCTGCTTTTTCTGACACTGGATATTAAACTACATCAGATATAAGAAACTGACTGACCAGCTTCTCTTCTTTGCTTTATTATTATTATTATTATTATTATTATTTACCCCCCTTCACCCAGAGGTCCCAGGGCAGGGTACAACTATTTTAAAACACGTAATTAAAACAGTTAAAAACAACCTAAGCAACATCACAGAAAATAGGGTGAGTTCTAAAAACATACATCTCAGGTATAGAAGGCCAGGGTAAAGAGGTGTGTCTTCAGCATTCGCTGAAAGTTGTACAATGAAGTTGCTAGGTGCACCTCAGTGGGGGAGTTGCACAGCTTAGGGGCTGCCACAGAGAATGCCCTTTATTGAGTGAAACTGACAAGCCTGCTTTCTTGGGGGGAGGATCAAATATGAGAAGTTAAAACTGCAGCATCCGCCTGATCTGATACCTCCTGCCCATCTGAAAGAAAGAGGGGCTGCTGCGTTTTTAACCCAACCTACAGCCCAGTAAAATGAAGCCCCACCCATATTGCGGAGACTTGCTTTTTCTTTTCTTCCAACAGCTGCGAGGCCAGGCTATGCTCAGCAAAGGGGGGAGAGGGGAGAGTGTTCTTGCACTCGGGTCCTGCTTGCAGGCTTCCCCCAGGCACCTGGTTGGCCACTGTGAGAACAGGATGCTGGACTAGATGGGCCACTGGCCTGATCCAGCAGGCTCTTCTTATGTTCTAAACTTTTTACGTTTTTCCCCCTGCCAAAACACCATCCTCCTCCTATCTTATCTCCCCCCCCAAGCAAAAAGCAGGTTTTGTCAGTTTCGCACAGTAAAGCAAAGAAAAGAGGCTGCTCAGTCAGCAAGACAACTAAATATTGATCAATGGTGTGTGTGTGTGTGTGTGTGTGTGTGTGTGTGCATATGTGTGTATGTATGCTGGGGGTCTGGGAAGGAGGGGAGATAAAAGAGGGGTTTTCCCCCTCTTTCTTCTTGTCCTCCCTCCTGAACCTCCCTTTTCAATTTCCTGAGCCCACTTCACCCCTCAAGCATCCTTACCCAATTGGGCTTCTGCAGCAATCCTCCCACCTCCCTCACTCTCAGCTTGGGGACTCCTTGCCAGAGTCTAGCCTATTTTATCAATATTTTCTTTCAAATTATCAATGTTTTCTTTCAAAATATTGACAACTTGAAATAAAATATTGATACAGAAAAGGAAAGCAGGTCCGCTGCCTCCTCCTCCGCTGTGACTGGGACTGATCAGTTTTCACCTTGGAAAAGGAAGGAGGAAAGCAGCTTTCAGTGCCCCCCAATCCATTTTCCCCCCTTCAAAAACATTGATACTAATATCAACTTCCACTTTATAAAAATCAACCAAGTCAGCCCAGCTGGGCTACAGGGAGATAAATGTCATTTAAAGAAGGCAAGAAGGTGGGGGTGGTGGATTGTGCATCCATTTTTAGAATGGCAACCAAAAAACATGCAATGAAAGTATGAAGTTGAGTAAGAAGAAAGATTAACACACGAAGAGTGATTCTACACCACAGGAAATCTCTCAGATACACAACCTGTAACCTCTGGTTCCAACTTTTACAACCAAATATTGCTTGTAAGACAGTGAAGACACCAATAGAAACAAATGACAGCCCAATACAAAGAATCAGTGCCAGTTTAGCCTTAATTCTTAACCAAGGTAGGACCCACCAGTTTAAATGCACCTCAAAAAAAAATCTTTGTTTGGGTCGAGGGATTCCGCGCTCAGAGAGGCTGTGCCCGTGCGGAATCGGAGAAATTGAGACAATATCCCACATTCTTTTCTATTGTCCTTTTTATCACGATATTCGATTGCTCAGTATCAATCCTATCATTCAATTGATACCCGGCTGAGACACTCTATATTATACAAGATATCTTCTGCAAGATCGACAACCCCAGATTACGTTTGCTGTCGCTAAATTCTGTGCCACGGCTATGTCAATTCGTAGAACATTGTTAATGGTTTATATAATGAACCTTGATTGGTTGGTTTTATTTCTTGTAAATATGGTTTTAATGGTATGATAATGTTTTATTGGCCTTTGGCTGCAATAAATATTCTATTCTATACTAATATCAGTATTTTCTTTTGAAATATCAATACATGAAAGAAAATATTGATATTAATATCAATATTTTTGGAGGGGGGAAATGGATCGGTAATAGCAGCAGCTAACGGGCAAAGAATTAACTTGAAATGATACTGCCTGTTAGATTGATGGAGTGCTTTGGAAGTGGCATCAGTCCAGGCATCCCATCCCTACTGTACAGGATGATCTGTAACGGCCTTGCAGCAAAATATTGGATTAGATACACTAGTTGGACTCTGGGTCCTTCCCAGTGGTTGGATTCTGTGAAAAATATACATGCAAGGATTGCAGTCATAGCCTGTCTGTTCTGAAGAGGCCCAAATGGGAAATCTAATCAATAAATATGACTTAGACGGAACAGGCAAACAAGAGAGATAGGAAAGCTAGCTGTATCTATAAAGGGAGGCAGATACTTATGGTTTGACCAGTGACTTCAGAATGCCAGAATAAGATTAAGGCTGCAAGCCTGTACAAAACTACCTAGGGGTAGGTCCCACTGAACTCTATGGGACTTACTTCTGAATTGATATGTATAGGATTTCACTGTCAATCTGCTGATTTGTGTAATTTTTAACGAAAACAAAATACAAGCAATCTTGCATCAGAATGGTAACAAGGGGTATGCATTTTGGACATAGAGAGTATATCAACATTCAGCAACTCTCTGATTAGTTTGGAATCTTATGTGAACAGGAGTTGATGAAGCTACTTTGTCATATTCCTAGATCAGCCCACTGATTCATGTGACTTCATGCAAGTCTGTGTTCCTCAGTTTGTCCTTTTCTGTAATGAGCACTGTAAGACATGAAGAAAATTGAATAATTATAAATCAAGTGCTCTGGAAATCTCAGATGAAAGGCATTTTAGAAAAGCAAGGTATTATTGCTTGTCTTCATACTTCAGAAATGAAACAGTGCTCTTCAACTTTTGAGTCCCTGCTCTCTAATTAAATCATAGATCAACGCTATTCTTGAGTTTCAGTTAGTGTTGCCAGGTCTCAAGCTTTTTCTCAGGGACTCAGGGTGTTTTTTTTTAGCCAAGTCACCCAAATATCCAGTTTCTGGGGTGACTGGCCTAGTAACCCAGTGACCTGGCAACACGACACCCGGGCACTCCGGCTTACCTACATCCGGTCATACCACCTCTTGTGTCTCCACATTAGTGTGCATGCCTTCCATCACCCAAGATGGTGATAGGCATGTTGATGTCTCCGCTGCCATCTTGGGTGATGAAAGTCATCGCACACCAATGCGATGACATGGTGCAACTGGATATGGATAGGCAGCGCTGCCTGCCTGATGTTCCCTGGGAGGGTGAAGTTTCCAATGTGTAATCCCTGCCATCGTCTGGTTGCAATGCTGGCAGGGATCACAGAGTGAGAGCTCCACCCTCCCAGCCCCAGGGGCTGGCACCAGGCTGGAGAGAGGTAGGGGTGGTGAGGCAACAGTCGTGGGTGAGAGGCAATGATGCTGAGCGAGTCTAGGCCTCCCCCAAGGTCAAGCGGGAAGTCACTGACAAAAGAACATGGTGAGTGGGGGGAGGGTTGGGAAAGTGCCTGAGGGAATGATGGGGGTGGGTGGGAAAGTGTCTAGGGAATGAGTGGAGAGGTTGGGAAAAGTGCCTGGGGGAATGTGGGAGTGGGTGGGAAAGTGTCTGGGTGTCCTGCCCAAGCCTGTTGGAATCAGTCTCAGACTCACTGGTGTATTTTTCTCCAGTACTTTTAATGAAAAACTTCAGTTTAGAGTGCTTCATGGATCAGTTTACCGGTCACACAAGATTCTGTATCTCTGCACAGAATAACTAGGCATGACTACTCAAAGCTAAGATGTTGTCGCAGCAATGAGACACACAACCTTACAACTCTTCAGTAGGTTCAGGCAGGCACTTTCTACTTGTGTGAGGAAGGTGTCACAGAACGGGAATGCACGTGCATGCAAGTGCTCCTCCTAGGCCAGAAAGTTGGGGCCAGCTGAGCCTGCCGTCACAGTTTTCTGCATGTCTGAGGTGATGGGGTGTGTGTGTGGCACCTCATCAAGATCCTCCTCCTTTAGAGGAGATGCGCTTTGCAGTAGCATCTTGGGAGAAGAGGGGGGCTGGAGGGGAGGAAATATCAGGATTTGGGATGCTTCTGACCTGGCAACTGTAGTTTCATTGGTTACTTGGGAAGTTAATATAGCTGATGCACCAGTAGGACCTATGCAGCTCATAGTGATCCAGGTGTCAGCAGGCCTCCATGTGAACATCACTCCTCTGATAGAATAACATACCTACTTTATTAAGATTAAGTATGTCATATTGCAGTTAATTCCTGGACAGAGGTTTCCGAACTGTGGTCTTTGGGCTTCATTCAGGTGCTCTGCGGCATGTCCATATTAAATATTCACGTTGAGTTTTTCACTGAATTCGTATTTGCTTCTTTTCTTCCTTATATTGTATTTTATTGTACTACAACTGGAATTTTGTGGAATGCAAATTCTGCAATAAAATACAATATAAGAAATGAAAGAAGCAATAAAAATAATTCATCATCTAGCACAATTACTTTACAATAGCTACAACAGGCAGAAAAACCATTAAGTGGTCCACCAAGGACCCCATGAACTGCATGGCATGGCACAATGGGATGGGCCATTCCTGAGGGAGGCCCAGCAACACCCGGCATTCACTGAACTCTTTGCAGCCACACTGATTAGCACTCCTAGTGCTGGGTGCTAGGGCAGAAAAGATTGCTGCTCCAACTCTACCTCCCAAGGTGCCACAGGGCATCAATACAGGCTTGTGTGATGTGCCTGGGGCCACCTGTCGGAAATGCTCCATCTGGAAGCGAGAGAGGGCATCAGCCACACAGTTCTGCAGGCCTGGGACATGCCGGGCCACAAACAGTATATTGTAACGCAAACACTGCAGAACAAATGCACACACCAGGTGCATCACCCAGACCGACTTGAATGTCTGCGAATTTACCACCAAGACCACTGCGTGGTTGTCACATCGGAACCGCACTGTATGGTTCTGATAGGCCAAGGGCCAAAGGTGTACAGCCACTACCATCAGGAAGAACTTTAGAAATGTCATATCAGCAGTCACCCCAGCCTTGTGCCATGCCTCAGGCCATTTTTCAGCACACCGTTGGTTCCTAAAAATAACTCCAAAGCCCAATCCACCTGCTGCATCCGAGCTTACCTGTAACTCAGCTTCCAGGAGCAAATCTTCCACCCAAAAGGAGAGACCATTATACTCCTCCAAGAACAGCAACCACATCTCTAGATAGTCATGCATAGCGGCAGAGACCTGGATGAAATGAGACTGAGAATGCACACCCATTATGGCATCACAGAAGTGCCTCTGGAAGGCCCTCCCCGGGAGAAATTACCCTCAAAGTGAACACCAGGTGACCCATAACCTCCTGGAGTTGGAGCAGTGTAAGCTTCTTGGCCATCACCGCCCCACGGAGCTGAGCCTTCAGTTCTGCCAGCTTATCTGTAGGCAATCAGGAAGACTGTGCCACTGTATCAACTTCAATGCCCAGAAATGTCAGACAGGTGGTTGGGCCCTCTGACTTCTCTGTGGCCAAGGGTACACCCAGTTCTTCAGCAAATGATGTAAAGGTGTCCACTAATCCTAAGCACCAGCTGTTCCAGCAAATAAAAAATCACCCAGGTAATGTGCAGTGAGGGAAGAACCTGACTTCACCCTCAGTGCCCACTCCTGGAAAGTGCGGAACGCCTCAAAACTGAGCATGAGATGGAGCATCCCATTGGCATAGCTCTGTCTACATAATACATAATATGGCGCTGTGAGAAGGACGTGCCAGGTAAGGGGAACGCGGCCCAGACATGTAGTGGCTGTGCCTTGTTCCGGTCCTTCTCACACCCGCAGGGATGTTGGTTGTCCTCTCAGCCAACTCTCAGATCTCCAGTTGCTGCTCCTAAATGCCAGATCAGTACATAATAAAACCTCCCTCGTCCACGATCTGATTGTGGACAAGGCAGCCGATCTGGCATGTATAACCGAGACCTGGGTGGGTGAGCAGGGAGGAGTTAGTCTCTCTCAGCTCTGCCCACCGGGGTACTTGGTCCAGCATCATGGTAGATCTGAGGGTCGAGGAGGTGGGGTTGCTGTGGTCTATAAGAGTTTCATCTCACTCACCAAGCACCATGTCCATGCAGTTACTGGCCTGGAGTGTTTGCACCTTGTGTTGGGTCAGAGGGACAGGCTGGGAATCCTTTTGGTGTACCGCCCACCTTGCTGCCCAATGGCTTCCCTAACTGAGCTGACAGAAGTGGTTTCGGAGGTATTGCTGAGATCCCCCAGACTATTGGTACTGGGGGACGTCAACATCCATGCCGAGGCTACTTTGTCTGGGGCAGCTCAGGACTTCATGGCTTCCATGACAACCATGGGGCTGTCTCAATATGTTAATGGTCCAACACATATGTCGGGGCATACTCTAGACCTTATCTTTGCTACTGGACATGGGGATAGTGATCTGGATGTGGGGAATCTTACATCTTTCCCTTTGTCATGGACAGATCACTGCTTGTTGAAGTTTAGACTTTCAGTAGCCTTTCCCCTCTGCAAGGGTGGGGGACCTATTAAATTGGTCCGCCCCCGGAGACTAATGAATCCTGAAGGTTTTCAAAGGGCTCTGGGGGATTTTCCGGCTGATAGGACTGGTGCTCCTGTTGAAGCCCTGGCCGATCTGTGGAATGCGGAGATGACCTGGGCTGTTGACACAAATCTCCTGCGCGCCCTCTCCTATGTAGAGCTCATACAGCTCCTTGGTACATGCCAGAGCTGAGAGCGATGAAACAAAATAGGCGGCTTGAGCAGAGATGGAGACGAACTCCCGACGGATGCAATCATGCGCTGGTTAGTGCTTTTACCAAGCTGTATGTAGGAGCGGTGAGGGCAGCGAAAAAACAGCATTTTGCTGCCACTATTAAATCATCTCTTTGCCGCCCAGCGGAGCTTTTTAGAGTTATCTGAGGGCTACTCCATTCTGGCCTTCAGGACATGGTAAAATCATCGGTGGCCCACTGTAATGAGTTTGCTGAGCACTTCCAGCGTAAGATCTCATGCATCCGCCGGGACTTAGACTCCCAATTTATAGCGGCTGATCCCATTGAGGTGTCCGGAGCACAGTCTTGTCATGTTTTATTGGATGAGTTCCAGTTGGTTCAGCTCGAGAACGTGGACAAGGTGCTTGGACAGGTACGTGCAACCACTTTGGTACTGGATCCTTGCCCCTCCTGGCTAATAAAAACTAGCAGGGATGGAACAGTTGGCTGGGCCAAGAAAGTGATTAATGCCTCTTTATGAGAGGGAGTGGTCCCTGGCTGTCTGAAAGAGGCAGTGGTGAGACCACTTCTGAAAAAACCTTCCTTGGACCCAGAAAATTTCAACAGCTACAGACCGGTAGCGAATGTTCCATTCCTGGGCAAGATCTTGGAACGAGTGGTTGCTGGCCAGCTCCAGGCGCTATTGGATGAAACCGATTATCTAGATCCATTTCAATCGGGTTTTAGGCCCAGTTTTGGCACTGAGACGGCCTTGGTCGCCCTGTTTGATGACCTATGTCGGGAGAGGGACAGAGGGAGTGTAACTCTGTTGATTCTCCTTGATCTCTCAGCGGCTTTTGATACCATCGACCATGGTATCCTTCTGGAGAGGCTCGCAGAGTTGGGAGTTGGAGGTACTGCTTGGCAGTGGTTCCGCTCCTACATGGCGGGCCGTCTCCAGAAGGTAGTGCTTGGGGAACATTGTTTGACACCGTGGGCTCTGCAATGTGGGGTCCCGCAGGGGTCGGTTTTGTCTCCCATGCTTTTCAACATCTATATGAAGCCGTTGGGTGCGGTCATCAGGAGTTTTGAAGTGCGTTGTCATCAGTATGCTGATGACACGCAGCTCTACTTCTCCTTTTCATCCTCTTCAGGTGAGGCTGTCGATGTGCTGAACCGTTGCCTGGCCGCGACAATGGACTGGATGAGAGCTAACAAACTGAGGCTCAATCCTGACAAGACTGAGATGCTGTTGGTGGATGGTTTCTCTGATCGGATGGTGGATATATACCCTGTCCTGGATGGGGTTACACTCCCCCTAAAGGAGCAGGTTCATAATCTGGGAGTCTTTTTAGACTCTTCCCTTTCACTTGAGGCTCAAGTAGCCTCGGTGGCACGGAATACATTCTACCAACTTCGGTTGGTAGCCCAGCTACGTCCCTATTTGAGTAAGGAGGACCTTACATCAGTTGTACATGCTCTGGTAACCTCGCATTTGGATTACTGCAACGCGCTCTACGTAGGGCTGCCTTTGAAGACAGTTCAGAAGCTACAGCTAGTGCAAAATGCGGCGGCCAGATTGTTAACAAGGACCAAGCGGTCCGAGCACATAACACCTGTTCTGGCTCGCCTGCACTGGCTACCAATATGCTTCCGGGCCAGATTCAAAGTGCTGGTATTAACCTATAAAGCCTTATACGGCGCAGGACCACGATACCTGTTGGAACGCCTCTCCCGATACGAACTGGCCCGTACACTACGTTCTACTACGAAGGCCCTCCTCCGGGTTCCGACTCATAGAGAGGCCCGGAGGGTGATGACAAGATCTAGGGCCTTCTCAGTGGTGGCCCCCGAACTCTGGAACAGTCTCCCCGAGGAGGTGTGCTTGGCGCCGACATTGTTATCCTTTCGGCGCCAAGTTAAAACCTTCCTCTTTTCCAAGGCATTTTCATTTTCATTTTCATTTTCATTCAGCTAACTTAATTTTAAATCTGTTGTAATTGATTTTAGATTGTTTTATTTTTATATGTCTTTGTTGTATTATACTGCGTATTTTATTGTATTTCTTGTGTTCACCGCCCAGAGAGCTATTGCTAGTCGGGCGGTATAAAAGTCTAATAAATAAAATAAAATAAAATAAATACTGGCTCTGGAATGTGAAACCTAAAAGGTCCATGTCCTGGGGATGTCCCGGCAGCAAGTGAAATGCTGGCTCGATGTTGCACTTGACCAGCAAAGCCCTCTGCCCTGCCCGATGCACAACCCTTACTGCCTAGTCGAATGAAGGTTATCTGACAGTGCCCAGCTCTTGGGGGATGCCATCATTAACTGCGCTGCCTCTGGGGAATGACAGGTTGTGTATCAGGTGATATTCCCCAAGCTGCTTCTTTGGGACAATACCCAAAGGAGAAATCCGCAGAGATAGAAGGGTGTGTATGGAAAATGGAACCAAAATCCTGTCAGCTGCTATCTCCTTGGCCAATTCAGTGAAAACCATAGGGCTGAGCTTTCTGATTGATGCCTGATTGGGAGAAACTACTGAAACCTGTGGACTGGAATAGGGAATATGGAAACCTACAGAAAACCCCTCCCGGACTTCCGGGAAGGGTGACTTCGCTTGTGCCTACTTTTGGGACGGGCTCCCGCCTCAAAAGAAGCTTATTCAGATATAAATCAGTCAGAACATTTTTTTTTTGACTGATGAAATTTCTCCCGGGCAGGGAGAAACGTAGAGATCAACCTCAAAAGCCTGTTTTTGTTGGGAGGACTGGATTTCATTAATTTATGAGATAAGGTCCAGCCAACAATGCCGGACGGACTTCCGAACAAGCTCTATCTGCTTAAGCGATACGTTTATCTTTTCTTTAAAGAGAGAACGGACTAACAGGCAAGCACCCTTCTTTCTATTATTTTTTTTACTTGGTTTAAATTGTTGCAGCAAAAGGAGATTTGTCAGATTGATCGGCTTTGGACAACTTCTGGGTGAGCTATAACTCTTCTCTGTTATTCACGAAATTAACGGCTTATCTCTGTTTCTGTCGCAAAAAGCTGTCCTGGAAGTGCATTCTAAAGATATACACAGAAGAGGGATTTCTATTCCTGATTTCTATTCCAAGGAATATTATATTGTCTGGGACTATTCTCTTTTTGGTCTATTTTATTTTGACGAATCTGCTTCTTCACGACGCCACTAACTGTTTTGTTGCTGGGAACTAAATTTGTTTTGCATTCTTGAACATAGAGAGATAAGGCAGGTTGCTCTGTTTATACTGTGATGTCATCAAGCCTGGAATATTAACCCAATTGTTGCTGAAATAAGAAGTGGTTTTTCTTTATTTTTGTTTTGCTTTGTTTTCGTGGTTTTAAAAATGGCAATCAAGAAAGTGGCTGAGAATCTGGAAGTAACTATGTTTCAGAAAATAATGGATGAGATTGAGTTAACGAAACAAACCCTGCGACAGGGTAGTAAGGAGCTGAAAATTGAACTGAGCAAAATGACGCAGGAGCTTAAAGAAATAGGGGATCCTGTGAGAGAGGAGAATGAGATCAGAGATGAGAAAAGAAAAAATAAAGGGAAGATACAAGCCCTGGAGATTGGAACAAATGTGGAATTGGAAAAAGATCTGGAGTTTATGGATTTTAGAAATAAAATCTACTGTTTGGAATTTAACGTTATCTCTGAAGAAATTAATGAAGATATTAGAGATAAAGTTATCAATGGCTTGGATAATCTTCTGGACTGGAATGATGTGATGGAGCTTGATATAGAGAAAATCTATGGAATTAACTGCAGCCATGTGACAATGGAAAAACTCTTAAGAGATGAGCCAGTGCATTTTGTAAAAAAGAAGAACAGAGATATGACTTTACAACAGTATTTCAGCAACTTATTCAGAATGGATGGCAAGAAAATATTTGGGATAGAGGAAATTCCCATCAGACTCTTATTATATGACTATGGCTACAACAGCAAGATTATTATGGAATACTGATAATGGAAGATTGGACACTGAAATTACTGGACTTAACAGGACTATTGAAGATGGAAGATGGAACTAATAGGGATAATGGAATAATGGCTATTGAAATTATTGGACCTAACAGATTCTGATGAGATGGATTAATCGAAATGTTTATTTGGACTATGGTTATGACAATAAGATTATTATAATTATTAACGAGATGGATTAATTGACATGTTTATTTGGAGAAAAATTGATAGATATATTTCTTAAAGAATTGAAACCTCTCTTTGACTTTTTGTGGAAAGAATAAAGTAATGTTTATGAGATTTGATGATTAATTAAGATAACTACTGGAGGAAAGTGATTTTATAATATGATTTAAGAGACAGGATTGTTATATATTGTAGACCTATAACTGATTTGATATGTGACAAATGGGAAGTCAACATTTTATTTTTTTTGTTTAATCATTTTTGTTTTGTTTTGTTTTTTGTCTTTGAATGTTTTATGATTTTGTTTTCTATGTTTTATGAAAATTTGAATAAAAATTATTGTAAAAAAAAAAAAAGAAAACCCCTCCCAAATATATGCAGCTGTCTGCCTATCGGTATAAGTTCAGCCAAGCTGCCAATGGTGCCAGCCTGATTGGGCTACTGGCCTTGTGGTCTATCCCCACCACCTCTGCCACCCCTTTTGGGGTGATGCTGATCTCCTTCCTCTTGTCAAGACTGCTTGGGCTTGCTACAGATAAAACATGGGTGACCAGCTCCACAAATAGCACAGATATGCTTGAACCTGCAGGGTTGCCAGGTGCAGCGGCCCGAACTGTTGTAACCCCAGCATACGGGCAAGGTAGTAGCATCAGGGCTAGTGACAGGCACTGGCACATGTTCTGCCCCTGGCGGCACTTCAACTGGAACGTGGCCCACCAAAGGCACACAGCTGGTAAGTGTCGGCGTGGGAGGAGCTGGACCTCGTGCCCCAGACACATCCTTGCTAGCAAACTCCACCTCCAAAGCTGATGCCCTGGCATACAAGTCATGTAAAAGGTTCGCCCTGGATGCCAGCCTGGCTGATTTCTTCACTGGACCCTGCTTACTAGAGCTCATCCCCGGATACTTGGGTGCCTGCTTTCCAAAGCCTCAATCCTGGTGACTAATGCAGGCACCATGCCAGAGTAATCATCCTTATCTGAGCAGAGTGGTTGAGGGGGCGGGCATCTGGAACCCTGCCTGACCATTTTAACCCCCCCCATTTCCGTTTAGCACTCTGAGGCGCCATGACTGCAAAAACTGCTGGCAACATGGGTGGGGTGGGGACTGAATTACGCAGGGAAGAAGAGGCTAAAGGAAAAACAACCTCTGCCCTATAGCATGCAGAGGAGGGTGTAAAGGGGCTAAAGCAGTCTTAGGAATTAACGGAGGGGTAAAAAGAAGGGGAGCAATCTCCACACCCTCAATAGAAGTGAAGTATGGGGGGTCCCAGAGGGAGCAGCATGATAAAGGCGCGGGCATAATATAGGCCAAGCACAGCCCAACAGCCCTAACTTCCCCTAGCTCCCACAGGAGCAACAAAGATCCGTCTGTCGATTGCCTGCCACTGCCTGCAATGGCCCAGCATGATGGGAAGCAGAGCCGAGGAGGAGGCATGGAAGCGGCGGGGAGAAGATCGGGCTATTGCCCAATCAAGCACTCTCGCATGCCATCGCTACTGCCACTCACAAGAATAAAGTGAGGCGGCAAGAAGGAAGCTGACGTCCCCGCAGGCCTTCACGCTCCAGGAGAGGCAAACACCGGGTAAGGCTCAGCACTGGCCTAATCCCCGGAGCAGAACGCCGCCTTCCCTTGCACACGCAGCAAAGCGCACGAGGGAGAATTTGGGGGCAGAGCTAGCTTTTAAGCTCAAGCTCCAACCCCATCCTACAGGCCCCCATGTGATGACCCCTCTCCCATTCCCCAAATAGGCTCTCTCATGAGCCTCCTTTGAGGAATGGGGGTGAGGTGAAGGCAAACTCACCTCTGCCTTGGTGGGAACATCATTCTGAATGTATATGTTGGAGCTACCTTCTCGCTAGATGTTGAGAGAATGGTTGATCAAAGCTGGAGGAATTGCAGAAGTTGATAAATTAACAGATTGTGTAGGAGAAATAAATCTATCTCTTCAGTCTTCAGAACAGATAAATTGGCACCTTTAGTTTATTATTGGAACACACATTGTAATCTCCTTGCATTGGATTGTAATTTTTTTCCGAAAATGTTATTGAAAAAGCATTATGCTGTGAGAACAGACCAGACTGAAAGTGCTAGCTGTGTTTCAGACAGTTTTGGAATGAAGTGGATATTTTCTTTTATACTTTTCTTGTATCACTTTGTGGTATTATATTTATATGTTACAAAAATAATTAATAAAGACAATATTAAATGCACAAGAAAATAGAAAATTGTGATTTATCATTGGCATAGCAAAGGTGTTTGAGACTGCAATCAATCATATCATTGAGTGCAATTCTAACCCTACACTGATGGATAGGACAGTTAGGATGGCACATAGGCATTTTTTGGGGGGGGTTGGCCTTCACCAGTGGAGAGGAGCACCTTTGGTGTGTGGGGCAGGGGGATTCCACAGCAGCAGAGGCCCCAGCTTCACCCTGGCCAGCAGAAAGCTCTTTGGTTTTGCTGGATCCATAGCTAGCCCTATACCCAACCTTCCTTGTGATCTTCAAAATTCCACCCTCAGTCAGGGAAAGTCTTGAGTGAGCAGACTTTTGGGGGCTCTTCCAGATGAGGCTTTTGTTATGCCCTTGCCCTGCCTTATTCATTGAATTTTTCAGAGGGTCCTGTTCTTAAATTGCTCCTGTTCTTAAAACAAACTGAGGTTGTCATTGCCTGTCATGTCACAAATTAAAAAGAAGACAATTTCCCCAAAGTACAACCCACACCCAGCTACAGGGCTGTCCATTGCCCTTTAAGATACCTGAAGGCCCCAGTCCCTGGGCCCTTGAACTGTACCAACCTGGAGGAGGCACGGTGAAAAATGGGCATAAAAAAATCCTTTTTCCCTGGCCATTGCTTGTGGCAGGGCTTCAGGTATGGCAGAAGTTCTGTTACTCCGCTGTGCCCTGCTGTTTCTGGCTGTCAGTCAGGATTGCTCTGTTAGTCTTGAAAAATGTTCTCTTAACTTCATAGTGGATCACAGGAAGGGAAGGGAAAAGATGATATATGCATAGGCACAGCTTCTCCTTTCCTTGAAAAGGGTTTATTTCTATCTAGTCCTTGTTGGTGCAGTACCAGTTACCCCCCAGTTACTTGATCCAGAATGCCTAGCTTTCATGTGGGCAATAGACTTCCAGTGCGATCTATATAAGTCTACTCCCAAGGAGGTACCATTGATTTTTATGGGACCTAGCCTCAGGAAAGTGTGCAAAGCATTGCAGCATCAAATTTGTTCATTGTTTCTGTATGAGTTTAACATTAAGTGCAAGCCCAATATCTACCAAAACATGGAAGCTGCATTGGTTTATGAACAGATCTACCATGCTGGAAATAGATCTGGAGGTAACACAATACCTGCACGGCTTAGAAATGTGAATGATTAAGTGGTATATAAATGTCTTAAATAATTTAGAGAAATAAATACAGGATGCTTCTGTCAAAGAGGCAGCTACAAAGATAGTTGCTAAACTTGTACCAAGCAAGGAAAGTTCTTTCATCCAGTCTCTTGTGAATTTTTTGGTAAATAGCTTTCAAAAATAGACTGCACGGAGATTATATGGAAACGATGCCCTAAACAGATGGAACAGATTTAATAGGGAAGCTTGGGATAGCTAGTCAATCTGCATATCACTTTTGTAAGTTCTTTTATGATTTTTTTTTTGCATGCAAGTCTGTCTGTGAGAGCCCACTCAGGAAATGTATTCATTTTGAGTTGTCATGCCAATGAATTCCCCTATGACTCTTCAAGACTTTTTCTTCTTCATTTCTAGAGACCTTTTGAAAGGAGTTGTCTATTCTTTCCCTTTTATATATCATGAAAAAAAATCTTCAGATACTTCCATGCTGAAAAGAATATTAACACCTCCCATAAGCAGTTGCAGTAAAATAACCCAGCATCCTTTGATAGCTCATTTAATATGATTAAAAATGTGACAGTGCATCAAATTCCATTATTTGAATAATCAGATGTTAATTGCAGGAAAAGAGAAGGCATTGTGTAGAGTCAAAGAAACACAGGGTTTAATTGGGACTTTGTATATATTTCAGCAGTCCAAAGATCGTCTGCAGTCCAATGCATAGTTACTGGAAGATAAGCCCCACTAAAGACAACGGGGTTATGTCCAATGAGTAAACATACATGGGGTTGCACAGTTAATCTATTAAGATGCCAATAATTTCTCTCAAGGCTTCTGAAAGTAAATGCTGACCCAACTACAGTGACAATCAGAATATAATTGTCAGCCATCACAGCTCCTCTCCGTGACCCCATAAATTGGCTGTTAGTAGGGATGGGAGAAAAATTCAGTTCAGTTCACATTAAAACCAGATCTATCAAATTTGCAGTTTCTGGAATAATATGAGAACTGAAACACAGCCATCCTATGAAATTCACACTTATCAAATTTTGTGATGCAGTTCTCCAACCAATCAATGTTTTTAAGGGAAAGTGTGCATAAAAATGAATATATTGGTGAAAAAAACTAGAAATATGCATTACATTAGGAGAAATTTCTTGCAAAAATATGTTCATTAGTCAATACTGCATACAAAAATGCATTCATTAGAAGAAATTTGCACTAAAATGCTAAAGAATTTTGATGACTTTTTAAAAAAAATTAATTCACAAATTGCTTCAGAAATGAATTTAAGATTGGAAAATGGGAAACTTAGAGAACCAAACTGACAGATTTTTCCATCCCTAGCTGTGACTCATGGTTAGAATTTATCACTTCCCTTCTTCCCCCAATATAGATATTGTGGCTCTAATTCTATGCACTTCTTTCTGGGAGTAAGCGCCACAGTGGGATTTGCATCTGAGTAAACATGTGTAGAATTGCAGTGAGTATTCCTTATAGAGAAGCTACATGGTTACATACAAAATAGACTCAATATCTGTCACTTTCCTCATAAGTAATAGAGTGAGGACCCCAATGGGCTATAGTTGTTAGGATGCTATTGTGCTTCACTTGAGCATGCATGCTAAGCATACGTTGGCCATAGTCATGAGTAGGGATTTCCTGTTCTCTTCTTGGAAAGATTACATACTATGCTTGCATGAAAATTCTCTCTTGCCTGTTTGGCGTTTTCTTATAGACACAATAGCTTCCATATGAGTCCCGCTGTTTATCAGTGCCAATAGTATTGTTGCCATTATTGGTATATTTCATGTTTATCTTGATTTGACTTTCTATATGCATACAATCTCAATATGCTTTTAGTGTTTTCTCTGTGCTAAAAATAATTGACCATGTTCTCCTACTCCAGAATAGAGTTCCTTTTGATATCTCAATAGGGCAGACAGACATGACTAACAATGAAAGTAGCTGTTTTATCTGCTCCCAGTTATGCCCCCCCCTCAAATGAATATGACATACTGTGCCCACTTATCATTCAGTGCACAGTGGAAAATGCTTAAATTCTTTTTTTAGTGAATGCAGTTGAAATATTTAACGTGATTGGAGTGTTAAAAAAATCAATCCTATATTATTATTTTGCCTTATGTATGTGTTTCTAAATAACTCATTGTTCAACAGAATAATTTACAGTTCCAATGAATTGGTAACCAGCATCATCATCATAGAAAAATGGATAATTGTGCAGGAGAATATTTTCACCGAAGACTGAATAGGATTTACATAAGATCTATTGTTAGATACTGCACTCTGTGTGTGTGTGTGTGTAAAATTAGTTCTTAAATTATTCTTTGTGGTAATCAGTACCCTTCAAAAAAATTAGGCACAAATATGTCTTTGTTATTCACCTTGTCATGGCCAACCTACCTAGTATGAAAGCGACATGGAATGCAGCCATGACTCATTACAGGGAAAGGAAGGTTTATACCAAATCTAAATGGGATAAAGTTACAGCTGTGATAATCTTCAAGAGTATAATCATGAAGGGTGTATAAGTGAAAGAAAGTTAAGTGCTCTTTGGTCCTATTAAAACCAATGGTCCATCCCCACCCCAGAAGTGCTTATGTATCCTTTAAGTTTGCTGAATTTGCTGCAGACTGTTTTCCAAGACTATAGCTGGCACTTTATAAGATACCAAGTAGGTTTCCTTTGCTGAGGATAGGGACACAGGGGGATTAAGCTCAGACAATGAACGCAACAGGGCACATGTTCTCTGATGCAGATTCCCCTTGGAAATTGGCAGGGGGCAGTGTGCTGCAGCTGAGAGGACTTGCTAGGAGTATGGGACTTCAGTTTGGAGAATGCCTGCTGAATGGCTAAGTTTTCTCTGCCTAACGGCTAGATTTTAGACCCCAGGCTGAAGGGAAGCAAGTGACTGACTGTCAGCCTGACTGCCACTCTGGCTAGGTGAGAGTTTGTGCCTGAAAACTGTTCTCTGCAGCTCACGTTAATTGGCAACAGAAACATTCAACTCTTGCTGGATTTGGAGGTTGTGTTATGTTTTCTGAAGCAATTTTTTCTGTGTAATTCAGATGCCTCTTATCTGTAAGGACCCACTTCGGCCCTGTCCCTTTCCCCCTGTTTTGCCACCAAGGGTATCAGCACATGACATACACCTTTTGAAAATATCAGGATAAGGAGGCTGACGCAAATAGCACTCCATTCAAATTGAATGAGCCTACTATAAGGGCAGCCTCTTGCAGTGGACAAAATCTACCTTAAATAAGAAAAGTTGGTTTTCATTTTGGAACAAGCGGCTTCTCATCTACTTCCCTGTTCTAAATGGTTTGGTAATTTTGCATATCTGGCTTTTCCTAATTTTCTTCTATTCTTTTCAAACCATTGTGTTTCCTTCAGTGTGCTACAAGCCACTGTTGGTGTATCACAGGACAGGGAACTGTTGTATTGTATTTATTTGTAAAGTATCTAGTAAAATGGGCTAAGTTTAGGGAGCTGGTTTTGGTGTATAAAGCCCTACACATCTTGGGACCAGGATACTTGAAAGATGGTCTCACCCTTAAATGCCTAGTCACTCAGTGAGGGCCTCCTGCAGATACCAGCTCATCAGGAAATCCGTTCTGCACAACAGAGGAAGCAGACCTTTAGTGTGGTGGCACCTACCCTGTGGAATTCCCTCCCCTTAAATATTAGACAGACATCATCTCTGTTTTCTTTTCGGCATCTACTGAAGACCTTCCTCTTTCAACAAGCTTTTTAAGTAGAGACCTTATCCCAGTCTACATCTGTTTTGAAATTGCTTTTTAAGATGTTTTAAAAGATTTTTTAAAAAGATGTTTTTAGTGCTTGAGCCCAGTGGCGGCTGGCGCTCATTTGGACTGGTGGGGTGGAAGGCAGGGAGCCCAACAGTAGGTGGAACCAGTACCAATGACAGGCAGACCCAGTTATTCTTGTTTTGCCCCATCCTCTTCCTAGTTGAGTTCTACAAAGGCAACACTGATATTAAAGGAGGAGGAAGCTGACAGCCAGGGTAAGACACCAGGCAGGTGGGGCCAGCTGAGGTTGATGGGGTAGTGTCCCACTTGCCGTAATAGATCAGCCTCCACTGCTTTATCATCTGTTTGCTGCCTTGGGCTCCCTTTGGGAGGAAGAGCAGGGTATACATTTTAATAATAGTAATAATAATAATAATATTTTTAAAAATCAACATTGGGCACTATGGAAATAACAGAGATATTACCAACAACATACTATGATTGTTGATAGATGGTCTTAAACTCATGACATTTGCTAAAATTGTTTCATGTCTTGGTAAGCTTTGCATTTTATGTTTAACCTCTTTTGCTGTTGTCATAGTAGTTAATATCTAGAATGCAGATACGCTTGTTGTTAGCACTATTTTTCAAAGGGTACGTTTCTTTGTAGAGATTCTCTGACAATTCTACTAGTTAAGTTTTACTCTTCTTTATCCTTCATTTCCCAATATTTGGTTCCATTTTGCCCATCCTAGACTATCATCTATCACTGGGCAATCAAATAAAACAATATCAATCTATATTTGGTGGATAGAAGCATTATTCTTCAAGAATTAATCATTAGATAGGTTTGCAGGTGTGGGGTGGTATATTTGTTTTTATAGAAACAGCATGATACATATCTCAGTTCACTCTCAGTTCTTGAATTAATCCTTTTGTCTACTCAATCAAATCTAAGAAATTGAATTTTAAAAGTCCTTATCTGGGGGCTCCAAAAGCATAGACATTATTATTATTATTATTATTATTATTATTAGTAGTAGTAGTAGTAGTAGTAGTAGCAGTAGCAGTAGCAGAAGCAGTAGCAGTAGCAGTAGCAGTAGCAGCAGCAGCAGCAGTATTGGTATTATTATTAGTATTAGTTTTAACAACAACAACAACAACAGTAGTAGTAGTAGTAGTAGTAGTAGTAGTAGTAGTAGTAGTAGTAGTAGTGATTTCTTACTTGCCCTTCATCCTAAGATCCCAGGGCGGATTACAACAATTTAAAATTCAATATTAAAAATAGTTTAAAACAAATTACAATCACAGGAATAAGGTGGGTCCTAAAAACATATATCTCAGGTGTCAAAGGGCAGGGCAAAGAGGTGTGCCTTCAGCATATGCTTACAATTGTGTAGAACAAAAGAGCAGAACTGTCTATGTCCACTGACCCCACTACAACTCCCCCCCCCCAGCAGATTTAGAACTTGCAATGCATAATCAGAATTCCAAATCACAGGAAGCATATGTGCCTTGAGCAGGTTTTCCTCTCCGGAAATTCCCCAGTGAAGAAGGACTGGCAAGGGATGCTGGTGTGGAGGCAGCAAATGCACTCCCACTGTTCTGCCCCACTCAGTTGTAATTGCTGTTTTGGAGCACCCAAAGAGAGCTTATGGGTCAGTCTTCTGTGGATCTGCATTGCATCCTTTGCCAGCCTGGTGCCCTCCAAATATTATTTTGGACTAAAATTTCCAACTACAATTGGAGATGTTGTCTGAAACAGCCGGAGTGCACCAGGTTAGTGAAAGTGGCTGTATTGTATTTCCAGATATGCTAGGCTGTGTGTGGACATGACGTGAAGGCGCTCACTATGGTCATACACACTTGGTTCATGACTTAAGTGAAACAGGACATGCTAAAGAAAAAGGAAGTGATTTGGCCATTGGAGGAATGCTGCCAGAGGCAGAAGGCTGTGATCTCCCTTCACGTGTGATCAGCAAGAGTGGTGCAGGTCTTCCCTTTCCCACCTCAGCTCATAACTTCTGTGTTCTAACCAAGACAGGCAGGGCAAAAAAGTGTGTGCTTTTTCCAACTTGTGTGCTCAGAACAGATCACATCTCTTACAAAAACAACATGTGCCCCGCCTCCAATCTGGACAGGGACCACCACATGAAAAGAGCGGTTTGTAACCCTGTCTTCCCAAGACGTTTTCTTGGTGGAAATCATTGGCTGTTATTTCCCCACCCCCACCTCCCAAAAGGAAAAACAGCAGCTTTGAGGAATGATTTTTCTGCAGGGAAAAAAAAGGGAGAAGAAAGCGTTTAAACTCCTATCACCATACAGTAGGGCCCCGCTTATATGGCGGGTTAGGGACCAGGCCCCTGCCGTAAAGCGGAAATCACCGTAAAGTGGAACCCATTGACTTTAATGGGTTGCGCCGTGCGGCGCGAAAATGCTGCAAAACGGCCAAATCGGCTTTAAAACCGGGAATTTCCCCTGATTGAAAGCCGCCACATCAGCGGAACGCCAGAAAGCCGAATGCCGGAAAGCGGGGCCCTACTGTACCAGGCCCCCTGTCCATATGGAGGGAAGGTATGCTGCTGCTTTTTCTAAAGACAGAGGCAAAGCCAGTTCTAAGCACTTAAAAAAAAAAGATGTAACACATAGTAGGAGCATAGGAAGCTGAGTCAGTCTATTGGTAGTGGCTCCCCAGGATTTCAGACAGGGGGCATTTTCCCAGCCCGACCGGGAGATGCCAGGGATTGAACCTGAGATCTCCTGCATGCACATGAGACGCTCTACCACTGAGCATTGTAGTCCCCACATTTAGGACTGGGCTACCTCACTTTGTTCTCTCATCTGTGGATATACTTTCAAAAAAATGTTCAAAGTTGAGCACAGCATCAAAGAGGGGAACTGATGGGCGATTCTTTCCAGTCCATTGGGAGCTCTTCAATTTTATTCTTCACATAGTGTTTCTGATATTGAATGCCCGTTTGTTGTCAGCATCCCCCAATAATTATTTCCCAGAATATTTCCCAGAATAATTTCCCAAAATATTTAAATGTTTTGAAAATGAACACTTTTAAACCTCATACAGACTCCATCTGCACTACGCATCTAAAGCACTGCTGTACCACTCCAAACAGTCGGTATGGTCCTTAAGTCAAATGGGCATGCATGCATATGGAGAGGGATTTGCCAAAGCTTATGTTACTGTGTGGTGTAGTGGTTAAGGTGTTGGACTACGACCTGGGAGCTGAGGGTTCAAATCCCCACATAGCCATGAAGCTCACTGGGTGACCTTGGGCCAGTCACTGCCTCTCGGCCTCATGAAAACCCTCATAGGGTCGCCATAAGTCGGAATCAACTTGAGGGCAGTACATCTACATCTGTGTTACTGTACTTTCTGGAAAGGAGAGCCTCTTTCCCATGTCTTAACTTAACCGGAAGTCAATGGACAAAGTGAGTGGCACCTGTTGCTTCAGCCGTTGCTCAGTGGAGAATTAGTGGCCAATCAGGGATATACACTAAGATGTGGTTTTTTTTAAGTTTAAGGTAGGTTTCTTCTACCGTCTTTTGAATCCTTTTAAAATTTCTTTTTTGTTGTTGCAAATCTCCAGTATAAGGCATTATAGTTCACAGCAGGAAATAAGCCTTTCAGGAAGCTGATTTCAGAAAATGTTTTAATGATTTTTTATTGATTAAGCAATCAATATGTAGCTCTCTTCTCTGGTGACATACATTATTCATGAACTTTTATGATTTCATTGACTTTTCTCCTACAGTTTTTATTTTCAGAAGGCACTGGGTCATCTTAAAAGCTTGTTTAATGCCACATACTTAGAATACTGCAAGGGATACTTCTAAAGTTCTCTGTTCAAAACGCCTTTGGAAAAATAGTAGTGAATTCCTGAAAATGAGGATCAGCAACCAAAGGATGCAGAGCATCATGCACACCTAAGGGAGCTCTGGGCTTAGATTTTCAAACAGCATCCCTATATTACAGATGGATAAGTCTATCTCTGGTCTGTGTTCATTTTGCAATCATATTTTAAGTTCTTTCTTTTCCATTTCTGCATTAATCTGCCACTGCATTTTTTAAAAAATTGACAAAATTAGTATTTAAAACACATTTTATCTCATGACTGCATTTCTAAACACATTTTATTCTAAAATGTGTATTTTAACCCATTTTAGTCCTTTTTTGAGCCAAGAACTGTATCACAAAATCCAGAGAAGTGCAAAACTGAAGGATCACAACATTCCAATCTGCACATTAGTTTGGGAGATCCAGATTAGGTCAGTTTGTACTGGAATTTGCAGAAATTGCATTCCTCAAACTTCCTTATACATAGCAAACCGCCTTTTGAAATTGGGCTTTCAAAACTGTTTTGTGACAAGCATGAAAGTATGCCATTCAGAGGGAAAATGTCAAAAATCACAGTCAGCATTCCTGAACTCTTCTGCACATCTAAAATAGTTCTTTAGATCCTAGTCGAGATGGAGATAGAGAGGCTTCGTTCACACCTCACAGTAAGCCAAGCTATGGCCTTCACCCACTGTGCTCTCCCCTGATCCTTTTAGCATAGTGTGGTGCAGCATCAAAGTAATGGTTTGGCTTGGTGTGTCAGTCTCTAACACAGGTGAAGATATGAACCCTGAAGCACAATCTCTAGCCAAGGTTTGTTCTTTGGTTCCCAAACCTTGGCTTAGCTGCCTCACCTTGCTGTGCTAAAAGAAGCCAAGCAAATGTGTGTCTTCCATAGCTAGTACATTTGCGTGGTCCTAGAAAGCCATAGTTTGGTTTGCTGTGACATGCAAATGTGGTCAGAGAGAGACCCGCTCTTTGGCCAGTGTCTGCTATATCCTACTTTGGGGGGGGGGGCTATTTACTTAAAATTAGTTAAAAATTGGATGGTAATAGCCTTTAAAAATTAGAGACAGAAAGATAGTATATATACTTGACTTGACCTCCATAGTTTAGAAACATGTGTTACAAATTCTTGGATAATACCTGTTTGCTGTTGATTAGTAACCAAGAGATAAATCTTACCTATTTTCCCTGAATTGTCAACTCCCACCCCCACCACCCATCACCTACCACCCACCACTGAAAAATCTTATGGATTTTGCAGAACCCTCAGTGTAAAAGCTACTCTGGGTTACACAAGTTAATTTACTGATACTGAAAGACTGTTCCATATTTGTTCCAAGGTTCTGTCCCTGCAATGGATTCCAAGCTAGCTTCCATCACAAATGCACATTGAGTTTGCTGCTATATCTTGCCTTAGTCCTCTAGTTGCTGATCCACAGATGTGCATAGGGAAACTGAAACTGTCTTTACCAGATAATGCAGCTGAGTAACTTTGCACAGCTTTCCCTCCCAGCCAACAAAAGAATATAGTTTATAAAACCACTAACCTAATTTGCATATTTATACAATTCATGGTTATGAGCCAAAACATTATGGATGTAATAGCTTTATGCATTTGGAGCAAACTCAGAAGAAATCTTTCAAACTTTGAAAGGAACAAACACTGTCATCTTGGAATGTGTGTTTGCTTTCTAAAGAGTCTGTAAGTCAAATGATGAAAATAATGCAAATCTATGGAGAAAGTATAATAGCTAATGACATCTCATTGCATTACCAAAAACTACTTTGACCCATATCTGGGTCGAATATTAGACAGACACCATAGAAATAGAGCTGGGTATTGTCAGCGTATTGCGTACCTCTGGGGTGCTGCAGGGTACCATCTTGTTCCCCAGCTGCAAACCCTGGACTGGTGCTTCGACTCGGTAGTGGGCTGGATGAGGGGCAATAAATTGAGTCTGAATCCTAGCAAGACAGAGACGCTGTGGGTTGGTAGTTCCTCAGTTCAGATAATCGGTCAGTTGCCTGCTTTGGATGGGGTCATACTCCCTCTGACAGAGCAGGTCTGTAGTCTGAGGGTGCTCCTGGATACATCTTTGTCACTAGAGGCCCAGGTGACCTCCATGGCTAGGAGTGCCTTTTACCAGCTTCTGCTGGTAAAACAGATGTGACCACTTCTGGACCAAGACAGCCTGGCCACTGTTGTCCGTGCACTGGAAACCTCCAAGCTGGATTACTGTAATGTGCTGTATGTGGGGCTGCCCTTGAGGTTGGTCCGGAAGCTGCAGCTGGTGCAAAATGCAGCAGTGAGACTGCTCACTGTCACCCTGCTGCTGAAATAATTGCTCTGGCTACCAATTAGCTACCAGAGTAAGTTAAAGGTTCTAGTTTTGTTGTAGAAAACCTATACAGCTTGGGACCATTTTACCCCATATATACCCAGTCCATCACTGCATCTGCAGGTGTGGGCCTCCTGCAGATACCACCTTGTCAGGAGGTCTGTTCCACACACCATAGGAAATGGACCTTTAGTGTAGTGGCACCTACCCTTTGAAATTCCCTCCCCTTAAATATTAGAGAGGCACCATCTCTTATCGTTTTGGCACCTACTGAAGACCTTCCTCTTTCAACAAACCTTTTAAGTAGAGACCTTGTCCCAGTCTGCGTCTGTGTTGAAATTGCTTTTTTAATATGTTTTTAAAGATATTTTAAAAAAAGATATTTTAAAGCTTTTTTTTAAAAAAAGATGTTTTTAAAGATGTTTTGTTTTAATATGTTTTTAAGGATGTAATATATTTTAAAATATGTTTTAATGCTGTTTTAGAGTGTTTTTAGTGCTTTTGTTTCCTGCCCTGGGCTTCTACTGGGAGGAAGGGTGGGATATAAATCTAATATATAAATAATAGATAAGTATTAAGAGCAGTGCTTTTTTTTGTATGATGAAGGTACTCACTGGTACATAGTACTAGCCCCCTCTTTTTTTGTAGCCCAGAGCAGCTATTTTGTGCTGGCACCCACAGCTCTTTTATCAAGATATGAGTACTGACACATCACTTTTACAAAAAAACAAAAACAAAACAACTGATTAAAAGTAGTGCAGTACTATACATTTCTATTTCTATACACACACAAACACACACACACACACACACACACACACACACACGGTAATATTACAACTTGGAGAAGAGTGGCTATAGGAAAGCTTGGGGCAAGCCCTGTGCCAGAGAGACTGGAGGGGTCAGAGACCTTGTCCAGGAATATACTCGCACCATGTACCCCTCCACTGGTAGCTCTTTGACATGACATAAAGGAGCTAATGCCCGTAATGTTGAAATATGTTTTGTGGTAACAATCAGGACACTATACAGAAGAGAGGAGATAAGCCTTTAGCAAAAGCTGTAGCTCAATGTTAGAGCAATCCCCAGCATTCTAGGTAGGCCTGAGAGAGACTCCGGTCTGAAAACCTGGAAAGCTGCTGCCAGTCAGTGTAGACAATGCTGAGCTAGACAAATGAGCAGCTTCCTATGTTCCTGGGTTTATCCTCAGGTGAACAGCAGGGGTGTAGTGGAGGTTGGGGACTACAAGGAACCACAAGTTCTGAGTCTTCTGCCAGATCTCTAGGATAATTGATACACTCTTCTCTCTGAGAAGTGAATTAGATCATAATGAGGTTTTCAAGTTTGTTTGTGGCAGATTAGATAGATGAAATCAGAGAATGAGGGTGGTGTGTGTGTGTGTGTGTGTGTGATATTGAATCAACCCACTTATTCAGACTCTCCTTGAGGGCGTGGCTGTGGGGGCTGCCCTGATGAGTTCCTGCACTTCAAAGTTCACCACTATACTAATGGTGTAGTGAGTGATTTCTGTGAGACTCTTTGATCAGCATGACACATGAATATGAAGCAAGCAATCTGCACTTCCTTCATTTCAGGTGGTATTAAAAGGAAGAGATGCATAATTGTAAGATGTGAAAACAGCTCACATGTCTTCCACTTGCAAATTTGTTTTTATACATTTAGATGGAGGTGTTAAAAAAAGGAAACACAATTGACGTAAGGTTTGTCTCCCTCCCCCGCCCCTAATCATTATAAAGTATGAAATCACCTTTTCTCTGGGCTTCTTGTCATGTTTTCACTGGAATTTTAAAGAGAACATAGTATGTGCTAAAATGGACCTTGCAATGGTGAAGAAGAGGAACATGTTAGTGGGCTCCTGCTGGGATGTGGGTTCTTGGCAGATGCTCAGTCATGCCTACCTTGGTTCCAGCGCTGGCAATACAAAGCATTTGTTTAAAATATAGGTCTCAATGTAGCAAATAGCAATGCCAAAAGTTCTTGAAAACTGTATCCCCTGCATACCTTTAAAAGCTGTTCCAGAGAGGTCCCCAACCCTCTGGAGCAGGTTTTTGGGTGTGTAAGGGGCTGCAGGGGAAAGGAAAGGAAGGGGAAGTCCTGTTGCATGAATGTCTGTTAGCACTGGATACAACCTTTTGTGTCCAACCCATAGTAAACGACTGCATATACAGTTGGGCATGTTATTATCATTTAGTCATGAACATTATTTCTGTATTGTGAGGTATACCGATGCAGGAGTGATGCAGGAGATATTATGGTTCCTCTCTCATAGTCCCAGGCTATGGTCTGAAGGCCAGCTCCTTGCTGAAGCTAAGTACGGTCAGATCTGGTCAGTGCCTGGATGGGAGACCGCCTGGGAATCATATGTAAGCTGCCTTGGGTTTCATGAAAAGAAATATACATTTATTATAAATGTAATAAATAAATAACTTTCAATGCTTTATATATATGTGGTTACATTTGCTCTTTGTAGCTTCCCCAGTTTTTGCAGAATATTTTTATTTATGCATTCATTATCAAACTATATACCGCATGTTGTGTGAGCTTCTCAGGCCAGTTTATAATAAATACAATACCAAAACCCTACCACCACAATTAAAATACAGCAAATAACAATCAAGCAGATCCTTGGGGCTCTCACCCCCAGAAGGTCCAGACAGGAAGGAGTTAGAAGGAAGTGCAGAAGTTTCAGGAATGATTCCCATCTGTTGGCTCATGAAAGTGGAACCATCACTGAATCATCTCTCTGGCCTTAGTTGCTTCTCTGCAGATCCCAAGAGTGTTGACAGGGACACAACAATGAGGAAGTCATATGTATTTTTTCTGATGACAGCAACTCATATCACCATTGCTAAAAACTGGAAGGGATCTGGAACATGTATAGTGGAAGAATGGTATGGGAAATTATGGCATACTGCTCTTATGGAAAAACCAACTGCCCAGGTGAGGATGGATTAATTGCATTCACCATGGATAGAACCTGAAAAGAAAGGAATGTTAATCAATGTTCCTAAAGTCATTTGTTGTACAGTTCTCTGCAGGGAAAGGTAAATTTGTTCGTTCTTTTGGAATTGTAGGTTTCAAAAATGAAAAATAAATGTATGTAAAGGAAGTCATATGTAGAGGTCTCCCTAGGGCCTAAAATGTTATATTTCAAAGAGGCTTCCCAGTTCCTTATGGACACCTGTCATTCATCACCATATTATTTACTGACAGCCCTCTAGGCACTTCACACATCTGGGCTGTGTGTTTTGAAATATTCAGAGCACAAGTAAATACTATTATGGGTTTGGGGTTGAGATGGATAATTTCTATGAGTCCCCTTCCAGCCTCTGATTTGTAACCCTGCACCTGGAGGTGGGCTCTGCAGTGGAGAAACTTGCTCTTGGTCAGATGAGTCTCTTTTGTTAATCTAATAGAGTGGCCAGGTGGGGTTAATGGGTCTATCAAGTGCCCATTAACTGATGAATGAGCCAGGGAGATCCCATTGTTATTGAAACTCTTCAGGAGAGCCCCCCCTCCAGGGACCAAAAGAGAGACTTGTTGAATCTGAGGAAAGACTGGGGGCTGGAGACACACAGAGAGGCTGACTCCCTGTACCACGGTTTTAGGGTGCCTCCTGTAAGCCTGATGAAAAAGCAAGATATTGGACTGCTGATGCTTTGAACCCCTCCATCTTAAGCTCAGGTTGGAATGTGTGTAAATAAATCAACCATATTTCATAAAGACACCACAGTTTCCACTGACCTTCTTTCCAAGGAAGCCAAACCCTGAGCAAGTGCAGAGACCCCAGGAGATCTCTCACCGCTTGGAGATTGGGGTGGTGTACAACAATACTTTATCCTCATTAGGACCCTAAACAGTATTCATGATTTAAGATTTAGCACCTGCAAAAGACTGACCCTGCCTAGGTTTTGCACGTGACACAGAACAAGTACATGAATGGGATGTCAAAGTAAGTTTCCAAGGTTCCAACATATTCAGGTTCATTATACTTTTACACTTAATGTGTACCGTGTAGTGATGTCTCTTCCTTTCTTTAATGGATTTTAATTACTTACCAGCATTTAAACTACCACAGAGCTACAACTGTTCTCCACTGCAGCAGCTGTGAATCTCAAAAGCAGAGCACAACAATGGTGGCTGTTGCATGTTGTTTCTCCTAGGTACCTCATACTTTGAGGTATGCTGTCTCTGAACGTGAAGGTTCCATATAGATGTCATAATTCAGGCTGCAATCCTATGTGCCCTTACCAGGGAAAGTCTCCTTGAGCTTGATGTGACTTACTTCTGAGAAGACATGCATGGGATTGTACTGTGTTGCTGGTGCTAAATTTGTTTAAGCAGCACAGCAGAGATTAACAGCGGTCTGAAATGCGAGTGTGCCAGTGTGTGTGTGTGTTTACCTAAGAAAGCAGGCTTTTACCCTGCATCAGGGTCACTGAAATTTAAGACTTAGTAAAATATGAAAAGCTACTTTATTTATAGAAATACATTGTACATAGAAAGGCATATCTAGTTCTAACTAACTAACTAAGTTACTTTGTTTGACTGGTAAGTGCCATTAAAAAGGTTCCCAGGTAATCTTTGTTGTTCCTTTCTGTGCTGCATGCGATCTCTACAGAATACCACACATATCTCCTCTTTGTGTAGGAAGCAACTATAAATCAGTCTCATTCTTAGTAGGTCCTGTCACCCATACCTTGTTCAGCAACTGCCTTAAGCAAGAGGTTATCAGGCCATCCAAAGTGATCTACAGCCTCCAGATTCATATTGCTGATGAAAATGTGGTCAAAATGATCCTCTCCACAGTCAGGTTAATCAGCAGCATCGTTACTATGGTGGAAATCAATCACCGTTTCAGATTACTGACAATTGGGATGGACTTGCCCATTTTCACTGGACTTGATGCAGTCTTCAAATTGGAACTAGTAACGGATTGGCCTCATCAGTATTTTACAGAAATTCTCTTATCCATAATAATGTTAAGTGTGAAGTGCCAGAAAATGTAGGAACATTACCTAAGTGTTCATAGATTCCTTATTTCTGCCTTTGAATGATCACATTTCTTTATAGTTCTACTTTCTTTTACAGAAACAGAGATAAACCATGCTGATATTTTAGCGAAATATGTGAGTTTGTATTGAAAAATGCTATTCTGTTGAAGCCAGTGGGTCTTAGTTTCAAGTAAAAGGCTGGGCTACAGAGGTGAACAAATTGAGCAAGGGGTTCCCCCTAGAGAATCTGTTCCAAATGTGGCAGAGCATTCATTCACATATGGAACTGCATAACTCAGCCTTCCCCAACTTGGTACGTTCCAGATGCCGTTGGACTACAGCTCTCATCATCCCTGGCCATTGGTCATACTGGTTGGAGCTGATGGTAATTGGAGTCCCACAACACCAGGTTGGGAAGGGCTGACTATAACTAGTATTTATTTTGCAATTTGTAGCATGGAATGTTTATCCAAAGATGTCAAGCTAACAACAAGCAAGCTCCAGTTACTAGGATTCTGTTGGGGAAGCTATGATGGTTAAACTGGAATATTTTATTTATTTAACAAGATTTATGCTATACCTTCAAAGCAGTTTACAAAAAGTAAAATAAAACATAAAATTATTAGTCATAGACAGTTACAAACATTTTAAATATTCAAAAACTGTTTGAAATGAAAATAAACTAAAACATTAAAACATATGTAACTGCTACATGTCTGGATAGGCTTGCCTAAATAAAAATGTTTTAAGCATGTGCTAGAAGGCAAGGAGTTCCAAGGTGTAGGTGCTGTCACACCAAAAAATCAGCTTCTTACAAGCACAGAACGAGTATTATGTGGCACCTGTAACAGGGCCCGTTCTGCTGATCAAAGCGGTTGAGTGGACATATATGGGGTAAGGCGATCCCGCAAGTAAACTGGTCCCAAGCTGTTTAGGGATTTATACACTAACAGCAACACCTTGAACTTGGCTTGATATAGTGACAATATAGGATAATAGTGTTAGATATGTGCTTACGTTTTAGAAATGGGTACCACAATTCCGTTTTATAGAAGTGGGTATAAATGTATGGTGGGTATAAATGTATGTGCCATTAACAAAATGCAAAACAGTGAGCAAATGTCTGTAGCTGTAATGCTGAGTTTAATAAGCAAAAATTGGAGCATGAGGTAGCAAAGAGAAAAGAGCTATTCACTTGTTAACCCTCTAAGCCTATACCATATATGTGGAGTTGGGATTTGGAACTATGCCTACTAGCTCCCCCCTGGTAGTGTGCCCTCTGGCCCTGCCCTCCAACATCTCTGCATTCAGCAGAATCTTGTAAAGGAGGTGGCTTCTCATCTGATAGAAAACTTTGTATGGTCTGGATTCTCAGTCAGGTGGAACATCTTTTGCAGACAGCTGTGCATACTGATGCACTCCTTTCAAGCATTCCGCCAGCGGTGTTCACAAGCTACATTCAATGAGTGTACAATCTGTGTACACAAGTACTGCAACTGTACACTTGTACAGTTATTCACATGCAACGTTCAACTAATGTAAAGTCTGTGTGCCCATGTGATCAGGTAACCTCCCTCATAGACTGTGGGAACACTGTGGACATAATATATCTCGACTTCAGCAAAGCTTTTGACAAAGCGCCCCATGATATTCTGATAGCAAGCTAGCTAAATGTGGGCTGGATGGAACAACTATCAGGTAGATCCACAGTTGGCTCCAGAATTGTACTCAAAAGATTGCTTATCAGTAGTTCCTTCTCAAACTGGGGAGAGGTAATGAGTGGGATGCTGCAGGGCTTGGTCCTGGACCTAGTGCTCTTCAACATTTTTATTTGTGCCTTGGATGTCCAAAAGAACACACTACAGGAAGAGAACAAGGAAAAGAGGATTAGCATGTGATAGAGTTTGCTTGCGTATTCTGCCAGCCGAACTGGTACAAGATAAAACTGAATAGAAACCATTTGCTGGCTACTGAGCTGAACTACAAGTGAAAGGGAATAAGAAGATCTAAAGGCACATAACAGGTACCTTTGGTAAGTGCGATGTTTTTGTCAGTACATTACGGCGCTCTGAGAAGGAAGAATTATCTCCCCAAACAATTCTGTAAGTCACCTGAAATATAAGGCATATTTACAGTAATAACCAGGGCAGCATAAAAGAAGTATAATGGAACAGATGCTTCATCCATAATCTACTTAAGGGAGGCTAAAAAGCCTTAAAGTATGAGGAGTAATCCATCGGTGGTAGTTCAAAAATACTCTGAATGTATTGCAACAGCCATCTTCCCATCCCTGTTTACATTTCTGCTTGCACTATCAAGCTTTACTTGGGTGATCACTTTTGTGTAAGATGCATTTCAGTTTGATAAATGGCATCCAGCTTATCTAAAACTCTCCTGAGCTGAATGCCAACAGTGGCATCATGTTTAAGATTTGGTGCTGCAGAATGGGATAATCTGGACCACAGCTTCTGCAAAACAGGGTGTGTGTGTGCTGCTGTTCTTTTCCTGTCCTCTGCTAGATCTTTGAAGATTTGACCCTTAACAACAGAAATCCCTACCAAAAGGGGGAAAAGGGAATTTGTCTTGCTTGGGCCCTGGGTTCTAATATGTAAAAAAGACACAAACCTTGGTAGTAAGCATTGAAGAAGAAATAAGTTTTACGCATCTTCATTATTATTTTATCACCATCTTCCAGAATTATATCCCTTGTTCAGCACTGCTATGAACATGCCATTAAAATAATTTTGTTAACATTATAGCATTCAGTTGCACATTTGTTGACTGTTGTTCATAAATCAACATATGTGGATGTCTAAAAGATGAAGAACAGATTTCCATGGGGATGTTGCTGTTGAACTATTTCCATCTGTCCATTACCTGTAGGACTACTCACCACCTGGGTTGGGGTCATTCCATTGTGAGTTTCCATGCACCCCACTTTCTTACATTTCCAGTGTTCCTGACAACCTTGTATAGACTACTTGATGTGGCAGGATTCTAGTTGATAGGGACGGAGGGCTCCAGCAGAAGCCTCCACTGAGACTTTCCACTCACAGTCGCAACTGCTGCTGATGCAGTTCTAGCTGATAAGTTTGGGGAAAGGAACAATGTGGCCAGACAGGATTTAAGGATTCACAGTAGGGTGAGAGGCTTGCAGGGGGATTTGGGGGCATGCAGTCCAGACTACATTGAATTGTCAAAGACAATTGGGAGCATTAGAGGGTTCACATTCAGAAAAAAAATAAGATATTTTCCTTGGGCTGCATCCAGTGACTGAGGCTGTGGGCACACTAGTCACTTCAAAAGCAGCAACAATGGTTTTTCTGGCTGCATTTTGAAGCAACTCTGCCCTCAGATGGACACACCTCCCTTCTCTACTGCTGACTTCAGACCTTTCAGGACCATCCAAAGCAAAATCTTGCACCAGTCACTGTCTCTGCCTGAGCCTACAGCAAAGTGTTTCCATTGGCAACACCTGGAGGGGCTACAAGTTGATCTACCAATCACTTGTGAAATCTTATCTGAAGAAGATTTTAAAAAATGCACTCGAGCTGATCCAACCAGGTTTTAGAGTGAAAAAGGGCAGAGTTTGACTAGTGTTGTGTGCCCCCATTGTCAGAAAACAGAGGTGAAGATTTACTGGAACCGGCACAATAGTAAGTGTATCTCTACCCTTTGTGAGTAGAAGCCAGCTTCAGCAAGTGATTGTTCTCTTCCCTTCCTCTCTATTGTTTTAAGCTATTTATATATACAATTGTTTTAACTGTTTTCATACATATTATTTTATATACATTTTATTTTATTTCCAGTAAGCCAGTTTGTACAATTCCTACCATGGCTTCCAATGTCTGAATCCCTGGTATTAGCTGAATAGAAATGAGTATGAGTGAAAGGGGTGGGAAAGAGAGAAAAAAGAAAACAGTACATCGTAGAAACCAATCAGGACCCTTAAGCAAAATAGCTAAAAGCAGAATGTGAAGCAAAATCAAATACACTTCTCAGTAATTGAATTAATTGCCAGCAGATGTCCTGTGTCATATAGTCTAACAGCTTTCAAACATTGTTGTATGTGTTATCACTTGTGGGGCTTTTTCTTTTTTTGTAAAACTTTTGATTTGTGAAACTTGAATGATCTCATCAAGGAATAGATTGGTTTGTTGACAATTATCTGTGAATTTTGCATGCAATTTCGTGTGAATATCTTTATTTCTAAAATGGAGAAAACTGTATGGATCATGGCACCATTCATACTGACAGATCTATTGTGAGTTTTTGTAGACAACATCCTTTGATACTGTGATCTATCCGTTGACACTTATGGGGTCACAGTGCTCCCTCTGCTTGTTGCTATGGAATAACATGGATTTGGTGCCCATTGTACTAAGCAGTCATTGCATGAAGGAATCCCAGGCTTATCAAAAAATAGCTTGTCCTGAGCCCATGCCTTTGTGACCAGGAATGAAGAGATAAATCTGCTCAGCTACATACAGCTCATGATCCAATGAGAAATAACATTAGGGATGGATGGAATGGTCGTAATCTTGTTCATGTCTCTTGCACACAAGTAAACCAGTAAGTCTGTGGTCTGTTCTGTCAAATGATTGTGGATTTTTAAGGCAAATATAGGTGGTGGTCTTCACTGCCACTTTGAGGGGCTTTTTCCTTAAAACATTTCAATGTGTGCAATAAGCAACATGCTTTTGAGACACTCCAAGCAGCTAGACATGGTTTTTTTAAAAAAGAAAAAGAGCCAGAAACTATCAGATCACCTTGTAAAACAACAACAAAGATCTAAGTAGAAGCAGAACGTGTTTGGAAAGGTTTGTAGACATTCATATGCCTCCATTCTGTCAGGTGTGGGCATGTTCTCTCAGGCGTGGATTGGAGAGGTTCATTTCAAATTGTGGAGCAAACTTAAATCCTCCGCATCCCTAAGTAAGATACCTGGTACTGTTGCCATGCTGCCACAAGCCTGGTGTACAAGCCCTGTGTTCTGGAATCTAACAGAGCAGGAGAATTACCTGTTGAGTTGTTTAATCCATCAGCTCCATGGGGCATAGAAGGGCAAAGGAAGGAAAGATTAACTTTCCTCCAGAGCCCCTACCCCCCTTAAAAAAACCCCCTCTGCCTTTCCTAAGCCAGAGGTGGGCAGAAAGTAGAGTGGGGTCAATCACTATCTCTCAGCCTAACCTGAGACGTCTTTTAAGAGCCTTAGACTCCTATTGCAAAAACAAACTGTTCATCAATTATACTAAGACCAAGGTACTGATTTTCACCAAGAAGAGAATTAAGCACAGATGGCAGATAAATGAACTCTCAATTGAGCAGGTTACATCCTATAGGTACTTGGGAGTAAACTTTCATTCATCAGGCTCCTGAAATGCTCATATAAATAATGCCTTTACAAATGCACAGAGGAGTGCAAAGGCCCTCCTCTCCTTCTTTTTAACCAGAGGGGGTCAACATGTACCCTCAGCTATTCAGGTGTTTGCAGTTAAAATCATAGCCCAGATGTTATATGGCTCACAGTTATGTGCTTATTGCAAATTTGCTCCATTTGAAGTAATTCAAACTAAATTCCTGATAATTCCTCAATAAGGAATAATCATCAAGATAAATTATTGGCTGAAGTTAATGTTTTGTCCAGTGGGTTTAGCCCCACTGATGCTAATTGACATCTTCCAATCAAAATGGAGGAAGGCGCTAACACTCAAATTACAAAAGCTGGGTTTTTCGCCTGATGCTGTATCAGCTTTACTATATACCAAAGCCAAAGCAGTTATAAAGCAGCGCATTCGGGATATTGAACTTCAAGAATATTTAGGGTTGGCCACACTTTACCCAGACTAGGGATAATATGGCAGCATTTGCACCTTCAAATTATGTAATAAAACTGACTATCCCTAAATATACTATCACTAGAAGCTAAAATGATGAAACTGAGGTTATCATACTTTGGACACATAATGAGAAGACATGATTCATTAGAAAAGATAATAATGCTGGAAAAAACAGAAGGGAGTAGAAAAAGAGGAAGGCCAAACAAGAGATGGATTGATTCCATAAAGGAAGCCACAGACCTGAACTTACAAGATCTGAACAGGGTAGTTCATGACAGATGCTCTTGGAGGTCACTGAGTCATAGGGTCTCCATAAGTCGCAGTCGACTTGGAAGCACATAACAACAACAAATCCCTAAATATAGGAAAGCTTTTATGTTAGCCAAGTTCAGTTTCCGCTTCCTTAGAAGGCAGATGTAAGAGAGTACCCTGTCGAGAGCGACTGTGCCCTTGTGGTTCAGGAGAGGTGGAGCTAATTGCCCATGTGTCATTCTATTGCTCTTTTTAACATGATTTTAGAGCTATTTTTATTACTCCGATACTAACAAAAACTCCCGGCAGATCCGACTAATTTTATCTGGAGTACTTGTTGTCTGGCCGGAACCCCCGGGTCACAATGAAAGTGGCCAGCTTCCTTGCAGCTTCTATTGAGTGTCAGAGAGTAAGGATTAAATAATATTTTTGTTATTTTAATCTCTAATATTTTTATGTTTTACAAGGAACTCTTTTATGTGGTCTTCTTGTTTTTATGGACTGCATGGACTGGTCTTTGACCATAATAAAATAAATCAATCAGTCAGCCTAACCTACCTCACAGGGTTGTTTTGAGGATAAAATAGAGAGAAGAACCTACAACATTTTGAGCTCCTTGGAGGAAAGGTAGGATATAAATGTAATAAATTCTCTCTCTCTCTCTCTCTCTGTCTCTCTCTCTCTCTCTGCTGGTAGATCAGGAAATTTCTCACTTACAATTGCTTAACAATAGAAATAACAAAAAAGACTTTTCTCATTCTAAGTTAAGCTACATAAACGAAGGAACTGGGGGGGGGGCTAGGGGCCAGGTGTAGATTTTTGTGTGAAAAGTGTGCTCAGTTTTAGTACTGAAAACACATTCCTGGGCTGAGCTTGTTCTCAGAAGCACTGCCCCACCATTCTCAATCTGCCCTCAACCAGCCCCCCATACCTGCCTTCTCACTTATAACCAGTCCAGGATGTGGCCCTGACTGTCAGCTTCCTCCTCCACCATAGTCTCAAATGTTGCCTTTGTAGAACTCATCAGGGAGGAGGTTAGGGACAAAGCTAGGATTAGTTGGCTTTCATTGGCTCTGCCTCTGCCTACTGTTGGCCTCTCTGCCTTCTGTCCTACCAGTCCCAATGGGCACCAGCCAGCACTTGTCGCAGTCAAGGATCTCCACCCAGCTACATTTTGTTTTTCTGATCCTTATCCATTCATGTCTCCATGCGATGTATGTTTTAAACTCATGTCAATGAGTAAGAGAAGGGGGTGACTTCCCCCCACATGCCACTCTGGTCTGGTATATGAACCACATAAATAAGCTGCCAGGCTCTGCCCTGTTATATCTGTCTGGCCCTGTTATATCTGTCTGCCCCTGTCCTAAGCAACCAGAATTTAGGATTCTTTGGCCCTGGATTATTGTTAGCTCTTAGTGATGAGTGCATTTTACTATTTGTTCTTATGCTTGAAATCAACCTTCCTCAGCCTCCGCCTGGTGCCCTCCAGATGTTTTGAGCCACAACTCCCATCAGCCCTGACCACTAACCATACTAGCTGGTTCTGATGGGAATTGTAGTCCAAAATATCTAGAGGACATCAGGTTGGGGAAGGCTGCTTTAGGTGAACGAGATTGTGGATTTCAGTCGTTCTTCTCCTAACGATTATAGAAGGCGAAGGTTTGTTTGGGGGCATATCTTAAGAATAGAACCTCCTTCCCTTGTTTTGCAGCAGAGTGGCAGTGGGCTGTGCCTGTGCCAGAGTACTTTCATTTCCCAGGAAAACTGGCAAACTGGTTCAGATCAGTGTGAGATGCCCTTTAAACCCAGATGTAGTAATAGCCTAGCATTAGCTCCCACTGTAGCAGTGGCAAGAATAGCAACTACATAACTGAATGTTCATGTAGATGATTCTCTCTCTCTGTTGTCTTAAATTGGGAAGCGTTTTGAAAAAATGGTTTGCCTGTAGTTAGCTTTAGTTTGGAACCAGGGCCCACCTGTAAAGCTCATGCTAGTATCTGGTACACGACACTGCCAGCGGGCAGGATGTTATAATGCAGTGATACTTCATCCAGTCCTCTCCCTTGACCTCTGCCAGCTGCTGAACAGGAAGATCATTAGATGAGATGCACTGAACCTCATTTGAATAGTGATTTGAAAGCTTAATTCTTCCTTCAGAATGTTCATTTGGCTGCCAAGAAGCTGTGTTGCCAGTCCACAAGATGAAGGCCGTGGCTCACTGAGACAGGCAAGTTTTTTTGCTTAGTGAAGGGGAAACTACACTCTTCTTGTGAGTGGATTTAGGCTGAACTGTGTTTCATCACTTCGTGCTGCTTCTGACTACCTGGATATCAGATCAGATCAGAAAGACATGTCATGTTTGCTTTACATTGCAGAGCTAGCAAGTTGGGCTTGTTGTCTGTCCCCACCAAAATATATGCGCATGTTCTCTTTCAGATGGAACTAAAGGTTTAGGATTCTGCTAGAAACCATTTATCTTGTGGGAAGAATAAAGTGGACATAAAATCAAGAGTAAAGCACAAACCCTTGCAAAGAATCATACTCGGAGACTGACAAAATAAAATGCATTGGACCTAGCTCTCACTTCTGTTTGACCAGACACACTGCAATGTGCAGGGCCAGCCCCAAGCTTGAGGGGGTATCAGAACAGATGTCCACACCTGAATGGTCTTCCCTGGAGAAGTCCACACTCTGATTGGTAACACACAAAATACAGGAAGCATCTAATAAAACAAAAAAAAAGGGAGAAGTGTATCTGAGATGCTGGAAAGGATGACTGTTTATTATTATGTCATCCTGATGCATTTTGGCTAAAGTGAGCCGTCTCCAGGGGCTTGTCTCACTTATTTCTTTATAAGCTGTTCAAAGACCATCCTTGTAGGAGCTTTGCTCTGTAAGATCCTTAAAATGGACTGTCTTTGAGCAGCTTATAAAGAAATAAGCAAGAGAAGGCTCTGAACTTGGTGTCAGGTGGCTGCAATTTTAAATTTCTCAACAGCACGCCAGGATAGTGCCACACTGGATGCTCTGGGGGCAGTATAGGATTTTTTTTTAATGGCAGTTCATGTACCTGACAAAGGGGGCTCAGAATAGGTGCCACTGGGGACTGCCAGAGTTCTTGGGTCCCAGCGTTTGTTCAAGAATGCCAGGTGCTGATGTAGTCCATGGTCATGTGCAACAGCCTGGGAGAGTGTGGCATAAAAACGGTCATACTAGGTAAATGGGCAGCAGTGAGTCTCAGTGATGGATTATGGGAAATTCTGATCATGTATGACTGGAACCCCATTATGTTTGGGACCAGAGAGTAGCTTGGGACAGGTATTAAAAAAAGAGAATAAAATAATCGAGATTATTTTGAAAGCAGGACAGTAAAATCAGGTTGAGTTATGGTGACAACATAATTAGTGATGATTGCCTTTTGTTTTAAATCATGGCAGGGGGTCTACTGAACTTATAATGACAGAAACATTTTGCAGCGACATGTATTAATAAGATGAAACCTCTGTAAAATATTGGAAATTAAGCAAAGGGGAAAGTCATTCTTTAATTGCTTTATAATGAGGAATTGCTGTAATTCCCTAAATAGAAAGACATCAGTGTTTTTGTATTGATGCTCTATTGGTTCTGGAGCTTCTGTGCTTGCCAGAACAAAAGTCTTTGACTCTGCATACGTTTTCTAGCTTTTTGTTTTCTTTCATCTATTTGCTTCATTTTCCCATAGCTACTGGTGTCCATAAACTTGATTTCAGGACATTGTGCCAAAAGCTCTTTCAACCAAAGGGTTGTTGAATCGGTGCCATCCACAGCTATTAGTGATGGCTAGCCCGCCAGCACAGCTAAAACAGTACATTCATCTCCCTACACCTCATTTGTGTCTCTTATTAATGCTGACATCTGTTCAAGTCTTAATTACCACATTACCAAAACGAGTCCCTTGTCAAATCTAACCAAATATAAGATAGCTCCACAACAAAGGTGCCAAAGGCTGTATCAAGTAACACTGGGATAAGTGATTAATAGAATAAAGGAGGGGGAGGGAGGAATGCTGCCTGCTGTCAGAACATGAGACTACCCAAGATCTACATACAGTTACATTTTCTGGTGACATTATGGCAACATAGGAAGCTCCCTTATACCGAGACAGGCCATTGGTTCATCTAGCACAGTATTGTCTACGCTGATTGGCAGCAGCTCTTCAGGGTTTTAGACTGGGGACACACCCTGACTTACCTGGAGATGGGATTTTCTGCATGCACAGCAGTTGTTCTGCTACTGAGCTACGCCCCCAAATCGAATATTGTACATTGTATATTGGCACATGTGTCAAATATTTAATCAGAAAACTAGTGAAATGGAAATAGACTGCCTTCAAGTCAATCCCAATTTATGGCTACCCTATGAATAGGGTTTTCATGGTAAGTGGTATTCAGAGGGGGTTTACCATTGCCTCCCTCTGGGGCTAGTCCTCCCAAGTTGGCTAGGGCCTGCTCAGCTTGCCACAGCTGCACAAGCCAGCCCCTTCCTTGTCCGCAACTGCCAGCTGGGGGGCAACTGGGCTCCTTGGGACTATGCAGCTTGCCCACGGCTGCACAGGTGGCAGGGCACATTACCACTGAACTACTCACTGTGGGGTTGATCGTTAGTTGGCCCTTTACCCCCAGGAGACATGAACGAGGATTTGAACTCACAGACTCTGGACTCCCGGCCAGGGTCTCCTCCCCACTGTGCTATACCAGCTGGATCAGAAAACTAGTAGTATTCCCTATTTCAATATATTCTAGCGGGGGGGTGCCCTCCAGATGTTGTTGGAGTAAGATTCCTGTCATCTCTGACGTCGGCTTTGCTTTTTATGCCAATGATGTTGTGTTGGTGCACAGATGGTTAAATCTGGGGTAAACGGGGGAAAATATTGACTGGCATTTTGATACTAATGACATCATATAGAAGCTGCAAAAAAAGTTGCAAGAATGAGGGCCACTGATCCCACAATAAGCACAAGTCTGGAAGTACCTTGTGTAAGTCTTCAGTAGTTCCCTGAATGATTTTAGTGTAGATTTTATGGAAAAGAGATGCTTGATAGAGAAATACCAAGAGTAGAGAAGTACTAGAAGTGTATGTATGGTGGTGGTGGTGGTGAAATATTAAAAAAGCTACAATGTTTTCTGGGTACTTAATTATCCGCAACTTGAGGACAAGAAAGAAAAACCCCCACCTCCATGCCTTTTTCAAACACTTCAAGATGTCTAAGGTCACAATGCATAAGGCATGACACTTCTGACATCAGTTGTAGGGTCACATGTTCAATTGCTGTCCCCATGTAGGAAAAAACCACACTTCTTAGCTACCCCCCCATGTGTTAGCTTTAATATGTAGGATTTTTTAAAAAATATGGGCAGGAACATGGAAACATGCAGACAGAAGTATCTTTTGGGCAGCACATTGAATTTGCAGACAGTACTTTAATTGCATGGAGTTGTATTCATCTAAGTCCTACTCAGAGTAGACCCATTTAAATTAATTAACCCAAGTTAGTCATGTCTATTAATTTATTGGGTCTACTCTGAGTAGGACTAGCATTAAATGTCACCCATAGTTAGCAGGCATGGCAGAGGTTTTACAAATAAATAATATTAAACTGGGGGACCCCAATTTTCCTCAGGGCCTCAGCATTTAGGGAGCGGGGACTGATCCCTTCCCAGCCGTGATGTTGATGAAAACCACACACACACACCATTATGGCAGTCAGCATTAGAAAAAGTTTTAATTGGTACCAATAGCTCATTGGCCCAGTGGGTGTGCATGTGATCTTCATTAGAATCATGAATGTGGAAGCAACAACTTATCCCAGCATAGCATGGTCTTGCTGAAAACCAGGGTCCCCCAGCTTAATACTAATTTTATTAAATACTTTAAAAACATATATAATTTTAAACAATAGTATTTTTAAATGCTATTAAACGTTTAGTTAAAGATATATCTAATATATATCTTGAGCTTTCCTGGAGAGGAAATTTCAGCATTCCTATAGAGAAATAAGCAAGAATGCCTATGTATTGTTGGGCTGGTGACCAGTAGGCATTACTGTCTCTAGTAGTTTTCCATGAAGCCTGCAAGTTTGAAGACGTAACTGTGGTTAAGGGGGAGTTATGTCTATGCCCTGTCTGGGAACGGACTGCCAGGGCCGTTGCTATGGTAGCCATCTGATAGCGACTGGGAAAGTTCTAACAGAGTCTGTGTGTTGTCCTCTTCTGAATTATGCCTCTGAGCTGAGAGGCTGTCTTTTGTGTTTATCTATGGAGAGAGATGTACCAGAAGGGGGGTGACTGAAGAATCTCTACATGTATTTACTCTTAAGCCTCTGGCCTTAATGTCTTTCAATAAAGACTCTTAACATGCTCTGAAGAAGTTTCTTGCTCAACTTAACTCCAAAGTAATGTATGCTGTTTCACACAACAACGCACACACGCCAACATGTATGTGCACTATTTGCTGTATGAATTTAGAATATAAATAGTACGTTTTCCTCACAACCAGAATTATTACTTGCATCAGGAGTTGCCAAACCTTTTGGGCCCACGGACACATTTGCAAGCTGGATAAATTATTGTGGTCACCCCTCCTGCACACATATGCACCACAACTACGCACTGCAACCAGGCATGTACACAAACACCACAAGCATGTGCACATGCCAATAGACATGTAGCCAACAGAATTCTTTGAAGACTAATTGTGGTTCGAGGGCATTTTCTTTTCTTTGTTTCAAACTTTATTAAAAAATACTACACAGTGCGATACATATACGAATCAAAAGGGGGGTATGACTCATTCAAAAGATCTAACAACATCACAAATCACATCACCAGGAGCACCAAATGAAATCATTCTTCATGGGAATAGTCCATCTGTGTGGTTGTTTAGCCATGTAAAATCCAAATGGCAGCAAAATCCATTGGATCGGCTTCTCCTCTAGTCCCATGCACTTGATAAGTCAGCTTCTCGGAGCTGGCTATAAATAAAATGTTTCTAAGACACTTATCCAGCTGGTACGTCAAGGCGTCTTTCCATTCTTTTGCCAAGCATGCTTCAGTCAACAAATAGGTGATTAATACTTTGTAAGGTAAACCAGAACCTCAAGCAACAAACAAGGAGAGTAAGCACAGTCTAGGGCAGCCTTTCCCAACCAGTGTGCCTCCAGATGTTGTTGGACCACAACTCCCATCAGCCTCAGCCAGCATTGCCAATGGTCAGGAAAGATGGGAATTGTGGTCCAACAACATCTGGAGGCACACTGGTTGGGAAAGGCTGGTCTAGGGTCTAAATAAACCTCCCAGCAAATAATTAAAACAATATCTTTGAAAACCAGCTCCCAAAACTCCTGAACATGTTTACAATCCCCTATTGTGTGGAAATAAGTGCTTCATTCCTTATAGCCCCACCAACAAAGAGGAGATCCTGATTGCATCACATGAGACAGCAAAACCGGGTTTAAATACCACCGGTGGGCTCTTTTCAGAGAATTTTCTTGGATGTTGGTGGAGACAGAGAGGAAAGGGTGAGATGACCAGAGCCCATTTTCTATGAGGGAGTCACACCTGTAGAGTTAACTCTACAATTAGGCTTGAAAAACAGCTTTCTATTGGCTACAGTGGAAAACTTCTTTCAAGTCTGATGCAGCTGTGAGGAGGGACAGTGTGGGTGACTGGAACCCTGTGGGCACCAGGGAAGATCTATGTGGTTCATATGCACACTCATGAGCTGCTTTGGCAGCTCATGATTTATAGCACTTTTTATCCTGGCTCTTCATATCTTTCCATGGTTCATGAATTCTAAGATTCAAGATTGTGTTGATATTTTAAATTGTTCAGTTTGTTCTTTTTTGAGTGGGTGGTCAGTGCTGGTTGTCAAGACCAGTTGGTCCCAAGCTATTCTTGTAGGCAAACAGAAGTTGCCAACTTAGCAGGGTCTAATACCAACCCAGCAAGCTAGAATGCTGCCACAACTCCTTGTGCCCACTAGTTCAAGCCAGAAGACTCCCATATCTAAAGTTAAACGATGTCCCTGGGATTCCTATGAAAGCTAGAGCTAGAGACCAGACTCTTTGCATCCTGGAGCCCCAAGCAAACAGATTGCTCTGTAGCAATTAGCCGAGTTTGCCCAGATGCTGGATTTAGTACCAGGGCTTAATCTGAAAGAAAACAAATAATTATGAAGTAGCTTTATTATTTATTAATTAATTTATTACATTTATATACCGCCCCATAGCCGAAGCTCTCTGGGCGGTTTACAGCAATTAAAAACAATAAAAACAAATATACAAATTTTAAAACACAAAAAACAATTTAAAAACACAATTTAAAAAAAAGTTAAAACAATTTAAAAACACATGCTAAAATGCCTGGGAGACAGGAAAGTCTTGACCTGGCGCCGAAAAGATAACAGTTATTAAAAACATTTAATTAAGAATAGCAGCATAAAAAGAACCAGAACACTAATAAGAAATACAGTTAGAAAACACCATTATGAATAATACTGTTGGGAATTATACAACAAAATAAAACAAGAATAATTGTGCCTAACTCTGGTACATACCAGCAGAGCATAGGGACATGGACCACATCATCCAAGGTGTTGCAAGGTGTCAGGAAAGATGTGGGGCACCAGGACAAAGAAAGAGCTAACTTTTACAGAAAAAAAATAGCAACTAAGATTAAGCCTAAGGGCTAATCAGAAGGCTTCTAGGGAAGTATTTTTCTATGCCATAGAGTACATGCATTCCCACACTTAACTGTGGAAAGACTCCAGCTTTGGCCTTGAAGCACTGATGTCTTGAGATAACCGAGGTGTCCCCAGCATGAAAACATTTCTCTCCTAATTAGAAGAGACTTCATCTCAGCAACAAGATCTTACTCACATTTTTATAGTATACAGCCATTTTCTTAGGCCAAGAAACTGTTTTCTTAACACTGGCAATAAGGAGATGCACTTTTTCTGGCCTCTTTATATACACCTGAAATACATAATTTATCTATTTAGTCTCTTTGTGAGCATATGAAAGGCTTGAAGTGGAGCAAAAGAAAAAAGAAAAAAAGATCAGAGTCATCTACAATTTAAACTACACTTGTGCTTAAATTTGTTTTCTTCTGATACTCTATCAAGCATAAACAATCCACATGTGGTGTTCATTTATCCAAACTGTAAATATGACAGGATTAAATTATGTTAAATAAGGGGTAATGTGCTAAGTTCAACATATTATTCACGAACATTCCTGCTTAGCTTCCTTCTACAACAGATGAAAAAGTGCCTGACCCAAAGTTCATGCATAAGAAACACACACACACACACACACACAGAGAGAGGGGGGGGGTTAATTTTCAAGCTTAATTTTGTATTGGGCAAATCTATATATGATTTTACCTGCTAGTATTAAGAATCTGCGGTCACTGGGACAGATGGGAGGAAATAGTGGGGGGGAAACCTGTTCATTTGTAAAAAGGTTTGGTTTGACTACAGTATATGATGATAACTGAAGCCAAATCTGACTAATGGGAATGCCTTCTGTTCTCACTCTGGTGTCTTTTGTGTGTCTGAATGTTGCTTTCTGTACAAAGCAGAGTCCCAGCCTTTGCTCTATCACCCTTTGCCTTTGGCTCTGCTGACCCCTGGCTTATAGCCCTCAGAAGCAAGCCCTGTGCTGAAAAGAGTTCCCCACACCTAGTTTAGACTTTTAAAACTGTGTGCGCGTGAACACACCCACGTCATGACAACATCACTTGAAGTAAAGTTATCTGGGATATGAATATGGATCCACTTGTGCTCTTGCAACACACCAGCCTTGCCACTACTTCATCCCTTTCCCTCTCCCTTCTGGTAAGCATCAGCAATGTGATCAAGCGGAGTTCAGGTGAGCAGTGGTGCCCCACCATGCTGTCTACTACTGCTTGCCATGTGAGTTTTCATGGACGATAAGACTGTCAGTGGCTACTAGCCATGATGGCTATGCTTTGCCTCCACAGTCGAAGGCAGTATGCTTCTGAATAACAGTCACTGGAAACCACAGGAGGGAAGAGTGCTCTTGCACTCAGGCCCTGCTTGCAGGCTTGCCATGGGCATCTGGTTGGCCACTGTGAGAACAGGATGCTGGACTAGATGGGCTATTGAAAAGATCCAGCATGCTCTTCTTACGAGTTCTGTTGGGGCCTTTGGGGATCTTTTTCATGAAATCCGATTGTAATACTATTTTTATCTGTTGGCTTATACTGCTGGTTCATAAGACATATGTGTTGTGGTTTGTTAAAGGTTATTTATTATGAAACAATTCTTTGGACACTGAAAATGTTTGGATAGAACTGCATTACCTATTAGCACCTGCATTAGTGCCTGTGACTCTATTTTGTCACAATATATCTCTGATCAGTAGTAGCTCCAAGGAGATGGAGCTCCCCATCCCATCCCACCCCAAGTAGAATTGCCTATTCCCAGCTGTCTGATTCCATATCCAGCCCTCTGAGTGATATATCTTTGCCTATGGATGCTGAGGAATGGATTGCCAACTCCTCTGGGGAACAGAAAGCCCCACAGAGCTTCCATTAACTAAGTTCCCTCGCCTCCAAACTTCACTACCTAATAAGAACCAGTGGCTGCACCAAAAGACGCTGATCCTATAACTGCCATATTGCCGTACTCAGAAGTCAGGGCTTCAGTCTTGAATCTCCAGGCCAGACTATAAAGTTCTGCCTGCAGTAGCAAACCAGTACTGAGGCAACTTGTTCCTCTTTCAGCTGCAGGAATGCTACTGGTTGATCCTAAGCTTCTGGCATCTATAGTCTGACCCAGCATTCCTGCCCCTGCCCAGGATCCTAACCTTACTTCAGTATGAAGCCAGTTTGGGCAGCCCTGGGCCTCCTCTCACCATCTTGTGTGGGCTGTTGCCTCTTCTCAGGGACAGAGATTGCTCTGGATACGAACTTTTCTTTGCAGTTCAGACATTACAGCTGTGACTTTAGTTAAATATAAGTAGAGATGTTGCAATGTCCACAATTCCCCAGTTTCAATTTGTACTAACTGGATTCAGCAAACTGAGCTATTTCCTTCCCAAACAATTTACCAATAGTTTAGCTTATTCTGAGTCAGAGCATCATCATGAGGAGCACAGTGGGATCTGATATTTCCCCTCATGTCATTTTTGCTATGCTAGCAACCCAGGCACCAGTACTTTTTCCCAGGTCCACTGATGTCCTTAGGACATACGGTGAAAGCTTATTATCTGAACGGTTAAAAGATGGTGCCTTCATTCAAACTGATTGCATCCTATACAGCCAGTTATCTGAAAATACAGAGGGACTTTTAAACCCTTCTTATTTACCCACACCATCTTGGGTATGGCTTCAAGGCATACAAAATAACACAAAAATGTTAAGAACAAAGAAGATTTTAAGAGACACATCATTATTTCCTGACAAATAGCTACTTTCTCACTTCCAAAGAACAGCACCACAAGTCTGCTATTAAAGCTAGGCTGTGTTATCCACCTTGTTTCTTTTGAAATGGCAATGTAAGTCGGAAGCGCTACAGATAGCTGAAGGCTTGTATGCTTAATGCAGAAGCAATTTTTGCCCATGATTTATGATGAGTTATTGCCAAGCACTTTGGCTAGTGGGTTACTAGCTTTGAATTTGCACTTCTTCCACACTTTTCACGTTTCAGCACTTTGTCCAAAGTTTGGAGGCTCTTCTTTTTTCTTTTTACAATGTGCGGATGACACTCAGCAATTTCGGATGCTTTAAAAGAGATATAAGAAAATATAGCACCCACTCTCCTTTCTCAAATACCGGCGTCAGCATTTATTTTGGTGTTCAGCGCTTGCTTTACTGTATATCAGGCTATCTGGGTTTTCTGCTTCCAGCATGCTGATTGCATACTGACAATGCATAAAGCGGGGTGGGAAAAGGAAGGGCAAGGTTCTGTTGGTAGATCTCTGAGGGATCTGAAGTAGATCAGCAAAGATTTCTGACTCCCAAATGTTACAATAATGGCATCAACAAAATTACCCACCTCAAATTATGCTTCCAGGAGGGTATGGTCAGGTGTGGATTTTTGTGTGGAAGGACTATACATTTAACACAGTTTTGGCACCCAACAACAAATTACTGGGCTCAGAATTCTTTAATTTTCCTCCTTTTTGCATATCTTTTGCACTTGGCTCCAAGTGGTGGATCTCAATTTTTAGTAAAAAAAAAAAACCAAAGCAGCTCCCACATGACCCCTGGACTAGGCATGAACTATGGTATCCTATTATTTGAAACCTCCCTTTAGCTTTAGCGTGGCTTGCTTTCTAGACGAGACAGAGGTCCTGTGGATGGGTGGTTTCCAGGTATGGGATTTTGTGGAATGGCCTGTTCTAGATGGGGTTGATTTCCCCTTGAAGGAGCAGGTTTGCAGTTTGGGGATGCATCTAGAACCATCATTGTCACTGAGGCCCAGGTGACCTCAAGTGCTATGCCTGGCTTCGGTTAGTGAATCAATGATGGTGCTTTCAGGCCACACTCTGCCAACCTCCAGAATGGACTACTGTAATGTGCTTTGTGTGGGGCTACCCTTGAAATGATCCAGAAATTGCAACTATTGCAGAATGTGGTAGCCAGGGTGTTTATGGGAACAGCAAGCCACTTGCATATAACTCCTATTCTCAACTGGTTACCAGTTATTTTCTAGGCCTAATTCAAGGTGCTTATCTTGACATTTAGAGCCCTGAATAGCTTGGGACCCAAATATCTGAAAGAATGCCTTTCCCTGTATCAAACTGCCCATATAATAAGATCAGTGGAAGATGCTCTCCTTGAGGTTCCTGAATTAAATGAAGTTGCATAGTACAGGGGCTGTGGAAGAACCTTTTCACTAGTGGCTCCTTACCTGTGGAATGACTTCCTCACTGATGTGCATTTCACCTCAGCTTTATAAGCTTTCAGTTAGCTGGTGGAAAAAAACCACCCTTTTTGCTGGGCTTTTAGCGGCTGATGAGTTAAGTCATTTTTATGTTTTTTTAAAAAAATTATGCTATTTATGTCATTGATGAGAATTATATTAATGGTTTTTTTAATTATGTATGATGTTTTTATATTCTGTTATCTTGTTTTTTATAAATTGCCCTCTGACCATTTTAGGTGAAGGGCAGTATACAAATCTCTTAATAAACAAGCAAGCAAGCAAGCAAGCAAAACAATGGGTGCTGATTTAGATCCAACCCATGTAGCTGATCACCTTGTCCATTTAAAGGCTATGGTCTGAAGGCACATGAGGCCAGCACCCTGCTGAAGCTAAGCAGGGTCAGGTCTGGTCAGTGCTTGGATGGGAGACCACCTGGGAACCATATGTAAGCTGCCTTGGGTTTCTAGCATGGAAACAAAGGTGGGGTATAAATGTAATAAATAAATAGAGGATACACACATCTACAAGAGGAATTTTTGGCCTAGAGTCAGGGCTGGCACCAGGCATGACTAAGCCTTTGGGCACCAGCCTGCGTATGCCATGTGCAGTGTGCATGCATGCCTGCCATCAACCAAGATACTGGCGGGGGCGTCAGCCCCTTAGGGAAGCTTCCACCGTCATCTTGGTTGATCATAGGCATGCGCGCACAGCGTGCACGGTATTCACAGCAACGGGAGAGGTAGGTGGGGGTGTGCATTCAGGTTTACTGAAATTTGAGGGAAAGAAGGTGGGTGTGGGTGTTTTGTTCTGCTGTTGCTTTGGAATTGATGGTGCTGTGAATCCAGTACTATCCACCTGGGTGCTTGCTTCTGTGTCTGTATGACAAATTATTGCATCCTGCAAAAGGTTTTCCTCCAGGTTTTTTAGAAGAGGGAGCACAAAAGAGCCATGTTGGGATAACATGTTAAACATTTAAGAAGTTATTGTCTGTAAAGCGTGCTATTTCAGGGGTGTTGCTATTTTATTAACTCAGTTGTGTTAGTTTTTCCTGACAACAAATTCTTTCTCTGAGCATTCCTGGGAAAGGTAAATCAAAGAGAACATTTGATCCTATAGGTGTAGTCCCTTGCCTACGAACATACTAGTTAATATAAGAATTGTTTATGTTAGAGGGACCCAGGAGGTAGGTAGGAAAAGGGTTATGTATCCAGTAGCAGCTTCCCATATGTCCTCATGATGAAGCCAATCTTATTTCATCCACATTACTCTGAAATGTCTAATATTAGCTAAACAGTCAATTCAGCTAAACCTTAATGAAAATAAGGTTAAATATGCTTTCTACACACAGAACACAAATTAGTAAGTAGGATGATTCCTGAAAACCAGCAAAATAGTTTGCAAATAGTAAAATGTTAATTAATTGATAAACCTGAAGAGGGCAAGGGGAGAAAACATAGTCCTATTAAGCAATATAGGATCTGTGAATGAATGAACCCATTATGTCAGATCAATAATAATTCTTCCTTAAATGTCATCTCAATTTCGTCTTGAAGAAAACCACTGTGCTGAAGAAACCATTTATTTAATTTCAAATAAGCAAAATGAATTATTCTGCAGATGGGCTTCGCTGATCCGAGTGGATTTCAGTGAAATCTGACTCTTGTCAAATGTGTTTCATCTGCTGGGCTCTCACCTGATTAAAGAAATCATACTTGATTGAAAACTGTATGAATTTTAGCTAGCCTAAGATTGAGGAGACTTGGGTTCAGTTTCAGCCATAAAGTCAACTGGGTGAACTTGTCCCAGTTGTGTTCTCTCTCTTAGCCTTGCAGGGTTGTTGTGAGGAAAAAAAGGAGGAGAATAATGTGTAACGCCTCATGGATGAGGTCTGTGCATTTTAGAATTCTGCTTTTCCAGGATTCTAAAATGCTTGGGGAAGAGCCAGTGTGGTGTAGTAGTTAGAGTGTTGGACTACGACCTGGGAGACCAGGGTTCAAATCCCCACACAGCCATGAAGCTCACTGGGTGACCTTGGGCCAGTCACTGCCTCTCAGCCTCAGAGGAAGGCAATGGTAAACAACCTCTGAATACAGTTTACCATGAAAACCTTATTCATAGGGTCACCATAAGTCGGGATTGACTTGAAGGCAGTCCATTTCATTTTATTTTCAAAATGCTTGGGGAGCCTCTATGAGTACAGAATGCTCCTTAATTCACACAGGGTGCTCCTAGACGGGAAGCTTAGTACACACATTTTGCTGGTTTTATTGCTATTGGGGTTTAACAATCCTTTTACACTGCCTGTCCAATATCCTGCCTCTTTCCACTGTTTTTGTTGTTGTTGTTCAAACTATTGTGCAGGATTTCGCCAGTAGACCTTCCCATGGAAACCTCTCTTCACAAAAAGCCCAAGATTTTTTATAAATGAGGGGGAGGGAAAAGGGAGGACGTGATCTTAGTTCTTTCCCTGGTTGCCACTTTCCCACATTGGGATGACTGTAAAACCACACCTACTGCCAATGCATGTCAGGTGGCAGCAGGAGAGCTGTGTGATATTTTAGACCTTGGGAATTTACATCAGAAAATTTGCATGAAAGTTGTGTTTCTTGGGGCTGAAAACAGTTTTTTTTTCCTGGAAGCTGAAAATGCACAAATGATCACTAAACTTGACATAACATTTTGGGAATGGATGTTATGTCGTCTGAAAGCTCCAGAAAAAAACAGAGGGAGAAAAGTAAGATAGGTGGAATAAACTGTTGTCTATAAGCACCCACAGTTTCCCTCCATCAGCTGGTGGATAATGGGAATGATAAGGGGGTAGAGTGAGCATGCTCATCTCCACTGTCTCCCCATGTGCTTTCTCTACACTTAAAGGTTACACCTGGGAGAGGTCGTGTGATGAATTAGCAAGCAAAACTACAACACTATCCCTTTGGATTTTTCCAATTTGTCACTTTCGTCTATCCTGATAACCCTTGTACCTGAAGACCAAGCTGCTCTGCCTTTGCTTCAGCTCTGCTTACATGAGGGAAGCCGAAGCCCTCTGATGCTCTTTCCCCCACTGCACCCTTGGGAGTGGCCCAGTAAAGGAAAAGCCAGTGAGGTTTCTTAAATCAACTGCTCAGCTACAGTTGCAAATTCCAGTGTCTATTATGAATTCAGCAGAATGAAAACACTCCATTAAATGAGCTGCTTTCTCACAGAGTAGCCAGCATACCTGTTTTGATTAATGAAGACGTTTGTAAAAAATGTGATGTGTTTGTGGATAAATTTGAAGAGAAAGGAATGATGAATGTGACAGATAAATTGCTTGTGATGAATAATTTGGCCGTCTGAAATAATAAACAGGATACAGGCTCATAAAAGTGAGGTTGTAATGGGTTCAGTACAGTCATGACTAAGGAGCATGAGTTTTATATTTCACAATTCATTTTATGAAAAGGAATACCTTGAGGTGTTATTGTCCTGCTGTACACTTCCTTCCTAATCATTTTAAATGATAAAGCTGCAAAATAGATTTCCCCTAAAACAAGAGTGGCTAACCTGTGGCCCTCCAGATGTTGCCATCAGTCCAGCCAGAATGGCCTTTAGGAAGAGGTGATGGGACTTATAGTCCAGCAACATCTAGAGGACCACAGGTTAGCCACCCCTGCTCTAAAATATGACAACATTCTTCTGTGGCATCTTCTGCAATTGCAGGAATCCTTGGGAGAACTACATCTCTCATAGTCCCCTGTTCCCTATCACACTATTGCCAAGTGTGATAGGACAGTGGAGTGGAGAGGGAAGAAAAACAGTCCCTGAACTCTCCCCCCCCCCGCCACCTCTGTTGCTTTCTGCATCCAATGAACAGGAAGGGGGAATAAGTTTGGAAAGGCAGTAGAGATGGGCAGGAGGTGACAGGCAGGTGTGGGATATCATCTTTTTCAACTCGGGTTGCCTTGGAAAATGTTCCTGGATTTCCTCAATTGTCTTCTTCTTCTGGGAAATGCTGACAGAACCTATGCCAGTTCAAAAAGATATTTGGAGGGCTCACCCATCTTTACTTGGAATTGATTACTGCAAGTATAAATATCTCTGAGAAGATCCTTCCAGTTTTCCATCCTTGCTTCTTGTCTTGGTGGTTCTTTAGTGTGAGTGTGACAGCTGACCATACCTCTCTGCCATTATACATTACTATAATTATACAGCCATGAGAGTGGCTGTATACTATAGTCAGCATGGATTTTTCTCATTCTGCAATGTTAAATTGAAAATACCCCCATGCCATTCTGATGCTTCGCATAAGCTCATTTAAAAACAAAACCTTACAAAACTTATAGACCTGAACTCAGAAACACTTGCTTAACAACACTCTAAATTTTCATGGTGATACACAAAATAGTCAGAGAAAATTGAGAGTTCAAAGTGTAAAAACTATTTTTCCTGCAAGAATTCTCATAATTTGTTGAAATTAATTAAAAATCAGCCATGTTCACAGAGTACCTGTAATCCTATTACTGACCTTGCCCCATACTCAGAGCTTCATCTTCTACAGTTTAAACGTTAAAAAAATGCCTGGCTGATTATTAATTAATTTAAGAAATTTGTCACTGAACTTAATGGCTGGGCATGCTCAGTAAGAACCAACTGTCAGTGTTCTAAAAGCCAGACTCACAGCTGCTTGGCTAGGCTAATCAGGGGACCTAACCCACACCAGACCTTTATTTCACTTTAGGTAGTCAAGGTTTCCCCCAAAGAATCCTGGGAAATGTAGTTTGTGAAGGGTGCTGAGAGGAGACTCCTATTCCCCTGACAGAGCTCCAGTGGCCAGAGTGGTTTAACAGTCAGCCGCTCTGAATGAAGCTCTGTGAGGGGAATAGGGCATCTCCTAGCAACTCTCAGCACCCTTCACTAACTACACTTTCTGTGATTCTTTGGGAGAAGCCATGACTTTCTAAAGTGAAATAAAGGTCTGGTGTGGATGTGGCCAGGGATAGCTTTGGTTTAAATTTAGGTGGGAAACTACATGTGCCTGCTGTAGAATAAAAAGGTGGGGGAAACGCTGAAAAAGAATGATATTGTTCAGAATGTTTTCCTTTTGGAAAGAAAAGGGGCTTCACCTCTGAACAGTGTCTGCCCACCCAATCTCCTACCCTCCCCTCTTCCTTCCTCCCTCCCCATCCCCTTACTGCCTTCCTTCTTCCCTCCCTGCCCCTCCCCCAGGTCAGTTTCACCTATCCTAAGCATGATTGCACAGGAGTAAATCCCACTGAAAAAAGCATGCAAATGATCAAACCTGCCCTCTCCTCCTCCTCCTCCCTCCTATCCCCTCCCTCTTGTCCCTTCCCTCCCCCTTCCTTCAACTCTCCCTTCTCCTCCCCATCCCCTTCCAACCCCCTCCTTCCTACCCTCCTCCTTCCCTTCCCCCTCCTTCTCCTCCATGGTCAGTTTTACCTATCCTAAGCATGATTGCACAGGAGTAAATTCCACTGAACAGAAAAAGCATGCAAATGATCAAATCTACCCTCCCCTGCTCCTCCCTCCCATCACCACCCTTTTGCCCCTTTCCTCCCCCTTCCTTCCCGTCCCCCCTCCCAATCCCCTCCTCCCTCCCTCCTTCTGCTCCCCTCTCCCCTCTCCCCTTCCTCCTTTCCTCTCCTCTCCTCTCCTCTCCCCCTGCTCCCCCCCATGGTCAGTTTTACCTAGCCTAGCCATGATTGCATGGGAGTAAATCCCACTGAACTCAATAAGCATGCAAATGATCAGACCTGCCTTGCCTTTTCTTTCCTTCCTCTCTCCTCTCCCTTCCTTCTCCTGCCCTTCCTCTCTTCCTCCTCCCCTGCCCACTCCAGGCCTCCCTCCCCATGGTCACTTTTACCTATCCTAAGCATGACTGCAGGGGAGCAAATCCCACTGAACTCAATAAGCATGCAAATGATCAATCCATTCTCAGCAAACTTGCACAGGATCCCATTTCTCATCTCCTGGATTAAAAAGCAGAGAAATTCACTATTAGACAAACACCCTTAAAGTTTAAGAACATAAATATAGCCCACAGCTATTTCTATCCAACTTTAAAAAGCAGGGAAATTGGGCAGCTATAGTGAATGCACCACGAAAGCAGGAGACCTGATCTCCTCTCTGAGATATTGTAGTGCCCTACAAATTGGTCAAAAATGCAAACAATTTGGGTTGGTCTTTCACAGCCCAATCCACTTCCTGTGTAGCTTGGAAGAATTTGGTAACATGTGTCTCTGAGCATATGGTGAGTGGTGGCCACACCTGTTATCAGCCCAAATAACAGAAACAAGACATGTGCTGTGCTGATTTTGTTTTAGCTGGGAGGAAGCAACTATATTAAAACAGTTGATATAGTTCAGATAGTCACTTGAAATATGTTTGATTTACTTTGCAATTTTAGTGGTTTCCTATAGTAAATCATTTTCTTTTGCTTCTGTTTGTGTGAATATGTGAAGTACAGCAACACTTTGCCACACTAAAAAAAAAAAGCTCCAAAAACAATTGTGGAATAATGGCACTGACTGTTCTGCAGAATAGTTTCCAATGGACATGATGAGTGTCTCATTATGCACAAGATAAAACAGTGGGAGATGAAATATATTCTAGCAAAATTCTAGGTGTGCTCTATGTTTTTAATTGACCATGCCCACCTTTCCTTAAATGGAGTAGTTTAAGCATAGCAGGCTGAAAACATGTATCTTGGGCAGGCCAAGTTTATTTTTTTCCAACAGCTAGAGTCATTGCTGAAGTAGCAACATATTGTAATCCGTCTGATTTAACATTAATCTCAGTAACTCTTTTACACCTCTTTTTTATTTATTGATTTCTTATTTTTCTTATTTTAATTTTAAAATATTTTAATTTTATTTTTTCTTCCTTTACTAATTTATTTATGTATATATGTTAGTACATTGTAACAGACATTTAAATTGTTATGAAGTTTTTGATTTATATACTTGAGAAGTTGATTTTAAAAAAAGGAAAAGACGAGAAAGAAAGAATTTAAGAAATGTGGTAGAAATATTTTGAGTATTTTGGTTAAGTCCTATTGTATATGGGGTTATGTGAGTGAGTGAGTGAGTGAGTGAGTGAGTGAGGGTGTGTGTATGTACATGGACCACTTTTAAAAGACTATACAGGAAAACTCAAAGTGGAAAAGAGAACAATTATTTAACAAGGGCATTTAGCACAAAAAGGAATCTTCATATGTAACAATGTGAATAATGCTTTCTTTCTTTTTTTCTTTCTTTCTTTGCTATGTATTGTTTTATACTGTGCTGATATTTGTATGGCAAAGAATAAATAAAATGTGTTAAAAAAAACCCTCAGATTCAACTGTTAATGTGCCCAAAATAGAAATAGAGCATAACCTCCAATTTGAAACACAAAAGGCTGTCTTCACCTTCATATGATATTGACCAATGAAATTAATAAAAATAAATTTGACACAGATTTCTAGGATGAATAATGAGAGAAATATAATTTTCTAGGTTAGATTATCTGTAAATCAGAACTATCACTAGAAGCTAAAATGATGAAACTGAGGTTATCATACTTTGGACACATAATGAGAAGACATAATTCATTAGAAAAGATAATAATGCTGGGAAAAACAGAAGGAAGTAGAAAAAGAGGAAGGCCAAACAAGAGATGGATTGATTCTACAAAGGAAGCCACAGACCTGAACTTACAAGATCTGAACAGGGTGGTTCATGACAGATGCTCTTGGAGGTCACTGATTCATAGGGTCGCCATAAGTCGTAGTCAACCTGGAGGCACATAACAACAACAACGAAGATTCTCCGTAGAAACAGTAATAACACAGAAAAGAAGCAAAGTAAGAAGAACACCAACATACAAAAAAGTAGTTCTCCATCTTTGGAAATGGCAGGTGTTGCCACCACTCGCCATATGCTCAGAGGCACATGTTACCAAATTCTTCCAAGCTACACAGGAAGTGGATTGGACTGTGAAAGACCATCCCAAATTGTGTTTGCATTTCGACAAATTTGTAGGGCAGTACAATATCTCAGAGAGGAGGTCAGGTCTCCTGCTCCCCTGGTGCATTCACTATAGCTGTCCAATTTCCCTGCTTTTTAAAGTTTGATAGAAATATCTGTTGCTATAGGTATGTTCTTAACTGCAAGGTTTTTTGCCTGTTTGTGAATAATAATAAGATTCATAGGAGTCAATGAAAGTGTAGTGTCAGAAATGCTACTTAAATGGAATAGAAGAATTGCTGCTAATACAACCTTTGTAGTAAAGCTGAGCTGTAACTAGGGAGTCAGAGAATTCTGACGAAAACAAGGAAATGGAAATTGTTGCAGTTTGTGTGTTCCCTTGTGATTAGGAATGGGAATTAGTCAAGAGGATTGGTATTCATTTACATTGTTCTTTTTAGGCCCATCAGTGATACATAATTAATGACTTTTTAAACATTGTTTTTATGTTTCCTTTACATTGAATTGAATGCAAGTTACATAACCTATACCACATAGCATAACATAGTATTTGGCAGAATCTAAACTGCAGTAGAATGGAAACAGCGCTGATTGTGCTGAATACAGATCAGAATGGAAATCACTGCTTTCTTACATCCCTAGCTGAGAGATAGCCTTTTTTGTTTCTTTTCACTTCTGTTATTGTGGGGAAAGTACTTCACCTTTTTGGTGAGTTTTTAAACCCTTGAAATAGCTCTGCAAAAGCCCCTGAAGGCTGGATGTTAAGGCTTCAGATAACTGGAGGCCTTGATCAGGGCACAGCTCAGGGAAGCTTGGTCAGGTAAGCAAGAAAAGTTTAAGCAGAGTCTCTTTCTGTATATATGCTGCAATCCTTTCCCTCCTAGCCCATGTGACTGGTGCGAGCCCTGCTCTTAGGCCTACCTACAGTCACATGGGCTGAAGTGAGAATTTACAAAGAATACATAAAGGGGCCCTGCCCTAAGCTTTAATCTGACTTAATGAATCATGGTTTATTAAGCTGATATATGCACATGATGTCTGCTGCCATGCCCCAACTCTTCCTTATTTCTGGGCATGCTGCAGTTGAAGATTTCTTGACTTGATTAAACCAAGTTTCCTATTACATCTGAACTAGAAAACTACAGTTAGTAGGTCCTGGTGGTGTGGAGGTGGGAGTGATCATAGGATCTAAAATCACGTTCAGCACTTACTGAGAAGTGAGGATAGAAGGATGGGGCACACAGGCATAATGCTCAGTCCTATCTCATCTTAAACCAAAATCGGAAAGATCAGGCACATCTTTGAGCTGTGCCAGTAACTCAGAGACCTGGACAACTAATGGAGAGTGGTGGGTTACACAGCTTTCGTTGAACTGCAGTTAGTGTCCAGAACTTGTATGAAAAGTAAAGACACACTTTTGATTTCCATGTGCTTTGCTTAACTGTTTGCTAATGTTTTTCCTTGCTACACATGCAAATTTTAATGCCCCAAAAACTAAAACATAAATTCAGCTCAGCTCTACCTTTCTGCCAACGTGACAGTTTTGCATTCTGAACCATTTATTTGTTTTCCCAATAGAAAGATGTCAAGATATGTAAATGTTGTTAGACATGAGACAAAAACACCTCAAGCTTCCAAGTTTAACGCGCTCTAAGTAACATTGCTATCTAAGGATTTTTTAAACAAATCAAAACAAATTAATCATAAGGATACCCTGTTGAAGTCTTCATTTTTTCTGAGTAAACATAATTATTCCCTAATATAAATATATACTTCTAGTCACTGCCATGCTAGTTAATTATCAGTCAGATTATGATTTTAGATATGCAAGAAATTATTTTCCTTTTGAACAAAATTGTTTAAAAAAATCCTGGAGAACTAGATATTACAAACATACTGTAGGTGTAGAGCTAGGGAAACAGGAAAAGCAAGATGGTATCTGTTTTGTTTCTGTTTGATAATTGCAACATTTCCACTGGTTCAAAATGTAGTAGAAGAGCCAGATCTATTAGGGTGTAAAATGCAGTTTCGACATGATTATTGTGAAGCTGTGACTAATCAAGAAATATAAGAAAATATTTATCTCTTTTAAACAAAACATTGTGGTTGCAATTTTAGCTTCTTTGGTTAGAGCTATTTAGATAAGATGCTACTGGCTCTAAAAGCAATTCTCGTTACAATTCATAAAAAGATGGTTATCTATTAGAAGGCTATGAAAGGACTGCCAATTAAATTTCTGCTGCTTTAATTTTACATGCTGGATCTGAGAATAAGCCCTGTGCACTAACTTCAACTAAGCTTTGTTAAACTAAAGGACATTCAGACAGTAGCTATTCTTTTCTTTATTTTCAGTTCATGACAGAGCACACCTTTGGGTTAATTATGATTAAAAACTCTAGGCAGGGGATATCATATTTCAACAAATGAACAAGAAGAATCTTCAGCTGGCACAGAAAAGGTTCATTGCTACAAGGTTCCAAACTCTCATTGACCACAAATAATCATATTTATGTACATCAAGCAGGGCTGGCTCCAGGTTTCTGGGGGCCCATGGGCAAAAGTTATGGGGGGGGTTGCCCTCTTGTCTTCCTCCTCAAACCACACTCCTCCCTTATGACCTCAACCTTTTAAAGTAAAACAAAACCTGAACAGAAAGACTGGGGTGACAGAGAAATCAGACAGGAGAGAGAGAGAGAGAGAGAAGAGGAATGCCAAACCTCTGCCTCCCCAGTGCACTGGGGGCATTTCTGCCATGGCTCTGGAGTAGGGTTGCCAGGCTCAGGGCCTGAGACTGATCCTGTATCTTTAGGAGAAGAGAAAGTCAGCCAATTGCAGGTGTTCTTTCAACACTGTAATGGGAAAAACCACAAGGTGGAATTCTTCCTTCCCCCTGCACAACTTTTAAAGGTACAGAAGACCTCTTGGAGGCTGCAACCAGTGTTGCAAGAACACCTGCACTTGGCTGACTTTCTCTTCTCCTAAAGATACAGAATCAGTCTCAGGCCCTGAACCTGGCAACCCTATGCATCAGCTCCTGGCTGGGTCAGGAGGCATAAAAGCCTGGTTGCCCATGGGGAACCCCTTATGGAGTCCCAAGGGCGTTACCTCCTTCCATTTTTTAAAACCAGTCTAGAGGAGATTGGTAGTGGGGAGGGTGTATAGCACATGTGTAGTTCCTGCACAGAGTGAGAGCCTGTGCAGTGAACTGAACAATAAGAGAAAGTTGCCAGATGCCTTCAGAGTGAGAGTCTGCAACTGGCAGAAGGCTGGCCTCCCTGGGAGACGGGGGGGAGAGAGTAGATGTGCCCTGTGTGAAAGATATTGAGTGGATCTGATTGTTCCCAATTCTCTCAGAGGCCTACTGGGACAATTGGTTCAGGTAGGGTTTGTTGGTGGGCTCTTATTGGGTCCATATCAGGTGTTTTTAAGAGGATTCTTTATAAGGAGGAACATGGGTGATGCCACCCCAATTTCAGTGATCATGGGTAGAGGGAGGTATGGCCATAGGGAGGTGGTGACCTACCGTAGAAGACAAGGGCAAGGCTATCTATGCCTTGTTCCTCACTCCCACTCCTCTCATGGAAAGGTTCCTCGTTCATCTGCAGTGCCTACTGGCCTGTGTGTGTTGTTGTTTAATGCCGGATCAGTACACCATAAGACCACACTCATCAGTGATTTGATCATGGATGAAGGTACTGATTTGGTGTGCATTACCGAGACCTGGGTGGATGAGCTGGGAGGAGTTGATCTGACTCAGCTTTGCCCACCTAGATACTCGGTGCGACACTTGCACAGGCTGCAGGGATGTGGGGGGAGTTGCTGTGGTCAACAGAACTTCCATCTCTGTCTCCAGGAAACCACTCTGTCTTGGAGCTGACTGTGAGGGCCTGCACCTGGTGTCGGGCCAAGGAGATAGTAAACTACGGTTGCTGCTGGTGTACAGTCCCTGGTGCCCGTCGCCTTCCCTGACCAAGCTGGCAGAGGCTATGTCAGCGGTGGTATTGGAGCAGCCCAGAATTATAGTCCTGAGTGATTTCAATATCCATGTTGAGGCTGCCTCTAATGTTCCAGCTTGGGACTTCATGGCCACCATGATGACCATGGGGCTGTCTCAAGTTGTCACTGGCCCAACACATAGGGTAGGGGACACCCTCAACTTGTTTTTTGCTCCAGATGGAGGAAGGGGTGGTCTGAATATGGTGGGGTGGATGTCATCCCCTTGTCATGGCCAGACCACTTCCTGGTGAAGTTTAGACTTATGACCTATCCTCCCCTCCAGGGGTGATGGACAGATTAAGATGGTCTTTCTCTGTCACATCTGAATCAGGAGAGGTCGTGCAAGACCTGGACTGCTGCCTGGACTCAGTGGTGGGCTGGATGAGGGCCAATAAACTGAGTCTGAATCTGAAGATGGAGACACTGGGTTGGTGGCTTCTGAGTTCAGATAATTGGTCAGTTGCCTGTTTGGGGTGGGATCATACGCCCTCTGAAAGAGCAGGTATGTAGTCTGGGGGTGCTCCTTGATCCAATTTTGTCAGTATAGGCCCAGGTGACCTTGGTGACTAGGAGTGCCTTTTACTAGCTTTGGCTGATAAGACAGCTATGGCTGTTTCTGGACCAGGATAGCCTGACCACAGTTGTCCATGTACTGGTAACCTCCAGGATTACTGTAATGCACTCTGTGTGGGGCTACCTTGAGGTTGGTGTGGAAGCTGCAGCTGATGCAAAATGTGGCAGCAAGACTTCTCACTGGCACAGGGTATCGCCAACATGTCACTCCACTGCTGAAAGAATTGCACTGGTTACCTATTAGCTACTGGGCTAAGTTCAAGGTTCTAATTTTGGTGTACAAAGCCCTATACAGCTTGGGACCTGGACACCTGAAAGACCATCTTATCCTTTATATACCTAGTCAATCACTGCACTCTGCAGGTGAGGGCCTCCTGCAGATCCCATCTTATCAGGAAGTCCGTTCTACACAACATAGGAAGTGAACCTTTAGTGGCACCTACTCTTTGGAATTCCTTCCCCTTAAATATTAGACAGGTGCCATCTCTGTTATTCTTTCGGTGCCTACTGAAGACCTTCCTCTTTGAACAAGCCTTTTAAATAGTAACCCTATCCCAGGCTGTGTTTGAATTACTTTTCAATAAGTTTTAAAGCCCTTTTCTTTCTTTTTTCAAAAAGATGTTTTTAAAGCTTTTAAAAAAAATGTTTTAAAAGATGTTTTGTTTTAATATATCTTAAAGTCTGTTTTTATGCTGTTTTAAAGTGTTTTTAGTGCTTTTGTTTGCTGCCCTGGGGTCCTACTGGGAGAAAGGGCAGAATATCAATCAATCAATCAATCAATCAAATAAATAAATTAATGGCATTTAAGGGGTTAATACCATATCTCTATGGTATTGACCTCTCAATTTTCCCTCCACCCTCATGAATTGGATAAAAAGATAAGCTAGCAGAAAACCCCCCCCACTTCCTCTCCATTGGAATAGAATAGGGTTGGCAACAAGCAGCAGATCCCATTCCACTGGGATCAGTGAGGGACCCCTCTGCACTCCTAGGCCCTTGGGCAGTGCCCCACCTGGGTTACTGCTGGAGCCGGGCCTGGCATCAAGTAGTGATGGGGGAGAAATTTGATTCAGTTCACATTTAAAGCTAAATTTATCAAATTTGAACTTTCTGAAACAATATGAGAACTGAAACATAGCCGTCCTTTGAAATTCACCATTATGAGAATTTTGTGATGCAGTTTTTCTCACAAAGAATGTGAGAAAAAGGAAAATTCCAGAAAAAAGTCTTCTAAGACGTTTTGGCTGAGTAGGGTTGCCAGGTTCTTGGCCTGAGACTGATCCTGTATCTTTAGGAGAAGAGAAAGTCAGCCAAGTGCAGGTGTTCTTGCTATACTGTAATGAGAAAAACCACAAGGTGAAATTCTCCCTCCCCCCTCCACAACTTTTAAAGATACAGAAGACCTCTTTGTTGCCAGGCCCAGTGCTGATGTTATGTGTTTAATACCATTCTTTTTCAGGAATGCCTGAGACTGTCCAGGTACAGATTGTGGTCCATTGTCACTCACCAGATGTTCAGGAACACCTGTTCTTGCAAAGAGGTTTCACAATACCTCTTTGGTATGCATGGCCATTGTTGAAGTCATTGGAAACACTTCTGGCCATTTGGAACATGCATCCACCAGAAATGGTCCTGCAAAATCTATATGAATCTATATGAATTCTCTGTCAGGGCAAGGCAAGCCATTCCCATGGGTGAAGTGGGGCTGTTTTTGGCATCTTGTGGAAATGCTGACAACCCAAACAATTCATTGCAAGCTGTTTGATTTGTTGGTCTATTCCTGGGCACACAAAAAAACAACAACTATGGGCTAATGCCTCCATCTTTACTACTCCTATATGTCCAACATGTAGCTCCTCTAACACTCAAGCTCTTAGTTTGGGTGGAATGATGACCTTTGGTCCCCACAGAATACAACCACTGTCAAGTGTAAGTTCTTCACAGCAGTGATAGAACTCCATGAACTGAGATTTCTGCTGCTCATTCCAGCTATTTTGGGTTGCTGTGTAGACTTGTGACAGTGTAGGATCTCTCCTAGTTTCTCTTTGTATCATCTCTGCTGTGATGGGAAGACTCTCAATCTCAGTGAGAGAAAACATGTGAAAAGAATCTCCAACTGATGTGTATTTCTCAGATTTTTCATCCTCTAGAGCAGCCTTTCCCAACCAGTGTGCCTCCAGATTTTGTTGGACCACAATTCTCATCTTTTCTGACCATTCGCAATGCTGGCTGAGGCTGATGGGAGTTGTGGTCCAACAACATCTGGAGGCACACTGGTTGGGAAAGGCTGCTTTAGAGGTAAACGAGACTATCCATCTGCATTTGAATGACTGTGTCCTCTTAAATGTGAGCCCTCCTCCCTCAAGTCATCTTCCCCGTCCTCAAAGTCAGAATCTCTCTCCTCGAAGCCTCCCCAGTCCTGGGTCATAACATATTCCGGCAGCTGCTGTCAGCTGTTTTATGGATTGAAGATGGACAGTAGTGGCTGATGGTCAGTGATGAGGGTAAACTCTCTCCCATATAGGTACTGATTGAAATGTTTCACTCCCCAAACCAAACTCAGTGGTTCCCTGTCTATCCGTGCGTAGTTTCTCTTTGCAGCAGTGAGTGAACATGATGCAAAAGCTATTGGGCACTCGCTGCCAACTTCCATGACACGTGCTATAACTGCACCAATGCCATGTGGTGAAGCATCACAAGTTAGTTTCACTGGTAGGTGTGGGTTATAGTGCATGAGCACAGTATCTGATGTCAACCTTTTCTTCACTTCCTTGAAAGCTTGTTCACACTGTTTTGTCCGCTGCCATGTTCTCCCTACTTGTAACAAGGTATTCAAGGGGTGTAGCACAGAAGCTAAGCTTGGCAGGAATCTGTTACAACAATGAATGAATCCTAAGAAGGATCATAGCTGGGACACATCTTTTGGCCTTGGAGCATTTACGACTGCTCGGATTTTGTGTGGATACATGTGTAGGCCTTGTGCATCAATAGTGTGACCACACTATGCAATGCTAGATTTAAAAAAACTCACATTTGTCACGTGCTCTGAGTCCGTAGTCTGCCAATCTCTGCACAGATGTCTTGAGGTTTTGTAGATGGATCTCATCATTTTCTCCGGTGACAATGATGTCATCTAAATAGCACTGAGTGTCTGGACAGTCTTGTTGCACCTGATCCATGGCTCTCTGCCAAAGCACTGGTGCTGATGCTATTCCAAAAACAAGTCTGTTATAACGATATAGCCCTTTGTGTGTATTTATGGTGAGAAACATCTTAGAATCATCTTCCATTTCCATTTGTAAATATGCCTCTGCTAGGTCTATTTTGATGAAACTTTGTCCCCCAGCTAAGTTTAGCAAAAATGTCCTCTATTCTGGGCAATGGATACTGCTCACCGTATAATACTGGATTAATGGTAACTTTAAAATCACCAGATTCTGACAGCACCAGTCTTCTTTGCTATGGGAACCACTGGTGTAGCCCATGGGCTCCAATCATAAGAACATAAGAACATAAGAAGAGCCTGCTGGATCAGGCCAGTGGCCCATCTAGTCCAGCATCCTGTTCTCACAGTGGCCAACCAGGTGCCTGGGGGAAGCCCTGTTGGATGTTTGGACAATGCACAGACGAACGCCCAAGATGCAGGATAGGATAGTGACAGGCTAGATCCAGTGTACAGCAATGAGCCAGACCAGTAATATGTTTTTAAGAGTCACTTTACTGACATTAGAGGTTTTTAGAATACAGTACAAGCTCTCTCTCTATACAAACGCTTTTCTCCTTTCTTTTGCCCCCACACCGACTGGCCAGATCTGCCAAGTCTTATAAATAAGGCCAGCTGGTTGCCTTGGATACTTGTCCTTGAGATCTGCACGGACTCTGAGCTTATTGGCCTTGTAACTCTGCCATGGAAAAAATACTCTCAGGAACCCTTTACTTGCCAACATTCCCCCACCTATTTTTTCCATAGCCTTCTTGCTTAGCATTTCACACATTATATCACATTTCAACAATACATTTCAGATTATGTTACAGATTCACATTTTCACTTCTTTTCATGTCATTTACATTTACATTTCTTGCATTTACTTATATCATTTTCTTCCACATGATACATTTTTTCAGTTTACATGTTCAGTTCAGTGTACATCTACATTTCTTTGTTCCTTTATTTTACAGAGGTTTTACAAACATCATCAGTTTATCTCTTTGGGTTTTACACACTCCAAGTATAATGTGTCAGCATCCATTACCCTGTGTGTTTGTGCTTCAATCCCCTTTACTGTGGCAATCCTAAATCTGTCAGGCAGCACACCCAAATTTGCCCTTCCAGAACGTCTCAACATTTGCTTGTCACTTTTACCAAGGTATTCAGTGTCTTTTTCTTTTACCCCTGTTTCTCTGTCATGTACTGTGGGTGCATTTGTATTAGACTTGGCTTCAGTGTTTCTTGCTGACACAATTGCTTTGGTTTGCTGACACACATTACAGGCTACATATTTACCACAATTTCTCAATGTCACATCTTGACTATTTTCAGTTGCTTTCACCACATTTTGATATCCTATATGTCCCAATTTTCTGTGCCATAAATGTACACAATTATTGTGGGGTTTCTCATTGGCACACATGAGCACATGATTAGTTTGTTTCAAGTGTAAGTAGAACAATGAGTTCTTTACTATCCCTTTCATGAACATTTTGTCTCCTTTCATGACTTGACATGAGTCCCTTTGAAACAACACATTGAACCCCATTTCATTGAGTTTAGAAACCGACATTATGTTACTTTCAATGTCTGGAATAAACAGCACGTCTGTCATAATCGTATTAAAAACTGCTAATTTCACTGTACCCCTTCCTTTGATAAGTTTCTTAGATCCATCAGCCATTATCACATAATCCTCTACGTCACAATATGTATGAAACATTGAATTATCTTTGATTATGCTATTTGTAGCCCCACTGTCTAGAGCCCATAAATCATCACATTTATTGTCATTAGCTTTACTTTGCATGTTTCGGCTAGCACATATCACCTGTACAAATGGTTTTCTTCCTCTTTCTCTTCTTCTTGCTTCACAATTCATTTGAAGATGTTGCCTGGAACCACAAAAATAACATGCCTTATGTTCATACAGTCTCTCCTGTTCAGCTCTGTTGTCCAGCTTTCCCACGTGTTTAGACTCAGTCCTTTCTTGCTTTGCCATTTCTTGTCTTCTTTGAAATTCTTGTAAAAGTTTTCCTTCAATATAATCCATGGTCAGGTTTGCATCATTCATCGCTTCCATTGAACTCACCAGAGCGTCATAACTTGAATCTAGAGATGATAACACGATATAGACTTTTTGCATTTGAGAATGTTCCACATCACGTTCTGTTAATTCAGCAAATAGTCTATTCATCTCTAATAAGTGCTCTGACATTGTTGTATCCTCAGATAAGTGCATCTGATATAATCTTCTTGCAAGATATATTTTACTACTAGCAGTCTTTTTCACATGAATATTTTTCAAAGTGTCCCAAGTTATTTTAGCTGTTGCTGCGTCATGCACGTGCAGTAAATGAGAATCATCAATAGCAAGAACAATTAACGCCTTTGCCCTTTCATCCAGCCTTCTCCAATCTGCTGGTATTGGCACCACAGCGGGTGGGTCTTCTGCGATTACATTCCAAACTCCTTCTTTCACTAGCAGCGCCTGCATTCTCTGTTTCCAACTGCCATAATTTTTCCCTGTCAGCCTTTCCAGGGGAATCCCGGCCGATAATGTAACAGACATACTTTCACTTTTCACAGTTCACCGCCTTTGTAATTAGAGCTTCTCACCTCCGTCCTTCAGTCAGTTTTCCCACGGCTCTCTCACAGCTTTCAGCTCAGCTTTCAGTTTCACCGTCTATTGCTCTTCACACGCCTGTCCTCTTTACTTTTCTTTTGTCTTTTCTTCGGACATCCGTTAGCGCCTTGTAACCATCCTCTGCTACCACTTGTTGGATGTTTGGACAATGCACAGACAAACATCCAAGATGCAGGATAGGATAGTGACAGGCTAGATCCAGTGTACAGCAATGAGCCAGACCAGTAATATGTTTTTAAGAGTCACTTTACTGACATTAGAGGTTTTTAGAATACAGTACAAGCTCTCTCTCTATACAAACGCTTTTCTCCTTTCTTTTGCCCCCACACTGACTGGCCAGATCTGCCAAGTCTTATAGATAAGGCCAGCTGGTTGCCTTGGATACTTGTCCTTGAGATCTGCACGGACTCTGAGCTTCTTGGCCTTGTAACTCTGCCATGGAAAAAATACTCTCAGGAACCCTTTACTTGCCAAAAAGCCCGAAGCAGGACCCGAGTGCAAGAACACTCTCCCCTCCTGAGGCTTCCGGCAACTGGTTTTCAGAAGTATGCTGCCTCTGACTAGGGTGGCAGAGCACAGCCATCACGGCTAGTAGCCATTGATAGCCCTGTCCTCCATGAATTTATCTAATCTTATTTTAAAGCCATCCAAGCTGGTGGCCATTACTGCATCTTGTGGGAGCAAATTCCATAGTTTAACTATGTGCTGAGTAAAGAAGTACTTCCTTTTGTCTGTCCTGAATCTTCCAACATTCAGCTTCTTTGAATGTCCACGAGTTCTAGTATTATGAGAGAGGGAGAAGAACTTTTTTCTATCCACTTTCTCAATGCCATGCATAATTTTATACACTTCTATCATGTCTCCTCTGACCCGCCTTTTCTCTAAAGTAAAAAGCCCCAAATGCTGCAACCTTTCCTCGTAAGGGAGTTGCTCCATCCCCTTGATCATTCTGGTTGCCCTTTTCTGAACCTTTTCCAACTCTATAATATCCTTTTAGAGATGAGGCGACCAGAACTGTACACAGTATTCCAAATGCGGCCGCACCATAGATTTATACAATGGCATTATGATATTGGCTGTTTTATTTTCAATACCTTTCCTAATTATCCCTAGCATGGAATTTGCCTCTTTCACAGCTGCCGCACACTGGGTCAACATTTTCATCATGCTGTCCACTACAACCCCGAGGTCTCTCTCCTGGTCAGTCACCGCCAGTTCAGACCCCATGAGCGTATATGTGAAATTCAGATTTTTTGCTCCAATATGCATAATTTTACACTTGTTTATATTGAATTGCATTTGCCATTTTTCCGCCCATTCACTCAGTTTGGAGAGGTCTTTTTGGAGCTCTTCGCAATCCCTTTTTGTTTTAACAACCCTGAACAATTTAGTGTCGTCAGCAAACTTGGCCACTTCACTGCTCACTCCTAATTCTAGGTCATTAATGAACAAGTTGAAAAGTACAGGTCCCAATACCGATCCTTGAGGGACTCCACTTTCTACAGCCCTCCATTGGGAGAACTGTCCATTTATTCTTACTCTCTGCTTTCTGCTTCTCAACCAATTCCTTATCCACAAGAGGACCTCTCCTCTTATTCCATGACTGCTAAGCTTCCTCAGAAGTCTTTGGTGAGGTACCTTGTCAAAAGCTTTTTGAAAGTCTAAGTACACTATGTCCACTGGATCACCTCTATCTATATGCTTGTTGACACTCTCAAAGAATTCTAATAGGTTACTGAGACAGGACTTTCCCTTGCAGAAGCCATGCTGGCTCTGCTTCAGCAAGGCTTGTTCTTCTATGTGCTTAGTTAATCTAGCTTTAATAATACTTTCTACCAGTTTTCCAGGGACAGAAGTTAAGCTAACTGGCCTGTAATTTCCGGGATCCCCTCTGGATCCCTGTTTGAAGATTGGCGTTACATTTGCCACTTTCCAGTCCTCAGGCACGGAGGAGGACCCGAGGGACAAGTTACATATTTTAGTTAGCAGATCAGCAATTTCACATCTGAGTTCTTTGAGAACTCTCGGGTGTATGCCATCCGGGCCCGGTGATTTGTCAGTTTTTATATTGTCCATTAAGCCTAGAACTTCCTCTCTCGTTACCACTATTTGTCTCAGTTCCTCAGAATCCCTTCCTGCAAATGTTAGTTCAGGTTCAGGGATCTGCCCTATATCTTCCACTGCGAAGACAGATGCAAAGAATTCATTTAGCTTCTCTGCAATCTCCTTATCGTTCTTTAGTACGTTCTTTGACTCCCTTATCATCCAAGGGTCCAATCGCCTCCCTAGATGGTCTCCTGGTTTGAATGTATTTATAGAATTGTTTCTTGTTGGTTTTTATGTTCTTAGCAATGTGCTCCTCAAATTCTCTTTTAGCATCCCTTATTGTCTTCTTGCATTTCTTTTGCCAGAGTTTGTGTTCCTTTTTATTTTTTTCATTCGGACAAGACTTCCATTTTCTGAAGGAAGACTTTTTGCCTCTAAGAGCTTCCTTGACTTTGCTCGTTAACCATGCTGGCATCTTCTTGGCCCTGGCGGTACCTTTTCTGATCTGCGGTATGCACTCCAGTTGAGCTTCTAATATAGTGTTTTTAAACAACTTCCAAGCATTTTCGAGTGATGTGACCCTCTGGACTTTGTTTTTCAGCTTTCTTTTTACCAATCCCCTCATTTTTGTGAAGTTTCCTCTTTTGAAGTCAAATGTGACCACGTTGGATTTTCTTGGCAATTGGCCATTTACATGTATGTTTAATTTAATAGCACTGTGGTCACTGCTCCCAATCGGTTCAACAACACTTACATCTCGCACCAGGTCCCGGTCCCGAGGATTAAGTCCAGGGTTGCCGTCCCTCTGGTCGGTTCCATGACCAACTGGTCTAGGGAATAGTCATTTAGAATATCTAGAAACTTTGCTTCTTTGTCATGACTGGAACACATATGTGGCCAGTCTATGTCCGGGTAGTTGAAGTCACCCATTACTACCACATTTCCTAGTTTGGATGCTTCCTCAATTTCATATCTCATCTCAAGGTCTCCCTGAGCATTTTGATCAGGCGGACGATAGATCGTTCCCAGTATTAAGTCCCTCCTGGGGCATGGTATCACCACCCACAATGATTCTGTGGAGGAGTCCGCCTCTTTTGGGGTTTCGAGCTTGCTGGATTCAATGACTTCTTTCACGTATAGAGCGAATCCGCCACCAATACGTCCTTCCCTGTCCTTCCGATATAGTTTATATCCAGGGATAACTGTATCCCACTGGTTTTCTCCATTCCACCAGGTCTCTGTTATGCTCACTATATCAATGCTCTCCTCTAAGACCAAGCACTCCAGTTCTCCCATCTTGGTTCGGAGGCTCCTAGCATTAGCGTACAGGCACTTGTAAGCAATGTCTCTCTTCAGATGTCTTTGGCACTTGTGGTTTGGCCTGTGGTAATTTTGCTCTTCTGAATTTATATCCTGTGCCCCTGCTCTCACAATGCCTACTTCTAGGCATACCCCTTTTAAAATTTCATCATTTCTTTGGTTTTTATCCCAGGGGGGAGGTTTATTCCAAACCGGACCTTCCTCAGCTCCTGTCGGGTTTTCCCCCTCAGTCAGTTTAAAAGCTGCTCTGCTACCTTTTTAATTTTAAGTGCCAGCAGTCTGGTTTCATTCTGGTTCAAGTGGAGCCCGTCCCTTTTGTACAGGCCTGGCTTGTCCCAAAATGTTCCCCAGTGCCTAACAAATCCAAACCCTTCCACCCGACACCATCATCTCATCCACTCATTGAGACTGCGAAGCTGGGCCTGTCTGGCTGGTCCTGCACGTGGAACAGGTAGCATTTCAGAGAAAGCCACCTTGGAGGTCCTGGCTTTCAGTATCCTACCTAGCAACCTAAATTTTGCTTCCAGGACCTCACGGCTGCATTTCCCCATGTCGTTGGTGCCAACGTGCACCACGACCACTGACTCCTCCCCAGCACTGTCTACCAAACTGTCTAAACAACGGGCGATATCCGCAACCTTCGCACCAGGCAGGCAAAACACCTTGCGGTCTACACGCCCATCACACAGCCCACTGTCTATGTTCCTAATGATCAAATCACCCACTACAAGGATCCCTCCACCCCCTGGAGATATATCCTCGGCACGAGAGGATAGCTGCTCATCCCCCAAGGAATGGGTCCCTTCTAAGGGATCGTTTCCCTCTTCCTCAGCTGGATGCTCTCCTTCCCCGAGACCATCGTTCTCCATGATAGCAGGAGAGCTATCATCGTTGGAGTGGGACACAGCTATAACGTCCCTGAAGGCCTCCTCCACACACCTCTCTGCCTCTCTCAGCTTTTCCAGGTCCGCCACCTTGGCCTCAAGGAAATGAAGTCGTTCTCGGAGAGCCAGGAGCTCATTGCACCGAGAGCACACCCACGACTTCTGTCCAACAGGCAGATAGTCGTACATGCTGCAGGCGGTGCAAAACAGTGGAAAGTCACCACACCCCTGCTGGCTTCTTACCTGCATAGTTTTGTTTAAGGTTTATTACGTCAATGGGTTGGAGACTGCGGTTTAGTTGAGGTTAGGGAACAGACGGGCAGAGTGGGGGGCCCTGGCCTCCTCGCCCTGCTGCCGAACTCGCTCTGCTGCTTAACTCGCTCTGCTGCTTAACTCGCCTTGACGCTTTGTCAGCTGGGGCTCCCTCTAGCTCATGGAGCATTTAGATAGAATTCCCTTGGCTTCCATGCAAGCCAGCTCAGTTTTCACCTTTTGGCATATGGCATATGGCATATGGAACTGGACGGGGCTTGTGAAACTTGGGTGTTTCATCCTCCTGTAACACTATTTTACCTTTGATGTGTCTTAGTGTACTGATGCCAGCTTGGAACACAGGCACAGCATTATCCAACACCTTTTCCAGCTTACTTCCAGTCAACTCTAACATGGGGAGTGTGGTGTGCATACTGTTGATGGCACTCCAATCCAGCTGCAGCTTCCTTAGCCAATCACGACCCCAGAGTGTGGGTCCACCTTTCATATAAGTCCAATATCTTTTGTTGGTTATAATATCTCACGGTTACAGGTGTCATTCCAATGGGAATGGTCTTTTCTCCAGTCTATGTTTGCAATTGTAGTTCTGAAGCCTTTTGTTTAGCATGCCTGAAATGCTGCTCAAATTCATGCTGTGATATAACTGATTCAGCCGAACCAGTGTCCAGTTGCATTGATATTGTTTTGCCATTTACTTCTCGTGTACGCCATATTGCTTGCCTTATTCCACCCTTTATTTTATAGATTTCCAGGCTAGCTAGCCCTGTTTCACCTCCATTATCAGGTTTTTCCTCTACAGCATGCACTTCTGCACCTTTTTTAAAGTGGTGGCTCGATCAATTATCTTTGTCTCTGTCATTAGCCAATGGTTGCCTTTTACCTGAGCGACAGGCTCTCTGAATATGTCCCATTTTATTGCATTTTCTGCACATTTCACTTCTAAATTTGCATTGAGCTGGTGTGTGTGAACCCTTGCCACAATGATAGCACAGTTCATTTGAACCTGTTGTCATCTGCTTACATGTTATTGCAAGATTGTTCAGGTTTGCTTTCACTCCTGACTGCTACTCTATTGCATCTTTGGCAACAGTTTCCATAGATATAGCAATTTCAATTGCTCTCTTAAATGTTAAATCTGCCTCTGTTAAGAGTCTTTTCTGGATGCTTTCTTTCATGATTCCACAGACCAGCCGGTCTCTCAGTGCATCATTTAGCCTCTCCCAAATTGGCAATACTCAAATAACCTTTTAAGTTCAGCTGCATATGTTGCAATGGACTCTCCCTCTTTCTGGTTTTGTTTATGGAATCTGAAATGCTCTGCAATCAGTAATGGTTTTGGTGCCAAATGCTTCTGCATTATTTTCACTAATTCTGCAAAGCTGAATAGTGAAGGAGAAGTTAAACTTCTCAGTAAACTGTATGCTTTGCCTCCCAGAAAGCTCAGTAAAACAGGCACTCTTTTTTCAGCAGCAATCTCATTTGCTTCAAAATATTGTTCAGTCCTCTCTGTGTATAGTGTCCAATCATCTATTGCACAATCAAAGATTTCAGTCTTTCCAATACTAGCCATCCTGTTGTGGCCTTGTTTTTTTCCTTTCTTTTTCTCTTTACTTACTGTGATCTAGTCTCTTTCTCTCTCTCTCCCCAGAGATGACGTTAGGCCTAGAGCTTTAATGTTTTTATCCTGGTCGTCACTGTTAAGTCCTGCTGCTGCCCTTTAGCCAAAAAAGACACAGGAATCAAAGTTTTCTGCTGCCAGCATTCTCTTTACTGAATATCCTAGAACAAGAACAGGAAGAAAAACTCACAGGGGGCATACCTGAATGTGTTTTCCAGGCAGGCCGCAATAATCACTGGCAGAACAATAGATTAAAGAAATCCTCAAACAATCACAGTCACAATAACACTGACCCAATACACTACAGTATCGAATTCTGGAATAATCCTCAAGTTTGTCTCATCGTCGAACAGGCTCCTACCCTTGGTGTGCATTCACGGCTGTTATTGACACTGTAATTTTTCTAAAAAATCTGCAGTGAGAATTATGTAATTATTTTTGTAATCTGTTGCTGCTGTATACATTATGTAAATATGCAGCAGCATATGCAATAACAGAGAATAGTAAGTAATTTTTCAGAAAAAATAAGGGGCAGAAAAAATAAGGGAGAACAGGGAATTGCAAAAATGAGAGGAACACAATTTATAGTAAACAGGAACTGGCAGCCCATTTGTCGAATTGAAAAATGGAACAGAATAAGATAGCAAACCCCATCCCTAGTGCACACACATGGGGAAGTTGTACTCAGGGTTGAATAGCCTGCTGTTTTTAAAATAAAAATTATGTGCCCAGGTAACACATGTACGTCACTGAAAAGATTTGGTTTCTGTTGCCAGAGTACAATTATTTATTTAGTGTTGTAGCAAAAATGCTACAAGTTCTCCCAGGTGGAGAATAATAACACACACGTGGGTAAAATTGAGTTCAAGGCTCCTTATTTATTTACTGCAGTAAAGGCAAACCATACACTTCACACAAGGGGTGAGGCATGAGAGAGCCCCGAGCCCCCCCAAACAGGGATTTTTATACCCTTTACAAAACAAGCTGGTTAATTTTACACCCATCGTTTATTATGCTCTGCTTAATCAATAGTATAGTTACTCTTTCCTAAGGTCAAACGGTTAATCCTTACTTTTGCAAGCGTATGTTAAACAGTGGGTCACAGTCCACTGACCATGCTTATTTCAAAATGTGAGCCTTAAGCTTTTAAGCAAACAGACAGATACAAGCAGTATTTAGGCAAATAGGCAATACTGTGACCTTTAGATTTTTCAAACTTCACATTTAGTTTATGCATGTTGTCATATTTGTATTGTTTGGTTCCCTGCTCCCCCGTTAACCACTTGGGGTCTCCTTCAGGAAAAAAAACCAACAGATTATACATATGACATGAAAATGTATACAAGAGTGATGCAACCTTATCCCTTAATACTTTAAGTTCTTTTAGTTGCCCACCAAGCTTCTGAGATCTTGCCATAAGTTGTTCATGCATTTCCGAGGCCATGTTCAAAGCCCTGAAAGCTTTTTTTTTAATAAAAAGCTGAAAATCTTGCAAAGCTGAATTTATCATCCTGTACCTAATTTTGTACAAATACACTGAGAAATCACAGAAAATGTGCATCTCTGGCCACAGTTTTCTCTCCCCCTCCTTCCCTCCTTGGAGGTATGTACTTGGTGCACAGGTTAAGCCAGAATATCCTTAGTTCTTTGATTAAGATGAAAACTGAAAAACCCTAAGCCTACCCACAATAATTGGCCGCCAAGGGAAAATGAAAATTTCCTCAAATTGGTCAAGTCAATGTGCACATCACCAAAGGACTCCCACAAAGGAATTTTGTTGACAGATTTCTTTTCTCTGGTTTAAATCCTGCCACCTTTCTGGTTCAGAGTTATGTATTGCTTTATGTTTGCTCATATATCTTGTCCCTAATCATAGCTAGCTATTAAGATTAATGTTCTCTATGAGCAGGCAGTGTTTTGCTTGCCTGTTAGGTGTGTATAAACTAGACAATGGTTTACAGGATTCCCTCCTACACATACACACTTTAGAAACAGAAAAGATTGATCAGCTGTAGGGATAACAACACAGTTTCACGTTGGATTCACCCTAGGGTAAAAGTACATCAAACTGATAGGCTCTGGAAGCTGAAAATGTATTAGTCAATGACAGCTCTTTTCTGTAGGGACTTTGTTAACCTTTCAGTACCCTAGTATAATAAGTGTTTTGTATTCCTCTACGAAGAAATGCTGCCTCTATTATCTGCCCCTACTGTCCATGCAGTATGCCAGTTCATTTCCCACTCTTGCATCTCTGATGTCCAGAGGCCTTTTAATTCATAGAATCATGAAAGGGACAATTATGGTTGATGCTTATGTTCCCTGTGATGCAGGGAGACAAATGATTGACAAATAGAAGCCATCTCCTACTGGGAGAAAGGGTGGGATATAAATCTAATAAATAAAAATAAATAATAATGCTTTGGCAGCCTCAGACAGTTGTTTAGGATATTTGGAAACATCTCATCTAGAACAATAATTGCAAAACACTTTTGCAAAACTTGAAGGACACAAATTTCTTGTGTGATGAGTTGAGCTTGTGCAGTTAGGTCTCTGGTGGGAGAATATTTGACAGCCCTCACAGAGGTAGTGAGGTGACAGCCAGCTCTAGCAACTTTTGAGGTCTAGATACTTAGCATCCTTCTTCCTTGCACCAGATTTCTCCACCAGTTATCAATCTGCCATCATGGAGACCAATATTCTATATTCTGAAAGATAGCATTGATGCTAAAGACTAAACTACGCATAACACCAAAGGTTAGTGACTGAATATCTTAATGTTTCCTTTGCCCCTAAAACAGACATGTTGAGGCCATAGCATTAGGTGAAGGGGGGTTAGCACTTTTCCCCTGCACCAGTTCCCCAATGCAAATTGCTCTCCACCTGGAACTGCTACTAGTCTGGAGTGAAAACCTGACGGGCACACAAGTGTGTTTTGCAATGGGAAAATCTGTATAGGGTAGAAAAGTGTAAATTCTCCCAAACCATGCCTCAGTAAAAGAAAAAAGGTCTCTGTAGATCCAGTTACAGACCTCCAACATCACATGCAGTTGGGAGCCTAGTTTCCATCTAAAGAGACAAAAGAAACAAGTGAATTAGAGGACTTCCCAAATGCCATTATTTAGAATTCAATATTTTCCTCTGCCATTAGCCTACTCCACAAAGCTCCATCTATTTGTATGATTTATGGGAGGCTTTAATCGCAGGACAATGAATAGAAAAGATTTCCCTCACTGAACTTCACACATTCCAACAAACTCGTCTTTGGAGTAATTAGAATGTTCTTGAATATTCTGTTCCATCACACGAGAATATCTGATCCGTTTCATCACCACAAGTGCCATATAGGTGGGGTAGGCAAACTTCAGGCTTGTTGAACTACTTCTTTTTATATTAGACCCCCTCCCCCATTCTACAAACCAGAGCTGGGTGGAAAAGAAATCCAGTTAGAATGAACAAATATGGTGTCTTGGAGCACAGTTTGCACGTAAAGATTTGTTTTTGTACCTAAACTGAACTCACAATACTTTTGCACAAAAGTCCATTCCTGGTTAGCTTTCTTCATTTATGCAAGTGAAAAAGTAATTTTGTTTCTATTGTTAAAATGACTGGGAATCAGAAATGCTTGCTGATCTACTGCAAATCACCCAGAGCTCTACCAGGAGATCCCCATCTGTCTTCTGTCCATCCCTGCAATATAGAATAAGACTTCTAAAGATAAGAGTGGAAGATATTGGGTCCAGACCTGAAGCCTGACACGCAAGGACTCTGGATTGATTTTGTACTATAGCATTTGTTTAATGTTCTGTACTTTCATTGTCAATAGTGTCTTTAACGCTGCAGTCTGTTACTTATATGGACTCTTGCTTTCTGGCTGAGTTTAATTTTGTAAAGTGTTTTGGCGTTTGGTTTTTACAAAGGACACCGTCAACTGAACAACTACTACGCTTCCTTACATTACCAGTTGGTTCAGCTCGAGGACGTGGACAAGGTGCTTGGACAGGTACGTGCAACCACTTCGGTACTGGATCCTTGCCCCTCTTGGCTAATAAAAATCAGCAGGGATGGAACAGTAGGCTGGGCCAAGGAAGTGATAAACACCTCTTTACGAGAGGGAGTGGTCCCTGGCTGTCTGAAAGAGGCAGTGGTGAGACCACTTCTGAAAAAACCTTCCTTGGACCCAGAAAATTTCAACAGCTACAGACCAGTAGCGAATGTTCCATTCCTGGGCAAGATCTTGGAACGAGTGGTTGCTGGCCAGCTCCAGGTGCTATTGGAGGAAACCGATTATCTAGATCCATTTCAATCGGGTTTTAGGCCTGGTTTTGGTACTGAGACAGCCTTGGTCGCCCTGTATGATGACCTATGTCAGGAGAGAGACAGAGGGAGTGTAACTCTGTTGATCCTCCTTGATCTCTCAGCGGCTTTTGATACCATCGACCATGGTATCCTGCTGGAGAGGCTCGCGGAGTTGGGAATTGGAGGTACTGCTTGGCAGTGGCTCCGCTCCTACTTGGTGGGTCGTCACCAGAAGGTAGTGCTTGGGGAACATTGCTCAACACCATGGGCTCTCCAATGTGGAGTCCCGCAGGGGTCAGTTTTGTCTCCCATGCTTTTTAATATCTACATGAAGCCGTTGGGTGCGGTCATCAGGAGTTTTGGAGTGCGTTGTCATCAGTATGCTGATGACACGCAGCTCTACTTCTCCTTTTCATCTTCCTCAGGTGAGGCTGTCGATGTGCTGAACCGTTGCCTGGCCGCGACAATGGACTGGATGAGAGCTAACAAACTGAGGCTCAATCCTGACAAGACTGAGATGCTGTTGGTGGATGGTTTCTCTGATCGGATGGTGGATATATACCCTGTCCTGGATGGGGTTACACTCCCCCTAAAGGAGCGGGTTCGTAGTCTGGGAGTCCTTTTAGACTCTTCCCTCTCACTTTAGGCTCAAGTAGCCTCGGTGGCACGGAATGCGTTCTACCAACTTCGGTTGGTAGCCCAGCTACGTCCCTATTTGAGTAAAGAGGACCTTACATCAGTGGTACATGCTCTGGTAACCTCGCGTTTGGATTACTGCAATTTGCTCTGCGTAGGGCTGCCTCTGAAGACAGTTCAGAAGCTACAGCTAGTGCAAAATGCGGCGGCCGGATTGTTAACAAGGACCAAGCGGTCCGAGCATATAACACCTGTTCTGGCCCGCTTGCACTGGCTACCAATATGCTTCCGGGCCAGATTCAAAGTGCTGGTATTAACCTATAAAGCCTTATACGGCGCGGGACCACGATACCTGTTGGAACGCCTCTCCCGATACGAACTGGCCCGTACACTACGCTCTGCTACGAAGGCCCTCCTCCGGGTTCTGACTCATAGAGAAGCCCGGAGGGTGGTGACAAGATCTAGGGCCTTCTCAGTGGTGGCCCCCGAATTGTGGAACAGTCTCCCCGAAGAGGTGCGCTTGGCGCCGACATTGTTTTCCTTTCGGCACCAAGTTAAAACCTTCCTCTTCTCCGAGGCATTTTCATTTCATTTCATTTCATTTCATTTAAGTTAACTTAATTTTGTTCTAATTGATCTCAGATTGTTTTTTATGTTTTTGCTGTATTATATTGTGTGATTTTATTGTATCTTCTGTGTTCACCACCCAGAGAGCTATTGCTAGTCGGGCGGTATAAAAGTATAATAAATAAATAAAATAAATAATAATAATTACCTACGCTTGAACACATTTGTAGTGTATGGCTTATGTGTAATCATTGTTATAGTAATGTGATTGTCCTAGAGGGGGAAAAAAGGATACATAAAGAACTGCTCGTGTTGCTGGTTTTTCTTTTATGCTAAACTGCAGAGGATGCTGTTTGCCAATAATCTGAGTGGTGTTCTAGATATTTACTTTAGGGAAGCTGAGAGTGAAGCATTCACCAGCAAAGGTGATCCAGCATTTATTTAAGCTGTTTGGAAAAACAGTTGTAGAAAATAAGGCTTTGGGGTTTTTTTTCAAACAGTTCCCAATTCTTCTGATTTTTATTAGCATCTCACTTTCCGGACTACTTCCAACTGTAGTTAGATACATCTTCCTAGCTTTTGAGGCTTACATTTGCTGGATTATTTTGCAAACTGTTTCTTGGCTAATATCTATGTGACTTTCAGTTGGCTTCTACGTTAAAAAAAATCCATGTGCTTCTTGCTGAGTCTTTTGAAGCACACTGTAAGGCAACAAACATGACACCTCCTATAAGCATGGGCAATGTGTTATGACTCTTTAACATGAGATGAACTTCCAGAAAGAAGTTATGACCTTGAAAATTCCCAGGGCCCATATGCCATTGATACCCAATAGATGATTGCTTCTTTCCTACACACTAGACCTGACCTTAGTTATAAGTCTGTGGCTCCAGCTATGGTTGGCTTTTCAAAGTGAATTATTAAAAGATATATGAGAAGCTTTTCATACCAACTATGTTTATGCTAGAGGGCAGGAAGCCCCTCATTCAGACTGGTGTTCAGGCGGTTGCTTTTCCAAACATGAATTTGTAGAAGATTTGTAACACTGCACATTCCAGCATGCATTTCAAAAATATTTAGTGTTGTGCCAAAATAAACTGGCTGCTAAATATTAATAGAGACTTCATAGAGACTTTTTGCAGTCATTTCAACAAATTTATGCAAGGTTATAAAGCTCTGTATCGGATCTGCTTTATGTTCCCATATCTGATCATTTGTAAGAGCACTAAGATATCACCTAGTCTGAAGAATATCTATTAGATAAGGAAACAAATATTTAGTAGCCTGTTTATCTTAATTAAATCCTTCCTGCTTAAACAGTTTATTGATGTGTACCTAATGCACATTCTGCTAGCAACCTATAATGAAAACATTAAGAGAATTTGCCCTAAAATGCACTGGCTGAAGAATTTATTTCTGTAAATTGCTCACCTTCTCAGAGATTCATTATCTATCCTGATCTTAGCACGGTAGTAGCAACTGGGTCCATAATGTGATATTACTATGTGCATCTGATGTAATGTAAGAAACCAGAGCCAATCTTCCTTTGGGGACAAACTTGTTTGGGATGAGGTGCAAATGGATACCTTGTGCTTATTTTGTGGAGAGGGTGATCACGCACACTCCGTTTTAAAAGGAAAGCTGGAAAAAGCAAGTAAAACCAGGACTCTGGTTTGCAAATGTTTGTAAGCAAACAGTTCATACTTGAAAGGGCATATGAGGTTCCTAAAATGTCACTCATATATCTCCCAGTGTTTATCTTTAATACATCTGTTTGTAGATCTTCCCAGCCCTTCTCAACTTTGGTTCTGATGTCATTTTTTAAAAAAACTGTTTTCTTGGTCCCGAGACTGTTATCCTAGCTGATTGGTGATATTATAGTAAATGTGAGGCTCCTATGATGCCCCTTAGCCAATCAGGTTTAAGTACATAATGACATGATCACAAAGCCATGTCAGCAGCAGTGATTGGAAGTGTGGTGCTGTTTACCTGACCTGCAGTCACTGCCGTCACTGTGGCATACCAGCAGGGCAAGGGTGGGGGGAGAGGTGGTGGTGAGATTGATGCAGTGCAAACACACCAGCAGGGGCACCAGATTGGCTGTGCCAGTGCTTGAACTGCACTGCCTTGACTTTCTCAATACGGAACAGCAACTGGTACTGCATATCAGAATGAGGGCAGGATACTTCATCATTCTCTAAATGGGTAAGCACTTTCTCCCCTGCTTATACCACCAACATTTGTTGAAAAGAAAGATGCCTTTTTTCAGACTTGTAGGGTGCTTTTTGGACCCAGGAGCACTTTTCATTGTGTAATTTACACACAAGTAAACCTACAGGGATGTCCTCCTAGGACATTGCCACAAATTGTAATCTGTACAATGTCCCCAAATTTCAGCTGGTTACCACTTACCAATTTTCTTCTTGAAACAAAAACTACTGGGGACCAAAAATACCCTAGGAACTCTGGAGGCAAATGTACGCCTTTTACTGTGTAATTTACTCATGAGCAGACCTAAAGGGTTCTCTTTCTAGGATGTCGTCACAAACTGTCACCCATACAGCACCCCCACATTTCAGCCAGTTACCACTTATTTTCCTTCTGGAAACAAAAAGACCGCTGGGATCTAAAAATACCCAAGAAATTGTGTTGTTTACTCAATATGCATGGAGAAGGGACCAACAGATACCGCTTCTACCTCCTCTGAATAAGTTTGTTTGTTTGTTTGTTTCTGCCTCAAGGTATTTTGGTAGTGCCAAGCACACTTGTGATACCCCCCCAAAAGTCTCTTCAGGACAGAGTGACCCCATCCTTCCATTGGAAATCATATTGGGATCTGGATATATCCCAAAGTCAGCCAGTATGATTTTTTTTTCCTGCTAGGTCTGCATGAAGCATAAAGGTGCTGTCCCATTATATCTCTGCTCTAATTAAGAGACACATAAGAGGAGCCAGCTGGCGCAGGCCAATGATCCTTCTCATCCTGCATCCTCTTCTCATAGTGGCCAAGCAGATGCCCGTGGGAAGCAGGACCTGAGGACAACAGCACTCTCCCCTCCTGCAGTTTCCAGCAACTAGAATTCAGAAGCATACTGCCGCTGACTGTGGAGGCAGAGCTAGTAGCCACTGATTTTGCATGCAAAGCAAATGCTTTGCCGCTAAATTATGGGCCTTTCCTTAAAAATAAAGTAAGATTTCACCCCCCATGCAATCTACCCTACACCGAGTCAGACCCTTTGTCCATCTAACTCAGCATTGTCTACTGGCAGTGATCTTTCAGACTCAGAATAATCCCAGCCCCTCCCGGAGATGCCAGGATTTGAACCTGGGACTTTCTGCATGCAAAGCAGAGGAACATAGGAAGCTGCCTTATACATCTTGACAGCAATGACAGAGGTGCCAGCAGCCGGATTATCAAAAAAAGAACAGGGAGGTGAACTTCAAATATCTGGCTCTCTGCCCTTTATAGCAGAAACTACCCTCTAAGACCCCTTAACTTTTTACATTAATTTCCCCATCAGTCTGGTACATGGGACAGTGTTAAATAGCTGCTGCTGTGCAGAGAAAGGAAAACCAGATTCTACCCACCCTGAGCATGTGTTTCAGGAGGGGAGAGAGAAGCAGGGTATGCTGCAAGCCATGGGCTGCCCAGCAATTGACTGGCACCAGTGAGGTTCACCTTGAGTGGGAGACACCAAAGGGATAATGACCTCCCCTTCTGGGGGTGCACTAGGGGGCAAGAACTGCTCCCTCCATGAAATTGGCAGATAGATTGTGGAAAGATTCTGAGTGAGAGGCAGGGGAGATCTTCCATAGCTGTGCTTCCAGAGGCAAGTTCCCATAGCAACTGCTGTTAGCAATTTGAGTTCCATGAAACAGTGATCTGCAGATACTGAGAGTACTTGCTGGGGCAATACGGTCTGTGCAGGCTTCCTTAAAAAGGACATCTAGAAATGCCTTGGGATGTATTCATGTTACTATAGAGTGGCATTGGTGTCCTGAATGTATTAGAAGCCTCCATCAATGAGAAGAAAACTGCACCTCTGGTATCTCAAGGAGAAGGCTGGCATCATGGAACAACTTATTTCCAGCATACAATGCAACATTTCATGCAAAACAGTCTGAAAGAACCCAACACTTGGAAGATGAACAGTCTAGAGCCTATTCTTATTCTTATTATTTATTTATTTATTTATTATTATTTAGTTGCATTTCTAAACGCCCTATAGCTAGCAGCTCCCAGGGCGGTGTACAACATGATAAAACCACAGTATTTAAAATACAGCAAGTGTGTATTGCACAGACAATATAAAACATTATATAAACAAAGTAAAAGAAAACTAGAAATAAAATAAATAAGATTAAAAGCATAAAATACATGAAAATGCCTGGGTGAAGAGGTGGGTTTTTACCTGGCGCCGGAAAGATGACAGGGAAGGCGCCAGGCGTATCTCATCTGGGAGGGCATTCCATAATTCAGGGGCCACCACCAAAAAGGCCCTAGATCTTATTACTGTTCTCCGGGCCTCTGTATGGGTTGGGACCCGGAGAAGGGCCTTAGACGTCGAGCGGAGTGAACGGGTAGGAATATAGCGAGAGAGGCGTTCCATCAGATATTGCGGTCCAGTGCCGTTAAGGGCTTTATAGGTAAGGACCAACACTTTGAATCTGGCCCGGAAACATATTGGAAGCCAGTGCAGTTGGGCCAGAATAGGTGTTATGTCAGCACACTTGGATGAAACGGATTATTTGGATCCATACCAATCGGGTTTCAGAACTGGACATGGAACTGAAACAGCCTTGGTCGCTCTGGTGGATGATATGAGGAGGGCATTAGATAGGGGAGAATCCACCTTTCTTGTCTCCTGGATCTCTCGGCGGCTTTTGATACCGTCGACCACGGTATCTTGTTAGATCGCCTGGAAGGATTGGGAATAGGAGGCACTGTTTTGCAGTGGTTCCGTTCCTTTCTCTCTGACAGGCATCAACAGGTAGCATTGGGGGATGAGGTTTCAGACCCTTGGCCCCTCACATGTGGAGTGCCACAGGGCTCTATCCTCTCTCCCATGCTATTTAACATCTATGTAAAACCGCTGGGAGCTATCATCAGGAGTTTTGGGCTGCGATGTCACCAATATGCTGATGACACGCAGCTCTATCTCTCCTTTAAATCTTCACCAGAGATGGCTGTGGAGACCTTGTCCAAGTGCCTGGAATCCGTGAGTGGGTGGATGGGAAGGAACAGACTGAAGCTCAATCCTGATAACACCGAGGTGCTACTTGTGGGTGACAGGGGGAGGTTGGGTGCTGTTGACCTACAGTTTAATGGGGTAAGTTTACCCCTGAAAGATCAGGTCCGCAGCCTCGGGGTGGTTCTTGATTCCAGGCTGTCCACGGAGGCTCAGATTTCGGCAGTGAGCCAGGCAGCTTGGTACCAATTACATCTCATACGGAGGCTGCAACCCTACCTCCCTATTCATCAGCTCCCACTGGTGGTACACGCCCTGGTCACCTTTCGATTAGACTACTGCAATGCGCTCTACGTGGGGTTACCCTTGAAAACGGTCCGGAAACTACAACTGGTGCAGAATGTGGCGGCGCGGTTGCTTACAAACAGCCGCCGCCGTGATCACATCACGCCAGTATTATTTCACCTACATTGGCTTCCAGTTGTTTTCCGGGCCCAATTCAAGGTGTTGGTATTAACCTTTAAATCCCTATACGGTCTCGGCCCAGTTTACCTGAAGGAGCCCCTCCAGTACCACAAATTAAGCCGCCCAACTAGATCAGCCACACAGGGCCTTCTCTCAGTCCCACCAACGAAAACAGCTAGGTTGGTAGGGACTAGAGAGAGGGCATTTTCAGTGGTGGCCCCCACTCTCTGGAACTCCTTCCCATTCGATCTTCGCCATGCCCCTTCCCTGGATACATTCTGCTGGGCCTTAAAAACTTGGCTCTTTAGACAGGCCTTTAGGATTTCCGGGGAGGGCTAACTTTTTTGGGATACTTATTATCTATTGATTGCCCTAACTGATCTCATGCTGCTGTGATTAATGACTTCATTGTATTTTATCTGTATTGTATTGTATTTTACTGAATTTTAGTTTGTACGTCGCCTAGAGTGGCTTCGGCCAGATAGGCGACACAAAAATTAAATTTTATTATTATTATTATTATTATTATTATTATTATTATTATTATTATTATGTGGTCGAATTTCCTCGTCCCAGTAAGAACTCTGGCCGCAGCATTCTGCACTAGCTGAAGTTTCCGAATCGTTTTCAAAGGTAACCCTACGTAGAGAGCATTACAGTAATCCAATCTGGAGGTTACCAGAGCGTGAATAACTGAGGCTAGGTACTCCCTGTCCAGATACGGTCGTAGTTGGGCTACCAGCCGAAGCTGGTAAAACGCATTTCGTGCCACCGAGGCTACCTGAGCCTCAACTGACAGAAGCGGATCTAATAAGATCCCCAAACTACGGACCTGTTCCTTTAGGGGGAGTGTAACCCCATCTAGGGCAGGTCTGACATCAACCATCTGAGCAGAGGGCCCCCCAACCAACAGCATCTCAGTCTTGTCAGGATTGAGTTTTAGTTTGTTCGCTCTCATCCAGTCCATTATCGCGGCTAGGCAGCGGTTCAGTACAGCAACAGCCTCACCTGAGGAAGATGAAAAGGAGAAATAGAGCTGCGTATCATCAGCATATTGCTGGAAACGCACTCCATAACTCCTGATGACCTCACCCAGCGGCTTCATATAGATATTAAAAAGCATGGGGGACAGAACTGAGCCCTGCGGGACCCCATACTGGAGCACCCAGGGACTCGAGTAGTGCTCCCCAAGCATCACCTTCTGGAGACGATTCCCAAGATAGGAGCACAGCCACCGCCAAGCAGTGCCTCCAACTCCTAACTCCGCGAGTCGCCCCAGAAGGATACCATGGTCGATGGTATCAAAAGCCGCTGAGAGATCAAGGAGAACCAACAGAGTTACACTCCCTCTGTCTTTCTCCTGACAGAGGTCATCATACAGGGCGACCAAGGCTGTTTCTGTACCAAACCCCGGCCGAAAGCCGGATTGAAATGGATCCAGATAATCAGTTTCATCCAAGAGAGTCTGGAGTTGGCGAGCGACCACGCGCTCTAGAACCTTGCCCAGAAATGGAACATTTGCTACCGGCCTATAGTTGTTAAAGTTATCAGGGTCCAAGGAGGACTTTTTTAGGAGCGGTCGCACTACCGCCTGTTTCAGGCAAGGTGGGACCACTCCCTCTCATAACGAGGCATTAATCACCTCCTTGGCCCAGCCGGCCGTTCCATTTCTGCTAGCTTTTATTAGCCACGAGGGCAAGGGTCCAGAGCGGAAGTGGTCGCCCGTATCTGTCCAAGCACCTTGTCCACATCCTCGAGCTGTACCAACTGAAACTCATCCAATAAAACAGGACAAGACTGTGTTCTGGACACCTCATTAGATTCAACTGTTACAATATTGGAGTCAAGGTCCCGACGGATGTTTATGATCTTGTCTTGAAGATCTGCCTTTTTGAGTGTCATTATAGTAGCAAGGATCAAATAAAAGATCGCATGGGATGGTATTCAGTGCTAGTCCTACTCAGAGTAGAATGATGAATCTGATAAACAGGACTAACTTAGGTTTATTAATTTCAATGAATCTACTTTGAATAGGACTTAGTTGAATACAACCCATAGTATTTTACCAAAGCTATAGGACAACTGATTGAAGAAATTAGTCTAGCAGATTGGTTTTCATAATCAGATCTTCTAATTGATCAGCAGTGCATATTTAATCTTTTAAGACGTTTTCTTCCATGATTATACTTTGTGCGAGGAGGGAGGTCGTGCCTGATGGCCCCACACTTGACACTGTGCACTCCACTGGTCTTGGAACTTGACACCCATGTATTCAATGGGACATCTCAAAAGGAGTGCCTGCATATATCTAAGATGGCGGCATAGTGGGCAGACGTGTTAATTCGGTGCTCCACGAACTGAATTTATAATAGCTAACCCACCGCCTTTACATCTTCTTAAGTGAGTGCGTAATTTAGTTTACACCCCCCCTTTTTTCGATGCGGCTTGTCCACCTTATCGTGGAGTGGGAGCAAGAGTGGTGGCGCCGAAGGAGCGCTGTGAGCATCGGCCTGCTGTCAGTGGTGAGAGCACTGAGGAAGGCGGCTGAGCTCAGGGCATTGTGTGCGGAGGATATAGAGAGCCTGGACCCAGCGGTGGTGAGAGCACCGCGGAAGGAGACCAGGCTCGGGGCGCAGAAGACACCGCGCAGAGTGGCACTGGAGGAACGGGAGGAACGGGACGGCCGGGGTGTGGAGAACAATGCGGGCGCCTGAGTGAACGTCCAGGGACCGCAGAACAACCCGGCAGTGGTGAGAGCACTGACGAGGTCGGCTAAGTTTTGGGCGTGGCCAGGTGCAGCTCGGCGCAGAGTAATGGCGGCGGGAGAGCACTACATGGAGCGGCTGAGTGTGAAGGGTCGTGGGAAACACCCTGGCCCAGCGGTGGTGAGAGCACCGCGGGAGGAGGCCAGGTTGTCAGCGGCGGCAGTGGTGGCGGCAGGAGAACACTGCGGAGGGTTAGAACGCCACGAGGAGTAATCAGAGCGTGGGTGCGACTCGGAGTAGCGGGAGAACGCCGTGGAGAATGATCAGAGACTGGATGTGATTTGTTTCCCTGTCCCCCCCCTTTTTTTTTTCTTTTTCGGAATACGGTTTATATTGGGGGTGGTAAATATAATGGCGCTTTACAACATCTAGCGGCTGGTAGTTTTTATTACTTAATTGGGGGAGTGATTGGCCGCCATTTTATAAGTGGTCAGATTGTATCTGTTTAGGTGTGAATGAGTGTGTGTGTATGTGTGTTTTTTTATCATGTGCCTGGGAGAGAGGACTTTGCACCGAGTGGAGAGACTTGCGGGGGCCCCAATTAGCATAGTGACGGGTAGCGGGAGGTATGGTGGTGGGAGAAGGACATGCTAGGTAAGGGGAACTCGGCCCAGACAATTAGTGGCTGTGCCCTGTTCCGGTCCTTCTCACATCCACAGGGTTGCTGGATGTCCTCTCAGCCAGCTCTCGGATCTCCAAGTGCTGCTTTTAAATGCCAGATTGGTACATAATAAAACCTCCCTTGTCCATGATTTAATTGTGGAGGAGGGGGCCGGTCTGGCATGTATAACCGAGACTTGGGTGGGTGAGCAGGGAGGAGTTACTCTCTCCCAGCTCTGCCCACCTGGGTATATGGTTCAGCATCATGGTAGATCCGAGGGTCGGGGAGGTGGGGTTGCTGTGGTCTATAGGAGTTCTTTCTCTCTCGTCAAGCACCCTGTCCATGTGACTACTGGTCTGGAGTGTCTTCACCTTGTCTTGGGCCATAGGGACAGACTGGGAATTTTGTTGGTGTACCGCCCACCCTGCTGCCCAACAGGTTCCCTAACTGAGCTGACAGAACTGGTCTCGGAGGCATTGTTGAGATCCCCTAGACTATTGGTATTGGGGGATGTCAATATCCACGCCGAGGCTGCTTTATCAGGAGCGGCTCAGGACTTCATGGCCTCCATGACAACCATGGGGCTGTCCCAATTTGTTACAGGCCCAACACATGTGTCGGGACATACTCTAGATCTGATTTTTGCCACTGGACATGGAGAAGGTGATCTGGAGCTGGGGAATTTTTCATTTATTCCTTTGTCATGGACAGATCACCGCTTGTTGAAGTTTAGACTCACAGCGGCCTTTCCCCTCTGCAAGGGTGGGGGACCCATTAAGTTGGTCCGCCCCCGGAGACTGATGGATCCTGAAGGTTTTCAAAAGGCTCTGGGGATTTTTCCGGCTGAGAAGACTGGTGCTCCTGTCGAGGCCCTGGTCGAACTGTGGAACACGGAAATGACCCGGGCCATTGACACGATCGCTCCTGCACGCCTCCTCCTATGTAGAGCTCATACAGCTCCGTGGTATACCCCGGAGCTGAGAGTGATGAAACAAGAGAGGAGGCGGCTTGAGTGCAGATGGAGACGAACTCCTGATGGATGCAATCTTGCACTGGTGAGGGCCTTCACTAAGCGGTACTCAGAAGCAGTGAGAGCAGCAAAGAAGGGATATTTTGCTTCTACTATCAAGTCATCTCTCTGCCGCCCGGCAGAGCTTTTTAAGGTTGTCCGAGGGCTATTACATTCTGGTCCTCGGGACATTATAGAGTCATCAGAAGCTCGCTGCAATGAGTTTGCTAGGCACTTCCAGGACAAGATCTTATGCATCCGCCAGGACTTAGACTCCAATATTACAGCAGTTGAACCTAATGAGGCATCCAGAACACAGTCTTGTCCTCATTTATTGGATGAGTTCCAATTGGTGCAGCTTGAGGAAGTTGACAAGGTGCTTGGACTGGTGCGTGCGACCACTTCTGCTCTGGATCCTTGCCCCTCTTGGCTGGTAAAATCTAGCAGGGATGGAACAGCCGGCTGGGCCAGGGAAGTGATAAATGCCTCTTTACAAGAGGGAGTGGTCCCTGGCTGTCTGAAAGAGGCAGTGGTGAGACCACTTCTGAAAAAACCTTCCTTGGACCCAGAAAATTTCAACAGCTACAGACCAGTAGCGAATGTTCCATTCCTGGGCAAGATCTTGGAACGAGTGGTTGCTGGCCAGCTCCAGGTGCTATTGGATGAAACCGATTATCTAGATCCATTTCAATCCGGTTTCAGGCCCGGTTTTGGTACTGAGACAGCCTTGGTCGCCCTGTATGACGACCTATGTCGGGAGAGGGACGGGGGGAGTGTAACCCTGTTGATTCTCCTTGATCTCTCAGCGGCTTTTGATACCATCGACCATGGTATCCTTCTGGAGCGACTTATGGAGTTGGGAGTTGGAGGCACTGCCTGGCAGTGGCTCTGCTTCTACTTGGTAGGTCGGCTCCAGAAGGTAGTGCTTGGGGAGCATTGCTCGATACCCTGGGTTGTCCAGTATGGGGTCCCGCAGGGGTCAGTTCTGTCCCCCATGCTCTTTAACATCTACATAAAGCCGCTGGGGGCGGTCATCAGGAGTTTTGGAGTGCGTTGTCATCAGTATGCTGATGACACGCAGCTCTACTTCTCCTTTTCATCTTCTTCAGGTGAGGCTGTCAATGTATTGAACCGTTGCCTGGCTGCAATAATGAACTGGATGAGAGCTAATAAATTGAAACTCAATCCAGACAAGACTGAGATGCTGTTAGTGAGCGGTTTCTCTGATCAGATGGTGGATACTCAACCTGTCCTAGACGGGGTTACACTCCCTCTGAAGGAGCGGGTTCATAGTCTGGGAGTTCTTTTAGATCCTTCATTGTCACTTGAGGCCCAGGTAGCCTCAGTGGCACGAAGTGCGTTCTACCAACTTTGGTTGGTAGCTCAGCTACGTCCCTATCTGGGCAGCGACGACCTCGCTTCAGTTATCCATGCTCTGGTAACCTCAAGACTGGACTACTGCAATGCGCTCTACGTGGGGCTACCTTTGAAGATGGTTCGGAAACTGCAGCTCGTGCAAAACGCTGCGGCCTGATTGTTGACTAGGAACAAACACCTGTTCTGGCCCGTTTGCACTGGCTGCCTATATGTTTCCGGGCCAGATTCAAAGTGTTGGTTTTGACCTATAAAGCCTTACACGGCACGGGTCCGCAAGACCTGATGGAACGCCTCTCCCGATATGAATCTACCCGTACACTGCGTGCAACATTGAAGGCCCTCCTCCGGGTCCCGACTCATAGAGAGGCTCGGAGGATGACGACAAGATCTAGGGCCTTCTCAGTGGTGGCCCCCGAACTATGGAACAGTTTGTCTGACGAGGTGCGCCTGGCGCCAACATTGCTTTCTTTTCGGCGCCGGGTTAAAACGTACCTCTTTTCCCGGGCATTTTAATATATTTTAGTATATTTATAACACTCTGGTATACTAAATTAATTGTGTAATATGTTTTTAGCTTTGAGAATTGTGTGTGGTAATTATTATGTGATTTTATCTTATTGTATTTTTATATTTATGTTGTTCACCGCCCAGAGAGCCGTTGGCTGTTGGCGGTATAGAAACTGAATAAATAATAATAATAATAATAATAATAATAATAATAATAATAATAATAATAATATACAGTGATCCATATATAGGTGCTCCATGTGTTGAGACTCCTGATCACATGGTGCCAGGGCCAGTGGGACATGGTTGTCTCCTCCTTACATCTCTCCATGCATATACCTCTAAAAAGGAGGAGACCCTTCCTCACATCCACATGATAGCAGAAATAGGTTAATCATCATTGGGCTTTCCCATGATAATGGCAAAGGAAATGTAATATCCCTAAGGAAGCTCACTTACTGAGCAATCTTAGGAAATTGAATAGTGACAAGTTTACTATCTCTGATGGCATTTGGTTGAACCCAGATGCCAGAACATCCTGAGTAGAGTTTTGGCTCAGGTGATCATCCTGCCTGCAGAAGGGGAATGTGATTTTTGCTGATTTGTCTCCCCTTGCTACTCCCAGAGCCACCTCCCACACTGTTCTAGAAGGGTGGGGGACCTTCTAGAACATTGCAGGATTTGGCCCTGGAGTTCTTTGAGGGGAGGGGAGAAAATTCACCTTCCCCGTCCACAAGCAGGATTCTTTCCCTGGACCAAAAGGCTTTCATGGACAGAAGGAGACTTGTTTTGCTTCTAGGTTAAGCAGTAACATTTTTGAATGATTACACATCCATATGGAAATAGGATGCAGAGTATTATCTGGATGAAGGAAAGAATTCTTATATTTACCACTACAAATTATCATGTGAGGGGAAAGTATCTTTCTTTATTCAGTCTCTAAGTTATTGAAAAAGGTAGACATGTGAACATTGTATGCAATTACAGCTCTTAAATTTGAGCAATGCATGAAATGTTTTAATTAACTGAAAATCTCTGATAGCCATCTGCTCTGGTATAAAAATACTGAAAGGGGTAATATACTGAATAAATGTCCATGTTTATATATCCTATAATTAGTGCTGATATAAACATAATACTTAACCTTTGCCTCAGAATCAGATAGCAGATTCTGTCTGATGTTCATTTGAGATTGGTCTCTATGTTTTGACAGAGGCTTTTGAAACTGCACAGTCAAAGATAAAAATGAAAACACAGTGAAATGAAAACACATTAGATAAAAACAGGTAATGGGAGAAGAGACGTAGCTCAGTAGTGGAGCATCTGCTTTGTATGTAGAAGATCCCAGGTTCAATCCCTGGCATCTCCAGATAGGTCTGGAAGAAAACTGCCTGAAATTCTGGAGAGCCACTGCTAGTCCATGTATCATCATCAACAACAACAACAACAACCTTCTTCTTCTTCTTCTTCTTCTTCTTCTTCTTCTTCTTTTTCTTTTTCTTTTTCTTTTTCTTTTTCTTCTTCTTTTTCTTCTTCTTTTTCTTCTTCTTCTTCGATTTATATCCCACCCTTCCTTCCAGCAGGAGCCCAGGGTGGCAAACAAAAGCACTAAAAACATTAAAACTTCATAAAACACAGATGCAGACTGGGATAGGTCTCAACTTAAGAGGCTTGTTGAAGGAGGAAAGTCTTCAATAGGCACCAAAAAGATAACAGAGATGGCGCCTGTCTAGTATTTAAGGAGAGGGAATTCCACAGGGTAGGTGCCGCCACACTAAAGGTCCATTCCCTATGTTGTGCAGAACAGATCTCCTGATAAGATGGTATCTGCAGGAGGCCCTCACCTGCAGAGCGCAGTGATCGACTGGGTATATAACTGGTAAGACGGTATGTAGATGATACTGAGCTAGATGGATGAATGGTCCAACTCAGAATAATGCAACTTATTATGTTCCTAATAAAATAATAGGATTGTTTCTAATATTGCATGATCAGAAAGCAGCTCTTGCCACTGATCTTTCACTTCCCACCTTCCTGCCTGTAGCTCCTTGTAACCTCTGAAGAACTCCTCCAAAATGTTGCGGGACCTACCATACATTGTGAGTTGTCATACAGGGCTGCAGTGAAAGGAAGGAATTGCCGCCAAATTGCATGCTTTGTATGAGCAGTGTAAGATTCCTCTACCTCAGGGGTTTATTTATTTATTACATTTATATCCTACCTTATATCCTGCCAAGGAACTCAAGATGGTGTACATGGGTCTTCTCCCTCTCCATTTTATCCTCATAACAACTCTGTGAGATAGGTTAGGCTGAGAGACTCGGATTGGCCCAAGATTACCCACCACACTTCATGTCTGAGTGAAGATTTGAATCCTAGTGTCCCGGATCCTAGTCTAACATTCTAGCTATTATACCACACTAGCTTTCTTTTCAGTGTGTTTTCTCACATAGTGGATTCCCAAACTGTGGTTATGAACCACCAGTGGTTTGAGAGCTTCATTCAGGTGGTCCATGGCAGGTCTGTAAATTTATGGTTGAAGATGGGAGACTTCACATCCATATCATTAAAAAATCATATTCATTTTTAATTGTAATTGTATTGCTTACTTGTATTATAATGGAATTACAATGACTACAACAGGTAGAAAAATCATCCACCCTCAGCAGTTTTCAAGCGGTCTATGGGGGGAAAAGGTCTGGGAACCACTGCTCTGCCCTGTTTTAAACAACTCACCCTTCTCACTGCAGCTCTGTAAGACACAGCCCGCAATGTTCAGTAGGTTCTGCCTGACACTCTGGGGAGGTATACAGGGGGCTGCAGGAATGACGTATGGAAAGGAAATAAGCCATAATAATAACGGAAGACTCTTTTCCAATAGGTAGTGAATGCCTGACGGTAGAAGTTGATTCAATGAGGAAACACTAATTATGGCCTTGAAGACACTTTGTGGCTTCCTGCTATCCTGTAAGAATTTACATTCCTTGCAGCAAAGCATATATCAACAAATGGGTACCCTTGAAAATTTCCTGTGTAAAGGGAAGGATAGGAAATGTATTCTCTGAGATCAGTTCTCACCCAACCCTGTGAAAGTTTAGGCTAGCCTTCAGCAACCTGGTGCCCTTCATATGTTTTGAACTACAACTCCCATTACCCCTCATCTACCATAATTGTAATACAAAACATCTGCAGGACATCAGGCTGATGAACCGTGGTTTCAGCTGTGAAGGGTAATTATTCTTCACAGGATTTGGTGGCACATATGAGGCACTTCTCTCAGTTTAAAAGAACTTATTTCAGAGGAAAATTAAGTCAATAAAATGTCACACACACACACACACATGTGATGGTAAAAGCATGTCTACCTGCTATGGTCTGAAGGCACCTGAGGCCAGCACCCTGCTGAAGCTAAGCAGGGTCAGGTCTGGTCAGTGCCTGGATGTGAGACCTTATGGGAACCATATGCAAGCTGCCTTCGGTTTCTATCATGAAAGAAAGCCGTGGTATAAATGTAATAAAGAACATAAGAACATAAGAACATAAGAAGAGCCTGCTGGATCAGGCCAGTGGCCCATCTAGTCCAGCATCCTGTTCTCACAGTGGCCAACCAGGTGCCTGGGGGAAGTCCGCAAGCAGGACCCGAGTGCAAGAACACTCTCCCCTCCTGAGGCTTCCGGCAACTGGTTTTCAGAAGCATGCTGCCTCTGACTAGGGTGGCACAGCACAGCCATCATGGCTAGTAGCCATTGATAGCCCTGTCCTCCATGAATTTGTCTAATCTTCTTTTAAAGCCATCCAAGCTGGTGGCCATTACTGCATCTTGTGGGAGCAAATTCCAGAGTTTAACTATGCGCTGAGTAAAGAAGTACTTCCTTTTGTCTGTCCTGAATCTTCCAACATTCGGCTTCTTTGAATGTCCACGAGTTCTAGTATTATGAGAGAGGGAGAAGAACTTTTCTCTATAAATAATAATATTAATAATAATATATAAAATAATAATAATTTTCAGTACTCATATAAATATTGATTTGCCAATATAAAATACACTCATCTAACTCAGGGGTGGGGAACCTCAGGCCCAGAACCTGAGTAGCCTCAAGGCTTCTCAGGCCCTTGTGACTCTTTCTGGATCACATGCCCTCCCCAGCCACATTCCTTCTCTCCAGGCAATACCCTCACCTCCTCTGTTTCACAACCTCCTTGAGGTAGACACATTCAAATGAGTGGACCTAAGTTATCCATTAATGTCAATGGGGCTGCTGTTAGTAGAACTTACATTGGATGCAGCTCTGAGGCCACATTCACACAATTCCTGTACTCCAATATTATTCCACTTTTAACAGTCATGGCTTCTCCCCCCCCCAAAAAAAAATCTTGGGAAGTGTAGTTTGTGAAGGGTGATGAGAGTTGTTAGGAGATTCCTATTCCCCTCATAGAGCTACAATTTCTAGAGTGATTTAACACTCAGTCCCTCTTTCCAGAAAACTCTGAAATTGTATCTCTTTGAAGATTCTAAGCCATGACTGTTTAAAATGGAATAATAGTGGAATAAATGTCTGGTGTGAATGTGGCCTGAGTGTTTTGTCTGTCTGGAATATGTCTTTGAATTCTCAAAATGTCTATTGTTTACCTGGATGGAGGGTAGAGAGTGGTAAGAGAGTGTGTGTAGAAACTAGCCTACTGTACAAAGGTAAAATTTACATTAGTTGCTCCATCTCCTTTTGCCTTTGGCCTACCCCCGCCCCCCACTTGTGTGTGGCCCCTATAAGGTTTTTCAGGAGGGAATGCGGCCCTTGGGCTGAAAAAAGTTCCCAGTCCCTGAAGAGGTGCTACTGATGGCTGAATGACCTAACATTTTTCAGGTCATTGCTGACAGATGCTTGTTAAACAGACCAACTATTTAAGTTGTATCTAGTAGAGATGCTCTTGTCTTGAATGAAAAAATGCAGACAAAAGAGCATTTATTCATTTTTTTCATCAAAGTCATACTCACTCTGGTTGCATGTAGTTCAACGAACCTCTATCCAGGGCTCCTGGGTAATAAAATCAATTATTCTCAGGCAGAGTTATTTAACATTCCTATAATGCAATTTCTACTGCCAGTTACTAATCCATGCTCCTTCCTTGTTCAGCCACAGTAGTCTCTCTCCTTCAATGCAGAGGAAAACTGACATACAAGTATAAAATAGTTGGGTTGCATCTGCTCTTTTGTAGCTGTAGAGTAGCATTGCCACATTCCTGACCTTTGAGTGGACAATCCTGTGCAGTCAGAAATAGCTTTTTTATTTTCACATGCATTCAATAGAGTATGATGTATTGCACACTAAAAATGTTAACATTGCCAGTTCAGTTATAAGCTCCTTCTTTCTTCACATACTCTGCCAAAATTGGAAATGTTGACATTGATTTAGCCATTCAAAATCTGTATTCTAAAAGTTCACCAGATTTTGAACGCTGACAGAAATCAATCTTCTCACATGTGTAACATTTAGTACATCTAGTATCAGATAAAAGCATAGTTAAAATAATTCAATATGTAGCTTTGTCAATATTTTTGAAAGCATTTAAATCTTCAGCTTTTAAAATTATAGTGGTGGTGGTGGTGATGATGATGATGATGATGTAGTAATGGTGGTGAGCCTGAAAAGTGTATGGTTCTGTTGGCAATGCCGTGTCTATTTTATTATCATTACATGAGCTTTTGGGCAATCTTCATTTTGGAAGTGAACAAGCTAGATAGAAGTGTATGGATATGAACACAGGGTTGGAGCCTTACTTACAGTGTCTACTCAGAAGTAAATCCTATTGATTTGGCCTCATGTCAGGCAGAAAAAAATGTTTGGAGCCTTCACTGCTAATAGCTCATAGTCCTCGGGTCTTCAGCAGAGCCTAAAATGCAAGTCTCTCTTAATTATTTATTGTTTTAGCTAACTAATAAAGTATTGGGGGAATGGCAAACTTTGGGTGCTAGTTTTTATTCACATGCCACTAATAAAAAAAGAAAGAAAAATAAAGAGGGAAGGGGGGAGAAGAAAGGGTGCATTAAAAACACTTTATTCTGTTTCTATCAATTAGTAATATGCGATTATTAAATGTGAACCAAACTTTGAACCAAAACTTGACAATATATTATGACTGATTTTCTTTCTTTTTAATTGGCTTCTAGGGGTGCATAAAAGTTAAACCATTCTTTCTTCCCATTTCTTTTCTTAATTTCTGCCATTAATGCAGGTGATCTTAGGAATGAATGAATGACTATTTGTCCCCTTTAGGGTTCCTGTTATTTTTTCTGCTAAATAGCAAAACTAGTATTTTTCAACAAAGCTTCATGTTCCGTGCATTGTTTGACTCCCTATTAATCTTTTTGCAGTTATGGTTATATCTCTTAAAGAGATACATGGAGGGAAGAAATACCTCTGAAATACCTCTGTATATTTTTTCTTAAATTCTTACCTGGCCAACTTTCTTAGGCTCAGGTGGATTATACTATCAAAACAAACATTAGAACTCAAGCAGTCTCCCAAATCCTCTGCCTAAAATATTTGAGGTAAAAGTATACAAGAGGGTTAAAGTTATCTGGTAATCCTCCATAGTCTTACACTTAATCCAGAACCTGTGACAATCAAACTCAGTTGAGATTCTGGCATGGATACAACAGATTTTGACTTTTGTGTAAACTGAGGATGCAATCTTATGGTCCTGGGGGTATATCTTCCCCTCCAAGTGAAAGAGGAAATCCACTCTTGGAGGAAATCTGTCTGCAGTCACAGAAACCTCTGTAGGTGTCTTCCACCATCGGAATACCAACACAGAGAGATCAAATATGAGGCATTGGATGTTGGTGTTGGGGACAGATCAGGGGAGGCTTGAGGTCTGTTGGGTTTAAAACTCTTCAATTCACCGGACACCCTAGGGGTAAAGTATGCTAATGCTAGGATCAATAGGATGTTGATGTGTGCGGTATTTGCGTTGTAAGCGCTGTTACATTAGAGTATAAGTGGTCAAGAAATCCAAGAACATGACATAGTGTTAAGAGTCCATTTACTTCGGACATTAAGGCATTAAGCAGTTTTGTTTTCTCATAGCAAGAGCTCACACAGAAAGCTGCTTCTCCTTCAAGAACAAAACCCCCCACAGAAACCCAGAGAAGCTGGCTGCTCTGTCTCCAGCTCTTATCTCCCGTTGCCTAGGAACCTAGGTGTTGACCTTGACAGCCTGCAAGTTCCTACAAAGACATAACAAAAACTCTTCCTTGCTCTAGGCTTTCAGACTTGATGAAAATAACCAGAGGTAGTATAGCCTAAGGGTCAACAGTTCCCACCTTTTCATCAAGCCTGCAAAATACAAGTACATTTCAACAGTACATTTCTACAATACAATACATATACATAGGCATCCAGTAATACATATCAGTACATTGCAGCATACATTACATTTCCAGTTTAATCAAACTTTGGTTGTGCACAAGTCAGGTATAACGTTTCTGCATCCATCTCCACGACTTGGTGCATACCTGGGCTGCTGACTACACCTACAGTAAATCTGTCAGGAGGTTTCCCAATGTTAGCTCTCTCAGAGCGCCTTAAAAGAACTGGAGCTTCGGCTCCTGCTGCACCCCCTCCTGAACTTGTTCCTGGCATGGCTTGCTCAGGATATGTCATATCGTCAGCCTTACGTTTCTTTGTTTTACGTTTGCCCCATATCAGTTCATTTAATGCATCCTTCAGTGGAATATCTGTTCCTTCCACTTTCACCCCTTGTGTAGGTGTAGGTGTTGATGTTGGAGTTTCATCTGAACCATTGAGAATAACTGTTTGCTTTTGATCCCAAGGCTTGTCTGAGACTTTAATGCTTCTGCTCAGAAAAACCTGCTGTGTTTGTGGAATCCACACTCTGTAATATGCATTCTGAAAACCCAGCACAAACCCTTCCTGTGCTCTGGGTGCCAGTTTGCCACGTCTTTTTCCCTGTGGAATGTGAACCCAACATCTGGCTCCGAACCTTTCAATGTGCTGCACCCTCGGCTTTCTCCCAGTGAGTTTCTCATATGGTGACATCCCAATGGCACTGTGCAACACCCTGTTGTGTATGTAATTTGCATACAGAATACATTCTCCCCAGAAAGAGTGTGTGAGAGTGTGTGAGACTGGAGTCCCCCAACATGGCTCTCAAAGCTTCCTGAAGCACCCTGTTTTTTCTCTCCGCTATCCCGTTAGAAAACGGAGAAAATGGAGCTGTTAAATGTTGTTCTATACCTTCACTTTCAAGGTATGCATGTAATGCTTTGCTTGTAAACTCCCCCCCCTGGTCTGATCGTATCGCCCTCACAGTGACATTATGTTGCGTTTGAATTTTCTTGATGAACAGACACAACTTCTGCTCTGCCTCATCTTTCCTTTTGAGCAAATAAACATGAGTGAACCTGGAGAAATCATCGACCACTACCATAAAGTACCTCACACCTCCTCGTGAACTGTTTATTGGCCCTGATAAATCAACATGAATGAGCTGGTAGGGAGCGGTTGTTGAGCTTTCCACCTCCCAGTTTATGGGTGCAATTGTCATTTTAGCTTTATGGCAGGCATCACAATCAATTAACTGACCACAATCTGTCAATTTCATGTTTGAAATTGACAGTTTGTCTCGATCCATCAGCTAAAAGAACAGAGTCCTGCACCTCTCTTGCCGTGTGAAATAAACTAGGGTCCTTAATGAGTGTATGGGACGCACCACTGTCACAAATCCAATCTGTCTCCATTAAATGAGGCTTTTCTGCGCTGACAAAGTCCACACTGCTCTGCTTCCAGCCTCCATCCCTGGTGTTTCGCTTGACTGCACAGTCTCTTTGCATGTGTCCACGCGCTCCGCAAAAATAACAAGTTTTCAGCCGTTGCTGCTCCTGGTAGTTTGCCTGCTTGCTTCTGACAGCTTCCTTCGGCTCGGCCTTTTGCGCCTCCTGTCTCCACTGCCACTCCTGGGACAAAGCCTGCAACGCGTCCCACATATGTCTGGCTGAGGGTTCATCTCTCACGTACATCAGTTGAGAATCGGATAGAGCCAAGGTAATAAAAGCCTGCACCTTCTCATCTTTGCGCTTCCAGGCCGCTGTTGGTGGTACCGGTGGGGTCCCTTCAATCACATTAAATAAATCTTCTTTTATCAGGAAAGCCCGCATTCTCATCTTCCAGCTGGCATAATTATTTTCCATATGTCTTTCCATGGGCACGCCTCCAGACATGTTTACAGCCATCTTCGCTCACCTCTGTCTGGCACAATCAATCACGCTGCTCTCTGGAACTCAGTCTGCAGCTCAGACCACTTACTTCATTGTAACACGCGCTGGATCTGGGCCCATAACCCTGTTGATGTGTGCGGTATTTGCGTTGTAAGCGCTGTTACATTAGAGTGTAAGTGGTCAAGAAATCCAAGAACACGACATAGTGTTAAGAGTCCATTTACTTTGGACATTAAGGCATTAAGCAGTTTTGTTTTCTCATAGCAAGAGCTCACACAGAAAGCTGCTTCTCCTTCAAGAACAAAACCCCCCACAGAAACCCAGAGAAGCTGGCTGCTCTGTCTCCAGCTCTTATCTCCCGTTGCCTAGGAACCTAGGTGTTGACCTTGACAGCCTGCAAGTTCCTACAAAGACATAACAAAAACTCTTCCTTGCTCTAGGCTTTCAGACTTGATGAAAATAACCAGAGGTAGTATAGCCTAAGGGTCAACATAGGAGGCACTCTTTTTTTTTTAGGCTGATGAAGTACTAAGGGGGGGAAATGGCCCCTTCCATGTTGCTCCTGTGGATTTGGCCTTTTATCTTCCTTTGGTACTTTCTCCATTGCTATTTTTGAATATTCAGAATGATCAGAGCTGAAGAGCGGAATGATGCTAGAAGCAGCTGGCTGCCACTTGGGGGCCTGTTAGATGTTTAGGGAGGACACCCTGGTTTTAGAAAGTTCCTTCTAGCAGACAATTCGACTGATATACACACACACAGCACATATATACAAAGAAAGAGAGAATACACTTTGTTTTCCACACATTAGCTGCAACACTAGCCTTAGAGACCCCCTTATCAGGAAAGCAAATGCAGACCAACAGTAATGCTTTCAAAGCAAAGTAATACAGCTGATTGAAAATACAGTAGGGCACTCTGAGAAGATGAAGGTATGAATTTGTCCATATATCATCTTAATGGAAACATTTGCTACAAGGCAACATGGAACAGTCCTTTCATATTTCAGGAGTTCTATTTTCCTGGCTTCAAAATGCTAAATGTGCCACAGAACAGCACTTGAATATTCATGGGTTCCTGAGACATCTAGTTGACAGTTGTCAACTAGAGAAATAGCTTCATCAGCGTGGAACCTGACCTGCGATTTTCAGCTCTCAGTCGTCCGTATAAAGAAACATGATTACAGCCTGACAATCCCTTTCTTACATTCTTGTTTTTCCCTTCTGTATTCCATGAAATTATTTTAATACCCCTGCCAGTCGTACATGACTGCTAATGCTATATGGGTATGTACTGTGCACATTACTGTGATACATTACTGTTTTAAAAGTAAATGTTGCTTTTTTATAACTCAATAACTACATGTCTTCTTATTTTTCTCAACCCTTCCTTTCTACTTTAGTAAATGTATAGAAAGCCATCTAGCATACACCTAAATGCAACTGAGCAGGATTTATGTTTATACCTCAGTACGGTCAACAACTGAAGAGGCTGGTTCTGAACACTTCCATTCTGGGGTACAAAATGTGCATTATTTTTATGGACATATAAAGGATATATGGAAATGAAAATCTTATATTCTAATATAAAACATCACTCATTCTATAAAGTGGTGATCCTTGGTCACATCCACACCATATATTTAAAGCACATGGCTTCTATCAAAGAGTCCTGAGGACTGTATTTTGTTAAGGGTGATGGGAATTGTAGCTCTGTCAGGGGAAAGCTACAGTTCCCAGGATTCTTTTGGGGCAGCCATTGTGCTTTAAATGTATGGTGTGGACATGACTCTTATGTGGCCAAAATGGCAATGTCTATTTTAAAAACATTAATGTATTAATGTGTACAGTTCATACATGTACAGCATTATGCATTCAGGTACCGCTTTGCCAGGGCCACATTATCTCCTAAGGAATCTTCAAGGGGCCATATGTTAGTGTTGGGTGGGGTCAGAGGGAAAAAGTGGGTGGCACAAGGGATGTGACTGTACAGTAGGCTAAATTTTAGCCACACAAAATACAGGGGTTTCTATGCATAAACCTCTCCATCCAGGTAACATGAGGCATCACAGTTCAAGAACACATTCCAGCCAGGCAAAAGCAATTGAAGAGGATGTGGAACAGGACCATTGAGAGATGTGGCTTGGCGAGAGCTCCAAAGGCCAGACAGAAGGGCCTGGGGACTTGCATTCAGCCCCTGGGATTCAGGTTCCCCATTCCTGTTCTGCACATAAGAGGGAGGCATCAGTAGGCTTGGGGAACACCAAGGTTTTCAGAAGTATTCAAAAAAAGGGGGACCCCCAAGGGAATAAAATCCCCAAACAATGAAAACTGAGCACACTTAGTGGCTACAGAATATTGTGTGTCTTCTTGGGAGGGGTGGCATGGAAAATTTGGGGAAAGGTGGGAATGGAATGGAGTATCTTGGGAAAAGGACATGGCTGGAATAGGAGCAACTTCACTGAAACGTTTTGTTGTGGATCCCATTCTCCTTATACTAACAGCAAACAAGAAGTGACTATGTGCAATATGAAGTGAGCAGAAAAATGCTGGAACATCCAAGAATAAAATAAATATAGTTACAAGAGTGTAATCTGATTAATGTAAGTTTTGACTTAAGGCAATACCTGGGCAGAGTCTGGGATTTGACAAAAGAATATTTATGGCCTATGCACATCCTCGATGGTTGCCAGATACAGCGTGTGAGACTTGGAGGCATCGTGCACTTCTTACGTGTCTCTGCTTCTTTCCTGGATTGGAGAAGAGAGGAAGAATCTGTAGAGTAATGGAAAGATGCAAGAGCTCAAAAACACTTCCACTGTCATAGTTTATTCCAGGATCTTGTGAAGTGTACATCTGATTTCCTGCCTCCACACTTTTGCAGGCAACAGGATAGAGAAATGAGTGTGCAGTCTTTCTTCAACAAAGTTTTTCCATTTGCAGACCCTTCTCCTCCCGTAGAGGTCAAAGAAGATGGGTGATCGTCTCTCTGATAAGTCTTATTACTGCTTTTCTTGTCAGCTTGCTCTGAAGGCGTGGGGTATGATTTTGCACACACCAACAGCTGAGATGTGGGAAGGAGTGAAGGTCCTTTCTTTTTCCCTTACTGTCTGGTCTCATTCTGTCTCTTGCTTGACTTACTTTCCCAGAGACTATGGGAAGTGGGAGGGAAGAAATGCATTTTACAAAAGCTTCACTGATGCTAGCCAGATATCCAATATTTTCAGAATATATCCACCAATTGTGGGAGTTGGATGTTGCCCCAAATTCAGCAATGGTAAAATGTTGGCAGCCGTTTTGTGTAAATGCATGTATATCTTCCTGTAGCATGAATACCTACCAAAAATTCTTGCAGGACTCCACTTGCCATTCATATTTGTAAAACTCAGAAATAACTGAGATTCCATGGAGTTGTACTTTCTTTTTACAGAAAGGCCATTTTTTCCTGTGCATAAATTAATTTTGCAAATAAGATATTTTATGGCATTGTACAGTTTCTGATGTGCAACTAAAAGCAGAGAAGGAACCGTTTCTTCACCCTCTGCCCTTCAACACATTTTGGAGCTCTAGAGTCACACTGCCCCAATCTCAGGGTTGCCATATTCCAGTCCCACAAATCCGGGCAGGCCAATCTGCATATTATGCCAATTATTTTCTAATTATGCAAATTAAGCATATTAATAGTTGCATTATCCAGTTGATTTGCTTTTGTACCTAGTAATTGCCAACAAAAACTGAAGGAAGATGTGAGAAATCTTTTTTTTTAATGTGCATTTTCAGCCTTAAATGCCTAGGCTCTAGTTTCCAACACTATGGAATATATATTTATGTATTAAGAAGATTTATATCCTACCCTTCCACTGTTAAAAACAGAGCTCAGGGCAGGTTACAAATGTAATAAAAACAGTAAAAGTGTAACTTTTCAAGAAAAGTTTGGGAACCCTTGGTGTAAGGCATCTGCCTATGTTCCTATTCTGCTCTCACCCCTCATTTAGGTGCCTGGCATGCACGCATGTGGAGACATCTCTTTACAGTTATGGAAAGTGATTCTTAATAATGTGCTATCTGCTCTAGGTCTCCAGACACAAGGTTGCATAGGTGTTTATGGACGTCACTGTAAAATACTTTGTGAAGTTCAAGTTCTATATGACATCATTTAGTAAATATGCTTAGGATCACACCAATGGCATTTCCAAATATGTACTTTCACACAGACTTTGGTTTTCCATAACACAGTGTTTGTCCAGGCCTTCACACTTGGGGGGGTCACTATTTGCACACCCCTTCCACAAGCACATCAAGGCTGGATATGCACCTTAACCAAGACACAGAGAACAGGGCACTCAAAACAAAACAAAAAGAGGTGTGTTTTTATTTTCTGAGGAGGAAGCTCTTCCTTGGGAAATTTATTATTATTATTATTATTATTATTATTATTATTATTATTATTATTATTAGCAGCAGCAGCAGCAGCAGCAGCAGCAGCAGCAGCAGCATTTAAATCCCACCTTTTCTCCAAGGAGCTCAAGGTGCAGTACACTGTTCTGACCCTTCTTGTTTAATTGCTACAACAACCCTGTGAGATTAGTTAGGCAGAAGGGCAGTGACTGGCCCAGGATCACCCAGCAAGCTTCATGGCTGAGTAGGGATTCAAACCCTAGTCTCGCAGGTCTTTGTCCAACACTCTAAGCACTATAAAACTCACCCCCCCCCAGAAGACCTGAAGACAACAGGGGATCCATTTACAGGTCTGAGCTGGCCAAGTCCCCTGCGATAGGCATTTGTTACAGCAAAGCTGTTTGCTGTTTCAATGTTGTCTTCCTCTCCATGTCCTCATGCTCGCTCAGCTGCTGCTCCCTGGGCTTTAAAATATATTAAAACAAAATATCTTTAAAAACATCATTTTTAAAAAAATCTTTAAAAAATCTTTAAAAGCAATTCCAACACAGACACAGACGGGTATAAGATCTCTACTTAAAAGATTTGTTGAAAGAGGAAAAGGAACATATAAGATTGACTACAATAATGTATTGTGCATGGGGCTGCCTGTAAAGACAATTTGGAAACTGCAGCTCTAATTCAACCACTAGGTAAGTGGGAACATACGAGGTTGGTAAGAACATATATTGCTGGTATTGAACCTCACTGGCTTCTGGGCCATTTCTAGGACCAATTCAAAGGGTGTGTGCTTACCTTCAGAGCTGCATATAGGTTAGGTTCCCATATCAACATGTCATCAACAGACACATCATCTGCGATCCAGGTTCCCCCATCATCTAAGGTAGGCTGGGTGACAACCAGTGAAAAAGCGCTCCTAGAGTGGGACCCCATAGGTAAAATTCCCTCCTAAGAGGGGTTTGAGTGGTACAAACTGTTGGCGTGTGTGCGTTGTTGCGTGAAACAGCATACATTACGTTGGAGTTAAGTTGAGCAAGAAACTTCTTCAGAGCATTTAAATCATGTAAGAGTCTTTATTAAGACATTAAGGCTTTTCAGCAGTTTCCCCCCCCTCTAGCTCTACAGCACATCTCTCTCCAAAAGCAAAAGTAAGACAGCCTCTCAGATCAGAGGCATAAAAAAGAAGACACAACTTACAGACTCTGTTAGAACTTTCCCAGTCTATCAGATGGCCTTGACAGCCCGTTCCCAGACTGGGCTAAGACATAACTCCCCCTAGTTACAGTTTTGCAGACTTGATGGAAAACTACTAGGCCTCATGCCAACAAGCCCCCCTTTTCCCCATCATGTCTGTCAATTACAAAGAAATCTCAACAATACATCTCCACAATACATAGTTATACACTAATACATTTCTACAATACCTCTTGCAATACATTTCAGTACATTGCATCATACATTTTCAGTTCAGTACAGTTCAAAATTACATCTCAGTACAGTTCAAAACTTTATTCACTCAAACTTTGGTTGAACACATGTCAAATAAAGTGTCTCAGGATCCATTTCTACAACTTTATTTATTCCAGGACTTGTTATTAATCCCACAGTAAATCTTTCAGGCGGTTTGCCTAAATTTGCTCTTGTAGAGCGTCTTAAAGGAACCAGAGCTTCGGCTCTCTCTGCCCCCCCATTTGTACTTGTGCTTGTGCTTGGCACCGCGTGCCCAGGATCTTCCATTTCCTCAGCTTTTTGTTTCTTTGATCTGCGTTTCCCACAAATGAGCTCATTTAATGCATCTCTGAGAGGAATTTGTGTACCTTCCACTTTAATGTCAAGGTTTGGCTTAAATGTCTGTGATTGTGTTCATGTTTGTGTGTCATCTGTTCCTGTAAGAATAACTGTCTGCCTTTGATCCCAAGGCTTTTCTGAGACTTTAATGCTTCTGCTCAGAATTAACTGCTGTGTTTCTGGACACCAAACTCTGAAATATGCATTCTGAAATCCCAAAACAAAACCTTGCTGTGCTCTGGGCGCAAGCTTGCCCCTCCTTTTTCCCTGTGGAATGTGGATCCAGCACCTTGCCCCGAATTTTTGAATGTGTTCTATTTTAGGCTTTCTGCCAGTAAGTTTCTCATAAGGAGACATTCCAATAGCACTGTGTAACACCCTATTGTGAATGCAATTCACATAAAGAATTGCTTCTGCCCAGAAAGAATTCCCTAAACAGCAATTCATCAGCATGGCTCTCATTGCTTCCTGCAGCACCCTATTTTTTCTCTCAGCAGTTCCATTGGAAAACGGGCTAAATGGAGCAGTGAAATTCTGGTTTATTCCCTTACTCTCAAGGAAGTCACTTAACGCTTTGCTCGTGAATTCCCCCCCTTGATCTGAGCGTATAGCCCCCACCGTGACGCCGTGTTGAGTTTTGATTCTCTTAATAAACAGTTTCAGCTTCTGCTCAGCTTCACTTTTATGCTTTAACAGAAAAACATGACAAAATCTTGAAAAATCATCTACCAGTACCATGAAGAATTTTGCACCTCCTCGTGAAGCATTTATTGGCCCTGATAAATCAACATGAACTAGCTGGTAGGGAGCTGTTGTGGTTCTCTCAGCCTCCCGGTTTATTGGTGCAATAGTCATTTTAGCTTTATTACATGCATCACAGTCCATTAACTGTCCACAATCCTTTAAACGCATGTTTTCACTGTGCAAAGGGGTTTTCTTTATCGTGTCAAGGTTTGCATGCCCCAGCCTTTGATGCCATTCATGGACGCAGCCCTGATGTACCTGTGCCTCAGCATTTAACACAGCACACCCTGCTTGACTGCTCTTTGTTACAAACTGTGAATCATTCAGGCTTCCCTGCATGCACACTTGATCTCCCCTCATTACAAAACATTGGTCTTTGTAAAACAAAATTGAATAATTACAACTCACCAGTTTGCTCACTGACAAAATATTATGAGCCAATTCAGGAACAAATAAACATTCTGACATTATCCCAAGTTTATCAAATCTCACCAGACCTTTAGCTTCCACAGATTTCCGTGATCCATCTGCCAGGTGCACAAAGTCCTGCACTTCTTCTGAAGCATAAAACAAACTTCTGTCTTTGATTAATATATGGCTTGCCCCACTGTCAAGAAGCCAATTAACAGGTGCTAAATCTTGAGACTGCTGTTTACAAACAAAGTTCACACTGCCTTGCTTCAAGCCTCCTTCCCTGGAGTTTCGCTTGACTGGACATTCCCGCTGTAGATGCCGTCGATCTCCGCAAATAAAACAAGCCTACAGCCTCTGCTGTTGCTCCTGTTTATTATCCTTCGGCACGGCATTTTTCACCTCTTGCCTCCTGACAGCTTCCATCGACTCGGCTCTTTTCGCCTCCTGTCTCCGCTGCCATTCTTGGGTCAGCTTTTCCTCAATAAACGCAATGTTCAGACCTTCGTCAGGCATGGCTTCGAAAGCCATGACCATATTATTCCAAGTCCCATCAAGTGAAGCCAGGATCAGATAGGTCTTCTGAAGTTCAGAGTGTTCAACGCCTCGGTCTGTCAGCTCAGCAAACAGGTGTCTGAATTCCGTGAGATGCTCACTCATGTCGCACTCACCCGTGAAGCGCATTTGATAAAGCTTCCATGCCAAACACAATCTAGATCCCGCAGTCTGTTGCACATGAAGAGCCTCCAACACGTCCCACATCTGTTTAGCGTTTGTAACATCTCTCACGTGTAGCAGTTGAGAGTCAGATAGAGCCAGAAGTATAAAAGCCTGTGCCTTCTGATCTCTACGCGTCCAGGCCGCAGTCAGTACCGCCGGAGTGGGTCCATCTATTGTGTCCCATAAATCTTCTTTTATCAGCAAAGCCCGCATCCTCGGCTTCCAGCTGCCATAATTCTTTTCATTAAGTCGTTCCATCGGCAAGCCTCCCCCAGACAGGTTTACAGCCATGTTGCTCACCTCCATCTGGTTCAATCAATCAAGCTGCCCTCTCTGGAACTCCGTCTGCCGTTCAGACCAGCAACTTACACCCGTGTAATGCGCTGTGGATCTGGGCCCATAACCCCTGTTGGCGTGTGTGCGTTGTTGCGTGAAACAGCATACATTACGTTGGAGTTAAGTTGAGCAAGAAACTTCTTCAGAGCATTTAAATCATGTAAGAGTCTTTATTAAGACATTAAGGCTTTTCAGCAGTTTCCCCCCCCTCTAGCTCTACAGCACATCTCTCTCCAAAAGCAAAAGTAAGACAGCCTCTCAGATCAGAGGCATAAAAAAGAAGACACAACTTACAGACTCTGTTAGAACTTTCCCAGTCTGTCAGATGGTTACCATAGCAATGGCCTTGACAGCCCGTTCCCAGACTGGGCTAAGACATAACTCCCCCTAGTTACAGTTTTGCAGACTTGATGGAAAACTACTAGGCCTCATGCCAACATGATCCGTTTGGCATCAGGCAAAAACATTTTTATTCTTCAAGTCTTTTTCACATGCTGTAATTTGATAAAAATGCTTTAGGCCTTGATGCTGTAAGCACATCTGATGCCTAAAAATAGCCCTATTCTGACATCCTAAATTAATCCATAATCTGGGTATGGAACAGCATTTTAAAAATTGTTGTTGTTATATGCCTTCAAGTAGATTATGACTTATGGCGACCCTATGAACCAGCGCCTCCAATAGCATCTGTTATAAACCACCCTGTTCAGAGCTTGTAAGTTCAGGTCTGTGGCTTCCGTTATGGAATCAATCTATCTCTTGTTTGTTCTTCCTCTTTTTCTACTCCCTTCTGTTTTTCCCAGCATTATTGTCTTTTCTAGTGAATCATGTCTTCTCGTTATGTGTCCAAAGTATAAAAGAACATAGACCTCGCTGACATAGTTTTTTCACATAGTACTATTTTCTCATCATTTGCCCAAAGCTGAACTCAGTTTTCCGCTAGCAGTGCAGTTAAAAAAACCAAAAAAACATGTTGCTAGTATAACACTAAAACCACTGTTCCTTCATAAGTAACTCTTCTTCTGCATTCTTTGATTAAACATCTGATAAGTTCACCTCTCCAAAGATGAACTTCCAGAGAGACTTCAGGAGGTTGTCAGACTGTTACTAAGCAATTAATGATTCTGGCATTGGACTCCTTTCTCACCCAATCTTCATTCCACTTGTAGAGCCATAGAATAATAGAAGAGAAGAATTGGAATGGGCCTATATGGCCATTGAACTCATGCCTCTGCTCAATGCAAGAATCCAACTTAAAGCATTCCATCAGGACTGAGGAGCTCTCCTCTTGTCGACAATAAAAAGTCCAGAATCAAAACACTGTATAAGCCGATTCTGGTAGGAGATGAATGGGATAAAGCCAGATGTTTATATCCGGAAGAACTAGGCTCCCCCTCCCAGCAAAGCGATACATTTTATCTGAATAGCAATCTTAAATTCCTCTCTAACATTGGAGAAATATCCATGGATGTTGCAAGAGCCCGTACGGAGGAAGCAACTTGACAACATTTGCCCCCCAACAGCGGTGACCAAAGATCTGGGCCTAACATTTTGACCCTATTGACTTCGTATAATTCGATTTGCCTTCCAAAAAAATATACTTTTCATCTTCTCTCATGGAATATATCCGGCTGGAAAGCCAAGCAAAGCGACCCAGACTTTATTTCCTACATGAGTAAACACGACATAATTTCTATACAAGAAACTTGGGTAAATTTCATACCAACCCTGAATGGATATTCCTCTTACCATCTTCCTGCGCTATTTTCAGATAACAGGAAAGGCAGAGCAAAAGGAGGATTGGCCATCCTTATTTCCACTTCGCTGTCGGTCCAACATAGTGAACTTAAGCCTATGGAAAATATAGCTATGGCAGTCCTCTTGACATTCAAAACAGAGACCCTGTTGATTATCAATGTTTATATCCCTCCCTCAAAATTGAGGTGTCATACGGATACGATATGGGATGCTTTTGACAAATATTTAACAGACCTTGAACACACATTTCCAAATACGAAATTGATCCTTACAGGCGACTTCAATGCCAGAACCGGACCTAATGTTGACACTCTTTTCGCCTCCAAGCTGTGGCGTGGTGAAGACACTGAACTGTACGTCCCTCTTAGTGATAGAACATTGAAAGATCTTAAGATCAATTATGGGGGAATATGTCTGACACGGATAGTGGGAAGTCATGATCTGCTGATACTAAATGGCCTTAACCTTCTAGCAGATAGCGGGGAATTTACCTTCATCTCAAACCGAGGAAGCAGTGTGATAGACTATGTTATAATATCAAAACAGCTATTGAAGTTAAAAATTATGTTTGAGGTGGGAACTAGACAAAACAGTGATCATTTACCCCTTACCTTTCAATGCCATCTTTCGGAGAAATTCCATTTAAACTCTGAGTACAACCCAATCCTTAACAATATGTATTTCACCCACAAAAAGACGATTTGGACCCCTCACCTAGGTGCGAGGATTGCAACCTTTTTCAATACGTCATGGGCCCTGAATATCCGAGAACAGTTAATGAAGGACTATAATTTAACCACCCTTTTCACTGGCTATACCCAGTTACTTTCATACTTAAATTCTATTTTGTTACCCAAAACCACTAGAGTCAACCATATGATAAAATCTAGATGGTTTGATAGCGAGTGTTTAGAGCTCAAACGCCAGTTAAGGAATGCCTATTTACAATACCGCCAAGAAAACTCTAAAAGCCTTCCCCCGGAATACTATGCCATCAAAAGGAAATATAAGATGGCCTTGGTCACTAAGAAGAGACTGGCCATTCAGGAGGATTGGAAGTCCCTAATCAACGCTGCCAGGACTAAAAATCATAAAAACTTCTGGTCAATCATTTCTAATTCGCTGAGGTCCATACCTTACACCCCATGCAATATCCCACCTCAAAAATGGGAACGTTATTTTTTAGAACTTTATGAGGATGACCGACAAAACTCTCTAAGTCCCATTATCTCCCCAGATTTCTCCAATCTTCCCCACTGGCCTCCTGTCACACAACGGGAAATATTGGATTTGATAGCGGGGTTAAAATCCGCTAAGACCCCCGGGCCAGATAATATGCCGCCGGAATTGTTGAAAAACTTCCCTGACTGGTGGGTCCCGATATTAGTTAACCTTTTTACAAAAATTAACGATACAGGTTACATCCCGGAGGTTTGGCGGGAAGCAATAGTTGTTCCAATCTATAAAAAAGGAGATAGAGAGGACCCCTCAAATTACAGGCCAATCAGTTTATTGTCTGTAATTGGCAAACTTTACACGTCATACTTAAAAGTAAAACTATACAATTGGATAGAGGAAAATAATATACTGGGAGGAGAACAGGCAGGGTTTAGAAAAGAAAGTTCCGTCCTTGACCACTGTCTATTACTGCATTTCCTTGCAGAAAAATATATGAATATAAGGGGAAACGGTCTCTATGTTGCATTTGTGTATTTAAAATCTGCATTTGATTCCATTCCAAGAGATAATCTTTGGAGCAAACTAGCAAAATCTTCAATTGATAAAAGATTACTCTTCCTAATTTACAATCTACACCAACACACCTCTCTGCGGGTTCGCTGTGGCCGTGACGGAGGTTTAACGAACCTAATTACCACCAGAAAAGGGGTCAGACAGGGCTGCACATTAGCTCCCCTTTTGTTTAACCTATACCTTAATGATCTAAATTCTAACTGCACATCCAGAGACTACCACCCTCCTAAAATTGGGAGCCAATCTTGCCCCCTTCTTCTGTATGCGGATGATGCGGCACTCCTTTCTCTTTCTAAGGTTGGACTTAAACGCTTACTAAGCGCTTTTATGTTCTACTGTAAACAGAACCAGCTAACTGTAAACTACATAAAAACAAAAATTCTAGTGTTTTCGAGACGTAAATTGACCGGTTCCTGGACAGTAAATGGACAACAAATTGCTCTGGTCTCGCAATATAAATATTTAGGCATTACTTTTCATGCATCGCTGAATTGGGCTACACATATAAGGGCTGCAACTCTAAATGCATGTATTACCGCTAAAAAAATCCTCAGTTTCTTTTTCCATAAAGGAGGAAGCTACGTGCCCACAGCTATTCAGGTTTTTCAAACAAAAATTATCCCTCAGCTACTGTTTGGAACGGCCATCTGGATTCATGCATTTAACTCCACAGTAGAAGCAGTTCTTTCCTTCTTTTTACGTAGGCTACTGGGCATACCGAGATGCGTTCCGACAGCAGCTCTCAGAATAGAAGCAGGTCTTCCCTCCGTCGAATACCAAGTGTGGCTGATGGCCTCTAATTATTGGGCCAGATTATCCTACGAACATCTTCAGGGATACTTAACACATCTCTGGAGTGATTCCTTCTCATCAAGTTGGAACAATAAAATTAGGAGTAAATTACTCTCAATAGGTTTATCCTTCGAATATTTATCAACACAAACCATTAATTCGGCCAAATTTGCTATCTGAACTCGACTCAAGGATATAGACTTACAAATGGCCATTACAATGGCTACCAAAATCTGTTCTCCCATTCACTTTAAACTAAAGATTGAACCCTACAACCATGCTCCGTATTTGGATTTTCTCACAGTTCCAAATCTCCATTTAGCCTTTACTAGGGCCAGATTTAACTCCCTTCACTCTGCACTACTTATAGGGAGATATCAAGGAATTTCTTACGATCAGCGTTTAAGCCCATGTGGTAAAGGCAATATTGAAACACTTTTCTATGTCATGTTTAATTGCCCAACATATGAAATTATTCGATATAAATTCTTATCCAACATAATGGAAAATATCTCCTTAATGGCCCCAGATAATATGATTCGCTATTTTCTATCAGGTTCCAATAAAGAAATTACAATTAGAGTTGCTAAATTTATATATGCCGCGCAATTGTTGCGATCTAAAGTTTGGCCTGACTAATTTGTTTTTAATGTATATGATATTTAAATTGAAGGATGAATTCCACTGTTTTCCTATGCTTGTTTTTAAAGTTCGATTGATTTGTATTCTACTATTTGCCTATAATAGGACGGGTCTTTGACCGCAAATAAACAAATAATAATAATAATAATAACTTAAAGCACACCCAACAGGTGGCTGTCTAGCCGGCCCTCCTCTGTGTGACAATCTTTTGAGTACTTGAACAATGCTACCATATATCCCCTCAGTCTTCTCTTCTCAAGGTTAAACATGCCCAGTTCTTTCAGTCTCTACTCCTAGGGCTTTGTTTCCAGTTCCCTGATCATCCTCGTTGCCCTCCTCTGAACCTGTTCCAGTTTGTCTGCATCCTTCTTAAAGTGTGGTGTCCAGAACTGGATGCATTACTCAAGAAGAGGCCTAACCAGTGCCAAATAGAGGGGAACTAATACTTCATGTGACTTGGAAACTATTTTTCTATTAATGCAGCCTAAAATAGCGTTTGTCTTTTTTTGTAGCCACATTGCACTGTTGGCTCACACTCAGCTTGTGATCAACAACAATCCCAAGATCCTTCTCGCATGTAGTATTGCTGAGCCAGGTATGCCCCATCTTATAACTGTGCATTTGGTTTCATTTATTAAATTTATTAAATAAATTTTTCTGGGTGTAGAACTTTGCACTTATCCCTGTTAAATTTCATTCTGTTGTTTTCAGCCCAATGCTCTAGCCTATCAAGATCAGTTTGAATTTTGTTTCTGTCCTCCAGGGTATTACCTATACCTGCCAACTTTGTATCATCTGCAAGTTTGATAAGCATTTCCTGTACCTTCTCATCCAAGTCATTAATAAAAATGGTAAAGAGGTGCAGGACCAAGCCCTCTTAGCACTTTCCCCCAGTTTGAGAAGGAACCATTGATCATACTCTTTCAGGATTCTCTAGCCAACTGATAGTTGTTCCATCTGGCCCACATGCTAATCAGAATAACTTGGGGCATTTTGTCCAAAGCTTTAGTGAAGTCAATATATATTATGTCCACAGCATTCCCACAGTCTATCAGGGAGGTTACCTGATCAAAAACTGAGATAAGATTACTCTGGCAGGATTTGTTCTTGATAAATCCATGCTAGCTTCTAGTAATCACTGCATTGTTTTCAAGGTGCTTACACATTGACTGCTTTATAATCTGCTCCACAATTTTCCTAGGATTTGATGTCAGCTGACTGGTCTGTCATTCCCAGGTCCTCCTTTTTGCCGTTTTTGGAGATAAGGACAACATTAGCCCTCCTCTAGTCATCTGGCACTTCACCCATCCTCCACGATTTCGCAAAGATAATAGACAGTGGTTCTGAGAGTTCTTCAACCAGTTCCTTCAGTACTCCAGGATGCAGTTCATTGGGCCCTGAAGATTTGAACTCATTCTAAGTGATTAGATATTCCTTGGCCATTTGTCTATCAGTCTCAAGGTGTAATCCTGCCCCTTCAACGTCACACTGCCACTACTCTTCTCTTCTTGTTGTGGGGCATGATTTCATTGCGTCTGTTTGACTGAGCGCCAGCTGCTTGCTTGCTGTCACATGGGTCTTCTGTAATTCTTCCTGTGCAGGCTGTCCTCCCGTCTCATCCTCAAGTGCCTGAAAACTGTTCAATAGTTCTAGCTCTTCTGCTCCAAACTGTCACCTTTTTCTTTTTTTTTTTTACAATAATTTTTATTCAAATTTTCATAAAACATACAAAACAAAATCATAAAACATTCAAAGACAAAAAACAAAACAAAACAAAAATAATTAAACAAAAAAAATAAAATATTGACTTCCCATTTGTCACAGATCAAATCAGTTATAGGTCTACAATATATAACAATCCTGTCTCTTAAATCATATTATAAAATCACTTTCCTCCAGTAGTTATCTTAATTAATCATCAAATCTCATAAACATTACTTTATTCTTTCCACAAAAAGTCAAAGAGAGGTTTCAATTCTTTAAGAAATATATCTATCAATTTTTCTCCAAATAAACATGTCAATTAATCCATCTCGTTAATAATTATAATAATCTTATTGTCATAACCATAGTCCAAATAAACATTTCGATTAATCCATCTCATCAAAATCTGTTAGGTTCAATAATTTCAATAGCCATTATTCCATTATCCCTATTAGTTCCATCTTCCATCTTCAATAGTCCTGTTAAGTCCAGTAATTTCAGTGTCCAATCTTCCATTATCAGTATTCCATAATAATCTTGCTGTTGTAGCCATAGTCATATAATAAGAGTCTGATGGGAATTTCCTCTATCCCAAATATTTTCTTGCCATCCATTCTGAATAAGTTGCTGAAATACTGTTGTAAAGTCATATCTGTGTTCTTCTTTTTTACAAAATGCACTGGCTCATCTCTTGAGAGTTTTTCCATTGTCACATGGCTGCAGTTAATTCCATAGATTTTCTCTATATCAAACTCCATCACGTCATTCCAGTCCAAAAGATTATCCAAGCCATTGATAACTTTATCTCTAATATCTTCATTAATTTCTTCAGAGATAACGTTAAATTCCAAACAGTAGATTTTATTTCTAAAATCCATAAACTCCAGATCTTTTTCCAATTCCACATTTGTTCCAATCTCCAGGGCTTGTATCTTCCCTTTATTTTTTCTTTTCTCATCTCTGATCTCATTCTCCTCTCTCACAGGATCCCCTATTTCTTTAAGCTCCTGCGTCATTTTGCTCAGTTCAATTTTCAGCTCCTTACTACCCTGTCGCAGGGTTTGTTTCGTTATCTCAATCTCATCCATTATTTTCTGAAACATAGTTACTTCCAGATTCTCAGCCACTTTCTTGATTGCCATTTTTAAAACCACGAAAACAAAGCAAAACAAAAATAAAGAAGAACCACTTCTTATTTCAGCAACAATTGGGTTAATATTCCAGGCTTGATGACATCACAGTATAAACAGAGCAGCCTGCCTTATCTCTCTATGTTCAAGAATGCAAAACAAATTTAGTTCCCAGCATCAAAACAGCTAGTGGCGTCGTGAAGAAGCAGATTCGTCAAAATAAAATAGACCAAAAAGAGAATAGTCCCAGACAATATAATATTCCTCGGAATAGAAATCAGGAATAGAAATCCCTCTTCTGTTTATATCTTTAGAATGCACTTCCAGGACAGCTTTTTGCGACAGAAACAGAGATAAGCTGTTAATTTCGTGAATAACAGAGAAGAGTTATAGCTCACCCAGAAGTTGTCCAAAGCCGATCAATCTGACAAATCTCCTTTGGCTGCAACAATTTAAACCAAGTAAAAAAAATAATAGAAAGAAGGGTGCTTGCCTGTTAGTCCGTTCTCTCTTTAAAGAAAAGATAAACGTATCGCTTAAACAGATAGAGCTTGTTCGGAAGTCCGTCCGGCATTGTTGGCTGGACCTTATCTCATAAATTAATGAAATCCAGTCCTCCCAACAAAAACAGGCTTTTGAGGTTGATCTCTACGTTTCTCCCTGCCCGGGAGAAATTTCATCAGTCAAAAAAAAAAAGTTCTGACTGATTTATATCTGAATAAGCTTCTTTTGAGGCGGGAGCCCGTCCCAAAAGCAGGCACAAGCGAAGTCACCCTTCCCGGAAGTCCAAACTGTCACCTTTTTCTATGAAGTTTCATCCACTTTGTTGTTCCTCTGCTCAACACTCTCTTCTTTTGCTTCAACATGCTGTAGTTCTTCCACCTCCTCTACTTCTCTTTGCTGTTGTTCCAGCATTCTATCTAAGAACTCTTCGTCTTCTCTTATACTCTTGAGTGTAGCTACCCGCTGCCCGCGGCCTCACATTTTTTCTTCCAACAGTGTAACCAGTTTGCACCTGTTGCACATGTATGCCATTTTCTTCTCAGGCAAGAAAACAAATATTTCACACACCTTGCAGGTAATGGCCACTGGAGTGTCTTTTCAGTCCATAGTCGCTAGTACTCTGTTTATTTTTTTCTACTTCTGTTGGAATGGCCTGTGCTTTGTCCTGTCCTCCTTGATGGTTACCAGGTGGTGCGAACTATAAGAAATGTTTTGTTAGGGACCTCCCCCTTTACCTCTCCTGCCAAAAACTGCTGCCAAACTCCTGTTAGCTCTCCTTATTCTGAACTCTGCCCCTTGTTCCTATTCACATCTCTTTATGGTCTCACCTTGGTTTCACCTTGTCTCTCCTCTTGATCTTTCTGACTTAATTCTGTCAGGCTGATTCACGTTTAAAACAATGTTTGCATCTGACTCTGTTTCTGTAGTAAGCCTCCTGGGTTAGCTTTTCTTAATATCTAAAAAGATCCAATGTAGCAGTGGAGGCTGGTCTATATGGGTGAATGGGGCAGTGCCCCACCAACCTCAGTCTGTCCTCACCTTCCTATTTACAACCAGTCCAGAGGGCAGTACGGCCTGTCAGATTCCTCTTCCTTAGTGTTAGTGTTATCCTTGTAGAGCTCAGCAGGGAGAAGGATGGGGACATAACTAGAATTAGTTGGCTCTGCCTGTCACTGGCTCTGGATCCACCTACTGTTGGGCTCCCTGCCTTCTGTCCTACAGTCCCAATGGACACCAGCCACCACTGCAATTAAGGTTTACCTCTGCAAACCCAGCCTTAGAAGTTCCACTCATGATAGTTAATTGAAAGATAGAATGGGCCAGGAATAGCTAACACGGTGCCCTCCAGATTATGGGACTCCAACTCCCATCAGCTCCAGCAAGCAACAACTTCTGTAAGCCACCATGTTGGCTACTCCTGTACTAGACAATGTAAGGTGATGCCAATGTCAAATGACACTCAACATGTTTCTGACAAATAGCCCTTTGGAGGGCAACATTCAGCACATTCTCTGTTTGTCCTGCTGTGTCTCAATACAAATAGAGACATTGGCTCAGTTTTATCAGCGCTCTTCCAGCATATATCACAGTCAGGAGTTAGGCAGAAAGAAGGTAGATGGACAGCATACTTTGCTGTCAGAACTTTGCATTCAACCCAAAGAGCCTTAATATGAAGAAATATGAAAAACGTATTTTAAAGCTAAGCACACTTGCTTTAAAATATATCCCACTGATTTCAGCAGGCCACATTTCTAAGCAGATGTGTACTCCAATATGGCAGAAGTCCAAAGCGGTTACCTTCACTTTAATGCCTGTATTTGTGTGGTTTTAGGCTAATGTCAACCTCTTGTATGACTTACCAATGGGCTTCAAGTTCAGTTTTGTTGTATGGATCTTTTTTTTTTTTATCAAATGAATGAACTTATTGTAAGGGAGTGGCTAAGGGATGAAAAAAGGGAATCTTACAATAAGATAACTTAAATGACTTTTTTGTCTTATGAAAAATAAATGATGGATCCCTCCCCATGGAGTAAGCTTGCATATTGGTAATCAATAAGTCATTAATCATAGGAGCAGATATACGACGTACTTAGCATTGTATGTAATAAGTCATCAAGCTGAGCTCTTTCTTTGCCAATGGCAATTTCTGACCTTTTTTATGAAGTCTTATTACTGCAGAGATTGTTAATGTCATATGGACGCAAGACTACAAACTGGAGAGGAGGCAATTTCATTGTATATTGTAGCTGTCCATATAGTCCGTGGAGTCAGCAGGGGGGGAATGCTAAAACCATCTAAAAGGTTAAAAGCTCTGAGGTTAGAAACCAAAGGACAAGGTACACAAATTATTTGGGTATGAATCCAAAGCAGTTACTTTTTAGCTTAAATGTTGAGTTTTGTAAAATTGCTATGGCATATAATCAGGAGTTGTGATGGTTGGTTGGAAAACATAATTTGAAAGAGGCAACGTCTGAATACTAAACAAGACTAGGATCTAACTCTAACCTTCCTCCCATAAAATGGCTTTAAAAAGACAGAAAGGAAAATAACGCTAGCTAATAAGTCATATCAAAGAATCATCATAGTCCTTTTACCTTTGATTCAAAGATGTAAAGAAGTCACGTGTGATTTTTAACAGTTTCAGTTTGAAATGAAAGATTCAAAATATATTTGAACTAAGATTTTGTCACACGATAGACCTGATCACATAATTAACAGAATATCCTGAATGCCTGGAAGAGAAAAGCAGGATCACGACTAGAAAGCCCACCAGAGCTGGCATCAGCACCTGGCATCAGATTCAGGTTATACTGGCCCTTGGCCTCCCTCAGTTCTTTTTTCCAGCCTGGTGCTTCAAGCAGGGCCAGGTGGCTAGGTCTAACCAACCTATTATCCCACAATTTCCCAGCCTAATGTCACTCTGGAGCATTATGGGAAAATAAATGGGTGGTATGAATCAGGGAGAAACAGCAAGACAGTTTGGTTCCCCACCCAGTGCCACACACATACAAGAGGTACATGTGAAGGCTCTGAAGAGAGGTTGGCTGAACAGAGAGGTCAGAGGTGGGACTCATTCAGGGCCAGAGGTGGGACCCAGGGGATCCAGTCAAAGTGCTGTCAGGTGGTCCGCCTTTGTCAGTGGGCACTGGTGGGTTTACCTGGCTGCAGTGGCTGCACATGAGCAGTGCTGGGCCTAGACACCTGTGGAACTCTGCACAAGACCACACCCCCTCAGAGTATTCTCAATGTCAGAGGACAGGGCTTGGATCCACTTCTGATCTCATCTCTAGGATCTAGTATCCCCAGCTCATCCTATGGGAGAGTTGAAGACATGCCTATTTGTCCCTCCTGCAGATCAACTAATTAATCCTACGGTTTTCCTTTTTCTCTGGTGCTGATGCTCATAAATTTACTCCGTTGCAATTCCTGTTAAGTCCTCTTCCTGTCTTTCATCCTCACCATTCTCTGCTGCTTACACAGGGAAAGTGGACCCTCCTGCTCATCCTTCACTTCTTTCCAACCCTACCTGGGCTTACTTCCAGCAAGCTGGTGATGGGTGGGGAGCCAAACTGTCTTGCTGTCTCTCCCTGATTCACAGCACCCTTTTAATTTTCCCACAGGCTCAAAAAGGGACTACACCCTGCCCCCCATATAGACAGTACAAGTAGCCATAGATGTGTATCCTGGACAGGTGGGATTTGGGAGGCAATCACTTTGTCCCATGGCAGAAAATCTTTCAGCGATTAGAAAATGTAACATATATTTCCTAGAAAAAACACAAAATCTGAGGGGAAATATACGCATTGTGCACAACAAAGAAGTAATAAATGTGGAGAAAAGGAGTTGGATTGCAGAACACACTAAGGCTCAGGACACAATCTCACACTTATTACTTCTTTGTGGCACATAATGCATATATTTTCCCTCAGAGGGCTGCATTTTATTTATTTATTTATTTATTTATTTATTTATTATATTTGTATACCGCCCCATAGCCGAAGCTCTCTGGGTGGTTTACAGTAACTAAAACAAATGCAATTTAAAATACATCTTTTTAAAAAACAATTTAAAACACAATTATTTATCAGCATTTCTTTAACTTTCACTCCAAAGCTGAGCAACCCTATGGCGATCACATGTTGCAGGTAGGTGAGGCCAGAGGGAAACATGAAGTGGTCAGAGGCAGAAGTGGGCAGAACCGTGAACATGAATTTGACTATTGTATGGCAAAATAGTTTCTACGTATAGACTTCTCTGTTCTCTACCCAGGCATGCAAGAAGTATTATTGGAATTTAAGGACACATTCCAGCCAGGCAAATCCACTTAAGGAGAGTGCAAAGCAGGGCTGGTGAGGGGTGTGCCCTGGAAGAGGAGTGTGTGCCCTAGGGAGAGTCTCGAGGAACAGGGCCAAAGGTTCCACATCCCTAGTCTGTTTGGATGTAAGTGCATAAATGGAACAAGACTGTCATTATTAGTATAAGCACCACAGTTCACACACACACCATCCATTACCTGCCTCAGATGGTGAACTACTTTTTTAAAAATTGTTTGGTTGCATACTCTTCCACTGGGGAGAGACTGAGGGCCTTACGCTCCTGGATTTCATTGGGCCACATTCCTTTAAGGGACCACATGGCAGTGGTGGGCAGGGCCAGAAGTGTTGGAGCAACAAATGGAAATTTTACCTTTGTAGAGCTGGCTCGTTTCTACATGCACTCCCAAGCCGCACTGTATCAACTCCATCTGATATGCAGGCTGCACCCCTACCTTCCCAATCACCTGCTTCCATCGGTGGTACATGCCCTGGTCTCCTCTTGCCTAGACTACTGTAATGCGCTCTACGTGGGGCTACCCTTGAAAACGGTCCGGAAGTTGCAACTGGTACAGAACGCAGCGGCGCGCCTGATTAAAGGCAGCTGCCGGCAAGATCACTTAACTCCAGTGCTAAAAGAGTTGCACTGGTTACCAGTTGCTTGCTGGGCCCAATTCAAGGTGTTGGTTTTGACCTTTAAATCCCTATACAGTTTCGGCCCAGTCTATCTGAAGGAGCGACTCCAGCATCATCAGCTATGCCATCCAACAAGATCAGCCTCAAAAGACCTTCTCTCCATCTCATCAGTCAAAACAGCCAGACTGGTGAGGACTAGAGAGAGGGCTTTTTCAATTGTGGCCTCCACCCTGTGGAACTCCCTCCCAAATGATCTCTGCCATACCCCCTCTATACCGAGTTTCCGCTGGGCCGTGAAGACCTGGCACTTCAGGCAGGCTTTTGGGGTGGGCTAGATTTTATTATCTTGTGTCCAGATTTTTAATATTTATTGTATCTGTATGCTTATTTTGTACGTCACCCAGAGTGGCTGGATAGCCAGTCAGATAGGCGACTAAGAAATTCAATAAATAAATAAACCCCTCTCTGTCCTCCATCCTGGCAAACAGGAGACACGCTGAGATTGCAAGGACACTCTCCAGCCAAGCAAAAACAGTCACAGAGGAGGTGAAGCTGTAGTGAGGGGTGTTGCCTTGGGTTGTGGTTAGGGAGGGGCTGTCACCTGGGGAGAGTCCTGAGGGCCAGGCAGAGAGGCCTAGAAAGCTACATTTGCTTCCCGGGCATGAGGTTTCCCATCTCTGGTCTGTACCAACCCTTTAGGAATGAGGGCTTTCAAAAAGATTCTTTAGAGACTGTGAATTCCTCTTCTGAGCCGCATTGGAGTTCCACCATATAAGGTGGAGAGGGTCTAGACTCCAACATGATGCTCCCCTTGACATGCAGCTATCCCTTTGCCACATTTGGTCCATCATACACAGATTAGGCATAGCTTGCAGGTTTGGGGCTTATAGGAATGTTGTGTGATTGATAAAATGTAGTTGAGGCATTCAGACTGTTTGAGTCTGCTGCATATTATGTTGCTCCATGTCCCTAATATGCTTTCAGCCGTACAGCATTACGACTATGCTCTTACATGTTTGTTTTAACAATACATTTCAGGGAAGAAAGGTTTCCTTGGCCCAGAAGAGAGCCAAAAAACTATGCAATGGCTCATAGCTGTATCAGCTCAAACCATCCTTCTTGCAAATGCATATAGGAGTGACAGAGGACTTAAGTCTGTTAAGAAGAAATCTTTCAGAGATTATAAGGTGATGTGATGCTCTCCATCATTGGTCAGGATGCAGGGATATTTTCCTAGCTATCCATCCTGCTAATTGCTTCTAGTCAAACACATTTTTGCAGGTTTTCCTGGTACAGGAGTAGTATGGGGAGGGGGAGGAGAACACCTGTACCACAGATAGCAATTGTTTTATCATGTCACCTCCAAGTCTTTCAAAATCTATAATATGTGCACAGCTAAGGGTGGACCATATGCTTTTCGGTCGCTCTCTCCCTCTGCTGATTATTTAATTTATTTTTCAGTTGGTCATCAGGCGACTGTGTTTGTTTCATTCATTTGTAATTTCCAAAGAACTCTGAATATGTATATATTGTGTTGCTCCAGTAGCATGGCAGCTGCAGCATTGTTTTTCTTCTTAATTATCATTAAATTTATGAGGCACTTCATGCTGAGGCCTCTAACCGACTAACAACATAATTAATTAAAACATCCAATGTAAATAATACTAGCCTAGATTTCCAAAGTTTGTCAAACCAGCACAGGCTCCTCCTGTTCCATAGTCTAGAGCATACTCTAGAGCTCACGCCTGGGTGCCGAATGCAGACCTGTAGGCCTCTTTATTTGGCCATTGGGACTCTCGCCAGGCCACCCACCCTCCCACACCACTCCACTCACTGACTCTTACTTTGCACTCTCCTTGAGTATTCTTGCCTGGCCGGAACGTGCTGCTTGTACTCTGATAATGCTTCTTGCTTGCCTGGATGGAGGACAAAGAGGAGTGTGTAAGTGTGCATAGAAACTAGTCTACTGTACAAAGGTAACATTTGCACTAAAATTTACACTGCCCACTTTTGCCTCTGGCCCCATCCTGTGGTCCCTGGAAGGTTGTCCAGAGAGGTCCTCAGGCTGAAAATGTTCCCCTCCCCAGGGCTTCTCACAGTGCAGTGAAGGCAGGATTGATGCTGCAAAAGTTCCCTACAGAACATGAGTGATGCATGGTTCTCAGCCCATCTTTCTGACAAATTTGTAACCCTATATGCCTTCATGGAAGATGCCTCAGATTTCTGAGTCAAAGCCTACAATACTGAGTAAAGCTTCTGTTTTGCCTTTAATGAAGACTTTTAATCAAGGGCTGTTTCTCAGCTCTGCAGCTAGAGCTTCTAAAAAGGAATCAAGTGTTGCCCACACATCATTATGCCGAGTTAGACACCTAAAAGAAGTTGCTTGCAATGCCACCACTTTAATTGACTGACCCAGCAGTTGCCACTCTTCACTTGCCATGTACCCTGCAGCTCTCTATTGATGCTTGCCAAAGCTTCGTTGAGACGGCTGCACTTGGAATTGTTTTTCCCCATTCAAATTTCTTCTCTGCTACTTTAAATAGACCGCTCTGTGGTCTTGTTTGGCACAGGAACATTTTGCAGATGTATATTAATAATTGCAGTAGCCTGGAGCACTCATTAAACTTGAAACCAGTATACATTTATTATCAGAATAGCAGAGTGTGCACCATTGGCTAAACAACAAATATGTCAAAATGATGCATTAGTAGAATTTTGCCTTTGTGATTTTTTGTTTGTTTGTTTATATCGTTGTTTTGGTTTTGGCTTGACTTGGCTGTCTTTTACTTGAGAGCATACAGTGTCTAGAAAAAAAATACAGATGGACACATAAGCTACAGAGCAAATTATTTCTGGAACAATCCATAGATCTGAGAAGAGAAGATCTGAAAATTTCTCATGTATTGATTTTTAAGGGGGAAACAACAATTGCATTATCAGCAGAAAGTTCTGGTAAAGTGCTGACAGTGGAGAAAGTCTAAAGTGCAGTAACCTAGACAAGTGGATGTTTACCCATCTTCAGCCCTGGTCAAGGGTGCAATACACTTTCTTTGTGCCAACTCTTTTGATGTCTATGTACTTCAGATCTTCATGAATTTGCATTATAAATATTTAAATAAAGTGTATTTGTCTCTGTGTACAGGTGTATATTTGTCAAGAGTAGGAACTGGTGTTGGGGAGCAATATGGAGCCACTGCCTCCAATACTAGCATTGCTACAGCTTACCTGGAGGGTGCTGGGGTGGAGCAGGGTAACAGCACTGATACTCTGGCAGAGTGCACTTGGTATCCCCACCAGTGCATCCACGCAGCCCTGACCTCACTGTCACACTGCCCAGGTAACAGCCCTGGGTGAAGAAAATGGATGCAACCCCCTCCCACAGCTGTGCTTTCCCCTGATTTGTTTAGGAAATTTACTTTTTAATTTGTGATGTGACAGACAATGACAACCTCCATTTAAAGAATTATAGCTTGTTTTAAGAGCAGGAACAATTTAAGAAAAGAGGCCCTCTGAAAAGTTCAGTGAATAAGGCGGGACAAGTGCAAGATAAAAGCCTCATCTGGAAGAGACACCAAAAGTCTGCTTACTCAAGACTTTTCCTGACCGATGGTGGATTTTTTATTTTCACAAGCACCTTATAATTATGTGTGTGAGCCTGAAAATACCCAGCCAATATAGTAACATGAGCCTTGAACGGGTAAATATTAGACATTTGCATTATAGGCTACCCTAAGTTGCCCTTTACTGTTTTAAAGCACCCACTATACTCACATAGTGGCTATTTCCCCCCCTTTTCTTGAGTATTTAATGGTAAGGAATGGAAACAGCCATAAAGGAATAGAAACACTGCTGTGCACACTACAGGTAGCTGGCTGGTTGGCCACCTAGGTTATAATTTAGGCCTAATTTCCCAATGTGTGCAGCTCAACATGAGGCCTTTTCAGAGTTTCTGGGCAGAAAAATATCAACCCGCAACCAGGAAAAAAATCTAATTGCTTGCCACAATTAGTTTCCAATTGCTTAGGTAGTCCTTTATATAGCAACCAGTTAAAAAATTTTTCCTTGATTGCCCAACAGAAAGGAAAATCTAAAGGTCAGGAACAAGGCTAGAAGGAGGGGTTAACACTTTTTGACATCCCTTGTTCACTGTATCCTTAAAATCCTTTTTTCTTTTGATACAAAAAATATGCCAGTCATTTAATTCCTGGTGTTCATACTAAATTTTCTGTTAATTTGACATTAACATAACCCAATATGCAAGTTCACACTCTCTCTGCAAGGAAGGGAGGTGGAATGACACTGCCTTTTCCTTCCCTTGGCCTAGCCCTCACATCCTCTCCACCAGTGTGTGGAGGGGGAGATTGGCTGGTGCTATGAGCCTCTCCCCCCAAAACTGCCCCACCTAAAAAGGAAGGCTGGCTCCAGGGCTGCCGGATAAGCTGTAGAAGGGAGGAAGTCTAGGACAGGCAGCAGATATTGTTAGCTCCTGACAGAACCATCAGTGGCCTGAGAAAACTGTTCGGATAGCCTCCTCTCATCTTCTCAGGGGCTACTTAAGACCTGAAGAAAGGGAGAGGCAAGGAAAACCAGGCTATGGAGCTTGTGCCATCAGTTGGCCTACAGCTCCATACTTTATATCATTTTTGTTTTGTATTTTAACATTGTAAGCTGCCATAGGAGCCTTGGCAGAAAGGTGATAAATAAATGCATTAAATAAATAAAAATGATGCTGGTATCAGGAGGGTGGCTGCATGGTTCTTACCCACCACACTGGCCACTACTTTTGTGTCAAACCTGTCAAATATTTCAGGTTATCATTTTATCAGAAAATAGCCTGTCTGAACATATGATGCTTCCTGATATTGAATCAAACCATTGGTCTATCTCATTTGGTATTGTTTGAGTAGCAGTGTAGACGACATTAGTTTTATTTGTATAAACCATAGGTTATTACAAAAAGTTTAAAACAAAGGTAAGCTAAATGAAACCATCACCTTTGCAATGGTAGAGAGAGATCTTAGGAGCTTTGCTCTGATCTTCTTGGCTGCAATAGCAAACAAAGCCACTTGCTTGGTATCATGTGGATCATTATCAGATAGCAGAATTAATATTTTCTCATATAATGTTCTGCCAGACATTGAATTTAACAGAGGGACTATAAATTTCTATCTAGCAGATGAATACAACTCACATACCAGCATATAATGAACAATATTCTCTATTTGTAGGGCTTCACAAATACATAAATGCTGAGTAATTGGCAATTTAGCATATCTTCCATCTAAAAAAGCAGAAGCCATTGTCTGACAGCATAACTCATTAAATGCTTTCCTTAAAGGAAATAATGTCAATGTATAAAGGTAGGGGGATAAACATCTAGTGTCTTTAAGGCTGCTATACCATCGGCTAAATCCTGATAACTAAATAGTCCTTCTATCCTGTTGCATCCATAAAATATAGCGAGTCCCGAAATTTTACTTTAATGTCCCACTCCTGAAGTAATGAATTCACTGACAAAGAGTACTGAGCAAGTTTTCCAACAGTGTCATGGGACCAACCTCCTGTATAATTTTGTTCTTGGAAACATAATTTTGCTATATGATGGTCAGGCATATCCAGCAGTCTTTTAAGATATAAAAACTGGGCTTTATTTGCCCTCACAGCAATTGAGGGTAGACCCGCTTCAGTGCAGAGCAAAGCAGCTGGAGTATTTGGGGCTAGAGCTAAAATATATCTTAAGAATGTATTTTGGATAACTTCTAAATCTTCTAGCCCATCCTAACTCCATATTTCCACACAATGAAGAAGGTGAGTGAGCACTTTCCCTGAAAATATTTTTATTACTGGTGATACCAAATATCCACCCTTCCCTGTAAAAAAAGAATAACAAGCTTGCATTGATCAAATTATTGTTAACTTGACTGCAGCTTTATGACACTGCCAAGAAAGTGTTTCCAAAAAGTGGATCCCTAAATACTTAAAGGAAGAGCTTTGCATAATAGGCTGGCCATCTAGGGTCAATTTATGTTTTCTTGGTCACTTAGCAAACACTACTATTTTAGTTTTGGAATAATTAATTTTAAGATACTCACTTTTACAATATTCTCCAAACCTCCTCAATAATCTGCATGTCCCTATTTGGGTGGACAATAGAAGAACCATATCATCTGCATATAAAAGGATGGAAATTTTGCGATCCTCTATAAACAAGGGGAAATAATGAGGAGCTGTTAAATCCTCCACAAGGTTGTTAATATAAACGCTGAATGAAAATGGTGCCAATAAACAACCCTGTTTCACTCCCCTAGTCATGTTGATCTTCCTTATCAATGTTCCAAGTGATCTATACGAACCTACATCCTTGTATTTGTATGAAGTTCTTTAATGAGGAGTAAAAATATTTTATGTATATTGATTGTTTTTAATTTGCTCCATAATCTTGATCTGTTCATCATGTCTATGGCAGATGAAAGGTCCACAAAAGCTGCATGTAGTTGTTTGTTAGGCCCACATAATGATTTCTGAATTAAATGTTGCAAACTAAAGCACTGATCTATTGTGCAAAAACCTTTCCTGAACCCTGCTTGTTCAGGAGATATAATTTAATTGAGTTCAGCCCAATCATGGTGTTTGTTCAATTAAATATATAGAATAAAGTTTGGAGCTTATATCTAGCAAACTGATTGGTCTATAATTACTGGGATCAGTTCTGTCTCCCTTTTTGAAAGCAGGAAATACAATGCTGTTTTTCCATCCTGGTGGCATCCAGCCTTTAGCATTGATATCAGTGAAAAGTTTAGCGAAACGTTTAGCTAAGCCCACCAATCCATATTCAGTTTGAATAGTTCTGGAGGGAGCACATCTTCACTAAGTGCCTTATCACTAACTAACTGTCTTATCAAATCTTTAACTTCTTTTACCACCACAGGAGGCCACTCAGGCAGATCTTGCAGCATATGCTTAGTGCCTATTTCTAGGTCTATACATTCTTCAGAGGTTCCAAAAATGGTCTGGAAATGCCTGACCTATCCATAGGGTGTGATTTGAGATTCTGCTCTCATTTGCACTTCTCTATTCTTGTGCTATTAGATCCCAGAATCTATTTTCATTCTTTTGAACCAGAGCTTGGAAAAGTTACTTGTTTTGAACTACAACTCCCATCAGCCCAATCCAGTGGCCATGCTGGCTGGGGCTGATGGGAGTTGTATTTCAAAAAAGTAACTTTTCCAAGCTCTGCTCTGAACATAGGCTTGCCCCAAGTCCTTCCATAATTGTATAGCATATTTAATCTTCTTTTTTCTCAAGAGATGATGATATAAATACCATTTTACAACTAAGTTACTTGTATTCTGATTATTAGGGTGATGCCTACTTTCCTTAGTCAACCTCATTAATTCTTTCCTGACTTGCCTGCATTCTTGATCAAACCCTAATGTTATTGGGACATTACCAATTTTGGGGGCTTTGGACGTTTTGTACAGGTAAGGTTCCAATATTTTTACTATACTTAAATAATTGTTCATAATATCTTCTAGAGCAGCCTTTCCCAACTGGTGTGCCTCCAGATGTTGTTGGACCACAACTCCCATCAGCCTCAGCCATTGGCAATGCTGGCTGAGGCTGATGGGAGTTGTGGTCCAACAACATCAGGAGGCACACTGGTTGGGAAAGGCTGTTCTAGAGTACATACCACCTTAGTTCTATGCTGAGTCAATTCCGATCCATATAGGAATTCATGAATTTCCTGTTCTAAATCTAATGACCATTTAAGTTGTCTTTGACCTACTATCATTCTATACTGTTGATGGCTTCGCTGGTTAACTTTGAGCCCACTTTCTATTAGGATGGTCATTATTACTGGAAAATGATCACTCTCTGTCTGCTTTCCAGTCTTGTAATTGACAATTTGTGGTAAACAACTAGGCGATATAAATATATAATCAACTATACTCTCTCTTCTGTTATTCAAAAAGGTATAATAGCCCTCGGTCTTATTTAAACTACTTTCATGTAAGTCCATTAAATGAAATTTATAAACAGTTTTCAACAGCTGTCGCCCAAAAGGGTTCAGAGTTGTGTCCATTGAATTATGCGCCATTGGGAAGGTATCTCCCATAGTTCCTCTTTTCCTGGGAGAAAATCTGAGCCAACACGAGTATTAAAATCTCCACATACCATAAGATCTGTACCACTATAGTGGGATGTTACACTATCAAGAGCTAAAACTAACATATGCCACCAAGTGGCAGTGGCTCTCCAGGGTTTCAGGCAGAGACATTTCCCATCACTTGGTACCTGACTCTCTTTTAAATACATATGCCAGGGATTGAACCTGGGACCTTCTATATATGCTGTATAACTGAGCTTTCTAAATAATCTCACCTGTTTAACAAAATGTTCAGGGACAGCACCTCCAGGACCTGGAACCTTTATTTATTTTATTATATACCGCCCTTTTCCAAAAGACCACAAGGTGGTTTACAATATAAAAACAACATAGTAGCCACAAAGCGAAAGCTCATTGTAACACAGGAATTGGGAGGACAAAGGATGCACCTGAGTTATAGGGGTTCTGCGTTAGAATGAACGCTGCTTACTGTATACAGTATTTTACTCAGGGGACATTGTCATACCTGTCATATATCTGAATCTGCAATACAGTGAGCTGCATTACAATGAGTTTCCACTGTACTTAAGAATCCAAAAGTCTGATGGAAGAGGTGCTTCTTCACATGTTTCCTTAAAGAAAACAATGATGTGGCTTGGTGCACCTCAATAGGGAGAACGTTCCACAGAGGTGGAGTTGCCTCTTCAAGGGTGTTGTGTTTGTTTTTAAATGAAGGGAGTATCCACATATACTCCTGTACATACATGTAGAAGTACATATGGCTTCAGTTCCGCACACTTTTATGTGGTTATGTTTGGTGACTTCCTCTGGTGAATTCCATGGAGCATGAACATGAATGGAACATGAACCGTGAATGAAGATTACACAGGTCCTAGATCATTAAGCAACTTGATATGTTATCAAACTTTCTTTGATAACATATTTCTCAATAGATGCGAAGAATAACATAAAATGACACTTACAACTTGAAATAATTGCTTCTAGAGGATAATGGGATAATGGATTGAAGTGAGTGTGCATATAGATGAACCTAAACTAAAATTGAGTTACAAGTGTGTGAGGATGACACAAAGAATGAAAAGGGATTAAAGAAAACAATTTTCCCTTTCCTTTTTCTCTTATCCCTTCCTGTTTTTCCTGTCCTGTGCTTGGTACAAACAGTGTTTGCTATCAGGATACATACGAGAAATAATAAATATGTTCCTATTTGCCTTTTTAAAAAGCTGTTCATCTTCACATTTAATCATTATAACACATCTAGAGAAACCCCAGATTGTGATCATTGACTAGTATATATAGGAACATAGGGAGGTGCCTTATATTGAGTCAGACCCATTGGTCCATCTAGCTCAGTATTGTCTATATTGACTGGCAGCGGCTGTCCAGCTTTGCAGGCTTGGGACATTCCCAGCCCTACCTAGAGACACCAGAGACCTTCAACCTGCAAGGCAGATGCTCTACCACTGAGCTACAGGCCTTCACTTATGGTTCTGTGGACTACCACTACAAAACCATATAATCACAACTCAGTCTTCTTTTGATTCACCCAGTTACCACATCATCATCTTTTTAGTAACCCAAGAGAATGACTTCTTCTGCAGTGTCCACTACTAGGTAGTTTCTGCCTTATCTTTTATTTATTAATCTCAAACCTTACATTTTTCTTTTGTCCTGCATATCTTACTAAGATTTCAGACATCCCTAGACAAGGATCATGTGACTTCTATGTCATATGTGTGGTGATGTGTATTAAATGGTGTAATGTAGTGTGTTTTCAGCTGGCATGAGCGCTTTGAAAAGTAGGCTGGGACTCATTCATATGCATGGATATATCCAGTGTGCTGTAACCTCAGCAGCAGATCAGGATTGAGGAACTGGTGTCCCTCCAGATGTTGCTTCCATCTTTCCTGACCATTGGCCATACTTTCTAGGAATGATGGAAGTTGGAATCCAACAATATCTGAAAAGGCACAAGTTCTTTACCACTGATAAAGATGTTTCAAGCATCTGCTTTTCTATTTATATCAATTTACCTGTCTGTAAACTACATAGAAACCTATTTTGGAATTAAGTGGATAACAACAACAATAACAACAACAACAACAACAACAACAACAATAATAATAATAATAAAGCTAGTCTTGTCATGCCCCAACAGAATTCAGAAACTGCTATACGCTATACCCTTCATCCAAATAAGCATTTTCAATCTAACACATGTGCACACATACATATATTATAGAAACATATACAAATAAAATACCACACTTAAGGAAATCTTGTCTAGCTGTTCACACTAAGGTGACAAGTGAAACAAAGCTCATATCTTGTAATTTTTTTGTGCATATAAGCGAAGCAATTAATTCTGTGTAGAATCTTTAGATAAATGTGTTACGTTTAAACTCTGAGCAAGACAGATCTTCCTTGTCAGTGAGCCATATTCAGAATCCAGAAGCTAATATTCTTGATTTACTTACATGGTGTAAAACTTTAAGAGCATATAACCTGTCTATACCATTGTAAATAACCCTTTTTATGCCCTTGACAATTTTGATGTATGCTCTTCTTACATTCTGCAATTGTTGTTGGAGTATTTGCTTGACCAAAACATTTAAATAGGATTCTGCGCATTCCTCCATTTTGAAATTAGGCTACTTAAAATTTTGATTTAAATGATATACTCTTTTTGAGTAAAAGCCATGATTAGGCAGTAGATGGATGACTGAGACTCTAATGTTGTGACTGTTAGGAACTAAAGCCAAATTACTTTTATGACTTGGCTTTTCATTGTACAATCTCTCTGAGTAAGAACAGATGGTTAACTCCCCTGTTCCTTTTTTTTGCCAGATATAATAAATTAATAAACTTAGATTAAACTCCACCCACTCATTACCTTATTTTTTAAATTAATTATGTTTACTACAGGGATGTAGTAAACAGCACAGCGAAACCATGAAAATACTTGGTTACTGTCAGCAGTTAGAATGATTATGGAATGTGCATTTCTCCAGTGATTATGAAAACAATGTTCTTAGTGACTCTCAGGTCTAATTCATTTCAGTTTAAACTATATCAGTATGATAGCTACTCCACCTGGCAAACTCTTTCTGAGTGCAGCAGCTTTTCTCCCAGACATCTGGCTATTTTTCAATGTCACAGAGGGCATCTCATAGACAGGAAAGCATAATTCCCTTTTGCACAGAGAGCAAGGTATACTCCCTTCTTGCACATCACTTAGGCATTTGATGAGCCACAGTGAAGGGCAAACTCTTCAAAGACAGCAGACTAATTTTAATGGCCTGTTTTAACTGAGTCTGCCAAATGGATGTTTGAGATTAACTTGACTTCAATTGGAGCACATTCATAACCAAGACCAGTTGTGCTCCCAATGATGTCATTGGGAACATACCTAGAGCCTCCCTTGCCACGGCCAGCACTGGGTACGTTTTGTTATGTTGAAAAGACAGTGCCATGCTCAGAGTTCATAAAAAGGAAAGATATCTGGATCTATGAGGTGAGCCTTTGCACATAAAAGAGTTGTCATATGGCAGGCCAGCTCCAGACACTCTTGGATGAGACCAATTATCTGGATCCATCTCAGTCAGGTTTCAGGCCTGGTTTTGGCACAGAAACAGCCTTGGTCACCCTGTATGATGACCTCTGTCGGGAGAGAGACAGGGGGAGTGTGACTCTGTTGATTCTCCTTGATCTCTCAGCGGCTTTCAATACCATCAACCATGGTATCCTTCTGGGAAGACTGGCTGAGTTGGGAGTTGAAGGGACTGCATGGTGGTGGTTCCGCTCCTACTTGGCAGGTCGGCTCCAGAAGGTGGTGCTTGGGGAACATTGCTCGCCACCCTGGACTCTCTAGTATGGGGTTCTGCAGAAGTCAGTTCTGTCCCCCATGCTGTTCAACGTCTACAGGAAACCGTTGGGTGCAGTCATCCGGAGCTTTGGAGTGTGTTGCCATCAGTATGCTGATGACACACAGCTCTATTTCTCCTTTTCATCTTCTTCAGGTGAGGCTGTCAATGTGCTGAACCAGTGCCTGGCTGCGTCAATGGACTGGATGAGGGCTAATAAACTGAGGCTCAATCCAGACGACTGAGATGCTGCTAGTGGGTGGTTCTTCTGACCGGATGGTGGATGTCCAGCCTGTCCTGGATGGGGTTGCACTCCCCCTGAAGGAACAGGTTCATAGCTTGGGGGTTCTCCTAGAACCATCTTTGTCATTTGAGGCTCAGGTAGCCTCGGTGGCACGGAGTGCCTTCTACCAACTTTAGTTGGTGGCCCAACTACGTCCCTATCTGGACAGGGATAACCTGGCTTCAGTTGTCCATGCTCTGGTAACCTCCAAACTAGATTACTGCAATGCACTCTAGGTGGGGCTGCCTTTGAAGACGGTCCGGAAACTGCAGCTTGTGCAAAATGCAGAGGCCAGATTGATAACAGGGATCAGACGGTTTGAACACATAAAACCAATTCTAGCCCACTTGCAATGGCTGCCTGTATGTTTCCAAGCTCGATTCAAGGTGCAGGTTTTAACCTATAAAGCCTTACACAGCTTAGAACCACAATACCTGATGGACCGCCTCTTCCGACATGAACCCACCTGTACACTACACTGGACATCTAAGGCCCTCCTCCGGGTGCCTCCTCCGAGGGAAGCTGGGAGTCTGGCAACAGGGGAGAGGGCCTTCTCAGTGGTGGCCCCCAAATTATGGAATGATCTCCCTGATGAAGTGTGCCTGGCACCAACACTGTTATCTGTTCAGCGCCAGGTCAAGATTTTCCTCTTCTCCCAGGCATTTTAGCATGTGTTTTTAAATTGTTTTTTATTTTTTTTAAATTGTGTTTTTAAACTGTTTTTTGTGTTTTAAAATTTGTATATTTGTTTTTAATTCCTGTAAACCGCCCAGTGAGCTTCAGCTATGGGGTGGTATATAAATGTAATAAATAAATAAATAAATATGGAATAAGTTGTGCATTCAGTTGTGTTCAAATGATCACCACACCACTGTTTGTATCAGTTTCATTTCTGAGAATATGAGTTAGCATATATATTTTACAAATAGGCAATCTTTTTTTTTAAAGGTTCTGGACACTAAATGATGAACTCTTTGGCTTTGCTAATATTGACTAGGAACTAAGCATTTCCCCATAATATTGTAAATTAGAATTCATATTGGATGTTTTGGTTCTGACTATAATATTTAAAAAATGATCTGGCTGGAGTGATTGACCTGATTTTACATGACACAGTCAAACTGTGGCTGAGTGAGACTGTGCAAATGCGCAGGCTACAGCCACTTTGCTCCTCCACAGTCCTTTTACTGTCACACCAAGCTAAGCCAAGGTTTGTTCTTGGCTACAGCCCTTGGTTAGTGAGGAGAGAGCTTAATCATGAGTCCTGGTTCAGATTAAATGGTCCTCTACCAGAGCATGCATATTTGCATGGTCTTACTAAATCATAGTTTGCTTTACTGTGTCACATAAGAACATAAAAGAGCCTGCTTAATCAGGCAAATGGTGTATCTAGTCCAGCAGCCTGTTCTTGCAGTGGCTGACCAGATTCCTATGGGAAGCCCAGAAGGAAGATCTGAGCACAACAGCTTTCCAGTAACTGGCATTCAGAGGTATCCCACTTCCAACAGTTGGTGTGCAAACCAGCTTGTTAACTGATGTGAATTACGAAACTGATATGGAATATGTTTTTAGTCTATATTTTCTGAGTGATATTAGATAGGAAAATAATGAACGTGGTGATTTTTTAAAGAAAGGATGATTGTCTCCATATTTTGGACAACTTTTACTTTTCTTGATATGAACAATCTCAATTCGATCCCATTTAAAATAAATAAATAAATGAATCCAATTGATATTGAAGGAATGCAGTTCCAGCAGTCCTCAGAACCCCAGGCGATCACTTGTCCTTAGAGAACTGTCTGGTGGGAACCTTAATCAAGGGTTCAGTTGCCCATTTCATCAGAGGATGCCATTCTGTTTTATTTTACATCCCATGTTTTCTTTCCTGTCTATTTTTACCCCCATCTCCTTCTTTCCCAGTCTGTTTTCTCATATATCTTTCCTCCTCTCTCTCTCCTTATACAGTTTCTTTTCCAGCCAGCCTTTACACCCCTCTCCCTGTTTCTGGGTTGACAACCCCAGACCCTTCCATTTCCCCCCGCCTTGTTGCCCTTGCTGAGGCAGCACAAATTCCCTTTTGTAGCTCACTTCTTTTCCCTCTACCTCCTCTATCTTTACTCATAAATCTCTCCTCACACTCCAAACACTGCTTTCTGCATTCATCCTCTTCTCATTCCTATCCTCCTGTTCCTTCTCTCTGCCGGGACCTGGTTCCTTTAGCTCAATGTGATGCTGTAGATAAGCCAAGGTGTGGCTCAGTGGGTTTTCCAAACCTGATATCATAGCTCAGGTCTCTCCTCCTTAATTATGACCAGTAGCAAAGTACATACCTGCAATCCTCTCCCTGGGAACTGGAAAATTTGCCTGCTCATGCTAAGAAATGGCTAGTGTTATGTGTGAGTGTGGCCAATAATGTCACCAAAAGCATGCAATGTCAGGCCAGCAAAAGCATGCTTAGCATCAATAGCAGCCAGCGGGTGAGAGCGAGGTGAGCTGGGGCTCTTACCTTGTTTCCCAATGTGGAGATTGCTGCCAGTAAGTAACAGGGAGACGGTAACGGGGAGGTTGACGCAGTACAGGTGCAGCATCTGGAGTGTCAGATTGGCCCTCTACCTGCACCATGCTGACTTCCCCACTGCCTCGCCCCTCCCCCTCTCTGCTCCTGGCAGACACCTCCTTGTTGGGAAGCCAGGTAAGCAATGCAGGCTCACCTCACCCTGCTGGCTGCTACTGCTTAGCATGAATTCCCAGCATAAGGAGAGCGGTGAAAAAGCCAGTCTACCCAGACAATCTCCTTCTGGAGGCTACATCAGCGTTTCCTTTCTTTTCCACCAATATATTTTTAAAGGGGTGGGGAACGAGTATAGCTTGCAAGCCAGTTTGGCAAAGCATATTGTTAAGAAACAGCATGTGGATTTTAATGAAAGTTCTTAATGCATCTACTCAGCAGTTTATTCTAAGGCTGCAATCCTATATTCACTTACCTGGGGCTTTCTCCCAGGTAAGTGGGTATAGGATTGAAGCATTAGAATAAACAAGGAGGACAAACAATATATATATATATATATATATATATATATATATATACACACACACACATACACACAATTTCTACACACAACCCAGGATGGCTTACAACTATTAAAATTATAATATTACCATAAAATCCACAATGTCAACTAAAGTATCTTGTAGGAAGGTGGATATTTTACCATTCTTTTTTAATTAATGAGAAAAGAAATTGCATTTGAAAATTATCAAAGGGGAGAGAAAATATTGGTGAAATTTTCACGGGTGGGATGCAGGGTTTTACTGTGTTTTCCTTACTTTAATGATGGCTGAAGGGTGTTAGTGTCATTTCTTTTATCTCATCAGTGGTCTATGATCTGCAGACTTCCCAGGTGCTCATGCTTCAATTAAAACCCAGGGGAAGACAGCTCCTTCCTTTTTCAGATCAGGAAGTGTGTGCGACCAGGAGTGGCCTCCAAAGTACTAGATATGTGTACTGGAAATATACACACAGCACCCTCCACCAACCTGCAATGGCAGAGCAAACTCAAAGCCCAGGGGAAGACAGCTCCTTCCTTTTTCAGATCAGGAAGTGTGTGCAACCGCGAGTGGCCTCCAAAGTACTAGATATGTGTACTGGAAATATACACACAGCACCCTCCACCAACCTGCAATGGCAGAGCAAACTCAAAACCCAGGGGAAGACAGCTCCTTCCTTTTTCAGATCAGGAAGTGTGTGCGACCGGGAGTGGCCTCCAAAGTAGATACGTGTACTAGAAATATACACACAGCACCCTCCACCAACTTGCAGTGGCAGGGCAAACTCAAAACACTGTACCCCCAAAATTCTAAATGCATTCTAAAGTGCCCTAAGAATGAAGGAGAATAATGGAAGCCCCTTTAGCAGGTATTGTGACCCAGGATGGGAGGGGAGATACTGATGAAGGTGACATTGACTTTGAGGACTGGGGCAATGAGTTGAGGGAGGGGGCGAGCTGTGTGGAGAATTCACAATGTGCCCAGTCGCCTGGCTGGAGCACAACCTGAACTGTCAGAGACCGCCCTGTCAAAGACTGCTCCAAGAAAACACACCCCTTGCTTGTGCCGGAGTCTCTGCCTTGTCAACCTGATGTTTCCCATCTGAGCTCTCCACAGCTTACCACATTTGAACAGATAGATAAGCCTCACCAGTCAGATGGGGAGATGGAGATCCAGCCCCCCTTGCGCCACACTCAGAGGTTTCAGAGGCACGAAGTTCAGCAGTCAAAGCTGAAGATAAGCAGTTGTTTACGCACGAAAGCAAGCCTACTTAAAGGGGCTCGGGGAGGGGTTTGTTGCTGAGTCAATGTCTCTGGGCTGCGAAGACCAGCTTAGTCAGCGTTAGTGAGGACAATAGTTCCTAGAAAGCATAGATAGATTGATGAGTCGCAAAGCTTTTGATGTACCTATTACTTTAATAAAAAGAGAAAAACTCACAGAACTGAGTGCGTCTGCGTTCATCGGCTTCGGGCAGGACAGCAGGAGGAAGAAAACTTTTGAGAAATTGGATGATAGGTTTCAGTATAGCATGAGAGTAAACCAGTCAGGGCCAGGACAGACCTGAGGTAGGTGGAAGAAGGCAATCTTCTTCTCCAGCACAATTTTTCCCCCTCCTTTGCAGGAAAGATGCCTCTCATTTGTGGAAGACTGAGTTCCTCCTGCTGTCTGAGGCTGCACACACACTATACATTTAAAGCACATGCCCCCCCAAATAATCCTGGGAACTGTAGTTTGTTAAGTGTGTTTGGAGTTGTAGCTCTGTGAGGGGTAAACGACAGTTCCCAGGATTCGTTTGTGTGTGTGTGTGTGTGTGTGTGTGTGTGTGTGTGTGTGTGTGTAATGTGCTTTATATGAATGGTGAGTGCCAGGCTGAGTGTGAGGAAACGTGGGGACATTTCTCATGGTGTAAAAATCATGCATGTCAAACTTGCCCTCTTCAGCAGTGGCCTCGTCATCCTCTCTTTCCAGAATCATGTGTAGCAGTATATTAGACTATGAATTGGTAGTATGCATGTCATATATACATTGTTTTATGAGGTAGGAAATGTCCAAAAATCTCAATAGTATTCCATCTAGCCTAGCTAGCATTTTCTCAGCAATTAGTAATTGTTTAAAAAATGGTGCAAGAAACTTTGAAGTAGACAGTATGAATAGTATTTGTATTTGCAGACAAATGGAATACTTGGGTGCTTAGTTGTTGTTGGAGACCACTGAAACCTTTCTGGAGAGAGTGAAAGCTTGAGGGCAGCTGAGAGTGACAGCTGATTCTGAGTGCAAGCAGAATGTAATAAATGTGTTGTGAAGAAAATTAAGGCAATTTCTAAGTACAAGTCTGGTTCACTCTCATCTTGGCTATGAATCCTTTACGAATGCTTGCTGAGGTCTCCTAAGTGACTAAAATAAATAACTGAAAAGGATTTGTGAGGCTGCTGGTATGGCTAATCTAAGCATCTTTTGACACACTGAAGCACTTTTTAAATAGTAGGGAGTGATGAGCAACACCACTCATCTCCGTCCCGGGTTTCCGTGGACTGAGTCAGAATCACCCGTGCACTTTCACACAGTTGTGGGTGTATTCATGTGCATATTTACATGAATATTTGCCATAGCAAGGTGGTGTGGGTGGGGTAGTGTTGTTGATCTGGCTTCCCAATGCTGCATGTCACTGACATGTCTGCACCAAAATAATAATAATAATAATAATAAATTTTATTTTTCAGCCGCCTATCTATCCGGGTTAGGGACACTCTAGGCGACGAACAACAAGAATAAAAACAATACATATACATCAACATAATCAATTTTAAACTAAAAAACCATTCGTCAATTCAATTATAACATAAAATTAATCTATCCCAATCTTATAGGCCTGCCTGAACAGCCAGGTCTTCAAGGCTCGACGATAGCTGGACAAGGAGGGAGCATGTCTGAGATCAAAAGGGAGGGAGTTCCAGAGGGTGGGGGCCACAACAGAGAATGCCCTCTCTCTGGTCCGCACCAGCCTAGCTGTTCTCACCAGTGGGACCGAGAGAAGGTCTTGGGAGGCTGATCTCGTCAGGCGGCACAATCGGTGATTCTGGAGGCGTTCCTTCAGATATACTGGGCCGAAACCGTATAGGGTTTTAAAGGTCAACACCAATACCTTGAATTGGGCCCGGTAGACAACTGGTAACCAGTGAAGATGTAATAACACTGGGGTGATATGATCCCAGCGACGGCTATGCGTAAGCAAACGCGCCGCCACATTCTGTACCAGCTGTAATTTCCGGACTGTTTTCAAGGGTAACCCCACGTAGAGCGCATTGCAGTAGTCTAAGCGAGAGGAGACCAGGGCATGTATCACCTGAGGGAGCAGATGAACAGGAAGATAGGGACGCAGTCTCCATATCAGATGTAATTGATACCAAGCTGCCCGGCTCACTGCTGTAATCTGAGCCTCCATGGACAGCTGGGAGTCAAGTATGACCCCAAGACTGCGGACCTGGTCTTTCAGGGGTAGACTTACTCCATCAAGCATCAGGTCAGTAATCCCTAACTTCCCTTTATCTCCCACAAGTAATACCTCAGTCTTGTCAGGGTCCAGCTTCAGCCTATTCTCTCCCATCCATCCACAAAAGGAAGAGAGGGAAGGGCAATGCCGCAGGGAGCTCAGTATAGGTGCAGTGGCAGAGCCAATCTGAGACTCCTGACACTGTGTCTTCACTCCGCTGAGATCTCCGTTGCTTTGACCCTCTCTCTCTCTCAGTAACCAGCAGTCCTGTGTGGTGTTGGAAAGTCAGATCAGCAATGCAGCCCTGCCTGACCTGCCCTGCTGGCTGCTACTGTATGTATATAGGTATATACAGAAACAGCATTTATTCCAAGCTACTTAGAGTTAATAGATTCTAAACACTCCACCAGCCACTGAATGAACACTACATACTCACCCACAAGCTTGCTTCCCAGACTTCAGCTCCAGATGCATAAGCTCTGAAAAGAATCTTGCTTTCCCAGCACTCCTGGTGCCTGGCTCCATGCTGCAGCAGTACTAATGCTCAGGGAAGAGAGAGAGAATGGTCATTTCTTCCCATTGACTACAGTCGAGGTTCAGTTCAAAACTCAGTGCTGACTTCTGACTGCAGGAACCTGGGTGGGAGAATATGCACTCAGTTTCTGGTTCCTGTGGTGGTCCTGAGAGTGGGTTGTTGGCTTCTCAGTAAATGTGACATTAATTGTGAGGCAGGTACTTTGTGAAGCAGTGTGCTATCTACTGCATGGATCTGCAGCCAAGATACCTCCATTATTGCAAGTATCATGTAATCATAGTAATTATTTTAGACTGCAGTTCTTGGATTCACTGACTGTGAAGCTAACCATGTGGAAAAACAAAACTGTGAAGTAACATGAACACTCTGTTTATCAGTATTGTCCAACGTTTCCATCTTCAAATACATCAAGCCTGTTACTTTATAAAGAGGAAATTACGTAGCAACTACAGGTTGCAAGTGTAGGCGGTGTTACTATTGCCCAATCTCAAGCCTGGTAACCAAGAAAGGGTATCCTGTTTCTTAGAACAAGCTTTAAGTCTTTCAGGAGTGCAGGAGTTCTTCCAAGGCACACAGAACAAATTACTAGTTTGGAAATATGTATTGTGGTTTGTATCTCACAATTCTATCGCTCTGGGAATAACAAGGAGTTTTGTTGCCCTTAACCTTTTCTAAACTTGTGTGAGCATACCAAAATCATTTGTATGAGATCACTATCCTAATTAACACTTGTATATAGCCCCAATTTTTTCAGGAGTCCATGGTTGTAGAATTGCAAGGTATTTGGATTATAGTAATTGAGAAATGCTTTTTAAAAAAACCTGTGAGCTTCAGAATCTCAAAAGCCTTACGTGTTCCTAATGGCGTTGCCATTGTTGGGGGATAATTTTGTTGCACTGTTATTTACCTTCTGAAATCAAAATATTTTGTTGACAAAACCTGTTCAGAGGCATCGCCATCTGCGTTCCAGTGAAGAACAGATGTACGATAACAAGAAAATAAATAAAAGAAATCTACTGATTGTTTTTTCAAAGTAAATAAGATAGAATTCCAGTGATATTTCGGCCAACATTATCCTTCCATTTATAGAGTATACACAGGTTTGGTCCCACCATTAGGCAGAGTGATGCAGCTGCCCCAGGCAGCAGATGCTGAGGGGCAGAGAGTGGACAAGACTGTGGGAGCCATGCAGCCTGTCCTTTGCCCCCTAAACTAGTCTGTTGTCCTCAGGTAGAGTCCTATTGCCAGTGTTAGAGTTAACTACTAGTCTGGTGGGCTTTTGTACATGGAATCGGAGATATGCCATCTCCTTTGCCTCAGGCAGCAAAATGTCTTGGGCTAGCCCTGATGACCAGCTACCACAGAAAACAGCAACTCTGGCTTTGCTCCTTGAGAAGAACTTGATAAACTGGAAGATAGGATAACTGTGCAGGATCAAGGACTGCCAGAATTTGTGAAGGAGAAAGCCAACACAACCCCAGCAGTCTTCAGGGTAAAGCGTGGAGAAACATCCAAAGGAGAGGGCAGCAGTGCAAGGTCAGGAGGAGGTATCTTTCAATAAAGGGAAGAAGCTGCGGAGGGGTGGGGTGGATCTTTTCCTCTAAGATCATGGAGAGTGGCTGCTTTCTGGGTGAGGGAATGGCAGTTCCAAAAAGAGTGGGAGAAGGGAAAGGAAAGGCAGCAAATGCAGATGAGATTGGGAGCCAGAGAGCCAGTGGGTCTCGGATACTAGAAACATGCTTAACGTTCCTTATTTAGCTTAGATGCTTCCCTGTATGGTTTTACAGGCACATCTAATTATTCCCTTTACCTCTTGCTGTATTGATTTGGCTTCAGTCAGATGTTTCGTCTTTTATTTAAAGCAATGGTTTAATGCTCTTAAATTGGCTACCTTCACTTTCCTTTGGATAATTCTTTGGACAGTTATTATTTTGTTCTTCATTTCCTCCACCATTATATATTATCCCAGGGTGTAAATTCTCTTGTCCAAGCTCAGTTAGATGTCATATGTGCTCAGAAGCCACCCTGCCTGCGTATACTTAGCTAAATGGGAAATCATGGGTGCAAACAGGGCTATTCCTCTGCATGCCTCCGTAGGGCATGACATACAGTCTGCAATAGTGCTGATTAGTTGTTTGGGAGAGGAAGTAGGGTAGGGCTGTGCTTTGCATTTGGCCAAGGCCTGAGCCATACTGGGCCTTTGGGGAGGCATTTGGGCCTTAGCTGAGTCGGGTTGAGATAGCCCTGGATCTCTACGAGTCAGGTATGGCAGCCCAGAGTGATCTGGGGCTATCAGGAGATGGGGTGTAGGACAGAAAGAAGAGGTAAGCGTGTGCAGGAAGGAAGAGAAAAAAAAGGAAAAGGGGGCACCTCTTTGCAGGGAAGGTCTTTCTTGCCTAACCACTTCTCCTTCCTGCCCAGCCTCCCCAAGCCCCACCACCAAATCCCCTTCATGAAGTGGCTTCCCTACATGCAGGAGAACTGCACACAAAAGAGCAGTGTCCCACAGTATGGAATCCTCTTGCTTATGAGCTGATAAGCAGGAAGATTTGTCCTGTGTGGTGCTGGTTGCTGCTCATTTGTGGATAGCTTCCCTGCCTGAAGAGAAGCTGCTCACAAAGGAGCAACGATCAGCAACACACAGGATAGAATTGTCCTGCTTACCTTTTGGTCCATCCTGCGCATGCTGGTTGCACTTGCTTGCTCTCAGTCGGGAGTGGGGAGGGAAGGAGATATGGCATCTCCTTCTTCTGCCTGACCATATTTTTAAATTTGTTTTTAAAAAAACTTAGTCCCACCCCCAAATAGCTTCACAGATGGATCTGGGGCAGGGCAGGTGGTCCCCTCTTTGGGACAGGGCGGATTGGCCCTCTCCAGGGTCCACAGATCAGGGTAGATAGGGAGGATTGTGCACAGCCTGTGAGTAGGGGCTCATTTAGTCTTCCCAACCAAATAGCCAATTGGCACAATTGTAAGCAATTTATCTGATGGCATTATGCACACACTCTGTCTCTTAAATTGGAGTTTCTGTGTATGTTACTATTAAAATAGGCACCCCCAGACTCAGGCCTAGGAGCAAGTTCGCACAATATGTTCTGCATGCTTTGAATTCATTAATTCAGTATACATGCCAAACAGTATGGGGAAAATAAAAATTTGATGACATTTCAATTTCTAATTTTGGAAGTGAAATTTGATTTTGAGTATTGAATGTTGTTTTGAAATACAGATATTCATTAGTTTAATGAGTAAAATCAACACACAAAAATTTAATGCTATAACATGTCAGCTGCTGGATGCCAACAAATGCTGTTTCCTGCTGCATCATCATCAGTCACTGCCAAATACTGCCATTTTCTCATATCATTTTTTTCCCCAACTTCTGACTCCTTATGCCATGGGCCAGCTGACATTTTTTAGCTCTTCTGTGTGATCACATCTGAAGATACACAAGGGAGTGGAGAAAGCTCAGTGTAAATCAGGCGGACTGTACTGTACACATGGTGAGCTGGCAGACATCTCTTCTCCTTGCCCAGCATTACCCTCATGAAAATGCTGCCAGGTCACTGGGTATATAGTCTGGTCCATGGTGACTTTTCACTATGCAGTTGTATGTGATCACCAAGAGAAACAGTACAGTTTGTGGAACTGACCCAAGTGACACAATGCAAAACTTATCAGGGTTCAGAAAATGATGTCTAAATATAGAACAAAGGAGAGCATTACTCCTCATCTTAGTTTGAGTAAAACTTCATTGTACCTGATGAAAATGGACCTGATGAAGAATAAATAAGTTTGACGTGTTGGGGATTATTCTTTACCAATACACTATTCTATGCTGATTTGCGAGCTTCTCCATTTCCCTACTCCATTATAATTAACATACAAAGGCTAGCCCTTTTTAAGACCTCATTAAGTGCTTGTGTTTTACAGACAAAAATGTGTATAGGTTGTAATAGGTATACTTTATAACCCATTTCTTAAAGTGTACTATGTAATTCATTTGGTTCCAGACTCTGATGGTAACAACACCACTACTATTTGTTGTGAATCATTTCAAAAAATCCAACCACGTTTGTTTGATGTTTACCTTTAAAAGTAAGTGAGGCTTTACTTGTTTTAACAAGTTCATAGCTTTTTCTTTTTCTTGTTCTTTTGAATTTTAGCACGTGGAGAATTTCTGGTACACATTATGCTGAAAGTATGCTATTAGCACATCAGTGTTATAGAAGTTGGCACATGAAATGATAGCAAAAGTGCAACATTTCAAGCCTCCTGATGCGTGAGATGCAGAAAAGTTGTTTGCTAATTATGCAGATTGTCTAAACAGAGTAGAGGATCCAACCTTAATTGGCTTTAACTATCACTAATGCTTTCAGCAAAAGTCAGTCACATGCTAAACAAACAGTGATATATCCTGATGTTAACCAACCCTGAAAGGGTACAGAATAAACACAATGGCTGGGATCCAAATAAATACATAAATAATTCAACACACACACAAAAAATAGTTCTGGGCTTTTATTTCTGAAACAACAGCTTTCCCCAAACTTTGTAACAAATTATTTTTGAAAATGAGGGAACACCATTTGTGACGTGGCATAAAAATCTGCTGTTCAATAAGAGAAAATTAAAAAACCCAAATCCTTGGATATGTCTAAAGTAATTTTTTGAATCTCACCCATGGTACTGACCTACTTGGTCAGAAATGTTCATTCACTATTGAAAACAATTTCCAGAGAAGAAGCTGTGTTAGTCTGTTGCAGCAAAAATAACCTTAAAGCCTAACAAAGATATCCTGGTGAAAGCTTATGCCATAATAAATTTGTTAATCTTTATGGCGCCACAAGACTCTTCATTGTTTTTATTGAAGAACAGGCATTTGACATCTATTTAAAAGTGATGAAAATGTCAGCTAAAAATCCATTAACAGTTCGTGGCTTCCTCAAGACTTTCCCTTTTCTGCTCCTGTAAAAACTTTCATTTAGCAATCTGTCAAAAATATTCCCAGTTCTGAAACTGGTGTAAATAACAAATGGAGAACCAAGTGGTTCTCTCCATCTCTACTGCGTATTGAATAGTCACATGACTTATTTTTACATCTACTTTTTACATTTCAAAAAATATAAGAAGGGGTGCTCCAGTGTGTTTGTGTGTCTCTCTCTGTGTGTGTATGTGCATGCACAATGTGCAATTTACAGCCAGTCATTGAATTCTACAGTGTTATGGACTACATGACATTTTTCCTTCCAGTCAATCAATCAATACACACACGCAAGCACACACACACACATGCACAGAATGAAAATGGAAGAATTTACAGCTTGTTTTCTGGATTCTAGTGTTATGGGATGTGCTACATTTTTTGCATCCAAAATTCTGGTGTCATAGATGAAAATGACTAAGCTTGTTCCATCCTTCAGTTAACTGCAGTTTGGGAGCAGACTGGAATAATGATCTTCCTCTCGGCTTGCTACACTTGTGACTGTATCCCATCTCACATCCCATGTATGTTAATTGGAATCAGCAAAAATCAGCAGGCAGCAGCTGGACCAAATTTGGCTGTATATGTGGCTGTAAAAGATAGTATGAAGGGATCACAACTCAGAGTACCTGCTTTACTTGTAGAATGTCCCAGATTCAGCTCCCAGCATCTGCAGCACCCAGAGAGAAAACCATTCTTGAAAATGTTATATTGACAGAGTACACATTGGATCTCTCTGTCTCCCTAATGTTCACTGTTGTTGACCATGTCTGTAGTTTTACACAACGCTACCACCAGAATGTCCTGGTTTTGGTTAAGACCCTTGGCCCAATCCTGCCTCTGCCCTTGGGTCCTGGTAGCAAAAACTCATAAAAGCCCCTTTCAAGTGTGAATCACACATAATGAATGTATGTGGGTAGGCTGTGCTGTTGCTCCTGTAGTGTGGAATGCCATTCCCTCTGCCATACGTGCAGCAGCAACCATCAGTTACTTTAGATGTCTTGTAAAGACTTACTTTTTTGCCCAGGTTTTCCTGGCCCATGAGATTGGACCCTGTTTTATGTGTATGGATCTCCTGCATCTCTGCTTTCTTTGCTTTTATATTGTTATGAGCGGGGGGGGGGGGAATGGATAATTTCTATGGGTCACCTTTCCAGCCTCTAATTTGGAATCTTATGCCCTGAGGGCTGACTCTGCTAGCCAGATGAATCTCCTTTGTTAATCAAATAGAGTGGCCAGGTAAGATGATGGGCCTATTTAGTTGCCCAGGCAACTGGTGAAATGGGCCAGGAAGATCCTTTTGTTATTGAAACTCTTCAGGAGAGCATTCCCCCCCCCCCCCGGAGCCTAGGAGAGTTTTTTGTGTTTGTAGTTTTAGTGTGTTCTAGAGAATGGCTGGGGCTGCAGGCACACAGAGAGGCTATCCCTCTGCATCATGGCTATAGGATGCCCCTGGACCCAGATGGAAAAGCTGGATATTGGACTGCTGATGCCTTGAATCCCTCCATCCTTGAGCTCAGGTTGGAATGTGTGTAAATAAACAAACCATATTTCATGAAGACACCGCAGTCTCTGCTGACCTTCTTCCCAAAGGAAACCAAACCTTGGATGGGCGCAGGGACCCCCGAAATCATACCACTCGGAGATTGGGGAGGCGCGCAAGAATATGTTTTTATACTACTGTTTTAATGGTTTTAGGTTGTGTTTTTGTTTTAATGGATATTGTTCTTATATTGCACATAGTGTACATCGCTTAGAGATTTTTGAACTATTAAGCGGTTTAGAAATGCTTTTAAATACTAAATAAATAAATAAAAACAGCAATCTCCACCCCAGTTCCCAAGCATTCATTGGAATGTCTGAACAAAGCCTCCAAGTGTGTAACTGTATATGCATTCTAATGAATGAAGGTGCATAAGTCCTGTGGCAGTGACTGCCACAGTGATACTGCATCCCTACTCACATGCATGCTGTAAGTATTTCGTGTCTGAAAAGAACTAATGTCACTTGCCTAGTTCTCTATTATTGGATGTGAATTGCTCTTTTATTTTCTACTTACTGAACTTGTGCCTGTTACTATAGGAAGGTATTTTCTATTTTGTTTTCCTGTTATCGTATACTTGCATCAGAAGTAAAATCATTAATCTCTTTCTTGACCTTCTTTACCGAATGAATTGTCCCAGATTTCATGAGCCAATAATTTGTTAACCTTTGTGACGGAGCAAATTCATTCATTAATAAATGTATGTATGTATCTATCTAATGAAACAATATTTTCCTAAGCTCTAACATGACCTGGGAGAACAGGGTTCAAATCCCCACATAGCCATGAAGCTCACTGGGTGACCTTGGGCAAGTCACTGCCTCTCAGCCTCATGGAAACCCTATTCACAGGGTCGCCATAAGTCGGAATCGACTTGAAGGCAGTACATTTACATTTTTAACACCATCATGCAGCATCATGTTGGGGTGGGGCGCAAAGTGGCAGGGTGGCAAGTGATGTGAGGGTGTGAGAGATGCAAGGATGGCTGGCGGGAAGGCAGGTGACCAAGCGAGCTGGGCAGCTGGGCGTAGGGCAAGTGAGGTAAGTGGCTGGCTGGAGGGCAGGTGGGTGAGTGAGGTGACTGGGTGGAGCAACCAGGCAAGTGGCTGGGAGGGAGGGTGGGTGGACAGGGGGAAAGTGGCAGCAGCAGCAGCCAAGTTGGGAGGCAGGTAAATGCGCTAGGGTGGGAGGTGGCCAAGGCACACTGCGCAGAGTTGTGCAGCTCTGCCATTTGTCAAGGGGGAAGCAGTGGTATGGGGCAAGTTGTGAAGGCAGCAGCGCAGTGCAGGAACAAGTGAGGAGCATAAGCAGCCTCATGGCTGGCACGTGCCAATGCCTGGAGGCACTGGAGTGAATTGCATAGGGGGTTGGCAAGGGGGGTGGGTGTCTGGGGCTGCATTTGCGAATGACTGGGGGCATATTTGTGAGTGTGTGTGCGTCCCTGTGTGTGTGTGTGCCTGTGTGTGTTTGGGGGAACCTGGTGTGTGTGTATTTGGTGGTGACAGTTGTGTGTGTGTGTTGGGGTGGGGGTTGGCGAGCAAAGTGAGCAGGGAGGCAGAGCCCACCCTATATAAGAGAGAGAGGGGGGAATCAATTTATTTGTTGAATTTATTTGTTAAACTTTATTTCCTGAAATAGATTTAGCGCACAACAAGTACTCTTTAAATGCAATTTAGGGAATGCACTTAAACTACAATTCATGGATTTGGATGAATGAATGTCTATTTCCTTTCAATAATACACCCTTTATGCTTCCTTAATGCCATTTACATTTAACATAGTAAGACTGTGCTCCTATATTTACCTAGCTGAGCTCAGTCTCAATGGGAATTACTTCTTACTTTTGAATAAACCTGTACAGGATAGTTTAATGGGACCTTGGTCTGAGTAGATATGCATAGGATTGTCCTGAATAATAATTAAAAAGTTGTAAAGCAACAAGAGAGAATTAAAACTTTCCAAAGCATGGCCAAGAGCACTACTTATGTCTTATTATAAAATGTTCCGGATAAAAATAAATTACTCTGACCAAAAAGGAATCAGATGCACCTTTGAGAGGAGTTAGGATCTGCACTGGCTATCTGTCAAATCTCTTTAGATACATTAGAGAAAATATTCTTGACTTACGTCTTAACAAGGGAAATCCACATGTGTAGCAGGCTGCCTGTGCATTTAAGTCAGATGTGGATGCAGATGCACATTGCTAGTTGTACATTGTGAGTGGGGATAGGCATATACCACGTACCGGTCCACTCTTGCATGCTGCTGCTAATCACATTCAATACATTCATGTGGTACCACAACAGATGAATCAGTGCCATTAATTATGAGCAGCCTGAGCAGGCTATAGCAAAGGGAGTGAAGGAGGGAGGATCACCTCTGCTGGGAAGCCAGTAACGTTTGGCCCCTCTTCTCCTTGAATTGTTTCCATCCCAGCTGGTCCTTATGAAAACTTTGTCATAAAGAACTAATACCTTTTTTTCTTCCTCACTCCCAATCCAATCCTTTTGTGATGTGTCTTTTAAATCATAAGGCTGAGGGTAGGAATTGTCTTAGTACTGATCTTTGTAAGGCACTCTGGGAGCCTTGTTTAGCTCAAGAGCTGGGTAAAAATTGTTTAATGCCGGGAAAGTATTTTAAAGTAACTGGATAAATAGGTCAACATTTCATAGGTATTTTGGCAGACTTTTCCTTGAAATGCCGTACTTTAAACAGAAGGTTGGATCTTTTACAAGTTCACCTCCATGCTAAATAGCTTACATATTTTACTTTGAAGTGATAGTTCTAAAACTCCCAATTCAAACCTAATATTCAAATTAAGTGTGTATAAAAGCAACAGAAGAGTTCATGTGAAAAAAGATCAAGGAGATTATGATCAGCAGCTTCACCTGATGGATTTGTTGCTGGACTGTACCTGTTCACGCTGGTGATGGAATACTGAATTTTGAACACAAGATGTCGTACACAGCCAAAGAAGTATGCCAGGCTGAAGGTTCAAGGCTAGCCTTCTCTCAACCTGCTGGCTTTACACGTGCATCAACATTTTTATTTATTTATTACATTTATATCCTGCCCTTCTTCCAAAAGGAGCCCAGGCTGGCATTCTTACATGAGGAAGTATTCAAGTATTCAAACATTTCAGACCGAGAGTCTAAAAAGTGATACATTTCAAAGACAGACACATTACACAAGGCTCTGACCTGTATGTTTTGGCTTAAATCAAAACATAAAAGATTAGCAGTTTCATTCCCAAGTGTTGCTTGGCAATTCTAAGAAACCCCAAAAAAATAATTCATGCAGGTTTGAAAGGTTTATTCCACCATCTTGATTCAAAATGGCATCCAGTTATATCCAAACATAGACGTAAACCTGATCCTTGATCTTAGGAACCATAATGCAAAATGTGATTAAAATCAATGCAGTTTTGAAAGGTTTAGTCTGCCATATTTATTCAAAATGGAATCCAGTTGTATCCAAACATAGATGAAAACCTGTTCCCTGATCTCAGAAACTGTCATGCAAAATTTGGCTATGATATCTTATAAGGTGTCCAAGTGCAAAGCAAACAGAAAAGCAACTTTCCAAAATAGATGATAGTACAAAACATGTAAAAGTGTCCTAGATTGTGCTGCTTTTTTAAAGAAAAATAATTTTAGTTCCATGTGTCATATCATTTTAGTTCAGTAATATGATTTTTAGTATTTCTGACAGAGCTGTTTTCGTCAGCTTTGACAATTATAATGTAATAGAGCTGTCTAGCATGTCTTACGCAGTACTCTAACAACCTGTTATGCCAATATAATATTTAGACTAGATTGTGGAAGGGAGAATTTTGGAAGGGAGAAAGCTGCCAAAATGTATTTACTTATTTACATTTATTAGTTGCTTATTCACCTAGAGCCCTCTAATTGACACACAATGTTGGGCAGTACTAGTGGCTCTAGACGTATTGTAGAAAATGGTATTGTCAGTTAGGACCAAGTTAGGATGGATATACTCAGTGAAGACTGGTGGCTTCAATGTCAGTCGGGTGAATCTACTCTGGGCTTTCTCCAACCTTTCAGGGAACTGTCCAAAGTGCTGAGCACATCAGAGCCACCGGTTTCCATTGTACATACAGTAGGGCCCCGCTTTACGGCGTTCCGCATTACGGCGTTCCGCTGATGCAGCGGCTTTCAAGCAGGGGAAATTCCCCATTTTAAAGCCGATTTTGCCGTTTTGCGACGTTTTCGCGTCATTTTTTCGCGATGCGGCCCATTATATTCTATGGGCCCCCGCTTTATGGCGATTTCTGCTTTACGGCGGGGGCCTGGTCCCTAACCTGCCGTATTAGCGGGGCCCTACTGTACCTACCCTATTACACCTATAAGTATTTCAGTTCCAAGCACAGATTGTAGGACAACGCAGCCATTATCTTGGCAATCTGGAAGCCACTACAGTGACTCGCACTGCTGCTGTAATGTGAGGAGCTTCAGAGTGAATCAGAGGAGCCCATGCTGCAGCTTCTTCCACATTAGCCCTTCTTACTTATGTTAAACAGGCTTCTCATGTCAGAAGTTATGCCCCAACACAGGAATAGCCACAGGACTTTGGGGATAGTGCTAAATACATGCCACATTTACCATGTTTTCATCCTTCGTGTGAATAACCCCTGGGACTAGGATGCTGGACCTCCTGTGTGGTCCAGATCTTTTCACATTCCTTTCTCATGATGGGTGAACCAGTGTTTCCATGGCACCCATACCATCAGGATAATCTGAGTACTGGGCATGTGTGGTCGTTTGAAAAGTAGAGGCCCGTAGCTAGTTCCACAATGAGTTTGTCCTCTCCAACTCTTCAAATTGTGTGTCAAAGGTTATGGGATTAGTGCTGAGTAAACAGACAGGCAGTGACTATAAGAAGACATAGTGAATTGCACCATTCACCATGGCCTGATTGTAGGGATTATCCCATAACTACAGGAAAGCTTTAGGATGACAGTATTAGATAAGCAGTGAATAAGTTTGTGGCTTCTGCAAGAATGTGACAAGAAAGTGCCAACCTGCAATTTTTAAAAATGCTGCACTAAGATGCAATCTTCAGTTTTTGCTATAATTGGCATGGAAATATAAATATGTTCAGAGAAATATACTTTAGCTCCATATTCCAAAATTTACATCTTATTTTCTGAAGGTATCATAGTATATGAAATCAGTTCTTGATATGTAACTTGGCTTTCAATTATCAGTCTAATGCCATAATAGTAATGTATTTGGCATATGGTAATTTGATTCTCTTTCCTTTCCAACAGTTACCCACAGTCTAATGCAACAATTGTGCTTCCGTTTCAGTTCTGGTTTGCTTTGTACCAGGAATATGATAGTGTAACTGCTATCGGCCTGCCAGGCCTTCCATGGAGTGTGCTCACTAGAGGCTGAAGCAGGAGCTTCTCCAGAGCATTGAGATATCAAGCCAACTCGTACTGACATAGAAAGCCCATTCACCACACTTCTAGCTAAGGCAGGGGCGAGTAATCGGGAAAGGTTTAGGTTAAGTGCATTGAGGTTTTTGGCTGTTTCACATTGACTTATGTGATTCTTGTATGAACCTTGTATTGGACTTTTGCGTGTGCCTGCCCAGATGTTAAGATTGGCTCTGAAATTCTCCCACCATCTGAAATGAGGCACACAGGGCCCAGAAATAGGCCCTTTTCAGTTGTGCCACCCTTAGACAGGGGGCACAACAATCAAAAGAGGTTCACCTGGCACTATCTTTACTTTCTTTTCAGTGCAAGGAAGAAAAAAAACCTTTGATTTGTCCAAGCCTTTTAGCTGTTTGTGTTTCTGTGCTAAATTTTTAGTGATCTGTAGCCAATTTATTTTATTATTGATATTTATTGTGAGTGATTGTTTTATCTTTGCCAGCTACTCTGAGAGCTTTTGCTGAAGAGTGGCTCATAAATAATTTCAATAAATACATAAACACATAACACTTTGTACCTTCCCACAACATCCTTCGCTTCCTGCCACAACATTTCTGGCTAAGGTGACAGGTGTACATTCATCCAATTTCCAAATGTATGCTGGGATTTCAGCAATCAGGAAAGAAGAGAAAGAGGGACCTCTCTTGGCTAAAGGCTACAGGAAGTGTGTAAGGGAATATGACTTCCCACCTTTTAGACTTCCATTTTACCTTTCAGGAAGATAACTTTTATTCTGAACTGTTGCTATAGCGAATGTATGTCTTTTTAAAATTTCAATAGATGGCTATTCATTTTTTGTTTAAATTTTCACTCCATTACAGTGTGTGCAACAAGATATTGTTATGCATAAAAAAGTAGCACATTCTAAGTAAGTCTTTTTCTGAAAGACAAAGGGGTGCATATCAGACATTTGCATAAACGTTTTGTCAATTACCGTAGTGTCTGATGTTGGAACTGCTGTTCAAGAGCTATATTGGCATGGACACTGGAGGTTCCAAGGCACTAAACTCTCCAAATAATTTCTTAATTCTTACTATGAATATGTTTTGAAGCACTTTCCCTCAAGGGTTTTCAGTGAGGCATTATTTTTAAGCTTTAAATCAATATTCACAGCCTGTTTCTAAGATATCCTGCTGTGAAAAGAAAGACACAGGCAGACCAGCAAGGGACTCTTGCTGTTACGGGTGGCTACTACAGGCTTGCAGGGAGGAGGACTTTCAACAATGGGTGCTACTGGCCACTGCCACATCTTCCTTGCTCTCCACCCGGATGCAAAGACAGGTGGTCTGAAAGGAGGATGCTGGGGCAGCTGACATCACCTGTTGTGGAAGCCATCTTCTTCCTGCAAGGACCGCCCGAGGCAGACAGTGTCACCTGCTGGTCTGCCTGAATCTTTCTTTTCACACCGCCGTTTGTGCAGAAGTTGCCATTAAGACTGTAAACTCTTCCTACAGTGGAAATAATTTGAGTAACAGTGCAGAAACAGACTAGGATGCTTATGATAACATTTGACCAGAGTCAACTAACATATTTTAAACAAATGGTATGCAAGAAAAATAGCCTCAAATGTTCCATAACCACTCCTTGTGTGCACATACATCTGAGCGGCTAGAGGAACATTAGTCATATAGATAAATTCTGAAAGCCTAGCTTTGTTAGTTTGTTGCAGTACAAATAACACACACACAAAGTTTTGTGGCACATGAAAGACTAGCCAATTTATTGCAGAATGAAATTTCATAGGCAAAAGCCTGCTTCAGGTGCATAGAGGTTCTAGTTTAAGGAAGTTCATGTCACAATATATGTAATCCTAACCGTGTCTACACAAAATAAAGTCCTACTGAATTTAGTGGAGTTTACTCCCAGGTAAGTTGGGTTAGGATTGCACAGATACTGCCACAAGATTTTTTTTAAAAAATTGGACATTCAGACTTCCTGTGGCAGGAAATGTTGGGACCGACTCAAATTTTGAGAGGAACCTTGGCAAAGTACCATCTGATGGGTCCCCCCTCCACAGGCTTACCCGGTAGCTTTGGTAAGCAGTCGTTTAAATTTCCTACAATGCTCCAGCATGATATTACATCGGGGTTGTCATCCTTTGGTGGCCAGTGGGCACATATGAAATTTTGAGAAAGCTCCAAGGGCACCAGTCACAAAATAGTAGCTGTGGGAGCATAGATTCACATAAAAAGCAAGTGTTGGGGCATGGTGTAACACAAAATGATTGCAACTTCTAAAACAGCAAAAGAGACAGGGATACATTTTGGATTTGTGATGTGATATTTACTAAGAACTTTCATGGGCACCATAGAAGGTATTGGTGGGCACACTGGCACCTTTGGGTATCAGGTTGGAGACCCCTGCACTACACTGTTGGAATTTAAAATGGCCACCCTCTGTTGCTGTCACCAGGTAAGTCTTTAGTTGGGGGCCCAAGGCAGACATCAATACTGGTGGACATTGTCACACTGCTGAGACACTGACAGCTGCCTGAGGGTATCAAATGCTGATGCTAGGCCTTCACAATAAAGTGATACGACATAGTAGCCCTCTTCAGGCATTCAGTATGGATGTGCCCTGGTCACCTCTCGTTTGGATTACTGTAATGCGCTCTACGTGGGGTTACCCTTGAAAACGGTCCAGAAACTACAACTTATACAAAACGCGGCGGCTAGACTACTTACGAATAGTCGCCGCCGGGATCACATCACACCTGTGTTGTTCGATCTACACTGGCTTCCTGTTGTTTTCCGGGCCCAATTCAAGGTGTTGGTATTAACCTTTAAATCCCTATACGGTTTCAGCCCAGTTTATCTAAAGGAGCGCCTTCAACGCCACCAATTATGCTGCCCGACTCGATCAGCCACACAGGGCCTTCTCTCAATCCCGCCAACAAAAACAGCTAGATTGGCGGGAACTAGAGAGAGGGCTTTCTCAGTGGCGGCCCCCACCTTCTGGAACTCCCTCCCACAAGATCTACGGCACGCCTCTTCCCTAAATGTCTTCCGAAAAGCCTTAAAGACCTGGCTCTTTCAACAGGCCTTTGGGATTTCCGGGGAGGGCTAAATGTTATGATTAAATACCTCATGCCCTGTATTATTATTGCTTTTGCTGTCGCACTGTTCTATTTTGTATTTTGTATTATTGTATTGTGTTTTAATTTTTCACATGTAAGTCGCCTAGAGTGGCCATTGGTCAGATAGGTGACGCATAAATTAAATTTATTTTTATTATTATTATTATTATTAGTAGTAGTAGTAGTAGTAAAGTAAGCCCTGCCACCTCATTGGTGCTGCATGTGCTGGGTGCACTCCTCAGCCTGCATTAGTCTGAATGGGGCTGCCTTACAGACACATTGGATTTCCAGCATAGGGGCAGTGCTTCCGATTCCCATGTTCAAAACTCAACGCATAAGGCAGCCCCCTTCAGACTTGATGCCAGTCATGCATTGACCAGGGGGTGTACCCACAATGTACACAATATCATTGAGGGGGACAGAGCTCATCCCACACATTCCCACTTTCCATTTTGTGCATTCAAACGGAACGTCTGAAAAGGGCAAATGAGGATGAATAAAAAGGATATCCAGATAATGTGTTCTCCATGTATTCTGATAGGTATTGCATTCCTGCCACATGGGAGAAGCAATACCTGTCTAGAGAGATTTCCCAGTCTGCCACCATTTTTAGCAGTGGTTAATTTTCATGAAAGCAGAGGCTGAAAATGTCACTCATTCAAATAGGAAGCAGCAGATTTACCTGTAGAGGTATTACGTCTGTAAGTGTTACTTCCTCTGTTGGCTGTTTCCCTAGAAATGACCAGGCCATTCTTTGTGGACAAATGTAATTACATCTTAACTAACCTTTAGAATGAGAAGAAATTTGAACTGAAAAGCAGGCTACACACAGTTGAATTGAGAATTTGGGAGTGTCAATGTATACATAACTTTAGCATGTGTTTGATTGCTGGAGATGTGTTCATCTTCGATCTGTCTTATGATAACCTGACTGCTTCACCACTGCTCACTTCAGATGCTCGCTCATATTAAGGCTATTTACATTAAAGGCAGGTTTTGAAATATATGGTGGTATCTGGAGGCTGTTTTCACATGCTTTCATCACTTGATGACTACAAGTGGTAACTTGCATGTGTAAATGGGTTATTGCAGAACTTCAGTCACACAGCACATCAGTACAATATAAATGTTCTTTATTTATTTATTTACTTATTTATTCAGCTTATATCCCGCCCGACTAGCAAACAGCTCTCTGGGCGGCAAACATAGCAACATATACAATAATAAAATTACAAAGTCAGTATAACAAATATAAAAATACACCATCTAAAATAGAAATTACAGCATTTACATAAATAACTTAAATTAAAATGCCTCAGAGAAGAGAAAGGTTTTAACCTGGCGCCGAAAGGATAATAGTGTCGGCGCCAGGTGTACCTCCTCAGGGAGACTATTCCACAATTCGGGGGCCACCACTGAGAAGGCCCTAGATCTTGTTACTACCCTCCGGGCCTCCCTATGGGTCGGGACCCGGAGGAGGGCCTTCGTAGTAGACCGTAGTGTACGAGCCGGTTCGTAACAGGAGAGGCATTCCTGCAGGTATTCTTGCACGTAATGTAATAATAATAAACTGAAGACAGATCAACTCAGTCCTATGCATATATATATGTGAGTAGGGATAGGCAAGAATTTTAATTTAATTTACATTTCAAGCTGAATCTATCCAATTCACACTTTCTGAAACAATATGAGAACCAAAACATAGCCATCCTTCAAAATTCACACTTATTTGAATTTTATGATGCAGTTTGCCAAACAAACAATGTTTACAAAAATGCATATGTTAGGAGAAACTGTGCATAAAAATGAATATGTGAGTGTAAATAACATGCAAAAATACATTGTATGATGAGAAATGGCTTGCAAAAATGTGTACATTAATCAAAAGTGCCTACAAAAATGTGTTTATTAGGAGAAATTCACATTAAATGCTGGATAATTTTTGTAAGGTTTTTTTTTTTTAATTGCAAATTGTTGCAGAAATGTGGAGAACTGAGTTTAAGATTGGGAAAATAAGAAACTGAGGGAACTGAAAATTGTCAGATCTTCCCATCCCTAGTTGGGAGTAAGTCTCAATGAATTCAATGGGATTAACTCCCAGGGTGCATATAGGATTGCAGTCCAAGAGTTGTCATTCATGTTTAAAGTGGTCTGCTGTCTTGAAGAAAAGTATAAAACACTGCTGTGCAATATACGTCACATTTCCAAAACATCATGTTAAAAGAACAATTTTAATGATAGAAATAATACTCCAGGTTGAGAATTTGAGATTAAAGGCAAAAATATGCTTAGTTATATAGCCATGTGAGCAATGTTTTAATTTCAGTTTGACTTTAAGAAATTCTAAGATCAAGGATTAAAATTCTGCTTCTACAACTTGAATAATGCACATTCATCATGGGTACAGGGGAGGGGGACTCTAACAGCAACATATATTAGTTATGCTTGGTTTTTAAATGACTGAAGATGGTTATGTTGCGTAGCGTGTGAATGATGAAGCTAAATGCCCGATGTCCAGCACACCCTTATGTCCGTAGCCAAATAGAATAAAGACGAACCACAGTGAGTCATGTAGAAAAGATCCTTTACTGTTTCTTTAGGCAAAGTACTCAATGATTCAACTCTCTTTCTTCTACTAACACCCCCCACACCTTGCGGTTTCTTTTTCAAGGCTTTATACACATGATTCACTCTGTGCCAGCTGTGGCTTCTTCTGTGAGCTGTCCTTGAGCTGCTGCACATGTTAACCCTTTACTGTCTTTCTGGAAAAGCTAGAAAATACCAAACTTTCCAGAAGCCTACAGGTTAAGGGTAACAATATGTTTGAACAGAGAACATGCTATGTAGATGAAACTATTTTAGGACATGGTTTCCTAATATAAATGTAAATTGAGCTCTACCAAGGCAATACTTTGATGTTAATGGTAAATCAGGAAGAACTGCTGAATTCAGAGGACACCTCCAGGAACAGAAGCAGCATGACTCTGAATACTACCAGTCACTGGGGACCAACAGCAGGCGGTGACTGTTATACTCACGTCATGCTTGTGGACTTCCCATAAATGCAGTGTGTGGTTGGCCACTGTGGGAAACAGGACTAGACAGGCCTTTGGTGTGATCCACCAAGACTCTTACATTCTTATGATACAAAAATTCAGCATGTGTGCAAACTGTGAATCTGCAGGAGAAGAGGGTTGCCAAAGAACCAGAATAAACTGATCCAGCTGCAATTCAGGATTTGTTGGCTTTATTGTCTTTGGGGTTTTTTTTTTTATTCTCTTTTAGCTATAAGTATGAATGGTTTTAATATTGGAATTAGTTTAATTTAATTTTAATCTAGACTCTGTATGTTTTAATTATATGTGTTTTTTATCTGGAAGCCGCCGCAAGTTCCAGTTTTGGAAGGATGGTGGGGTATAAATAAAGACAATAATAATAATAATAATAATAATAATAATAATAATAATAATAATAATATTTGGGCTGGTTGCTAGAACATCTTGGGTAAAAGCCAGAAATGGCTAATTGCCAGATCTAAAACACACACACACACACACACACACAGAGGTAATTATCAGCAGACGCATTTTCATTTATTGTGCATCCTGGAACTGTATAAGTCATGCACACAAATTAAGGGACTAGGATGTTGAAGTCAGCACCAATGTGATGATATCTATGCCTCTCTTTCCTACACACACCATTCCAAGTGCAGGCTCAGCTCACAATGTACAACTGGTGCCCGGATGAGAGACCATTTGGGAACATGTATGCCACCTTGGGTTCCATGGTGAAAGGCAGGTGGGGTATAAAAGTGATACATAAATAATAAATAAATAATGACTCGTAAGAGTGCAGCTGGTACAATATCAGTGTAAAATGTTGTGATGGCCTGACACAACCAATAGCCGGATGCCCACATATTGTACCAACTAAGTTTCTGGACCAATTTTAAAAACAGCTTCACTTAGAGTGCACTACAGCAGTGGTTCCCAACCTTTATGAGCGTGGGATCCCCTTTATAAGCTGAAATTTTTTTGTGACCCTCTCCCCCCAGGGAGGCAGGCTGGCTGCCAGGAAGGAAGGGGGAAAGCAGCCTTTCTTTGCAGGCTTGCTTCTTTTTCCTTCACAAAAAGCCCTCTCCCCTCATTCTAAGTAAGGGCATTGCCAGTAGCGGCAGTGCAAGGAGATGGGAATCAGTGATAGTCATCCCCTCTTCTTCCTGGTAGCTCCACTCTCACTCAGCCTCCTTTGGCATCTGCCATGTATTTTATAGGCAGATGCCTGCCCTTAGTGCACCTGAAAAACACTCTGGCGCTTCAGCAAAAGGCCTCCCCTCTCGTTTGGAGCAAGGGGGAGGTGTCATCTGCAGCGGCAGTGGAAAGCAGACAGTGTAGAAGGAGTGAAGACTTTTTTAAAAAATTAATAAATAAGTCATTTCTTTACTGTTCACGGCCCCCCTGGGGGTCCCGGCCCCCAGGTTGGGAACCACTGCACTACAGTAATCTAGCGTGGAAGTTACTAGTGGCCTGCTCCACAAACTAGAGGGAGCCTCAGATGACAAAACATCAACAACAGCTGACAAAGTGTCAAGGCGAGTTAAGCAGCAGAGCGAAAAGAGGGTAATTAATACCAAATTATTTAATTAAAACAGTTAAGTAGTAAGAGCACTGTAAGTTCACTATGAGCTAAGCGCTAAATCCTGAAAGAACATATAGCTTAGAACCCGAATTCTAGAGGTAGAAAGTCTATAGAAATCTCATTTTCAATGGTACCCTATCAGGAAAGTTTGAGTGGACACAGTAAACCAGGCTAAACTCCAGTTTTGGAGAAGGGGTAAAAAAGGAAACTCCATCAATACATACAGTGGGAAGAGACAGATCAGGTTTAAATATTGGGATACTGCCTTCTCCATGGTGGTGGTGGTGGTGGGGAGAGACGGGCACAGATTCTATCCCTACCAACCAACCACAGAACCCCCATCTTGCCAGGGTTCAGAGTCAGTTTGTTGGCCCTCATCCAGCCCACCACCCAGTCCAGGCAGCAGTCCAGAGTTCGCACAGCCTCTCCCGATTCAGATGTTACACAGAACTAGGGCTGGGAATCCTCAGTGTACTGATGACACCTTGCCCCAAATCTCCAAATGAGTGCTCCCGATGGTTTCATATAGATGTTAATCAGGGACAGAATGGTACCCTGTGACACCCCACAGCACAACTACCAGGGGGCTGAGGAATAATCATCCAATGCTATTCTCGGAAACCAACCCTGGAGATAGGACTAGAACCACTGTAAAACAGTGTCCCCAATATCCATCTCACAGAGCTGATTCAGGAGGATACCATGTCAAAAGCCACTGAGAGATCAAATAAGAATAACAGGGCCCTCCCTGTCCTTGGCTTGATAAAGGTCAGGACAACTAGGGATGATTCAGTCCCATAACCAGGCTGAACCCCAATTGGAATGGGTCAAGATAATTTATTTCATCCTTGAGTTCTTGAAACTGTTGTACCACAACCCTCTTGATCATCTTTCCAAAAAGGGGGTGTTTGTAAGTGGGCGGTAGTTGTCACAAAGCAATGGGTCCAGGGTGGGCTTTTTCAGGAGTGGTTGAATCACCACCTCCTTCAAGATGGCTGAGACCACTCCTTTCCACAAGGATGTACTGATGTAGAACAGGCAATGAAAATAAACAGGATTCATTCATTCAATCTTTATTGCAGGGCCACTGGCCAACACAAAATATACATTTTACAAGAAAAACCAAGGTATAACATTGAGGGATGTGAGATTGTTAAAATAGAATAAATACTATTTATTAAAATAATATCAATATGTTTCTCCTGTGTCTCAATTCTAAAAACTCTGATTGCTGGCCTTGGCCAGATTAAAATACTGGTCACTACATCAATAACACCTATTTGAGTTTCAATTTGGGGTCGAGTTCTAAGAGATATCTGGCTCTTAATTTCTTGGCTGCAGACGCGAATAGGGCTACATTATGTGTGACCTCGAAATTCTGGTCGGACATTAGAAATGATATTTTATCAGCTATCAGGGCCATTTCAAAAAGGTCTACCCACTTGGAAATGAGATTAATTCTAAGGTTATGGTAAATTGGACAATCTAATAAGATATGTGGAAGGTCCTCCGCCCTTTGAGATTCACAAATACAATGTCTTTGTTCTTTGGGGACATTAGCAATTCTCCCTTCCCGTTCTGCATTAGGCAAAGTAAAAAATCTAATTGAAGTAAATGCATGCCTAAGGTTGGTCGGGAAAACTATAGTGAGATATGGAGAGCATCTGTGATCGACTTTGAATCTCCAATACCATGGAACAGATCTGCAGTTAAGTAGAGATAGTCGATCTAAATATTCACAATGATGAATAACTGCCTCTCGTAGTTTCTTATCTGAGCCAATGGTGTTAAATCCAAAATGGCGATTAGGTAAGAGTGCTTAGTTAGGGGCTCTGCATCTAGTTTTTCTTTCCTCTTCGGTTAATTGCCTATTCTGCCTTGCAACATTTACAACATTTATTTACCAGTAAGAACTAGCTGTAATGAGGGGATAATAAGACCAGCAAGACTGATAAGAGATCAAAGAACTATCTTACTTTATCTGCTTCAAACTCACTTCCCTCTCCGCCTGCCCCCTCAGGCTGTATGCTATTTACTGTTAACGAAGCTGCATCAGCTGCAGGCTTTTCTTACTAGTGTGTAAGATATCATGGTCCAAACGAGGACTGCGGGGAAAGCTCTTCAAAATGCAAACTGCAAACAGAGGAAAATGGAAAACAAAATAAAGAATGCAAAGAATAAAACTTTGACTCAAGGCTGCGAGCCCTCAGCTCTCCAACAAATTTCTTCTTCCTCTCCAGATTTAAAGGGCCAATCTCGGATTACCCAGTTTTACGATCCTAATAAGAATGAACCTTTGCCGAAATCCCTTGTTTTTAATATGACTGACATAAATAATGACTGGTCTACTACCTATATACCCACTGAAGAGCTCGAACACACTGTTGGAAATGTCCCTAGTCTGGCTGAGTAAATTGCTAAAGCGGAAGAACTTGTTTACAAACATCCTGCTCAGGACGACAAACTTACTCTGAGTCCTTATTCGAACAACAAAACAGTGGATAAAATTAAAACTAATAACTCAGCTGAACAAAAGATTTTCGAAACGATACCTAAGGACACTAATTTATATAACTTGCCCAAAGCCCCTACTGATATATGGAAGGAATCTAACCCAGACACAATTAAAGAAAAATCATTGCCTAATGGGAAGGAAAACCATTTAAACAAATTGATGTCCCAAAGTCGAACTCCAGATGAAATTGGTCCTACTATTACAGGCTGGTTTCTTATGCTAGCTCTTGATCTAGATGCTATGAAAGACTCTATGTCAAAAACTAATCGTCTTTTAACATCGGTCTTAAATGTTCTGGACAACCAAAACCAAAACAACAAAGAACGATCTGCATTATTTACCCACAAATTCCCTCCCACTTATTCACCTTTTCAAGCGATTACAGTACCAGAAAACACAGAATTAAAGACGAATAAATCCTCTAGACGGCCCAGGAAGACAAACATCAAAAAGTCAAAGAATGTTAAAAACTACAAACACCTTAAAGGGAATAAAATGAACTTTAATAAATTATTTAAACTTTTGGATCAAGCTTCACTTAGAAAAACTCATTTTAATCCAGGAAACAACATAGACTTCTCTTCATGGAACAATGATGCGAAGCAGCATCCAATTAATAACGTCCCTACAGAACCTAAATCGTCATCTGTACATGAGCCGAAATATCCAAACACTGATCATTCTACTCATAACGACATGAATTGTCACTATTTCTAATAGTTTGATCCTATGCAGTTCTACTCAGAAGTAAGCCCACTGAGTTTCAGTGAGAGTGGCTCCCAGGTAAATGAGTTGTATCCTATTTTATTTTAAGTCATCTCTTGGATAGATATCCCACCTTGGAAAACTACAGAGGCAATTAAAAAAAACCCCACAAACTCCTCTAGATAAGCTAGAATGCAAAAGGATTCCCCTAAGATTAGTGTTAGACTACAGTCAGAACAGCCCAGCCACAGCACTTTAACGAGATAGGTGTGAAAGAATAAATTACTTGCTTCCAAATACTGCTAAGTAATTCTTGAATCAATATGATCATTGATCTCCTCTCTGTCTTAAAATACCATTCTAGCCCAGCTAGTATGCCTATCCTTAGCACAGCACTGTCTTCAGCATAATGAGGTCAGCATTTATACTAAGGCTGATTTTTTTTTAAAAAAAAAATAGAAGTCACTTTCTTCGCTTTACTGGCATGCAACAAAAACAGTAAGCTACTGTGCTCTCATGTTTTAAGTCTTATCCTGTGGGCTCTGGTAGCATAGCACATAGGATCAAAGTTTAGAAGAATATGTGGGATGATGTTGCACTTTTTATTGTTTGCTTTACAAGTAAAACTTGTATGCCATCTGCTGGTCCATAGTACTTAACATATATATAACTTTTTCCAGAGCTTGGAAAAGTTACTTTTTTGAACTACAACTCCCATCAGCCCTAGGCAACATGGCCACTGGATTAGGCTGATGGGAGCTGTAGTTCAAAAAAGTAACTTTTCCAAGCTCTGCTTTTTTCCATTCTTATCAGTCAAACTAGCAGATGCTTTTGACTTTTGTTAACAGATAATTTAACTCCCTTCTCTTTATAATATTTGAAAGTGAAAACGTAGCAATATTCAGAAGCTCAATGTTTTGGATCCATGACACACTTTCCTAAAAGCCTTACACTGAAAGCATACTGTGGGTTCTAAACCCTACAACACTTTGAACCAGGGCTGTGGAGTCTGTACTCCAAACCTTCGACTCCGACTCCTCTATTTTTCTACTGTTTGACTCCGACTCCTTCATAAATGGCAAATGTATATTAACTAGTAATAACAAATTTACTGTAGTGTAGCACAAAGCATTCCATCACCACCACGTGAATCATCAGGCTAGATTGATAGAACATAAAATGTATTTATTTGATTGAAATTTCTGAACAAGAAAACTTTCCTAAATTCCTATGAAAGTTTTTATTTTGAAGCTGGAGTCGGAGTCGGTACATTTCTACTGACTCCGACTCCACCCAAAATTGCTTCCGACTCCAACTCCACAGCCCTGCTTTGAACTAGCCTATCGTTCTAGTCCTACTGGTGACTACACAAATCATTAATGTTACTCTTCATGGTATATGATTTCAGTAGCATGTTTGATAGAAGCATAGCCCTTTAATTTGCAGTTCCTGCCAATCTGTATTTTCATTTACCTTATATAGGTGTGTTGTCAATGAAAGGATTATGCTGTTGAATTGTTATGATAGAACTGGCAGAGCATGGGAAAGAAAGAGAGAGAATTGTTTGTTTCTCAATGAACTCCCCCACAAAAGGTTTTCCTGGTGATCACTTTGAAAATTCTCAGGTTCTCCCCCTCCCCACCACAAGCATGGCTATATCTTGGCCCGGTGTGTAGTCCTGTTGGGATGCTCTGGAACACCATCCCATTGCTTTTTGCTTTTTTTTTTTTTTTTTGCAGGCAGCCCCCTCCTGGTCCCCTTGGATCAACCACCACCAGCACCATGGAGAAGAAGGAAGGAGAGAATGGCCCCCTTGGCTGGATGATAGAGCAGAGGCCCCAGCAGTAGCCTCCCCAAGTAGGGCCAGACTATGGAGGAGGAACAGGAAGAGGAGGACCACACCACGGGGCAAGAGACAGGCTGGGATGGGCGAAAAATTTGGGAAGACAGAATTAAGTAGATGTTTCTCTTCCTCTTCTGCTGTTTGGCCCTGCTGGAGAGGCTGTCACTGAGGCCTCTGCTCTGTTGTTTGGCCCAGGGGGGCTCCTCTCCTGGCTCCTTCTTCTCTGTGGTGACGGGTGTGACGGATCCATGGCAGCTGTGGATCACATCACTAGAATCCCCTTGCATGCTGATTAGCTCCTTCTGTCTGTTGCGGGGAGGAGAGAGTCACGACGGAGGGAGTCACAAGGAGTTCAGAGAGAGGGAAGCTGACAGAGAGGCAAGGAAGGTGGACAGACAAGCCCAGGTATTTACTTTCTTTAATGTTTTAGGCAGAGGTTCCCAAACTGTGGTCCGTGTCTCCTGGCCCCATGGCTTGGGCTTACTTTATTTATTTTTTTAACAGCTGTGCTGGGGGCTAAGGAGGGATATCATTGCAAGCTCAGGCTGCCAGCCAGTAGCCAGCTCTTGGGGAGACTGGGGCTTGCTTGTTAAAAAAAAAAGTTGTGGAGGGAAGTAGGTGTCCCTGCATGCTCAGGATGCTGTTGTCTCTGCTAGCAAGGTGGAGCTGGTGGAAGTTGCTTCCTTACCTCAGGGATGCGGGGGTTGCTCAAGTAGTATGTGTGTGTGTGTGTGTGTGTGTGAGAGAGAGAGAGAGAGAAAGAGAAAGGAGGGTGGCTGCAAGGGGGCATGGCATGACTCATGCACTTCTAAATTCGCCACTACACTATGATCTTGCCCCACTCAAAGATTACACAGAGGTTAACATAATAATACAGAGGTTAACTTGCTGATGGAATAGTGCATTCTATCTTCTGGTATGGGCAATCACATCTTCATTGGAGGTACCAAACATGGATAATATTAATGTAAACAACAGCATAAACAGGAGAATTATTATAGTTATCTTCATTATGTGTCTGCTTATGATTGTTTTTGGTCCTGTTATCACCAACATTCACACTTCAGGCATGCAGAAAGGTTAGGATGCAAGTCATAAGGTATGGAAAAAGCTTTAAATCATCATTCCCGGTATCTGATTTCAATAAGCAACTACAGCTTAATTACAGCACTACCAAAAAAAAATACAATTGCTAGCTACTCAGGCAATGCTAATGTGAATCTACATTCCAGATGATTTGAAAAATAAATTAGATTTTGAAATGGACTTTATGTATAGTAATAACATATCCCTGTTCATATCCACAGTGCACTTTTATATCAGACACTAATTTGGTTTAATCTCTGGCTGCTCACCCATATCTGCCACTTTCCAAATTGCTATAATGAAGGCTATATGTACGTTCTTTGTTGGTGCGTAGTTTATAGAGGGAAAGAAGCCCTTAATGAAATCCACAAGCCCCATCGCCTGACAGCCCTCAGTCTTAGCCAGATTGTAGCATCTCCATAGCTTTCTAAAAATAGAAGCTAGCGTGGCCTTTAAAAACATAAAGGAGCTGGGTACTCTCTGCCACCATGTAGTCTGAGCAGTGTTCTTTGCACTCCCATCCTTACATCCAACTTTACTTAAAGCCCTATACAGGATGTTATCTGACTAATAATGGAGATTGTTCCCCTCTATTCTAACAGCGGGTTTAGTGGAAGCCGTTTTCCCTTCCTAAAGCAAGATTCAAAGAGCAGTGCAGATCTGTTTGAAAGTCCTTTTGCAAGTAGCCCTGTGCTGCTCTTTGAACCTCTAAAAACCAGCTGGTGATACTAAATTCTTCTACTGATCTTTACAAAAGATTAACATAGCATATCACATACACTTTATTCACCCTCAAACTAAAACAGTTGTCTTTGAGGGAAAACCACTGCAGTTATCCTTCTGAAATTTGACAAGATACATGCCCTCAAAGGGTGACCTTGCTGGCAAATTTCATCCAATTCTTCCCCCAAATTAAAAAAGTTATACATGTTTCTTTTTAAAAAAATATGGGAACATAGGGAGCTATCTTGAACTGAGTCAGGCCATTAGCCCATCTAGCACAGCATTATCAATGCTGACTGGCAGCAGTTCTCCAGAGTTTCAGACAAGAGTCTTTCCCAACCCTAACTAAAGATGACAGGTGTTGAACTTGGGATCTTTTGCATGCCAAGCATATGCTCTTGTGCACAGCAAGAAAGCTTCTGGACCTATTTGCCTGTAATTTGTCAGGCTTTATTCATACAGAAGGGCTACTATGCCTGTGAATTTCATCCAGTTCTGTCAAAACAAGAAAAATATAGCCATTTTTATATTTCCCAGTAGTAAGGCAGAGAGAGGGGTGGAGGACAAAGCAAACTTGGATGGATCCTGAGCTGAACTGGGTAGTCTACAAAGTACTTGGACTGAGGCAGGCTGTTTTCTGACTCACCAAATCAGGGACCAAACGTAATCTTGTGGTCAGTACAAATTTTGAAAGGTTTTGTACCAAACAAATCCAACATTTGCGCTATGTGTTAGTTTAAATCTACACCTGAGATTTGATTTATAGTTACTTTGTAATTTGGGGTGTGCTGGATGGGATTAGTGGAAAGTAAATCATGACTGGATGACTGGGATGCTGGGTCTACGAAGGCAGTGAGAAGGGAAACCTCTGTAGGGTCCTAGATTTCTACCTAGACCTGTGGACACACAGTGCATTCACCTAACTAAAAGTTAAGCAGCACTTGGTCTAGATGGGAATGCCTAGGAACCCTGTGTATACCTCCTTGATTTCCATCATGGAAGAAAAGGGAGCTAGAAATGCAGTAAAATAAATACCCTTTAGGCAGTGAAAGTCTTGCCCACTTTCTTCATCTGCTTTCTCAGTCTTCATGGAAACATCTCCATGAACTCCTCTTTAATTTCAGTGAGGGCTAGAAACTTGCTTTTAAAAGGCTTCTAACTTCTCAGGATAGGACCAAATTCTGTTTCACATACCAGACTGTGTGCACTTCTGCAACCAGAGACAGAAGTGTGGATCGCTGAGAAAAATAAACAATAAAATGTTTTTTTATTATTATTATTCTTTCCCATGTTTAGGGCAGCAACCGAGACTTGTTAGATTTGTGAGAGAAGAAACTTGATTAAACATGATGCAGAGATCTGTGAATGGAACTTCTGCAGTTTTTAAAGGGTTGATTGCATCCTTGGACATTCCCAGTTCAGAATGGGAACATGACACTGGGAGGACTTAACTCTTTTCCCCCATGCTGTGCTCTTGATGAAAACTTCACTCCCCAGCTGCTAATTGTCCCTTGGGGGTGAGATAAAGGAGCCATATGGGCAGCTCAGTTCCCTAAGCAGTACATTTTAAGGGCACTTTATAAAAGCTTAGCAGTCTCCCATCAAAGCTGCTATAGCTGTACTGTGTAACGACTCATTATATAAAAATGTAACAGATGAGCACTTAAAAGCCAGTTTCAGCTCTTTTAAAAATAAGTATTTTGCAATTACACAGACAGCTTGCCATGCTCACTTTTCCATGCTCATTAATAAGTTGAGGGACTCGTATGAACAATAGATGGGTATTTTGTTTTTGTTTATACACTCCTTACTAAATTAGATCTCAGAAATATAGTTTAGTTTATTGCATAATAGCCAACTATTGGCATAATAGCCAATATGCCACACAAAGACATATACAAAAAACACAGATTAAAAACAGATTAAAAAAGAATATGATAAAGTAGTTATATAAACATACTAAAATAGTTAAAAGATTATTTAAAATAGTAGATTAATTAAAATGGCTGTAGAAACGTATATTATCACCAGAGGGAATAGCAACTTTCCTCCTTTCTAAGGCTGCTCTCACACTGCACTTCATTCCATTATTCTGACAATTTTGTACCTGGTAATTTGCGCATTATATTTGGTCTTTCATATGACATAAAAGCTAGTTCTGGAATTGTAATGAAATATACTGCAAGTTTAGCACTAATTTTTGTGATAAATAATACCAGAAATAATAATAAACCTGGAAAATCGTGGGAGTTTTGCACTAGCTGCCTGCCTGTCACATGACAAGCTTCCTCTCTCTAACCTCGCTATTTTCCCATATTTTTTCACTCGTTCCTACCTATGCTATTCCCTATTTGCTGTTTGTTGCCCTTAGTGAGTCTTGCTTTGCATTCTTTTTCAGTTTGCCCTCTGATTTGTGCCTTGGAAGTCCCATTCTTTCCCACCCCTCACCCCTGCCCTTGAAGCCGGGTGACTGCTAAAGGATCTAAAAGATCTTACCCCGCCTTTCTCTTCTCTGTGTTCAGTTTGTTCCAGCTACTTTACTCTGGCTGCTTTCAAACATGAAGCTCAATGTGTTAGTTAGTTGTTGAAGTTGCTTTTCAAGTCTTTTGAAGTCCTTTTCCATTGTCTTTTAAGTCCTCCTTCTCTCAGGAGTCTTTTTCACCTTAGCCACAGTAGCAGCACCAAGGCTGCAGAAGCTTGTATTTTAAAGTGACCACTCTTTTCCTTTTCCTCAGTGCTTCATTTCTGGTGCATTCTTTTTGCAGTTTTTCCTTTCTTGCTTTTTTTCCTCTTTGGCTTTTTCTGCTGATCCTGGTGTTTCCAGTTGCTGCAGTATGAAAGACATTCATGTGAAATGCTGGTATATCTGTAAACCTTCCTATTCTCTGAAGCATTTTAATTTAAATTAATTTAATTTTAAAAATTTTACTGTATTGATTTTAGACTGTATGTTGTTATTGTATTCCCTATGTTATTGTATTTCTATGTTCACCTCCCAGAGAGCTTTTGCTAGTCGGGCGGTATATAAATTTAATAAATAAATAAATAAATAATAAAAAGGCACACTTTCAGTGTGAAAGGGATTTTAGAAAGTGGGACAGAAGCGCTGCTAACACAATAAGCCTCATGTTGGCAAGCAGCCCTTGGCTAGCTTAACATATTTAGCAACCCAATATCACATAGAAACCTGTTCCTGCCAAGAAAAAAAAACAATTTCATTTTAAAAGGTATTATGAGGGGAACAAGATATCATTTGGACAATAAACTATTATATGGCGTCTATGTATTTTTACATCTCCAGTGTGTGTATATATATGGAGTCTTCCCAACAACCCTATGAGGTAGGATTGCCGTTTGGAGATCAAGGCAGCTCACAACAAGAAATAAATCCCTTTAAAATCTGACAACCATAAAAAGTATAAACAGTTGCAAAACAGCTTAAAGTGGCATGATTCTGAATTTTGGGTTGGGAGAATGTTCCTTATCACTTGAGGCTACAATTCTGTGCAAACTTCCCTGTTTGAGTAAGCCCCATTGAATACATTGGGACTTGCTTCTGAGTAAACAAACATAGGATTGCACTACAAATGTCTTTACAGGTTGTGTAAATAATAAACATATTTGACAATCATGCTTATATAAATGTTTCTTCATTTAAAACACATGACTTCCCCTAAAGAATCCTGGGAAGTGTAGTTTCCCCTTCACAGTTATAGTTCAATATGTATTGAATGTGCTTTAAATGAATAGTATGGATCTGCCCTAGGTATGATATGTATTCATTAGTGAATTGAAAAGAACAAATTTAAAAGATACGTTTTTAAACAGGGGAATGTCTGTAGCTCAGTGGTAGGGCATATGCTTTGCATGCAATGGTCTAAAATTCAATTTCTGGAAAAGACTATTGCCTGGAATCCTGCAGAGCCAATGCTAGTCCATGTGATCAGTACTGAGCTAGATGGTATCAAATGGCCTGAGTCGGTATAAGGTAGATTACTTTGTTCCAAAAAGTGGAAAGAGACCCAAGGCCAAAGTGACTCCAAAATTTATTTATGTATTTTATTTACAACATTTATATACCGCTTTATTGTAAAAAACCTAAAAGAGGTTTACAGAAGGAATTAAAACAATAAAATTATTGGCAAAAACTGTTAAAGACAGGTATTTTAAAACATTCAAAATAATAAAACCAACAATGAGTTAAAAACAGGTTAAGGTGGTTAAGGTGCTGGACTATGACTTGAGAGACTAGGGTTCAAATCTCCACACAGTCATGAAGCTCACTGGGTGACCTTGGACCAGTCACTGCCTCTAAGTCTCAGAGGGAGGCAATGGTAAACCCCCTCTGAATACCGCTTACCATGAAAACCCTATTCATAGGGTTGCCATAAGTCAGGATTCACTTGAAGGCAGTCCATTTCCATTTTCAAATAATAAACATGTTTGATAGTCATGCTTATATAAATATTTCTTCATACTGTGTCCCAATAAGTATCTGATTTCACATTATGGTTGTACAATACTTCCTCTACATTTTAAGTGTGCCCTTCTTCCTTGGGGTGGTCAAGTTTCTCCATTGTTTTCATCCAGAGGGGCAGATAGGCTGAGAGATGGTGAGTAGCCCATGGTCACTCACTACACTTTATAGCTCATTTCCATTTTGAAAAATTAATTACAACAATTTACATGCAGGCAAAATTTATGAAGTAGATCCACACAATACATTTAAAGCACATCCAACTCGCATTTAAAGCTCATGACTAACCCAAAAAAATCCTGGGAAGTGTAGTTTCCCCCTCACAGTTATAGTTCTTACCACCCTTAAGAAGCTGTAGTTCCCATGATTCTGTGGTCGGATTCATGTGGTTCATGCTTGTTGAATGTGCTTTAAATGAATGGTGTGGATCTGCCCTAGCTTTGATGTGCATTCAAGAGTGAATTGAAAAGTACAATTTTAAAAAATACTTTTTTAAACAGGGGAATGTCTGTAGCTCAGTGGTAGGGCATATGCTTTGCATGCAATGGTCTAAAATTCAATTTCTGGAAAAGACTATTGCCTGGAATCCTGCAGAGCCAATGCTAGTCCATGTGATCAGTACTGAGCTAGATGGTATCAAATGGCCTGAGTCGGTATAAGGTAGATTACTTTGTTCCAAAAAGTGGAAAGAGACCCAAGGCCAAAGTGACTCCAAAATTTATTTATGTATTTTATTTACAACATTTATATACCGCTTTATTGTAAAAAAACTAAAAGAGGTTTACAGAAGGAATTAAAACAATAAAATTATTGGCAAAAACAGTTAAAGACAGATATTTAAAAACATTCAAAATAATAAAACCAACGATCAGTTTAAAACAGATTAAAAAAATAGGTTCTACATGCGTGGATAGGCTTGCCTAAACAAGAATGTTTTTAGCAGGTGCTGAAAAGAGTACAATGAAGGTGGCTGCCTATTGTCAATAGGCAGGGAGTTCCAAAGTGTAGCTGGTACACTAAAAAACTGATCAAGTACAATGTGGCACCCATAACATGGAAAGCACACCTTGAACTTGGCCTGGTAGCAAATTGGCAACCAGTGCAGATTTTGCAGCAAAGGTATTATGTGCTGATAGGGTCTCACTCTTGTCAGCAGTCATGCCACAGCATTCTGCACTAACTTCAGCCCCTGGGTCAGGCTGTGGTGCGTGGAGATTTGTGTGACCTGGCTAACTGGTTGCCAGGATTTTTTTAGTTTTGGGTTTCGGTTAGGAATCCTGACTGGTTATGGAATGCTACGTTTTCTGCATTGCTCATAGGAATTTTGTTGTTGTTGGTATGGTACTGCATTTAGGAAATCATCACTGTCTTTTATTTATATTTTTCTGTTTGCATTTCATTTACCTTTAACCTCACTCACTTTCATCCATAGAAGCAACAATAGTGGTTCCATGAGCTCAGCTTAACCCCCTTAAACTCACTTGATGATGCACCTTGTTGTTTGCATGATGGTTTGTTTCTTGCCCAATAGTTGCAAAAGAGAATTCACAAACTGGGCAGTGTGACTGCAATTGTTGTTGTTCCCAAACTGCTGTCTGTGAAGGTAGATCAAACCATGTGTTTTCTCTCTGTCACTGGAATTGGATTGGCTGTCAAAGTGAGTTTATAGCAGTACACAAGGTAGATAGAAAAGGGTACAGAATCTTCTTACTTTTATTCATTTCTCAGACCTCTTTCTTAAGTGAGGGGTCAAATCTGTAAAGAACTTTGGAGCAGCCATGTTGAAAGGTACAGAAAGGGCATTCCAGGCAGGGGGTTGCCAACTCTACCTGGATATGAATATCTTTGCAGAGGATCCCTAGTCAAGGTTATCAACAGCACAATCCAAACCATATCTACTCAGAAGTAAGTCCTGTTGAGTTCTATAGGGCTTGGTAAGTGTGTTTAGAATTGCAGCATTCAAGGGCATCCATCTTTACTCTTGAGTGCTCCTATCTAACATCCCCACAACACTAGGCTCCTTTCTTCCTATAATGGCCTTCTGGTGACTGGGCTGGCCTGAGGGCACTTAAATCCTTCTTGCCAGAATCAAGTAGACTAGATTAAATGTTCCCTACCTAGGCTCTATGTTTCAGCTAAGATTTCTATCTTAATTTCCAATCAGAGAAATGTTTTTTGTTTGGATTTTATGCTCCAAGCAACTGTGGTTGATGCTTAATGTATCATCTTAATGGCATCACTTGACCCCCCTTGACATCACTTGGGCCCGCCTCTATGACATCACAATGACCTGCTCCCATGATATCACTAGGGCCCGCCCTTGAAATCTCATGCTTTGGGGTGCTTCTGACCTGGCAACCCTATTCCTAGTAGATATATCTGGGAACAGTGAGGCACGTCAGGCTCCTAACACGGTTGCCCCTGAGTGCCCTCTCTGGCATTGTGGAGCCCAGTTTGCATCTTAGTACACCAATGAACTAAGGACAATGAAACAGTCTGGACGATGGCTAGAATGCAAGTGGCAAAAGACGTGCTGTGAGGCTGATCTGGCATAAAACATCATAACCATGCCTACTGTGTGGCGGTGAGGTCAATGAAGAAGGCCCACTTCCCTTCCACCATTGCATCCTCAAGTAGCTGTCCAGCGGAGCTTTTCTGTATTGTCAGGGGTCTGTTGACATAAAATCCAGGAAATGGACTTTTAGACCCTTCGGAATTTGCAAGGCACTTTAAGGGTAAAGTTAATCTTGATGCCCCATCCACATCTATTGTAGTCCGTCTTGGGATCAGTTTCAGTTGATACAGCCTTATGATGTGGAAAACATGCTTGTGACAATGTGTTCTCTTGACCCTTGATTTTCTTGGCTTACTAAATCTTGCTAAGCACATTTGACCAGGTGGATCCAGGGTGTGGTGAACATGTCATTGTGGGAGGAAGTGGTTCTTGCTGCCCTCAAAGAGGTGGTGATCTGGCTGTTCCTGACAAAAACCCACGTTACCAAATTCTTCCAAGCTACACAGGAAGTGGATTAGACTGTGAAAGACCAACCCAAATTGTGTTTACATTTTGACAAATTTGTAGGGCAGTCCAATATCTCAGAGAGGAGGTCAGGTCTCCTGCTCCCCTGGTGCATTCACTATAGCAGCCCAATTTCCCTGCTTTTTTAAGTTTGATAGAAATATCTGTGGGCTATAGGTATGTTCTTAAACCGCAAGGTTGTTTTTTTTTTTTGCCTATTAGTGAATTCCTCTGCTTTTTAATCCGGGAGGTAAGAAATGGGATCCTGTGCAAGCTTGCTGAGAATGGATTGATAATTTGCATGCTTATTGAGTTCAGTGGGATTTACTCCCCTGCAGTCATGCTTAGGATAGGTGAAACTGACCACAGAGGATGGGGAGGAGGAGGAGGGATGGGAGGAAGGGTGGAGGGGAGGAGGGGGATGGGAGCAGGAAGGAGGGGGGGAAGAGAAGGACAGGTCTGATCATTTGCATGCTTATTGAGTTCAGTGGGATTTACTCCTATGTAATCATGCTTAGGATAGGTAAAACTGACCGTGGGGGAGGAGCAGAGGGAGGGGAGAGGAGAGGGAAGGAGAAGGGGAGGGGAGAGGGGAGCAGAAGTAGGGGGAGGGGAAAGGAGGGGATTGTAGGGGGAGGAGCAAAGGAAGGGGCAGGGGAGGGCAGGTTCGATAATTTGTATGCTTATTGAGTTCAGTGGTATTTACTCCCATGCAATCATGCTTAAGATAGGTGAAACTGACCATGGGGAGGAGGAGGGAGAAGGAGGGGATTGGAGGGGAAGGGGAATGGAGGGGAAGCAAGGGGCAAGAGGAAGGAGATAAGAAGGAGAAGGGAGGCTGGGTTTGATCAGTTGCATACTTTTTGAGTTGAATGAGATTTATTTCTGTGCAACCATGTTTGAAAATGGAAATGGACTGCCTTCAAGTCGACCAAATGTATGGCAACCCTTTGAATAGGCTTTTCATGGGAAATGGTATTCAGAGGTGGTTTTATCATTGCCTTCCTCTGAGGCTGAGAGGCAGTGACTGGCCCAAGGTGACCCAGTGAGCTTCATGGCTGTGTGGGGATTCGAACCCTGGTCTCCCAGGTCATAGTCCAACACTGACTTGGGGAAGGGGGAGGGAGGGTAGGAGGAGGGGGAGGGTAGGAGATTGGATGGGTTGGCATTCAGAGCAGCTGACTGTTAAACCACTCTGGCCACTGGAGCTCTGTCTGGAATAGGAGTCTCCTGTCAGCACCCTTCACAAACTACACTTCACAGGATTCTCTGAAGGAAGCCATGACTGTCTCAAGTGAAATCAAAGTCTGGTGTGAGTGTGGCCCCCTGATTAGGCAAGCCAAGCAGCTGTGAGGCTTTTAGAACACTGACAGTTGGTTCTTACTGAGCATGCCCTACATCAAGCCAAAATTTATTAAATTAATTAAAAATCAGCCAGACATTTTTTAAACTTTTAAACTGCAGAAGATGAAGGTCAGCGTATGGGGCAAGGTCAGTAACAGAATTACAGGTACTCTGTGCACATGGTTGATTTTTAATGAATTTCAACAGATTATGAGAACTCTGACAGAAAAAAAGTCCAAAAGGGCTCTGGTTTTTCTCTCTCTCTCTTTAGACGTTGAACTCTCGATTCTTTCTGACTGTTTTGTTTATCGCCATGAAAATTTACACGGTTCTTAAGCAAGCGTTTCTGAGTTCAGGACTACGAGTTTTGTAAGGTTTTGTTTTGAAATGAGCTTATGGGAAGTATCAGAATGGCACAGGGGGATATTTTCAATTTAACATTGCGGAATGTGAAAAATCCATGCTGGCTATAGTATACATCCACTCTCATGGCTGTATAATACCTGAAAGATCGTCTTATCCTTTATATACCCAGTCGATCACTAAACTTTGCAGGTGAGGGCTTCCTGCAGATACCATCTTATGAGGAGGTCTGTTCCACACAACATAGGAAGTAGACCTTTAGTGTAGTGGCACCTACTGTTTGGAATTAAATATTAGACAGGCGACATCTCTGGTATCTTTTTGACACCTACTGAAGACCTTCCTCTTGCTACAACTTTTTAAGTAGAGACCTTATCCCAGTCTGTATCTGTGTTGAAACTGCTTTTTAAGATGTTGTTAAAGCTTCTTTTAAAAAAGATGTTTTAAAGATATTTTGTTTTTATATGTTTTTAAGGATGTTTTGTTGTAATATATTTTGAAGTCTGTTCTTATGATGTTTTAGAGTGTTTTAGTGCTTTTGTTTGCCGCCCTTGGCTCCTACTGGAAGGAAGGGCGGGATATAGATAGATAGATAGATAGATAGATTTTTTTTAAGTCCTTACCTGGTACTGAAATGACAATAAAGTAGTATTCAGACAAACAACTCTGGGGAGAGTGTTGTACGGCAAGGTGGGGGGACACTACAGAAGGCCCTCTCTCTGCTAGGGTGGACCAGTGGTGGTTTGTACCCATTGGGAATAGTAGGGCAAAAGGCAGGGAGATAACAGTAGGTAGAGCCAGAGCCAATGACAGGCAGAGCCAATTCATTTTAGTTTTGTCCCCATCCTCCTCCCTTAGCTATTGAGATTAGTAGCAGCTATATTTAGGTAGCCATAAGACCCTTGTGACTCTCTGTAACTGCTGACTTATATAAAGACATTCACCAATGAGGAGAAAGCTGACAGGTAGTGCCAATCCCTGGATATCTTGCAAGTAACAAGCTGACTGAGGGCAGACTGAGGTTGGTATGGCAGTGCCCCATTTGCTCCAATGGACCAGTCTCCACTGGGATATACTGAGCTGCTGAATTCTACAAATGAATACTTCCTGTACTCTTTGGTAGCCACCTGCCTCACCTCAGATGGTGGGGACACCTGGAGCAGGCAGTCCATTGAAGATCTGAATGTATATTCATGTGCCTATGGGGATCAGTTATAGAGAGTCACAAGTGTCTTGTGGCTATCTGAATACAGCTGCTACTAATCCCAATAGCTAAGGATGGCTTAGAAATATTTTTAAATAAATACATGCGTAAATAACATGGAAGGTCCCCCCTCAGGCAAAAAGTCTATTGGTATTTCAAGTGAAGTTTAAACATGTCTCTAAGATTAAACTACATTTCTAAGAGGACTTGCACATCTCTTGTTGTTGTTGTTGTTATGTGCCTTCAAGTTGATTGCGACTTATGGCGACCCTATGAATCAGCGACCTCCAAGGGCATCTGTCATGAACCACCCTGTTCAGATCTTGTAAGTTCAGGTCGGTGGCTTCCTTTATGAAATCAATCCATCTCTTGTTTGGCCATCCTCTTTTTCTACTCCCTTTTGTTTTTCCCAGCATTATTATCTTTTCTAATGAATCTTGTCTTCTCATGATGTGTCCAAAGTATGATAACCTCCATTTCATCATTTTAGCTTCTAGTGATAGTTCTGGTTTAATTTGTTCTAACACCCAGTTATTTGTCTTTTTCGCAGTCCATGGTATCCGCAAAGCTCTCCTCCAACACCACATTTTAAATGAGTTTATTTTTCTCTTATCTGCTTTTTTCACTGTCCAAGTTTCACATCCATACATAGAGATCAGAAATACCATGGTCTCTCTAGAAGAGAGCAAACATTACATAGATTGTTTGGCTCCTACTGGGAGGAAGGGCGGGATATAAATCTAATAAATAAATAGAAGCAAAGTGGAATTTTGTAACAGTCATCTGCATAGTAAGTATCTGTACAGAAGGATGAATAGATATGTTTTTGTATTGCTTTCTATATCATCGTGACCCTACACATGCTGGAAGCTCTGACTGATGAAGGTATGGAAAGGGTTCATTCCCACATAGATTTGAAGCTTAAGGAATCACTAAAATTGGTATCTTCCAATACATAGATAAGAGATACTATTTTGTTGTCTTTACTAATGAGCGGACAGACTTGCTCCTCTTTTTTATTATTAATACATTGGACTCGGTGAAGTATGCAGTTTTTAATTATGTCACAGCCGGGGACATGAGTGATAATGGAATGTAAATTTGAGGCAGGGGGATGGTGATGAGGCAAGCAAGAGAGAAAATGAGGAAAAGGATAAACAGTTCTTTTAAGCAATATGATTAAAATGTATTAATTGTGCAGATATGCACATGAATTTTCTCTCCTTGGAACTGGGTTCATCCTGTTGCAAAAAAAAAGCTCTTCTCTAAATTGACTTTTAATTGTTGTAATGTATTGACCCAGAATATTCTTTATAATTAGAGCAGTTGGAGACGCCTGGATCTAGTTTAGCATTACAAATTTCCAATGTTTTATAGGCTTTTTATAAGTAGTTTTTATGTATGTGCTACTGTCTCCTTTTCAGTAAATATTATATGTCCTGACATTTTAAAATCTCTTTTGTCAACCAAATAAGCTAAAATGCATCATTATTCTCAGGACCTCTCAATGTACCTTGTAAGTTCCTATATTTTATTATTTTATTTTATTTAAAATATTTCTATCCCACCCTTCTACCCTATAATAGGGCACTCAGGGCGGCTTACAAAAATAAAATCAAACGTACATAATAAAATTGTAAACAGGAAAATCAGAAAAAACATCAAAATACATAAAATACAATTAAAATACAATATATATATATATATATATATATACACACACACACACACACAAACACACATATATATACATATATAGGGAGTGGTACTAAAGGGACTACAAAGGTAAAATTTAAAGTAGAAGGCATAAAATCAGTGTTAGGCTCTGCCTTCAGTCCCTCCCAAAGGCACTCCAGAACAAGACCATTTTCAGAAGTCTCCAGAAAACCAACAGGGAGGGAGCAGAGCTGACTTCTTGGGGTACGGTATTCCAAAGCTTGCGGGCCACAGCTGAAAAAGCTCTCTCCCATGTGCCTGTCAATAAATAAAAGTCAACGACTGTCTTATTGAACTACAAGGGCCAAACTTGACATGATCATGGCGATCCATTCTTAGGATGCCTCTTTAAAAAGCAACAATGCACAGCCAATTAGCAGATCCAGGCGGCTGCTTTGGAGTTCATGGAAGTGGTGCTCTGGAAGGTAGGTCCTCTCAAATCGTGTCCCCAGGTAAGCTTCCCTCCCAAGCTGCTATTCAATTTGTTGGGGCGAGAATAACAAGAACATCTGGTTCTGACTTTTCCCCTCACAGCTGTTTGGAGAAAATATTCCCATTGCGGAAAGAGCATGGGAGAAAAGCGTTACACACCCTCTCCTAGGGCATTGCTTCTCGGCTCTTCAAAGCAATAACCAAGGGATTCTAATTAGCAAAAAGAAAAAGAAAAACATAGGAGATTGTAATCACGCTTTGTCACATCTAGTTTGGTACTAATGAGCTCATCCTTGCTTTGTTTAGCTGGCTCTGGAGGTCTTGGACCTGCCCTTCCTCTGGTTTCAGGCCATGATGTCAAGTGGAAGAATCAGGTTCAGGGCATGCTTGAATCTCCATATCGCTGCTTAAGGAGAGAACTACTTGCTAACCTTGCTTTCACCTAGACAAACATTGCAGCTGAACCACAAAAATGAACAGCCTCCAACCAGCATTCCCCCACCCCATCTATCCTTAGTTTATACCAAGCCTGCAAAGCTGCAAGCTTTTTTCAGTCACTACAAGAAACCAATCTGATAGTTTTTAGTGGAATTACTGCATGACACCTTAGTCTTATAGCAATCTTGTGAAGAAGGCTGAGTTGAGAGAGTATGATTTGGATTACGCTGAGTTTTGTGAGTGATACTAAGTACTTCTAAATAGTATGAAAAGCTAAAATGCAACTTTAATCACTAAAATGCAACTTTAAAAATGATGAAATATAATAAGGATATAAACAAAATTGCTAAAATACAATAGTAAATGGGCTCATCTATCCTTGGCAATGTCTGATCAACAATCTGACATGACAATTAATGAATTAGACCTAAGACCAAACACATTTCAACCCTATGGGTCTTCCTCAGCGGTGAAAAGATTTATAGCATGTCACAGAATATTTAGCCTCTTGGCTAATCTGGCTGGCTGGTACAGTGAGCTAACCTCTAATAAATACAATACAAAATAATCTATAATTAATTCTGATTCTGTAAAAAAACTATAAACCTTAATAAAGAAAGATAGGAACTCACCCCTCATAACCATGAAATGTTTATGCACAAGTGATAATCATGGTGATGTGTGTGCTGGTATAAAATATGGATTTTCTCCCTAATAATGGTGTAATTTTATTTTATACTCTTGAGGCATTAATATGTGGGATTAAGGCTGTATTTTTTTCCAGACTATTTAGGTGTACTTAGTTTTTCCTCAGCATTTGAGTTCAGCTTTGGGGGTTAGGGTAGTATAGCCTTTATGTGTGTTTGTCATGTTAGTAAGCAGGGATGGGGAACCTGCTTACTAAGCTCCAGGTATTGTTGGGCTACAACTCACCTCAGCCCCAGCTCCATATCCAACAGGATTTTATTTATTTATTATTTTATTTTTAAAACTTATATACCGCCCAACTAGCAATAGCTCTCTGGGCGGTGAACATAGATACAATAAAATACAATATAATACAAAAACATCAGTCTAAAATCAAATTTCACAATCTAAAAAAAAAGACCGCAGGTTTCCCAGCCCTGTTGCAGTGCTATCTAGGGAATTTCCCAACTGAGTGGAGATTGCCAGCACCACATTGCCTTTCCTGTTTTATTCGTTGAATGTGACTATAGACCTGTGTCCAGATAATATTTTCACACTAGGGGGCTGTCAGCATGCTGCCTACCCATCCTTCTCCTTTGATTGGTGGTGCCCACCCACCCACTGTCTGTCATAGTGTGATTAATTTGGTTGCTTCAGGGTCGAACAGGAATTTCTGGCCTCCATGCTATTTCTGCATGCAGGTTCTTTCGCCTACTCAACATTGTGGCTGTTCGGATGGTTAAATTGGGTATGTGTGTGTTGAATTGGTTAATTTGGTTACCTTGGCAGGAAAGTGCAGGCAGGGAAACAGGCAAGGTCAGTCAGGTGAAACCCTGAGGCACTTTTTGAGGCTGATGAGCAGCTCCTGAGGCCTACAACTCAGGGTTATAGGGGCTGGGGGCAGGATATGGACCATATTTGGGGCCAGCTTGTCTATCTGTCTGGAGCTATAAAGTCCTGGGGGGTGATGATGCAGGTGGGCCTCCCTACTCACCTTTATGGTGCGGTTGGGGAAGGGGTAAACTAAATTACTTGCCCTTTCCCCTGGCAAGGTTTGGTTGCCTGAATAGCTGAAGGCATTGCCTGATATCTATAGTTAGTTCCCGCTCTTAGTCTTTAATCTGCAGGTTTTTGGTTAAGCTTGATAGAAGTGGCCCATATTTTAACCCAGCTATATGTGCCCGTGTGTTTATTTCAGCCCTCAGGCACAAACACTGCACTAAGTTACATATAGACATTGTTTTCATTTAGTATCAGTATCAGTGACTTTGAGGTTAAAATCTGTCATTGAAATTATGATTACACTTACTCAACGTTGCAGTCTTTAATCACTTCTATCTGTGTATTGTATAACAAAACAGCCTCACTTGTCATTACTGAAGCAAATCATATTCCTCATATGTTCCAGCATGTACGTGTTTTAGCAAGTGCCACACAAAGTAGTATTCCTTTCTACAATGGCAGACTAATGTTTATAGCATTTGTTCTCAGGTACATTAATTTAATTGAGCACATTATGGCCTTTGCTGTATGATGTTTCTCCTTGTAAATGATTCATGTCGAGTCCAGACCTTGATGAACAATGAGGTTTCATCAGAAACAGATTGAAAAAAATGCTCTAAGCCATTTTCAGCTAACTCAGGTTCTCCAAGAGAAATCTGACAATCACAGGAAATTGACCTCCAACTGTTGGCCAAATCCCATTCACATCAGGTTTTAGATTCCCAGAGGAAGTGTTTTACAAATAACAAGAACAGATGGGCCTTTGCATATAATACTCTGGAGTACTTTAGGTTATTCACTGGCCTATTCCTGGCAACATTCCTCAGTCTGAATACCAACATTCCTTAGCAATTATTTCTTACATGCATTTTAAGGAAGTATTGAACTTTCCGTTTCACAGAGCATATTCTAGAGTAGAGGTGTATTTAAATTTTCAAATTCCAGGAACTGCTTAGCTTATTGAAATTTGGAACTGAGAGGCCAGCCATCATCCCCACATATGCACAGTTCAGGATATTTCTTCCAACCCAACTCAATGTTCTTGTGCTCTTTTAATATTTCTGAGTTAGGAAACTGGTCAGGTATCCACAGTTCCACTGGAAAGCTATCTTAAGCATAATGTATTTCCTGTCTTGTAAAGGCCAAACCAAACAAGACAATAAATGCATTGATGCATTTCTGTTTCAGTTGTTATGGACTTCTTTAAAAAAATAATAATAATAAAAAAGCCAATCAGGCTTTCAGGACAGGGGAGGGATGTTTAGATCTCTTTCTTCCTGCACCATTTTCCAGATGAAAATGCCTTTCCAAGCTGCTATTTTTTTGGGGGGGGGAGAAGAAAACATATGGGCACTAGGGTTCCCAGGTTCATGGCCTGAGACTGATCCTGTACCTTTAGGAGAAGAGAAAGTCGAAAGTCAGTCAAGTGTAGGTGTTCTTACAACTCTGTAATGGGAAAAACCACAAGATGGAAATCTCCCTCGCCCCTGCACAACTTTTAAAGATACAGAAGACCTCTTGGAGGCCGGGCCTGGCAACCAAGAGGTCTTCTGTATCTTTAAAAGTTGTGCAGGGGGAACGGAGAATTCCACCTTGTGTTTTTTCCCATTATAGTGTTGCAAGAACACCTGCACTTGACTGACTTTCTCTTCTCCTAAAGATAAGAACATAAGAACATAAGAACATAAGAAGAGCCTGCTGGATCAGGCCAGTGGCCCATCTAGTCCAGCATCCTGTTCTCACAGTGGCCAACCAGGTGCCTGGGGGAAGCCGGCAAGCAGGACCCGAGTGCAAGAACACTCTCCCCTCCTGAGGCTTCCAGAAACTGGTTTTCAGAAGCATGCTGCCTCTGACTAGGGTGGCAGAGCACAGCCATCACAACTAGTAGCCATTGATAGCCCTGTCCTCCATGAATTTGTCTAATCTTCTTTTAAAGCCATCCAAGCTGGTGGCCATTACTGCATCTTGTGGGAGCAAATTCCAGAGTTTAACTATGCGCTGAGTAAAGAAGTACTTCCTTTTGTCTGTCCTGAATCTTCCAACATTCAGCTTCTTTGAATGTCCACGAGTTCTAGTATTATGAGAGAGGGAGAAGAACTTTTCTCTATCCACTTTCTCAATGCCATGCATAATTTTATACACTTCTATCATGTCTCCTCTGACCCGCCTTTTCTCTAAACTAAAAAGCCCCAAATGCTGCAACCTTTCCTCGTAAGGGAGTCGCTCCATCCCCTTGATCATTCTGGTTGCCCTCTTCTGAACCTTTTCCAACTCTATAATATCATTTTTGAGATGAGGCGACCAGAACTGTACACAGTATTCCAAATGCGGCCGCACCATAGATTTATACAACGGCATTATGATATCGGCTGTTTTATTTTCAATACCTTTCCTAATTATCGCTAGCATGGAATTTGCCTTTTTCACAGCTGCCGCACACTGGGTCGACATTTTCATCGTGCTGTCCACTACAACCCCGAGGTCTCTCTCCTGGTCGGTCACTGCCAGTTCAGACCCCATGAGCGTATATGTGAAATTAAGATTTTTTGCTCCAATATGCATAATTTTACGCTTGTTTATATTGAATTGCATTTGCCATTTTTCCGCCCATTCACTCAGTTTGGAGAGGTCTTTTTGGAGCTCTTCGCAATCCCTTTTTGTTTTAACAACCCTGAACAATTTAGTGTCATCAGCAAACTTGGCCACTTCACTGCTCACTCCTAATTCTAGGTCATTAATGAACAAGTTGAAAAGTACAGGTCCCAATACCGATCCTTGAGGGACTCCACTTTCTACAGCCCTCCATTGGGAGAACTGTCCGTTTATTCCTACTCTCTGCTTTCTGCTTCTTAACCAATTCCTTATCCACAAGAGGACCTCTCCTCTTATTCCATGACTGCTAAGCTTCCTCAGAAGCCTTTGGTGAGGTACCTTGTCAAACGCTTTTTGAAAGTCTAAGTACACTATGTCCACTGGATCACCTCTATCTATATGCTTGTTGACACTCTCAAAGAATTCTAATAGGTTACTGAGACAGGACTTTCCCTTGCAGAAGCCATGCTGGCTCTGCTTCAGCAAGGCTTGTTCTTCTATGTGCTTAGTTAATCTAGCTTTAATAATACTTTCTACCAGTTTTCCAGGGACAGAAGTTAAGCTAACTGGCCTGTAATTTCCGGGATCCCCTCTGGATCCCTTTTTGAAGATTGGCATTACATTTGCCACTTTCCAGTCCTCAGGCACGGAGGAGGACCCAAGGGACAAGTTACATATTTTAGTTAGCAGATCAGCAATTTCACCTTTGAGTTCTTTGAGAACTCTCGGGTGGATGCCATCCGGGCCCGGTGATTTGTCAGTTTTTATATTGTCCATTAAGCTTAGAACTTCCTCTCTCGTTACCACTATTTGTCTCAGTTCCTCAGAATCCCTTCCTGCAAATGTTAGTTCAGGTTCAGGGATCTGCCCTATATCTTCCACTGTGAAGACAGATGCAAAGAATTCATTTAGCTTCTCTGCAATCTCCTTATCGTTCTTTAGTACACCTTTGACTCCCTTATCATCCAAGGGTCCAATCGTCTCCCTAGATGGTCTCCTGCTTTGAATGTATTTATAGAATTTTTTGTTGTTGGTTTTTACGTTCTTAGCAATGTGCTCCTCAAATTCTTTTTTAGCATCCCTTATTGTCTTCTTGCATTTCTTTTGCCAGAGTTTGTGTTCTTTTTTATTTTCTTCATTCGGACAAGACTTCCATTTTTTGAAGGAAGACTTTTTGCCTCTAAGAGCTTCCTTGACTTTGCTCATTAACCATGCTGGCATCTTCTTGGCCCTGGCGGTACCTTTTCTGATCTGCGGTATGCACTCCAGTTGAGCTTCTAATATAGTGTTTTAAAACAACGTCCAAGCATTTTCGAGTGATGTGACCCTCTGGACTTTGTTTTTCAGCTTTCTTTTTACCAATCCCCTCATTTTTGTGAAGTTTCCTCTTTTGAAGTCAAATGTGACCGTGTTGGATTTTCTTGTCAATTGGCCAGTTACATGTATGTTCAATTTAATAGCACTGTGGTCACTGCTCCCAATCGGTTCAACAACACTTACATCTCGCACCAGGTCCTGGTCCCCACTGAGGATTAAGTCCAGGGTTGCCGTCCCTCTGGTCGGTTCCATGACCAACTGGATCAGTCTCAGGCCATGAACCGGCAACCCTAACGGGCACCCAAATGTTCCACACATCTCATCCTAGCAAACAGCAGCTTCTGATAGGTGATTTTCTTAAGAGAAGCAAAGCAAGGGAAATGTTTTTAAAATCTCCCCAGTGCCTCAGTTCTGATCCAGACTAGGGCTTCCTGTGATTGCTGTTTTGTAAAAGTAATGTTCAAAAAGACAAAGTTGAAATAATGTATCGTTTGGCCCTAAGAATTCAGATAGAGTTGTGCCCTAACATCACTTTAAATCAAACTTTCAAGATAAAACTGGAAATTCATATTTGAGCAAAGTATCCAAAGAATTTCAAGGAAAGGTTTTGCTTGTTTGTTTTTAAGGTAGCCACGGGTGGTGGTGGGAGCTTTCTTAAGACTAACAAAATTTCTCAGTGGAGATTCTAAGATTTCTGCTGCAACCAACTTTTACCATGAGCAAAAGTGTAAGGTGAATTTTAGGGTTCTTGCTCAATCAAAATACTAAGGAAGTAAACTTTTTTTGTAGTTAGCAAAACTCTGGTCCCATCTGCACTGTATACAATGATGATGATGATGATGATGATTACAGTTGTGTGTTGCTTTTCCACAGAAATGCTTTCAAAGGAGCTCACAACACAAATAAAAATGCATATCAATATAACATTACAATAGCAGTACAATGTCTGTTCAAACACAATATCACAAATGAAGCAAATCATTCATTTTTATAATATAAATGTTACAACATTTAAAATACATTATAAAATAAACTATCAGAACATATGAACTAGAGTCAGACATGAAAAACATTTCCAGTACAGTGAAATATCAACAAAAAAATGAGCAGCAGCCAGTTCCTCAAACATGCCAAATGCTTGACACAGCAAGCAGATTTCCTCAAGCCTGAAGCAAAACGTTTTCTCTCTTTACTTGGTGTAAAGGCCGGTGTTATCAGGCAGGGAGGGAGAATTCCTGGAGAGCAACAGCGTGTAGGTGGGGCTAAGTGGTTCCAGCTGCTGCTTCCCCTCCAACAAGCCTCTGGTGATCACTGAAAACCTTATCATATCACTTTAAACAGCCATGGCCCCGAAGGAATCCTGGGAACTGTAGTTTGTTATGGGTGCTGAAAGTTGTTAGGAGTGGTTTAACAGCCAATCCTTCCCAGAGAATTCTGGGAATTGTAGTTCTGTGGGGGGAATAGGGGTTCCCGGGATTCTTTGTGGGAAGTCATGACTTTTTAAATTAGCATGAGAATGTATGATGCACATGGGGCCACTTTTTTGTGCTGGGGGGATGTTCTGTGCATCTCTAATGTCATTTAACTTTAAACAGGAAGGGGATAACAAGTCTGACTGATGGAGTCATCAGTGTTTTTGTCTTGCTATCAAATATGTATGTCTATGGTTTGTCATATGAACATTTGTAATCGTTCTATAGGACTGCTCAAGCGGCTAGCAAGATTTCATATGCAGTCACAAAATATAGCATTTAAAATTCACAGTACACAAATATGAAAATAAAAATTTCAGGAAAGCATTCTAAAGTGAGTCCGTACAGTTACATATGTCCTGCCTAGATTATACAACAAACATAGTTTTTGAAAAAAATATCTGTAGGCTTGGGTAAAGATGTTAATGTTGAGAGACGTAGAGGAACCTAAAGCTGGTCGGAAGGTGTCTAGGACTGTGGTCCTCTGCAAACATACCTCAGAATAAATCCCACTGGAATCTGGGGATACTCTTTCATGGGATTATGCATAGAATTAGTCTGTATGACCCTCATGTGAATACACTCAAATAAAATGTTTGCATTTCTCTAATGTCTGATTTCACTGGTCTCTGATGACTCTATGATAGTGGGGCAGTGGATTCCACTCCAGGTTTTTGTTGTGAAGTTTCTGAACCTTGGATAGCTCCTAGAAAATTCAGTCTAAAACCTGGAGTGGTTTCCATTGTCCCATTGACATGGAGCTACCAGCCACCACTGCATTAAGCTGAAAGTTATTGGGTTGGATTTATTAGTAAGGTTTTGCAGGTGGTATAAAGGAGCAAAATTGATTTCTGCTGAGCAAATCTGATTAATTGTAAAATGAAAACACAAAAATATTCCATCAAACGTCTCTTTATCAGTGTGCAAAAACAGGAGATCAGTTGTCACCCAACAATTTTTCTAAGTATCTTACTGAGCATTATGATCCAGTTAAAAGCTTTTGAAGAGTTTGAAAGCAGTTAAATAGAATAAGAATGGGGATGCATACAGACAGCAGTTTAATCCATTTTCCCAATGTTTCCTTACTGGATAATTTCTGCATTTTATTTGATCTTTCATACAACGTAAAAGCCATTTCTGGAAATGTAGCAGAATACAGTGAAAGTTTAGCTGTCATTTCTGTGTTAATTGTTTCCAGGAAAATTCTGTTTACAACCTCATTAACCCAGAAAATTGTGGGAGTAAAGTGACAAAATTTGGGTCTGTATGCAGTTCTTTTACACCATTATCATGGGGGAACAGAAGTGTGCATTGCGGAAAGGGTAGGGGAGTAGCAACACGTCCAATGGCATTCATTGTTGTGTCACACCATATCCACTGGTGTGAATGAAATTTAGCGTGTAATGGAACAGGTACTGCAGTATGAAAGGAACATTAGAAATTGGGACAGAAGTGCTATCATTATAATAGTAAAACTAACACAATAAACACCATGTCTGAATGCAGCCTGTGTGTTGTTATAATAAGTAAAGAAAATATTCTTTGTCTGTACTTCTGCCACTGTAGGACCAGAAATGTTCCTAAGTATTCCTATAAGACAGTGTCTCTGGGTGCTTTCACACTGCACTTTATTCCGTTATTCTGACAGTTTCTTACTTGTTAATTTCCGCATTATATTTGACCTTTCACACGACATACCTGGTAGCTCCGGAATTCTGGTGGAATGTAGTGGAAGTTTAGCGCTAATTTCTGTGACAAATGATACCAGAAATAATCCGTTAGCAAGTCTGGGAACACGGAACATCTTGGTAATTTTTTGCTAGCTTCAGCCGCTCACATGACAGGCATCCCAACATGCAGTGTGGAACGGAGGGGGAAAATGAGCAGGAGCCACCTTAAAACAGAGGGGGGAAATGAGCAGGAACTGCCTCTGAGCTGCAGCTGCGAGCTCAAGGTGAGCCGCTTTAACAGGCGCTGCCATTACCAAATGACTGGGGCCAAAGAAGGGTGAAGGGAGGTTGCTTTATCAGGTGCTTCCCCACTGCACCATTGACCAGAGCCACAGCTGCAAGCTCTGGTATGGATAAGAGCAAGGGTAAGGGGAACTGCTTCCGCAAACTCCCAATGGCTGCTAAAGCCGGCGGCTCCACCCCCAGCTCCCCGCGGCCACAACCGCAGATCCCAAAATAAACAGTGATGGTAAGGGGAGCCACCTCCATGAGCTCCCAGTGGCCGCAATAGCAGGTGCTGCCACTGTGAGCCCCAAAAGCCAAGATGTGGGGCAGAATATACCAAACCCCCTAAAACAAATGAAGGGGAGAAAAACTCTGAAAAAACTCTGAAGTATGTGCTGCTACTGGAGGAACTAGTGTGCATGTGTATAACGGGAGAGGGATGAAGACGAGGCTCTGTTCATTGGAGCTATGTGAAAGACCGTTGCGTGAAATGCCGGTATATCGGCTGCAAAAACTGCTGTTCCTTGGCGCAACAGGTACTGCAGTGTGAAAGGGGCTTTAGAAATCAGGACAGAAGCACTTCCTTCTTAATCCGTTAAACTAACGCTATCAGCCCCATGTGTGAAAGCAGCCTCTCTGCTTGATTCAGTATTGAACAGTGGCACAGATAGAAGTCTAGCACATCCATTGGCCCATTTTCCACATGATGATAAGCCATGTGCTATTGGAATGAGGATCAATGAGCTTGTAAACCCACCCTCCCTCTCCTCCTCTGGTACACAAAGAAGGGACTGGAAGCATGTGCTTCTGCTTTTAAACTAGCTAGAGTCCCCAACTTTATAAACTATAGTTAATAACCCAGGATCATAAACCATGATTTGATCCTAGGATATTTGAATAAAGCATAGCTTAAACTACTTGAGTTCTACCAAGTTTGGATGCAGTGAGGAACTCTGGTTAGTTTAAAAGCAGAAGCAGATGTTTCTAATTTCATTCTTTGCAGCCTCACCAGCGAGGGAAAGGAGAGGGCACCAGACAAACCCAAGGCTCACCAAGGCTTGTCCCATGGTGATAAACTATGGTTAGTATTAGGTGTGAAACAGGCCATTGTTTAACATGTGCACTGTATATAAGGAAATCTGCTTAATAGATTAGATGGTAGGCAGACATCATCACACCCAGCCATCTCCCAAATGTTTTATGAAGGTCTTTTGCTCTGTGTGGAAGATGCAGAAAAAAATGTCTCTCTTACAGAGAGTAAAAATGTTCATTAAGTGATGGGTGGCTTTGGTATAGCACTACTATACACATTTACTTGGGAGTTGAGTCACAGTCAGTAAACTCACAACATACCATGGCTTACAGTTGACTAAGGATTGTGGTTCGTTAAGAGAACAACAAGCTACAATCCTTGGTTTAGATGTAATGGGAAGCCAAGGCTTGTTTGTTTCGCCTGCTTGTGCCAGGGGAGGAGTCAAGCGTGAGCAGTTGGGTAACATGTATCAGCATTCTGCTGGTTCACAATAAACTAACTGATAATGTGAAAAAGGAATGGTTTATTGTTATGTGTAAACACAGCCTTTATTTCTTAGTCAAACACACCTGATTTGGTTGCTGTGAGGATAAAATGAAATAAGGGCTTATAGTAGTTTTGTTTTCTTTACTTCATGGATGAATTGCAGCATCATTCCTGCTAAAGCTAACTGTTTTCTAAAGGGTTGTTGCCTTAACAGATGACTGTGAATAATTCATTTGCTGAGCCAGTTGAGTAGATCATTATAGGTCTGATTGTCACCTAACTTCTTCTGGAGGAAATGTGCCAAGTGTTGTCTATTTAGATTGCTTCTGCACTCAACCTCCTGCTGGCTGAACTGGCTACTTAAGTAGCCTGTGTTATTTTCACTGGCGTGGCTTGATGTAGGGATGACTGCTGGGCTAGTTGGCTGACTGCCTGAAACTATCTTTGTTAAAGAAAGCTTCATAAGACTTTCCCTGCCCTGCCCCAAGTCATTGGGTATACAGTAAAGAACATTTCTGGCACACAGATCTACAAACGGATCTGCAAATTCTGCTACAGTTATCAATGAAAGTAAAAAGAGAAGAAGTGCTGGGAGGATGACAGCTGGAAAGCAATAAAAGAGCCTGCTCTGCATATTACTGGCTATTATAAACCTTACAATAAATGGCATGAAACGAGAGTCTTTCAATATATACACTTAAAAGTTGAATTCATAACATCTGGGAAATGGCTCTGAGTTCAGAGCTGTCAGCAAGTCTTTACTTATTTATTTATTTTATTTATTTATTACATTTATACCCCGCCTTTCTTTTCATGATAGAAACCCGAGGCCGCTTACATATGGTTCCCAGGCGGTCTCCCATCCAGGCACTGACCAGACCTGACCCTACTTAGCTTCAGCAGGGAGCTGGCCTCATGTGCCTTCAGACCATAACCTGGGAGTTAGGCAAAATCCAAGCTAGATTTTGGAGTTCCACAGATTATGGTATTTTTGCTTACTAGAATCAGCAGCAGGTTCTATCCAGCTCATGAAGTTACTCTGGCAACTAGATGCCCATACACAGGCTGTGAGCTGCCCTGCATAGGATAAGGTGCTACACTTCACCCTTCATTTCTGACTGGGAAGGCCCAGTTCATGTCATAAAGCAGCCTTCATCAACCTGGCACCCTCCAGCTGTTTTTGACTACAACTCTCATCAGTCCCAGCCTGTTGTGCACACTAGGACTGAGGAGAATTGTAGTTCAAAGCATCTATAGGGTGGAGGTCGGTGAAGGCTGCCATAAAGGATGTAGCCCTAATTAGGATCTCTAGGTATGACTGAATTCCAGTAAGACATTCTATTTGTGGCTAAGTCCACCATGGTACTCAATTTCAGGCAATCACATTTATCTGTGGAACTAATCCCTTATACTTTGCTGCTCTAGTTTAAAACTGCAAATCCAAATCATAAAAGCTCAATGTTACTTTCAAAGAAAAGAGGCAGGATTAGCTTCCAATTTTGTTTTTTAAACAGTAGCATCAAATCAAACAGACAAATCTAGAGATAATTTCTAAAACTCAGCTTAAATATTTTAGGAACAAAATATCTTAAAAACAATTCCAATACAGATGCAAACTGGGATTAAGACTTGTTGAAAGTGGAACATTTTCAGTACGCTCTAAAAAAACAACAGAGATGGCACCTGTCTTATATCTAAAAAGAGGCAATTCCATAGGGTAGGTGCTACATGTCAGCTGGGGGAGTCCTTATCAGAGGATGGCCGGGAGGCTCCAGCCATAGACTCAGCCCTGGGTGAGGCTCCATTTGGGTGTGAACGTTCTGTGACAAGGAAGGGCCATCTGCATCCAGGGTGCGTGCAACCTCTGACATTAAGGGTAAACAGGTCCCAATTCCAAGACAGAGAGGTGCCCATTTCTTATGTTGTGCAGAATGCACCTCCTGGTGATATGGTATCTGCAGGAGGCTTTCACCTGCAGATCACAGTGATTGACTGGGTGTATAAGGGATAGGGATGGAAAGATCTGTCATTTCAGTTCTCTCAGTTTCTCATTTTTCCAATATTCAGTTCTCTACATTTCTACAGCAATCCTCATGCAAATTCTTCACCATTTTAGTGTGAATTTCTCCAAATAAACACATTTTTGTAGGCAGTTTTGACAAAGGTACACATTTTTGCAAGCCATTTCTCATCACATCATGTCTTTTTTGCCTGTTATTTTCACTCACGTATTCATTTTTATGCACACTTTCCCATAATATATGCATTTTTGTAAATGGTGTTTAGTTGGCAAACTGCATCCCAAAATTCTAATAAATGCAGATTTCGAAGGATGGCTGTATTTCGGTTCTCATATTGTTTCAGAAATTGCGAATTTGATAAATTCTGCTTGAAATGCAAACTGAATCGAAATTCTCACCCATCCCTAATATTAAGGAATGAAATTATCTAAACATTATATATAAACTTTATATATTGCTTAGTGCCAGGTTCTACTAGATGATAAGCCATCCATCCCTATAAATCATGGATATAAAATATATTTGCTTTTAGAGAAGCTATTTGGCTTTCAATTTGTACATATGAAGAAAGTCGCACAAAGTGTGCTGACAAGCCCTGCCCCACCCCCTCCAGCTCATATCCTTTCATCCTTCTGGGCTGGAGGACAAAGGTCTCCAGCAGAGAGCCTTTTGCACTTCTGGAGGCTCTCTGTCAGTTTATAGCCCTGATTGTGCAGGGTTCTAAATCATGCTGTCATTCCCTACTGCAGAAGAGCTCCCTCCAACATGAAGTGATGCACCACATGGAGTGTGGCTTGGCAACACACTGTTGCTCTCCCTTGTGCTGTTTTCATTGTGTATACAAATGGAATAACCGAGTAGAACTTAGGAGAGAATTTAAGAGGTACAATGTTTTATCCTTATCCTGTCAATGACCCCAGGCAACTTGTGCAGATGGGTAAGGATTCTAATTGCAATGGATGGGTTCATGAATAGCAGGAGAGAAGCTCAGTTAGTAGACACTTCCTTCCTTTGCTGAAAAATACTTACAGTACTGTCCATGCTTCATATCTATCATAGGTAGGTATTATTATTATTTATAATAATAAATACAGTGATTCTGTTTTTTGGAGAGTCTCTTAACAATAGTCAAGGTCTGTTGTGGTTTTAAACAGGGTGCCTCAGTGGGGATTGGAATATTTGAGAAGTATTTTCAGACAGAAAGAACAAAAAGTTGACACATCCCCTCTAGACGGATATGCTTAAAAAAATCTTCCTGGTGTAATACTTTATGCAGGGATGTTTTTACACATGACACATCTTCAGGCATTACAATTAGGCCAAAATAAACATGGGAGTATGGCAGTGGGGATGAGTAGCTTTGCCCCCTAGTCACCTTCCAACTCATAGAAGTCAAAGATCTGAATTGGGGAGCTTCCTGTACTCATAGAGGTTGCCCACATATTAGAATCCTGAATTTCCAGGGTTCTAATGTGCAAGAAACCTCTGTGAGTACGGAAGGCCTCCCACTTCAGATCTTTGGCTTTTGTGAGTTGGAAAGCCATGAGAATGATGATTCAGGCAGTGCTCACATGCTCAGCGTGACTGGCCCTCATTCAAAACTGGTGTTCCCCACCTGCGCTCATATAGTTTGGTCGATTCTTCCACCATGTCTAAGAGGGGGTCACTCCTTTCTTTTTTTGATGATCCCCTTAACTACTGTGTTAGAAGCCTATGGAGGGGGGTATGAATTGGCTAGACTTTGGGGAAATAATAGGATGGTACTTTTGGATTTCATTAAGGGCTAAAGGGGAAGTGAGCAGCAAGCCACCCAACACATGTTGGAGCATGTGTAACTGCACTTAGGATGGATGTATTCCTCATGTGTTACCCAGCCTATATGGATGATAGTTTCAGATGTCATCATCATGGCGTTAAATTACAACCAGGCAGAAACAGCATCCATGGCAAATCTGTACATACAGACAGGTACTATTCTACAAGTTGCTGAGATATAAACGTGTATGTGTGAATGCATGGAAGGAGAGAAGTTGCAGCCCAGCATTAGAATGTTTCACTTGCAAACTTTTTCTAGTGAACATTTTCCTCATTTGGATTTTTCTTTGTCCTAAATACAGAATGTTTCACACTCTTAAGTGGCAAACAGATTTAAGAAGTTGTTAAGAACATAAGAACATAAGAAGAGCCTGCTGGATCAGGCCAGTGGCCCATCTAGTCCAGCATCCTGTTCTCACAGTGGCCAGCCAGGTGCCTGGGGGAAGCCCGCAAGCAGGACCCGAGTGCAAGAACACTCTCCCCTCCTGAGGCTTCTGGCAACTGGTTTTCAGAAGCATGCTGCCTCTGACTAGGGTGGCACAGCACAGCGATCATGGCTAGTAGCCATTGATAGCCCTGTCCTCCATGAATTTGTCTAATCTTCTTTTAAAGCCATCCAAGCTGGTGGCCATTACTGCATCTTGTGGGAGCAAATTCCATAGTTTAACTATGTGCTGAGTAAAGAAGTACTTCCTTTTGTCTGTCCTGAATCTTCCAACATTCAGCTTCTTTGAATGTCCACGAGTTCTAGTATTATGAGAGAGGGAGAAGAACTTTTCTCTATCCACTTTCTCAATGCCATGCATAATTTTATACACTTCTATCATGTCTCCTCTGACCCGCCTTTTCTCTAAACTAAAAAGCCCCAAATGCTGCAACCTTTCCTCGTAAGGGAGTCGCTCCATCCCCTTGATCATTCTGGTTGCCCTCTTCTGAACCTTTTCCAACTCTATAATATCATTTTTGAGATGAGGCGACCAGAACTGTACACAGTATTCCAAATGCGGCCGCACCATAGATTTATACAACGGCATTATGATATCGGCTGTTTTATTTTCAATACCTTTCCTAATTATCGCTAGCATGGAATTTGCCTTTTTCACAGCTGCCACACACTGGGTCGACATTTTCATCGTGCTGTCCACTACAACCCCGAGGTCTCTCTCCTGGTCGGTCACCGCCAGTTCAGACCCCATGAGCGTATATGTGAAATTAAGATTTTTTGCTCCAATATGCATAATTTTACGCTTGTTTATATTGAATTGCATTTGCCATTTTTCTGCCCATTCACTCAGTTTGGAGAGGTCTTTTTGGAGCTCTTCGCAATCCCTTTTTGTTTTAACAACCCTGAACAATTTAGTGTCATCAGCAAACTTGGCCACTTCACTGCTCACTCCTAATTCTAGGTCATTAATGAACAAGTTGAAAAGTACAGGTCCCAATACCGATCCTTGAGGGACTCCACTTTCTACAGCCCTCCATTGGGAGAACTGTCCGTTTATTCCTACTCTCTGCTTTCTGCTTCTTCACCAATTCCTTATCCACAAGAGGACCTCTCCTCTTATTCCATGACTGCTAAGCTTCCTCAGAAGCCTTTGGTGAGGTACCTTTAGAATGTTTAGAATGGGTTTGTATATAAACCTGATCCCTAATACATTTTGAACAAGGAGTGTTCATGACATTTCCCCGCTGCCCTGAAATGGCACATACATTTTCATTATATTACTTCTCTGTATTTCACATTTGAACTACTTGTGGGAAGCTTCGTTTGATATGTCATCTGCTACTTTAATCACAGTTACATTGCCACCTTACCCTTTTTTGAGGGTGGGCTTTATGGCGATTCTCTGGCTGTGCCTTTTATTAGCTTCTCTCATGCACTCTCTCCCTCCAGCATGTGCTAACTCACATCAGCCTGATGCTTTATTTTAATATCTTTTAAACCTGAGACCTCATTAATGTTTAATATCTCTTAATGAAAAACCCCCTATGCTTTCTGAGTTATGACAGTTTAATCTTCATGTTCCCCAGAACCAAGACATTTTAAAAAGTTCAGCTTGATGAATTTAAGGGGAAAGAGGCTAATAATATTAAACTTCAGCACTTTTAAGTGGTTCCCAAGTAAAAAGACAGCATTTGGAAAACATCTATTATGCAATAGATCTCCAGAAAGCAGTTTTTCATTTTGACAAATACTGGCAATGCAAGGCTTTCTTCACACCATGAATTTTTTTGGTTCAACAGTCATAGCATGTGTATGCAGACCAGAACCGCAGTTATTTCACTGTAACATAAGAATATTGAAGGATTGCAGTTTTGCCATCATAGAACAATAGTGTGGAAGGGGCTTATAAGGTCATGGAGTCCAACCTCCTGCTCAATGCAGGAATCCAACTTAAGGCATGCAACTTAAATCGTCACCTGTTAAACAAACTTAGCAAACAGTTTGAAACAAAAATAATAAAAACCCCACCAGCTGCCACTGGTTATATTCCACCATTACTGTAGTCAGAGGTTTCTACACCCACATAAACATGCCTCTCCATCCAGGAAAGCAAGAGGCATTATTAAAGTTCAAGGATGCATTTCAGCCAGGCAAAAGCAGCTGATGGTGTTGAAAAGGGCTGGAGAAGGGGTGCAATCTAGGGAGTGTTGCAAAGGCTGGATAGAGAGGCTTGAAGGATCACATTTGGCCCCCAAACCTGAGATTCCCAACCATGAATTACTGTAAATTAGACTTTCCACTGATTTATACAATGAAGAGCTCAAGAGAGATGATGAAATATAAACTAAAACTCAAAGTATAAGTCAAAGCTATTTTCATCCCCATTTTGTCTGCCATCTAATCTGTTTTTATATAATTATATATAATTAATCACAATATTCTGTGTAGTGAAGTATATTGTTATTAGAATGATCAACTGAAAATACCGGAATACAGTGACAATGGAAATTAAATGGAGTTAAGATGTTGAGGGAATGTCTAATTTTATCTTAGCATCATTTCCAAAATTACTTTTATATCAGATAGGAGAGCTGGCAGGTGTGACACAAAATCAGTTAATAAAATCACTGGCCCAGTTCCAGAGATAAGAGAGCACAGTTGTGAGCTGTCTTGATACCTGTGTCTTCCAGCATCTTCCTATGCCCTCTCTAAACAGATGATCTACACAGACAAAGCTTACAGTACTGGCAGCTGTCTGATAGATGCTGTGTGCATAATTCCTGAGCTGAGAGCATGAACTGCTGTCAAAGCAAAGGGTAGAGGATCAAGTCATTGGGGTGGGGTGCCACTAGTTTGTGCCTGCAGTTCTCGATCCAGCAGGGTATGTGTGAATGGTTCAGAGATATCGCTGAGCTGCCCTCATGTGCTTGACATTTGGTGTTCATCTACACAGTCAAGCTCATCACCCTTTTTATGCACACCTAGTACCTCCTAACTGTCACCCTGTTCAGGTAAGTAGACATTTTGCGCAAGCAGTGTAAAAAGGGAGACTGGGATTGTGGTGGAAGACTTTGCCACCAACACCCATGTGATAATCATGCCTTGTGCAAAGAGCCTCCTCAGGTAAGAACTGCTTTTGTAATCTGTGTCCTACAAAAATACCAGATACAGATTACATGGGGCCGCACACGTACAAATGTTCTGCATGCAAGGTATGACAACAGCATGTTGCCATGGACACCTTTTGGAGAAAGGGTGGTATATACATTGAATGAACAAATAAAAGCCATAACAGAGAAGTTGTTCATACATTGATGGTGTCAGTTCTCTGCACTGGGCTTACCTCTATCTATTGTATTCTGTGGACCTGTAGTGAATCATTTCTACATTGCTATGCTGTACTGTAATACCACAATCATGGTGGCAGCTTTCGGATCAGCAGAGTGTTGTTCTGTAGCAATAGTTTACTACTTTTTCATTCATACATTATTTCTTGACGCAAGACTGTTGTCATGGAAATACACAATGAAAATGGAAATGGACTGCCTTCAAGTCGATCCAGACTTATGGCAACCCTATGAATAGAGTTTTCATGGTAAGCGGTATTCAGAGGGGGTTTACCATTGCCATCCTCTGAGGCTGAGAGGCAGTGACTGGCCCAGGGCCACCCAGTGAGCTTCATGGCTGTGTGGGGATTCGAACCCTGGTCTTCCATGTCATAGTCCAGCACCTTAACCACTACACCACACTGGCTCTCGGAAATACACAATAGGATTGCAGAATTTTTTTAATTTTAAAGAAGGTACCAATCTACTGCTTATCACAAATTCTTGTGTTCATTATTTAACCTTCCAAACAAGATATCTGCCACTCTGAAATTGTGAGCGTAATACAATTATCAAAGATCAAACCATTTTAGAAGACAGTTACTTTTTAAAAAGTTGGTGCTGATAACAAGAAACTGAGGACTGCACTGCAAGTAGTGATTGAAGAATCTTTCAATTTCAGTTATCTCGACTTCTCATCTTTCTAGAGGTAAATTCAGTTTTCCACATTTATGCAGCAATTTCCGATTTTTAATCTTCATGAAAATTCTTCAGGCTTTCAGTGCAAATTTATCCTAACAAAACAGTTTATATGCACTTTTGACTAATATACACATTTTTGCAAGCTAATCCTAATTTGTAATTTTGTATATAATTTTCACTAATACATTCATTTTTATGCACACTTTACCCTAATATAAATATTGGTTTGGTTGGAGAACTGATCACAACATTCAAATTACTGTTAATTTTGAAAGATGTCTGTGTTTTGGTTCTCATTTATTTTTTATTTTTTTGTAAACTGCAAAATTGATACATTCATCTTTAAATGAGAACATAATCTAATTTCTCTCCCATCCCTAGCTGCAAGCAAAAGTTGTTTCACTTCATAAAATCCATGTGTGTTTTACATCAGATTTTCAATATATATATTTTTTTATTATTGGGGCCACCATGGTTATCAGCAATATTAAAGGCCAAACAGGTTCACCAGTTCATTGACTGGATGGGATGGTTAACAAGGGGCATCACATTCAAGAACTCCTGAATCCAGTGAGCAGAAATGGAGAAATTTAGTGTTTTGCATAGAATGCCAAATGGACTTCCTTTGCTCTTTATTATGGACGAGAGCCTTGATTTTCCAGGTTGAACTGTGTAACTATTTCTAGTAATCTGATATATAGTTAAATCCATATATATCTGCTCAAAAGTAAGTCCTATTGAGTTCAACAGGTTTACTGTCAGGTAACCATATAGGATTATAGCCACAATGCCTTGGGATTTTGAGAGATTATTTCATCAAGCCATTTTCTAGCCAGAGTATGAATGAGACATAGCAACAATGTAAATCTGACAATTATTTTATGTTCAACAGCTAATAGTCTTTAAATGAACGTCTGTTATAGAGCAGAGATTACAGCCTGATAAAAATGCTTGGACAGAATTTAGACACTGGAAATGACACATAAATTTAAACTACTAGGTAGTGTTGGCTTTTGCAGTTTATCAAGAAGCCATTTGATTTCAAAAAGAAATCATTTAATATTTTTATTTTCTGAAGAAGTGGCATTAACTTTAATTTTTTACATATACAATTGTTTTGTTGCCTTTATTTCAATATAGTAAAATTCAGTGTTAATACACATCATAAATTTGTGTCCAATATGCATTCCTCTGCCTATGGCATGTGTTTGTAGAAGGAGTGAAGAAAGACCGTTAAGGGAATGAAAAATTGAGTAAATTTCTTCTCTAGTGTCTTCCAATCCAGTGTGAATGCTTACTTAGTAGAAAGGATGATTTGTAATTATTTTTACCAAATCAACATTATGTTGTTAAATCCAAAATTACATTTTAAGTATTTCCATCCTCTCCATTTAATGTGTGTGTGTGTGACTAAAGCTTCCACTGGCATTGCAAAAGCTATTATAGATCAGTTGTCAATTGACACCGCAACCAGTAAAAGCTCTATTTGATGGAAAGGTGGGATACAAATTTAATAAATGAATAAAAATATAGGTTACAGCACACAGAGGCTTGCACAAGCTAGGTTTCTACGATCAGTCAGGGGAGACCTAGCATGAGTACCAAAGCAACTGCTGGTGCACTCTTCATGTGACCTAATACTGGCTACTGAAAGCATGAAATGGAGAAGGATTGTGGCAGTAAGTCCTACCTTTATCCCCCCCTGTCTCTCTCACACACACGAATATGTTCAGCAATTCTTCTGCTCAGAGACTACAACCATGCAACTTATCTGCATGAACGTTTTCCTAGTGGAGCAAACAGCTTTGGAGTGGGTAATTTTCACTGGGAAACTGGTTAAATGCTTGCATTTGTCCTGATCAGATTCCTCAGTCCCTATGAGCTGCTGTTTGCAAATGTTTAAGAGAACCAGATAATTATTTGTTAATCTCTTATTGTCATAGTGTGGCCCTCAATGACGGATAGACCTCTCCATACTTGGAGTCCCATCATCTTTAGTAGCACTTTGTGGGCATTACATCCAAATGCATAAAGGACTGCAAGTTAAAGGTTTGGCTGCATTTGAATGATCTGTATTTCTAACAGTGGAAGAATGAAGAAATAATAGTACTTGAAATATACTTTATTAAGTTATACTTGAAGAATATTTTCAGTCTGATTAGAATTCCATGCGTCAGCTGGAGCTTTTAGAGACTATTACTTGGATGAATTTCATTCCTTTTCCTTCAGTGATGTTGACAGGCTGTTTAGGAAAGTGAAGGCAACTACCTGTAGCTTTGTTTCTAGTTCCATCTTTGTTAGTCATAACTGGAGGGGTGGTGTATTTGATAGCACTCATTATTTTTATTTCTTTGAGAGACTGTAGGATGCCATTAGAGGTCAGCAATTCAACTTCTGCTTAAAAAGTCGCACTTGAATGAAGATGAGTTCTTAACTTTTACAGTGGTCTGAACATGATACATCTTTAACAATGCATTTAAATCCAAGTATAAGACCATGAGATATAGACTCCACAGGGTGCCTGAAGCACAACCCACTTGGCCCTTAGGAACTGCTAGCGAGCTCAAGACACTTCAAACATCAGCAGTACCAGGTGACCATTTTAATTTCTCCATAATGTCTAATGTAGTGTCATTCCAGGCATTGTGGGAAATTAAGATGGCAGTCCCCACTGGGATTTGGAAATATTGTAAAGCTTGCCTAAAGGCATTCAGTAAGTTCATGACTGAACCGAGATGTGAACTGGGAGACTTGGAGCCCATAGCTCTGTGTTTAAAACTACTGTATTATACCTGCTCTATAAATATAAGTCTTAAAATATAGGGGAAAATACGCTTGTATCATTATGTTCCTATGGTTGGGACAGGAAGCGATATTCTATCACATCTGTATCTTATAATTTTTAACACTGACTTTCCAAATTGGTTAACGCAATATTACCCAGGCCTCTATGAACTTACCTATCCATCTTTTTGTATCAGTGCATAACAATAGCACAGAGGCAAAATGTTCAGAAAGTCAGAAAGATGGAAATAAACAATATGAGTCAAAAGAAAATAAGAAAGGATTAATAAATTAAGTAGTCATGGAATATTTATAAAGAGACAAGGAAGGGAAAAGAGAGCAAATTAAATTTAAATTTAAATTTAATTTAAATTTGAGCTTTTTTCTTTAAATTAAAGGGCTAGATTGTCCAAAATGTGAGAAGTCAGAAGAATAGCTTTACAATACTGTTTACACTCCTCACCTAATTACTTCCTGAACAAAATTCCAGTGATGATTACTACTCCATTGTTTCAAAACCTGGAAAGTAGAACTGAATGCTTTCATGAAATGTGTTATCCAGTGTTGACATGGTTGACATTACAACACATATTTCATGGAAAACACTCAAGTTCAGGCTGGAACACGGTTTATACTGCAATAACTGCTGATTTGTAAACCACTGGCAAAAAGAAAGCTACAATCACAGTTATCATTGGTTTTATCTTGTATATTGATTTGTTGTTGTTATGTGCGTTCAAGTTGATTTTGACTGGAAGGATTAGGAATAGGGGGCACTGTTTTATGGTGGCTCCGTTCCTATCTTTCAGACAGGCATCAACGGGTGGCATTGGGGGATGAGGTTTCAGACCCTTGGCCTCTCAATTGTGGAGTGCCACAGGGTTCTATCCTCTCCCCCATGCTATTCAACATATATGTAAAGCCGCTGGGGGCCATCATCAGGAGATATGGGTTGCAGTGTCACCAATATGCGGATGATACTCAGCTCTATCTCTCGTTCAAGTCCTCACCAGAGTTGGCTGTGGATACCGTGTCCAAGTGCCTGGAATCCGTAAGTGGATGGATGGGAAGGAATAGGCTGAAACTAAATCCCGACAAGACTGAGGTGTTGCTCGTGGGAGATAGGAGAAGGTTGGGAGATATAGACCTGGTGTTTAATGGGGTAAGATTGCCCCTGAAGGACCAGGTCCGCAGCCTCGGGGTCGTTCTTGACTCCCAGCTGTCCATGGAGGCTCAGGTCTCAGCAGTGAGCCGGGCAGCTTGGTATCAAATCCATCTGATCCGGAGGCTGCAACCCTACCTTCCCCTACTCTCCCACGGGTGACACATGCCCTGGTCTCCTCTCGCCTAGACTACTGTAATGCGCTCTACGTGGGGCTGCCCTTGAAAACGGTCCGGAAATTACAGCTGATACAGAATGCGGCGGCACGTTTGATTAAGAACGGCCGTCGCAGTGACCATATCACTCCAGTGTTAGTAGATCTACACTGGTTACCAGTTGTTTACCGGGCCCAATTCAAAGGAGGGCAGAGGGAGGTATGGCGTTGTGAGAAGGACGTGCCAGGTAAGGGGAATGCGGCCCAGACATGTAATGGCTGTGCCTTGTTCCGGTCCTTCTCACACCCGCAGGATTGTCGGTTGTCCTATCAGCCAACTCTCGGATCTCCAGTTGCTGCTTTTAAATGCCAGATCGGTACAAAATAAATCTTCCCTCGTCCATGATTTGATTGTGGATGAGGCAGCCGATCTGGCATACATAACCGAGACCTGGGTGGGTGAGCAGGGAGGAGTTAGTCTTTCTCAGCTTTGCCCACCAGGGTACTTGGTTCAGCATCATGGTAGATCCGAGGGTCGGGGAGGTGGGGTTGCTGTGGTCTATAAGAGTTCCATCTCACTCATCAAGCACCATGTCCATGCAGTTACTGGCCTGGAGTGTTTGCACCTATTGTTGAGTCAGAGGGACAGATTGGGAATCTTGTTGGTGTACCGCCCACCTTGCTGCCCAACGGCTTCCCTAACTGAGCTGACGGAAGTGGTCTCGGAGGTGCTGTTGAGATCCCCCAGACTACTGGTACTGGGGGATCTCAACATCCACACTGAGGCTACTTTATCCGGGGCGGCTCAGGACTTCATGGCTTCCATGACAACCATGGGGCTGTCCCAATATGTCAGCAGCCCAACACATGTGTCGGGGCATACTCTAGATCTTGTCTTTGCAACTGGACATGGGGATGGTGATCTGGATGTGGGGAGTTTTACATCTCTCCCGTTGTCATGGACAGATCACCGCTTGCTGAAGTTTAGACTTACAGTGGCTTTTCCCCTCTGCAAGGGTGGGGGACCTGTTAAAATGGTCTGCCCCCGGAGACTACTGAATCCTGAAGGTTTTCAAAGGGCTCTGGGGGATTTTCCGGCTGATAAGACTGGCGCTCCTGTCGAAGCCCTGGTTGAACTGTGGAATGCGGAGATGACTCGGGCTGTTGATACGATTGCTCCTGCGCGCCCTCTCCTGTGTAGAGCTCATACAGCTCCGTGGTATACCCCTGAGCTGAGAGCGATGAAACAAGATAGGAGACGGCTTGAGCGGAAGTGGAGACGAACTCCTGATGGATGCAATCATGCGCTGGTAAGTGTTTCCACTAAGCAGTATTTAGAAGCGGTGAGGGTGGCGAAAAAACAATATTTCGCTGCCACTATTAGGTCATCTCTTTCCCGCCCAGTGCAGCTGTTCAGAGTTGTCCGAGGGTTACTCTGTACTAGCCCTTAGGACATGGTATGGTCATCGATGGCCAGCTGCAATGAGTTCGCTGGACACTTCCAGAATAAGATCTTATGCATCCGCCGGGACTTAGACTCCCAGTGTATAGCAGATGATTTGAATGAGGTGTCCGGAGCGCAGTCTTGTCATGTTTTATTGGATGAGTTTCAGTAGGTTCAGCTCGAGGACGTGGACAAGGTGCTTGGACAGGTACGTGCAACCACATCTGTACTAGATCCCTGCCCCTCTTGGCTAATAAAAGCTAGCAGGGATGGAACATCTGGCTGGGCCAGGGAAGTGATAAATGCCTCTTTATGGGAGGGAGTGGTCCCTGGCTGTCTGAAGGAGGCGGTAGTAAGACCACTCCTGAAAAAACCTTCCTTGGACCCGGAAAATTTCAATAGCTACAGACCTGTAGCAAATGTTCCATTCCTGGGCAAGATCTTGGAACGAGTGGTTGCTGGCCAGCTCCAGGCGCTATTGGATGAAACTGATTATCTAGATCCATTTCAATCGGGGTTTAGGCCCGGTTTCGGCACTGAGACAGCCTTGGTCGCCCTGTATGATGACCTATGTCAGGAGAGGGACGGAGGGAGTGTAACTCTGTTGATCCTCCTTGATCTCTCGGCGGCTTTTGATACCATCGACCATGGTATCCTTCTGGAGAGGCTTGGGGAGTTGGGAGTTGGGGGTACTGTTTGGCAGTGGTTCCGCTCCTATTTAGCGGGTCGTCTCCAGAGAGTTGTGCTTGGGGAACATTGCTCGACACTGTGGGCTCTGCAATGTGGAGTCCCGCAGGGTTCGGTTCTGTCTCCCATGCTTTTCAACATCTATATGAAGCCATTGAGTGCGGTCATCAGGAGCTATGGAGTGCGTTGCCACCAGTACGCTGATGACACGCAGCTCTATTTCTCCTTTTCATCCTCTTCAGGTGAGGCTGTCAATGTGCTGAACCGTTGCCTGGCTGCGATAATGGACTGGATGAGAGCTAACAAACTGAAGCTCAATCCAGACAAGACTGAGATGCTGCTGGTGAATGGCTTCCCTGATCGGATGGTGGATATACACCCTGTCCTGGATGGGGTTACACTCCCCCTAAAGGACCGGGTTCGTAGTCTGGGAGTCTTTTTAGATCCTTCCCTGTCACTTGAGGCCCAAGTGGCATCGGTGGCACGGAATGCTTTCTACCAGCTTCGGCTGGTAGCCCAGCTACGTCCCTATCTGAGCAGGGAGGACCTAACATCAGTCGTACATGCTCTGGTAACCTCGCGACTGGATCACTGCAATGCGCTCTACGTAGGGCTGCCTTTGAAGACAGTTTGGAAGCTACAGCTTGTCCAAAATGCGGCGGCCAGATTAATAACGGGGACCAGGCAGTTGGAACACATAACACCTGTTCTGGCTCGCTTGCACTGGCTGCCAATATGCTTCCGGGCTAGATTCAAAGTGTTGGTTCTAACCTATAAAGCCCTATACGGCGCGGGACCACAATACTTGTCGGAACGCCTCTCCCGATATGAACCGGCCCGTACACTACGCTCTACATCGAAGGCCCTCCTCCGAGTTCCGTCTCATAGGGAGGCTCGGAGGGCGGTGACAAGATCTAGGGCCTTCTCAGTGGTGGCCCCGGAATTGTGGAACAGTCTCCCCGAAGAGGTGCGTATGACGCCAACATTGTTGTCCTTTCAGCGCCAGGTTAAGACCTTCCTCTTTGCTATGGCGTTTTAATATGTAACTTGTTTTAGTTTTAAATTTTGTTGTAATTGTTTTCTGATTCCTTGTTTTTATATATGTTTATGCTGTATTTATTATGAGATTTTGAGATGTTTTGTATTTTTTATATTTTGTTGTACACCGCCCAGAGAGCTAATGCTAGTCGGGCGGTATAAAAATCTAATAAAATAAAATAAATAAATAAATAAGGTGCTGGTGTTGACCTTTAAAGCCCTATACAATTTCGGCCCAGTTTATCTGAAGGAGCGCCTCCAGCATCACCAATTATGCCGCCTGACAAGATCAGCCTCACAAGACCTTCTCTCGGTCCCACCAGTTAAAACAGCTAGACTGGTGCGGACTAGAGAGAGGGCATTTTCGATTGTGGCCCCCACCCTCTGGAATTCCCTTCCTTTCGATCTTCGCCATGCCCCCTCCTTGATAGGTTTCCGCCGAGCCTTGAAGACCTGGCTGTTCAGGCAGGCCTATGGGAATTCTGGGGTGGGTTAGTTTTTAATGTTGTTGATTAATGGAAGAGGGGTGATTAGTTGATTATTGAGTGTGGTTTGTACTGGTTTTATATTGTATTTTATTTTATTATGTCAATGTACATCGCCTAGAGTGGCCGTTAATTCGGCCAGATAGGTGACTCAAAAATAAAATTTTATTATTATTATTTTATTATTGATTTTGACTTATGACAACCCTATGAATCAGTGACCGCCAATAGCATCTGTCATGAACCACCCTGTTCAGATCTTGTAAGTTCAGGTCTGTGGCTTTCTCTATGGAATCAATCCATCTTTTGTTTGGCCTTCCTCTTTTCTACTCCCTTCTGTTTTTCCCAGCATTATTGTCTTTTCTAGTGAATCATGTCTTCTCATTATGTGTCCAAAGTATGAGAACCTCAGTTTCATCATTTTAGCTTCTAGTGATAGTTATGGTTTAATTTGTTCTAACACCCAATTATTCACAGTCAATTCTCCCTTCTCCCTGCACAACTTTTAAAGATACAGAAGACCTCTTGGTTGCCAGGCCCAGCCTCCAAGAGATCTTCTGTATCTTTAAAAGTTGTGGAGGGGGAAGGGAGAATTCCACCTTGTGGTTTTTCCCATTACATTGTTACAAGAACACCTGCACTTGGCTGACTTTCTCTTCTCCTAAAGATAACAGGTTCAGTCTCAGGCCAAGAACCTGGAAACCCTATGTGGCACCCCCATTTCTTTTAAAGCATTCCATAGTTTTTCATGATCTACACAATCAAAGGCTTTGCTGTAATCTGTAAAGCACAGGGTGATTTTCTTCTGAAATTCCTTGGTCCATTATTCAACATATGTTTGTGATATGATCTCTTCCCTTTCTAAATCCAGTTTGGACGTCTGGCATTTCTCGCTCCATATATGGTAAGAGCCCTGATAACAGTCATCAATTCCAGAAATATTTTAGTGAGGCTGGCTGACTTTCTCTGGTTTGTATTTTACTCTGTCCAATAGTGGTCTGTGGGGTGGGCTTTCATTGCTCTCTGGCTTCTCGTTACTGTCACTTACCGAGAGGGAGAGGGGAGGAGCAAGGCAGCAGGAACTTGGCAAGGCAGGCACAGTGTCAGGGGTGTTGGATTGGCTCCCCTGCCACACTGGTCCTGAACTTCCTACTGCCTTGCCTTTGCCCCTCTCCTTCTTGATAATTGGCAGTGGCAAATGGCATTGGGAAGCCAGGAGAGACACGCAGCCCCACCACTGGCCACTATTGACTGCTACTGACTGTTTCTGATTAACAGGGCAATGCTAATTATATCTGCTCAGAAGTAAGTGCTATTGAATTCACTCCCAGGTATGTGGGGCTAAGATTGCAGCCTAAATAAGAATGTCTCTAAGTGGTAATGGGGATCTCCACTCAAATATTTCCTTGCCCTGTAAGCTTTCAGTGACACTACATTAGGGTCCTATAACATCAATTATTATTTTTTTAGAAAACCAGCAAGTGGTTAAAGAAGCCTCATTCATTCATACATTAAGAGCGCTTGCAGTCTATGGTTTTCTAAAGGTAGCATTTCATCACATACTGGCAAATTCAGGATGTTTAATTACAGTTGATTGGGAGAACTGGCACAACAAACTCGCTTCCCCTAAAAACCAGCCTTTTTGCGATAAAGAAAAAGAAACTAGGAAATGCATTGGAAAGTGTGGGATATCACTTGCTCTGACACAAAGTCATCTAACCTCCCTGCAGACAAATCTGAATGAATAGCCAGTGTTGTCTAATCTCCCTGCAAACTAATCAGGATGAATGCTCAATAAACAGGCACCACCCTGATTCTCATCCTTCAGCAAGCAGAAGCCATTGTTGTTCCATGCTCCCCAGCTGGACCAGTCCAATCCCCTAACTTGCTGTCCCTGAGTAAGCGAATTCAACAATGCCCCAAAGAGAGCAAAAAAAGAGATATTTGTCCATTGATCCTCCTCTGCAAGTTTAAACTGGCAAAGGCCTCCCTGCTACTACAAAGCTAACCTAGGAGACACAGACTAGGAGTTAAGCCTACTCTAAGAACACAGCAGGGTATAAGTGAAGTCAGGCCCTGTTCTGTGATTAAAGAGTAAAATAGATTTTTGGGGGGGGGGAATCATATAAACCATCACTGACAGAGTTTTTGAAAAAACAAAATGCTTCAAAGAAAAGCAAGTAATTGCAGGTTCTCGTGGCCATTGAAAATATATAGAGACAGAGAGAGAGAAATAGCTGGATATAATCTTTTGTTCTGACGAGAGCTGCAGACAGACTTGCTTGTTCTCATCACAACAGGCATATCTGACATAATTAAGAAGGGCTCCTACTGGGAGGAAGGGCGGGATATAAATCTAATAAATAATTATAATTATTACTACTACTACTACTATTGGCAACATCCCCATTCAATAAAGTTTGTAGCAAAATCTGCTGTTCCGTGATAATGGTCTTTGCTATCCCACAAATGATTTTTTTTCTAGACTTGCCCACATAGTGCACTCTAAAATCAGGCAGAAAGGTTTTATTGTGTTTACAACTAGAAGTATGGCTTTTTGTGTCTCTAACAGTGCAGCTTACATTCATTATTTAACTAGACTGTTATTTTGTCTGTACGTAGTTAACTCTTGCACTTTTATAAAATTTTAAGTTATATTATGGAGAATTTTAAAATGTAACAACAATAGCATGGTTCCCTTGACAGAGTACAACTGAAGTGCTGTCAATGATACAAAATAAAACATAGGATTGGCATAGCTTCAAAAATTATGTTGTTATTTAGATGTCATGGTATATATCAAAGACTGCCCTTTTTAATGTGCTAGGTTAATTATTTCTACTAATCTAAATGCCAGGTGATTGAACAGTAGGCTAAATGATAATAAATCAGAATAAATAATGGTACAGGAAATTTCAGAGGAAGCAAATAAATATTTACCAGCCACGGCTGACCAAACGTTATTTGTTAAGTATGTGGATACCTGCAGCTAGGAAGGCTGACTTAGCAACACTTTCTTCACTCTGTCTGATTTATAAGTGGTAAAAAAATGTGAGTGTTTATCTTATAGCCACTACTGTCCACGAGTTCTGTTGTAAGTTTCATAGGCCACTACAATGATTGTGTATATTTCTTCCTTCGGGGAACAATATTTACATTAACTTATCCCCTGCAAAAGCCCTTGTGCACTGAACGTGGAAGTGTTCTGGAGCATGTTCCCGGGAGCATGCTCAATTCAGGTAAAGCATTTGGTCTGTTGGGTTTCACATGAAATGAGTGCACTTTATAATATACTCAACACACCCCTGTGGCTGCACAATAGAGGGAAAGATTGGAATGGTGGGTAGACCGTCTTTCAGAGAAAAGTGGTCTCTAAAGAACCCCAGGGGTCTCAGCTAGGCTACTACACATATTAAAATTTGAAAGAGGTAATACTGAATAGCAGTGCTTAGAAATCTGAATAGGAAATCAATTTTATTTATTTATTTATTTATTACATTTTTATACTGCCCCATAGCCGAAGTTCTCTGGACGGTTTACAGCAGTTAAAAACATTAAATACAAATATACAAATTTTAAAAAACAAAAAACAATTTAAAAACACATGCTAAAATGCCTGGGAGAAGAGGAAAGTCTTGACCTGGAGCCGAAAAAATAACAATGTTGGTGCCAGGTGCACCTCATCAAAAAAGTCATTCCATAATTTGGGGGCCACCACTGAAAAGGCCCTGTCCCTTATTGCCAGACTCCCACCTTCTATCCAAGTAGGCAACTGGAGGAGGGCCTTGGATGTTGAGCATAGTATACGGGTGGGTTCATGTCAGGAGAGGCGTTGCATCAGGTATTATGGTCCTAAGCCATGTAAGGCTTTATAGGTTAAAACGTGCACCTTGAATCGAGCTCGGAAACATACAGGCAGCCAATGCAAGCGGGCCAGAATCGGTTTTATATGTTTGAACTGTCTGGTCCCCGTTACCAATCTGGCTGCTGCATTTTGCACAAGCTGCAGCTTCCGAACTATCTTCAAAGGCAACCCCACATAGATCTTATTGCAGTAATCTAACTTGGAGATTACCAGAGCATGGACAACTGAAACCAGGTTATCCCTGTCCAGATAGGGGCGTAGCTGGGTCACCAACCGAAGTTGGTAGAAGGCACTCCATGCCACTGGGGCTACCTGAGCCTCAAGTGACAAAGATGGTTCTAGGAGAACCCCCAAGCTACGAACCTGCTACTTCAGGGGGAGTGCAACCCCATCCAGGTCAGGTTGGACATCCACCATCCGGTCAGAAGAACCACCCACTGACAGCATCTCAGTCTTGTCTGGATTGAGCCTCAGTTTATTAGCCCTCATCCAGTCCATTGTCACAGCCAGGCACTGGTTCAGCACATTGACAGCCTCACCTGAAGAAGATGAAAAGGAGAAATAGAGCTGTGTGTCATCAGCATACTGATGGCAACGCACTCCAAAGCTCCGGATGACCGCACCCAACGGTTTCATGTAGATGTTGAACAGCATGGGGGACAGAACTGACCCCTGCGGAACCCCATACTGGAGGGTCCAGGGTGCCAAGCAATGTTCCCCAAGCGCCACCTTCTGGAGCCGACCCACCAAGTAGAAGCAGAACCACCGCCATGCAGTCCCTCCCACTCCCAACTCAGCCAGTCTTCTCAGAAGGATACCATGGTTGATGGTATCGAAAGCCGCTGAGAGATCAAGGAGAATCAACAGAGTCACACTCCCCCTGTCTCTCTCCCGACAGAGGTCATCACACAGGGCAAACAAGGTTGTTTCCGTGCCAAAACCAGGCCTGAAACCCGACTGAAATGGATCCAGATAATTGGTCTCATCCAAGAGTGTCTGGAGCTGGCCTGCCACCACTCGTTCAAGGACCTTTCCCAGGAATGGAACATTTGCTATGAATTTTCCTTGCTAGGTCTTAGGGAGGGGAGATAAACATAATTAAAACAGAATATTCTGTAATAAACCTTACAATTATCATTTTTATAGAATGGTTCTATAATTGTTTAACACTGCATCACTAATCTGTGATGATGTTCTGTGGTGGGGCAGGAAACTATCTCTGAAAAATCACAACTTGGAAACTGAGAAGTGCAAAAATGTGTGATCTCATTAGCTAAGAATGTAATCAGATGCTCACCTTGCTTCTTGGACCGCCTATATGTCTGTGTGCTCTGGCAGTGGGATTAATAACATAAGAAGAGTTTGCTGGATCAGACCAATGACCCATCTAGTGCAGCATCCACCAAGTGCCAGTGTAACTTGATCTTGTTAGATGAGATTATTGCAAAATGAACCACACTTAGTCTTCCATTTTATAAAATGATAATGTAAGTGAATATGAATGTCCTGATTCTTGCTCCACTAGAGAAAAGATTCACAAAAAGCCTTACATAAATGCTTTTGAGTTTTAAAAACTTGAATTTCCATGATAACATCTTTAGCTAAAGAAGTGCCTTCAAATATGTACCTTCATGGAATGAAATTAAAACAAATTAATTACTCAGTGAAACACAGCTGTTACTAAACTTCATCACTCAATGTCATAGGGAAAGAGGCCATGTTTTGTTTCTCGGAGGAATCTGATAAAAATCCGTGAGTCTCTTTGATAATCATGCACCTTTTTGGCTCATCATATTTCTCTGTAATTGAACCAGATGCTAAAACTTGTTCAGAGAAGATGGATCTTCTGAATCGATGTAGTATTTTATTAGACTGGCATCCCATAGGGTTTGCGGGTTAATGTAAAAATCAAATGGTGAGACAGACGTTGGATGTAATGCTGCTGTGATGGTAATCCCTCCTGGCCCAAAACACTTAAAAACGTGCTGGCTGCAGATGTCTACCAGGTGTAACAAATGGCTAGAGGATATGCTATTCTGGGATTTTTGAGAACCACTTAAAAATAAGATATTTGCATGCACAACAGTGATTCATTCTTACAAGAACTATAATAACCAGCCCTCTGCCTTCCCAACCCGTGCTTACATTGAAAATGATCTGAAATATGAGATATTTGAACCACAGCTACAGACTGTGTCTGCTTACAAATTTATGCACATTTTATCTAAGTTTTATATGTAATCCACGTTTACAGCCTCAGCCAAGTTGGGTCGCATCAGCAGTACCATCAGCTGATCTCTTTTTGCTTTTGTTTTGTTAGAAAAAAAGGACAGAGAAAGATGGGGAGCAAAGAAAGAGGGGAAAAGAGGAAGATAAAGGAGGGGGAGCCCAGTCTGGCCCAAGATGTAGAGTGAAGCAAGCATCCACAGCTGCTCCCTGCCCACATGGCACACAATCCCCACATCCTGCATCCCCACCTGTATGCACTGAGATACATATACCAATAGTTGCCTGCACTCAATACAAATGAAGCTTCGCTCGCCGCGCAGCTGATGAGCAGGGCATGATTGCAGGTGGGGGTGAGGACGCTGCCCCCATCTGTTAATGGGGCAACGTCGCGCATCGCGCCTGTGACGTCAGCGCGATGCGCAGCGTAAGGGGCAGGGACTATAGGACTATTTAAGTCCAGCCGCCCCTCCTACCTTCCTCTTCTGCTGCTCGACGTGGACGACGAGGGACAGAGTGGAACGAAGCGCTGTGAAACGGCAGCGGCTGTTCTGTTAAGGCCGCACGGTCGGCGCCATTTTAGGCGATTGGTTTCTGCGGCACACGGGCCTCATTAGGGGCCGATTTCAGCTGCTTTGCTTCCCCATGGGGGATGGTGGAGCCGGTTCCGGCTTGGGGGTGCTGGAGAAGGAGCGGCTGCGGCTGGAGCGGGCCTCGTAAAAGAGGCCTACAAGGCTTGACAGGGATGGAACTCACTTACCCCCTGCTGGCTTGAGGTTTCTGTTTCACGGCTGCTTTTAGCAGCCAGTTTAAGCAAGATCATAACAATCCCCCCAACGGCTGGTTTGAGGCTTCTGGCTTCATGGCTGCTTGTAACAGCTAGTTTAAGCAAGATCACACCTTCAGGGGCAGTGGCTCATACTTTTACAGTAATTAACTTAGTATTGTTCCTCACATAGGTAATTATATTATAACTATAATTTAGCCAGTTGGTTAAGCAAGATTACACACACCTACAGTAGTATAAGTAATCAAAATAATTTTAAGCGAAAGAGCTGCAATATTAATCATACTTTGCAGGCAGTGACTTATTACAGTTGGTAGTTTCTAATATTAAATTGTGCTTGTCTTTTCTGTGGCTAATAATAATAATAAATAATAATAATGTACATGTGGTTTTGAACTAAGGATTGGATAACAGGAGCTGGGGGGTTTTAATTAGAGAAATCCTACTTTATTTGCACTGTTTATAATACTTATGACTAATGATTGTAATTGTATCCATTATTCTATGGTCAGGACAGTCGATGGCTTATGTTATTAGTATTATTAATAATAATACTATCATAATGGAATTCATAGTTATAAGTGGGAGCCAAGGACTGGTAATGAGGGAGTCACATACAGTCATTGGGTATAAAATTAATAATAATAATGTTATAAGTCAAGGGTGGATTTAAAGCAGTAATGCCACCAAGACAGGAAAAGGGGGGGTCAAAGGTCCCTTCATAAAATGCGGGCCTTTGGGCAATTTTGAACCACACCCCCCATACGCCTGGAATAGGTTTTGGTGTAGTGGTTGGGGTGTTCGGACTGCGACCTGGGAGACCAGGGTTCTAATCCCCACTGACAGCTGTAGGCTCGGAATAAATTACGAGAGAGAAGGCGGCACAAGCCTTTGCATGCGAGTTCTATTTGGTTAGGCTTATATTAGGTTCAAGGTACTTTGTGCTATTATTTTATTACATAGTGGCTTAAATGACAGTGATCCTTTTCAAGTGTCAGTTTCCTTGTTAATTCTGTGGCAGAACTGGCATTTATTTGAATTTGGTCCCAAGAACTTGGGCTCATATCAACAACAAAGCTTATGGCATTAATTATATTTAAGGAAGGACATGCAAATTTCTGCAGGGATTTGAAGGTCTAACAGACGATAGTATGGCTGGAGCAGTAGACAGGAATACAGAGGAAAAGACAGAATACTTATCGGATTCTTATCATTTCCAGGATCTTAGACTTTCTGAAACATGTGTTACCTTGACAGAATCTTAGATGCCCTTTGATGTGGAGGCTGCATTTTAAGATCCAGGCAGACTCTTCACCCCTTCCTGAGGATTTCACAATAACAAAACCTTTCTTTGTGGGATTTCTCACCACAATTACTTGATGTCATGCATAACATGCAACCCTTACATGGATACTTATATTTGATTGGCGTTTGACACCCGCTAAGAGAAAGCTGCGGCAGTGGGGACCAATGCTGGGATACAGGGCTATCCTTAGTCTCCGCGATTTAGCAGAACTGGGTGAGCTGCAATGAACTAATAGTTGATAAAGTGTACTTACTCATAAATGATTTCCTTCCTTTTTGCAGACAGATATGTGCAACAGGGAGATAGGAGGCAAGAGGCCTTCAAAAGGGTAAGAAGGAGCCACCGGCTGCTTAGGGACAGGTGTCCCTTCCCCAGTTAGACTCCGGGTACTACGAACTTTGTTTGCAGGCTACCCGGTTTAAGGGGAGGTTTGTTATGTTATGGTGTTTGCCTTTTGTTTCCCAATCTCATATCCCAACTCCCGGCTGGCCTTCATGGCCTCCAACTCACGGCTGGCCCTCATGGCCTACAATCTTCACCCCATTTAGTCATGGCAATAACGGCTGTGGTCAGAATGTACAGAAGTACACTTGGTCAGGTTTCTTGGCCCCTTTCTGGATGCCCCAGGCAGTGTAGGGCCCTAAGATGTAGTGGGCAAATTACACCTGATTCACACCAGTCTTATTCAAAGGGGCAGGCAGTGAGGGGTCCACACTAGTTAGTCTAGGATCAGTGAGCTGCACTCCATCATCATAGTGCGCGCATATGCCTTATGCATTTGAAGTGGCAGAACATTACCTACAGAATGCTATAATTCTCGCATGGAGTGCTTCAGAGCCTTCCGTGAGGGGGCAGTCAGGAGACAAGTGGGCTCCTAAGCAGTGGGGCACTATCTGTCTGAGTGGATGTTCATAGGTATGGCAGCTTGTGGGAGGCACGTTAGCACCTGAGGTTTCAGCTTATAGTATGAAGGATCCTGCCCCGGTGTTCACATTTCTGTAACAAGATTGACTCTGGCCCAGGGCTGAAAGCTGCACAGGGGCAAGCTTGAACCGGCCCAGATGAGATCCTGGATTGGGACCATGAAGGGTTTCCTTTCGGCCCTCTTGATGTTAGGGGTCTTTTAAGGGGGTTATTATGCTATGATGGGGCTTGAACACCCATACTACGAATTCAGGGTTATGGCTACCTTATGCACCAACCTGGCCATGTGGTTCTCTTTCCTGCAGTTGCAAGCCTGGATTCGGGAAGGGGTTTTAACTATGAATGTTACCTTTCATTAACTCTTTTCTGGGGTTGGAAGGCGACTTTTGGACAGAAGGGCTCATGGCCTGGGGTCGGGTCTCATAACTCTTATAATTAGGAACACTAGGATTCATGGCCCTTGCCTGTTCCGTTGTTCTGGGAGAAGTTTATGCAGGGAGTTGGAGAAGGCCATAAGCCTATCTATTGCCCTAGCATGATCACCAGCTATCAGAATGCAGAATAGGGCAGCAGGGGCAGTGTGAAGGGGGGCTAATCCCGTGAGCTGCGCGCTGGAATTCCCTTGGATTCAATGGGTTACATTGCCCCCAGCATGCTTGCCAGCTTCCAGAAAACAGGTATTCAGGAATTCTGGGCCGGCAAGGGCTATATGCCAGAGTGGCCTTTCCGGTGAGTCACCTGCTGATATTCCTGGTAGACGGCACGGCAGGAGAAGGGGCATGGCAGTGTGAGCACTTAGAGGTAAGCTTCTTTCTTAGCCAGGCTAGCTGTTTTTTCCCTATCCCCATCGACCCTTCTCGCTGGACATTTTATGGGTGTAGTGGACCAGTGGGAAATGGTCTGTTCCTTCAGTTAAGACCCAAGCTATTCCAGGCAGTGGCTCATACACTGTTTTTGAGGCTTTCAGGAGAGAAGAGGTGGTGGCTGGCTCTACGTGAGACCTCTCTTGACATGCCCTCCAGTTTTGATGTTTCCAGGGAGGGGGGGTTATGCTTGCTCAATGTGGAAGGTCTACAACAGACCAGAGGTGTAAGGGAAGGCACATACGGTTGACCTGGCCTCAGCACCCAACCTCTGCCGAAGGATATTTATTCACCCATGCTAATCTGGACCCCCTAGCTATAGGCCATATATGCCTATCTGGATCAACAATACCAGTTTTGGCGTTAACAAAACGAGCATTGCAGGGGCTGGGGTATGACCCCTTTCAGTCTGGAACCTATTCAATTAAAATGGGAGCTGCTTCTATGGCAGCAAGTTTTTGGTTTCCTCCCGGCACTGGTACAGGACGTGGGACTTTGGTCCTCTGATGCATATAATGGCTATATTCCCCCCTTTTAGAGGGCAGGGGGATGCGACGGTCTCACAAAACGAACATTGTAGGGGCTAGGGTACGACCCCTTACAGTTGGAACCTCTTCATCTCGAATTGGAGCTGCTTTTACGGCAGCAGGTTTTAGTTTCCCCCAGGCACTGGTACAGGACGTGGGACTTTGGTCCTCTGATGCGTATAAGGGCTATATTTCCCACTTTTAGAGGGCAAGGGAATGTAGCGGCCTCACAATCTTCATTGTTTTGACAGGTTGCTGGACAGGGATAGAGGAGATGCACATCCTAATATACGGCCACAGCATGGTCTTCCGGGCACCCTGGAGGGCAGTGAATTCGAGCATGTGCTCGCAGTTGGGCCTCAGTAGAGGGGCTGTTGTGCAGTGGCTTGACCGGCAAGGAATGCATGGGGAGTGGCTCCTACCCGCTCTGTTCCAGCAAGGTGTGGTGCGGATATTTCCGCAGGCAATGGTCATCCACCTCGGTGGTAATGACCGCGGCGTGAAGCAGGGTAAAGGCCCTCAGCATACAGGCATGTAAGGACATGCAAGTGATAAGGCAGCGTTGGCCTTTGGTGCGTCTGATGTGGTCAGACATGGTGCGGCATATGGGATCCAGCTGGAATTGATCACACATGGAAGAAGGTCAACCGGCAAATTCGGTGGGCTCTTCTTGGGCAGGGGGGGGTTGGCCATTCCGCATCCCCGCATTCAGCACTGGAAGGGTGAACTGTACAGAGCCGATGGCGTTCACCTGTCTCATGCAGGTAACAACTTATTTTGGGCGACCTGCAGGGGTGTCTGCGAGAGGTGTTTCTTGGCAGTGGGGTAAAGGGGGACTAAATAGAGATTTGTCCCCCTTTTGTGGCGGGAAGGTGCGGGAAGGTGCGGGAAGGGAAATAGGTAAGGACAGCTAGGTGGCCCCCTTAGGCACCTTTGGAGGTGATTGGCAGTTCCAGAGGCCTGTGTCTCAGGGCTTTACAGCTGGAGGGCAGGATATGGGCTGCTTCTGGGGCCAGCTTATCCTCATCTACCCAGGGGTTATACGGCCCTGGGTGGGGATGATGTGGGAAGGCCCCCCTACTCACCTGCAGGGTGTGGCTGGGGTAAAGGGTAAGCAGATGGGCTTGCCCTTGCCCCAGCAGGGGCTGGTCGCCCGAGAGCTGTATGGCAAGCTACTTGCTTACAGACAGTTCCCACACCTAGGTTTCCCTCTGCAGGTCACTTTAAATTGGGTTTTTGTTTACTATAATTTAAATAAAGTGGCCCTTGTTCAACCCAAGCTGACGTCTCTGTGTTTTATTTCACCCCTCAACTGCAAATCAACCACATGATTTCTATGCACATCAGTGGTGATCAGATAATCCACATATACACAAGTGATGGAGAAGATATTCACCCAAGCTTACTCACACCACCCTATTTTGTCTATATAAGCAACGGTACTCAAAACCTGAGCATCACAAATAGAGGGAATGATACACTGTTGTATTTTTATTGTTGTGTTCATAGTCCATGCATATCTAAACAGAGAGTTGATAAAGCAGTTCAAACAAAAAAGAGAAATATTCCAATTTTAATCACACACACACAAAAAACAAAAATCTTATCAGGGATCTTATCAGGGATATGCATGTAGAACCCTTTGAACTCTTTGTCCTTTGAATGCAAGAGCAGCATTGCCCATTCTTCATAGGTTTTTGAGCACAGACAAATGGTACTCACACCTTTCTGTTCGTTACTGGAACAGCAGCTAGAAATTCTAAAAGCAAAGCTGAGATTTTGTGTATACTACATTTGGTACTTACACAGGCATGTGGGCTACATAAGAACTTAACGTAAAGAGGGAAAACCCTGTCATAAATGCTGCTCTTTATTAGCATTTTATTTCACCTTATCTTGGTCTGTCCCTGTTGGCCCCAAGCATCTAACAATTCAAAGCATATTGCCTTGGAATTTTGACAGACCTATTCTTCGTGATTTTCCTATTGTTTAATAATCCTCTGAGTTCCAATTCAAATGTTGAGGTGGGCATGTGAAACAGTCCTTCACATGACTTTACTTTTAAAATTGCAAATGAGAGTGTGTAAGGTGTTAAATCTCTTTAGATGCAGAAATAAGACAAATGCTAGCATATCTGAGAGAAGGCTTCTAGTCTCACTTTCCTCCTCGTTAGCTTTCCAAATGCAAGAAGATACAGATCTGTTGCCATTTACTTCCATATTCCCACTCCTTCTTGTACATAGTCCCTCCCCAGGAAGATACAGTTGTCCTCTATGCTAGCTACCTTAGGTGTCAAGTTTAGGATGTATTTGTTTATTCAGGGTATCAAAATGATGGATGTAAGAGCTAGGTTGCTGCTGGATTTTTTGTTTTCTGACATTTTGATCCTTGTTTCATAGATACTGTTGGTTTTTATGGTTTTCATGTGTGTGTTGTCCAAATGGAAACACTTTGAGTCAACTCAGAAGTAATAAAGTATTGGACTTCATTGTAGCTTGGGTTAAAAAGAAACTGGCAATTGATGAGTAGCAATTGATGAGTAGCAACCAGGGCCTCGGGTGTGCTATTACCAATCCTAGGTGTCATGAGACACCTCTAAAAGAAAAAAAAACTGACCTCAGCTCATAACAGAATGTAAGACAAAACACAAAGAAAGACATGGTCTCTAACAGAGCACTCCTAAAGTGGTGGTGATGAGATTCCATGGCAGAGAAATGGCTGCTTCCTAAGTTCTGCTAGCACATGCTGGCCAGAAAAGAAGGTCTGTGTTTATTTTCATATTTAGTACTGTGTGTATTTTCCCTTGTTAGGCCTTTTAATATTTTTGTCTCCCACTGACACTTTGCCCTTTGGAGATGTGTCACAGAAATAAGGGAATTTATTTTATTTTGGCTCTGGAGCATCAAGGCCTCTCCTGAACCACCCCAACATGTCCCTTCTCCTATCTTATTGCAATTAAATACATCTGTGATGGCTGACATTTCCATGGACGTAACAGAAGCACCTCTAGGAGCATAATTGCTGCCCTCCCGATAGACCTCCTTTCTGCCAGTGGAGCATCAAGATCCATCAGCCAGTCCTTTAGGTATGGTATACCTTATTTCAGCCTTTCCCAACCTTTGGGCCCCCATATGTTTCTGAACTACAGTTCCCATAATTCCTGACTATTGGCCATGCTGGCTGATGGGAACTGTAGTCGAGCAACATCTGGGGATCCAAAGGTTGGGAAAGGCTGCTTTATTTAAAGCAAAACTATACAATTTGTAACAGTCAAACTCAGCGTATCCCACCAGCCCACATATGCCCTTCTGTTTTTATAGTCAGCCTGGGATTGTAGGTTGAGTGTGTGAAGCCCTGGTACACCACAATACCTGGCTGGTGGACAATATTTGGCATAGTTGGCATGACTAAATCTGAATTAAATCTCGCATGACTGCCATTGTTTACTCGGTTGTAAATACTTTTCCTGATATCATGGATCCTGGAATAATTCTGCAATTGCTAATGGAGGCAAAAAACTGCTGACAGCAATAAACATATATTTCCCAGTTACTGAAGAACACTTGTCTTTATTGCAGCATAAAAATTTAATTCACAAATAAGATCACTATTAGATTTCACAAAATATATGCTGGCAAATAACTAGGCTGAATTAAATATAATTCATTTGGCTTTCACAAGCTATATTCTACCCTCAGTTTGGGCTCATTTATTATGGCTTCAAGTGTTGCTTTGATGCATTTTCTGAAATTATTATTTGGTTAAGAAAGGTCATAAGCATAATATTTGCTTCAAATACAGTTCATAAAACCCATACACAAGTTGCTTTTCAATGTTCTCGTGCACATTTGTATCATGATTGTCCTTTTATGTTTGACCAATGAACTTCAAAGAACACAACTGTGAAGATTTCAGTCAAATTGTTTTTCTAAGAATCCATTGAGAAAAGCAATTGGAAAGTGCCAGAATATATTAGTAGCAGCTTTGATTCTTGGGACGCTGCTGAATTCTGGCCAAAACCAGATTTCACAATCCAGTTAGATGCATTTTATGGAGGGACCTACTCACCAAAATCTTCTAAGTGATGCTTTTAACCCATGCCATGTGGCAACGGCGAAAGTCCTGTTCTTCTCCCAATTCCCAAGCCCCTTGGAACAATGCTACATTGTGTAACATCATTATTCCATTAAGGTTTCTTAGGGGACAATATTGGCCCCTGATGGTAAGACATTTCTGGCCCCTCCAAAACTATCTTCTTGGAATGATGTTATGCCATAACAAAGTGTTGTCCAAGGAGGCTTGTAGGAAAGGGAGGAGCAATGGCTGCTAGGAAGAGCTCTGCCATTATTGTGATGTACAAAGGCAGCAACAATATTTGTTTAAAAGGGATAGAGAAATTATTAATCATAGAAAAATAAAGACATGCTGGAGAAATCCAGTCATCCTTAATTTCTCTTACCTGTTTAAACTTAGTTCAGAATATGGATGGGGGAGAAATTCAATTCAGATTGCATTTAAAGCTGAATCTATCAAAATCACACTTTCAAAAACAATATGAGAACTAAAACAGAGCCATCCTTCAAAATTTGCACTTATCCGAATGTTGTGATGCACAACTCCAACCAAACAATGTTTACAAAAAATGCATATATTAGAGGAAAATGTGCATAAAATGAATATATTAGTGAAAATAACATACAAAAATGCATTCTATTTGGAGAAATTGCTTGCAAAAATGTGTAGACAAAATTGCATACAAAAATGTATTTATTAGGAGAAATTCACACTAAAATGTTGAAGAATTTTCAAGAGTTTTTTGGGAAAAAAATCACCAACTGATGCAGAAATGTGGAGAACTAAATTTAAGATTAGAAAACTGAAATGGATAGATCGTTCCATCCCTGATTCAGAAGTGTTTGCTCTTCAGATCTAAAATCTGCTCCAGCTGTTGATTTCCAATTCCCATGAGCAGGGCCAGCGCCAGGCATGACTTGGCCCTTGGGCACCAGTTTGCTGTGGGTGTGTGGCTCCTGCCTGTTTCACCTACCTCTCTCATCTCCTGTTGCTGTGCATGCTGCGCACACAGGGCTGCCATCAACCAAGATGGCAGTGGAGGCTTCTCTAAGGGGCTGATGTCCCTGCCACCATATTGGTTGATGGCACGCATGCACGGTACGCTACACGCACATGCATGCACATGCCTGCCATCAGCCAAGATGTCAGTAGGAGCATCAGCCCCTTAAAAAAGCCTCCGCCACCATCTTGGTTGATGCAATCCTGCACACACAGCCTAAGAAGACAGGAGAGAGAGGTAGGTGGAGCAAGTGAATGGGTGGGTGGCCTGAAAGCTCCCTCCTTGTGATACGTGGCAGGGAGCCTGCCGCACATTGCGGGAGCGCTACCTCCCCACCCTAATGAGGGCCCCTTCAGGGGCCCCTGTAGGTTGCAGAGCCCTCTGCCAGGGCCCAACATGGCCACCCTTTGGCGCCAGCCCTGCCCATAATGCCCATCCAGCATGGCCAATAGTCATGGATGATGAGAGGTGTAGTACAGCAAAAGGTCACAGGCTAACCTTGATTTAGGAATAGGGAGGGATGGCTCAAATTACAAAGGCATTGCTGCAGATATTTAAGCATACAGTCTGATTATATTTGTGTGTGTTTGTGTTTTTAATTGTAGCTTCTTTGTTTTGTTATAAAATATTGAATAGAAATTGCTGTTGTAAGACTTCCAGCCACAGAAATAACACTCCAGTAACTGAGTTTCTCAAAGGGAAGTTCCTCTGCCCTTAGGCATCACCAAGTCAAGGAAATTATTTTTCTCAGATGATTTAAAATAATCTTGTTAAGCCACAGAACAACATCAAAAGGAAAGGCCTCGTAGATGTTCAGCTGCTGACAAGGCAAATCAGTAGCTAAGAAACTTCAGACAGCTTCACATTTTTGCACCCCCATAGTTTAAATTCTTTGCTTGCCTCTTAGAACATGAAGTTTTGGGAAACTCCTAAAAATCCACTCCAGCCTCTTTTAATAAGGGAAAAAATCTCCTACTATTTGTACGTGGAGAAAATTCCATTAAATCTAGTTTCCTAGAGGTCACCAATATTTATTCTCCCCAACAGGACTTATTAGAAGAATTACTATGCCTGAATTCTGCTCTTCAGCAATGACTTCCTAGGTCATTGTGCTTAATTCCTCTATAAAATTAATGGATACAGAAACGTTACTGTTATACTGATTTCCTCCCACCCACTCTTTACTGTGCTTACTGTGGGAAATAAGAAAAAGGCAAATTTCTACACAGTGTTGAACAACATGGTTTTATGGTGGAAGCTTTGAAAATGCTATGCAAAGCACTACCCATGCACTTTCAGTGTGATTGGCAGGGAGGGAAAGAGAGGATGGAGAGATGCTTGAGAGATATGATCTTTGCAAACAAAAACTGACCTGATCCATGCCTCCTGGACTAATGCAGTTTTCACACATCCCCAAGGTTCTAATGCAGTTCCACTCAAGAATGCATCAAAATACATTTGCATATTTTAGGACAAAATGCTTTTATTAATATTAATTTAAATATGTGCATTTAAATTTGTCTTTCTGTGTTTTTAAATGCTGATTAATGTGAAAATGGGCCTGAAAAGACTTATGAATGAACATATGCAAAAGGAACACAGGCCAGATATAGAGCAATTTACCCATTGTTAGGCTGGTGTGTGTAATTTTTTTTTTACTCCATAGTAGGGAAGAGGAGGAGGAATGTAGGGAGGCCTTCCTTTTGCAAGTACAGAAATAGGGATGGGGGAGAAATTCATTTCAGTTTCCATATAAAGCCAAGTCTATCAAATTCGCACTTATCCAAATTTTGCAATGTAGTTCTCCATCCAAACAGTGTTTACAAAAATGCATATATTAGGGGAAAGTGTGCATAAAATGAATATATTACCAAAAATAGCATACAAAAATTATAGCAGGATAAATTCCTTGCAAAATGTGTACATTAATAAAAACTGCTTACAAAAATGGGGTTATTGGAAGAAATTTGCACTAAAATACTGATGAATTTTCAAGAGGATTTTGAAAGTAAAATGCACATATTGCTGCTGAAATGTGGAGAACTCAATTTAAGATTGAAAAAATGAGAAACTGAAAGAACTAATATCAAAAAAAATTCCATCCCTAAGTTGGTGCCCAGTTCCTGAGCTGAGAGCAAAAACGGCTGTCTAAGCAATGGGTGGAGGATCCAGCCATTGGTGTGTGTGCCACTAGTTTGTGCCTGCAGTTCTTGATCCAGTAGGGGATACGTGAATGGCTCCACTGAGTTGCTGTCACATGCTTGGCATTCAGTGTTCATCTACACAGTCAAGTTATCACCCTTTTTATCCACACCTAGTACCTCCTATCCATCACCCTGTGCAGATATGTAGATGTTTTGTGCAATCAGTGTAAAGAGGGAAACTGGGATTGTGGTGGCAGATTTTGCCACCAACATCCATGTGATAATCACAAACTGCTGCAGAAATGTGGAGAACTGAATTTAAGACCAAAAAAATGAGAAACTGAGAGAACCTAAAAGCTCCCTAGACAGGAGTGGAGGTGGATGCAACACTGTCCTTTACTTGCCCCATTGTAATTATTTTGGAGCCTATTTGGCAGTGGAGGCAACGGATAATGGGGACAAATGTTCCACAAAGAACAATCCCCTTCCCTGGTGCAGCCCAGACAGTTCTTTATATCTACGCCAGGCACTCAGGCAAATAATTATTGGGTCAATTGCTTTGTGTCCTATTTCATTAATGTTATTAATTGAACAATGATTTTCTTTGGCATGCCTTTTCTCTTGGATCCTTGTGTCTTTAGTAGCTGGTGCAGCCTATACTATCATGGGGACACAGTGATGAGGGAGGTTTCACCTGTTTCATTTCTGTCTGTTATGCTACCTTTAAATGACACAGGAGCCATGTCAGGGGAAATGGTGACAACACTGTCAATTTAAATCCTGATATATTAACATTTTCATTATCTTCTGCATGTTGCTCATTTTATCTCTGAACATGCCCATTTGGATTGCAATCCAGCCTACAGCTGCAGCCCCTGCTTTAAGGGATTTGAGTAGGGCCCCGCTTTTTGGCAGCCCACTTTTTGGCGTTCTGCTGATACAGCGGCTTTCAATTAGAGTAAGGCCCCACTCATACGGCGCTTGTTCCGCTTTTACAGCATTTTTCGGGCGTCGGGAACCATTTTATTAATGGAGTTTCACTTTTAGATGGGTTTTGCTTTTAGGCGGAGGTCTGGAACGTAACCCACCATATGAGTGGGGCCCTACTGTATAGTCATTGGCCATAGCACAATCATGGGTTCTAATAACTTTGAATTACATGTTATCCAATGCCAGAGTCTTTTGTCTACAACATTTCATGTCACAATAATAAATTTGGTTGTCTTTAAAGAAGGAATAGATGAATCAGACCCTTTCTGATCCTTGCCAGCTTCATAAGTTCATTCATAAAACCAATCTGCACATTAATCTGCATTGTTAACTCTGCATGAAAATTCGCATTTAAATACATATTTATGTATGTATTTTAACAAAATAAACTCTCAATTTCTAAATGTATTTTATCTTAAAATACATATTTTAAAACACATTAGGACATTTTTTTAAAAAAACCTGTAAAATGCAGACAAGTGTGAAATCCAAAGTATAATTATACTCTGATCCACATGATAGTCCGGGATGTGCAGATTAGGTCAGTTCACATCTGAATTCACAGAAATCAAATTCCTGAAGCATCCCTATGTAAAAATGCCACAAGACTGTTGTTTTTGCCACAGAAAGTCTGGCTACATGTAGAAACATTATTTAACTAAGATCCCATGTATTGCATCCAAATTATATACCTGTTGTTTGCTGAAGAGACTGGAATATAAGGCAGATGCTAAATATATCTTGTTCAAGAAGCATGTGGGCTTAAGAGATAATACCACAATTGATTCAGGGCCAAACCAGATGTTATCTTTACTATGTGGTTACAAACCATGCCTATATATATGCTCAGCATGGGGGCCAGTCAGGACTGCAATGCATGGAGAGTTGTTAAACACTTTCCTCTCAAGCCTCATCCCATTGTGCAACAATTAGGAACTTCTTAGGTGTCAATGGGCGGTTTTTTTCCCTAATGCAAATTGCCATAAGGGGGGATTTCCATCATGATCATGGCTGTGAGAAATTGCTATGGTCCCAATGAAAATTGCCATCCCCATGCCAAATATTATTCTTTTCAAAATTCCAACCATGGTTGCTAGCTATGCAATGAAAATAATGTATGGTTTGGTCCTTAGTTACTTGCATAACAACAGACAAAGACAAGATAGTCACGTTGTGGTATTAACATGGGCAAACATTCAAATCTCAAATCAGAAAAGTAAAGAAAGAAGTGAATGTGAGGTTGCTTAATATATGTCTAATTTGTTCATTTAAAAGCATTTAAAGCATATTTTAAAACAGGACAGACAGCCTCACTTAGTCTAGTACTTAAAGCTTCATTTCTAACTTTTCACAGCTTTGACTCATAATTCAAACTAATCTTCCTTTCTGAGAGTTACAGTAATAGCCTGTCTTGAATTGGAGACATTAGGGCTCTAAGAAAGACAGTCATTAGCTCTCAAGCCATTGCAATCTGTAATATATTTCATAAGGAAAATATATGATTTCTAGATAAAAGATGTTTGTAGAGGCAGGTAAAACACATCATAAGTACATCTAATCACTTATAGTCAAGTATGTTTTGAGTTGCAGGAGTTCCTCCAGTCATAAACATACACTGTATTTCCAGTGACTGATCTGGTATTTTAACTCGTCATTTCTATCAGAATAACGGCAATATGTATAAAAATTATTTATCAGTACATAAATTCCTAAAGGCAGACTTAATATAAAATATTTGACTATTTCTTGTTAATGAAGATTTCCATTCCTTGCTGAAATCAGGCTTTTGGGCTTATTAATATTGGACAGCCAAAATTGCTATATTATCCAGGGAAATTTGAAATACTTCAGGGAGTTTGCTGAGTAGTTAAACTAAAGTTTTGTGTCATTAGGGAAAAAGAAGCTATTTCAAGAGATCAAGGGAAACAAATGAGCATGACTGACCTGCTAGTTAGCTTTAGGGTTGTCAGTCACGCTCATTTGCTTTCCCTAAAGCTGACTAGTAGAACACTGGACTATTTAATGTACAGCTAAAGCAGTTAAAAATACTAATAAAAATTGAGAGAATGAATGCAGCTGTGCTATTTCCCCTTTGGTCTTACAACATTTAATCAGCAGCTTGTTATTTCTAGTCATACACTCAAAACATGGGCAAGAGAATTTCTTGGAACAAACAATGATTTTCAACTTAACTGACATGAGAGCACATGGAATTGTGTTAATTCATTTACTGTGCTGTAACAGTTGTTACAGCACAGAAAATGATTTCCCCCTATTTTTCCCCAGGTCTTCACATCTCTAGGCTTGGGATGGATAAATTAGTCTATTTCAGGTTCCTCATTTTTCCAGTCTGTTCCTTTGTCCACATTTCCAGATCAGTTTCTGATTTTTTTAAAAGTCCTCATAAAAAATAATCAGCATTTTAGCATACATTTATCCTAATACATTTTTGTGCAGTTTTATATTATATACACATTTTTACAAACTGTTTAATATAATGTATTTTTGTTTGTTATTTTCACTATTTAAATGCATACTTTAGCCTGGTTTATGCATTTTATACATGTTAATTGGCTGCAAAACTACATTTCAAAATTTGGAGAAATGTGAATATTGAAAGATAGTTCCGTTTTGTTTCGTGTTTTGTTTTGGAAAATGTGGATTTTGTAGCCCCCTCCAAAAAATGTAAACTGAATTGAATTTATCCCCCATACCTACTTATGGCCCTCCGTATGTTGTTAGACTACAACTTTCTTCATCCCAGACCATTGACCATGCTGTCTGGGGCTCACAGGAACTGGAGTCGTAACACCATATGGAGGTCCACAGGGTTAATCACCCCTTCTCAACATTTAAAACTTAATGGTTTTTAAACGTAATGGTTATCTGTACATGGACATAATCAATTAATGCTAATAAAATGAATACATAAGCCTCAAAGTGAGTACAATGGCACAGTTAGTTAAATTTAGATTTAACAGTTCAGACAAGGGTGACTCTTTCTGGGTTAGAAACAAAGGTCTCAGTAGTGGCTGTTTTTCAATGTAGTCCCTAGACTAGACCCAATACATTGCACAAAGTAGTAGTAGTAGTAGTAGTAAATAAATAAATAAAGGTAAATAAGAGGAAGATATGCAAACATGAATAAAAGCTGAGAACAAATTAGCATGTAATGTAATATACAGCTCAGTATTTTACTGTTTACCTTTTTTTTCTTTACGCAACTATAGGAGGGCTGATTTGGTCTCTTGATACTGGAATTGCTTCAGCATCAGTTTCAGTCCTGATGATTGTAAGACATTTTAAATGACAGTTTATTAGTGGATTAGTGGCTTTTGAATTCAATAATTTCCCTTTTTCTTTTTTAACCCATTGAGTTTTTGGACATCACTCTTCAAAAGTAATTCAGCTCATCATGGGAATTTTGTGACAGTTTTTACAGACTTGGATATGGTTTTCACTTGCCCTAGTTCAGCCATATGTGTTGGACACAGGGGTTTCCAGACCCACATAATCCAGGCTGGCAACACGTTTAAGAGGGCCCTAGGCAAGGTGGCCTGTGGTGTGCCCCTCATGCCATCCCAAATCTTACCAGAGAGCAGAGGAAAGGAATAGGTATGGGTAGCAGCGCTGAAAGCATTGCAGCTCTAGCCATCTGGTACTCCCTCCCCCAGTGCTGTGAAGAGAAGCAGTTGGTGAGGCAGCAGCGGACACCACCATTTCCATTATCCCCAGTATCTCACCTCCAACCAGGGATGAAAGGCTCTGTCAATTTTAGTTCTCTCTGTTTCTCATTTTTCCAGTCCTAAATTCAGTTCTCCACAATTCTGCAGCAATTTGCGTGTGTTTTTAAAACTAATCCTCATGAAAATTCTTCAGCATTTAGTGCATTTTTCCCTAATAGACACAGTTTTGTATGCAGTTTTGACTAATGTGCACAATTTTGCAAGCAAGTTCTCCTAATATAATGCATTTTTCTGTTATTTTCACTAATATATTCATTGTTATGCACACTTTCCTGTAATGTATGGATTTTTGTCAACCTTGTTTGGTTGGAAAACTGCCTCACCAAATTTGGATAGGTGCAAATTTTGAAAGATAACTGTGTTTTGATTCTCATATTGTTTCAGAAAGTGTGAATTTGATAGATTTGGTTTTAAATGTGATCTGAATTGAATTGCTCCCCCATGTCAACCGCCAACATAGTGCAGGTAGGGCCTAGAGGCACTGGAGATAATGAAGATAATTAGTTAACAAAGAGGTAGCCACCTCACCCAGCATTTCCCTTCACAGCATCAGGACATAAAACTCTGGCATTCTAGCTTTTATTTTAGTTTTTTGTGTGTGTGCGTGCTCACGTGCTTTAAGGTAAGCCAGGGTCAGCTACAGTGGCCCCTGGCATTTGCCCTATTATGCTAGCTGCTCTACAGATAAGCCTCCACATATGGTGAACCTGCAAGTGATGCTTACTAACCTGTCTTAAAGCAGCACTGTGTTTGCTTTTCTGGAAATGTTTATCTATTTGTCATGTTTCACTTTCCTCCAAGGGGCTTAGAGTGGAATACACTGGACTCTCTCATTTATTCTTAATGGCTTTGCTAAAAGCCAGTGCTTTTAACTTACAGGAGATCAGAGATGGCCTGGTCACCCCCCCCCTTGTTCTTTGTGAAGAGCCCTTAGCTACTGTTTTTAGAAAGCTAAAGTTTGTGTATTGGGAGTGGGGATGATTTGACTAAAATTAGGGAAGACAGGGTGGGGTTTATGGATTACAGTACGAGAATGCCTATCTTTCCCCCATCATTTTGAGCATCCTGTAATGTGAGCAACCACACCAAAAACATCACAACTGTATAGGAATTTTGATTTGGACCTTGAGTTCTCCAAATGCAACACAGTCCAGCCACTATCCTAAACTAAATTTCAAAGAGATATGTGAACAGAGCTGCCTCTCTGCTACTTTCGTTTCATTTTGCTTTAGGGCCCATTTACTAACCAGGTAAAGAGAGGTGTAAGAAGGAGTCTAGTGAATTTCTGCCTGGAAGGAGTTCCACATGCTCAGGGCTACCATTGAAGTGGATAGGAAAGCCAGCCTGCATATGTCCATATGTTTGTGGCAGTGCATAGAGGGAGTCTGGCTGGTATCTGTCTTTGCCTGTGAATGAGTTGGGTTTCGTTAGAAAAGGCAAGCATTTAATTATACCTTTCCCCCCTGTTTCTACAGACATTCCCAATGGGGCTTGGAGATGGACAGCTGTATACCTGGACAGATGGCTTGAAAAGAAAGGACTGGCATGACTATGAAAGTATTCAAAAAGATGCCATGCGTTCAGGTGGGATGTTTAGAATAAACTAGTGTTTAACTTCTCCTTTACACACTGAGATATCTTTTTCTTCTACTTCTGCTACTGCTACTTTTTCTGCATTAGACCTGGCAAAGCAATATCTGCTGAAATCTATGAAATATTTTTATATCTCAAGTTACTCTGTCATATAAAATAGATTCCACTGAAAGAATTAAGAACAGTTAGAAATAGTAGCCACTTGAATTGCCACAATTCCTAAGAGGAAAATAAAACCTGTATCAATTCCATTATTCAGTAGTCGAAATTCTTGTATAACACTATTCCAAGTTGGAAAAGCTTAAAAAATCTGCCCTCCTCTCCACATTCTCCACATTATTCTCCCTTACTTTAGGCTAAGCTTTTCAGCTATTTTTATGTCTTTATGCACTCCAAAGAGCTCAGGGTGATGCACATACCCCCCTAACCCTTTTCATCTTAACAACCCTGTGAGGTTAGGCTGAGAGAAGGTGACTTGCCCAAGATCACCCAATGACATTCCGGCTGAGTGAGGATTTTAACCTGGTTCTCCCCAGTCATGGTCCGACAGCGGCCACAACACCACACTGAGCATGGTACATCTGTGTTTTCCTCCCAAGGGTTTTGTGTGTTGAGATTAACATGGCTTTTATTAGACAAACTGATCCTCCATTTGCTCCAACCAGCAAGGACCTGTACATTTTATTGAAGTGACTTTGACGTTTTATATGGGTCAGCAGTGGTGAAATGGGAATGAGGGCCATGGGAGAGCTCTGAGTTCAGCTCCGAGTCTTTTTCTAGAGCAGAGCACAATGTTATCTGCCAGAGGTCGGTAGTATACATGGGTGTGGTGCACTCCACATTTATTTATTTACAGTATTTATGGCCTGCTCTTCATTGAATAATTACTCAATTAAAGATAAATAGAAAAAATACAAGAATTACAAAATCATATCAACAGGTCCAGCCAACAAATTAACACTTCTGTCAGAAGGCAGGCAAGCAAAACTACAATAAGGGCAAAAAGTAAAGCTTCCAATTTAATGTAGGCACAAACAAAGGACATTCAAACAGATTAAGCAACAATCTTGGCAAGAGGTCCCACCCCGTTTATCTGCTATGGCAGCTCACTCTCTCCTCCTCTGGCTCTCTGTGGCTTTTGAGCAACTTCAATCTCCAGCCCATCCAGGCTCTCATTCTAAAGCCATAGCCACACCAGTTATTTATTCCTCTTTAAACAGTCATGGCATCTTCCAAAGAATTCTAGGAAGTGTAGTTTGTGAGGGGTGCTGATTGTTTTTAGGAGATTCCTATTCCCCTGACAGAGCTCCACTGGACAGAGTGGGTTAACAGTCAGCCCCTCTTTCCAGAGAATTCTGGGAATTGGAGGTTTGTGAGGGAAAGAACAAGGATCTCCTAACAACTCTCAGCACCCTTCACAAACTACACTTCCCAGGATTCTTTGGGAAAGTCGTGACAGTTTAAAGTGGAATAAATGTCTGGTGTGGATGTGGTGTAATAAATGGAATGAACTGTTGCCCACAAGCATCCGCAGTAAGAACCTCCCACCCCTTGTCCACAGTAGCAATAGTGCAAAAAAAAAAAACCACCAAAGAAAAAGAGAGTGGCAGTAAGCCACAGCTGGCATTCCTGTCTCCTTCTCAGTCTGGACAAATGTAAGGCTGCTAGGGAGGGGTGTGCTGGTGGGTTTGCTGGCCTCTTCCATCTCTTTCCTCCTTGCCAGAGGGCACAAACAGTGTCGGCATCCTCATAATATCAATCCTGTGACTGTGAAGAAGACTGGCCCAAGGTACACCCACAAACTTCATGAATGATATCAGGGATATGGGGCAAGCTCTTCCTAGACAAAGCCTAACATGCTAGCCTCTTCACCAGCCTTTGCCGCCTTACTTTTCTGTGTCTGTCAGCAGATCCTAATAATTGGAGTATTATAGTTGTACTTCTGTGTGTGTGTATATATACATATATACAAACACACACTTGCATTTCTTCAACTTTTAAACTAATTTTAATTGCATTTTATATGTATATTAGATAGATATCAACATAGCTGCCTGCATTTTTTTAACTTTCCTGAGAGCCATGGCTGTGGACTTTGTTGGGTTTAAGGATGGGGGGGGGTTGCATTTAAAGCCAGATTTATCAATTTTGCATTTTCTGAAACAATATGAGAATTGAAACCCAGCCATCCTTTGAAATTCACACATATCTGAACACCACATGAAGTACTCTGATCTATTGGCACAATGAGACTTCCTTCACTGATCTCCATGCAGTTCCCTCTATTTATCAGGCTGGGTGATGAAGCACAGACTAACTCCCCACCTGACAATCCCCTCAGGCCACTAATTCAAGATCTGAAAAAGCTTCCCTAGGGGCCTAGGATGAGATAAAAGGTGGTGACTGCAGTTTGCTTGCAATATTTTTTCCCCTAAACTGCAGGAGATGCTAATATCATAACTATGCTGCTAGGATCTTTTTCTATCTGAGATCATTGGAGTTGAATATGGCTCCCATGATCTCTGCAGAACAGGACTTAGGCCAATAACTTCCTACTTTCAAAAGCATCCCAGCACTCAATATATGACTACTTTTGAGGCATAGTCCACCCAGGGGGACTCACAATAATCTGGCTTGAGTTGTCCATGCTCTGGTAACTTCTAAATTAGATTACTGCAATGCACCCTACGTGGGGCTGCCTTTGAAGACGGTTCGGAAACTGCAGCTTGTGCAAAATGCAGCGGCCAGATTGGTAACAGGGACCAGACGGTCCAAACATATAAAACCGATTCTGGCCTGCTTGCATTGGCTGCCTGTATGTTTCCGAGCTCAATTCAAGGTGCTGGTTCTGACCTATAAAGCCTTACACGGCTTGGGACCACAATACCTGATGGAACACCTCTCCTGATATGAACCCACCCGTACACTATGTTCAAGATCAAAGGCTCTCCTCCGGGTGCTCGGAGTGTGGCAACAAGGGAGAGGCCCTTCTCAGTAGTGGCCCCCAAATTATGGAATGGTCTTAGCAATGAGGTGCGCCTGGTGCCAACACTGTTATCCTTTCGGCGCCAGGTCAAGACTTTCCTCTTCTCCCAGGCATTTTAGCATGTGTTTTAAATTGTTTTTATATTGTTTTAAATTTTAAAATTGTGTTTTAAATTGTTTTTAAAATATGTGTTTTAAATTGTATATTTGTTTTAATGTTTTTGATTGCTGTAAACCGCCCAGAGAGCTTCGGCTATGGGGCAGTATACAAGTGCGATCAATCAATCAATCAATCAATCAATCAATCAATCAATCAATGTACAGTAAATACAATTATCTAAAACAATCAAAATTAACAGGTAGCAGCATTAACACTAATTAAAAAGACAAGCTAAAACAGTTACATATGGTATGCTCAGCTATTTGCCTGAACATACGTGGGCTAAAACTGTGACAGCGGACAGGGGCACACATGTAAGCCCCACCCCTAATATCCCTGGGATTTTGGCCTCATTTGCTCAGTCCCCAACCTATGTTGAATAAGGAAGATATGCAGGGACTTTTATTCATGTTCACTTGAATGCAAGTTAAACACCTTGTGGGGACAGAGGTTTCTATTCACGTTCAAATCAAAGTGAGTAAAAACCTCCTTCAGACCTTTTGCACTCAGCATGTGGAAGATCAGGAACAGAGTGAGGGGCGTTTCATAACTGGGACATTGAAATGGAGCTTATCTGCATGCTCCTGCCTCCATCCATGGAATCACTTTTCACATTATAAAGGCTAATGCAAGCTAAACAGAGTTACATTTTGTAGCATAGCTCTGTAAAAAAGGGGAAAAAAGCAAACCTTTAGTAAAAGGTGGTTTGAAAGGGATGGGTTTTAAAAACCCATTTTAAAAATCATCAGCTGCTTGAGCAGTAGCGAGGGTAATAGGTCACACTCCAAACAGCTCACAGCCCCATTGATTACTGCTGGTGTGATAAACCACAGAGTTTTATTTCATAAAGTAGAGGGGGCAGATGGATAGCAAGTTTTGGTGGGGCAATTATATTTCCCCAAATCACCATGGATGATCCAGGCAATTTGCTAAATTTGATTATTGGTCAATGCCCTACTCCCTTAAACTGCATACCACTTTGGGGTCTCATATTGTTCCAGAAAGTGCGGATTTGACAGATGTGACTTGAAATGCACACTGAATTGAATTTGTCGCTTAGCCCTACCTCAGACCCAGTCATATAGACCATGACTAAGTGGGCTCTATATAGATTCTTAACCATTGGAACTATATAGGGTTTACACATAAAATCTTAGGGCTTAAACCCTGGATGTGGTCTTCTGCTAGAAAGCGTTTGGAAGAATCACAAAGCGGTATGCAGTTTAAGGGAGTAGAACATTGACCAATAATCAAATTTAGCAAATTGCCTGGAACATCCATGGTGATTTGGGGAAATATAATTGCCCCACCAAATCTTGCTAAACCTCGGCTGCCATCTTAATTGATGGCAAACCTGCCCATGCTGCAAAAAACAGCAGAGAGAAAGGTAGGTGAAGCGGGAGAATGGTGGGCGGCTCTGAAGCTTCTGCCCTGCTATCCTGCTGCGGATTGTGGAAGGGGAGCGCAGGGGGCCCACAGCTGGTCAGCCACTGTGAGAAGAGGATGTGCTGGCCTGGAAGAGCCCACATTGGCCTGATCCAGCACTGCAGGTCTCTTCTTAGGTTCTTAACCCACCATCCTCCATGAAGACTAGAGAGCCACCCTTGATTCCTGGTGCTGCTCCCTCCCCAGGACTGATAGGGCACTGCCTGGATTAACCACCCTCTGATAGTCTCCCATCCCCCCATCCCAAAAAACAAAACTGAACCAAACCCTCCTCGCACACTTGGGTCAATGCAGGAGGGCACCCCCTCATGCCACACTTTCTTGCAGGTTGACTTCAGTTTGGGCTCCTGCCATAAGAGCCCCCCTTCCCCCAGTTTCCCTTCTCCCTCAAACATGCCTTGAGCCACCCCTGGCATCCTCTCCCCCCTTCGGAACTCTCCCCACTCCCTGGAGAAGGACTGTGGCTGAGTGAGCAGAGCACCTGTTTCGCATGTAGAAGGTCCCAGGTTCATCTCCAGGTGGGGCTTGGGAAGACTACCTGCCTGAAATGCAGGAGAGCTGCTGCAAGTCAGTGTAGGCAGTACAGAGATAGATGTACCCAATGGTTTGACTTGGTGGCAGGCAGCTCCCTATGCCCCCCCTTCATTGACTGCACCTCATACACTGAGGCTCAGGTACATGGCCCCTCCTTTTGCCTTAAGATGCTGCTGGTGATGTGCACACACCATGCACTAATTAATGCATGGCATATCTATAATTATTATAGGTTTGTAGACTCTGTGGAACAACTGCCCTGGTGTGCTTTCCGGTGCTAGACTAGAAGAGATGTGTTCCATACTTGGGTTTAGGCCTCTAGTGCTTGAAGCACTCCAGGACAACACATTTTAAAATAAGAAGCATGTGTGGGAGAGTGAATAAACCTAGAAAATGTAAAAAGTGGAGGGTTTTTTAAATGAGACTAACTAGTGCTTCCAGCATAAGGAAAATATATTTCAGAAATTCTGTAATTAATCTATAATATATCATCTGTAAAATGTAAAATTTTATAGGAGAGCTTTAGATTTTAACATCACAGGATTTAGAAAAATGTTATTGGCTTAAGCAGAGGGTAATGGGAATGTACAACGTGGTGTATATAGTGGAAGAACTATTTCTCCTAAGGATTATCACAGTTACCTAAAATAATTCCTGCAGTACTTTGATCTTCATCAAATCTGAACTTCTAGTTATTTGTGCAAGAGATTGGATTTATTATCTGGATAGACCATATTTCATGCTCCTGTATTCCTCTAAGATGCAATGAGTGATTTAAATAATTCATTAATTTATATTATTTGGTGGAGCTAGTGTTAATGTTAATTTATTATTATTATTATTATTATTATATTTATATCCCACCCTTCCTCCCAGCAGGAGCCCAGGACAGCAAGTAAACAGGACGGATCTGTCCTTGAGAGAACCCCCCCCTCTCCACACACCCCTCCCAATATCCCTAGGTGTCCATCTCTTGAAGTTTGCAAAGAATTTACTGGGTTCTTGCACAGAAGTTGAGAGAAAGTGTTTTGGACAGGAAAGGCATTTTTTTTTTAATGGTATGCTCCAAGCCACTGTGGTTGATACTTAATGTATCATGCTTTATGATGTCACTAAGGCCCACCCCGTGATGTCACTAGGGCCCGCCCCATGACATCACTAGGGCCTACCCCGTGACATCACTGGGACCCGCCCCATGACATCTCAGGTTTTGGGATGCTTCCAACCTGGCAACCCTAGCTCCAGGTCATAGCTGGCACTTGTTGTTTATTAAACTGAGTTCAACTTCATCATAGTTGACATTTGGGAGGAATGATAGGAACCAACTGCTGGTGAGACATAAAAAAGAAGCTGCTAGCTAATTGTCATAACACATCTCTGGCTGTTCAAAGCATTAAGGGAAAATAGCAGTAAAAGAAATATATAAATTTAGGTAGAATAGTCACAGAAAATGCAGTGTTTCAGGCTCACATTTTCCAAAGGAATAATGATGGTATCTTCCCCCTCCCCCAAGACTTAAGGAGCGATAGTGTGGTGTTTATTTATTTATTTATTAAATTTCTTAGTTGCCCATCTGGCTGGCTATCCAGCCACTCTGGGCGACGTACAAAATAGGCATACAAATATAATAGACATTAAAAATCTGATGTTGTGCAGGGATGGACAGAATTTAGATCTGGATCTTCTGCTAGATTTCTGGGTAATTTACAGTGAATCAACAAGGATTTCTGCCTCCCAGTTGTTTGTTTATTTATCATTATCTATTTACTGAATTTATATCCTGCCCTTCCTCCCAAAGGAGCCCAGGGTGGCAAACATATTTAACAAAAAGAAGAAAAAACATAGTAAAAACAATTTAAAAATTCCAAAAACACAATTACAGTTAAAAGCGTCCTAAAACACAGTTAAAATAGAGTAAAGCAAAGTTAATTTTTTTCTAAAACACAGCTTAAAAACATTCTTTCATCAGTGATCTTCAGGTTGCCAATAAAATAGCAGCAACTAAATCAGGAAGAGGATGCCCTCCTGATGTTGTTGAACTCCAGTGCTCATCAACCCAACCAGGTGTGGCCAATGGTCAGGCATGATAGGAGTTGGAATACAACATCTGCCCTAAATGATATTGCTGAAATGAGAATGGGGGGGGAACTCTGGTGATCAGGAGTGGGTTTTTGTATGGAGGGTCTGTGAGCTCCATTCAGTCCTGGTACTCAAAGCAGGTTTATGGTTTCAGAATTTTTAAATTCTGAGCATCTTTTGCACCAGGCTCCAGTTGGTGAATCTCAAGGTTCTTATTAGCCTTCCCACCCCTGAAGTACTAGATACATTGTCAGGAAAAGCCCAACACAACCAGGGTAAAATCCATGCTCAGTCCTGAACCTCAGTGGGTGAGTTTGGGCCAGTCACCATCTCTTAGCCTAAAATTTCTCATAGTGGGGATGTGTATGTTGAGCTCCTTCAAAGAAGGGTTGGTGGAAAATATAATTAACAGTTCCTCTTATAGCAAGACATGAAATACAAGAGAAGAGTACTTGACAAGATCACTTGCATTTCTTAATAAAAAACCCCACAGAACATCAGATGTTTGATTAGCTGCATTTAAATTTTCTAAAATCTTATTCCTAATTTCGTCATCTTCTAACCAAACTTGTTTGTTGCAGTAAACAAAAGTCAATCATTTTAGTGCAGCTGGAGTATCACAGCTTCTTTCTAATGAGAAATCAGTATTAACCTAAAAATAATCCTTAGCTGTATCCCCTAAGGATTGAAATTAATAAGAGGAATTGCATCTCTTGATTAGGGACTTATATTTCCTTTCCTTTTATTTTTTTTTTGAACAAACAAAATTATGTCACAGTGACAACCACTTCACAAACATGGTTCTGAAAACTCACATCTTTGTGTGCAAACTTCAGTAGTTAGATTTGTGTTCCTATTTCCCTGCTAAGGGTCTTTCTTCAGATTTTAGAGCAATGTAATCCAAAATACTGGAGTATTGAGTCAGGACTGTCGCCAGGCATGATTGGGCCCTTGGGCATCAGCCTGCCCCAGGCCCATGATGCCCACCTGCATGCCCCACCAACATCTCCCATCGCCCCTTATGAATGCCATGCACTCTGTGCGCGCATGTCTACCATCAACCAAGATGGCAGCAGGGGTTTCCCTAAGGGGTTGATGCCCCTGCCACCGTCTTGGTTGATGGCACACATGCCTGCCATTAACCAAGATGGCAGCAAGGGCATCAGCCCCTTAGGGAAGCCTCCACCCCGATCTTGGTAGATGGCAGGCATGTGCAACCAGCATGCAAAACATTCACAGCAATGGAAGAGTTAGTTGGGGCATGTTTGCGGGCTTATGGAAGCCTGCACAGTCTGTGGGGGGGGGTGCCTGGGAGCTTCATCTCTACAATCTGTGGCATGGTCAAGTGCTGACACAAATTGATTTTTAAGTGGGGCTATAAAAGTACAAAATTTATAGTAAGCATGATCACAGATCCACTAAAAAAAAGTTAAAACAAGACTTGAAGCATATCAATCCAATGAGTGATGAAAAAGCCCACTTTCTAACAGACTCATCTCTTTGAGTTCTTCCTTGATCTTCTGAAGTATGTCAGTTTGGTTTAAAAAGCTCCTGTCCATATGTATTTATACCAGTCCAAGAGTTTTCTATATTGATTTGAAATAATCAGCCAAAGCTTTGGCTCCAGGACTCCGATTATGCTTAGACAAATGAAGGTTGTTCAGCAAGGGTTAAACCTTATTAAGTCATAAATGCAACCAACTTGAAACCTTAAACACAAAACACACACACACACAGTTGAGGTTATGAGATTCTACCATGCTTAGTCATGTTCATATTGCACAAAATGCTGCCAATAACATGCTTCAGATATTTTTATTTTCACCTTCAACAGGTTATGAAAAAGTCTCACACATCAAATATCTTTTCCGTCTCATTCCAATCAGTTATATTAGAAATGTAAGAGGACAACATACATTTGAGTGTCCAAAAATGCAGAAGTGTTTGGTCTGATGCACCTGAGATTCCTTGACAAGAGTTTGCAATCAAATATGCAGTTGAGCTTGAAAATGTAGTATTATCTTTCTGTACCAATGGAAGTGAAAATAAATGAAATAAGTACCAAGCCTGTGAACATATGGAAGAGATTCAAGAGAAGACCTATTGTGAAAATGTTTTATTTTAACTTCTTTGATTATGAACCTTCTTAATGCTTAAATACCTATCATACATACACACACACCTCTGCCATTGTTATGATGAATGGTACTTCATAAAGTAGTGATTTTTATGATGGATTATACTTCATAAAGTATTTCATAAAGTTGGTGGTCTCTCCAGCCCTGTAGCCAGGGTGGGGCAAATGGGTGCACTGCCCCCCAAGCTCCTTCCCCATTTTGGGGGGGAGATTTTCTTTTTAATTTCTGATATGACAGACAATGACAATTTTCATTTAAAGAATGACAGCTTGTTTTAAGAACAGGAGCAATTTAAGAATACAGTCCTCTGAAACATTCAGTGAATAAGGCAGGGCAAATGCACAACAAAAGCCTCAGCTGGAAGAATACCCCAAAGTACTTTCCCTGACTGAGTGTGGATTTTTCATAAACACAATCACCTATAATTACTTAAGTGATCCTGGGGGGAAAAGCCTGTATAGTATCATGACCCTTGAAGAGCTAAATATTAACACTTTGTATTACGGGCTCGAGTTAGACTTCACCCCTTGGACTTTCCTTTGCTGTGCGTTTCAGTTTTAGTTTCAGTTGTGTTTTCTACCCAGCCAACAATGAAAAAGCATGTTTGTCTGTCTGCAGTAATAAGAAGAGTTTGTTTATTCTGCAGTTATTATGATGAGTAGTGCTGAATTGGATGCTTATTGCTAAAGTGATCTGAAAAACATCTAACCTAAGTTACCCTTTTAAAGCTCTCATTAAACTCACAATCATAGTGGCTGTTTTTTCTTCTTTTTCTTAATGGCAAAGGACAAAAACAGCCCTTGAATTTGGAAATCAACCCAGCAACCAATAAAAAACAAACAAAAAACAAATTGCTTTCCACAATTAGTTTCCAATCTCTTAGTTAGCCCATTGTATTTTATTTATTTATTTATTTACATTTATCTCCTCCTTTCTTTCATTATAGAAACCCAAAGCAGCATACATGTAGTTCCCAGGCCATCTCCCATCCAGGGACTGACCACACCCAGTCCTGCTTAGCTTCAGCAAGGTGGTATCTTCATGTGTCTTCAAACCATAGCCTGGGACCAATATATAGTGACCAGTTAAAATGTTTCCCTTGATTGTCCAGCAGGAAGGAAAATTTAAAGGTCAGGAACAAAGCAAAAAGGAGGGACCCTCAAGAAGGAGTTAAGAAACACACCCTAAAATATTTATTTTTTCTCTACCCTTTCCTAAACTTGTAGTATGAACAAGTTTGTTTTTCAGGTGTAATCATTTATACAAATATTTGTATACCTCTATTTCATTAAAAACATGAAAGTGGTTTACAGCACATTAAAAAAACCATAGAATGTAAACATTTAAAATACAATAAAAACGAAGGTGAACTGTTGCGAAAAAATCATCTTCTTAATTGTCTGCATAAGCCTGGCAGAACAGACAGGTTTTCAGCAGGTGGTTAAAAGTTAAAACAGAAGACACCTGCTGAATCTCTGTTGGCAGAGCATTCCAGAGAACTGGCCCAATGACACTGAAGGCTCGATTTCATTTCATTGTTAAATGAGCCTTGCCAATTTGGGATGACCAAAGCTGCTCCTGCAGATGTTCTCAGTGATCAAGCTGGGACATAAGGGTTCAGGCAGTCCCTAAGATACTCTGGACCCAAGTTGTTCAGGGCTTTGTAAATTAATACAAGGATCTTGAACCTGGCTTGGTAGTGGATGGGCAGCCAGTGCAGAAGTTTGAAAAGTGATGTGGCTCCCATCAGCAATCAGGCCACTGCATTTTGCCAGCTGGAGCTTCCAAACCAGAACCAAGGACAAGCCACATAGAGTGCATTGCAGTAATCCAGCCTCAAGGTTACTAACATATGGACTACAGAGGTCAGGCTATCCCTGTCCAGAAATGGCCGTAGCTGATAAACCAAACAAAGCTGGTAAAAGGCACTCCTAGCCAGTGAGGATACTCGGGCCTCTCGTGACAAAGATGAATCCTGGAGTACCCCTAGGCTATGGACTTGGTCCTTCAGGGGGAGCACGACCCCATCCAGAACAGGTAACCTGCCTATCACCCGGGCATGAGAACCACCTACTCAAAGAGCCTCCATCTTCCCACGATTCAAGCACAGTTTATTGGCCCTTATCCAGCCCACTACAGCATTCAAACACCAGAATGTTCATGGCCTCTCCTAATTCAGATGTTATGGAGAAATAGAGCTGCATGTCATCAGCATATTGCTGACACTTTGCTCCAAAACTCCTGTTGACCACTCACAATGGCTTCATATAGGTATTGAATAGCACTTGGAAGAGAATAGTACCCTGCGGAACCCCATAGAACAAGTGCCAGGGAGTCAAGGAACACTCACCCAGTGTTACTGTCTGGACATGACCCTGAAGGTAAGAGTGGAACCACCATAATATCCTTCCCACTGAGTCGGTCCAGGAGGATCCCGTTGTCACTGGTATCAAATGCCACTGAGAGATTGAGCAGAAGTAACAAGGTCACACTCCCTTTGTCTGTCTCATGATAAAGGTCATCCATCAGGGCGACCAAGGCTGATTCTGTTTTGAAACCAGATCTGAATCCAGAGTGATGGATCTAGATAATCAGTCTTGTCCAGGAATACCTGCAACTGCTCTTCAACCACCTTCTCCACTACCTTTGCCAAGGAAGGGGTGTTGGTGACTGGTTTATAGTTGTTACACTCCATTGGGTCCATTGTGGGCTTTTAAAGAAGTGGACACACCACCACCTCTTTAAGGGCAGTGGGAATCACACCATCACACAAATATGTGTTTAATACACCTGTGACCCATTTATTAAGCCCACTCTGGCTAGTTTTAATAAGCTAGGATGGACAAGGATCTAATGAGCAGGTGGTCAGGTGCATCACTGCAAGCATCTTGTCCACATCATGCCACATTAACTGGAATTGATTCCAGTTCCAACAACACTGGGTTTGACATTTGACATTGCATTTGAAAATTAGCTGGAATTGCCACAATAGCAGCATTTAAATCACTGCGGAGCTGAGCAACTTTCTTAGCCAGCCGATTATAGCTGGACACCATGTGCTCTAGAGGTCCCCCCCCCCAGTCAGGAGTGACCAAGCTCTGGACCACATAGAGCAACTCAGCCAGACAGCTCCTCGAGGACACAATGAAGGCAGCAAAGTAGTATCCCTTTGTTTTCCCCACTGCCCCTAACCCAGAATCAAAGCCAAGTTTAGGAGATCACTGTTATTACCAAAGTAGTTCTGTTCGTGAAGAATCAGAACACAAGGAAGAAATCACATTTTCAGTTCTAACTTGGATCAATCAGCTACAGAGACTTTCAATGTCACACAAGAGTTTAGCAAATTTGGGTTTTCTTACATTGCAGAAGGAAGGACAGCTAACCTTATTTTGATAAATTTTTACATTACTTTAATTTTAGGAAAACCAAAAACTGCAACTGTTCTGAAGTATGACTTTTAGATGCTATGCATTTTCTCTCTCTCTCTGAAAAGGTGTATTGTGAACCTACCATTAAGAAAGCTTTCTTGCATGTTTATCATACATTTTTATAAATTTATGAAAGGAAGTCAGGACTTAGTCTAATTGACTTCAACAAGAAGGGTATGCATATTTTTCTCAGCACCACCCTCCTTAAACTCTTGACCATGGTTGCATTGTAATGCACTCTTACTGTGTTTCTAAATCTGATTTTGTTTTTGTATTGGTGTTGTCATGATACAAGATTAAAACTGAATTTTGAGAAAACAAGCTCCACACTAGTCTTTAACTTCTTAGTTATAGCATAAACCATTTCATTTGTTTTACACCTTTTAGTATCCCCTTGTTCACTGTATCCTTAACACCCTTTTTTCTTATGAAAAAAAAAAGCCAGTCATTTAATTCTGGCGTTCATACTCAGTTTTCTGGAAATTTGAACTTTACATAGCCCATTCAGTAAGTTAACACATACTCTGCATGGAGGAAGAGTGAGAGGAAAGGTCACTGCCTTTTCTGTCCCCTGGTTTGCCCTCACATCCTCTCCACCAGTGAGTGAGGGGGGGGACTGGCTGGTGCTATGCACCTTCCCTCAAAAATGTCCCATCTAGAAATGTGTCTGCTCCACCTAACAAGGAAGGCTAGCTACAGGCTGGGGTCCCCATGGCTCAGATGCAATTCCTTTGATGGCAGCCTCTGTTCCTCCAAGGTAGGACTGACTGGTTTATCCAGTCAGCTATGGTGCCAGGTGAGTGTTCCAACATTGATTAGAAATCCATTTTCAAGCATGTGATTTCCTCCAGCTAATCCCAAGGCAGCCAGCTGCAAATGCTGTTTCTTCCATTCTCAGAATGCCACTGTCAGCATAGCTCCTTTTTGGCTAGTCTTAAAGATGGTTAACTTGTGTTTTCTCATGAAGAACCATTTTCAAAGGAAAGAGTTCCTTGTCAGATAATACAGAGTTGCAGTACTTGCAAATATTTTGTAGAAGAGGGGATTTCAGCAGTTGCAGTTTTCTTTCATAGCAAGTTTTTCATGACAAGTTGCACCAGCCCAAATCCTCTTTAATCATTACTGATACAGGAATTCTGTCATTCTTTGCATTTGGTCTCTACCTATAATACATGTCATACCTTCAAGTTCAGCCTCATACATGTATAACTGTTTCCAAATGGAGAGATTAATGACCTTGCAGCCTTCCCTAAGGAAAGTAGAGTTTAATTACTACAACTGCCACATGGAGGCCAACCAAATGTATATGGCGGTGCTCTACATGGCAGGTGGAGTCTTCAAGCCTCTTGCCAAGTATATTGCTTTAATGCAGCAATAATTCCATGCTGTTTTCATGCATGTTTACCAGTGACTTATGCTAGCATGGAGGCATTGTGACTTTACGCACATTGTAAGGGGCAGAAGTGCTTTTCAGTGCCTTCTCACCTAGGGCCTCTAATGTTTTAATATCCTTTAAGTGAGCACTTGAAAATACTATGGTCAATGTCTAACAAACAGGGCTGAAGGTTAGTGGATCTCTTGCAGTTGCACCATCTGGAATGTTTGCATGGCTCTTCTGTGGACGTGACCAGAGGAGCTTTTACCTACCTAACCAGCAGGGGTGCCAGTGTAATAGATTTTGTCTTTGTATCTAGTGCTCTGCTTCCGGATGTGTGTAGGTTTGATGTTGTGAATAGGACCGAAAGTGACCATTTCCCCCTCTTGACATTAAGGCTCTTGCAACCTATCTCCCAGCCTCCTCCACTAAATCTTGAGGGCATTCAAGTTGCAGAACGGAGAGTATGCTGGTCCATTGCTTTACACTCATCCGTTACACATCTCTTGGCCAGCAGTGCTCTCCACTCCCTTAGACAAGAAATATTAGACCCAGAGATAGACGCCTTGAAGCCATACCAACTTATTCTGTCCCTCCTTAGACCCATGCTGACCCAGAAAAAACAATTTACGACCTCTTGGCTCTCGGGTAACAGATGGTTCGATTATGAATGTAAATGTGCTAAGAGACGGTTGGCGAACTATGGCCGGAGGGCAATAAGAAATCCGGAAAAATTTATACATGCCCACCTTGTGCTTCTGCGATCTGCATACAAGCTACTGTTAAAACGGAAAAAGGACTTGTATGCAAAATCGCAATGGCAACAATTAGACCAAGCGGTGGCGGATAAAAATGAATGTCAGTTCTGGGACTTGGTGGCAAAAGGGATGCAAACTCCCAGACATCTAATCACTGGCCAAATACCTGCCACTGTCTGGCACGAGCATTACAGCAAACTTTATGTGTCCCCGGTTACAGACATCGAGACCAGCCTCTCACTAGAGGAGTCTAACCTGCCACAATGGCCCCCGGTTACTGTGAATCAAGTAAAATCGCTTATAACTGCCCTCAGGCAAAGCGCCGGGGGAGGACATGTTGCCACCAGAAATTTTCAAAAACTTTCCTGAGTGGTGGGCTCCTATTCTGGCCAAACTGTTTACCCAACTTAACACCACCGGTATTTTTCCGGAGGGATGGAAACAAAGTATTGTCATACCCATTTACAAAAAGGGGGAGAGGTTTTATCCTAATAATTACCGGCCAATCAGCCTCCTGGATATCGGCGCTAAGCTCTACAGCAAATATTTATTGCTTAAAATAGAAGAGTGGGAAGCAGCCAACCAAGTCATCTGCCCTGAACAAGCTGGTTTTCGAAAAGGGCAAAGTACCACCGATCACTGCCTCACACTCTATTTCGTAGCTAGACAGAGTGTGCTTGGTCCCACGAAACACCTTTATGTTGCTTTTGTGGACCTCACAGCTGCCTTCGATTCCATAGACAGACCAGCGATGTGGGCTAAACTTGCCAAAACTAATATCGATAGGCGGCTTCTGTTTCTTATAAAGGAACTATATTCCAACACTAACGCAAGAATAAGAGTAGGACATTCCGGCTCCCTAACCGATCCCATCCCTGTTAATAAGGGGGTAAAACAGGGGTGCCTGTTAGCCCCAATTCTTTTTAATCTCTATCTTAATAATATAGCTACAGAATTAGCGGGCCCAGACTTCCCCCCCCTTCACTGGGGAATAGGAAAGTATCGATGCTCCTCTATGCGGATGATATGGTCCTATTATCCATCACCCGCAAAGGTTTAAGGCGTTTACTGGCGAGCCTAAATGTCTATTGTTCAAAAGAAAAACTTCAGATTAATTACTCTAAAACCAAGGTAATGTTTTTTGGGAAAAGGCACTGCAATCTTAAGTGGTCAATTGGAGGGCACCCAATTGATCAATGTCGGGTATTTAAATATTTGGGTATCCATTTCCAGGATACCCTCTCCTGGAAAAAGCATATTGAACTTACCAAAGCCACCGCATTAAGATCATGCGGAGCCATTCTCAATTTTTACAGGACAGCAGGTGGCAATCTTATTGCCCCAGCACTAAAAGTTTTTCAGAGTAAGGTTCTCGCACAGATCTTGTATGGGGCAGCAGTCTGGGGCTGGGAGGATTCTTATCTCTCCAATCTTGAGGCTATCCAAAATAACTTTCTAAAAAAACTCTTGCGTTTACCTATTGGTACTCCGGCAACGCTACTTCGAGCAGAGACCGGATTACCTCCAGTCAGAGCTCGTGTCCACTGTGCCCTTCTTACTTTCTGGGGATCTATAAAAAATGCACCAGCGAAGCTAATATTGAAATCCTGCTATGAACTGGCCTCAAAGGATAAGTTCTGGCTATCCAGACTTTCTAGTTTTTATCAATTGTATCATATGCCAGCCCAGGCTTCAAATCTGCCCAATAGAGCGAGGTTGCGGGAGACAATTTTCCTGCATTGTTTCTGGATAGATAGATTGGCGATTATTAATGCTAAATTCTCCAAGTGGTACAGAGAAATTAAACAGGATCATCTGCAAGCAAGATACCTGACCTACCCCATATCAATAAATTTAAGACAAGCTTTCATAGCGCTCAGGTTTCAGACAATGCCGACTGCAGTCCTGTCAGGCCATTACCTTCAGCTCCCATGGGACCAGCGGTTGTGTATTTGTGGAACAGCGGTGGTTGAGGATCTGCCCCATTATTTGCTGGAGTGTCCTTTGTACTCTCACCCTCGGATTAAATTCCTGAGTGGTCTGCTGTCTCAGCAGGCTGCTTACCAGGTTCCTCATATCATTTTCTTCCTTCTATCTGACAAAGATTATATGGTCACATATAGGGTTGCCCACTTTGCCCTGGCGGCACAAAAGCTCCGAGCTAAGCGTGTTGCAGAGCTGGCATGTAATTGATCGACAGAGTGGGTGAATAATTGCCCAGTGATTGTTTAATGGTAAACAAAATGTATATAGCTTCCTGTCTGGCCATCCATGGGCCCTGATGAACCATTTTATGCATTTTATGGATCTTATGTATATTATGTATTAGGTATTTTATCTTGGGATTTTAATATGTGTGTTGGTGTTGTAATTGTGATGCGACGGCCTATGGCCATGCAATAAAGATTTGTACTTGTACTTGTACTTGTAAGATACATGGTGATGGTGTGAGCTGAGTACTTTACTGCTTTGGGGTATTTGTGCATGCTTGAGAATGTACGTTGGTGTATATGAAGAAGAAAAAGAAATAAGGATTCATGTATACCTGTGTAAAATGATGCATTTTAGATTATTGAAAATACACTGAAATTATTGAAAATTGTTCTAATGCATGATTGGTGCATACATCTGTGCATTATTAATGGATTGATTATTTCCACCAGGTACAATTTTCAGATGGCAGAATAAAGCAAAATCAAGACTTTTTCTGCAAATTAGTTCTATCATAGTGATAAAGGGTTGGATCCAGAGTTCCTGTAAGCAGAACCTTGTACATCATGTTGACACACATCAGTATAAAAAGCAATGAATAAATAATAATATCTTCTGCAAGAGGAATGAAGGAAGTTGATTTTTGCCAATTCCACCTTCCTGCTGAATCCCTCTGCATCTCCCGCAAATATGTTCTGGATAGTTGGAAAACCCTCTGGATCAGAGTCTCTAACAGGGATAGATGCAAAGTTCTACACCTAGGAAAAAGAAACTAAATGCACAGTTATAAGATGGGGGATACTAGGCTCAGCAATATTATATGTGAGAAAGATCTTGGGATTGTTTTTGATCACAGGGTGAATATGAGCCAACAGTGCGATGTGGCGGCAAAAAAGGCAAATGCTATTTTAGGCTGCACTAACAAAAGTATAGTTTCCAAATCATGTGAAGTATGAGTTCCCCTTTATTTGGCACTAGTTAGGCTGCCTCCATTAGATCATCTCTTTGCCGCCCAGCGGAGCTTTTTAGGGTGGTACGTGGGCTTTTACATTCCGGCCCTCATGATACTATAGAGACATCTGAAGCCCGCTGCAACGAGTTTGCGGAGCACTTCCAGGACAAGATTGCATGCATCCGTCGGGACTTAGACTTCCATGTTATGACAGATGAATCCATTGAAGTGTCCAGAACACGGCCTTGTCCTTTATTATTAGATGAGTTTCAGTTGGTGCAGCTCGAGGAAGTGGACAAGGTGCTTGGAATGGTGCGGGCGACCACGTCTGTGCTGGACCCTTGCCCATCTTGGCTGGTGAAGGCTGGCAGGGCTGAAACCACCGGCTGGGCCAAAGAGGTGATAAATGCCTCCTTGAAGGAGGGAGTAGTCCCTGGTAGTCTCAAGGAGGCAGTTGTGAGACCTCTTTTAAAGAAACCTTCTTTGGACCCAGATGTTCTGAACAACTATAGACCGGTGGCGAATATCCCTTTTTTGGGCAAGGTTTTGGAGCGGGTGGTTGCCGGCCAGCTCCAGGCGCTTTTGGATGAAACCGATTATCTGGATCCGTTTCAATCCGGTTTTAGGTCCGGTTTTGGCACTGAAACAGCCTTGGTCGCCCTGTATGATGACCTTTGTCGGGAGAGGGACAGGGGGAGTGTGACCCTGTTGATTCTCCTTGATCTCTCAGCAGCGTTTGATACCATCGACCATGGTATCCTTCTGGGGAGGCTTGCGGAGTTGGGGGCACTGCTTGGCAGTGGCTCCGCTCCTACTTAGCAGATCGTCACCAGAAGGTAGTGCTTGGGGAACATTGCTCGACACCCTGGACTCTCCATTGTAGAGTCCCTCAAGGGTCGGTTCTGTCCCCCATGCTCTTTAACATCTACATGCAGCCTCTGGGTGCGGTCATCAGGAGTTTTGTAGTGCGTTGCCATCAGTACGCTGATGACACGCAGCTCTATTTCTCCTTTTCACCTTCTTCAGGTGAGGCTGTTGATGTGCTGAACCGTTGCCTGACCGCGATAATGGACTGGATGAGAGCTAATAAACTGAAACTCAATCCAGACAAGACCAAGACACTGTTCGTGAGCTCTTTCCCTGCCCAGATGATAGATGCTCGTCCTGTTCTAGATGGGGTTACACTCCCCTTGAAGGAACAGGTTCGTAGTTTGGGGGTCCTTTTTGACCCTTCCTTGTCGCTTGAGGCTCAAGTAGCCTCGGTGGCACGGAATGCGTTTTACCATCTTCGTTTAGTAGCCCAACTACGCTCTTATCTGGACAGTGATGATCTCGCTTCAGTTGTTCATGCTCTGGTAACTTCTAGATTGGATTACTGTAATGCGCTCTACGTAGGGCTGCCCTTGAAGACAGTCCGGAAACTTCAGCTAGTGCAAAACGCGGCAGCAAGGTTGTTGACGAAGACCGATCGGTCCGCGCATATAACACCTGTCCTGGCCTGTTTGCACTGGCTACCTATTTGTTTCTGAGCCAGATTCAAGGTTCTGGTGTTGACCTATAAAGCCTTACACGGTGTGGGACCGCAATATCTTGTGGAACGCCTCTCCCGCTATGAACCTACCAGTCCGCTTCGTTCAGAATCTAAGGCCCTCCTCCGGGTACCAACCCATCTAGATGCCCGGAGGACTGTTACTCGATCTAGGGCCTTTTCTGTAGTGGCCCCCGAATTGTGGAACAGCCTACCTGAAGAGATCCGCCTGGCACCTACAGTACTTTCCTTTAGGCGCCAGGTTAAGACCTGGCTATGTTCCCAGGCATTTTAATGTTTAATTTTTATGTTTAATGTTTTAGTTTAAATTTTGCTGATACTTGTTAGTGATTTTATTGTAACATTGTATTTTAACTCTGTTTGTACACCGCCCAGAGAGTTATTAGCTATGGGCGGTTTAAAAATGAAATAAATATATAAATAAATAAATAAATAAATAAATAAATAAATCTTGAGTACGGTGTCCAGTTCTGGACACCGTACTTTAAGAAGGATGCAGACAAACTGTAACAGATTCAGAAGAGGGCAACAAGGATGATCAGGGGACTGGAAACAAAGCCCTATGAGGAGAGACTGAAAGAATTTGGCATGTTAAGCCTTGAGAAGAGAAGACTGAGGAGAGATATGATAGCATTCTTCAAGTACTTGAAAGGTTGCCATACTACAGAGGAGGGCCAGGATCTCTTCTCGATAGTCCCAGAGTGCAGGACATGAACTAAGGTGTTCAAGTTTCAGAAAGACAGATTTTGACTGAAGGTCAGGAAAACCTTCTGTTGGAGTGGTACAGCAATGGAACCAATTACTAAGGGAGGTGGTAGGCTTTCCGAACACTGGAGGCATTCAAGAGGCAGCTGGACAGCCAGTTGTCAGGTATGCTTTAATTTGGATTCCTGCATTGTTCTAATTTGTTTCCAGGAAGATTATACAACAGTGAGCATTCATCTTGATTTGCTTGTGTGGTGTTTATGAGTCTTCCCTGAAATCATTTGTTTATCCTACACTTTTCGGTCATTTTCCTATCACTTTCCTAACCATAAAACTCCAGGGTTTTTTTGAAAAGTGAATTTGTTGCAGGAAGGGCAACAGTAAACTTTTATCCACTTCAGTTGTGCAAACCTTAATTTCTAGTATTTGCTTGAGTTCCTCCTACAAGGTATTGATAGTCTGAAAGTAGGGATGGAAAGATCTGTTAATTTTGGTTCTCACAGTTCTCATTTTTCCAATCTTAAATTCAGTTCTCCACATTTATGCAGGAATTTGCAGATTAAAAAAAAAATCTCAAGAAAATTCTTACACATTTTAGTGTGAATTTCTCCTAACACGCACATTTTTGTATGCAATTTTGACTAATATACACATTTTTGCAAGCAATTTCTCCTAATAAAATGCAGTTTTGTATGTTATTTTCACAAATATATTCATTTTTATTCACACTCTCCCCTAATATATATATATTTTGTAAACATCACAAAATTCGATGGGCAGATTTTGAAGGATGGCTGTGTTTTGTTCTCATACTGTTTTGGAAAGTGTGAATTTGATGGATCCAGCTTTAAATGCAGACTGAATCAAATTTCTCCCCCATCCCTATCTGGAGGTGACCTAAGTTCAGACTGACTGTAGAGACTGTAACTTATGTTTGTCTCTCGAATTGTAATTTTGCAACTTTAAATATTGCACTGAGATTATTTCTTCTATTCTGTGTCAGCGATGGTTTAGCTTCACCTCCTCCAGTTTGGTTTTGCAGCATCATTTAATTAATGTAGTCATTCTGCTACAACACATACCTTTCCTAGTATGTCACTTGGTTTGTTTAAACACTGCAGCCTTCTTCATGTAAAGCTGAATTCCTTCAAATTATCTGAGCACGCACTGGATTCCTTTATCTATGCAGGTCAGTCAGTGATTGAATGATTGAACCACAAATGCTTTTAATGTTGAGATAAGTTGTGTTTTTCACAAGCTGGTTTGTTTATTTTCTAGAAGGCTTGGCTCTAGGAAGCAACCTGCTGCCAGCCTGTTCTTATGTTAAATGGGGGAAAGGGCATTCTAGCGGTTGTGGCATTTGGTGATAAGTGGCTGGGCTAAAAAGAAGATATACTGTGCATCCCCTGGCTACAAAGCTGTGATTAGTTTCAGCTGGCTGCAGAGAACACAGTCTCTTTGGATATGGTGATAGTGCTGTGTAACGTAAATCAGAGCATGTAGGGTTCCTTATCTCCCATCGCACACTCTGGCATTCCAAACACACTGGACACACACTACTGCCGGCATTTATTTCTATTCCAATCTAACATTACAATATGTTGGTATAAGGGGCTAGATTAAACCTTTCTTGTTCTCAAAAATGTACTTGTACTTCCCATTGTAGCAGCTGAAGTGTGGTGTTTCAAAGCACTGATTTGTTTGCTTAGGGAGCAGGGTTTAAACAAGGATTTAGAGATGCGGTTATCACCACCGTTGCACCCTCTTTTATTCCCCTGTGAACATAAAATGAAGCTGTGGTATAGTAGACAAGATAATGCACACTATGTTTCAAAACATGCTTTGAAAACAACAGTATGACCCTTTCCCTCACTAAAAGACAGATTTATCTATCTGTCAATTTCAGTTTCTGTTTTTTTCTCATTTTTCTAATGTTTCCACTTATCTGTATTAGTTTGCAATTTGGGGGGGGGGGAAATCCTCATGAAAATGTATCATCATTTTAGTAGGAATTTCTCCTAATATATGTTTTATATGCAATTTTGCCTCTTATTATTAGTAGTATTATTTTTAAATTTATGTGCCATTTATAATTGTGCAAATAAAACAATTAAAATAGGTTTTAAAACTATACAAATAAACATCCAAGGCAAAAACGTAAACTTTTTTTTACAAAAAAAAATCCAGCTGGAAAAGCTTGTCAGAAAATATGTCTTCAATTGTTTCTGGAAAGTTTAAATAGTAGGCACTTACCCTATTCAAAGGGGAGTGTACCAGCTTTGATGATATCAAAGGCCAATGGGAGATTGAACAAAAGCAGCATGACCACCACCTCCTTCATTTCTCTCCCAGCGAAAGTCATCCATCAGGGAGACCAAGGCCAGTTTAGTCCCAAACCCAGGTATGAACCCAGATTAGAATGTGTCTATAATCAGTTTCCTCCAATAATGTCTACAACTGCACCACCATGGCACTCTTGAGTACCTTGCCCCAAAATGGGGTGTATGTGACTGGGTGGAATTTGTTAAATACCGTTGGGTACAGGGTGACTTTTTTGCAGCACAGGCTGCACAACTACTTCCTTCAAGGCACGTTTTCACAAACAATTTCCCCTAATGTACTCTTGCATGTTATTTTCACTAATATATGGAATCTTATGCACATTTTCCCTTAATATACACCTGTTGTATAAATTTTTTGATTGGAGAACTCCATTGCAGAATTCAGAGAAGTGTAAATTTTGAAGGATAGCTGAATTTCAGTTTGTGTATTGTTTCAGGAAGTCAAGATTGGGTAGGTTCACATAAAAATGTGAACCAACTAAATTTCTTCCCCATCCCTATCCCTCCTCCCACTAGCATGTATAGAATTACCACCTTTGTTTGATTGAATAGGTAGATCGGGTCAGGTTTTAATCCATAAAGAGTTTTTTTTAAAAAAAATCAGTAAGGCTAAAGATTAATGGCAATTTTTGTCAAGATAATTTGATTCCAGTATGTTACTAAAATAATGTCATGAAAAAGAAAATATTAAAGATTGTCATCCCTTCAGACGATGAGCATGATCCAGCCAAAGTAAAGCAGTTTTAAGTCACATTGATTTCAGTAAGAAACAGCTAAGCATGTGGCTCTGGTTGTATTGAAATCAGTTGGGCTTAGAAGTGCTTGACATTGGGTTGTGCCCAATGAATGTTAACATTTACTTACTAATTTTAAGTTTTCTTGCACATCCATCAGTATATGCAAAAAGGCATCTTTATTGAGATGGTGGTGGTGTGCACATTTATTCAAATTTAATAAATTAATTGATCTGATCAAAGGCAGGGGAAATCAAACAACAATGCAGTTCTGTGCCTGGATCCTCTGAAGTAAGATCCATTGAGTTCAGTGAAGCTTACTCTAAGGCAAATGTGTATAGGATTAGCTTGTAGAACTGTTTAGTATCAACACCCTGCTACACAGCATGGATTGTCTGGTTTACCCCCCATCCTTACCTTATTGTTTTCCATCTATTAACCATAGCTTAGTGTGCATGTTCTACCCATAGAACCACAATAGTCTGCATTTTACCTAAAGTTAGTAGAAGGTCTGGGTTAAAACATATCTGTATAGAGTAATAACTTCCAGTGATCATGAATCTGTGCTTCAGTGTTTTCTGATAGCAAGTCTAGCTGATGACCATTCCCTAAGCTGACTAAACCATAATGTGTAATCAAACTGGCTTAATCTGACATTATTGATAAATTTGAACAGGCACCTCTTTTTTATATTGCATTTTTCATATTTTATGCAATATCTTCTGCAAAAAAAAGCTGCAACTGATTGAATCCTGTTGTTTTGTGAATTCTGAAACTCCTGTCTGATATCCTGGAGAGTTGCTACCAGTCAGTGTAGACTACTCTGAGTGAGGTGGACCAATGGTCTGACTCAGCATAAGGCAGCGTCCTGTGTTCTGTATTATGTTCCATCATACGTCTGCAACAGTAGAGTAGTATTTGGTTGACTTCAAGGAGGCACCAGTACTCTCTGAGAATGAAGTTGTATCCCATATTATTTGGTAACAAGTTCAGTGAACTCAGTGGGGCTTGCTCCAATGTAAACATGCAAAGGATTGGGCTAAAAGAATAAGAAGAGCAAGTGCAGATGCTGATGGTCTCAGGTCCTGCTTGTGGGCTTCCCATAGGCCACTTTGAAAACAGGATGTAAGACTAGATGGGGCATTGGCCTGATCCAGCAGACTCGTTTTATGTTCTTAATCTGACAGTCTCTTTGCTTGGTGGTAGCAGATCAGTCACAGGACATGCACATCGTCTCACTCTTCATCCACTACACAAAGGTTCTATTTGCTACATTGAAGATAAAATGATGTGCAGCACTGTGTACTTCCCAAAGAGATACTAGGGGCAGAAGGTCACCAGGACTCATCCTCCATAAATGTGAATTAGACAACCTCCTTAGTGACATGATTCATTCCAGGGGTCCCCACTACACAAGAAGCTGCACATGAGTACAAAATTTGCACATCTTTTGACGTGGCAGCTCCCTATGCAAACTTGAGTGTACCTTAGAATCCTTTGTGACATCACAAGGGTTTTGAGGGCACAAAGGTTGCACACAGACACCCAACCTAGGTTGGCAAAAAGCCCTTTCCTGGCTTGTGCCCCATGTGCCATATCATACTGGAATACTTCACAGCATTGTTGTAAAGATTACTGAAATAAAAGTGTGTGGAGCACTTTGTGCTACAGTGCCATAAAAAGTATTTGCCCCCTGTCTGATTTTCTGCATGGCTGCATATTTTTGGCACTGAATGTTATCAGATCTTGAACCAAACCAATGTTAGGGGAAAGGGAACCTGAGTGAACAAATAACACAAAATTTTGATACTTATTTCATTCATTTATTAAAGAAAGTTAAGCAACACCCAATTTCCCCGTGTGAAAAAGTAATTGCTCCCTTAGACTCAAAATCTGGTTACGTCATCTTTAGCAGCAATTACTGGTGTGCCCAGCCTCCAAGAGGTCTTCTGTATCTTTAAAGGTTGTGCAGGGGGAAAGGAGAATTTCACCTTGTTTTTCCCATTACAGGGTTGCAAGAAAACCTGCACTTGGCTGAATTTTCTCTTCTCTTAAAGATACAGAATCATTCTCAGGCCCTGCGCCTGGCAACCCTAGTTTACTCTAAAGTGAGGCTGGCTGAGTTTCACAGAGATGACTCTCAAGTAATGATTGCAGACATATTTGCATATCAGAATTTAACTTGATGCAGAATTTGGGTTACATTCTGTGCTTGCCAAATTTGTTCTGGCTCCTATAGTGCCTTTTTACTAGCAGTTTGATTGACAGCAATTAGCTGGTGATCATGTTTTGCTTCATCCTATGAAAAGTTTCACCTGCTGATTTTAACACCTCTCTTAAAGGGCCAGAGGCAGAGCAGGCCTTTTTCTGGCCAGATGGCAACCCTATGACTCTATTACTATGACCCTTACACAGAATGTTCAGGGTTTTGTTTTGTTTTCAAAGTACATTGTGTGCTGTGCTCTGGCAATATTCTCTTTCAAAGGAGCAGGAGGGCTTCATATGCATATAGCCTTCCTCTTTCCCCACATCATTTCATGCATGGAGAGAGTCGTGTAAGAAGCACAAAAAATGAAGACAGAAAGCATTCTCTCTGGGGTTGGCATTCAGATGGAGGGATTATTGCTTCTTCAGAATGGCTTCTAGAAAATCTGTTTACTAACTACTCCCTTTAAAGGGAGACAACTGCCTACAAACCTATGCGTTATTATCTATAAAAACCCAAAGACTTCAAGACAAGGATACAACTGGTAAAGTTTAAGATTGAATATTGTTAGGAACATTAGTGGCTCTCCAGGATTTCAGGCCAGGATCTCTCCCAGACCCACCTGGAAATGCTGGGGATCAAAGCTGGGACCTTCTGCATGCAAAGGAGATGCAGGTTTCCTAAAGCTCAGGGCAAGTTTTAATATTACAAACAAAAATACTTTAAAGTGCACTAAAAATTCTGATAACACTTTGAGAGAAAAAATATTAACTATTTTAAAGGTTTGAATTATATAAAATTCCTTCCCACTCATTGAAAAAACAAACACCAACCTATGAGCCAAACAGAAGCTTTTTTCTGACCACTAAAAGCAAGCCCAATATAAAAGGCTTTGCTGTTCATTTATGAAGAATTTCCCCTTGCCAGGTGGGGTTCAAAGAAACTACAGTTTGACACTACACAAAATTGCCTGGTATTTGGGATAAATGCTGATTAATGAAAGATACCATGCCTGTTTTCATTTGATTAGCTACACTGACATCTTTTCCTCAACTCTGTGGATAAGAAGCCATTTGAGGCAAGATGGATTCAAAAAAATGGATCCTCCTAGCCTTGCTGCAAAAAGCTGAAAGAGCCACTGCAGAATGGAGACTAGATCAAACTATTCCAAATGTCAATAGTGTATTACTTTGCCATCCATCTGTATCAATAGCCCTATTCAGGTGTTTGGTACCCAGGGATATTGTGTGGGTGAACAGGCCACTAGGAATGCCCTATACCTCAGTGCCACCATATAGGTTGGCCATGCCCTCTAGCTGATGCATGATTGAAAACAGTGTGAAGAGTGCTTCTTCTAATCTACACTATAAACCCTGATCAATCAGGGATCCCATTCCCATGGAGGAAACCTTATGCAGGTACCAGTGCTTGAATAGGGCTTATATCAGTTCTCTTTCAAAGGCTGATAGAACTGCTTGTTTGGGTTTGGTCCATTAATTGCATGGGTAGACAACCACATGCAGAAATTTCTGTTGTACACTTACAGCAGGAGGTCCTATGGGCCTGGCTGTGTTATAGAATTAGGCCAATGCTACATTCTCATTATCTCTCCATAGCAGTTCCGGTTGCTGCTCCTCTGGCTTGTTAGACCAGAGGGGAAATCTCCTTAACGCTCAGAGGGGCTGCACATGTACTGTAATGTGCACTAGAGTGCCACTATTTCATACTTCAGATGTGATTTGTAGCATGCTTGTTAAAAAGGTTTTCATTACAGAACATCACACCACAAATTGTTAAGCACTTCTGAGCTCTCAAGCACCAGTGATTGGTAACTATGTTTTGTTTTTCATGCCATTCCAGGGAAGGGTGAACAGGGAAAACCATACCCTCTCACAGAAGAAGACAATGATGATTCTGCATATCGGGAAAATGGTTTCAATATTTTTGTGAGCAACAACATAGCCTTGGAGCGATCACTGCCAGACATTCGACATCCTAAGTAGGTATACCAAATATGATTGACTGTTTAACAGCATGCCTCCTTGTTATGGAGAATCATCCTGATTTAATTGAAAATGAGGAAATGTGGGAAGCTGCTGTAGCTATGCTATCCTTTTTCACTCCCTGCTGTTGGAGTGAGGAACAAAAGAAGATAGTGGGCTCCACTGTACATGTTGTTTTGCCTTCTAGACTGGGGAGATGTGAGGTTTCTGCTGACAGATATTGGTGGCGGGCGGCAGGAGAATGGCACTAAACAACCTTGCCAAGTCTTTGCTTGGGATTGCAAGATGCAAAGAGCTACTCTAAAGTGACAAACAGAAGGCCTGAAATAATCAGATACAACTATTCCCTTCTATTCACTTTGGTAGTGATATTGTACCAGTAATGGTTCTATTTGTCATCACAAAATTTGTGAGTGCATGTCCTGTTGCATTTTGTTTGCTAGGTTGGATCAATAAGGATGTTATTAACAGATACAACACTATTGGTCTGGAGGCATGTAATGTGGGGAAGTTTCTCAGGGTTAAAAAAACTGCAGTCATTTGGGAAGATACTCAACAGATAATACTGAAGAACTGGCAAACAGGCAGGTAGTCTGCTCAGAGCTGTAGCTTTGGAGGTTGTCAATCCAATGGCTTTGGAAGTCAAAAAAGGCACCAAAAAGCAATTCCTTTGACTGTCCAATTGACTTGATTTTTACCTCAAGGCCTAGCCATACTCAGGATGTTGTAAGAGCATTCAGGAGCAAGGCTACATTATTAGTCAGAGATGAGTGTCTAGTAAAGCTATTGTGTGAGATCATGTTCTGAGAAGGAGCAAAATTGCTAGATTTGAAAAAGGGTTGCCCACTGACATACTCAACACCATATATTGACTGAGGAGAATGGGATGCACTTTCATGGGTTTGCTAAGACGAGCTTTTCAAGGTGTGCTCCATCACTGTATTTGGTGATGTCCAGGACATCTTGCAGAAATGTATAGTAACTGGCCACATATTGCCTTTATTTGGACGTAACACTAAACTGCCTTCTCCTCCCTCCCCCTGTCTTTTACAATCTTCAGGAGAGGTCCTCCTTAAAGTCTCCCCATTCTGATATGGAGGAATAGGGGAGGAATCCTATGGCCACTTCAGTGGTGGCTTTGAAATTCCCCTTTAAGAAAACATGTTTGGCCATAAGGCTGCAGTATGCCAGGCTCCAAGTGAAGATTGTTCACTTTCTGTTTCTGATTACTTTTTATAAAAGCTGTATGTTTACAGATAAAGAAGACTAAGGGGGAGGTTTTGGTTATTAGGGAAGTATTGCTTTTATTTTATCTTGAATATAATAGTTATCTGTCTTGAATAGCTTCTTTAGAAACACTGGGTGAAAATGTTAGTGGGTCCAATTCACTTGGAAATTTTCCTAACAAGTCACACTGAAATAAATGGGTGCTGCTCAAGAACACTGTCATTTTCTTATGCTGCTCCTATTGACTTCAATGGGTCTGGCACAAAAAACGTTTCCAGCAGATTATGCCCTGTGTCAGCCACTTAATATAGCACATATTTATTTACTGTATCTGCTGCTTATTGTGGGGGAAGGAGGGGGTTGACGTGATGCTCAAGTCATTTTTTAAGAAGCATATTAACAGTTAATTTAAGAAAGGCTAAACATGCCCTTGGAGATCCCTATATTAATCTCTATAACCCAGTGTTGATTTGCATATAATTAATGCAAAGAACTGACTCAGTTTTATCTAATCTGTTTTAAATATTTTGTTTTCGACTTTTGGCTGCCAAAATGATCCCCAGGTCACCTGAAATTATCTGCAGCAATTCCCACTGGCCAGGAATCTCTTCAGTTAGATGGGATTTTAATACATAATTACAGAGCATTAAAGTTACATTCAGTTGCATTGTTGGCATGTTAAATATGTGCCGCACAACAGCTTCTGCTCCAAAAGGATATCCTGATTTTTATTGGTGCTCGAAACAGTGGCAGTGGAAACAATGCAGAAAATCATTATGGACAAAATGAGGCTAAACTGCCACTTTTCCCTGTTGTGTTTGTCAATATATCTACTACTAATTTGTTTTTCACTCACTGCTAGCCACATGGGCCATGACATTTCTTAGGATAAACCCAGAAGTAGGGCATTGTCAGCACTGTCTCATTGAGAACAAGTCAGCACTACAGTGTTTGCTCTTTCCTTGTAAACTGTCTTCCTACCATGAACCTATTTGGCACCTGCACTGTTCTTCATGCTTGCCAAGAGCACTACAGCACTCAGAACAGTCCTGAATACATTGGGCAACATTTACATGGAATAAAAACTGCAATTCAGATCTGTATCTTGTAAACTTTACAGTCCTATTTACACAACCAACCTGGGTGTGTCAAATGTAGGTGTGTGTGGGATCACAATGGCCATCAGGGTCCATGCTTTAATTGGCTGTTTGGAACCGAACCAATGTAGACTGGCAGTTCACATGTTAAGGAACCTTGATTTTTGGGGGGCTGTTGGTTGCATGATAGGGTTACCAGGTGTCTGGAATTTGACCAGATACTCCAGCTTTTGGGGGTCCTCTCCTGGTCTCCGGGTGACTCACCTTTCTCTCAGCTACATTTTTTTTTTTAAAAAAGTTTCTATGCGGTCTGGTTCCTGAGATATACATCAAAATGTCAGCCGCCCCCCCTCAAATGTTAAATCTGTTTAACAGATCTGTTATAGCAGCTCATAACTTTAACCCCGCCCTTTCAGGATTGTAGCCAATAAGTGAAGCCAGAGTTGTGATTTGGTGACCCAGGCAGTGCCTAGACTTCATTGCAATGACAGAAAATGGTGGTTATGAGATTTTCAGTTTGAGTAAGTAAGTATGTGACTTTCAGGGTTTTTTTCTCTTGTGTGCAAGAGTCAGACCTTGGGCTGTTGAAGAGGGCAGTGAAAACCTTCGCAATATGAAAGTATTTAATCCAATACTTGCTTTTCTGGGAGTAAAGCAATGCTAACCCCATGCACCTGGAGTAAACCCCATTGAATTCAATAGGACTTACTTTTGAGTAGACATGGTTAGGATTGTGCTGTAAATTAATGGGACTTTTGAGTAAACATAGCAAAGAATTATGACTGTGTTGTAAATCTCTCCCCCTCCAATCCCATTTTTAAAGCAATTAGGCAGGGCTTACTTAGGTATCACAGTATTTATTATGTAGGAAACTAATACTGATTTCTTTTAATGTTCTGCAATGACCAACTGGTTTGATAATAAACTATTATATGGGGTGTATTTTTACACCTGCAAGTGTGTGTGTGTGTGGAATCTTTTCAACAACCCTATGGGGTAGGGTTGGTGACTGGAAACCAAGGCAGCTCACAATAAGAAATAAATCCCTTTAAAATCCAATAACCATTAAACCAGTATAAACAGTTGCAAAACAGTTTAAAGTTGCATGATTCTGAATTTTGGGCGAATGAGGTTTATTTATTATTTATTTATTTATTATTTGATTTATATCCCACCCTTCCTCCTGGCAGGAACCCAGGGCAGCAAACAAAAGCACTACAAGCACTTTAAAAATCATAAAAACAGACTTTAGAATATATTAAAACAAAACATCTTTAAAAATGTTTTAAAAAGCTTTAAAAGCATCCTTTTTAAAAAAAAAAAGAAGAAAAGGTTTAAAAACATATTGTTGCACGCCACCCCAATCTCCAAGCAGTGAGATTTCCAGGGGTCCCTGTGCTCGCCCAGGGTTTAGTTTTCTTGGAAAGGTCAGCGGAGACTGTGGTGTCTTTATGAAATATGGTTTGTTTATTTACACACATTCCAACCTGAGCATCAGCAGTCCAATATCCAGCTTTTCCATCAGGGTTACAAGAAGCACCCCAAAGCCATGGTGCAAAGAGCCATTCTCTCTGCCTACCTCCAGTTCCCAGCCTTTCTCAGACACAAATTGAAACACAAGCCTCTCCTAGGCTCCAGGAGGGGGGGGGCTCTCCTGAATAGTTTCAATGACAAAAGGATCTCCCTGGCCCATTCACCAGATGATGGGCACCTGATAGACCCATTAACCCACCTGGCCACTCTATTAGATTAACAAAAGAAACTCATCTGACCAGCAGAGGGAGTTTCTCACCTCCCAGGTGCAAGTCTCCAAATCAGAGGCTGGAAGGGGACTCATAGGAATTATCCATCTCAACCCCCCAAAATCACAACAATATTAAAAAGCAATTCCAACACAGACTGGGATAAGGTCTCAACTTAAAAGGCTTGTTAAAAGAACAAGTTCCTTATCACTTGAGGCTGCAGTTCTCTGGACATTTCCCTGGTTGAGTAAGCCCCACTGAATACATTGGGACTTGCTTCTGAGTAAACAAACATAGGATTGCACTATAAATATCTTTACAGGTTGTGTAAAGAGCCAGTGTGGTGTAGTGGTTAAGGTGCTGGACTATGATTTAGTTACTTAGTTTACAGGTTGTGTAAAGAGCCAGTGCAGTGTAGTGGTTAAGGTGCTGGACTATGACTTGAGAGACCAGGGTTCGAATCTCCACACAGCCATGAAGCTCACTGGGTGACCTTGGGCCAGTCACTGCCTCTAAGTCTCAGAGGGAGGCAATGGTAAACCCCCTCTGAATACCGCTTACCATGAGAACCCTATTCATAGGGTTGCCATAAGTCAGGATTGACTTAAAGGCAGTCCATTTCCATTTTCAAATAATAAACATGTTTGATAGTCATGCTTATATAAATATTTCTTCATACTGTGTCCCAATAAGTATCTGATTTCACATTATGGTTGTACAATACTTCCTCTACATTTTAAGTGTGCCCTTCTTCCTTGGGGTGGTCAAGTTTCTCCATTGTTTTCATCCAGAGGGGCGGATAGGCTGAGAGATGGTGAGTAGCCCATGGTCACCCACTACACTTTATAGCTCATTTCCATTTTGAAAAATTAATTACAACAATTTACATGCAGGCAAAATTTATTAAGTAGATCCACACAATACATTTAAAGCACATCCAAGTTGCATTTAAAGCTCATGACTAACCCAAAAGAATCCTGGGAAGTGTAGTTTCCCCCTCACAGTTATAGTTCTTACCACCCTTAAGAAGCTGTAGTTCCCATGATTCTGTGGTCGGATTCATGTGGTTCATGCTTGTTGAATGTGCTTTAAATGAATGGTGTGGATCTGCCCTAGGTATGATGTGCATTCAAGAGTGAATTGAAAAGTACAATTTTAAAAAATACTTTTTTAAACAGGGGAAGGCTGGTAGCTCATTGGTAGGGCATACGCTTTGCATGGAAAGGTCCAGAATTCAATTTTTAGAAAAGATTATTGCCTGGAATCCTGGAGAACCAACGCTAGTCCATGTCATCAGTACTGAGCTGTGTGGTACCAAATGGCCTGAGTCAATATAAGGCAGATTCGTTTGTTCCTAAAAGTGGGAAGAGACTCAAGGGCCACAGTGACTCCAAAATTTATTTATGTATTTTATTTACAACAGTTATATACCGCTGTATTGTAAAAAAATCTCAAAGCAGTTTCAGAAGGAATTAAAACAATAAAATTATTGGCAAAAACAATTAAAGACATGTATTTTAAAACATTCAAAATAATAAAACCAACAATGAGTTAAAAACAGATTTAAAAACACAGTGGCTTCTACATGCCTGGATAGGCTTGCCTAAACAAAAATGATTTTAGCAGGTGCTGAAAAGAGGCGTCTGCCTAATGTCAATAAGCAAGGAGTTCCAACGCGTAGGTGCTGCCACTTTACAGGACTGATTTCTTACAAGAGCAGAACAAGTACTATGTGGCACCCATAACATGGAAAGCACAGCTTGAAGTTGCCCTGGTAGCAAATCAGCAACCAATGCAGATTTCAGAGCAGAGGTATTATGTGCTGATAGGAACTCACTCATGTCAGCAATTGTGCTGCAGCATTCTGTATTAACTGACTGGGTGCAAGGAATTTTTTAGTTTTGGTTTTCAGTTATGAATCCTGAGTGATTGTGGGATGCTGAGTTGTCTGCCTTACTCATAGGAATCTTGTTGTGGTTGGTATGGTATTGCATTTAGGAAAGCATCACTGTCTTTTGTTTTTCATTTTCTGTTTGCATTTCATTTACCTTTAACCTCACTCCCTTACATCCATAGAAGCAACAGCAGTGGTTGCATGTACTCAGCTCAACCCCCTAAAACCTACTGATGATGCACCTTGTTGTTGGCATGATGGTTTGTTTCTTGCCCAATAGTGGTAAAAGAGAATTCACATATTTGAAAGTGTGGCTGCAGTTGTTGTTCCCAAGCTGCTGCCTGTGAAGGTAGACCAAACCATGTGTGTTTTCTCTCTGTCAATTATTACTCACTGGAATTGGGTTGGCTGTCAAAGTGAGTTTATAGCAGCCCACAGGGTAGATAGAAAGGGTAGAGAATCTTCTTACTCATACTCATTTCTCAGACCTCTTTCTGAAGTGAAGGGTCAAATCTGTAAAGAAGTTTGGAGCAGCCACATTAAAAGATAAGAGCAGGGCATTCCAGGCAGGGTGTTGCTAACCCTGCTTGGATGTCTTTGCAGAGAATCCCTAGTCAAGGTTTACCAACAGCACAATCCAAATTATATCTACTCAGAAGTAAGTCCTGTTGACTTCTATGGGGCTTAGTCCCTTAGTAATTGTTTAGAATTGCAGTCTTCAGGGGCATCCATCTTTACTCTTGAATGCTCCTATCTAACATCTCCACAACACTAGGCTCCTTTCTTCCTACAATGGTCTTCTGGTGACTGGCCTGGCCTGAAGGCACTTAAACCCTTCTTGCCAAAAGCAAGTAGGGTAGATTAAATGTTCCCTACCCAGGCTCCATTTTTTAGCTAAGATTTCTATCTTAATTTCCAAACAAATATTTTTTTAATTGTATGCTCCAAGCAACTGTGATTGATGCTTAATGTATCATGCTTAGTGACTTCACTTGGGCCCGCCCCATGACTTCACTCAGGTCCGCCCTTGTGACATCACTAGGGCCCACCCCCTGACATCACTAGGGCCCGCCCCTGAAATGTCAGGTTTTGGGATGCTTCTGACCTGGCAACCCTATTGCATGAGTAGAGTCTCTGCAACACACATGTGCAACTTGACCACGCACAGACTCTGGACAGAAAAGCCAATGAATACCTGGAAGTTGCTGTCACAAATCCACTCCTTCCTTCCCTTCCTTCACATGTTCATCTTACCCACATTGATTCCATGAACAGGTCTTAAGAGTACTACAGGGTTCCATAAAGTTGAATGAATCTGTCACCCTAACTTGAACCATTTACACTGATGAATCTTTATCAGATGTGGGTATAATGTTGCTCCTTCTGGGAGGAAGGGTGGGATATAAAATAAATAAATAAATAAATCCTATTCTGTGGTGTTATTTTGCCATTGCTTTAGCTCTTCCATCATAAGCACCTGTATGCTGGTGCAGCAAGGCTTGAGGTTAGGCTGTTAATTGACTACAATCCAAGTACTCCAATTTAACTAGTGTTCTGAATTGCAGCCTTATATAAAGGGCAGCACATTTCCAGGTGATTTGTACTTGGAGGACCACAGACAGTTTCTGCAGCTCCCTGCCATGTGAACATCGCTTTCACAGTCTTACGAGTAAAAATTTGTGCCACTGTCCCCCTTGTGTCTTGTTATTTTCTTGGACAGATGTTTTATGATATTCTTCATTTCTGCTATTGTGTTGTCCTTTTACCTGTCGGCAGAGTTTCTCTTTCTTTCTTTCTTTCTTTCTTTCTTTCTTTCTTTCTTTCTTTCTTTCTTTCTTTCTTTCTTTCTTTCTTTCTTTCTTTCTTTCTTTCTTTCTTTGCACATCCATCCATTTGCCACTAGAACTATACAAGACAGTCTAAGCATATCTTTTCATTTCTTATCTTGATGTTCATAATTCATGTGAATAAGCAGTGCATTTTTTCATATTTGTGAGACATTGCATACGGTAGAGTAAATGAATCCATCATTAATATCTGCTTTGAATAGCGGTAGCCAGTGTGACGTTCTCCATATGTTTCTGGACTGTAACTCCCATCTTGTTTAACCATAGTCCATGCTGGCTGGGGAGGATAGGAGTTGGAATCCAACAACATCTGGAGGGTGCTATCCCTGCTTCAAATATTTATAGTGTGTGCATGCATGTGTGCAAAATGCTATAAATGCATGTTAAGGAAGAACAATTTCCTGTGCAACATATTTAACATCTACACTTAACAAATGAAAGCTTTGTTGCAAAGGTCTGTTTTATACAGCCGTGTAATACATGCAATGTTAGCAATTATAATATGACAGCCTAGGTATTTGAAGATGTCATCTCCATGATGCCCTTTGCTCCCAGTAGCTATCAGCAGAATGGAAATTATGTGATGGGTTTATTAACATATAAATGGGTTGTGTTACAGGTTCATTGAAATATCATGTGATGAGTGAATTAACATATTAAAGGGTTGTGTACAGGTGCATAAAATGCTTGATCTGTTCTTTTGAGGGAGCTGGTGAAGATGCAGTTCACAATTTATGTAATAGGCAGGGTTTAGCATTTGGCATTTAAGCATTTTATTTAGGGTCATTGCACATGTTAGCATAGTTCTGGTATTACGTCAGCCCATGGTTAGGCATGAACATAAACAAGACTTAGGCTCACATACTCTCTCTCCAACCTCCACCACAAACTCAAACTGCCCACTATCCCTCATATGTGGATGGGAAGAGTGGGCAGATTTTCCCACCCTTAGATTTGTTACATCTAAACTACTCACTGTCTGGTTTTGCACGCAATGCTAAAGCATAGTTTAGTCTCAGTCTCATGTTCTCCCCCACCCCTCCCCTCCACTAGCATAGCTGGGATGAGATTGGAAACATTAATTTTCCTTCTTAACTAACCATAGTGTTATGTCTGAATATCTGACATGGGAACTGTAGATTGTAATATCTATGGTTTATATGAGTAAGTCGGTTAGCACAAACCAGTACTCTTAACCATAGGGTTACTGAATAATGCCTATGAAACTTGTACACTTGGAAAGAGTATATCAGGGATAGAGAACCTATGCCCTTTCAGAAAATGCTGGATAGTTTCCATCATCTCTGACCACCGGCCATGCTGGTTAAGAGTGATGGTAATTAAGAGTCTAACAACATTTGGACCTGGTGTAGGTTTTAAATTGTTTTAAATTGTTTTAAATTGTTTTTAAAAGATGTGTTTTTAAATTTGTATGTCTGTTTTTAATGTTTTTAGTTATTGTAAACAGCCCAGAGAGCTTTGGCTATGGGGCGGTATATATATAAATAAATAAATAAATAAAATCTTGCGATCCACAAACCACTGAGTCCTATGCCTTATGTATGCCTACGTGGAAGTAAACCCTATAGAATTTAATGTGATTTAGTCATAGGTAAGTATATATGGTATATAAATAAGTTTTAGATTTAAAACTGATTCCGGAACCAGTTCAGTCCAGCTTCTCTGGCTTAACTGTACCTTAGGCTTTATATTAGCATTGTAGCTTCCAGTTTGATGCAAATGTACTCAGTAACATTTATCCTCGCTGAAAGTTCTGAAGTTGTGAGCCGCCATCATTGCTGGATATTATTTCCCTCTCCCTCCTGTTCCCACCTTCAAGCTAATTTTACAGACCTGTCAAATGGTCATGGAAATTACTGGTTATCACTGCTTTATCGAGTTCAGCTGACAAGTCTAGATTGGAATAGAAATGCAGTATGACTGAAGCTGGCCACTGTAAATTGAATACTTTGACACACTGAGACAATTACTATGTAAATCTTTGCTTGAAAACGTTTTAGGGTGGTATTTTTCTGTTGCGTGCTTGTCACTAGTTTGATGTCAGGTAGGTATTGTAGTCCCCGGATAAAGAGAGAGAAAAGGTCAGCTCTTTTCTTTTTTTTTAATCCTCTGCTAAGAATGGATTCACTGACAAAAACTGAATGGAAAATTGAAACTTGCACTTTTTCCTTTTGTTCTGACTTTGTGTGGCATGCTCTTTTGTAAGATGTTTTTTAAGTGGAAAGGAGGGGTTCTGCTTTTATCATCTTTGAGTTCCTCTTGCACCAGTCTTTTCTCTCTCTTTTCTTGCTTCTGAAATGTTTTGCAGACAGCCTGCACCACATTTCACTTCTCTAGTTATTTCCACCAGGAACAGCAATTTACAAGCCTGTTGATATGTCTAGAAGGCATAAAATCTGGTCACTGGCCAAGGTTCTGCCACTGGTCTCCTGTAATGTGCATAAAATATTATTGCTACAACCATGGGGTCAAACAAATTGCAGCTTTTATGAATTGGCTTTTTCTATAAACTGACTCAAATGGTGCCAACATTCCCCTCCTTTCTCATCATTTAAAAAGCTCAGGCTGTTTCAAAATGTTCTCCTACAGACGTTTTAACAAAGGGCTGCAAAAGACTGTTGGTTTGAAACTGCACATGAACAAGGCACATTGTTTACACTGAAATTACAGTGGTAATGATTAAATTTCTATTTAGGCTGATATTTTAAACACAAACCATTTCCTATTTTAATAATAATGCTATGCACTGTAGGGAAATGTAGGGGTACAGAAAGCACTTTTCACATCCTAAAACAGAGCTACTTCACAGTAGGGTGGGGGAGAAACTTGATTCAGTTCACATTTAAAGCCTAATCTATCCAATTAGCACTTTCTGAAACACAGCTATCCTTGAACATTCTCACATATCCGAATCCTGAGATGCAGTTCTCCAACCAAAGAATGTTTACAAAAATGCACTTAATAGGGGAAAGTATGCATAAAAATGTATTTGTGAAATAACATAACATGCATTATATCAGGAAAAGCTACTTGCAAAAATGTGTGCATTAATCAAAACTGCATACAAAATGTGTGTGTTAGGAGAAATTTGCACTAAAATGCTGAAGAATATTCATGACGATTTTTTAAACGAAAGTTGTAAATTGCTGCAGAAATGTGGAAAAGTGAATTTAAGATTTGAAAAGTAAAAAATTGACAGAACTGAAATTGATAGATCTTTCCATTCCTACTCTACAGAAGCTATTTTAACTGGTTTTTGTATCCTCAACTATTTTAGTGGTTTGCAAAAGATCTTGCTCTAAAGTTCTAATTCTTCAGAATACAAGCAAAGGATCCCTCGGAATGGGGGCCACTCTAGTGTTGGAGCAACAGCATGATTTGTGGCTTTGCATCACTGTTATGAGGAATAACCCAAGAAATTGTGTTGCCATAATGTATGTTATTTATTTCCCTGTTTTTTAGTTGATGAGGCTCTCTGAGTGACTTACATATGGTCCATAAAAGCAATAACCCATTTAAAAAATGCATGTGGTTAGGTAGCAAAGAGCATAGTTTATTTAAAGAAGTGGTGATGATGATGTGTCACCTTTCTGGCTGCTGCTGCTTCTCTTCCTAGTACACGCACGTGTGCGCACAACCATGCATTCCAACTGAGTGATCCAACTGAGATCACTGCCTTTAAAAGGAAAATGTGTAGAGCAGGGGATTTATTGGCACAGTCCTAGCATGTCACTAGTTGTGTCAAGTCAATCTGTGCACAAAGTCAACTATGTGTATCTTTAGGACTCATAAATCTTAGGCCACTTCGGGCATTGATTTTTACGAGAAAGCGATAGTCACAGCAGCAAGCCTCCCATCCAAACAAGAAAACCTGTAGTAAAGATTTCAAGGTCTTAGGGTATAGGTCACATCTGCAGCTTACATTTAAAGCAGCTATGTATGGCTTTCCCCTAAAGAATCCTGGAAACTTTTGTTTGTTAAGGAGGCTGAGAAACCCCTATTTCCCTCTACAACTCCCAGAGTTCCTGGGAAGAGGGATTAATTCTTAATCCACTGTGGGAATTTAGCTTTGTGAGGGGAATAGGGGTTTCCTCACAACTCTCAGCACCTTAACAAGCTACACTTCCCAGGAAGCCATTGTCATGGATCCCAGCCGTCAAGGCACAAGGACCATGCGTCAGACCCAATTCCCCACCCTTAGGGCAATTGTTCTGGAACTAAAATATACCACTTCACCCTTGTCAAGGCTGTGTAATCCAACACGAACCCTGCAAGGTAGAAGGTAGGCTGCCACCACCCCTTTTACTGGTTCCACTCAGAGCTAGGGGATCTCTGAGCCCAGACAATAGGTAACCAAGGTCCTAAAAAGACAAGAGCCAAACTTACACTCCTTGTCAGGAAACCTCTGGTAAAACCCACAAAGTAGAATCAAGCTTTTAACTTCTTTTTCTCTCTTCGGTAGTTACGTGACTGAGATGGTCAAGGTGCTGAATTCAGAACCACCCTTTCTCTCAATGAACACACCAGGTTAAATAGAAGTAGCTTTATTAAAAATATATATAAGTGCACTTCAAAATATAGCAGCAAGTAATCCTTTAAGACCATACACCAAAACAGGGGTTTAGGTACATACAAGAGAGTTCATACACACAACAGGAAAATAACAACCTTTCTAACCTAATACTTACACATGAGGTAGATGGTTGAAGTGGCATCTCTCCTAAGAGAGATGGATGTTAAACACAAAGCAATGGAACCCTGCATAGGTTACCTCCCATAGGCAACACTCCGAAGAAACTTTTCAGAACCTTCCTGAGGGAACTGCAAGGAACCAGCGAACCAAGGAACAAAGGCTATGGGTCTCTAGCCCTATACTTAAGGGAAAGAATCCTAATGGTCCAGGATTCATTAACCAATCAGAAAATGTCTGATGTAACCCCCTTCTAGATGTTTCTCACTTTTTTGCGCCTTCCAGGCCCCCCTCCCAACCGGTGTTTCAAACTTCACAGGCCAAGAATGGCCTTGAGTGCCAGGCACTTGCTAATCAGCCCAGATAGCCAGGTGCTTCTTGTTTAGGCTTCTTCTTAACCATCCTCAGCTGGAAACCGAAACTTAATATGTTATTCTGTCAGAGGCCTGTCTTTCTTAACGGTTAAACTCCCAGAGTTCTTTGCTTGAGCCAAGATTTTACATTTATGGATTTTAATAACTCATGAACATATACAGGTTCATGACAGCCATGACTATTAAAGTGGTATAATACGCCTTTACATGTAAGCTACAGATGTTGCCATAGTCTGAAGATATATTGCTGTTGAAGCTATGCAGGTCAAGGTCTGGTCAGTGCTTGGATAGATGACCACATGAGAACCATATGTTCCATGATGACAGCAAGGCAGAATATAAATATTGTAATTGCTTTATATATTAAAAACATAGTATATTCTATAGCATGTTCACACACACAAATCTGAAACATTGTGACAAGGTGTCAGTGCTTAGGCTGTTGAAACAGCTGTGTAGCTAACCCTTATTCTCCAGGTTAGTTCAGGCAGCAGCACTGCTGCCCATTCTGTCTCATGGGAGCATTTTGTAGAACCACATCTTCACAACCTGTTCCTTTCAGCTTGTGGAAGTACTGGTGTCCTCAATTTCAAGAATGTTTATAGCTGCATTTTGCATGTTTATAGCAATCTATTTTGTTGCTAAGATGCTTCATGAGAGAAAGCTGTTGCTAATTTCCCATGGAAGTAGCTGATGCCATTCAGTAAAGAGAAGCAGCTTTCATTTTTCAAGGCTTGATGCCAAACATGATAAACAACTATTGTTTCCTTGTTCTCAGAACACTATTGGCTACCATTTGTTTTGCTTGATTGTGCTATTTTGAATAACTGTTAAAATTCTCATATGAACGCCTTAAAATAGATTCTCCAGTGGATGTGGCCTGTGATTCATCTGCTCAAAGTCCTCCAGACAAATATGCAAATATTAAATACACTGTTCCTACTAATTCTCATGGCATATTTATCACCATTGCACAATATTGAAAGCAAAATTGATTTTTGAGTTTATATTGAATTATATTGATCATAACTTCCATTAACATTCTGAAAATAATAATAATTGGCATTTCATTAACCTCTACCATAGGAATCGGTTCCATCATTCAATAATGAATAGCCAGCTGTATACCAAATAGTTTAGATGTCTGGATCTGATTGTATTTGTTCACAGAACGGCACAGTGGTTCCCAGCCTGGAGGCCACAATTCCCAGGGGTATCAGTAAGTCATCCAGGGGGAAGGTTGCAAAGAGGCAAGGGAATAATAGACTAATAATAGAATAATAGACTAGACGCTGTCTTGTCCAACGTCTGCCTTCCTACAGGGTCCATCCTGTTGCTTCTTAGGAAAGCCCATAAGCAATAGCCTTCTCCCACTGTTGGTTCTCTCCAACCACCAGTGTCCGGAGTTAATTTGCCTCTGAATATGGAGGCTCCATATAACAACAGCAGCCATCAGCAGAGGCTTTAACATCAATGCTAGAGTGACAAAACTGTTTTCTTACGCTTTTATATTGAAATGTTATGTTATTAATTTGATATGTTTTAATTGATCGAGAGCTTGTTTTATGATGACTTTAAATGTGATAATGTTTAGTTAAACAGTTGGAGTTATTGTTGGGTTATTATATCTTGAAATGATTTGAAATGATTGTTATGTTTTCAGAATGATTGCTATTGATTTTTGTGCTATTGTAAGCCACTTTGAGCATATTTATATGAAAAAGTGGGATGTAAATTGAAGTAATTAATAATTCAAGTAATAATTATTATTATTTTAAAAAGTCTTCATGCTGACTGAAACAAATTGAGCATATGTGAGCGACTTTCATTCCTGGCTCCTGGCCGTGCCCCCCAAGGAGACCTGCTGCTGATTGCTCTTCCTGAGCTCCCATCTCCTTAACCCTGTATGGAGAAGGGTAGCCCCAGCATTTGCACACTGCCAGGACCGGTGGCGGCAGCAGCAATAGCAGGAGGAGAGAGCTGACATGGTGGCCAACATGTCCAGAGTGGGAGGGGTGTGTGTGTGTGTGTGTGTGTGTGTGTGTGGGAGGGGTGTGTGTGTGTGTTGTGTGTGTGTGTAGGGAAGGGGGGTCCTTGCAATCCCTTCCCACAACTCACCTGACTCCTGAAGTACGAATGACACAGAAAGAGGCATGAAACAGCAGCAGCACACTCTCCCCTTTCCAGGCATTTTCCTGTAGTCCCCACACAGGCAGTTACTAGGCTGAATTGAAGGTGGTGGTGATGGGGGGGGGTGAAGGAGAGAAAAGAAAAAAGGGAAGTCACTCGTGACTCCGTTGCTTCAGAAAGAGAGGGAGAGAAAAGAGACAGAGGTTGAGGAGGACTTCACCCTTGTGCTCACTGTCTACTTCCTTTTTCCCCTTCCCCCTCCATGAGACACCCTCCCTTTTGTGTAAGGGGACAGGAGGGGGGAGTAAGGAAAGGAGTGGGACTATGTGGATTTTTTTAAGGCCTCTCTGCTGCCACAGGCCACTCTGAGGAGGGAGAGAAAGAAAAGAAAGCACCTGGAATAGGCACACACCTCACTTTACTCCAACCCTCCCTCCTTTCCTTCCTCTCCCCCTGTCCTCATGTCCCGAGTGCCCTCCCTCCCCCGCATCTGCCCCTTTTCACTCTTCAGCTTCCTCTTCCTCTTACTTGCTGTCGTCTTGCCACCCACCAAATCTCTCCCCCACCCACAACTTGACACATCTTTTCTCCCTCTAACCCTGCCCCCTCCCTTTGCATTATTTCTATCTCTTTTTCTTCTCTCTTTGCCCACGTGCCCAACCCCATCCCTAGCACCCAAGTTTGCTCCTGTTTTGATTTTGCCTGTGGGCTTGTGTGACCCGTATGTTATTTAATGGGCTTTCATTTCCTGCCAGGTGGATTTCTCTTTCTCTTCTGCCTCTGTTTCTCTGCCTGTATGTAAATTGTTGTGTTGTCCAGAGTAGCAACAGCAGTAAGAGGAGCAACAATTAGCATGTAGGGGAAGTGAATTTTTTTGAGGTTACAGAGAGCGTTCCATATTCATAAAGGTGGGGAACCACATTGAGCAACATATAATGTCTGGATATGCAGCTATTAATGGGATAGAAAGGAAGCTAGTACAATCTAGGGTGCATGTATTCACCAAAACATTTTGTTTAAAGGTATCTACAGAATCCCTTTAAAAAGGGGGGGGAAAGAACAATGGAAATGACAGTAACATGAGGGGGGACATTAGAAGCAGAGTAATGGAGTGATGCTTCACCCTCTCTCTGCCAGTTATCCTCTCCACCCGGTGCTTCCCTCAACCAGGTTTACTGACATTTGCAAGGAAAACAGACATCTGAAAATCCATAGGAGGAAAAGCAAAATTGGGGTGATTTGGTGCAAGAAGAAGAAAGCTGATGAGGAAAGGGATTTGGTTTTGTTTGCATAGTTATTGGTGTGTCATTGCCCATAAAATTTGCTGGTTGAGAACTGCTGCTTAATGAGGACACTAAGGCAAAGTACTCACAAACTTAGAACGTATGTAAGCGTGCATTAGATTGAAGGACCCAAAGAAAGCCCCATCAAGCAACACCCTAAATCCTGGTGCTATATTGCACAGACTGTTGTAGTCCTTTCTAATGTTTGCCTTATGCCCGTTTAATGATTTCATAGTTAAGAATTCCAACTCACGTGGCTTGTTTTCTTGGAGTACTGAAGAGTTGTGTCAGCTAGCATTTAATTGTATTGTCCAGCAAAGTCTGGTTAATGCAAGCCTAGCTGTTTGTTGGCTAAATCATAGTATGGTCACAAGAAGGATGTATGATGCTATTTTGCTGCCCAATGAAGTACAGAGTGTAGGTGCAGAATCCTTTAACTGCTTGACCAGGCATTATTTTTACATCTTTTATTAAATAGCTTCCTACTTAGCTACTGAGTATAAGTGGGGAATGCGAAGGTCCAATGGAAATTCTGAATATTTTGAAATGTATTACAGTTGGTGATACCCATATTAAATGACCTTCTTCATTCACTGTGGAAACTTGCAGTGCTCAATAGCCCTAAAAATTTCTCATTTCTTGCTTGAGGTGGAATGATCTCCCATATGGAAAAAAAATATTAATCACATGTTTATAGTACTGGAAGCAATAACAACTACTGCAGCAAAGGAAAAGTTATGAATTTTATACTAACTCCTTCTGTTGAAATCACTCATAGTAGCTTTTCCAAACTTTCACCTGTAAAGTTGAAATATATTAAAGTTGGACAATGCCCAAAGGTTAATACTGTGTTATTGTTAATAAAACTGTGAGGTAAAAACAAGCCTAGGTTTAGTAACTAACATGATTTGATCTAAAAAGTTGTGACCTTACTAAGCAATGCCTGGGTACATTCAGGTAGACTCATTTACGCTATTACTGACTCCTGAACTTAGCAAACCTTTGTGCAATGTCGGTTTTCTCCAGTTACCGAAAGAAAGAAAAATAGTAGCAAGTGAAACAATTTGAGTTTGCCAGGGCTCAGCTGCCTGTGCTGGCACACAAAAGTGAGGGTGAGAGCAAGTGATGGAGGCACAGAACTGTATCCATTATTTTAGTTTATGGTAAAAAAGACAGTACAGAAGGGGGGACATGAACAAGAGGTTTATTTCAGTGGTTCCCAAACTCCCCCCCAAGACCACTTGAAAATTGCTGAGGTTCATGATGGACCACTTAATTATTGTTCTGCTTGTTGTAGCAATTGTAATGTGCTAGATGCTGTACAATTTTAATTGTATTTTATTGCTTATTCTATTGTATTATATCTGTTGCAATTGGAATTCTATGGAATTCCAGTTGTAATATGAATATATAATATGATGGATGTGCCATCTCCCATCTTCAACTACAGATCCACAGACACGCCGTGGATGATCTGAATGAAGCTCATGGATCACAGTTTGGGAGCCCCTGGTTTATGCAATTAGGCATGACATGGAGAAAGTCGATAGAGTGATTTCCACCCACCCACCCCATATCTCATATTTCTAGACCTTGAGGCCATCCAGTGAAAGTGATTTGGCAGGAGATTCAGAATATACACAAGAAACTAACTATATATTGTGTGAGAAAGTAAACTAAGTATTGGCTGCCAAAAGAAGCAGTAATAGTCACTAGCTTAAATGACTTTATAAGGGGATTAGATGAGTTCATGGTGGACAATCAATTTATCAATGGCTGTTAGCCATTATGGCTCTATGCAACCTCCAAGTTCAGAAGTAATACTGTCACTGTGAGTGCCCACAATGAGAGACATCCTATTTGTGGGCTTCCTAGAGGTATCTGTTTGGACACTAAGAGAAGCAGCATGTAGATTAGATGGTCTTTTGGTCTTCTCCAGCAGGGCTGTTTTTGTGTTGTTGTTACATTTGGACCTCCTTTCAAACCCCTGAACAGCAGCTAGATTTATCCTGGTTACATATTGTGAATTAGGGGAAGGGACATAACTCAGTGCTACAGCATCTGCTTTTCCTGCAGAAGGTCCCAGGTTCAATCCCTGGCATCTCCAGGTAGGACTGGGAGAGACTCCTGCCTGAAACCTTGGAGAGCCACTGCCAGTCAGTGTAGACAGTACTGAGCTAGATGGTCCAATGGTCTGACTCAGTAGAAGGCAGCTTCCTATGTTCCTATTAATCTGGTGGAATAGGAGTGAGCAGCATGGACTAAATCAGTGCAGTGTAAGTGGATCATATGATGGACTACAACTGGGAAGACCCATATTCAGATCCATACTCAGCCATGAAACTCACGGAATAGACCTTAGGCCAGTCACTATCACTTAACCTAATTATGTATAGCATTTCAATTCAAATTATCACTTTTAATAGTTATCAACCAAAAACAATGTTTCACAATTCAGACACAGAGATGTTTATCTCTAGCTGGATGGGGAATTACACAGGTGCTGTCTGATATGCTAAAGAGCAACAGCAGCTGTTGAGAATTGGTTTGTTTTATTTATTGTATATTTGTCCTTCCGTACCAAAATTATTGAGGCTTCTTTTTAAAAGAAGTAAATATATATATGGAGCCCTAGAATAGTTCTATTTATTCTTATAGAATAAATTTAAACAGCTTTTCTGTAGAGAGAAGTCATCATAAATTCAAAAAAATGTATGAGCTGCCAGTTATTTTGACATGGTTTGACTGATATGCCATGCTCCACAGAATGAAAGATCAAAACTGACAATTTATCACAAGCTTCTTTGCTAATCATGTTGTGTTTTCTTTTCTCTTTCTTACTAAACAACCCTTATTATTTTTATATTAATTAGCTTTTGACTTGACAGCCCAGCATGTCCTGAAATATTTTTAACTTGCAATAATCAGCATAGTAGCTTTTTGCAGACAGTTACTAACCTGAGAACCCTATTCTTCTAGTCTCTAATATTAGCAAGCTGTTGTAATAAGAGTATAAACCAGTTGCATTCCTATGCAGTCAGGATTGGAAGTAAGTGCTGAAGGCAGTTCAAGGTTAGTGACCTACCCTAACCTTTGTACTTGTGGATTCCTGCTATCTAACAACAGGTGCTTTAATACGGTTGATTAAACAGAAAAGTTAGCAGCCACCTTAGGAGGTGGCACATAAGAACTTGATTGTCAGCTCTTTAATCAGCTTTTTGTGGTTATCAGTTCAACAGTGGCCTGCCTCCCTAGGTTCAGGCCCATTTTTTGGGGGGAGGGAGGTTCCAACCCATACAGATGGTTTAACAACAATTTCAGGACTGCCTTTGTTTCCATTCGGCTAATAAGGTGGAGTTTCCCTAAGGCTTCATTAGATCTCACGGTCTTTGTTCCAGGCTGTAGGCCATTTGGTCCTAGTTTCTTTGCTTTCCTTTCCTTTTCACGTTTTCTTTTCCAAGACAGAAACACAGGTCAGAGAACAGGTAGGTGGGATATATAATTCCTAGACTCAGTCCTATTATACAGTACTTAATCCTGCCTCTCATGTTCATTCCATTAGTACTAGTGTTGAGTGCATCAAAGCTCAAATAGAAGGGGCAGGTTCACTATGCTAGCAGTTGCCTTGAAGAGTGGGGCCAAGTAATGGTGGGGAGTTTTTCTGACTCCATTCTAATTTGCCCTACACATAACTCCCTGAAGTTCATGGTACCTGGCTGTTTTCAGAACACAATATGCAGAGGTCTTAACTCTACCACGAGAGCCAGTGTGTCATAGTGGTTAGAGTGTTGGACTACGACCTGGGCGATGAGGGTTCGAATCCCCACACAGCTATAAAGCTCCTTGGGTGACCTTGGGCCAGTCACTGCCTCTCAGCCTCAGAGGAAGGCAATGGAAACCCCCCCCTGAATACCTCTTACCATGAAAACCCTATTCATAGGGTTGCCCATAAGTCGGGATCAACTTGAAGGCAGTCCATTTCCACTTCTTAACTCTGCCACAGCTGATGTAGCACAGTGGGGAGGAGAGCCTGGCTGGGAGTCCAGAGTCTGTGAGTTCAAATTCCCACTCGTGTCTCCTGGCTGTAAAGGACCAGCTAAAGACCACCCCCACAGTGAGTGGCTCAGAGGTTACATGCCCTGCCACCTGTGCAGCCGTGAGCAAGCTGCATAGTCCCAAGAAGCCCAGTTGCCCCCCAGCTGGCAGTTGCGGTATAGGAAGGGGCTGGCTTGTGCAGCTGTGGCAAGCTGAGCAGGCCCTAGCCAGCTGGGGAGGACTAGCCTCAGAGGGAGGCAATGGTAAACCCCCTCTGAATACCATTTACCATGAAAACCCTATTCATAGGGTAGCCGTAAGTCAGGATCGACTTGAACGCAGTCCATTTCCATTACCTCTACCAGGCAGCTTAGCTAAGATATTCATCAGATGCAGCTAAACTCCTTGGCTGCAGTTTAGGCAAGGACAATGGATGGGTACCATTTCCATTGTTTGTCTACCTTAACATAGGTCACTAAAAGTGAATCAGTCAAGAAACACATTATGTTGTTATTGAATGCTAGTGTTTTGATCGACAGACCTGTATGGCATCAGTTTCATAGCCAGTGACAAATATCCACTGTTTGACCATTGCTTGGCTTCAGAGTTGCTTTGTATGTCATTCTTGTAATATGATGGACATTTAAGTGTCTAATTTTGTAGCTGGCATTATAGAAATGTATCTGATGTCTAATTAAGAAGTTAGTGAAATACTTTTATGTCTTTCTATTTACTTTTAAATGTTCACTTGCACTTGCCTGGTGATATAAGCTTTTATCTCCAGAGGCATATTTGCAGTTACACTTTACATTTAATGGTCCTGATTATCCTGAGCATTTAGTTGCATTAGCTCTATCTATCCTTTTGAATATGAATGATATAAAAAAGAAACTGAATCAGATATTTGAAGGCAAACAGTAGATGTTGGTTGTGAGTCATGAGATCCTAAGCTGATGTAGCCTACAAGTGTTATAGACCTCTTCCTTCTTGATGAATAATTCTGATGAATAAGATTAACCAAAATAGTGTCATCTTTGTGGCTACACCAAACACATTGGTTAATTAAATCCCAAATCTGGTGGCCGGTTCACACATAATGGCAGTTCACATGATTCTACTGTCAGCACATGGATTCACTGTCAGCGCAGCTAGGCCATGTTTGTGTGGAAGCATCATCTTTGTGAGCTTCTGCCTGAGTGCTGTACATATAACAGCCATGACTGGCATCTTTTTACTTTATATTTTATATCTATTTTAAAATTGCATGTGCACAAGTCCTTTAAGGAAGAATAGGATGCAAATTTATATCAGTAAATAACCAACATAGAAGTGATTGGTAGGTTATGGGTAGCTGGGAATTATAGGGGGTCAATATATATGTAGGTAGGATAGACAGAATATCAAGAATAAGGAACACTGGGAACCTATGGCAGCATCCTTATACGCACTTCCAAGTCAGCATGCAGTGAATCATGTTTACTTTATTAAAGGTTTTGCTATCTGAAATATGAAGTATTTCCTTAAAATAGGGGATTTACCTTAAATTACCATCTGTCAGTTATAACAAAAGATTTATCTGATTTCCTCGACAAGGTGTATGCCAAAATATCAATAGTCAAGACAAGCAAATTGACAATGGAGGGTCCTCACTGTAAAAAAACATTCGAACGACTTGATTTTTTGCGCTCCTTATTTATTTTATAAGGGAAACAATAGTTAAGCTGGTTAAATATTTGAGAGGCGCTGAGCCTTTCTTTCTCTATCATGTTCTTACATAGTCTTTTTTTTCCCTTTCCACAGCTGTAAGCACAAGGTATACTTGGAGAAGCTTCCAAACACTAGTATAATTATCCCATTTCATAATGAAGGTTGGACTTCACTCTTGCGAACCATACACAGCATTGTCAACAGGACTCCAAATAGCCTAATAGCAGAAATCATTCTTGTGGATGACTTCAGTGACAGAGGTAAGACAAATACCTTCATCAGTTATAGAATTTAGTTCTTTGGGGGGAAATGCCATTTTACAATGATTTGCTTGAGAATTGTGTATTTGATGAAGTGTCCATGGTAAGATTGTTCTGTTCATTTGTCTTCATCCAATGTCTGATATATTTTATTACAAGGACAAAATAAGGTTTAGGTGTCTCCTATATCTTTTTCCTAAAATAGCATGGCTGATTTGGTGCATTGTATCTGTAGTTTTCCAGATACCTAATGCTGAAAATATCTTTTTTGCTCACTGTTTTTCTTCTGAGTAAAAAAACTTTTGACCTTTTGGGGAAGCTGTTTATCAGATTCCCACTTTGTTCTTTATTGCACGAGACAGCTTGACTTAACTGTAATGCCAGAACAGCATAGCAGTACATTAGTATGACAATATTATAATTTAGTATTTTGAGAGCTAGAAAGCAAAACTTGTTTCAAACTATGGGCTCCCTTTGATTAACTGGGTACAAGGCAAAGTCAGATGCACCACCATCTGCTTAACTTTGTGCTTAACAATGCAACCCCGTGCAAGTTTACTCAGAAAAAGTCACTCTGAGTTCAGTGGGACTCGCTACTTCCTTTAAAGTTGAGAGCAAGCATGGTATGGCCTAGTGGCTGCAGTATCAAACTAGGATTGGGAAGGCCCAGGTTTAAATCTTCACTTAGGCTACAATCCAATACATGTCTACTCAGAAGTAAGAAGAAGAAGAAGACAGAAGTTGCAGTGGAATGGAGTGGCTGTAAATCTGAACAGAAGCATTCCACATTGCAACATTTTGTAATTTTGTTGCAGGGTCACATCTGTAAATATATAATTACTGTGCTAAGGTTGCAATGTTAGTCACCCTAACCTAGGAGTAAGCCCGGGGTGTAGCAACAAGGGAGGCAAATGAGGGCATTGCCCTCCCCCAAATGATACTTCTGCCTCTCCCAAATGAAATTTTCCTTCAGTCCCCAAATTTGTAACATTCCAGTAACTTAAAACTTCAGTTGAGCTTTTAGAAATATAGTTTAGGCATCCAAAGAGAAGGGCAGGACAAAGTTATCAAGGGACTGCGAAGATGGCAGATACGAGTGTTAAAAGTGTAAATGAAGTGATGGATGGGGGAGGGAGCTGGCAAACCTAAGGGTTTGCAATTGAAGGAAGAAAAGGTGTGGATGATAGTATTGTTATGCACTGCAGAGCATCTCCCCCTCTCCTATAGTACTCATCCAGCCTCTGGTGATGGTGGATGTTGATGGTCTGGTGCGTGTGCCTAGGCTTTTGGGCCTAGACTGTGCAGCAGCCTAGCCTAGTCCAGGACAGGGCCTGGGAAGAAGCAGAGAGATGAGTGAGCTGGCTCTCCAAAGCCCATGAAGCCAAATGAGACCTTATTAATTTAGTCCAGGCAATGGGAAGCTGGAATATTGTGTGTGTGTGCATGTCTGGGGGGCATTTCTTCCCTAGTTTGTTAAAGTTGAATAATATATCATTTCAAGCTGGTTCTATTTCAAAATGGTTTTGAAGCGTATAACATAGCTAGAGCCTTAGTTGCAACAGTTTTAGACCTCCACCCAACTGTGCAAATGATCATTATAATTAATTCACCTTATTTAACTTTTCTCATGCGAACTTATGTACTACTAAAAGAGCGTGTGTGTGAGAGTTGCTGGTAGAGCCATCAGAATTTCTATGTGACATGTTGTCAAGCATTTACTTATGAAAAGTGATGTTTATAGATATTAATTTAATTTTTAAAATGAAACTTCCACTAACTGCTTTCCTGTCAGAGCAAAGGAGAACAGGGTAGTTAGTTCCGGGAAGCAGCTGCCTCAAGATAACTGAACTCGCAGTGCACAAGCTTACTATAACATTGTACCTGTACAAAGAAGCCTTTCCAAGCATGTACACTTTGCATGCTGCAAGACTAATCTTTGGTGTATCTACAGCTATGTGTGAAAATTCTTTCTTAACTTTGAAAACATGTGCTGACACTATAAAAGAGTTAAATTTTTCATCAGAGAAAAGCAAACTTGGCTTTTGAAGGTAACATATTTGAAGGAAATTCAAGTGAATGGCTCCTCCAAGTTTGCAGAGAAATCACGATGCGTTAGACTCCATTAATAGTTCAGATCATAATGGTAGGATGATTTGCACAATATACATTTACTTCCTGGTCACTGTTGTTTACACAACTATTTTGCATGTGGAAAATACTGTGTTGTGAATTTATTTGCTTTTTTGTAAACTTCACAAGTCATAGTTCCTAATTAAAATGCATAAACTGAGGTTTATTTTTGTCATTACCTAAGAAAATTCCCCCCAGAAACCTCTTTTGTAGTGATGCCCCAACCCTTCTGCCCCCCAATTTTTGTGTCTGCCCACCCAATGAAAATTGCCTTGCTACACTCCAGAGTAAGCCGCATTGAAGACAATGATATATACTTCAGAGTAAATATGAATAGTATTCTTCTGCACATTCCATTAATTTAGTGGTATTTTGACTGCAATCTTAAGTGTACCTACTTAAATTTCCTATTTAACTCAGTTGTACTTGCTTTCCAGTAAACACACTTTCAAACAGGTTGATAGATGTGCCTAATTAACTTTGATTGAGTATTGTGATTTGTGAAGAGCCTTCAACTGTTTTTTAAAAAATAGTCTTTCTCTCTATCATCAATTTGGTAAGTTTGTTAGAGTATCAAGAGTGGCTAACAAACACAAATGAAACTACTGTATGTGCTGCACATCAGTCAAACTAACTGGTGGTGGTACAAGTCAGCCATTATTGCTTCACATTCTGATGTTGTAAACATCAAATAGACTTCTTTCTGTGACAAATGTGCATGAATTGTTGGATTTGCTCTAAGGTGCTTTGCATTTGGTTTTTATTGTTCATTATTTTACAAGTTTATTCACTAATAGGCAAAAAACCTTGCTGTTTAAGAATGTACCTATACAACAGATATTTCTATCAAACTTTAAAAAGCAGGGAAATTGGGCAGCTATTGTGACTGCACCAGGGGAATAGGAGGCCTGACCTCCTCTCTGAGATATTGTACTGCCCTACAAATGTGTAAAAATGCAAACACAATTTGAGTTGGTCTTTCACAATCCAATCCACTTGCTGTGTAGCTTGCAAGAATTTGGTAACATGTGCCTCTGAGCATATGGTGAGTGGTGGCAACACCTGCCATCTCCAAAGATGGAGAATTACATTTTATATGTTTGTTGGTGTTCTTCTTACTTTGCTTCTTTTCTGTGTTACTACTGTTTCTACAGAGAATCTAAGCTAGAAAATGATATTTCCCTCATTAGTCATCCTAGAAATCTGTGTCAAATGTATTTTTATTAATTTCAAGGCCTTTTTATTGCTCAGTGTCATATGATGGTGAAGACAGCCTTTTGTGTTTCAAACTGGAGGTTATGCTCTATTTCTATTTTGGGTGCATTAACAGTGGAATATGCAACTGCAGTTTGATGTTAAATCAGAGTGAAACAGAGCTTGGAAAAGTTACTTTTTTGAACTACAACTCCCATCAGCCCAATCCAGTGGCCATGCTGGCTGGGGCTGATGGGAGTTGTAGTACAAAAAAGTAACTTTTCCAAGCTCTGGATTACAATATGTTGCTACTTAAGCAATGCCTCTAGCTGTTGGAAAAAACAAACTTGGACTGCCCAAGATGCATGTTTTCAGCCTGCTATGCTTAAACTACTCCACTTAAGGAAAGGTGGGCATGGTCAATTAAAAACATAGAGCACACCTAGAATGTTGCTAGAATATATTTCTCCTCCCACTGTTTTATCTTGTGCAAACGGAGATACTCCTCGTGTCTATTGGAAACTATTCTGCAGAACAGTGCCATTATTTCACTATTGTTTTTGGAGCTTTTTTTTAGTGTTGCAAAGTGTTGCTGTACTTCACATATTCACAGAAACAGAAGCAAAAGAGAATGATTTACTATAGGAAACTTCACTAAAATTGCAAAGTAAATCAAATATATTTAAAGTGACTATCTGAACTATACCACCAGTTTTAATATTGTTGCTTCCTCCCTAGGACAAGATCAGCACAGCACATGTCTAGTTTTTGTTATTTGGTCTAATTGCAGGTGTTGCCACTGTTGGAGAATTTTGTATTTCTCCTTGGGTTCTTTTGCTGGGGGTCCTTGAATAAAATTGTTAAAGGCACAGGCTTGCAGCAAAAAGGTAGGCCTTTATTGGATGACAAGTGTACACTTGGTCAGTCTCCCTCCTATTATTATAATTATTATCTTTATTTATACCCTGCCCTTTTTCCAAACTGGAACTCAAGGCGGCTTCCAGATAAAAACAAGTACACATCATTAAGAACCTATAAAAATATAAAACATATAAACATATAAAATCACTCCTAGTGAGTGGAGAACTGCAACTTGGCACTCTTTGCCTGGGGTTTTTATACATTTCAGGACAAAGACTTTAGCATCTAACAATCAGGATTTAACACATCAGAATGACTTAGTCATGATAGTATTACATAGGCATTTTGCATAGGTACGTTGTACTTTAATGCATCAGAATGACATAGACATGATAGTATTACACAGGCATTTTGCATAGGCATTGCATAGGTACTGTACTTCTCTGCATCGTGTTCTAGTGAATTTGGTGTTCTAATGAATTTGGCAATGTTGAGTACTTCACATGAAAGTACATTTTCATAGTGAGCTAAGCACTCCAGCTAATGAGCTAAGCATTTTAGCTATTCTGCAATTCTTTCTACGTCTTAGAGATACCGAGATATTCAGCACAGTGTTATCAATTGTTTTGAGTACAAGTAGTTCCAAATGACCAGCATAGTCAGGGAGACAGCTGCAAGAAGAAAAAGATCTGGCTTCCTACTAAACTATTAAAACGTTATGAACCTTTATAGCTTTATAGCCCTATAAAAGAATGTTTTTGCTTATTGATTATGTATATTGAGTTCCCCATTAGCTATACATATATGTATATATAAAATTCCCCATCAGCCACCACTCACCATATGCTCAGAGGCACATGTTACCAAATTCTTCCAAGCTCCACAGGAAGGGGATTGGACTGTGAAAGACCAACCCGAATTGTGTTTGCATTTTTACCAATTTGTAAGGCAGTACAATATCTCCTGCTCCCCTGGTTCATTCAGTATAGCTGCCCAATTTCCATGCTTTTAAAAATGTTGGCTATATGTACATTCTTAAACCTCAAGGTTTTTTTTTGCCTATGAGTGAATTTCTCTGCTTTTTAATCCGGGAGGTAAGAAATGGGATGCTGTGCAAGTTTGCTGAGAATGGATTGATCATTTGCATGCTTATTGAGTTCAGTGGGATTTACTCCCATGCAGTCATGGCTAGGATAGGTAAAACTGACAATTTTTTATTTTTATTTATATTTCCATTTATACACTGCTTACTATCTGTCAGATCTCAAAGCTCAAAGTGACCATGGGAGAGGAGGAGGAGGAGGAGGAGGGGAGAGTAGAGGGAAAGTAGAAGGGGGGAAGAGGGGAGCAGAATGAGGGGGAGGGGAAAGGATGGGATTGGAAGGAGAGGGGGAGGGGGAGGGAGGGGGAGGGAAGGGGCAAAAGGGAGGTGATGGGAGGGAGGAGGAGGAGAGGGCAGGTTTGATCATTTGCATGCTTATTGAGTTCAATGGTATATACTCCAATGCAATCATGGTTGAAAATGAAATGGACTGCCTTCAAGCCGATTCCAACTTATGCCGACCCTATGAACATGGTTTTCATGGTAACAGGTATTCAAAGGTGGTTTACCATTACTGTCTTCTGAGGCTGAGAGGCAGTGACTGGCCCATGGTCACCCAGTGAGCTTCATGGCTGTGTGGGGATCTGAACCCTAATCTCCCACGTCATAGTCCTAGCATAGGTAAAAATGTCTTTGGGGAGGGGGAGGGTGGGGAGGGGGGAGGAAGGGATTGGAAGGGGAAGGGGAGGGGAAGGGAGGGGTGAAGGAAGGGGGAGGGAAGGGGCAAGAGGTAGGGGATAGAAGGGAGGAGGGGAGGGCAGATTTGATCTTTGCATGCTTTTTGAGTTCAGTGGGATTTACTCCTCTGCAATCATGCTTAGGGTAAGTGAAACTGACCTGGGGGAAGGGCAGGGAGGGGAGAAGGAGGGCAGGAAGGGGAGGGAGGAATGGAGAAGAGAGGGTAGGGGAGGAGATTGGATGGATGAGCACTGGGCAGAGGGGAAGCACCTTTCATTTCCAAAAGGAAAACATTGTGAACAGTATCATTCTTTTTCAGGGTGTTCCCCACCTTTTTCTTCCACAGCAGGCTCATGTAGCCTCCCACCCAAATTGAAACCAAAACTGTCCCTGGCCACATTCACACCAGACCTTTATTTCCCTTTAGATAGTCATGGCTTCTCCCAAAGAATCCTGGGAAGTGTAGTTAGTGAAGAGTGCTAAGAGTTGCTAGGAGAGGCCCTGTTCCCATCACAGAGCTTCAGTCAGAGCAGCTGACTGTTAAACCACTTTGGCCACTGGAGCTCTGTCAGGGGAATAAGAGTCTCCTCTTAGCACCCTGATTAGGCAAGCCGAGCAGCTGTGAAACTGGGCTTTTAGAACACTGACAGTTGGTTCTTACTGAGCATACCTGATATTATCATTGAGTTCAATGCTGAATTTGTTAAATTAATTAAAAAATAACCCAGGAATTTTTTTTAACTTTTAAACTGCAGAAGATGAAGGTCAGAGTATGGGGGCAAGGTCAGCAATAGGATTACAGGTACTCTGTGAACATTGGTTTGCACCACCTGATCAGGAAATATAGCTGCAGACCAAAAGGAGCGCTATATACAGCCTTTGTGGATTTTAAATCCGCATTTGACAGCATTCCCTGGAACAAACTGTGCGCAAAGCTGGAAGCCTCCTCTTTGGATTGCAGATTACTGCTATTAATACGTACTCTGCATGAACAAAACTTCCTGACAGTCAGATGCAATCCACAGGGACACCTCTCGGCTCCAGTTCCACTAAATAAAGGAGTGAAACAGGGCTGTATCCTGGCCCCTCTTCTTTTTAACCTTTACATCAATGCCCTAGTCCCAACCCTTTTGAAAACTGATATTCACCCTCCTAAACTAGCGAATCGACCCATACCAGCCCTTCTTTACGCGGATGATACAGCAATATTATCCTGCTCTGAAGTGGGACTTAGAAGAGCACTCCGTGCCTTTACGGCATATTGCGAAGAAGAGGAGTTTATAATAAACTATGAAAAGACCAAAATTTTGGTCTTTTCTAAAAAGTATACCAATCGCAGATGGACTATCAATGGACATGATATTGAACAAGTCAAGATATACAAGTACTTGGGTGTAGTCTTTCAATCAACTGGCATCTGGAGAGCACAAACTGCCCACCAAACAGAGAACGCCCGTAGAACCGCCTCTGCCATACTTAGGTTCTTCCATACGAAGGGAGGTGCCCACATCCCGTCGGCTATTAAAGTATTTCAGGGTAAGGTAATGGCGCAACTACTTTATGGCTCACAGGTATGCATCTATAAAGATGTCCGCCCCTTGGAGGCAGTTCAATCAAAATTCTTACGCTCTATTCTTGGTGCCCCGCATGGCATCCCCAACGCCATATTTAGATTGGAAGCCAGGCTAATTCCCCTTGAAGCCCGAATGTGGATAAATATATTCAATTATTGGATCAATGTAAATGCTAACTCGCTGGGATTAACTCCGCTGATCCTAACAGACAATCTGACACGAGGGTGGGCAAGCCAAGTTGAGGAAAAACTACACCATTATGGGTTCTCTCCCTCAGTCTTGGCCCAGCTGGGCCCTATTAAGGCCAAAGAAGTGATCAAAAATAGGATAAGGGATGTAGCCCTGCAAAATGACAAAGCTCGGGTGGCAAACTACTGGTCTCCGGTAAACTTTAATATCAAATTTGCCCCCAAAACATACCTTTACGCCTTGGACATCCCTAGGCTTCATAGAGCCTTTACCCTGGCCCGTTTAAATGCACTCCCGTCAGCCTTATTGGAGGGGAGGTACCAGCAAATCCCATACTTTCAACGCCGATGTCCATGCCAGTCGGGGGAGGCTGAAACAATCACCCATGTTCTCCTTTACTGTTCATATTACAAGGACATTTGTGCCTTCTATATTGCCCCAATCTTACAAACCCTGCCCCATAGTTCTGATACAACATACGTTTCTTTCCTCCTCTCAGATCTCAGGAAGGAAACAACCCTTAGTGTAGCAAAATTCTGTGCCGGTGCATGCATCACAAGGAAGCAAATGGTAAAGGCACTATGCTCTTAGCTAAATAGGACTAAAAGATTCTTCTTCTCCTTGTATATGTTTTATGCCGTATTTTGTATATGCTCAGAGTATTTGTATGTATGTCTATGACTGGTCAATGACCGTAAATAAAATTATTTGATTTGGTACTCTGTGAACATTGGGTGAACATTGATTTTTAATTAATTTCAACAGATTATGAGAACTCTGACAAAAAAAAATTCAAAGGGCTCTGGAGTTTTTCTCTCTCTTTTTACACTTTGAATTCTCAATTCTCTCTGACTGTTTTGTGTATTGCCATGAAAATTTAGAGGGATGTTAAGCAAGTGTTTCTGAATTCAGGACTATAAATTTTGTAAGGTTTTGTTTTGAAATGAGCTTATGGGAAGCATCAGAATGGTATGGGGGTATTTTCGATTTAACATTGCGGAATATAACAAATCCATGCTGACTATAGTATATAGCCACTCTTGTGGCTGTATAATTAGAAGGATTGTGGTGCATGCGAAGAACCTTCTTTTCTGACAGTTGATCAGAACTCTTGATGCACTTGAAATGGATTGTTTTGACATTTATATGATATTGGTAGAAGTTGTAGAAGAAAATGGAATTCTTGAAAGTGTTTTTGGATGCTAAGCCCTGTCACTAAGGCAGTTCATAGAAACGTTAGTAAAGCAACACTGTGATAAAGTATGTCTCAGAAAGAATTTCATTTTACAGTTTTGAAGCTAAAGCTGACTTGCAACATACACATCTTTCTTTCATATCAATTTCAGCCCCCTTGCAGTGTGAATTTTGATTGACTGTCTCACTTCACATTAGGTAGCTTAAGGTCAACCATATAAAAAAAGATTATGCATATTTTGAAATGCCTATGCAGTGACCAAAGGCTTTGGGGGAGTAGATAAACATAAGATAGCTATGTATAATTTCAGTGAACGTTTCAAGAGAAATAGAAAATCATGGATTATCTGCACATATACTTTAGGTTCAAAATATTTTAAAAATTTATTGCACAGAGAAAACTAGCACATTAAGGAGAAGGGCTCAGATTGGACTTTTAACACACATGTGCATGGAATTTTCTTGTGGAGGAATCATTTAACTATATTATATTTCACTTGCAGGGTAAATGGGCACATTGCAAGAAGGTTTTTACCATTTAACCTTTCTAACTTTATTGTGTAAACTGGGCCTGAAGCCTCTGACACCAAGAATCAAAAATCCCCCATATATCCCAAATTTGCTGTTCCTAACAATACGCCACCCAAGTGTCAAACTGAAATTTTTGTGTAGTAGGGCCTGTCTGGTCCAGCTGCTCTTCTTTTGTCTACACAGCGTCCCTCATGAGAAAGGTTAGCATATGTGTCGCCCCCTGTTACCAGAGTGGCTCCCTAGACATCACTTCACCGTACCACATCAGCAAAAAAGCAGCCATCCCCCCCACAGCATTGAAACATGTTACTGTGGTAACACATGGCAATGCACTTCACATATGTGCATAATAGCCATGGCTTCCTAAATGCAGGTGTGGAACCTCCCTCAGGTAACTGTTCGGTTTTCTGCAATCCTGAGGAGATGAGCTTTCTCCCTGTGATACGGTGCTGCTTTGGAGTCTGTTGTGCTTAATGGAAAATACCTCAGCAGCTTTTATAGCATTCACATTATTTAAAAATGTTTTTTAAATGATTAAGAGTTAATTATTGTCTCGTAAGACCTTTTATTACAAAAACTTTTCTGCAAAAGTCTACTGAGAAGAAAGTGCTAAGAGACAAGCAAACTAGTCAGAACTGCAGTTATTTGGCAAGGCAGTAAAATGTTTAGCACCTTGAAAAGGCTGTAAAAATAGATGAAGGGAATGGTTGTGCATTTCCTACTTTATATTCTTATCTAATACTAACATTGAAGTACATTTAAAGGGCCTTCGATGACAGACAAAAAAAAAGGTTTTACCGCATAGCATACCGCTGAGTATTCTGCCAAACTACTTCAGAAAAGCTATTTTGTATGCCTTGATTTTATACACATTTTTTTCCAACCCAAAAATCTTTAGATTGTTCATGCATAACTAGCAACAAATTCTGGCATTTAGATAATAGGAAATTGGAAGGACAAGTGCACTTTGAAATCTTGATAGGACTCAAATGAGAGAGCTGGAGTTGGAGAGTGGAAGGCAGAATAACTGCTGAGACCATTTGATGATCCAGTATCTTTCCATTAAAAATTACGCTGTGAGGTGACTGGGTAAGATTTATGCTACCACTAGCCAGAAATCCTACATTGCAACAACACCTTATCTTATATACAGGGCAATATATTGGAGGGATACATAAGCCGGCTGGCTGAGGTGGCCTGGGAGACCCAGTGCCTGCAGGAGGAAGAAACCATTGCCCAAGGGAAGGAGAGGCTGCTGCTCTTGCTGCTGTGCTGCTGTTTTCTTTTTCTTTTTTTTACTTTTTTGTTGGTGTGTTGATGCAATTTGAGATGAATGGGTGCCTGATTATATGAATGTATGTCTGAGTGAGTGTGTATGTTTATATGCTGTATATATGGCTGTTTTTATACGTTTAATTGTTGTATATTTTAGTTGTATTATGTGCTTCGGAGAGAGTTTCATCCATCAGGCGGGGAGACTTGAGGGGGCCCCAGTTACCGTAGTGACGGGCAAAGGAAGGTATGGCGCTGTGAGAAGGACGTGCCAGGTAAGGGGAACGCGGTCCAGACATGTTGTGGCTGTGCCTTGTTCCGGTCCTTCCCACACCCGCAAGGTCGTTGGTAGTCCTATCAGCCAACTCTCAGATCTCCAGTTGCTGTTATTAAATGCCAGATCGGTATATAATAAAACCTCCCTCGTCCACGATTTGATTGTGGATGAGGCAGCCGATCTGGCATGTATAACCGAGACCTGGGTGGGTGAGCAGGGAGGAGTTGGTCTCTCTCAGCTCTGCCCATCGGGGTACTTGGTTCAGCATCATGGTAGATCTGAGGGTCGGGGAGGTGGGGTTGCTGTGGTCTATAAGAGTTCCATCTCACTCACCAAGCACCATGTCCATGCAGTTACTGGCCTGGAGTGTTTGCACCTTGTGTTGGGTCAGAGGGACAGGCTGGGAATCCTTTTGGTGTACCGCCCACCTTGCTGCCCAATGGCTTCCCTAACTGAGTTGGCGGAAGTGGTCTCGGATATATTGTTGAGGTCCCCCAGACTAATAGTACTGGGGGATTTCAACATTCATGCCGAGACCACTTTGTCTGGCGCGGCTCAGGACTTCATGGCTTTCATGACAGCCATGGGGCTGTCTCAATATGTTAGTGGTCCAACACATGTATCGGGGCACACTCTAGACCTTGTTTTTGCTACTGAGCATGGGGAAAGTGATCTGGATGTGGGGAGTTTTACAACACTCCCTTTGTCATGGACAGACCACTGCTTGCTGAAGTTTAGACTTTCAGTAACCTCTTCCCTCTGCAAGGGTGGGGGACCTATTAAAATGGTCCACCCCCGGAGACTAATGGATCCTGAAGGTTTTCAAAGGGCTCTGGGGGATTTTCCGGCTGATAGGACTGGCGCTCCTGCTGAAGCCCTGGTCGCTCTGTGGAATACGGAGATGACCCGGGCTGTAAACACGATCGCTCCTGCACGCCCTCTCCTGTGTAGAGCTCATACAGCTCCATGGTATACTCCGGAGCTGAGAGCAATGAAGCAAGATAGGAGGCGGCTTGAGCGGAAATGGAGACGAACTCCCGACGGATACAATTATGCGCTGGTTAGTGCTTCGACTAAGCTCTATGTAGGAGCAGTGAAGGCAGCTAAAAAACATCATTTTGCTGCCACTATTAAATCATCTCTTTGCCGCCCAGCAGAGCTCTTTCGAGTTGTCCGGGGGCTTCTCCATTCAAACCCTCCGGACACGGTGGAATCATCGGAGGCCCGCTGTAATCAGTTTGCCGATCACTTCCAGAATAAGATCTCATGTATCCGCCAGGACCTAGACTCTCAAGTTATAGCAGTAGATCCTAGTGAGATGTCCGGAGCACAGTCTTGTCCTGTTTTGTTGGATGAGCTTCAGTTGGTTCAACTCGAGGACGTGGACAAGGTGCTTGGAGAGGTACGTGCAACCACTTCGGTACTGGATCCTTGCCCCTCCTGGCTGATAAAAACTAGTAGGAATGGAACAGGTAGCTGGGCCAAGGAAGTGATAAATGCCTCTTTACGAGAGGGAGTGGTCCTGGGCTGTCTGAAAGAGGCAGTGGTGAGACCACTCCTGAAAAAGCCTTCCTTGGACCCAGACAATTTTAACAGCTACAGGCCAGTGGCGAATGTTCCATTCCTGGGCAAGGTCTTGGAACGGGTGGTTGCTGGCCAGCTCCAGGCGCTATTGGATGAAACTGATTATCTAGATCCATTTCAATCGGGTTTTAGGCCCGGTTTTGGCACCGAGACAGCCTTGGTCACCCTGTACGATGACCTATGTCGGGAAAGAGACAGAGGGAGTGTAACTCTGTTGATTCTCCTTGATCTCTCAGCGGCTTTTGATACCATCGACCATGGTATCCTTCTGGAGAGGCTCACGGAGTTGGGAGTTGGAGGTTTTGCTTGGCAGTGGTTCCGCTCCTACTTGGCGGGTCGTCTCCAGAAGGTAGTGCTTGGGGAACATTGCTCGACACCGCGGGGTCTCCAATATGGGGTCCCGCAGGGGTCAGTTTTGTCCCCCCTGCTTTTTAATATCTACATGAAGCCGTTGGGAGAGGTCATCAGGAGTTTTGGAGTGCGTTGTCATCAGTATGCTGATGACACGCAGCTCTACTTCTCCTTTTCACCTTCTTCAGGTGAGGCTGTCGATTTGCTGAACCGTTGCCTGGCCATGACAATGGACTGGATGAGAGTTAACAAACTGAAGCTCAATCCAGACAAGACTGAGATGCTGTTGGTGGACGGGTTCTCTGATTGGATGGTGGATATATACCCTGTCCTGGATGGGGTTACACTCCCCCTAAAGGAGCGGGTTCGTAGTCTGGGAGTCTTTTTAGACTCTTCCCTCTCACTTGAGGCTCAAGTAGCCTCGGTGGTTAGGAATGCGTTTTACCAACTTCGGTTGGTAGCCCAGCTACGTCCCTATTTGAGTAAAGAGGACCTTACATCAGTGGTACATGCTCTGGTAACCTCACGTTTGGATTACTGTAATGCGCTTTACGTAGGGCTACCTTTGAAGACAGTTCGGAAGCTACAACTAGTGCAAAATGCGGCGGCCAGATTGCTGACACGGACCAAGTGGTCCGAGCATATAACACCTGTTCTGGCCAGCTTGCACTGGTTGCCAATATGTTTCCGGGCTAGATTCAAAGTGTTGGTATTAACCTATAAAGCCTTATACGGTGCGGGACCACGATACCTTGCGGAACGCCTCTTCCGATATGAACCGGCCCGTGCACTACGTTCTGCTACGAAGGCCCTCCTCCGGGTTCCAACTCACAGGGAGGCCCGGAGGGTGATGACAAGATCTAGGGCCTTCTCAGTGGTGGCCCCCGAACTATGGAACAGTCTCCCCGAGGAAGTACGCCTGGCGCCGACTCTGCTCTCCTTCTGGCGCCAGGTCAAAACCTTCCTATTCTCTGAAGCATTTTAAGTTACACTGATTTACTTTTAAAAATGTTTATTGTATTGGATTGTTGATTGTATTTTAGTATTATTTTGTTATTCATTGTATTTTTATGCTATTTTATGTTCACCGCCCAGAGAGCTATTGCTAGTCGGGCGGTATATAAATTTAATAAATAAATAAATAATATGGCTGTGCTGATGTTAAGATTAGATTGTATTTAATTATGTTTTTAAAAAGATTGCTTTTTGTGTCTCTTAGTGTGTTTCTCCATTTATGAGCTGTCTAATCTATTGCAACCATTTTTTGTTTTGCATTCCAGGACACTATAACATCTAATTGACATAAAGCAGACCTTGTGACATAATTGGTTTAGCTTGCTTTTAAGGGGATTAAATCTGTTTTATGGTGGTCACAGAATAGTCAGAAACCTAGCCTTCGATGATATGCTAATAATGACCTTTGCAAGTCAGCCTTTTGTTTCCCCCCCCCTTAATGTCTGCATTAGCACTGCCAGTCTTGTCAACAGTGAACAGTGGAAGCTTAGTGAGTAATCTTGAAATCCCCATTTGTCAAGCAGCTATGTCTTTCACTACTTTTAGTTCTCTGCAGCAGTTTTTCAACTAAGACATGTTGTTAATTGGATGAAAAGGCACTATTACTGGTGAATTCTTTGCAAGAGTATCAAACTTTATTTTCTGAATTTCACCCTGAGCTACTAATTGGCATGAAAAAGTATCCTCACCTGGTTGTCCATTCTCTAACCTTTCAGCTGAACACATATCTGTTAAATAGACATGCACATTTCCATTCTACTACCAGAGGTACTCAACATGGCACTCTCCTGATATTTTGGACTCCCAATTCCCAACACGGTCAATGGTAAAGAATGATGGGAACTGGAGTTCCCAACATCTGGAGGGCACCACACTAGCTACCCCTGTGCTAGAGGAGCAAGCAGCCAACACTCAAATGTCTGAAAGTTGCTAAGCACCTTTCTAGGGACCTAGGCAGCTCTGTTACTAGAAGAGGCAGCATAGAATGAAACCTGAAGAGATAAACAGGCTTGGGGCCCAATGATACTTTAAGGAGTAAATATATCATGCACGAGGCTGAAAAGAGATGATTGTGTTCCAAGTTCTCAAGTCTCGGAGGTGGGGAGATAGCCTGTTCTGGACAGGGTTGCACTCCCTTTGAAGGAACAGGTCCATAGCTCAGGGGTTCTTCTGGATCCAACATTGTTACTGGAGGCTCAGGTGGCCTCGGTGACTAGGAATACTTATTTCCAGCTCTGGCTGGTTTGCAAGCTGTGACCCCTTTTGGACAGAGATGACTTGTCTGCTATAGTCCGTGCTCTGGCAACTTCCAAACTGGATTATTGCAACTTGGTGCATGTGGGGATAAAGATTTGAAGACCACTCAGAATCTTCAAGTGGTACAAAATGCAGCAGGCAGATTATTAGATGGAGTTCCATTTACAATTTACATAACCCCTTAAAAAAAAAAAGTCCTAAGAATGAAACAAGTCCCAAAATAACACAGTGAGGACTGAGTATGGTTAGTGGACATGGAATGCTGATTGGCTGTTGGTGTGTGTATGTGTGGAAATGTCTCTGTGGCAGGAAAGGGTAATGGAATAGAATAACCTGGCAAGATTGGCAGGCTGGAACAGAAGCACTCCACACTGCAACATTTTGTTGCAGGTTCCACTAGTTCTTGCTAAAACTTTTTATTCCCACCACTAACTCCTTTGATTAACCCCCTTCTTAGTCATTGTTATGTGTAAAAGAACAGAATGTATGTGTTCTCTGGCTACAGTTTGCTGGCAATGGAGATGGGGCCCATGCTTTCATCTATGAAGGAGACATACCATCAACCTGTTACCCCTACTTCTTAATTCTGTTGCAGGGAGAGCCAACAGCTAATCAGCAGTGGGGATGGTGGTAGGGAAAGCATTCTGTATATGTTCACAGGCATTCTGTTATTATGTAATTGTTATTTCTATTTAATAATTTCCTGTCTACCTGAACTTGAGCTAGTCACTTATCAATGTTCCTTAGCTTTCCTGATCTGTAAAATGGTACCAGTGTCCTCTAAATAGTGTAAATGCAGTATAGTGTATATATTTATATTATATGATTTGACTTGCTTTTAGCGTGTGGCTTGCCTTACTCCTTTTCACATCTGGAGCCATCAGCTTGCATGCACTTTTATCCCTCACTTTTTGCCTGTGGCATACTTTGAGAAAGGATTCTGTTGGTCCCACCATTGTCCACCAGGAAATGCTACTGGGCTGTCCAACTCCACCTTCCCCTCTCATGTACAGGAGTACACCCAGTTTCGATCTGTAAATAATCTAGTCTAAATACTGTTTCTACAGTGGCCAAACTGATCCTTCAGGGAAGCCATTAGGCTACGCATATCAAGTCCATTTAATATCATACATTGAAGATTTCATGGGGCAGGGTAAATCGTCTATCACCACCTTTGGCATTTTAATAGAACACCAGTTTTAATTTGACATGTCCAAAACAGCTAATCATTTGAGAAGTATTCTCATCAAAACAATGTAATGATTTGAGTAGTTAGGAAGAGCCAAAGATCCTGGTTAAAAGTCAGAAATGAATCCTTTTCCCCAGTAATTAGCTGCATGGCTTATTTTATTGCAAATGAAATCCTCTCTATTTTACTTTCAGACAGCTTCTTTGATCAATATGCCATTGATGTGACACACTTTCTAGATGCTTGCCTTCAAGCGATAGACAAGCATATTTGCTTCTGATGCAATGAAAACGTTTACAATCATTCATTGAGTTGCAGCAAGCCCCTGTTGCAGAATGCTGTCCACTGCTATTGTGGGAGAGTTTGTAATCCATTTTGGTATATATTCCTTCTTGTACACTTAATAAAAAGAGTCTGCAGCATCTTATCATAATGCTACTATTGCCAGGGGCAACTGCTGGTTCTTCCTTTTTCTTTGTCATCTGAGAAAGAGGCATGTGGAATTGCATGCTTTAGATTTGGAGCTGCAATAAATTCACAGGTCTGGCCCAGCACTTCACCACTGCTAACTCTCTGCTGTGCCTGACAGTTGCTTGCTGCCTGCTCAAACACATTTTGCAGTACAACAGTAGCCCCAGTGCCAGTGTATATCACATGCACAGAGTGCTGGATGGCCTGCCTATCTGCATCTCTGCCTGTTCAGTGATCACTGAGCCAGGGGATTTTCCCAATGGTGCAGTCTGTGACACACTGGGAAAAAGGTGACTAGGCATGACTGCAGCCAGCCCAGGATAGCTACAAGCAAGCATTGTCACTGCTGGGGTACTGGCTTAGAAGGATGAGAAAGATTGGGGTGGGGCAGGTTCAAGAAGAATGCCTGGGGAAGTAATGCGACCACCACCCAGCATCTGTCACATGAGGTGACTGATTCACTCTACCTAATAGTAGCAACAGTGCTGGAAGTATACATACATTCACTTCTTGATTCCTTTCAGAAGCAGTACAGGGTATAACTGCCCCATGCCTAGGACTTCATCCCAGAGACATTTGCACCAGTGCATCCATGCAGCCACAGTACAATACAACCAGAGCTAACAATATTTTTTTTCTGTAACTGTCACTGTGTTGCTTTATAGTTCTCCAGGAAGCATGTCCCCGCTATTCCCAGATCATAATAGGCAGCAGCTCATTTAAATTTCTCAGTTCCTTCCCAGAACATGTTAGTGGAGCATACAGTAGTGTTAGCAGCAGGCAGTGACATCTAGAGGACCCTTTTAGAAGAAGCTTCTATCTCCCTTGCCCTGAGATGGGTTTGAGATTGCTGCCCAGGTTGTCTCATTGGTAGTTCTCATCCTGGTTTAACTGATCAACTGTGCATCATGTTGACACATGCAGAGGCACAGATTTGGCAGTGATGATGATGATTAATATTATTGCATATATATGATGATTAATATTATTGCATAGCATCTCAGTGGAAATCCTGAGTGTTCAAAGCACTTCACATGTATCTTAGGTGATAATCAAGATTATGAATTTATTTCTCAGGACAGATGTTAAAATACTGTAACAAAGCTAAGAAAATTCTGTCATCACCATTTACTATCAGTAGTCATATCACTGTTTTGATTCTGTATTCATTTGAGCTTCGCATAGAAATGTTGCAGACTTGCTTTATCTCTTGAATTTGTTGGTCTTTTGGCCCTTATGTACGTATCCATAGATGTTACTACCAACTAAGAATAGCAATACATGCATCTGCTGAAGTGAACTGAAGTCCACAAAAGCTTCCATAACATTTGATAGTCTCTTTGTTTCTGCTGCAATAGACCGACCTGGCCACAAAGACTTCTCATAACCCTTATAACAACCTGGTAAGGTGGGTCAATAATGTCATCACCATATTATGGGTAGTGAGATGAGGATAAAAAAGAAAGGCTTGCCTAAGGCCATCTGGCAACTTCATGGCAGAGAAGGGGTTTGAACCAGAGGCTTCCTGATTCATAGATCGATCTTTGTCACTATACTAGATAACTAAGAGCACAAGCCTGTGCCTACTCAGATGTAATTTAATTCAGTGAGGCTTAATCTCAGATAAGTGTGTATATGTTCATATATCTAGGAAAGAGCCGCACATAAACTTAAGTTAACTTTCTTCCAAGTAATCATGCATAGAACTGGGCTGCATAAGCAATAACTAGTTGAGTACTTGTACATATATGTTTGCACCTGCAGTCTTGCATACCACTAGAAGCAATGTACTTTCCTAGCAAACAGTTTGGCTGCATTTTTAATTACACTGCTGATAAATCTCTATATTTGAGCATTATGTTACTTTAAGATCCACTTGAGCATTACCTCTTCCTGCTGCTGTGTACATGGTTGTCTACTACAATTTAAATTATCTAATCTAATTTACTCAGCCTGTCAATGCTCCCAAGAAAGCATAAGTTGCCAGGATAGGCTTTGTTTAACTATGCAATTTTATTTTGAAGCCATAGCTCTGGGAGAGGCAGTGAAGCCTATAGGTTTCATACACCAGTGAAAAGTTGTCCTAATTTTATCAAGGATAGCCGCCTGAGAACAACTCATTGCAATCTGGAAGGGATAATCAGTCATCCATCCCACTTGAGAGTTGTGAGCCTCTCCATCAACTTTTTTTTAATTTAGAAAGACAATAACACAATTATATGTGCATTTTAAAGTGTCAAGGCCAATCAATTATCCTCTATGCTAAGTTTACCAATAAAAACAAGTTGTCCCTTCTGAATAATATAAACATGATTAAATTTACAAAGGTGAAAATGTCTGAGGCTGACATTTTTTCCTGTAACCAATACTCCTGTGCAGTATACAAGTCACCCCAAAAAGACCCATTCCAGTGTCTCAACTTGCATACAGTAGTAAAAGATTGAGTGCAAGTTAAGTTTACCTGTATAAGCTAATTTGTAGAAAACTGTAAGCACAAATTACTAATTCCTAAATTACTTTGTCCAAAGTACTGAAATAATTAGTTTGAGCAGAGTCTATTTAGATTAGTTTAATATAACTTAATGAGACTGAGCTATCCTAAACATAATTACTGCATATGCTTTTCAATATGTATTTACTTGGGAGCATAGGACTTGGTGGAATGTAGTACTTGTTTATAAAACCAACAATGATGTGATGCAGCTGGTGGCAAGAGAGGCTACCATCTACATTCAATCGACAAAAAAGGATAGGAATGCATGGAGAAGTGGAAAAGTCCTTTGTAATGAAAGCTCCAAACCCTGTCCCCCTTTTTTCCTGCCCAAAGCCTTGGTCAACCATAGACCCCAAAGCAAGCAAGCAATATTCATCATTTTGCATGATTCCACTTAGAGTATCCGGGAGGAAAGGAAATATCTTGAGCCAGTTCTGCTCTGTATGTATGTTCTGAATCTGACACAGATTCCAGAATTCTGATTGGATCCTTGGGTTCTCTCTACCCCCACTCCCAAAAGAAAATCCTCATAAAACTGGCTAGGTTTTGAACATGATCTGTCTTTGTCTCTGTTTGCCTTTGACTGAAGCTGTGCATGATTGGGACCTGAGGTCCTCCCTCATTGACGGAGGCTCTATTAAACTCAGTGGAAATATTACCTAGCTGATTTCACTTTTTTATTTTTAATGTAACCTATCTTTTCCCACTTGCTGTTACTCTTGACTCATTTAATTTCTCAATTTGGAACCTGGAGTTGAGTCGCAAGGAGCGTACTCATGCAAGTGTTCTATCTGACAAAAGAGGTACTCCGGAACTGAGCCATCAATGTCGCTGGGATCTGCAGGGCAGGTGGGGAGGTATAGCTTTCCATGGATTAGCAGTTTAAATCCAAAGTTAAGTATAACAAATTAATACAAAAGTATAGCCAGTTAAGTGGTATTTGACTCTCACTACTATTGAACACAGTGGGACTTATTTCTGAGTAAACATACATAAGATTGTACTGTCCAGTATGGCTAAAATGGAAGCTCTTTTCAAATTTCTTCTGCTTTAGGTGTTTGTTGTTTCCTGTAAATGTCTTCAGGTTATGTCAAAAAATAAAAATAAAAATGAATCTAGTTGGCTTATTTTTTGGAGTTTCTTTAGTATATTCTTTCTTGAAAAAATATTTGCCCTCCAGCAGAAATCCTGAAAGCAGCTTGTAGCTCTCTCAAAAAGATTTTCTGGGGTGTCTGGTGACAACAGAAAAGAGAGTGTGGGGACAGCAAAGGGCATGTTAATAGGACTTCTCTGATAAGACCTGGCATTTCTATTGGCTTTTTCTATAGTTGCTCAATTTCACAATATCTGAATTGACTGAAATTGCTTATCTGTTTAAAATACGATGAGTTTAGGGAGCTATAGCTAGAGTAGCATTTGTTATTTAGTTTAGCGTAGAAGGTAACAAATTTACAATTTTATCATCAGGCTGAAGGAAGAATACTAGGTCCAAGCCCCTCAGGTCTTGCACCATTTGGAGTCCAGCCCCTCCAGCTTTCCACAACCCTTATCACAAATATAAAGCATCCATCAGTGTGAGTGAGGCTAGCTGCCTGGAAAATTGCATGATGCATCCCATGTTAATGTAAGATATGTACATGTGGCCAAAAAAGTAAAGTGTTCTTTTTAGAAAGGTTTGATCTGAGCATGCCTAGGGCCTGTGCTTTCAGGGTGTGGTTCCAAGATGGATTCCAAACTGAGTACTGTGAAAAACAGAGCTTGGAAAAGTTACTTTTTTTAACTACAACTCCCATCAGCCCCAGCCAGCATGGCCACTGGATTGGGCTGATGGGAGTTGTAGTTCAAAAAAGTAACTTTTCCAAGCTCTGGTGAAAAGAACCTGAGAAATAAACCCAGTTTTTGTTTGCATCTTACTGGTGTAGCTACATATATTATACTGGCGACAAAGGTAAACTGGATGCATTGGTCTCCTTGGATTTCTTCATACATTGTGAGTAGCAGTGTGATAGGAAAATGGCTGTTTATGGACTTATGAAGGCATTTGATGCTGATCAGGAGGACTGGGTGTAGTATACAGGGAGACTGGCCCAGTACTTCATTGCTAATAATATAAATGATGATAGCAAGAAGCATGCTATTTTGCTGAGTGTTTGTGGAGGAAAGACATACGGACTGATTAGGAGTTTGATAGCTCCTGAAAAACCCAGTGCCAAATCCTATGAGGACTTGATTGGGATTGTCTCAAATCACCACAACCCCAAGCCATCTGAAATTGTGCAGCTATTTAAGTTCAACAGTTTTTCATGCTCTCCTGGGATGTCTGTGGCAGTTTATGTAGCAGAACTGTGTCACCTGTCAAAGAACTGTGGGTTTGGAGACACCTTGAATGCCATGCTGACGGACCAGCTGGCCTGTGGTATCAATGGTGAGAGGATTCAGAAGCACTTATTGGCAGAGTCCAGTTTAGATTTTTAAAAAGCCCTGGAAATTGCACAAAGCATGGAGGTTGCAGCTCAGCACGGTTTAGATTTACAGGGGGTCTTTCAACATCCAAGTGATGCCCAGACACTTACTGTCACCATGCAAAATTATCCAGTACCACATTGGCTAAAAATGACTGTCCATGTGAAGAGAGGAATCCTTACATGGTGCAACTCCCTGTTTTCGCTGTGGAGGGAAACGTGATGGCCACCCATGCCCCCACAGGAGTAGTGAGTGCTGGGTTTGCTTGAAACAAGGCCATCTAGCCAAAATGTGCAATAGAAAAAGGGCACAGACAAAGGGGAAGGAAGGTAGCAAGAAGCAGACACACCAGATGGCAAATACAGGGGAGCATAAGGGCACAGATGAGCAACATTGTTAGAAAAGGCTATAAAGAAAAACCACTGCAGGTGGATGCTATTGTTAATGGGAAAAGCATAACCATGGAAGTAGACACAGGAGTGTCTGTGTCTATAATTAGTGAAGCCACTTATAACTGTTTGTGGCCAAAGAATAAGGGGTCAGAGTTCAGACCACTGAAAATGATGATACTCGCATATACTGATCAAGAAGTCCCAATGAGAGGCAGTATTAATGTAGAAGTGACATATGCAGAAGAGTATTTTCAATTGTCCTTAGTTGTGATAAAAGGAAGAGGCCCTAGTTTTATGGGCTGGGACTGGATAAGACAGCTGAACCTCAGCTGGGCACGGGCCAACAAAATTAGCTCACTTGGGACAGAAGCAATTATTTCAAAACATAACGAGCTCTTCAGACATAGGTTGGGTACTCTAAATGGGGTAAATGGTAAGATTTTTGTGGATCCATATGCTAAACCACTTTTTTAAAGCCCTGCCAGTACCATATGCTATGTGTCACAAAGTAGAGCAAGAATTAGATCAGTTCTCTGAGTGGGCTTCTCCACTGTCCCTGTATTGAAGCCAGATGGTACTGTAAAGATTTGTGGAGACTATAAAGTCACTGTGAACCGTGTAGCACAGCTGGACACATACCCCATTCCTAGAATTGAGATCTATATGCCATCCTGGCTGGAGGAAAATCTTTCACAAAAATTGACTTAAGTGATGCGTACCTTCAGATTCCTCTTGAAGAAAGTTCAAAACAGTATGTAATAAATACTCATAAAGGACTGTTTTGTTACAATCGGCTCCCTTTTGGCATTTCTGTTGCCCCTGGAATCTTTCAAAGGGCTATGGACAATTTGTTCCAGGGTATGCTGCATGTCTGTGTGTATCTTGATGATATTCTGATTACAGGAACAACAGAGGCAGCACATTTGCAGAAACTAGACCAAGTACTGTCAAAGCTGTCATTTGCAGGCATGTGTCTCAAGAAAGAAAAGTACATTTTTCAGGCCCCAGAAGTTGTGTATCTGGGACACAAAATTAATGCAGCTGGCACACACCCTGTGGAAGAGAAGGTATGTGCCATTACTGAAGCACATGCACCAAAGTCAGTTTCAGAACTGAAGTCCTTTTCGGGGTTGTTAAACTATTATGGCAAATTCTTACACAATTTGGCAACAGTATTGGCACCATTACATAGACTTTTATGAAAAGGGATAAGATTCCATTGGGGTTAAGAGCAGGCAAGAGCTTTTGCAGCAGCAAAAAACTTGTTGAAGTCATCCACGCTCCTTATTCATTATAGCAGTCATAAAGAACTTCTCTTGTCTTGTGATGCTTCTCCATATGGAGTGGGAGCAGTGTTAGCCCACCAAATGTCTGATGGATCAGAGTGTCCCTTTAGTTATGCATCAAGATCCCCAGCCCCAGCAGAAAAAAACTACTCACAGCTAAAACGTGAAGGGTTAGCAGTGGTTTTTGCAGTAAAGAAATTCCATTCATTTCTATATGGCAAATGTTTTGTCATACAATCAGATCATAAGCCCCTTCAGGGTCTGCTGGAAGAGAACAAGCCAGGACCCCCAATGGCATCTGCTAGAATCCAGAGATGGACCTTGATGTTGTCTACACATAACTACAAATTTGTATATAAACCAGGTCAAGCCCTGAGATTGCCCAAAGTCAGTACCTCAGCCTATTGAAACCATTCTTCTAATTGAATTGATGTCCACATCCTTGATAGATGCAGCAAAGATTAAATGAGAGACATACCAAGATCCCCTGTTATCTAGAGTGCAAAGAATGGTCACAAATGGATGGACTGAGGGGGGAAACACAGATTTACAACCTTACTATCGTCATAGGGAATCTTTGAGTATCCAGGATGGATGTTTATTATTGGGGTCTTGGACAGTAGTACCACCAGGGAATCAGTCTGCTATGCTAAAATTGTTGCATGAAGCACATCCTGGCATTGTATGGATGAAGGGATTAGCACGTAGTTATGTGTGATGGCCTGGAATAGACCAGCAGATTGAGACAGTGATGCGACAGTGTGGAACATGTCAATCTAGCCGCCATGCTCCTCCAAAAGTACCCTTACATCCATGGGAATGGCCACAATGACCCTGGGCAAGACTTCACGTTGATTATGCTGGTCCATTCATGGGAAAAATGTTCTTAATAATAACAGATACACATTCCAAATGGTTTGAAGTTCACATCATGTCATCCACTACTTTTGAAGCAACAGTGGATAAACTCTGCCTGTCTTTTTCTACTTTTGGATTGCCGGAAGTAGTGGTAAGTGATAATGGGCCACAATTTACAGGTGTAATTTTCCAAGAATTTTTGGAGAAAAACCACATCAAGCATGTAAGAATTGCTCCACATCACCCATCTTCCAATGGCCTAGCAGAAAGAACTGTGCAGACCTTGAAAGACAGACTAAAAAAAAAGTGACATGTGGCACCTTAGAGAGTAAATTAGCCAGATTCCTTTTCTAGTATCATGCTATACCACATTCCACCATAGGAAAATCACCAGCAGAACTACTAATGGGTAGGAAATTGCGTACACACCTGGACATCCTACACCTTGAGGAGGCTATTAAGGTGTGTGAGAAGCAGGAAGCACAACAATTCTACTATGACTTTAAAAAGCATCAACAACCCTAACAGTGGGCAACTCTTAATTTTGGGACTGGACCTTGTTGGCTGGCAGGTTGACAGGCAGGGCTCCTCACATGGGTGGTGGAATTACCAGATGGGAGGCATATTCGGTGACACCAAAATCAAGTGCATTTATACCATGGAGAAGAGTTTCCTGCAGAGGGTCCACAGACTGAAGTAGAAGAGCAAATCTATGTGGAACCATTACACTGCCCACTTGATACAGCCAGAGAAAATTGGCAGGCCCACAATTTCTGCATCCGATCCTAACACTGCTGAGATAGAACATCCAGTGACAGTGGTGGACAAGCCAGGAATACCCACAGTTGCACTATGCTGTTCAAAAAGAATTCCTAAGCCCAGGGAGAGGCTGAATTTATAAACAGAAGGGATGTTGTTAAGACCAATGTATCTGGTGTTGAGTAATATTGGTAGATTGTATGTTGATAGTATAAACTAAAGGGGGAGGAGTGTAAAATATGTTCATGTGGTTGTCTCCTAGTGGCCCAAAAGGTAAAGTGTTCTTTTTAGAAAGGTTGGATCTGAACATGCCTGAGGCCTGTGCTTTCAGGGTGAGGTTCCAAGATGGATTCCAAACTGAAAATAACCTAAGAAACAGTTATTGTAGCCTACCTATATTATAATTAATCACTTCATAAATTGACTAATCTGTTCTTCTTAAATCTAGCTAAAAACTGATTACCACAAACATAAACTAGGGTCATCACATCCTGTTCATTTTGAAGTAAAAATAAAAGTAAAATTAGCTTATGTCTACCTACCATCATTCCTAGGGATTAATGGCAGAAACATTTAAGGTATACACTTCACAAGAGAGCAATAGTAACAGATGCATTTTTCTTCTCTGGTTCTGGAAATATCCCTCTCAGAACAACTTTTAAAAATTGGTTCTAGAAGATATGAGTGTAGTGTATGCAGAATGAGATCTATGTGTACTGTATACAGAAGAGATCCATATAAGCAATTTTCCTCTTAAGATACACTTGGTGTGTACCTGAATGTTTAGGCCACATTACTAATGAAGTAATATTTACTGAATCTGCATTCTGTTGTATGAAAGCAGAGGATTTTACATTAAAATGGCATAGATTGATAGAGATAATTTTATACTTCAGGCCAGAGGAGGAGTGAGGGGGAAGGTCACTGTGTGGGGGGGGAGGAGGGGGCCGGCTGACCATCCATCCGTCCGTCCGTCCCGTCCCATCCCATCCCATCCTTCTACCCTATAATAGGGTGGCTTACAATAAAGTTGAATATGTACATAATAAACAATTGTACACAATAAAGATCACAAAAACATTAAAATAAATTTAAATACATAAAATGCAATATTTACACATACATACATATATGTATAAGTAGTGGTACTGAAGGGACTACAGAAGTAAAAATTAATATAGAAGGCATAAAATCAGTGTCAGGCTCTACCCTCAGTCCCTCCCAAAGGCTCTCCAGAGCAAGATCATTTTCAGAAGTCTCCAGAAAACCATCAGGGAGGAAGCAGAGTGGGCTTCTTTGGGTAGAGTATTCCAAAGCTTGGGGGCCACAGCTGAAAAGGCTGTCTCCTGTGTGCCTGTCAGTCGAACATCTTTCATTCCAGGCACACAGAGGAGACTAGAGCCAGATGATCTTAAATCCCAGGCAAGTACATATGGGAGTAAGTGGTTCCTCAGGCACATTGGTCCAAGGCCGTTTAGGGCTTTAAAGGTCAGAACCAGCACTTTCAATTGGGCCCGGAAACAAATTGGGAGCCAGTAGAGTTGATAAAGCACAGGGGTGATACACTCCCTGAGCCATGCTCCAGTTCACATTCTGGCTGCTGCATTTTGAACCAACTGTAATTTCCAAGCCATTTTCAAAGGCAGCCCCACATAGAGTGTGTTATAGTAATCAAGCCTTTATGTCACCAATGCATGTGTCACTGTGGCCAAGTCAACTGCTTCCAAGAATGGATGCAGCTGGTAGACCAGTTTGAGCGGGCCAAAAGCACTCCTGGTTACCATAGCCACCTGATGTTCAAGAAGCAGGGCAGGATCTAGGAGTACTCCCAAACTGCAGACCTGCCCCTTCAAGGGGAGTGCAACCCCATCCAGAATAGGTTGCAACCTTATCCCCTTGACCAGCAACACTTCCATCTTGTCTGGATTAAGTTTCAGTTTGTTAGCCCACATCCAGCCCTTAACAGTCTCCAGGCACCGGTTTAGGATGAGCACTCCCTCCCTGCGATCAGGTGGTAGGGAGAAATAGAGTTGAATGTCATCAGCATATTGATGACCTCTCCCAGCAGTTTCATATAAATGTTAAAGAGCATGGGAGACAGAATGGAACCCTGTGGTACCCCATAGGCCAATGGCCAGGGAGTCGAGCAGTAGTCTCCCAAGCACCACTTTCTGGGTCCTTTCCATCAGGTAGGACTGGAGCCACTGTAAAACAGTGCCTCCCAATCCCATCCCAGCTAGATGTCCCAGAAGGATACCATGGTCGATCATATTGAAGGCTGCCAAGAGGTCCAGAAGTACCAACAGGGATGCACTCCTCCTGTCTGATGCCTGGCATAGGTCATCAAGCAGGGCGACCAAGGCAGTCTCTGCCCCATGACTAGACCTGAAGACTGATTGAAAAGGATCTAGATAGTCCAATTCATCCAGGAAAGCTTGGAGCTGAGCAGCCACTACCGTCTCAATCACTTTGCCCAAAAAGGAGAGATTAGAGACTGGGCAGAAGTTGTTAAGATCTGCAGGGTCTAACAAAGGCTTCTTTAACAAAGGACTTATCACAGCCTCCTTCAACAATGTTGGCATAGACTCTTCCCATAGGGAGGTGTTAATTAAATATGCCAACCAGACAACCATTCCCATTCTGGTTAATTTGATTTACCAGGATAGGCAAGGATCAAGAGAACAAGTAGCGGCCCTTGATTCTCCCAGAATCCTATCCACATCCTCAAGCTTTACAAGCTGAAAAGTATCCATAGAAAATGACCAGAGCAAGCTTCGGGGACATTTGGCACAACTGTAGTTAATGAGGAGTCCAAGTCAGCCCGAATGTGAGCAATTTATTTCTGTGAAGTGCCTCGCAAACATGTCACAATGAGTGACTGAGGGTTCAAAGTCTAATATAGGGGCAGAGTCCAAAAGACCCCGAAGCACCTGGAAAAGCATCGCCGACGACACTGGGTAGATGCAATGGTGGCAGAGTAGTGAACTTTCTTCACTGCCATCACTGCCACATGATAGGCTTGAAAATGTGCTCTAGCCTGTGTTCAGTCGGAAGCAGATTTAGTTTTTCTCCATCGTCGTTCTAGCCATCATCCCTGCCGTTTCATCAGGCCCAAGGTTTGAGTAAACCAAGGTTGGCTGCTGATGGACGCTGGGTGAGTCTTTACTGAGCTCTCCTTTCGACCAAGCTAATAACAATATCTATTAGCTCATATGAGTAAACCAAGGTGTATTACGGGCCTTCCCTAGTGAGAGAGGGGGCTTTGGAGCAATAGTGTCCACCGCCTGGGTCACCTCTGTATTCCAGAGATTGACCAAGGCTTCAGCAGTATCACCAGCCATGCTTGGAATATCCCCCAGAGCATTCAGGAAACCATCCAGATCCATGAGTCTCTGGGGGCGAACCATCTTTATTGGCCCTTCACCCCTGCGAAGATTAGCGGGGGGCACAAAGTCTAAACCTTGGCAGGTGGTGATCTGTCCATGACAATGGAGTTACTAAGACTCCCTCCACCCTCAGATCACCCTCTTCCTGTCCCGAACAAAACACAAAATCAAGTGTGTGTCCTGCCACATGCGTTGGTCAAGATGATATTAGAGACAGTCCCGTGGTTGTCACGGCAGCCATGAAGTCCTGAGCCAGACCTGTGAGTCTAACCTTGGCATGTATGTTGAAGTCACCCAGGACAATTAGCCTTGGGAACTCCAACACCAACATTGAGACCAGCTCCACCAGCTCAGGGAGGGAGACTATTGGGCAGCAGAGTAGGCGGTACACCAACAGAATCCCCACTCTGTCTCTCTGACCCAACAATATTAGGGACAGGGTACCTGACAGGGGAGATTCCCTGCCGACAATTGTGACCCAACCTCCCCATCCCCAGGATCTAGGCTGCGGGAGTGCCACAAAACCTGCTGGGCAGAGCTGGGAGAGACCTACTCTGCCTTGGTCATTTAGCCAGGTTTCGGTAATACAAGCAAGGTCAGCAGATTCATCCAGAATTAAGTCCTGAATGAAAGTGGTTTTATTAGTCACTGACCTTGCATTCATCAGCAGGACAGTAAGATCCAGGGAGTACCCAGCATAGCTACCAGTGTCCCAAGGGTTGGAAGGAGGACCAGAAGGGATGCAAGCATGATAATGTCTTATATCCCTTCCCCTGTAACGGCCAGTCTGCCTCCCACTGCTATTACATCCCCTGCCCAATATTACCTCAGTGGCAGGCCCCGACTAGTCCTACTCCGACACGTTAAAAGAAGCCTGATACGGAATATATACATATTTTAAAAATTAAAACAAATGAATAGAGGTGGCTCTTATGAAGGGAGCTCTCTTCCCCACCCTCTGGCAGTTGTTCCCTCCCTCGTTAGCCCCAACTGGCTTCAACTGGCACCCAAGGCCTTGCAGGGAGTAGTAGTTGACACCTGAGGAAGCCTGCAGATGGAGTTTTGCAGGAGGCCACAGACTATAAGACTGACACTGTCAATACACTGTTCCTCTTTACAATGGTGTAAATTTCTATTCGTTTCATTGTTCCCCACTTTGCTAGGCATGCAGCAATGTTATGGCACAGCTATAATACTTATATATTCTCAAAAGTCATGTGGCCAAAAATATTCTGAATGTGTCATGCTGTGTCCCATTAATTTCAGTATGATTACACTCACAATGTGTAAAATTTCATATTCTTTTGAAAATGCTACATGTGAAAGATTGCCCCGAGTTGGCAAGGCTCATTTAACACAAAATTGAGTCTACAGTGTCATTGGCCCAGTTTTCTGGAATGCTCTGCCAACAGAGATTCTGCAGGCACCTTTTGTTTTAAGCACACGCTGAAAACCTTTCTGTTCCGCCAGGCTTGTGCAGACAATTAAGAAGTCTTTTTGCAAAGCTGACCTTTGTTTTTATAGTATTTTTAATGTTTTCATTGTGTGGTGGTGGTGGTTGTTTTAACTTCTTGTAATCCAGTTTGATGTTTTTAACGAAATAGTGGTATACAACTATTAAAAAAATGAAACTGTGTATAGGGTTGTATTTAACTATATCATACTCAAAGTAGACATTGAATACCACCCATAATTTCTGTACTTCCATTATGTTGAAAAATACATAACTTTTTAGCTTTGCACAGAAAGAAGGGGCATTGAGAGAGTTTGCTTCTTGAGCAAGAATGAAATACCGCCTTACCTAAACAGCATGTTTGATCAGCATCAGCTGATTGCACCCCCAAGTAGGGATCTCCAAGTTAAATATATTGATAAGAATAAGAAAACTTACGCGATCAAAGAAGCCCATTAGAAACATTGCATTGCCCTAGCACAGGCCTTTGAAAAGTGAACAGGAAAAGGAAAAACAAAACATTGCACTATGCAGAATTGTTTGAATATGCTAGTATGTTTCTCAGTTCCAGTGCAGGAGCTTAGCCCATTGAACAGAGATGAATTGGGCCAAGGCTCCGCATGGAGCCTGGAAATCTATTTCAGTAGCAGTAGGGATGGATGAATTTGTCAATGTCGGTTTCTCATTTTTCCAATCTTCAGTTCAGTCCTCCACATTTCCACATCAGTTTCCAGGGTTTTTTCAAAGTCCTCATGAAAATTTTTCTGTGATTTAGTGTAAATTTGTACTAATATACATATTTGTGTATGTAGTTTTGCTTCATATACATGTTTTACAAAGAAATGTTAATTGATATAATGTATTTTATATATTGTTTTCACTAATATCTGTATTTTTATGCACACTTTCCCTGATCTACAGGTATGCTGTTTTATACATATTATTTGGCTGAAGAACTGTTTTGCAAAATTCGGAGAAGTGCAAATTTCAAAGGACGGCTGTGTTTCAGTTCGTGTATTGTTTTGGAAAATGTGAATTATGTAGGTTTGCCTTTAAATGCAAACTAGATCACACTTCCTCTCCGTCCCTAAGTAGCAGATAATATCACCACCACCAGGTATTTTTGAGTGGGTTATATAAAATGGTTGTGAAAGTTGAAGGCAGCTCTTACAACCAATCTCTCTTTTCCTCTCAGCTTCCTATAACCCACTCCAGAGTAGACATTGGGGAGAAATTAATTTTGTTTGCATTTTAGTGAGAAACTATCTAATTTTTAAACCAATATGCGAAACAAGTCTACTTTGAAATTTGCACTTATTTGAATTTAGTAATGCTGTTCCCCAGCTGTAAAATGTGGACAAAAGGTCACATATTAGGAGAAAGTGTGCATCTATTGCATCTGCAGAGTGCTGTCCCAGGAAGCTGTTCCAAGTGGTCCGAAGCCTGGTCGGTCCAGTCGCTCAGAAACCCTTGGAGCATTCTAAGGCTTCCTGTGACAAATTGGCAAGGCACTTTGCCGATAAAGTCGAACACCTGAAGAACTCGATTCCGTACGCTGTGGATACAGTAGAGGATCCAGAGTTGACCAGTTGCAATCCGGTTCAGTGGGATCGGTTCCGGCCTCTTCCTTCTGAGGATGTGGACAAGGTACTTTCAACGGTGAAGCCTACCACCTGTCTGACTGATCCTTGCCCATCATGGTTCCTTATGAACTGCAAGGAGAAATTGGGCGAAGGGATCAGGGCGGTGGTAAATGCATCCTTGAAGGAGGGTGTAATGCCACCGGCCCTCAAGGAGGCAATTATAAAACCCATCCTAAAAAAGTCCTCCTTGGATCCCCAAGTTTTGAACAACTTTTGCCCCATTTCGAACTTGCCATTTTTGGGCAAGATCATTGAGCGAGTGGTGGCTAACCAGTTGTCAGCACACTTGGATGAAACGGATTATTTGGATCCATACCAATCGGGTTTCAGGACTGGACATAGTACTGAAACAGCCTTGGTCGCTCTGGTGGATGATATGAGGAGGGCATTAGACAGGGGAGAATTCACCTTTCTTGTCCTCCTGGATCTCTCAGCGGCTTTTGATACCGTCGACCACGGTATCCTGTTAGATCGCCTGGAGGGATTGGGAATAGGAGGCACTGTTTTACAGTGGTTCCGTTCCTTTCTCTCTGACAGGCATCAACAGGTAGCATTGGGGGATGAGGTTTCAGACCCTTGGCCCCTCACTTGTGGAGTGCCACAGGGTTCTATCCTCTCTCCCATGCTATTTAACATCTATGTAAAACCGCTGGGAGCCATCATCAGGAGTTTTGGGCTGCGGTGTCACCAATATGCTGATGACACGCAGCTCTTTCTCTCCTTTAAATCCTCACCGGAGTTGGCTGCAGAGACCTTGTCCAAGTGCCTGGAATCCGTGAGTGGGTGGATGGGAACTAACAGACTGAAGCTCAATCCTGATAAGACCGAGGTGCTACTTGTGGGTGACAGGGGAAAGTTGGGTGTTGTTGACCTGAGTCTTAATGGGGTAAGACTACCCCTGAAGGATCAGGTCCGCAGCCTCGGGGTTGTTCTTGATTCCAAGCTGTCCATGGAGGCTCAGATTTTGGCAGTGAGCCGGGCAGCTTGGTATCAACTACACCTCATACGGAGGTTGCAACCCTATCTCCCTATTCATCAGCTCCCACTGGTGGTACATGCCCTGGTCACCTCTCGATTAGACTACTGTAATGCGCTCTACATGGGGTTACCCTTGAAAATGGTCCGGAAACTACAACTGGTGCAGAATGTGGCGGCGCGGTTGCTTACAAACAGCCGCCGCTGTGATCACATTATGCCGGTGTTATTTCATCTACACTGGCTTCCAGTTGTTTTCCGGGCCCAATTCAAGGTGTTGGTGTTAACCTTTAAATCCCTATACGGTGTCGGCCCAGCTTACCTGAAGGAGCACCTCCAGTACCACCAATTAAGCCGCCCGACTAGATCAGCCACACAGGGCCTTCTCTCCGTCCCACCAACGAAAACAGCTAGGTTGGTGGGGACTAGAGAGAGGGCATTCTCAGTGGTGGCCCCCACTCTCTGGAACTCCCTCCCGTTCGATCTTCGCCATGCCTCTTCCCTGGATACATTTCGCCAAGCCTTAAAAACTTGGCTCTTTGGACAGGCCTTTGGGATCCCCGGGGTGGGCTAATTTCTTTATATTGTTTTAAAATTGTCTAGTGATGGCCCTAAACTGTTCTGTACTGCTGCTTTTTAAAATGATTCTTGTTGACTACACTGTATTTTATTATGTATTTACATTGTACTGTTGTATTTTAATGTGTACGTCGCCTAGAGTGGCTTCGGCCAGATAGGCGACACAAATATTAAATTTATTTATTTATTTATTTAAAAATGCATAAATTAATGAAAACAAGATAAAAATGCATGGTACTAGGGAAAATTGCTTGCAAAAATGTGTTTCAGTCCAAACTACAAAGAAGATGTGTATATTAGGAGAAATACACACTAAAATGCTGATGAATTTTCATGAGGATTTCTTTTAAAATAATGATGATAATAATGATAATAATTGCACATTGCTGCAGAAATGTGGAGAACTGAATTGAACATTGGAAAATGTGAAACTCCAGAGGGCTGAACAGTAGGATCTGTGTTGTCCAGAGGTCCAATGGTAGTGGGTATCACTGAAACTGGGCAGAGGGATCTTGCACCAGCCCCCTTCAGATATGGTTTCTAGGGGTACGGGGTGCTGCAGAGAGGACAAGAGCAAGATAAGTTACACAAGCTGCCTTCTGCTTGCACAACCATTGGATGCAATTCAGAACAATTAGAATATACTCTTTGCTCAACACTGAACCAACAACAACCTCTTCTACAGTTTGGATTAGACAGATTTTGAGGTCAGGAAGCCTGATTTCTAAGCAGGTTTGATAAATACATTGCAAATGTCCCTGTTTATCAGGAACAATACCTGCTTTCTGATAGCTGAAATCATTCTCCCTATTCTGGTGAGAAGTTTATATATATTGTATTCTTCTTGGCGATCACTCGTGACCGAGTAAGATTGTCTTCCAAAATATAGCCTTTAACAATGGATCCATCTGAAACTGTATCCACTGCCGATGTACCAGACCATGACTAGGGGCTTCTGGATTTCACAGTCCTGCCCCCATCGCCATTTGCCCATCGCCATGGGACTTTTGTTATGGAAGATGCCTGTGCGTGAATTTGTTTTATGTGGGGAGATCAGTGCACCACGATCAACACACAATCTTGACAGAAAAAGGCTTTGATCCAATGGCAGGGGAACCACGACGATTGGAAGTCCTTTATCTGCTGCAGCCTTCATCTGCCTTCACAGCCGTTGTAACATACACATTGTTATCCTCCGCCTGTTCTGCCGTTGAGGACTTTCTTGGATCGTTCTTTGTCTGGTTCCTCTCCCTTGACCTTACCGCCATGGGTGACCCTGCTGGGAGTACATGACTCCCAACAGCATCGCTCACATGGTTCATTGGAACACGCAAGCCCACTCACCACTACAAGGTGACGATCCAGCGAGCGGATATATTGTATACACATGCACTCGCTTTCATTCTGCCCTTGTCTGTCATAACTGCCTATCCATACACTTAATGTTGCTGAATGTATTTGGGTTGTGGCTCTTTATAGAAATAATAATAAAAGTGGTGTGTTTTCCAGAGTGTTCAAAGGTGTACAGCCCAACCCTGTGAATATTTACTCAGAATAAACTCAGTTCCTCTGAGTTTGGTGGAACTTTTTTCCAAGTGATTATGGACAGAAGAGATGTCATGGGCAGTTTATGAACCTGCCTGCTTCAGAAGCTAAAGCAGATCAGGCTATTACAGTGAATAAATGAATGCAATATATTGTGGGAGAAAAACATTTGGGTAAGGGAGCTTAGAGATTGATCATTTAGTGTCAGAATTGTATATTACAAGAACATCCCTATTTTCAGCTATAAAATGTTAAATAATATGTCGATCTTTTGAGAAATTTACTACTGAACTTGGAATATTATTTTGGCCACAGTCTACTTCTCATGTCTTCCCTGCCCCTTTTGTATAGTCAATGTGGCCCAGAAATGACGTTTCCAAGGGACATACATGATGCGTGGAACAAGGATGTCAATACTTCATAGTTCTTCTCTTGCAGTTCTTACAGTGGCACGGATCCCAACTTCAATGAGAGATGTTCCACTCATAGAATTAGATTTTACTGATTCTCCTTTCCTGTTCTAGATGCCTCCTCTTCCACACACACACCCCAAATAAATAATCTGTTTGTGATGGAACTAGTTGAAGTGTATCACAGAGGGCTGCAGCAGGAAGGGGAAATTCACAAAAACAAGTAGGAGTGCCTTTTCACTCACACATGATCCAACCCAGTGTATTTGCACGTATTCTCTGACCATAATTGAACATTATAGGGATATGTGACTGTTGCTAACCATTTGTCCCTAATGGTTAGTTAGGGCCTACCAGTTCTTGGTCTAGGTCCAAGATAGGCTGAAGTCAGGGTTCACTGCAGGCAGATGAAAGTCAAAGTGCAATAGACATGGTTACAGATGGGCTGGAGGTCAGGCATTATTTATCTATTTATTTTGATTTATATCCCGCCCTTCCCCCCAGCAGAAGCCCAGGGCAGCAAACAGAAGCGCTAAAAACACACCAAAACATCATAAAGACAGACCCTAAAATAACCAAAACAAAACGTTAAAAACATTTTTTTTTAAAAAAAGCTTTTAAAACATCTTTTTAAAAGGGTTAAAAAGCATTTTGTTTTTTTAAAAAAAATATTAAAAAAGAGACGCAGACTGGGATATGTCTCAACTTAAAAGGCTTGTTGAAAGAAGAAAGTCTTCAAAAGGCACCAAAAAGATAACAGAGATGACGCCTGCCTAATATTTAAAGGTAAAGGTAAAGGTGTCCCCGCACTTGTAGTGCGAGTCGTTTCCAACTCTTTGGGTGACATCTTGCGACGTTTACTAGGCAGACCGTATATATGGGGTGGGATTGCCAGTTCCTTCCCCGGCCTTTCTTTATCCCCCAGCATACGCCGGGTAGTCATTTTACTGACCACGGATGGATGGAAGGCTGAATGGACCTCGACCCCTTTTACCAGAGATTCGACTTCCTCCTTCCATTGGAATCGAACTCCTGATAAGATGGGATCTGCAGGAGGCCCTCACGTGCAGAGTGCAGTGATCAACTGAGTATATAAGGGTAAGATGGTCTTTCAGGTATCCTGGTCCCAAGCTGTATAGGGCTTTGTACACCAAAACTAGAACCTTGAACTTGGCCCCGTAGCAAATGGGCAGCCAGTGCAATTCTTTCAGCAGTGGGGTGACATGTTGGTGATACCCTGCCCCAGTGAGCAGTCTCGCTGCCACATTTTGCACCAGCTGCAGCTTTCCGAACAACCTCAAGGACAGCCCCACATAGAGTGCATTACAGTAATCCAACCTGGAAGTTACCAGTGCATGGACAACAGTGGTCAGGCTATCCCGGTCCAGAAGTGGCCGCAGCTGTCTTACCTGCTGAAGCTGGTAAAAAGCACTCCTAGCCATGGAGGTCACCTGGGCCTCTAGCCACAAAGATGGATCCAGGAGCACCCCCAGACTACGAACCTGCTCTTTAAGAGGGAGTACAATCCCATCCAAAACAGGCAGCTGACCAATTATCTGTACTCGCAAACCACCAACCCACAGTGCCTCCGTCTTGCTAGGATTCAGGCTCAATTTATTGACCCTCATCCAGCCCACTGCCGAATCCAGGCACCGGTCCAAGACTTGCAAGGACTCTCCCAATTCAGATGTTACAGAGAAATAGAGCTGGGCATCGTCTGCGTACTGCTGACACCTCACCCCAAGTCTCTTGATGACCACTCCCAAGGGCTTCATATAGATGTTAAACAGAATGGGGAACAAGATGGTAACAGCACAACTGTCAGGGAGCTGAAAGACAATCACCCAATGCTATTCTCTGAAAATGACCTTGGAGGTAGGATCGGAACCACTGTAAAACAGTGCCTCCAATACCCATCTCACCAAGTCAGTCCAGAAGGATACCATGATCAAGTTTCAGAAGAGGTCAGATCACCATCTCTTTCAAGGAGGCTGGAGCCACTCTCTCCTGCAATGATGTGTTGACCACACCCTGAATCCATTCAGTCAAACCTCCATGGCAAGCTTTAATAAGCCAAGAAGGGCAAGGGTCTATATCGATAGGCCTATAACAAAAGTCCACAAGTGAGGTTGCTGTGGTCTCTGAAACCAATTAATATGTTTGAGATTCATGCCAGGGTTACTAAATTAGCATGTCAGAACAAACATTAGGTGGTATACACTACTAGTCAGAGTAGACCCATTGAAATTAATGAATATGACTAACAGGTTCATTAATTTCAATGAGTCTAATCTGAATAGGATGTAGTTGAACACAATCCATTGTACCCAATGAAGTATAAGAATATTGGATGTATTATATTCCACACCCATACTGTTTTTAAAAACAAATGCACCCCCACTAATTTCTGATTAGTTTCTATGACACACACACACACACACACACACACAGAGAGAGAGAGAGAGAGAGGAAAAACATTTTGTTTCATTTCTTCCATTCATTTCTTATAGGATGGATTTTCCAAACTGACCACAGAAATTGAACTGCACTGCTGAGCACAGTGAAACATATTATTACCACCAGAGATGATTCTGTGGAAAGAGGAGGTCCTGGAGTGCTCTGAAAGTGACAGGACTTGAGAACTATGAAGTCTGAAGCATAAAGCAATTGAGAGCTTAGACTGGATATCATCTCCTTTTTAATTGCTTATACAATGTGGACACTTTAGCTGAAACGTAAGAAAGTAGTACAACACCTGAAAACACATTGTCATTTGGATGGCAAACTCAAAAGTTATAGGACTATCAGAACAGGCTAGGTGTCCATGGGTTTCCACTGTAGGCAATACAGAAGCAAAATGGGTAAGAAATGAAAATCAGACAAGACCATCATAAATGAAAAATGAAATGAAATTGGGTTGACAGAAACAAATGAAATGAGAAATGTTCAAATCCACTCTCCTATTTTATACATGGTATAATAACAACACACATGGCCTTTCCGGGTAAGAATATATTAGGCGTTAACAGGAAAATTTGTGGAGGGAGGCCCTGTATAGCCTTTTGAAGGGCTATTCATTCCCCACAACGGTGGAGGGATATTGGTGACTTTCAGGGGATGGATGAATTTTCAGAACTTTTGGGTGGGTCAGCTTCCTGTTAAAGTTAAAATAGTTATGGGTCGTCCTCCTTTTCAATAGAAAAGAAAAAGCTACACTGCTACTTGAAGGTAGCTTGAACACAGTCCAGCTGTGTTCCCCTTCTAATTTGGGACATAATGCCTTATGGAGTGCCACTGTTTCATTCCTAGGGGCATTCTTGCAGCAGGGGGAGATGGCTTCCCCACTGGCAAGACTGCTCACAGGGGCAGGGTATCACCAACATGTCACCCCACTGCTGAAAGAATTGTACTGGCTACCTATTAGCTACCAGGCTAAGTTCAAGGTTCTAGTTTTGGTGTACAAAGGCCTATACAGCTTGGGACCAGGATATCAGAAAGACCATCTTATCCCTTATATACCCAGTCGATCACTGTGCTCTGCAGGTGAGGGCCTCCAGCAGATATCTTATCAGGAGGTCCATTCTGCGCAACATAGGAAACGGACCTTTAGTGTAGTGGCACTGACATTTTGGAGTTCCCTTCCCTTAAATACTAGACAGGCACCATTTCTGTTATCTTTTCATTGCCTGCTGAAGACCTTCCTCTTTCAACAAGCCTTTTAAGTTGAGACCTTCTTTTTTAAGAAATAGATGTTTTTAAACCTTTTTTAAAAGATGTTTTAAACCTTTTTTAAAAGATGTTTTAAAAGCTGTTTTGTTTCAATATATTTTAAAGTCTGTTTTTATGATGTTTTAAAGTGTTTTATGCTTTTGTTTGCCACCCTGGGCTCCTACTGGGAGGAAGGGCAGGATAGAAATCAAATAATAAATAAATAATAAATACAATAAATTAATAAGACTTTCGTCTCTGGGTATTATTGAAGACAATTAACAGCATCCAGTAGTACTTATATACTGGTCCTATGAAACACCCAAGATAAGCTTAATGTCTTTACAGTGGTGGATAAGCATGGAAACATAATTTATCTCCAAATTTATTTGTTCTTGCTACCTTCTGCAGAGTGCTGCCATAGATAGTTTGACAGCATTTCCTTTTTGATTGCTCTTCCCTACTTAAGGGAAGACAATCCCATAATATTTATTTCCTTATAAAAATAAAGGTCATAGTCACACCTTAATCTTTTTCCTTTACAGTATGCAAATACATTTTTACTTCTGTGCAGACATAGACAAAAACAAAGAATTTGTGTCCTTTTTTGCTGAAGAGTTAGTAGAAACACTAATAATGTGTGATATTCTATTTGCACATCTGTTCAAATAACAGTAATTATCATTTTGATCAGATTCTAGAAGGCGAAATAATGCTTTTAGTATTCTTAGGGTTTTGTTATGAAGTCTTTATCTAGATATTTGTACGCTTCCCCCATCCCCTGCAAACACACTCTGCCCGATTCTGTTTTTGTCATATGGAGAGATAATGCAGGAAGCTTATGAATATGGATGTGATTTAACAAGTTCTTTGTTCGCTGTTCATTTGTTCTGAATTTACAGGCCTTTACTCTGCAGAAAAAGTTTCCAGGTTTCAGTATTGCAGAAAGTTCACATGCAGTTGAAAAGTCATAGGGACCAAAGGTAAAGAATGGCAAGCAGAGATAAATTTGCTAGGAAGGATAAGGGATGGATGTGTGATTAAGAGCTCTCTCTATTTTATTTATTTATTTTGTTTAAATGTTTATAAACCACACTTTCATAGAAAATATAACAAGGAGATGTACAACAAGAAAACATAATAATAATTAATAACACCAGTAAAAGCATCAATAGCACTTCAATAAAACTAGTTGGTCAAAATGTTTAAGTTCCAAAGGCCTGTCTAAACAGTACAGTTTTTTTTAAAAAAGGCATCTAGAAGAACACAAGGACAACTCCTGAAGGGCTTCTATTGCCACAGGGCAGGGCTTGCCACGCTAAAGGCTCAGTCCCTGGTGAAAGCTGACTGAACCTCAGGAGCATAGGGACCATCAAAAGAAGATCTCAGTGATTGAGATGGAACATAAGGAATCAGGCAGTCCTTAAGTCCCAGCCTGTCCAATACAGTCCCTCTCCAATATAGTATAAACACCTCCAATACATGTAATCATTCTAAAGGCTGTTTCACATATGTGTGAACATTTCTTGATGTCACATCATTCAATTCATTGATACGTAAGGATGATCAAATAGAGAACAAAATATGTGTAAGCATGTGATTGAGACATGCTTCTACCTGTTTCCTGACTGCCAGATGTGTATGTGAACCTACTCCACTGAAAAATGTTGCTTATTGTGAGTTCTGTGTGTAATGATAGCTGTGTTACGGCCCATTTGCACATGCAAGTGAGCACTTAACAATCCAGTAGTGAAGATGAAAGTGTTACTTGTAGTGGAATGTGTGGATCTCTCCTGTTGAAATATTTTGTGTTTGAGGGGAGGTAAAGTGACATGGAAGTTCTATCTCCAGTGTTTGACCTGTGATGGCTGTTTCACATAAGCAGGTCATCACACAGACAGTAGCCACTGAGTGATTTAATACATATGTATAGGAATTCATCTACATCCTCTCAACAGAGACCTTGCTTGTTTGCCCTGAAGTTCTTTCTACTTCACTTTTCTACAAGTTATGCAGGGCTTACAGTCTTAAAACAATAACATTTTGATGCAGCAAAACAGAATAAGGAAGTAAAACAGTAACAGATTTATGAACAGAGATTGCAAAAATGGATTCCAACATCAGATTAAAACAGACCTGTCAAAATCTCAAAAGTCCTGCTGGAATAAGTAGCTTCTTTCTTTAGCAGTCTTATACATGTCCATGTGGTTGCTAGCCCACAAAGCGTAATACTAGCCTGTCCTCTCAAATAAGACTGTGCTTACCATTTGAGGTCTATCAGTGGCCTGAAAGGAAAGAACCTAACCAATTATTACTTTCCTGCCTGGTTGCATGTACCTTGCCATAGGCAACCAGTTGTATGTCAGTGTTTCAGTCTGATCTACAGCCTAGTCAAGCATTGGTTGATTCAAACTGAAATGTGATATTTTGCCTTTTAACCATTGGTATTTTTCCTTCTTTGTGGCCAAGACTCAAGTGTATTACCATAACTGCCATGATGGGAAATTAGTGTGGGTTTTGCATGGCTACTATTTGTCACACGGGGAGCAGGTGCACTGTATCAGGTGGAGCTGTGGTGAAAATTTTCAGAAGACATTTTCATGAAGGTTTTTGAGCTTTGTCTTTCTTAACTCCTTTAGAAAAAGGAGGCATTGCAGAAACTAAATATCCATCATTTTATATGGTAGCAGCCACTATTTCCCCCTCCCTACTCCATCCTGAGACAATATTTGATCCAGGGCATTGTAGAGGATGCCAAAAATGGGGACAGGAAGCCACTGCGAATGATGAACCCCATCCCTTTGGGAAACTGTTGGAATATTTCTCTTTCACTCGGATAAATGTCATGCAATGGTTCCACCAATTTCTCTATCCCTAAATAGGGTGTAGCCTTTGAGAAGTGATTCACACATAGCTCTACTTGTGGGTACATTTGGGAAGCTGGAGAACACAGCTTTAGAGTGCAGCCCAACCCTGTTGACTGCAGTTTGATTGTGCCCCAAGTCTCTTGGAAAGAAAAATAATATTTTTAGAATCCACGAAAATGTCATTGAATAGTGATCCATTTTAGTCCACTTCTATTTCCTCACTTTTAACTTGCACCCTTGTCTTGCTTCAAGCATTTTGCTTTCTCTACTTTAATACATTTAGAATTCATGTATAAAGTCTATTAGAAGGAATGTGCTTGTCCTAGTAATAAAACAATTATGTTGACTGGAAAATCTATGAAGAAATGGCTTGTATCTCATGTTGGACATCTAATTAATTTTGCACACAACTGTCTGAGTTTGAGAGACCTGCTTTGGAGGGGGAAAATCAATCCCATTATGCTTACATGGTTCTGTGGGGGTGGGGAGAATGCTCTGAACATAAGGAGCATCACAAGCCCAGTCTTGATTCACTATTTATTCTATATCTTTATTATAATGAGGTTAATTGGTTTGTAAGTTGTGAGTTCCCAGAAAAAAAATCAACTACACACTAGTTTTGTGATGTGATAATGCTATCAGCATGTCCAATAGTGTCTTATGCCTATGTGATTGCTACTCATTTGAGTTATTGGTTTTGAATACACTGTTTTGCATTCTCTCAGTCTATGTGATTCCTTAAATGAAATACCACTTTCAGTTATTGATCACAACTATCTAGCCCTTCTTCCACAGGGCTGATTTGGAACTCAAGGCTTTTTAGGGCATATCTATATAACACATTTGGGAAGAGAGAGTCTGGAAAACAAAGGAAAAAAAGAACATTCAGAACAACATTTATTATAGAAACAGTCTTTTTGCTTTTGCGAATGAGGTGGCTGGCAATACCCAAACTAATTATCCAAAAGAAGTCAAGTTTAAATAATTCCTTACCTGTTTTAACGTTTTCATGAAGAAGAACATATCATGGAGTGCATTCATTGCAATTTAAAAAAAATAAACTTAGTTCAATAATTATTTTTTATTTTATTTTGTATTTATTTTTATTGCATGTATTTATTTATTTATTAAATTTATACTCCATCCTTCCTCCCAGAAAGGAGCCCAAGGTGGCAAACAAAAACACTAAAAACATTCTAAAACATCTTAAAAACAAAAGACTTTAAAACATCTTAAAAACATATTTTTAACCAAACAAAAGCTCTAAAAACTTCTTAAAAAGCAATTCTAAGCAAACGCAGACTGGGATACGGTATACATCCCATATTTCCTCTAAGGAGCTCAGGGTGGCATACAAACATGGTTCTCTCCCTCCTGATTTTATCCTCACAACAAACCTGTGAGGTAGGTTAAGCTGAGAGACAGTGACTACTAGACCAAGGTCACCCAATAAGCTTCATGGCTGAGTGGGGATTTGAACCCTGATCTTCCAGGTCTCAGTCCAACACTCTAAACACTACAACACATGTAACTGATTAACAAAACAGAAGTTTTTATTTATTTGTTTGTTTGTTTGTATATATATATATAATGTCAATATGGCATGAGACAAACCAGGGACCCCTGAATTGCTTTGTGGCACCACAGTGATCTAAACATTTTTTAAAAAATTCTGCAGACAAGTGACTAATGAAAAGGAAAGTGATGCTTCTGAGCTTGCCATAATGCCAGGTGAAATGATGGGAAAAGAGAAAGCAAACACTAGAGAGGGAGAGGATGTGGAGGAAAAGCTCAGTTGTGATTTACAGATCTGACTTGTAATCTGAACAAAGGATTTTACACAGAAAGCAAATTCCTTTTAGTTGTTTCCACTCCAAAATCAATTGTAAAAGTGGCTATCACAAAAACCCTTGCACCTTTTTGTCTATTATTTGGCAGGCTTTATTCATTCTTGAGGGACTACTACGCCTGCAAATTTTATTCACTTCTGTGAAAAGGAAAAAAGTTACAGCTGTTTTTAGAATTGTCAGTAGTGAGTGAGGGTGACAAGGTGGATGGACTCAAATCCCTGAGCCCAAATTGGGTTGCCTTTGAATTGGTCCAAGCTGATTCAGGAATCATGTCTCTGCCTCATGTTTCTATGAACAGTCAAAGCTTTAAAAAATAAAGTTAAACGATCATGGGAACCCTTGCCACTTTGTAATATTAATCAAGGCAAGCATAGTCAAATCCTCCATGTTCAGGGAAATTTATCCTGTCCATCCCATTGACAGGGGTTTCTTTGCTCCATCCTCCTAGAAAGGAAAAAACAGAATAATATTTTTATATTCCACCGAACACTATTTTTTATCACAGAAGCACCTTTGATTTTGCAACACAGTCTTATAAATACATTAAAAAAATCTTATTCTGTTCTAATAGATTGTTCTGTTCCAAAAGAATGCAATGGCAGTTCTTTAGGTGTTGGGATGGCCTCTAAACTCATGAGGTTTTTCTTGCAATAACTGCGATCTTGAACTTTGCCTCTAAGATTCCTGTTCTTCCACTCATTGTGACACAGTGCAGGGCATTTTATGGAATACTTGGGCAATCTGTGGAAGAATAGAGTTCTACTTGCACAAGACTACCCCTTCCTCTCCTCTCCTTGCACACCCTCAAAAACTGTTCTGGAAGGTTCTCCAACCCTCTGGAGCAGATTTTGAGGGCTGCCAGGGGAAGAGACTCTAGAGGAGAAAAGGGGGAAGTTCTCTTGCTAGCAAACATCTATTGCACTAGAGGAACAGCAGCATTGGTTACATACATACAATCTCTCTGTGTATAATCTTTTTCATTGGAAGCCAACTTCAGAAACTATGATGAGATGGAGGTAGTAGATGGCACCTAAGCTGCTCACTTTATAAGTTACAGTTACCATTATTTCATTAAGATTTGCAGATGCTATTGAGTCATATGCAGTTTCTGATTCTGAGATTTAAGAGTGACCAGATAGATCCTTGAGTGAAATGGCAAAAAGATCTGCACAAAATAGCCTGTCTTTAAAATTAGGAAATATTTTCTTTATCACTATCTGGTGTGTCTTTATGGCAGCCAAATATTTTTGTCCCTTGCATGACATTTAATTTCCTGGCAGACTGGGAAGTATGACAATAATTTTTCAGCTGAGATTTTCTGACCGCTTAGGTAACCATTAGCCTTCTTTTTCTTGTCTGTGCTCTTTTATCTGTTCACACATAGCCTCTCCTATTCATAGGTTTAGGATAGAGCTGATATCTGTTTAAAATATGTTGAAGTATATTAGGTATATAAAACTGAAATATTTCTAAAACTACAATAAATGGAAGAGAGTCAGCCATTCAGTTTTATATATTTAATAAAAGGAATGGTTGTAGCTGACAGAAGGCTCTCAAATCATTCTTGAAAATTCTCTGCATGCCTTTGCTAACCAGGGCAACTAAGGCTCAAAAGATTTAGGTTTCTAGTTATTGTGTGATTGCAACTACCATGTCTACTTTGCAAAATATAAATAGCAGCCGCAGGCCACCACCCTGCTCTCCCCAATTCAGATTAGAACCACAGTGTGTGTGGGGGGGGAGAGGGCTTAACCCTTTTCATCATAGCACTGTGGTTCTCATGAAAAAGCTGTTGTTTCTCAGTACCAATGGAGGGTTTTCCATTGGGAATATGGTGTGGGGAAAAGTGTTTTGTGTGCTGCAATCCCAAATCTTATTCCCTCCCCTCCTCCATGGCTCCTATTTCAGTTTTTAAAAGCTAGACACATAATTGCAACAATGTTGTTTATTGTCACATCTAATTTGGCCCTGAATCCACTGTGGAACCCGTGGCCCTTCAGATGTTTTTGGACTCCAACTCCCTTGACCATTAGCTTTGTTGGCCGGGGCTGATGAAAACTGGAGCCAAGCAATATCTGGAGGGCCAGAGGGCCTAAATATTTCACCAACCATTTTAGATTTCATTTTGATGATCTAATCATTGATATTATAAAACAGGATATGTTGAATCTAACAGTGATCCAGTATTGCAAACTATGAAATCAGTATTTTAAAATGCTAAATGTTTTACCTTCTAAGGATATCTGTTTGCTTTTGATGATCTAAGCCTTGACTTTCCACCCACACCATCCCATAATCCCATAGCATACATTCCAGTCATATTTATAAAGGACAGCCCTGTTCTCTGGCATTTGTCTATGGTCAATACTCCATCGATTTGGTCCCTAGTTCAGGGAAGATGATGGGGACGTCTTTGATATGCACTGGAGCCCTTGGGTTTTTAGCCCTAGACATGTCTACTCAGAAGTAAGTCCCATTAAGTTAATAGGACATACTTCCAATCTTACTTGTGTGTGTTGGGTAAAGATCATAACTTAAGGAAGCCTATTCCTCCCTTCCATCCCATACCCCCCATTACTTTCTGTCTGTCTGTCTGTGGTTTAATGTACAGCCAGTAAAGATCCTTCAGCAATGTGTAAGGGCACTGATCTTTGAAGTCAGAACAGGGGTGTGTCCCTCTTGCAAGAGTTTTCTATTTGCCAAATATGTTCCTGTTCCATGAAATGTTTGACTATATGCTATGAATGCTTTTCCTGCTGCTCCTCTGTGTGTATATCCTGCATGTATATCCTCCCCTGAATAAGTTGAACTGATCAGCATGTTGGCTCTGAGCACCAAGTGCACAGGTCAGAGGGGGCACCAATCACCTCTCCTTTTAATGGCAACACTGCTGGCAATCCATCTGTTGTGTGTGTGTGTGTGGTATGTGATTCTCACATACATCCCTTTGGTATTAGTTGCTGTGAATTACACCCCAATGATAATGAGAGCAATCATGTTCCATCACAGGGCCAGTCCTGCCAGTAGGCAGAGAGAGGCAACTGGTTTTGAGTATCATGGTAGCGCAGCATGCTTTCACTTATTTAATTTATTATCATCATTGTCAGATTATCATCATCATTGGATTTTTACTGCCAGAGACGAGGACAGACACTTGTGGGATTTTGTGCCATAGATGCCAAAATAATTCTACCTACCATCAGTACTATGTATCTTGGTGTATGTGTGTGGGTGGGTTTACATATGCTGCTGCACCTCAGATGTGTCAACCCAGTTTACCTAGGCATTCATTATGTATTTGTCTCATCTTACTTCAACATATGAGGCCATGGACAAAGCTGTTAGGTTTAATAGAAATAATCCTAGTCAGCACTGATGTCAATGTGTCTAAATTGTGTTCATTAAATGCAAAACACCACATAACCTGCTTTAAAAAAATAGTCATGCATTAAGTCCCTTGATTCCACAACCTTAACAAGATAAAGCTTATCACAACTTCACTGGGAAGTGTTTATTGCTAGATTTCAATCCAGAACTGGCCAATTTTAGGTTATTTTAAATTTTCATGAATATTGCAAGTGTGTTAATAGGCACACAGAAAGGGATTAGCATAGCTAATAATGATGAACTGCATATCTGAATCTTTTGCTGTGTTAGAGTCAGGAAAGTGCAGGGGCTAATTAAAATACTTAAGGTGAGCCACAATAAATAAAAGAGATTCACAGTGGATTGTTTCTGTGTGTCTGGTGCAGAAGTTTTAGAAAGATTTTAAAAAAATGTTTTCTCCCCACCCCTGTTGCATTGCTTCTGGAGACTAGCAGTTGTCAAGAAGAATTGCAACTGATTGATTGATGGATAAGGTAAAAATTCAGTGATGTAATCTTTATCCCAGTAGGCACCTTGTTTCTTGGTATTCTGGCTGTTTTACAAGGAAAGGCTTAAAGGAGATTGATGATGTATGAGGTAGAGCTCGAAGAATTAACCAAGAGAATATAGTATTCATCTAGACACTTTCCTTTATAAAGTGGGTCAAAAATCTATAGCAGTGATGATAATGAAATCCAGGCAACCTTAGGGCAAGGTATAAATGAGAGATTTATTGCATGGGAAAAAACAAGGAATGAGATGATTGCAGTTTTCATTTTATAACCTCCAGTTTTCATTGACTGCAGAAGCAACAAAAATTTGCAGTTGGCTGTGCATTTTCCATTTTTCTGACTTTGTCCAGAATGCTGGCAATAGTTTTGATGGCTTCTGTGAGCTTGGTCTGGCAGCATTACACAAGTGCAGCAAGATGGTTTGCCCACATAAACAGACCTCTAGAAAGTAGTGTAGTGGCAAATTCAGAAGTGCAAGGTCCCTTCATGATAGTTAGGCCACACGCCCTTCATAATCATGCCCCCTTTTCCACTTTCCCTCATCTCCCTTGCTGTCCCTGTTGTCTCATGAGCCAATCAGCATGAAAGTAGAGGCTGTGTGTTAGCTACTGAGAAGAGTCTTCTAAGTGGCTGGCTCACCTCCTTTCATTCTGATTTGCTGCAATCAGCATGAAAGGATCATGGCTAACATGATCTGTTTTCATTCTGATTGGCTGATACATAGGCTAGGACCCTGCTCTCAGAAAGTAACAGTTCTACGACCCCCCACATCCCTGGACAATTACACCCCTGTTTCTAGATGTATGTGTCCATCTAGACCAGGACATTCATGTGAGCCCAACTGAACTGATGGGATGTCTCTTTTGATGCCAGTGGTGCCATCTGCAGTTGTAACAAATGACCAGTTTTCTGTAGCTGCAGTTGGATGAGGGCCAAATATTTAAATAAGTGCAAAGTCCCTAAGCATTGGGGATAAGGTTCTAAAATGTGTAGAAATATCTAAGAAAAAAAAGTAAAGTGGTTATTGTCAGAAGGGAAATCCTTGCCCTCTTTATTCCATATTATTTTTCCAGGAAGTATATTAATTTTATTTTAAATTCCAAATGTTTTTTTCTTGGAACAATTTAAAAGTTTAAGAGCCCTTGAAGCAATACGTGTTGGCAGCAACTACAATGGCAGCCTTGCCATCATTTTGCATCCTCTAGAAAACTCTGGACCTAATATCATTCCAGAATATTATTGTGGTCTTGGTGAAGGAAATAGCACCTTCCACGCACACACCCCCCAAAACAGAGAGAGAATATCCTCAGAAAAAAAATTCTGGAAAAAAAGTTACAGTAGGGCCCCGCTTTACGGTGTTCCGCTTTATGGCGCTTCGTTCATGTGGTGGTTTTCAATTAGGGAAAGGGCCCGCTCTTACAGCGCTTGTTCCACTAATACAGTGGGTTTTTTCCATCACGCACCATTTTGACGTCATTTTCGCACGATATGGCCCATTATAGTCTTTGTGGCCCCGCTTTATGGCGATTTCCGCTTTACAGCGGGGGCCTGGTCCCTAACCCGCCATATTAGCGGGGCCCTACTGTATTAGAAAAAAAGTATTCTGAGACATTTTGTCTTAGTTCTAATATTTTGGAGTGTTTATTTTGCCACTTTTATGTTATGCTTCAGATTTCATTACATTGTAGATCTCTTCCAGTCATGCTGAGTTTTCTTGTCCCAAAATTAAGCAAGAAGTGTGAAAGTTTTAACTCCCAAATGCTTAAACCAGCAGAGTGAAAAAATCACTACCTTGGTGGAGTAAAAATTACTTTCTGAGCACATTTTTTTATTGACAGCCTATAGTGACTTCAGAAGGACTATTCAGTGGCATGCAACATCTGTTCTTAATGTAGCATCCCAACGCTTTATGCGCTTGTAGATTTCTCTCCTATGAACACACATTTCTGGAAGTGCATCTTTGAATCATAGGAATGGCACATCGCACTGTGTAAAAAACCTCTAAAAAGAGCAAGATGTAAAAGTTACATTTCCCATTATGCATGATGGGTTTACCATAGAGTGAAGATTTGTTAGTGGTTGAAAAAGAATCAGCTAATGGCCAGCAAAGTTAGGTACTGCATATCATGCAGATTTCACACACACACACCCAAAAAAACTTCTGGTGTGGAAATCCAAATGCAAAAATATACAGTGTCAATTGTGACGAGATCACAGGAACTGGGAAAAAGTCAGGATCCTGTCTCCATATATTTTGAAGGGGCAAGCAACAAATAATATCTGTGGGCATGCTTGAGAACTACTTTAACATGCTTGTAGTTCACACATGGCACATGAAGCCATTTCCAGAGCCACTATAGTCAAGATTTGATACCTGAGTACAAATTGCACACAAGGACTGTTAGGTAGGAAGTGAACACAAGTGTGTATTTTTTAGCACACTTAGGAGAGGGTAACTAGTTGTGTGAATTTTAAAGAGCTAAGCTGTTAAAGATACATAAGTACACTTCAGAGCAGATACTGTACCAGAGTACAAAAATATACTCTGAAGCGGTCCTTAAATCATGCAATTGGACATCGAATTCTCCCAAGGACACAACAGCAGGAATTTTCCTCAAAATATTATACATTTCTTTAGGACACAATGAAACTTCAACCCTTCTTCCAAAGAGAATAGAAGGACTATTGCTAAATACATACATTAGTTTATTTAATGTAAGCCATTTTAAAAAATTGAACCTTTTCTGAAAATCAGTGGAGGCTGGTGGCTCTGATGTCAGTGAATCCACTCTGGGCTTTAGTCCAGCCCCACTGACATCAGAGCCACCAGCTGATAATTATTATTTATTGCCTTTCTTACCTATCCTTGGTCCCAGGGTGGTTTAGAGAATGAGGCACTCTTTCAGATATTTGGGGTCTCAGTCATTTAGAACTTCAAACACTAATATGAACACCTTAAACTGAACTCAGAAAGTAATAGACTACTGGAGCAGCTGCTTTAGAACAGGTGTTATTTGCATCCTCCCAGCTATCCCTGCCAACAGTCTGGTGGCTACATTCTGCACTAGTTGTAGCTTCTGAATTATTTTCAAGGGCAGCCCCACACAAAACACATTGCAGTAGCCAGAGATTGTCAGAGCATGGAGTTGTTAGGTCCAAACCCAACACGCAAGCCGTCACTGTCTACTCAGCTCACATCCACCTGGGAGGGTGCGGAGTTGAGAGCAATAACCCACTGCCAGAGACCAGGAAATAAGTTGCCAAAATTACCTTTGCAAAGGGGTCCCAAAACCTACTAGCAAGCTGCCTTTCAGAAGTGGGAACCCCGTTTATTGAAATACAGTAGATTATATAGATTCCCCAGTGGTTACAAAAATGGGGAGCAGACGTCATAAACTACAAGAAAAATAACTGTAGACAAAGTAACTTTTAGATATGTAAAGGGGGGTGCTTAAAGTAACAAAGCTAGGAACATCTTGCTTCTCCTGCAGACATTCACTTGCATAGTTTGTGCGACCTTGAGATAAGCGCTAGGAGCCAGAAGAACAAAGCACAGATAGGAAAAGGGGGAGTATTGCAATAAGAGAGGCCATTCAGTGGGGGATACATTCAGGTTACATTTCTGCATTTACAAACAGATACGTGTCAAACTCTAGAGACATGTAAAAGGAAACATTAGCTTTCTTTATGTTCAGGGTCAGCAATGTGATACAATCTATAGGGTATTGATATTAAACACATAAGAAAGGAAGCGAGTCAACTCCAGTTTGTACAGGCTTTTATTTACCCAGCCACCTGGAGTGTGGTGTCAGGTCAGGGGGAAATAAACCGATATCATGTCTATATCAAACCTATATTTTCTTAACCCAACAGTCCCCCCTCTCAGCACTGAGTGAACTAATATTTCACTCAGTAAGCTGCATATCCTATTTTTGCTCCCAAACAGGTCTCAATGCCATTTCCAACAATGTGGGTTTCGGTTTTGGAGAAAGGGCGGTGAAAACCTTATACATACATGTAGAGCCTAATTGCACAATGCTTGGAATGCATTGTATACAGCAACAGCACATAATGAGTACTGAAATTGCAACTACAACATAGAACAATATTTTATGCCACCTTGGCCAGCTAGAAAACCAGTCTGATATGCTGGAGAACAAAGAAAATTTTTCAATCCCTTCTACTTCATGATAAATCTGTCCAATGTTGTTCAAATGTTTTAACACATCAGCCTTGCTGTCTGTGATGTGGGTGCAACACTCATTGCCAATTAACGTGCAAACACCGCCATTTGAGCTTAATAAAAAATCCAGGGCTAATCGATTCTGTAAAATGACAGTTCTGATCTGTCCTTGTTCATTGGTCAAATCAGAAAAAGAAACTGTAGTTTCATTTAGAAACTTTTCAAAAGATTGAGACAATTTAACTAGTTCTTGGTAATTCTGTGCAGCCCCATAATGGGGAAAGGCTCCTCTGGCTATCGCTTCTCCGATAGCTCTCCGGTATCTATGGCGAGTGACTGGAAGCAAGGAAGTCACCCGAAGCCCCGGGACTACCCTGCCCAAAGCGCAAGTCCATAGGCCAAACTCCGGGAGCTTATGTAAGGCAGAATGTGCACAGAGCCACCAAAGGTCAACAGGTGTTTGATGATTGGCAAGATCAAGCAAAAAGGGAACCAACTGATAATCAGTGATCTGTAAATGTAATAAAAATCACCATATAGAAAGCCATGTCGCATTCATTGACAAATGTGTTCTGTTTAACAGAGTCCAATTTCCTTGTCCAGAGGGAAAAATAACATAACTACAATTCATCCCTCCCTGCACCCTTGGTTGATTACTTATGCATACTTCACTATTGATAGAGCCGCTAATTACCAGCCCCCCCTCTATTTCCTTAGAACTGGAGTGACTAGAGAATGAAACATATTCTTGAAGCGGGAGCGGGGCCCCAATGAGGGGGAGTCCCGCTTGTCCATGCGGCGGGGTGTGAGCACAAACATAGCAAGTTCCTTCTTTTGGGGCTGCTGTTTCTAATAATGCCACAAAAGTATTTCCACCCCACCCTGTAACAATGTTTGGACTTTCTTTGTTTTGGGAGGGAGAGGTGGAACATTTCCCCGTTTCTCAAGTTTTTCTTTTAAATCATTATAACACATTAAATCACCAATCCCTACGCAAACCTTCGGTCCTTTGTTCTTCTTGGACCTATAAGAAATCATATTATACTCTCTCATTATAGTAGCCTCATCCACATCAGGGGGGCATCCCTGTAGTTGAGGCAACACACGGGGTTTAACACAATTTAAAGCTAAACAAATAGGCCATTCCATTTCTACCTGTGTACAATGCGTGGCCATTGTTCCTGTATGGTTATGTTGAAGCACCACTGCTGCCTTGCACAAACGGCCAGCTATTTCAGCCTTTATCAACCGTTCAGGTATCATGTCTATGCTGTACCAAAAGGAGTCCGGGCAATCGAGGGTTTTTGGAACCGTACGTCCCCAGTCCACAAGTTTGCGATAGTCTGATGAGTCACAGATTTTAACACCTTGGGGACAGCATAGAGTCTCTACATGTGAAAAAAAGGAAAGCAGGGATAGGGTCCCCCATAAAGCAAGAAACATGATCATCTTAGTATTCAGCAAATATCGGCGTCCTGGAGGGAGAGCTGATCTGGAGTCCACTGTCCTGTCTCTTCGCTCCTTCGCAGCCTCAGCTTAGGCACAAGAGGCGGCGGAGAAGCCGTTATCACAGCTGGTTTTAAATGGGAGTGATGAATCCAAGACTTCCATCCTTCTAAAAAGACCGCCATTTGGGTTGATAACAGGACTTGATGTGGCCCGGTATAATGTGGCTGAAGCGAATCCTCCCGGATGAACTTCTTCGCCCAGACAAAGTCTCCTGGCTGGAACGGGTGAACTTGGTCCTCGAGGGGCACTGTTTTGGAATATTGGGATGTCCTCCACAGCTCCCTTAGCCTCCGCTGCAAAGAAAGATACTGAGATACAGTTATATGATTCCCCCCCAATAGGGAAACATCCACACTTGGCAAGTAGCCCCCTTTTGCAGGGGGCCTCCCATACATTGATTCAAAGGGAGAAAGCCCCAGTGCTCGTGTGGGGCGTGTGCGTAAATGAAACAAAACCGAAGGGAGTACCTGAGGCCATCTTAACCTTGTTTCCTGTGTATATTTAGCCAAAGCCGCCTTAATTTTGCGCTTATATATCTCCATGGTTCCTGATGATTGTGGATGATACGGAGTGTGAAAAAGGTATTTTATACCCAAACCCTCCTCAATTTTGGTCAATACTTGCCCGGTAAAGTGTGTTCCGCGATCAGAATCAATCAAAGCTGGTACACCAAAGCGAGAAATAATCTCTTTCAATAATATTTTTGCCACTGTAATTGCTGTTGCATTTGTAGTGGGGAATGCCTCTATCCATGCAGTCAGTGGGCATACCAACACAAGTAAATGTTGCTTTCCTTCTGCTTTGGGTAAATCAACACAATCCATTTGTATATGTAAGAATGGAGCGGCGGGCATCGGTCTACCCCCTTGAGGGGCCCTATTTGAAAGTGCTGGGCCATTTGCTTGACAAGTGTGGCATGCTTTCACTATTGCAGTACAAATGGGTTGAATACTGGGTGCATACCAGGACCGGGTTACTGCTTCCACTAAGGCATGCATGCCATAATGTCCCCCGTGATCGTGGTGCCATCCAGCTGCTACTCGATACATAGAACGTGGTAAACATGCCCTGTTGTCAGGCATGATCCATAAGCCTTGTTGTTGTTGAGGACCCAAGACAGCCCATTTCTTCACTTCCGGGGGGGGGGACAGAAACAGTTAGTGGAGGCAAAAAAGCTGTTGTAGCTAATGCCAATGTTGGTAATGTTAAAGGCAGCAAGGCCGCTTGCCTCGCAACTTGGTCAGCCAAGGCATTTCCTTGTGCCACCGGGTCTTGATCCTTTGTGTGTGCTTTACAGTGAACAACTGATATGGCGATCGGTTCAAGAATAGCCTGTAATAATTTCTGTACCAGCTGTAGATGTTGAATTGGTTTTCCCCCTGCTGTAGTAAAACCTCTATAACGCCAAAGGTGTATATGACAATGAATAACCCCAAAAGCATACCTGCTGTCCATGTAAATAGTCACCTTCTTTCCGGAGGCAAGCTGACAAGCTCGTGCAAGGGCATATATCTCCACAGCTTGCGCACCCCATTTTCCAGGCAGAGCGGCCACCTCCAGCGTTTCCCACTGAGTCGTAATGGCGAAGCCTGTATACCTTACCCCATTTTGGTAATAGGAGCTGCCATCCGTAAACAGAATGAGTTCCGAATCTGGTAATGGCTCATCAGAAAGATCCGGTCTGACCTGTAACGTTGACTGCAGGACTTGAACACAATCATGATCCGGAACTGGAGTGGGCAGATCAGGTAGAAGTGTTGCAGGATTTAATGGCCCACAACGTTCAAACCAAATATTCAGATCTTCCAGCAGCTCTGCCTCCAGCTGCTGCTGTCTCTGGGTGGAGAAAACCTGTGTGGTGCCTTTACATAATAAGGCTGAAAGAGCATGTGAAGTCCAAACAGTAGTGAAATGTCCAAGTGTGAGCCCCTTTACCTTTGTCAACAGCAGGGCTGCAGCCATCAAAATATGTGTGCAAGTGGGAGTTCCCCTTGCCACATTGTCAATTTGTTGTGAGTAAAAAGCCACTGGGAAGTGACTGGAGCCATACAACTGGGTTAACACTCCGCTCGCTACTCCAGCCCTCTCATGCACAAATAAGTGAAACGGCTTGTTATAGTTCGGAGGTTTTAGAGACATGGATGTGGCTACACTCTATTTCAGCAATTGAAAGGCTCGCTCAGTGTCTGTGTCCCATTGTATACAATCCGGTGCCTTATTTTCTGTTAACGCATGTAATGGTTTGCTTAGTTCCCCACAAGAGGGCAGCCACGGTCTACAAAACCCAGTCAGCCCCAGAAATCCTCTAAGTTGTCATTTTGTTTGTGGAAGTGGGCAATTCTGAATTGTAGCCACCCTTCCTGGGTCCATCTGTCGACCGTCCGGCGTCAAAATGAACCCCAGATATTTCACCCTCTGGGATAGCCATTGTATTTTCTTCGGGTCTATTTTATGGCCCCTTGAATGCAAGTATAACAAAAATGCCTTACCGTCTTGTCGCAAGTGTTCTTGTTGTGCATTTGCCATCAGAATATCATCTACATACAAAACAAGGGTTGAACCCCATTCCGCAGTGAACCCCTCAAGATCTTCTCGAAGGCACTGGCTGAAAATTCCGGGTGAATGGCAATAGCCCTGTGGAATTCTTTCCCAGACGAAGGATTTCTGGTCCCAGGTGAACCCGAAAAGGAACTGCGAATCTGGGTGTAAAGGGATACTGAAAAAAGCATTCTTCAAATCAATCACTGTAAACCACTTGGCATTCCATGGTATTTGGCTGATAATAGTCACTGGATCAGGCACAACTGTATGCAAGGGAATCACATACCTGTTCACGGCCCTTAAATCTTGGCAAAATCTCCAGCGGACTGGATCTCCCAGCTTCTTTGGGGGTTTCTTAATTGGCAAAATGGGTGTATTACACGGGGTCCGCTGAGGTCGAATAATGCCTTTCACTATGAATCCCTCTATTATAGGCCTGATGCCTTCTCTTGCTTCCAACGACAATGGGTATTGGGTAATCCGGGGCGGAGGGAGGAAAGGTTTCACTTGTATCCTTACCGGGTGTGCAGATCGAAGCAGTCCCACATCTGTGTCCTCCATACCCCAAAGTTCCTTAGGTAGATCAGCAAGATCATTAGGCAAATCATATCCTAAGGCTTTCCCCCCAAAATTCACCGTTCCTAACACACACATTGGCAAACCCACCCCTTCAGGAGTGCAAGTTAAAGTGGCCTCAAGCTTACACAGCATATCCCGCCCCATCAAAGGGATGGGACAAGACGCAGAATACAAAAAGACATGTTCAAAAGTCCTTTGTTTATATGTAACAGTCAAAGGGCATGTAAGACACATCAGTGTAGCATTCCCATCCACTCCCATTGTTAATTTCACATCCTTGCTCAACCATTCTGGCGGAGCAACATTAAGCAAAGAGAAGGTGGCTCCTGTATCAATCAAAAAGGACAATTATGTTCCCTGTACATTAAGGGAGAGATGAGGTTCAGAAGTAGGAGAAGAAAGAGAGAGAAAGAGACCAGCTTAAGACATAAGATTCATTAATCCTGAAATACGGGAAGATTTATCTTCCACGGTTAGTCATTGTGGGGCATTTTGGGCATTGGGCTGGCGATTGTACTGTGCCCAAGCGGCCGGCATCTGCTGCTGTACCGGAGGTGGTGGAGGAGGGAAGTCCGCAGGCACACCTGAAAAATGTGAATACGAATTATCAGCATACTGTATAGTTTGGTTAGAATTTCTGGTTCTCCAAGGGCAATCCCGTTTAAAATGAGTGAAATCTCCACATTGGTAAAACGCTCTATCCCCTTGCCAAGACTGGCGTGCCTGCCCCCTTCCCCTCTGATCTCCGCCGCGGGGTCCTCTTGGAAACCCTCTCCCCCGGCCTCTGAACCCGTGACCCACCTGGCCGCCCCGAATCGCCAATGCCAACATTTGAAAATCCTCCTTTTTCTCCTTCTTCTTGCTACGTTCCTTCTCCTTGTCCCAAATGAAATCAGTCACCTCTAAGATTACTGTCACAGATTCCCCCCCCCATCCAGGCCGGTAATTTAGAAAATAGTCACGGACTGGAACCTGCGCCTGGTGAACAAAAGAAGAAATTAATGTAGGATGATCCTCTACCTTTTCTGGGTCCAAATTAGTGAAACTGCGAGCTCCTTCTAACAGGCGCGTCCAAAACTGCCTTGGAGACTTGCTGGCCTCTTGCTTAATGGCCATAAATTTAGCTTGGTTGGGGGGCTTCTGTGACATTTATCTCAGATATCCCAAAATCCGGTCCCTATCAGTCTGCAGCTGAGCGCGGTGAGGCTGCGTCCAGTCTCCCGCACTCCAAGCTGAAGCTACTTGCACTCTAGCATTCCAGGTCGTCCTAGTAAGGGACTCCGCGGCCCATGCCGTCTCCATTGCCCACAACCTACTGCGTTCTTCTCCCGTCAACACCCTTCTCAACAGGTGTTCCACATCCGCATAAGTAGGGTTGTGGCTCTCAAACAACCTGCTCAACAACTCTCTTACCCTTCTCAGGTGCTCCCCAAAAGAGCCAGCAAACTTACTCCATTCCTTAAGATCCCATTCCAGCCAGGTCTTGTGCTCGACAATCTCCGTGTGCTGGACCCTCTCTGTAGAGTCCAGATACGGTTGGTCGCGCACAACCAAAGGCAATTCTCTACCTCAAGCTCCTGTATTTCTTTCCTTTTCTTCTTCTGTTTGCTTGTGCGTGACCATTCCCCCTGAGGGCCCTTCTCCTTTCCCCTTTTCCAGTTCATCATCTGAATCTGAAAAAGTATCCTCTTGCCTCGCCTGAGGAGTTCCAGCTCTGGGGTTGGGAGGTGGAGGAGGGGCAGAGGGTATTATGGAACAACTTAAAATTGTTCCCCTTTCTGATTCTTCATCAGCAAAATAACTGGGAGGAGGGTCCTCACTGGTCAAAGATCTTACTGCCATAACTGTGAATCCCTTCCATTTCTACGCTCCTGCCTGCCACAGGAGCCAGAAATCCATTTGATCTGGGTGGTTTACCTCAATCCGTCTCCTCACTCCCCTTAACGCAACAGCTCCAAAGGAACCACCTCTCGGCCACCTCTCACTAGGGGCCGAAACTGCAGTTGTCCGCGGCCAAACCTCACCGCAGAGCTCAATCATTTTCTTTTTCATGCCTTTTAACACCGGCAACTTTTTCTCCTCCCACAACTTACACATCACCCCCAGAGGGCCTTCCTCCACCGGAATACTCCCCCTCTGCCCCATGATGTCTGGCAGAGATTTCTCAACTGCTACTTTACCCACGTGCAGTCAACCAGATCCTCTCCTCTAGCAACCAAGAGAATAACTCTCGTGGCGCCTGTTGCCCGAGGAAGAGGGGTACCGTCGGCAGCACAAGGTTCGCACAGGAGATCCCAGACGAGCCCCCAATTGTTTCCAAACCCAACACGCAAGCCGTCACTGTCTACTCAGCTCACATCCACCTGGGAGGGTGCGGAGTTGAGAGCAATAACCCACTGCCAGAGACCAGGAAATAAGTTGCCAAAATTACCTTTGCAAAGGGGTCCCAAAATCTGCTAGCAAGCTGCCTTTCAGAAGTGGGAACCCCATTTATTGAAATACAGTAGATTATGTAGATTCCCCAGTGGTTACAAAAATGGGGAGCAGATGTCATAAACTACAAGAAAAATAACTGTAGACAAAGTAACTTTTTAGATATGTAAAGGGGGGTGCTTAAAGTAACAAAGCTAGGAACATCTTGCTTCTCCTGCAGACATTCACTTGCATAGTTTGTGCAACCTTGAGATAAGCGCTAGGAGCCAGAAGAACAAAGCACAGATGGGAAAAGGGGGAGTATTGCAATAAGAGAGGCCATTCAGTGGGGGATACATTCAGGTTACATTTCTGCATTTACAAACAGATATGTGTCAAACTCTAAAGACATGTAAAAGGAAACATTAGCTTTCTTTATGTTCAGGGTCAGCAATGTGATACAATCTATAGGGTATTGATATTAAACACATAAGAAAGGAAGGGAGTCATCTCCAGTTTGTTCAGGCTTTTATTTACCCAGCCACCTGGAGTGTGGGGTCAGGTCAGGGGGAAATAAACAGGTATCATGTCTATATGAAACCTATATTTTCTTAACCCAACAGAGTACAGTGGCCAAGTCATCTCTGTCCAAAAGGATCCATAGCTGGCAAACCAAGCTTAGCTGAAAACAAGCAATCCTAAGCTCCTGAGGCCTCCAGCGGCAATTCTGGATCTAGGAATCCCTCTGAGCTACTCATTTGCTCCTTCCAGAGGAGTTCAACTCTATCCAGAGCAGGCCACCTCCCCACATCTTGGACCCAAGATCTTGTAACACATAACATCTCTGTCTTCTCTGCATTCAGTTTCAATTTGCCAGCCCACATCTATCCTATCATCACTTCCAGGCACCAGTCTGACACCCAAGCCATCTGTCTTGATTCAGATGGTACAAAGAGATAGAATTGTGTCATTCGCATATTGGTGACAACTCACTCCAAATACCCTAATGACATCTCCCAACAGTTTGATATATGTTAAATAGCATGGGGAACAAGATGGATCCCTGCAGAGCTCTACAGAATTCATCTCATGGCTCCAAATAATAATCCTCTGCTGCTATTTTCAGAAGCAAGCCCAGAGGTAGAAGCAGAACCACCACAAAATGGGGTTACCAACTCCCACCCCACAGAGTCATTCCAGGAAGATACAGTGATCAGTGGAGCAAAGAGCAGCAGAGAGGTCAAGCAGGGTTGCACTCTTTCTATCCTGCTCCCAAAAGATGATGAATCAGGGTGACCAAGGCAGTTTTGGCACCATGACCAGGCCTGATGCTGAATCGAAATGGGTCTAGATCATCTGTTTCCTCCAAGTGGAGACCCACTGCCTGCAAGGGGAAGAGGACCATCACTGCCCAGGGAGGGAGAGCCATCTGCCTGCCTGTGCTGCTGCTGCTGCTGCTGCGCTGCTGCTGGATAACATCTCTGCTCTCTCCTTCTTGGGCTCCTGCTCTGCACGTGGCACCTTGCAGGACCAGGCCCCAGGTACTCAGCCAGCTGTGGCTGATACTGTTCCATCTGTCCCTTCTTTGGAGGGGATATATAAGCCGGCTGGCTGAGGGGGCTTGGGAGACCCACTGCCTGCAAGGGGAAGAGGACCATTGCTGCCCAGGGAGGGAGAGCCATCTGCCTGCCTGCCTGCCTGCCTGCCTGCCTGCCTGCCTGCCTGCCTGCCTGCCTGCCTGCCTGCCTGCCTGCCTGCCTGCCTGCCTGCCTGCCTGCCTGCCTGCCTGCCTGCCTGCCTGCCTGCCTGCCTGCCTGCCTGCCTGCCTGCCTGCCTGCCTGCCTGCCTGCCTGCCTGCCTGCCTGCCTGCCTGCCTGCCTGCCGCTGCTGCTGCTGCTCATCGCTTCTGAGCCCCTGATGTTACAGCTCCCACTGTTGTGATTCGTGGCTATTGGGACCCTGCTGTTGTTGCTGTGCTATTTGTGCTATTTGGGTGTATGAATGGTTGTATGAATGAGTGTGTGATTGTGTATGGAGTATGAGTTTTTTTATTTATTTTATTTTTATTATGTGCCTGGGGGAGAGGATAGGGTGTTGGGAGGGAGGACCAGAGGGGGCCCCAATCAGCGCAGTGACAGGTAATGGGAGGTATGGTGCTGTGAGGAGGACTTGCCAGTTAAGGGGAACTCGGCCCAGACAACTGGTGGCTGTGCCGTGTTCCGGTCCTCCTCACATCCACAGGATTGCTGGTAGTTCTACCAGCCAACTCTCGGATCTCCAGCTGCTGCTCTTTAATGCCAGATCGGTAAATAATAAAACCTCCCTCATCTATGATTTAATCATGGATGAGGCGGCCGATCTGGCATGCATTACCGAAACCTGGGTGAGCGATCTGGGAGGTATTAATCTCTCCCAGTTGTGCCCACCTGGGTATTCGGTTCAGCATCTGGGTAGATCCGAGAGTCGGGGAGGGGGAATTGCTGTGGTCTATAGAAGTTCCATCTCTCTTGTTAGGCACCCCATCCAAGTGGCTAATGGCCTGGAGTGTCTGCACATTACGTTGGGCCAGCAAGACAGACTGGGAATACTGTTGGTGTACCGTCCACCCTGCTGCCCAACAGCTTCCCTAACTGAGCTGACAGAGGTGGTCTCGGACTTGGTGTTGCGATCTCCCAAACTTTTGGTATTGGGGGATCTCAACATTCATGCCGAGGCCGCCTCTGGAGCGGCTCAGGACTTCATGACCTCCATGACAGCCATGGGGCTGTCCCAATTTGTTGGTGGCCCGACGCATGTGTCAGGACATACTCTAGACTTGATTTTTGCCACTGGAATGGGGGAAGGTGATCTGGGAGTGAGGAATCTTACATCTATTCCTTTGTCATGGACAGATCATCGCCTCTTGAGATTTAGACTCACATCGTCTTCTCCCCTCTGCAAGGGTGGAGGACCAATTAAGATGGTCCGTCCCCGGAGACTAATGAATCCTGAAGGATTTCAGAGGGCTCTGGGGGATTTTCCGGCTGATAAAACTGACGATCCTGTCGAAACCCTGGTCACTCTGTGGAATACGGAAATGACCCGGGCAGTTGACACAATCGCCCCGGTGCGCCCTCTCCATTGCAGAGCTCAATTGGCCCCTTGGTTTACCGAGGAGCTAAGAGTGATGAAGCAAGAAAGGAGACGGTTGGAGGGTAAATGGAGACGAACTCCCGACGGCTGTAATTATGCACTTGTGAAGACCTCCACGAAACGCTATGTGAAGGCGGTGAGGATGGCGAAGAAGCAATACTTCGCTACCTCCATTCAGTCATCTTGTAACCGCCCAGCGGAACTTTATAAGGTTGTCCGGAGACTTTTACACTCTGGTTCTCCGGACGCAATATTACCATCAATAGCCCGCTGTAATGAGTTTGCGAGGCACTTCCAAGACAAGATCATAAACATCCATCGGGACCTTGACTCCAATATTGTAACAGTTGAATCTAATGAGGTGTCCAGAACACAGTCTTGTCCTGTTTTATTGGATGAGTTTCAGTTGGTACAGCTCGAGGATGTGGACAAGGTGCTTGGACAGATACGGGCGACTACTTCTGCTCTGGACCCTTGCCCCTCGTGGCTAATAAAAGCTAGCAGAAATGGAACGGCCGGCTGGGCCAAGGAGGTAATTAATGCCTTGTTACGAGAGGGAGTGGTCCCACCTTGCCTGAAACAGGCGGTAGTGCGACCGCTCCTAAAAAAGTCCTCCTTGGACCCTGATAACTTTAACAACTATAGGCCGGTAGCAAATGTTCCATTTCTGGGCAAGGTTCTAGAGCGCGTGGTCGCTCGCCAACTCCAGGCCCTCTTGGATGAAACTGATTATCTGGATCCATTTCAATCCGGCTTTCGGCCGGGGTTTGGTACAGAAACAGCCTTGGTCGCCCTGTATGATGACCTCTGTCGGGAGAAAGACAGAGGGAGTGTAACTCTGTTGGTTCTCCTTGATCTCTCGGTGGCTTTTGATACCATCGACCATGGTATCCTTCTGGGGCGACTCGCGGAGTTAGGAGTTGGAGGCACTGCTTGGCGGTGGCTGTGCTCCTATCTTGAGAATCGTCTCCAGAAGGTGATGCTTGGGGAACACTACTCGAGTCCCTGGGTGCTCCAGTATGGGGTCCCGCAGGGCTCAGTTCTGTCCCCCATGCTTTTTAATATCTATATGAAGCCGCTGGGTGAGGTCATCAGGAGTTATGGAGTGCGTTTCCAGCAATATGCTGATGATACGCAGCTCTATTTCTCCTTTTCATCTTCTTCAGGTGAGGCTGTTGCTGTACTGAACCGCTGCCTGGCCGCGATAATGGACTGGATGAGAGCAAACAAACTGAAGCTCAATCCTGACAAGACTGAGATGCTGCTAGTTGGGGGGCCCTCTGCTCAGATGGTTGATGTGAGACCTGTCCTAGATGGGGATACACTCCCCCTAAAGGAACAGGTCCGTAGTTTGGGGATCTTATTAGATCCGCTTCTGTCACTTGAGGCCCAGATAGCCTCGGTGGCACGAAATGCGTTCTACCAGCTTCGGCTGGTAGCCCAACTACGACCCTATCTGGACAGGGAGAACCTAGCCTCAGTTATTCACGCTCTGGTAACCTCTAGATTGGATTACTGTAATGCTCTCTACATAGGGTTACCTTTGAAAACGATTCGGAAACTTCAGCTAGTGCAGAATGCTGCGGCCAGAGTTCTTACTGGGACGAAGAAATTCGACCACATAACACCTATTCTGGCCCAACTGCACTGGCTTCCAATATGTTTCCGGGCCAGATTCAAAGTGTTGGTCCTTACCTATAAAGCCCTTAACGGCACTGGACCGCAATATCTGATGGAACGCCTCTCCCGCTATGTTCCTACCCGTTCACTCCGCTCGACGTCTAAGGCCCTTCTCCGGGTCCCAACCCATACAGAGGCCCGGAGAACAGTAACAAGATCTAGGTCCTTTTCGGTGGTGGCCCCCGAATTATGGAATGCCCTCCCAGATGAGATACGCCTGGCGCCTTCTCTGTCATCTTTTCGGCGCCAGGTAAAAACCCACCTCTTCACCCAGGCATTTTAAAGTATTTAAGCTTTTAATCTTATATTTTTAGTTTTCTTTCACTTTGTTTATATAATGTTTATATTGTCTGCGCAATACACACTTGCTGTATTTTAAATATTGTGGTTTTATCATGTTGTACACCGCCCTGGGAGCTGCTAGCTATAGGGCGGTTTAGAAATGCAACTAAATAAATAAATAAATAAGTATGCCTGAAGCTAGACTATCACCACCTTTCCTGGCACCTTGATCAAGAAGAGGATATTTGCAACTGGGAAATAGTTGTGTAACAGTTCTGGGTCCAAGGAGTGGTGCACCACCACACGTCCTTCAAAGCAGGTAGCACCCACACCCCTCCTGCAGTAAGGCACTAAAGATTCCCTGGATCAACCCAGTCAATCCCCTTCAGCTAGATCTAATAAGCCAAGAAGCTGAGGCTAGGATTTTGGGGAAAATACATAAGTGAAGAAATAACACAGAAAGAAAATCACCAAAACAAGCAGAAAATGCAAACAACATCTGCTGCTGCTACTACTACTACTACTACTACTACTACATTGGAGAAGGACAATGCGAGAGCATGTGCTTTGCATACACAAGGTCCCTGCATTTCCAGGTAGTGCTAGGAGAGACACCTGTATGAAATTCTTGAAAGCTGCTGACAGCATTATAGACAATACTGAACGATGAACCAGTGGTCTGAATGCATATGATAGTATCCTATGCTGCTGTGTGCTGCTGCTGCTACAATCAGACTGACTGGTGACTAGGGATAAATGGATCAGTCTACAGTAGGGCCCCACTTATACGGAAGGTTAGGAACCAGACCCCTGCCGTAAAGCAAAAATCGCCAAAAAGCGGGACATCAATTAGCTGTAGTGCGGGGAGCTCCAGCTGACAGCGCTTGGCCCCTGAAACTCCCCCCCGCAACAGCTGATCAATGTTCTGCTTTTCCGTGCATCACTGTCTCCCCCGGCTGTCTCGCCCTCATTATGCTGGGGGAGTAGTGCTCCCCTTCCGCATCAGGCTCCCTGCCGCAGATCGCAGGGAGGGAGCTGCCTGCCCACCCGCGCCTGCTCACTTGCCCTCTGCTGCCTGCCTGGCTCATCCCCCCCATTGCCCACTGGCTCGTTCACTCACCCTCTGCCGGCTCCCTCGCTCATCCCCCCTTGCCTGCTTGCCCTCCCCCCTGCCTGTTCGCTCACGTGCTCTCTGCTGCCTCCCTTGCTCATCCCCCCTTGTCTGCTTGCTCTCCCCCTGCCTGTTTGCTCACTCGCTTGCTCTCTGCTGCCTCCCTCACTCGTCCCCCTTGCCCGCTCGCCTTCCCCCCGCCTGTTCACGCACTCGCTCGCTCTCCACCACCTCCCTTGGTCATCCCCGCTTGCCCGCTCACTCTCCCCCTGCCTGTTCGCATGCTCACTTGCCTTCCACCACCTCCCTCGCTTGTCCCCCCCTTGCCTGCTCGCTCTCCCCCTGCCTGTTTGCTCACTCACTCACTCACCCTCCACCGCCTCCCTTGACAATAAAATGGCGCTGGATGCCCTTCTCGGACTCAGCTGCTGAGTGCGTCATCAGAGCTTGGAAATGTTTCTTTTTTGAACTACAACTCCCATCAGCCTAAATGTAGTTTAAAAAAGGAACGTTTCCAAGCTCTGACGACGCACTCAGGGCATGGGGCGCCATCAATTCATGTCATGCCGCAAAATCACCGCAAAAATGGAACAAGCGCCAAACATATGGGCATGGACAGAATTCAAAACCACTGCATTAGCAAAGCACTGAGAAGCGAAGCACCGTAAAGCAGGGCCTCCATGTTCATGTGTTCATTCATAAATCCATTCTCATCTATTCACACATTTATCTGCATAATTGCTGTAAACCGCCCAGAGAGCTTCGGCTATGGGGCAGTATATAAATGTAATGAATAGATAAATAAATATCCTCATTATTTTTATTCTAAAATATGCAATTTTATATGCATTTTACCATAAACAGGCATTTTAACCTAAAATCAGCATTTTTAAAACATGTTAATTACATTTTTGAAGCTAGCTGTATTAAAAAAAGTTCAACTGCACTGAAATAACCTGAAGGATAACTGTGTTCTGGTTGATGTATTAGTCCAGGAAGTGTGCATCCGGCTGCTTCACTTAGAAATGAAAACTGGATTAAATACTCAATAATCGCTACCGGTAGAACCTTTGGAAGTCACTAAATATAAATTGCTGCTATTTAATAAACCATTTCAGAACTAAGTAATGGATTCTTTAACATTATTTGTCTAGCTTTTCTTTGAACATCATATATCTTGTTTATCTCAAACACTATGATTTGGGTGTATTGGACATGATTCACAGTTCAGCTTTATTAGATTTTTCCTCACAAAAACAAATTTGACACTTACCTGATAGACCAGAATTTTAGCTTCTCTCAACTGTACAATCCAGTTCAATTATAGTATATTCTGCTGTTATAAAGAGACAGAGTATCTTATTTCATTGGATTGACTCAGATTATCTTATTACCTAGAGTATTCTGAACCCAGTTGATAAGATTGTGCACTTGAGAAGCCTCATTCTAAATAGATTGTGCTGTTGCTTTACACAAGATATTCTAAAAACTCTGGAGACTAGATTGTTAACATAATATGAGCAGAATAGCAGGAAAATCTCTGTAGAGAGGCTCTTAGTTCGGTCATAAGATTAACATACTTTGATGCTTGTTCTACATTTTAAACTTCTGCACCATTTGCTTGGCTCTGTAATCAGAGCCTTTGACTGTCTGGCAGATTATTATTCAGCACTTGAAATGATTCTGGTTATTGTGCCTCAAAGCCCACTGTAATGGCTCTGCATTTCGGCACTGAGGCAAATATACGTGGACAACAGATGGAGTTGGCTGTAACCCATGAATGTTTATACTATAACAAATTTGTTAGACTTTAAGGTGCCAGAAGACTCTTTGTTGTTTTTAATAAAAGCAAAGCATCTTGAAAGTACCAAAGCACTGGATAAACAGTGAATAATGAGCTTCTTTTACTTAGATATTATGTATATTAATGTTAGTAGGAGACCGTACATGTAGTGGACAATCATATTAGCGTTTTCAAATGCCTTGATCTTGTCCAGTGCTGTGCATGTACAGACAATATACATGATGCTGTGGCAACACTGGTTCCAGGCCTACTTGATTCTTGGCATATAAATATAATGAAGCAGAAAGTATTAAAGGTTATTAGCCTTATTGCTGGGAGAAAAAAAACCCTTTTACTTAGGGAGACATAATAGCCTTAGTATCAAAAAGAAGGGACCTTCTATGTCCAAAGAAAAATGGATATTGGGTCTTTGGGTAAGTAAATGATGTTGCACTGCCCCCCTTTTTCTCAACAGTTCTAAAACACCTCCAAGAATAAGGGGAGGGAAGCAGAGCTTGGAAAAGTTACTTTTTTGAACTACAACTCCCATCAGCCCAATCCAGTGGCCATACTGGCTGGGGCTGATGGGAGTTGTAGTTTAAAAAAGTAACTTTTCCAAGCTCTGGAGGGAAGTGTGTGACTTATCAAGGGCACTGTGATGTTCTTGGATCCATAAATGCGGAGAAGAAGGAACATGGTTACCATGAGAAATCAAATAGGGGTACTTATAAAAGCAAGCTTCCCTGTTTGATTTCTTGCAAGTATAACCTGCATGGCAGAAGTAATACCAAGGATTTTGTGGGTACATCTGCTACTATGTATAGCAGTGTTGAATTTGGTGTTTCATCTGTTATTGTGGTGCATAAGATTTTGACCTAAGTCTTTTTTCAGATATAATATGAATGTATGTGGTAGTAGGGAGGAGGAGTGTAATCGCATACACCTACACCTAGTCTCCATTATACAATCTGAAAGAGCTTATCTCATGCATAGAGATCCCATGCAGTGGCCATGCTGGCTGGGGCTGATGGGAGTTGTAGTTAGCCGTGGTGTAGCGGTTGGCCACAGTAACAGGTAGGGGCAGGGAAGTAATTCAATTCAGTTTGCATTTAAAGGCATTTAAAGGCAACAGACCTCATGTGCCCTTTTTAAAACAATGTGCTAACCAAACCATAGACATCTTTCGGAATTCATATTTTTCCAAATTTTGAAATGCAGTTCTTCAGCCAAGTGATGTGTATAAAAATGCATATATTAGGATAAATATTAGCAAAAATAGCATCCAAAAATGCATTATATTAGGAAAACTGTTTTGCAAGAATTTATATGGTAGGCAAAATTGCATACAAAAATGTGTATATTAGGAGAAATTCTGATGAATCTTCATGAGGACTTTAAAAAAAAGGGTTCACAAGCTGGTATGGAGATATGGAGAACTGAAGATTGGAAAAATAAGCTGAGAGAAACCAAAATAGACGGATTAGCCCATCCTTAGTAGCAGGACCATAGGATTGCCCTGTCTGCTGTCCGCCCTGTTGTATTAAGTCAGCTTCAGTCTCAGTAGTGTGATGCAATTTCTTGAGGATCATATTGTTAGTCATTGCCCTCAAGCCATGCTTATACCCAGTGCTTTCAGAGAGCTTAAGAACTCTTGATTCTCTTTGGAACTGCAGCCTTTGTATGTAAGCAGCTTGATTATGATACCTTTACATTTCTGTTCCCTATGGAACTCTAAATTCTCCTTCCATTCACCCTCCCCAAGAACTTCTTTGACTTCCTGGACACAAAATGATGGCTTGGTCCAGGAAAACCTTGTGAGAATGGACTGCACTGCCTTCCCCCCCCCGTAATAAATGCAAAATGGTCCTGTGGTGCTGATAAACTGTCTTTGAGTTTTTTTCAGGTATTTAATTGGTGTTTTTATAGCTCTCACTAGGTTGATAGGGTGGGGAGGGGGATTCAGACAACTCATAGGTCATGAACAAACTTGTAGACTGTGAAAAAAGAAAACAAATTCACTGGAACATTAACACTGTACAAAAGGAACTGTCAGAAGAATCTGATGCTGTTTCCATTTCTAGATACTGTATTTAATTGTCATCCACGTAGATGTTAGTTACATATCTCATGCTCTGAACATATAAAGATATAGATATATAGATACACACACACAAATATAGAACACACACACAAATATAAATATATAGATGCACACACGAGGGAGAGGGCCTTCTCAGTGGTGGTCCCCAAATGATGGAATGATCTCCCTGACGAGGTGCGCCTGGTGCCAACACTGTTATCTTTTCGGTGCCAGGTCAAGACTTTCCTCTTCTCCCAGGCATTTTAGCATGTGTTTTTAAATTGCTTTTTAAAAATATGTTTTTAAATTTGTATATTTGTTTTTAATGTTTTTAATTGTTGTAAACTGCCCAGAGAGCTTCAGCTATGGGGCGGTATACAAATGCAATAAATAAATAAATAAATAAATGAGAGAGGGAGAGAGGTGAGAAATGTTTTGAAACATCCCTTCCCCAATAAAAAGCAAGTTTCTTATAAATTCTGTATAGAAGACTTATATATTTGCTCTCTTACACTACCTTATTACTGGGGTGGTGTTTCATTTTTTTCCTGTACTATACAAAGCTACAGGGTTTGGGGTTTTCTTTTTTGTAGCGGTTCGTAGTTTTCCTTAACTCATTAATGTGAAGTAGTAATAACTGGCATCTCTTTATTATATTTGAGTTAGATTATTATATTATATAGGAAGAGTTACCAGGATCATGCACTTCTAGTCCCCAGCTTGTCCTTCCTGATTAAAAATCTTCCTCTTTCTCCTTCGCCTATTAAGCATGTTGGTATTGACATTGGCCACATTTGGATGACTGTGTTTTGGCTTAATAAACCAACATATTGATGAGCCTTTTGCCTGTGTATGCAGACCCTTTTGTGTGAACCATAACTAAACCAAGTCTATCTTGTCCCAACTAGGAATCAAGTTCAAACCAAGCCAGGATATTTAACCACTGACTTGGTTCCAAAGGTGGTTGCTATAGCATCTCAGTTTGAACAAAATAAGAAATAGATGTTTCCAGGTTTCATTGTGGTTCATGCAAAGGGGCTGTGCACACAGGCAAAAGGCTTATTAAACCAAAATGTGAGCATCCAAATGGGGACAGTAACTGTAGTTAATTCTAACTTGGATTTGAAGTTGGTTTCAAACCTGATTAAAATGCAGTGCTGTCTAGCAGTGTGCGTGTGTCCATCCATTTGGGAGTAGGGGAGAGAAGATACTGACTGGCAGTTTTCAAAACAAGTTCAAATATTTGGTTCTTTCCCAAAACCACAATAAACAGCCTCTGTGTGAACATTACATATTTGCACTTCTTATCTTGGGGGGCAGGGGGATAATTTCCCTTTAGAGAATTGCCATCAGTTTCCAGTTCATTTTATGTATAGATCTTTATTTAAAGTATGGACTCAGCCTCTGGGTTGAAGCCAGCAGTTAATTTTAGTTAATACCTCATGATGTAGTCCTTTCCTAGATCTCTATACATGTCCAAAATTAGGTAATCATGATTACTTGTCTCAATGTACAGTGTAGTTTCTCCCTCCCAAACAAATTATTTGTTTGTGAAGAGTCACCCACCCCTCCCTTGGCCGAGTTGAAAAGTCTTAGTATATTAAACCATTCTGCCACCTAGCTTTCCTGTTTAGAATCTTCTCATGTGATTAATGAAACATGCTTTGCAAACTGCCACCTGTTTTGTCACTGCTTATCTTTATTTTTCAAATATAATTTACTGGAACATTTTTCTGTAAATAAAAAAGGGTCTTTTAAAATAAACAAACAACCAAAACAGTTAAGCTTGGCTGCATGCCAAGAAGCATGTAGCTCATTGAAGCACACAGATGACAGTATCTCACTTTACAAAGCATTTGCAGGCAAACCGGTCCTGTTTTTGTTTAGCACACATAAAAGACAACCAAATGAATGGAAAGGAAATAATATGGCTTTCCTATTTCAGCATGCTTTTCCATCTCTTGATACATGACAAAACGTTTGGGGAAGATTTGTAACGGGGGGGGGAAGCTTCCCATCTGTACTAGCTACTGTCCATCCCCAAATTTATTTTTGTTACATTTGTATTGTGGTATGCTTACCATTAGAAAGGGGTGAAATCATTTGGATCAATATAACCACCACAATGCCTGTTTTGCAGCCCAGTCCACCTGGTTTGGGCTGTGGGATGTAGCTGTGGCCGCAGGGCATGCAAGAAGGTGGTGTGATACATCTGTGTCATACATACACATGCTGGACATTGCATAGGGAGACAGACTGAGCCTATTTAAGCTCTATCTGGCCTCCCCCCTGCCTCTTCTCAGTGGCTACCCTCACTCCCTAGCTTATAGTGTAATTTTGGTTACTTTGGGCCTGAGTAGGAATTTTTGGCCTTTTTGCTGATTGGCTCTGGAAGGCTGGTCTTTTTGCCTACTCCACACTGTGAAGCTGGGGTGTGCTACAGTTAGCTTCACTCTGCTTTTTCCCTAAATAGGTTAATTTGGTCAGTTTGGGAAAATGTTTAGGACAGTTAAGTTCAGCTTGGTGACACCTGTAGGCATCTTTCAGGGTGATGGATGGGCCCTGAGGCTTGCCGCTCAGGGCTTTGGGACCCAAAGGCAAGAGAGAGACCACTTTTAAAGCTAACCTGTATTGCCTGCCTAGAGTAATGGCCCCCCAGGGGGTGATGCAGAAGGCCTCCTTACCTTGGCCAGGGTGTGGCCAGGAGAAGGGGGCAGGCAGTACACTGTACTCCATTTTCCACAGGCAAGGGTTGTCGCCCTATTGACTGCAGGCGGTGCCAGATAACATTTATACTTCGTTACCTCACTAATAGTTTTCCCTCAGCAGGTAATTTTGTTTTAAATAAAGTGGTCCATTGTTCAACCCATGCTTTTGTGCTTGACTCTTTATTCACGTTTTAGGTTGCAAATGATTAACCACTACATACCTGTGAAATCTGCAGAGGCTATAGAACTCTCTGCTGCAGGTACCTGAAAGCAAGGAGACGCCATCTTCCTCTCTGTACAAGGACACTGACTTACATTCCCCCTTAGACATTCTGTCTACTGTGCATGCTACAGACATCGACAGCCAGACTCCCATTTTTACTCAATCACAGCCATCTTCTGCCTGCTCTACAGAAGTTACTGAAACCACGGAACTGGCACAAATTGGCCAAAAACTACTTCTAACTGGCCAAAAATGTCTGCAGTTACAATTAGCCATTGTGGCAAAAGAGACTGAAAACATCAAAGCTTTTTTGGAAGAAACAAACAACCTTCTAAAATCATTTATGGAAGAACTATCCAAACTATATTTGAGCCTAAACTACACTCTTCCCCCCCACAAAACAACAACAACACTGAAGTGTGCAAACATAAAGAAACCTCGTATTGCACCTAAGGAGAAAAAATCCAAAAACATAAAAAATTACAAACCGCCAAGGAGTAAGAAGATGAACTTTCAGAAACTTTTTAAAGTACTTAAAGCTCAACAGCAAACAGCTTCGCAAACAAAGAATTTATCTGCTTCATCTACAGCGAGAACACCCCCTAGATCTTATTGCAAAGCCTTACCAGAAAGCAAAAAAAGTCCAAATCTCCCAGAGCTACTTACTCACCCCAACCCGAGGTCCTATAGCGGAATATGCTCTACCAATAACAAGATTTCACGACGAGAGAATACAAATGGGAATTGGCTTCTCAAATATAATTCAAACAAACTTGCACTGCTGAATCTTCCTCTTCTTAACATCAAAGAAAAAGTAAACATCAGGAAGCAAAGAGTGTGTTACGCCCTCCAGTCGTTAGGTGTAATGGATTTACGGCCTGACGATATCTCGTATGTGGAATTCCTTTACAACCCCTCAACAAAAACGTCTGCTTTACTTACCTTTAAATCGGCTGAGACAACAGCACGGATAATTGCAAATAAATCCCTTCTCAGCTACCATGGAATATCCGTTCAGAGACATTTCACAAACCTGGCCAGTCCAATTTCCTTGTTCACAAAGAGAACTCCAACAACAAACCTTATCTCTTCACATGAGAGGAGGAAGTTTTCCTCGAACAGCAGCAAAAATATATCAAACTCTGGAAACTTGGATCCATTCCTGGAACAGCTTCCTCTTAAAAGCACATTAAACATGAACTGCTCTTCTCTATCATTAGGACCAACTATGCTGGAAAAGAATTTATCCCCTTTGACTCCCCCAGCACAAGAAACATTAAACTTTGAAACACTTAACTCCATAAACTCTGATCTTATTATTTTGGATGAAGTAAGCTCCTCCCCACCACCAGCTCCCATTTTTGTTCCGTTACAGTCACCTCCTTCTCTGGTAAACAGTAAGGAAAATCAAGATCTTGCATTTGACTTTGCTTGTGAGGGAGAGGAGGAACTATTAAATAGTTTCCATACATTCACTGAGATTGAACAAAGTGAGGTCATAAACAAAATGCAGAATCTGTTAAACAATCTAAGGGCAAAAAGGACATGTTCCAGATACTTGGAGGACTATGAACTGAACTCACCATCCAGCATTCAAGTTTCTCCTCTGAAAGTTCCCTTAAAGGTACTGCCACATTGTTACTCAAATGTTTGTAGACCTAGCACAATATGTGATGTGATAGTACATGAGGTTCCTGAACTGACTTGACAACCCTTATTCAATTCTAAAAACCCGATTCTATCCTGTGAATCTCCTGAAAAAATGGTAAACCCTCATTTCAGGACACCACAGCACTCACTCTGCAAATCTTATACAGCAAAGGAAATTTCTCATCCTACGAATCCAATTATTAATGCATGCCAGGTTTCTGTTCTCTCACCTAATTTTACATTCCACCTTCTCTCCTGGAACATTGCAGGGTGGAATGCCAAACAAAAAATTCCTGACTTTATTACTTTTCTGAACAAATTTGACTTAATTTTCTTACAGGAGACGTGGTGTACCCTTAAATTAATAGTGGATGGTTTCTCTTGTTCATGTTTACCAGCGACCTATTCCCAACCCAGTTCCAAAGGCAGACCCAAAGGAGGCCTAGCCATACTCATTTCTACTTCTGTAACAGCTCGCTCTATAAGTTTAACCCCTTGTAAAAACATTGCACAGGCTGTTTTATTATCTTTTAGCACATTTTCTCTTCTGTTAGTAAATGTTTATATTCCCCCTCATGCCTCTTGGGCACAAATTGACTGTGACTGGGATGTTCTTACCAATTATCTAACATCACTCGAGGCTAAATTCCCCAAAGCGCCTCTCATTGTTATGGGTGATTTCAACGCCAGGTCTGGCCCCCACAATGATGCGCTATTTGCTTCAAACCTCTGGGGGGGCGAGGACACCGCCCCATACCTCCCAGGCTATGCTAGGACTTCCAAGGACCCCAAGATAAATTATGGTGGAATATGTTTATACCGATTCCTTGCTAGACACAGCCTAATAATGTTGAACGGTCATAAGCAGATAGATTCATGTGCGGAATTTACCTACATCTCTGGCCTCAGGTGCAGTGTCATCGATTACGCCTTGATCTCGCATTCCCTGTTCAGGTTTATTTTGGACTTTTCTGTCGGCTCCAGACAGGATAGTGATCACCTTCCCCTTACCTTTTCCTTTTATCTACCAGAACGCGGTCACTTGCTCCTTACCCATAAACCAATGGCAAATCTAATCCACCCTACCCATAAAAGGACATTTTGGACTCCCACAGTAGCCTCTAATGTGGCCTTATTTCTCACTTCCCCCTCTGCCCTGTCCTTACAGAGGGAGATCATGCATGCTTCTGATTCATATTTAGCGTCAATAGCATATAACTCCTTAATTACCAAACTTAAAGCCTCTATTATCCCACCATCTTCTTCCTTCAGGGCTCCTCCTACCACTGGTTTTCCCAGATGGTTTGATAAGGACTGTCTTGATGCTAAGAAACAGCTGAGACGGCTATACCTTCAATATCGACACCAAAATTTAACCACCCTCCCCCCTGAGTATTTTATTATCAAAAAATACTACAAGCATATGATAGTCATAAAAAAAAGGCAGGTGATGCATGAAGATTGGGAAGCCTTAATTCAAGCCTCCAGATCAAATAATTCGAAGTGTTTTTGGGAGCTGATTTCTGGTTCTATGAGCCCACTAAATCCGGCCCCTTGCCACATTTCCCCATACCTCTGGGAGAAATATTTTTCTGCAAACAACGAGACTGTAAATGCTGTTTCCTTTATTGATAATTTAACAAATCTTCCCACTTGGCCACCTGTAACCCAAAAAGAAATTATTGATTTGATTGCTAGCTTGAAATCCGGCAAAGCTCCTGGACCTGATAACATACTTTCTGAAATGTTGAAGGCGCACCAAGCTTGGTGGGCCCCTCTTCTAGCAAATTTCTTTACTCTGATCAATAATTCCGGATGCTTTTGCCAAGCACTCTCCTGCTCACGCATGGACAATTAATACCCATAAAATAGAACAGGTTTCTCATTTCAAATACCTTGGTATACTTTTTCATTCCTCTCTGTCCTGGAATCCCCATATCCGAGGGGCTATTTCTACTGCTCGCAACTCAGCCAGTGGTATTCGAAGGTTCTTCTTCACTAAAGGAGGACAATACATTCCGGCAGCCCTAAAGGTTTTTAGATCCAAAACTATTTCTCAACTTCTCTACGGGGTACCTTTATGGATTGGCGCCTTCAACTCTTCTGCGGAGGCAGTTCTCTCCTTGTTTCTCAGACAAATTTTTGGCGTTCCCAGGTGCGTTCCTGCGGCGGTCCTTAGGTTAGAATCTGGCCTAGTCTCACTTGAGTCTCAAGCGTGGTTGGCCGCCCTAAATTTCTGGTTTAAAATGTCTTATGAAAAATCTACTGGCTATCTCCCTTTACTCTGGGAAGACTCTTTTACCTCGAAATGGGCCCGTACGTTTACAAATTACCTTGCAAGTATTGGCCTCTCAATTGAACATCTGATGTCCCTCGCTCCAGAGACAGTTAAACATTCTATCCGGACTCGTATCAACGATATGGACTTCCAACGCTCCATAACTGCAGCCACCTCGACCTGCTCTCCTATTCACTTTGGTCTGAGCTTTGTGCCTATGCTCAGTGCCCCTTATCTGGAAACTCTTACGATCCCCAAATATCGTCTAGCCTTTACAAAGGCTAGATTTAACTGTCTTATCTCTGCCTTACTTGAAGGGAGATTTAAACGTATCCCGTATGCAAACCGATTATGCCTTTGTGGTGTCAGCGCCATAGAAACTCTCTCTCATGTCATCTTTGAGTGCGCCCTATATGACGATATTCGCTCCAAATTCATAACCCCCATCATAAATAAATACCCCTACAAACTGCTTAACTGTTTACTTTTACATCTTTTGTCAGCAGCTAATAAGGATACTATCTTGTCAGTTGCTAAATTTATTTTTGCGGCTCAATCAATTCGGAAGGCATCTATCCTTTCAGAAGCTTCCGCCACCCAACTGTAACTGTTTTCCTTGTTGTTTTATTGTTTTACTGTTTTAACATGACTGCAACTTTGTAACCTTTTATTATAAATGTATGTAGTTTTATTTATAAATGTCTTTTGGTCTATGACCGTATCAATAAAGATTGATTGATTGCAGAGGCTATAGCTCTCTTCAGTCATTCAGGCCTCACATGATGAGGGGGAGAGTGGGAATAAGTCTGACAGCCCTGGCCCCTCCACCAGCTTCATCACTTTGTATGTGTTGGGCAGGGAACCTGTGCAGGTGGGATCCTCCTCTACTTCCATAAGGTTTAGAACCCTAGAAAATCAGGTTTCTACATCATGCAAGGAGCCTACATATGGAAGTTGATGAAACTGAAGACAGGATCACATCAGAGGGGGTAAGGCCAAGAGGTTCATCCTTACTCTACTACTCAGGTGATAATAATTGCTTGGGGGGGGGAGAGAGAATGAATGAAGAGGGCTTGGATTCTATGCGTTTAAATCCACCATGTAAAGCAGCCATCAGACCATGATCTTAAGGCATAGCTTGATATTACATTTTCAAGGAGCATGGGGGCTTCAGGGAGAAGAAGGTATTACTAAAAGATCACATACACCCTCCTCCAACATAATGGTCTCCTGTGTGGAGTCCCATTCACCGGAACTCCGGAATCAAGCCCCATAGTAAAACATCTTTCAGTATTTATATGGAATTATGATTTTTTTCCCAGCGTGGATGTTTTTCTAATAGTGTAATCTTTTAATGTAATTTTAAAAACAAAACAACTGACAGATCTATACACATCTTTTTTCCCTAATAGTACAGTTTCCTGATTAAGTAGTACATTGTGTTGGGGGGGCAGCATGTTTATCCCACCCCCAAACCTGTTTTTATCTTTTTTTTTTTAACACAGATCACTCAGGTTCAGAGGGGTTAAAATTCTAAATTATGCAGGAAGTCTCAAGCATGAATCTTGGCTTCTTCTTTAAATGTAAAACCTTGTGACCACTCTGAAACTCATCTAGCAATTTTAATAGTATATTCTGTGTTTTAATTAGGATACTTTTATTTAAACTCTAAAGGCTGCAACTGGCTCGCAATTGCAAGAGTGGTAATAGTAGGTAATACAGCCAATTGCAAACAGCAGCCTAATTTGTTGATTTCAAGTGAGGTGTAATTATATTGCTTCATTTGATGAGCAAATCATAAGAGAGTTTTTCTAAATCAGCCTGATTGTGTAATGAAGAGCTAATTACAAACAGCAGTGCTCTTGCAGTAAATGTATTGTAACTGCTAATGCCAGGTTGGCTGCAGTGTTACAATGCCTCATTACTGCATTAACAAAGGCAACAATGGAACGCTGCCCAGTGCCAGGCTAGCATCCTCACAGCTTTGAGATGGCTACATTTATTACATCATTGAACATATAATTGCTGAGAAAATAGTGTTTGGTTTTTTGACATTTTTTGAAAAATTTGGGTATCACCCTAACATTTTTAGAAAGGCAGCCATGAGAAACAAAATGGTTTGTCAAACCTTCTCACTGGTCTTCAGTGGTTCCATGTCTGTATGAGTCATATATTTGACATGCATTATTTATGGAAGCTGTTTCAAATGATTAGTGGTTGGCAACAAGTGAATGTTATCATTTTACCCTCCATAAGAAATCTATTTTATTTTGCCAGTTTCCTTCCATTGTTGGAATGAGCTTGGGCCTATTCACACACCCACTTTGGCATATCGTGTGTAGATACTGGCATTCACAGGGCCCAGCTTTTGTCATAGACCCCTTGATTCTTGCAAAGTCATGTTGCTTTGGGTAGTGTGAAGTAACTGGATCCTGTTTGTGGCAGTTCAAGGTATAAATCATTCACCATGGCTTGGTGAACCAATGTGAGCAGGACATTGAGCTTCTTCCCCTACAGCAAATATGCACCACAAACGGTGAAGTGATTTCTGGACATTGTCACTTTTATATGGTCTTACCCATAATTTTGTTCCGTCTCCAAGTTCATCAGCAAATTAAAAGAAAAATGCAATTCCAAATATGTATTTATATGTGTGTTTTATCCTAAAATACTTATTTAAGGCTGAAATCTTAAGCCTGCTTATTAACAGGTACGTTTCATTGGACTTAGAGAGACTTACCCCTAGAAAAAGTTGCTTAGGATTGTACTGTACATTTGTGTTTTTTTTCTATCAAATGCATATATACATTGCCGAGAACTGCATTATGACTAGCGAATCTGTCAATTTTGGTTTCTCTGAGTTTCTCATTTTTCCCCCCTGCTCTGAAAATCTATCAAGGTAAAGTCCTTGCTCAGATCCTGTATGGAGCTCCAGTCTGGGGCTGGGAGGATCACCATCTTTCCAGCCTAGAAGCAATTCAAAACAGCTTCCTGAAAAAACTCCTCCGATTACCGGCTGGTACCCCAGCGGCGCTTTTACGCACAGAGTCTGGTTTACCTACAGTTAGAGCCCGAGCACACTGCTCTCTACTTAATTTTTGGGAGTCAGCTAAAAATGCCACAGCCAAACCAATTCTGAAATCTTCCTATGAATTGGCTTCTATGGACAAACGTTGGTCGTCCAGATTATCTGGCTTTTATCATTTGTACCATATCCCAGTCCAGGACTCCCCATTGCTTTCTAATAGAGCAAGGCTGCGTGAGGCTATTTTTAGGCACTGTTCTTGGCTAGATAGGCTGGCTATTATTAACTCCAAATTCTCCAGGTGGTATGGAGTATTCAAGCAGGACCACCTTAGAGTGAGTTATTTGGCCTACCCCCTTGCGATAAATCTCCGGCAGGCCTTTACAGCACTAAGATTCCAAACGATGCTGCAGTGCTGCTCGGACTATACAAGCAGGTTCCATGGTCTCAGCGGCTGTGTATATGGGAAGCGGCAGTGGTTGAAGATCTGCCTCATTATCTATTGGAATGCCCTTTGTACTCCAATCCTCGGATCAAATTTTTGGGAGGTCTTCTGCCACGGCAGGGAGCGCTTTTGGACCCACATATTATTTCCCTTCTTTTATCAGATAAGGATGACACGATCATGTACAGAGTTGCTCAGTTTGCACTCGCGGCGCAAAAGCTCCACGTGAAGCACATAGAAGAGCAGACATGCAATTGCTCAGAGACGCTATAGGACAAATAGTACAGTTTTAGATTGCGCCATATTCGTTTTATATTTTATTATGTAATTTTAATATGTTTGTGGAGGAAACTAGATACTTTGTATTTTGTATGCTTTCCGATGGCCTATGGCTAAGCAATAAAGGTTGACTACCATTTTTCCAGTCTTAAGTTCAGTTGTCCACATGTCAACGTCAGTATGCATTTTTAAAAAGCCTTCATTAAAATGCATCAGCATTTTAGTGTCGATTTCTCTTAATTTATACCCATTTTTGTATATTATTTTCACTAAAATATGCATTTTTATGAACATTTTACCTGAGTATGTGCTTTTTTGCACATATGTTGGGCCGGAGAAATGGAGTGCAAAACTTAGAGAAGTGCAAATTTTAAAGGATGGCTGTGTTTGGTTGGCATTTTGTTTTGAAACGTGTCAATTAGGTAAGTTCACCTTTAAATGCAAACTAAATCCAATTTCTCCTCCATCATTTTGAAAAGTGCAAAATAAATTCAGTAGTTAACTAAGTCTACACATTAGGCTGAGAGGCAAAGAGCAGGTTATTTCATATATGAATTCAAAAAGACTGAATACTTCAAGCATCCCTAAATATGTATCCATGTGAAGACTGCACTGTGGGTCTGAAAAGACCAAGGAACTGGTGTAATTAATTTAGAATGTAAAAGCATTCAGCTGAACTGATACAGTGTCCCTTAAATTGCAGAGGAAGAGGATTAGTTATGAAAGACCAAGGGAAAGTGTGAGTGTTTGGATGCTAAGTTGGAAATGGAAGTGAGCATATTTTTTGAGACTGTGTGTTTATTGCTTGCATGGCATGGAAGTTAAGAATGAGTGCCCTAACCTGCCATTTCCATGGTTTTTGCCACATGGGTAAATATGTAAGTACCTAATTCTTCTCTTTAAATTGAAGGGTTTTGGTTCTTAAGCATCCTTTTTAAGAAACTTTGTCTAAATAATGCACAGAAAATAAATGAGAAGGCATTGTGGGCTAATAATAATGCATACCCTTTTTGTTCTATTTGGGAAGGCCTTTGTGGAAGAGATCCATGAAATTTTGTCTTACTCTGATTAGGTGGAACATCATTCAACGTCAGCCACATCATGTTATGCACTTTTAGCATGATACATCTGTTCTATATTTTCAACTTTCAGCTTTCAACCACTTATAACCTTTTAATTTCAACCTTCTGATTTCAATGCATATGATTACATCTATTGTGAACTTCACCAAATCAATGCCTTAATTCCAGTCTTCTGAGTTACATGCTTATGATTACATCTTATGTGAACTTTAAAAAATCAATACCTCACACTAGGCTTGCAGCTGAAAAAAGAAAGAAAGAATGACATAACAAGAGTGATTAATCTTTGGTCTGTGTATCAAGCACCATTTATTTTGTAAGTTCTGTTACCCAGCACTGTGAAGACAAATGCATGCTTAAGAATTCAAAATTATTTGAGTACTTAGCAGGTTATATGGCCCTGTAGAGTTCTGATTTGTATACATTTGTATATGTGGAGTTTCTTGTAATGTCATATTTCAACTCTTTCCCAGATAAATTATATCCAAGTTCCAGCAGCTAACAGTCTTACTTTTGAGCTGATTGGATGAGTTCTTTCAAAACAGAAGTGCTATTTGGGGTGAAGGTTTATAGGTGGAGCTAGACCTTATAGAGCTTTTTGGGATTTTCATGCTAGAGGGAGCAACTGGGTAGAATTTCCATGAACAGTATAGTAGATCTCTTCTTTCCCCCAGAAACTGTAGTAAATTATTAACAGAAGGGGAGGAAAGAATGCATTTCAGTACCTTAGACAGCTCCTTGAAAGTTTGGACTAAAAGAGTGGATTCACTGCCCCACTGACACGGGAGCCACCAGCCAACATTGTACAACAAACTTTTTTTGATTTGTTATCTTTGGATTTGCAGATTAACATTTTTCTAGACTTTCATAGGGCTAATACCTAAAAACAAGTGGGGCCCTACAACAAAATGTTGCAGTGTATCCCCATTTGTGACTGTTACTTAAGCTGTGGCTCCTCAGTTTGTGGAGAAATGGCATATGAGAACCTTTTCATGAAGAGGGAAGTGTGTCTTCTCAACCAACGGATATTCTAGTTTCTACAGAAGAACTTATAGGCTCCTCGTTGTTCCCTTCCCAGTTGTTTCCTCATCTCCTCTGCTGCCCATTGAGCCTTTTTCCTCCTGTCCACCTCTGCTCTTGGCTCCTACTTTCAGCTTGTAACCTGTGTGTAAGCATGTACACACAAAGCACTTCATAGGTTTGTTGTTTATTTTTTTTATTAGATTTATATACTTCCCTTCCTCCCATTAGAAGCCAAGGACCCAGGTTGTTGATTATTATTATTTATATAATTTATATGCCACTGTTCCTCCCAAAGGAGCCTAGAATGACAAGTACAAAAAGATAAAACAATACAATTAAACATAAAATAACATATTTTAAACATATTCAAGACAGTTTAAACATTTAAAAACAATCACATACTCTCACAGCTAATGAAGTCAAGGTTGTTCGAAGCAATATCTTTCATCCATCAAATGCCTCGATAAACAGGAATGTTTTTAAACACCTCCTGAACATTAATAATGAGGGAGGCAGAAGCACCTCACCATGAAGGGCATTCTACTAATTGGGAACCCCCACCAAGAAGGCCCTGTCAAAGGTCAATGCAAGCCAGGCAGCACCAGGGCCTCCTCTGCTAATTGTAGGGCCCAAGATAGTTGATATTGAGGGAGGCACTCATTTAGGTGCTTAGATTCCAAGCCATTTGGGTTATGGTGTCATTCGTTTTTCAGTGGGTCATGCATGATTCTTTAGTCCTATCACAGAAATAGGACCTACTGGTTAACTACCTCTATGAAAGAGCTGTTTCCTCAGTGCTGTCCAACATGCCAGTTTTTTTACAGCTAAGGATCAAGTTATGTGTCTATTCATAATAAAGAAAAATCTCTAAGTAATGATCTTACAACTTAATTTTCAAAAAGGTAGCTTTTAAAAAAAAACCAAAGCCTAAAGCAGCTCTTACATGAAAATCTCCAAGTTCAATGTAGTAGCTGGTTTTGAAATATCTTCTCTTTTTTTGTGGTACCCTTGGAAATTTACACATTGAAAGGACTTAAGACAACTGCCCACATCACATGAAAATGAGGTGGTAAATTTACTGCATGGCAGTACCTTATAGTCACAGCCTGAGAAATAACTAATATTAATATGGGGATTCAGGTGGCACTTTTACCTTCCACCCATCCCCACAGAGTAAGAGCAGGAGCCCTGAGAGAGGGCAGGGAAGACAAGCTATGGGAAAACTGAGCAGAGAAAGGATCAACAGGGGAAGTAGCACCCTTGCTGCAGAGGTGACAGGCTATTGGTTCCTCCTGTTGGCCATTTCCTTTTGATCCCAAGACAGGCCTCCCAGTGAATGAAAAAATATTCCCATGGATAAAGGTCTGTTCATGACAAAGACAACTTAAGCTCAGAACAGACGTTGTTGGAAAGCCAACTATTAAAAACAAAGAAAGGGAAAAGCCAAAGGGATGTGTATTGAAATGCCTACAGTCTAGTGTAGTCACCAATGTGTGATTGGTCACCAGTCTGGTGCCTGCAGGTGTCAATGTGACCACTAGTACCTCCTATGGTGCCCACAAAAGGTCTCAGTAAATATTGACTTAAAGATCTACAATGCACAATTTGGGTGAATGAAAAAAAAAACATTTCCCTCTGACTGAGGTCCAAGGTGTATCCTCACTCTACCTCTTCTTTAAACCTATTATCCCTAGGGTTTTTTTCCCTCTTTTTAGATGCCTTCTCTTTTTCCCACTGCTGGTCAACAAATAGTAGAAATATCCTAGTAAACTGAGAGGTTAAAGAGAGGGAGGAAAGAGGGTTCAGGAATTCTGTGTAAAGGGAGAACCTCCTAGAGGAAATCCCATGCAAAGAAGTGAGAATGAAGGGCCTTAAGAGCACCTTTCAGGTGGTGAAAGTATTGGTTAAAAATAGTCTATACTGGAGAGGGCTTCCATGAGGAATTTTGTTCTTGGGGCATCTGCCCCCCTTTTGCTAGTTGTGCTTAATTGCCAATTCCTCCATAATTGAAATTCTCAGTATTCATTCAATGATTACTAGATTAAAAGATAAAAGTTTCTCAAATCCTACCTATGTCTCACTTGCTTAAACTCCACTTACCACAGTCTAAATGTATCCCCATTAAACTGAATTTATGCTAATGGTGTCCTGATTAAACAACTGTTATTACCATTTGCTATCATTAGCTAAATCAGTTTCCTGGGAGATGTCTCAGTAACGTGTCTGTCCCCATTCAACTTATCCCTAATTAAAGAGTATTTTGTAATAGTATTACACAGCATTTATGAGCACAAAGCACATTACATTTATTTTTTCAGAGGATCAGATTCCTGTGCTAAGAAGTTAACATTTCACTAGTAGAAAAAATGCATGTTATGGGGAAAACAGGTTTATTACTAATAGAAGAATAGAAGTATAGGTCTGGGATCAGTTTAAACATTTTCTGCTTTTGAGTGTAGAACATAAGGGTGGACAAACCAATCTATTTCTGGTTACATCTCTTTTGCATGTGTTCATCCATAATTACATTAATGTGTGATTTAAAAACAAATGATTCAATCCAAGACTGCTCGTGTGGACTTCCACTTGCACCACTGGACTTCTCCTTCCTCTGCTGTCCCTGTGCACCCTCATATTTGCTATGGAAGATTCTCCAATCCTCTGGTGCTGATTTTGAGGGAGCACTAGGCCATGCTACAGGAAAGAGGAGGGGAAATTTCCATTCCACAAGCAAAAATCTGCTGTGCTAGTGGAGCAGCAGTGTTGGATACAACCCAAAATCCTCATGTATTTTTGCATTTAAATACATATTTCTCAGTGTATTTTCTCTCCAAACATGCACATTTATTGTGATACTTTTTTGTGCTGACAGTTGTGTCAGAGCTTTCTGGAAGTGTGAAAGCCAATGGGTAACTAAGATCCAATCTGGCCCTAGTCTGAGAAAAACATATTAGGACAGTTTATATCAGGATTTGCAAAGAAGCATCCCTAGCTTAAAAACATAAGAAAACCCTGCTGGATCAGACCAGTGGCCCATCTAGTGCAGCATCCTGTCCTCACAGTAGCCAACCCGATCCCTAAGGAAAGCCCACAAGTAGGACCTGAGTGCAAGAACACTCTCTCCTCATGCTGTTTCCAGCATACTGAATACTCTGTCAACAAGTTAAAAAGCACAGGCCCCAATACCAATCCTTGGGGGACCCTAGGGATCTATATCCCTTCATTGGGAGAACTGTTGTTATGAATGGACCTTTGAACCTTCTCGTGAGCGTAGCTCACTAGAAATTCAAGTGCCCTTATTCCAAGGGTAACAAGACCTTTTGCTGGAAGGTTAACCCAGTAAAACACACAGAAAGCAAAATAAAGATTGGTTTTATTAAAAGAGGAAACAAGGGAAAATATTGCAATTTACAATTACAATCAATAGCGAGCAGCATTCTAACTATTATTCATTTATTTGTTCTACAGTACCAGATAGACTAAAAATAAAGAAGCTAAACCCTTCACCCATTTCAGAGTTAAGTTCATCCACAGAGAGGAGAAAAGGAAAAGAAAGGAGCTCAAGAGTTGGGTATACCTTTCTGAAGAGTTGCTCTGAGTCTAAGGCTAAGAGAGATACTTTCGCATCTAGCTCGATGACCCAAAGCTCTGACCTCGTGTAATCTGTGCTAGATTTTAAAGATTTCACCCAAGTCTTTAGCTCTGAAGTTCAATGTTTGTCCTGATATAGGTGAGGTGCGTTGTGAAGTAAGGCCGCCATTGGAACCCTCCAGTAAGAGGAATTGATGATCCCTTCAAACTTCCTGTGTTTATACTTTTTCTTACTAAAATAACCCAATGTAAATGTGACCAGGGAGATTCAGACGTGACAGGTAAAGACAATAAAAGGATTTAAGACTACTGGTCAAGGAATCTGTTTCTTTCCAGCAACAATTCCCAGATAATGACTGCAATCTCCCAACTGTAAATTCCTGATGCTTCAGGTAATCAGCTATCCTGTCTCCTTCTAAAGGTCAAGATTATTATGCAAGCTATTTTTTTGTTTGTCGGAACATTTGTTTCTCACTGGAGCAATAGTCCACAATTTCCATGAGAGTCAGAATGTCTGTCCCCTCAGGCTTTGAAGACATGTAGCTACTCAGAGTATACAGAGGGGCTGTTTCCAGGATTCTTTGCTATTAAAGGCTTCCAAACTTTGGTTCACTGAGATGAATTAAAGATTAAAAATCCCCAGTATGTCATACATCCTTACACTATCCATTTATTTCTGCTCTTGGCTTCCTGTTTCCTAGCCAGTTCCTGATCCTCAAGAGGACCTCTTCTCTTATTCCATGACTGCTAAGCTTACTCAGAAGGCTTTGGTGAAGTACCTTGTTGAAAGTTTTTTTAAAGTCTGAGTAAACTATGTTAACCAGATCACCTCTGTCTATATGCTTCTTGACACTCTACCCATGCTGGTTCTGCTTCAGCAAGGCTTGTTCTTCTATAGACTTGGCTATTTTATCTTTAACAATACTTTCCACCAGTTTTCCCAGGACAGACATTAAGCAATCCACCCTGTAATTTCTGGAATTCCCACCGTGCAACCCTGGTTCCCTTTTTAAAAATTGGGTTTTACATTGGCCCTTTTCCAGTCCTTAGGTATGAACATGGATCTGAGGGACAAGTTACATACTTTTGTTAGAAGACTAGCAGTTTCATGTTTGTGTTGGTACAACGATCTCCCTAGACCAGACTTTCCCAACCTCCAGATGTTGTTGGACCACAATTCCCATCTTTCCTGACCATTGGCAATGCTGGCTGAGGCTGATGGGAGTTGTGGTCCAACAACATCTGGTGGCACACTGGTTGGGAAAGGCTGCCCTAGACAGTTTCCTCCTTTGAAGTATTTAAAGAGATTTTGTTGTTGTTGGTCTTTATGTTTGTAGCAGTGTGCTCCTCAGATTCTTTTTTAGCAATGCTTGCATTTCTTTTACCAAAGTTTGTGTTCTTTTTTATTCTTATTTGGACAAGACTTCCATTTTTTGAAGGAAGCCTTCTTGCCTCCAATAGTATGTTTGACTCTGCTCATTAATCATACTGGTATTCTCTTGGCCTTGATGGTACCTTTCCTGATCTGTGGTATACACTCCAGTTGAGTTTCTAATACTGTGTTTTTAAACAAGTCCCAAGCATTTTGGAATGATTTGATCCTCTTCACTCTGTCTTTCACCTTTCTTTTTACCAGTCCCCTCATTTTGAAGTCAAATGTGACCATGTTGGATTTCCTTGGCAATTTGCCATTCACATATATGTTTATTTTAATAGCACTATGGTCACTGTTCCCAATCAGTTTGACAACACTTGCATCTCACACTAGATCCTGGGCACCGCTCAAGTCCAGGGTTGCTGCTCCTCTGGTATGTTCTGTGACCAACTGTTCTAGGGCACAGTCATTTAGGGTATCTAGACATGTTTCCTCTTTGTCATGACTGGAACACATGTGTAGCCAGTCATGTCAGTGTAGTTTAAGTCAGCATGAGCTGAGGTGGAAGTCCCCTTCTAATATGTTGGCTCAATCACCAGCAGGACTTAGCCAAGCCACCCTTCTCGTGCCCCCTTGAGCTGTTATTAGCTCCTACATTCCTGCACTCAGATATTGGGTGTTCAATCCAGCCCTTTCACTGGCATCTGCACTTACAGCACAAATGTCTATACAGTTGTAGGCACAAAAGCTTCCATGGAATCTGACTGTGATTCTTCAGGGTCCAGATTCCAGGGAAGCCTTTGCCCTTATTATTATTTAAAATGTATACCCCACCCTTCCTCCCAAAGGAGACCAGGGTGGCAAATACACAAACGATAAAACAATTACAACATCTAAAAACATACTTAGAAATCTAAAAAAAAAATCCAGTACAGATGCAGACTGGGAAAGATCTCTATTTAAAACCTTGTTGGAAGAGAAAGGTCTTTGGTACCCAAAAGACAATAGAGACAGTGCCTATCTTAATAATTGAGGGGAGGGAATTCCAAAGGGTAAGTGTCACAACACTAAAACCATAATTCCTATATTTTGCAAAACAGACTTCCTGATAAGATGGTATGGGCCGGAGGCCCTCACCTGCAGAGTGCAGAGATCAGTTTGGCCAGAGGTCCAGTGGCAGTGCAATATGTGTGGACCAACCCAAATTCTTACAAATTCAATGATGATCTGTGCTTGTGAGTAAAAATGCATGCATATAAACATCTAATATCCTAATTAAAGCTATCAATTGTGTCTGTGTTAGAATTTATTTATTTATTTATTATTTAATTTGTATCCCTCCCTTCCTCCCAGTAGGAGCCCAGGGCAGCAAACAAAGTGCTAAAAACACTTTAAAACATCATAAAAACAGATCTTAAAATACATTAAAACAAAACAGCGTTAAAAACATTAAAAAAACTTTTTAAAATGGTTAAAAACATTATTAAAAACATATTAAGCAATTCTAACACAGACGCAGACTGGGATAGGTCTCAACCTAAAAGGCTTGTTGAAAGAGGAAAGTCTTCAAAAGGCGCCAAAAAGATAGCAGAGATGACGCCTGCCTAATATTCAAAGGGAGGAAACGGTAGATGCTGCCACACTAAAGGTCCATTTCCTATATTGTGCAGAACGAACCTCCTGATAAGATGGTATCTGCAGAAGGCCCTCACCTGCAGAGTGCAGTGATCGACTGGGTATATAAGGGGTAAGACGGTCTTTCAGGTATCCTGGTCCCGAACTATATAGGGCTTTGTACACCAAAACTAGAACCTTGAACTTGGCCCGGTAGCAAATGGGCAGCCAGTGCAATTCTTTCAGCAGCGGGTGACATGTTGGCGATACCCTGCCCCAGTGAGCAGTCTCACCGCCGCATTTTGCACCAGCTGCAGCTTCCGGACCAACCTCAAGGGCAGCCCCACTTAGAGCGCATTACAATAATCCAGCCTGGAGGTTACCAGTGCATGGACAACAGTGGTCAGGCTATCCTGGTCCAGAAACGGCCGCAGCTGTCTCAACAGCCGAAGCTGGTAAAAGGCACTCCTAGCCACGGAGGTCACCTGGGCCTCTAGCGATAAAGATGGATCCAGGAGCAACCCCAGGCTACGGACCTGCTCTTTCAGAGGGAGTACAACCCCATCCAAAGCAGGCAACTGACCAATTATCCGAACTCGGGAACCACCAACCCACAGCACCTCCGTCTTGCTAGGATTCAGACTCAGTTTATTAGCCCTCATCCAACCCACCGCCAAGTCCAGGCAGCGGTCCAGGGCTTGCACGGCCTCTCCCGATTCCAATGTTATGGAGAAATAGAGCTGGGTATCATCAGCATACTGCTTCTTAATTGCTTGTTAATATGTGTTTTTTAATAATATTTTAACCCTGTTTTTAAATATGTTTTTAAAGCTTTTTTAAAAAAAATGTTTTAATGTTTTGTTTTAATGTATTTTAAGGTCTGTTTTTATGATGTTTTAAAGTGTTTTTAGCATTTCTGTTTGCCGCCCTGGGCTCCTGTTGGGAGGAAGGGTGGGATATAAATCAAATAATAAAAATAAATAAATAAATAAAATATAATTTTTAAAAGGCAGCACAAATTCAAATTTCCAGGTGTATTTGGGGATTAGTTGTTGCATTGTCTTCTACCTATTCAGTTCTGCTGTTTTATCAGATTAGTCAAAATATCCACTTGTCTGCACCTTTAGTGAGGGCTAGTTCTGCTCAGAGGTAGATCTGTTGTGTTATATTCAACCCTGACAGCATGTAGATTTCTGCAAATAACAGCTGTACCTTTAATCACATTTAGTTATACTACATGTTGATTTGTGGTGAGCACTCATGTCCTTCTGTGGTTATGGCACAGTGCTCACTTGCCATCAGTAGTGAGATACTTTTTTAAAAGATTTATGTAATGCTGCAGGTGAGATCTCTGCTACATGAAGCCAATACATTCTGACAGTGTTACTAAGCATATCTTTCCTTCTCTTAATATCAATTGAAGTTTACCTGCCGGGGGGGGAAGGATCCTTAAGACAAAGGGGGAAAGGAGCCACCTGTGACTACCTACAAAGCAAGATATAAGAGCCATCTTGGAAAGAAAATGTAATGACAAATTAATTCTTTTTTTATATATATTTTTTATTCAAATTTTTCAAAAGACAAACAAAACAAAGTCAAAAAACATAACAATACAACAAAATAAAAAAAATAAAAATAAAATAGTTGACTTCCGATTTGTCGCAGATCAGCTATAAGTATATAATATATATCAAACCTGTCCCTTAATGTATACATACAGGATCACTTTTCTCCATAGGCTGTCTTAGTTAATCGTCAAATCCCAATATCATCATTTTATTTTGATCTTTCAACAAAAAGTGTAAGAGAGGCTTCCATTCCTTAAGAAATGTATCTGTCGATTTTTCTCTAAGTAGACATGTCAATTTATCCATTTCTACTAAGTCCATTAATTTCAATAGCCATTCTTCCGTTGTTGGTGTTGATTCCATTTTCCACTTTTGTGCATATAATAATCTTGCTGCCGTAATCATATATAATATTATTCTTCCATATTTCTTTTCTATTTGTTTATCCATAAAACCCAATAAAAAAAATTCTGGTTTTGACTGAATATTTATCTTTAGAATTTTTTGCATCTTCCTACCTATCTGTGCCCAAAATGATTTTGCCTTTTTACACAGCCACCACATATGATAAAATGATCCTTCTTGTTGTTAACATTTCCAACAAACATTAGAAACATTACTATACATTTTTGACAACTTTTCTGGAGTCATGTACCAACGGTACATCATTTTATAGAAATTTTCTTTAAGATTATAGCATAGTGTAAATCTCAAGCCTTTTTTCCACATATTTTCCCATTGATCCATTTGTATGTTATAACCAAAAAATTTTGCCCACTTTACCATACACTCTTTTACTTGTTCTTCCTCCATATCCATTTTCAGTAAGAGTTTATACATTTTCGCAATTATATTTTCATCATTTGTGCACAATCCTATTTCAAAATCAGATTTACTTATTTCAAACCCATACATTTTCTTGTCCATTTTATATCTTTCTAACAATTGTAAATAGGCAAACCATTGAAAACTATATCCTTCCTTTGTCAGTTGTTCTCTCTCTTTCATTATATATTCTCCATGTACATTTTCTAATAGTTCTTGATAAGTTAACCATTTCTCTTTTCCAGCCATTTCTCTTCTGTAAAACGCTTCTTGACTTGAGACACATAATGGTATTTTCGAATAAAACCTTGGTTTATATCTATTCCATATTTTCAACAGAGGACGTCTTATAAAATGCTTATTAAAGTCTACATTTACTTTTACTTTGTCATACCATAGATATCCATGCCATCCCCACTTCAAATTATGGCCCTCCAAATCCAATAGTCTTTTATTCCTCAATAAGATCCATTCCTTTATCCAGACTAGACAGCAGGCAGCAAAATAAAGTCTCAGATTTGGTAATCCCAGTCCTCCTCTTTCTTTGGCGTCTTGTAGTAGTTTAAATTTAACTCTTGGTTTTTTTCCTTGCCATACAAATTTAGAGATATCTTTTTGCCATTGTTTAAAAGGTAAATCAGAGGATATTACAGGTATTGTTTGAAACAAAAACATCATTCTCGGTAATACATTCATTTCTATCACAGATATTCTACCCATTAATGACAATTGTAGTTTATCCCATTTTAGCAAATCTTTCTTAATCTCTGTCCATAATTTTTCATAATTATTATGAAACAACTTTGAATTTTTATTTGTCATAATGATACCTAAATATTTCAACTTTTTCTCTATTGTAAAATCTGTCTTGTCCATTAACTCTTTCTGTTCCCTTAAAGTTAAATTTTTCACCAACATCTTTGTTTTTTGATTGTTGATCTTAAATCCTGCTGATGGTCCAAATTCTTTTAATTTGTCCATCAATACATTAATTCCTTCCAAAGGGGTTTCTAGTACAATTATCAAATCATCAGCAAATGCTCTCAATTTATATTCTTCTTTTTTTATCTTTAATCCCGAAATCCTTTTATCTTGCCTTATATCTCTAAGCAGCACTTCTAAGACCAGAATAAATAAAAGGGGAGATAATGGACATCCCTGTCTTGTACCCTTTTGTATTTCACATGAATCCGTTAAATCTCCGTTAACAATTATCTGAGCCTTCTGAGATGTATAAATCGATCTAATCCATTTTATAAAATTGTCTCCAAAATCCATTTGCTCCAAAACCTGAAACATAAATTTCCAATTCAAATTATCAAATGCTTTTTCAGCATCTAAAAAAATCAAAGCTGCTTGTTTATCATTTCATTGTTCTAAATATTCCAACACATTCAAGACATTCCTGACGTTGTCACGTAGTTGGCTTTTAGGCAAAAACCCTGATTGATCTTCCTGGATAAATTGTTGCAATATTATTTTCATTCTTTCTGCCAAGATCATTGTAAAAATTTTATAGTCATTATTCAATAGAGATATTGGCCGATAATTTTTTGTTTTAGTTAAATCTTGCTCCTCTTTAGGTATTAATGTTATGTTAGCATTTTTCCAACTATCCGGTATCTTTCCCTCTTGCAGAATAGAATTCATTGTAGACTGTAAAGGTATCAAGAGTTCTTCCTCCAAACATTTATAGTACATTGCAGGTAACCCATCTGGTCCTGGCGCCTTTCCTAATTTAATTTTGTTTATAGCTTCAGATATCTCTCTTGACGTGATAGGGCCATTAATAGCTTGTCTCTGAAAGTCTGTAATTTTAGGCAAATTCTGTTTAGATATATACTCTTCTATTTTTTCAGATGGAATTTCCTGACACTTGTACAATGTTGAATAATATTGATGAAAAATCTTTTTGATTTTTACATTATCTGTCAGCGTCTCATCTCCTTCTTGTATCTTTAAAATAATATTTTTTTGACGTTCTTTTCTTAATTTATATGCTAACCATTTCCCTGGTTTATTTGCAAATTCAAAAGTCCTTTGTTTAGCAAAATTTAGTTTCCTTTCAATTTCTCTGTCAGCATTGATACTTGATTCTGTAACATTTTAATTTGATTTACAATAGAAACTTTAGTTGGATTCTTTTTCAATTCTTCCTCTTTTTGTTTTATTTCTTCCAAAATTAATTGCATTTTCTGTTGTTTCTTTTTTTAAAATTCAGAGTTACATTTAATAAAATATCCCCTCATAAATGCCTTACTTGTATCCCAAACGATATTTTCATTTGTTCCTTTATGTAAATTATGTTCAAAAAACTCTTTTAATTTCTTCTTACATTCTTGTACTACTTTGTCATTCTGTAATAAAGATTCATTTAGTCTCCATCTAAATCCAAGATTTTTTTTTTAAAGTTAATATCACAGGATTGTGGTCCGAAAAAGTTTTTGGTAATATATCCATTTTAAAAATATCCTTCGCTAGAATTTTAGACATCCAAATCATATCAATCCTCGAGAATGTTTTATGTCTTTCTGAAAAGTAAGTAAATTCCTTTGCGTCATCATTTATATATCTCCAGGTATCCACCAATTCTAAATGTTCCATCAGTTCAAAGCAAATCTTCGGTAATTTACCCTGCGTCTCTTTAATATTTTTTGCAGAAAGTCTATCAATTTTTGGTGAGATTACCCCATTCTAATCACCCATGACGCACCAATGATCATATGAAAACTCTGACAATTTTTCCATAAGTCCTGTGTAAAACCTTGTTTTATCTTCATTGGGGGCATAAATACCCACTATCAAAATGTTTGTACCCTGTAAAGTAATTTCAACCCCCACAAATCTACCACTATCATCCAGTAATACCAATTTAGGAAGCAATTGTGGGTTAATGTAAAGAACAACTCCTTTTTTTTTTTTTGGTCCAGCCGAAATAAATTCTTCACCCAAATTTTTACAAATCAAATATTTGGAATCTTTCTTCTTAATATGAGTTTCTTGTAAACAAATTATATCCAATTTTAATTTTTTCAAATAATGAAACACTTTCTCTTCTGGGCCGTGTTGGCTCCATTTATATTCCAAGTTAGATATTTGTAATCCATCTTTAAGCGTGTATTTTAAAATGTGCCTGATGCTCCTTTTAATCCATCGTCTTCCTTCCCCTCCTCTCCATGTTCTTGTTGACTTTGTTTCCCAGGAATTATATCCATATCTTTGAGTTTATCTTCTTCCATGTCTTTTGAAGCTTTTCTCAAGAAGTCCCTTGCTTTTTGAACAGTATTCAATCTATATTTCTGTTGTCTGAATGTAAAAATCACTCCTTCTGGAACATCCCATCTAAATTGAATTTTGCACTGCTTAAGTTTTTCTGTAAAGAAAGCATATTCTTTTCTCTTACGTAAAAGTCTAATAGGAATTTCTTTCATCACCAGTATTTCCTTACCATCAATTTTAAAGGTATTGTTGAAGTGTTGTTGTAATACCATATCTCTGGTCATCTTCTTTATAAAGTGAACAAGCACATCTCTTGGAATTTTTTTCATTGTTGCATATCTGGAATTAATTCTATAAACTTTGTCTATTTCAAATTTCATCCGATCTTCATTCAAATCCAGAAATTTTACTAAAGCATTAACAATTTTATCTCTGATGTCTTCACCTGTTTCCTCAGGGACTGCACGGAATCTCAAACAATGTTCTTTATTTCTCATTTCAGTCACAGCCATATAGTCCAAGTTTTTTTCTAATTCCAGATTTAATATATCTGTTCTATTCTCCAAGATTTGTACCTTTTCTTTAGTATTTTTTGCATCCTCCTTTATTTGCCCAATTGTCCCTTTAATCACATCCACTTGTGTTTTAATATAGTCTTTTATATCTGTCAATTCAGTTTTCATTTCCTGTTTTATATCACTAATCCCTTCCATTATTTTTTGAAACATATCTGGGGGTATAGCCCCTTCCTGTGGATCAATTGAACCTCTTCGCTCCTGGGCCTTAGTTGCTTTTTTAGTTGTCATTCTCGAAAGAAGACTTTAATTTCTGATATTAACCACTGTTCCAAAACCTAGAGGCAGTCTATTTCTTTTTTTTTTTCCTCCACCAACAAAAGAGTTAATATTCCAGGCCTGTTATTATAGTCCGGCCAGCACAGCACAGTTCTTATCTACGTCCAGGAATGCAAAACAATTCTGGTTCACAACACCAAACGATTAGTAACATATACGAACAGCAGATTCGTCCAAAAAGAAATAGTCCAAGGAGAAAAATAGTCCAAAATATATTTCCATCAAATAATAAATACCTCTCATCTGTTTTTAAACTTTAAAACTCCAAATTCAGGCCAGCTTTTTGTCGTAAAAAAAAATATAAGTTGTTTACATTTTCTTTCTTCCTTAATTATATTTAAAAGAGAAAAAGTATGACTCACCCAGATTTCTCAGTTGCTGATTCGTAAACAAATCCCTTTTATTGTAGTAATTTAAGCCAAATGATAAGATTTAGACAGAAGTAGGCTCGCTGGTTAAGGACGTTTTTTTAAGAAGAAGAAAAAACGCTTCACTTTTTTCCAGTACAGCTTGCTGGAAGTCCTGACTCCATCTTCAGCCGATCGGCATGCCTTCTTATCTCAGGGATTTCCTGATCAATTCTAGCAGCCGACAGCTCAACGAAGTCCTGTGGAAAATCTGATCGGTTCTCCTATACCTTGGAGAACATTGAAGCCAGTCAAAGTTTCCTCTTGGCTCGCTTTTAAACTGAAAAAAGCTTCCTCTGAGGCAGAGATCTCTCAGAGACAGTCACCAGCTGAGCACTCACTTCCGGGAAGTCATGACAAATTAATTCATAGTGGCAGTCCGATATTCCCATGGGACAAAGAGGGAAGAGCAAGTATAGGGAGGTAGTTTTAAATTCCATTATTTAAATTTTAAAAACTATTTTTAGTGAACAAGTTATGACTTAATATAGATTGTATATACTCCAAATTTAGGATTTTATGCCTAGTTTATAATGAACCAGTTCACACATCAGGATAATCCATAGTTAATGGTTTACTGTGAATGCGGAGATCATTCCCACAATCCTTGGTTTAGTGATAATCCCTGCCTTAGTGCTACATCCCAACCAGAGATCGTGTTTTGTTTTGCTCCAAACAAACCCCATGATTGGTAAACCAAACACAAATGTTGGCTTTACACTGCAATTTGTTTGGAGTTAAATAAATTGATCTCCAGTTAGGACATAACACTAAGCCAGAGTAAACTATGTGTGGTTTGTTGCTCCCACTCATGATTAGTAAAGCAAAATCCATCAACACATTTATGGTAAACCATTAACAATGAATTACTGCAACATGTGAAGGCAGTCAATCTCTTAATAGTCTTATCTTTATTGAGTGCACTTCATGACCTAGATCCAAATGGCTTGACACTTTTATAAACAAAAGGTTGCTGATTCCCCCACCCCACAGCTGTAGCCCTTGCACTGCATAGTGGACCATTATGGAGAGACACCCCCCCATCCTCTGAAGCTACTTTTGGGGAGTGCACTGAAAAATGGGGTAGGAAAGACTTCCTACATGATCAGAATTCCACATGTATTTCTTTGCATCCAAGCCAATCTTTGTAGAAAAATAACTTGCAAGAAACAGTGTACAGTACAGAAGACTTGGAATACGTACTCAAGCGCTCAGGGATTGCAATATGAAGTGATGTTTTGCTTGAACAAATTATCCATTCTTGATTAAATATCAGAGACAATATTTTAGGATATGGTGGGAGAGTATATGGTATGCATACACAAGGCCCCAGGTTCAATATCCAAAAAGGGCTGGGAGAGGGTCCTGTCTGAAACTCTGGAGAGTTGTTGCCAGTCAGTGTAGACCAGTGTTCTTCAAACTTGGGTCCCTAGATGTTGCTGGACTACAACTCCCATCATCCTTGAGCATTGGTGAAGATGGCTGGAGATGATGGAAGCAGAGCTTGGAAAAGTTACTTTTTTTGAACTACAACTCCCATCAGCCAAATCCAGTGGCCATGCTGGCTGGGGCTGATGGGAGTTGTAGTTCAAAAAAGTAACTTTTCCAAGCTCTGGATGGAAGTTGTAGTCCAACATCATCTGGGGACCCAAGTTGAAAAACACTGGTGTAGACAATGCTGAGCTAGTATAGTATAAGGCAGTTTCTTTTGTTTTGAATTGCCTCATCACAAAAAATTACTTTACCACAAAAGAAAATACTTTTCAACAGATGCAGTTCATGTGTGCAACTTTAACTTATCAAGTGATGTGACATTTAGTCTGAAATTCCATGCACAACTACTTGGGAGTAATTCCCATTGAATTAATTTACTTAGTTCTGAGTAACTCAGCTCTCGTTCTAATTTCCTGACCCTGAAATATAATGAGGCATGATACAGATTTTGATCCATCCTTTAGAATTTAAATACACATTTGATTAAATGGCATGCAAACGTCAGCAAACCATCCCATGATATCTGCAGAATCCTTCCAGGGAGAGCAGATTTCATAACCATCATATACTGGAAATCTTAATTAAATCATAATCCTAACATTAATTAAATCTAAGGTTTTGCCCTATATATGAAACCTCATTGAAACAGTATTGAACAATTTAATTTCAGTAGACTGATCTCAGTATAGAAGACGGACATCACTGGTTTAGGAACTCTATTTACTTTTTCCATCTTTTTTTAAAAAGCAGATGTTATCATAGTTGCAAAGCTGACAGACACACATCACAGACAGTCCCCCCTCAAAAAACAGAAATTTAAGTAAGAATAATTGTTCCTGGACAATTTGGGTAAATAATTGGTCATTCTGTAGAAAGGAATAACAACGTATCTCCAAATTTGAAAACTGACTATATTTGGGATAAAAAAATTAAGATGTATTAAAATGGCTTAATTAAAATCGCACTAGCTTACATTTTTAACAAGTTAGAATACAAAAATCTGATTAAGGTTCCTCTGTGTTTTAGGATGAAAAATAGAAATGCAGTAAGAGTTCTGGCATGATTAAATATTACCAGTTAATGAAATGGCCTTCTGCATATTCATGGCATGAATAGAAGAGCTAAGGGCATCAGGTTAACATTTCTGAATATATATGCTCTGACAACACAGCTGAGTTGAGGTTGTGACAGCTCTGTTTGCAGGAGTGAAAAGATTTGTATTAGCATTGAGAGATCTGTTCTGTTTATCCAGCATGATCAATGGGTTCTGAAGGAATATAAGGTCACTTCTAGAAAGCAGCTCCTTCAGTGATGAGTGCCAAGACAAGAAATGCTACAGGAAATACTTCAGGGAACTTGAGGTACTTCCTAGAGTAGAGTTTGATAGTGTCTGGCTAGATGATACCATCACTGCTCTCAGCACTGATTCTGAGTGTCCATTTGAACTTTAGTTATTTTGTGATGCTTATGTCATGTTTGAAAGCATCAGGAGTCTATAACTGAATTCACAATGCAATCAGGAACTGTCTTAGCAAAGCATACCAAATACATGTCTTATCTGCTTTTGGCTATCATTATGTGAGTGTTCTGACCCACAGAAGAAAACTGATTATGTATATGCACTGTTTTGAGCATGCAACAAATATTGCTGCACAGTGGTGTAGCTAGGCAGGAGAAGGGCGAAGCTTCTGCTTTGCATGCAAAAATTCCCAGGTTCAATTCCTGGCATCAACAGGTAGGGCTGGGAACATAAAATGGGTGTCTCTAGCTATGTACTTAGTTTTCCTCCTAGAAAGTTTGCCTGATTTAGTGGAGGTGACCATCAGTGGAACCACAGAACTGGGTCTCCGCAGCCCTACACCTGTACTCTAACTAGTATGAGGATGGGGTTACCAAACCAACAGCAAAAAATTTACCCGAAAGTTTAACTGAGGACAATAAAATGCAATCTATAAATATTTTAAAGCTTTTTTAAAAATGATTTTAAAGATGTTATGTTTTACTGTATTTTAAAGTCTGTTTTTATGATGTTTTAAAGTGTTTTTAGTGCTTTTGTTTGCCGCCCTGGGCTCCTGCTGGAAGGAAGGGTGGGATATAAATCAAATAATAAATAAATAAATAAATAATATTGTAAAACTTCCCAACATCCTGTATTTCTGCAACACTTTCATCCATTGCCCTCCTTCCTTCTTTCTCAGGCTGCAATTTTGGACACCTGTGAGTAAGTCCCCTTCAATTTAATGGGACTTAGTTCTGAGTGAACATACATAGGGTCATGCCTACCATCTCTTACTCTCACATGCAGCAACTCTCCAGGCAGGTAGCCAGTTTTTGTTTCATTTTTTAAGACCGCTTCAGGTCTTCCAGAGCACAGGTCCTCAGGATCACCAGTTTTCTTCTGGTAAGTGGGGAGCATACTTTAAATACAGGTCCTCCTTTGTGTCCCGCTTCCCCCAACCTTCCTAGTGATCTTCCTCCCCGCCCTGTTGTTCTTCTAGTGGATTTTTAAAAGTGGATCTGTCAGGGCATCTCCAGACTGTCACTATTTTGTGGGAGGGATTCAAGCACCTACCAGAATTTTATGTTTACACAGTTAAAGTGGGTTAAAGGGTTCTTTGGCCCTAGCACAACAAATCCACTTTAGAAAAAACTGGACCTTGAAATTAGGAAATTGATGAGGAAATGCCTTGAAAAGTGTGGGATAAAGAAATAACTAATAGGAAAACTAATAAATAGGAAGACAGACCACAAGCAAATGTGCATTGTCGTGTAACTGCCCTGTAAACAAAGCAGCACAAAAAGCTCAATAAAACCCTCATATAATCTAGCCACTGCATAAGCTTTGTGGAAGCAAATCAGGATGAATACTCACTAAACTGTCTGGAGAGGTATTCGTATGTGATGATTAGCCTGACGCTCCCATTGCAAGAGGGATTGATGTAATACTTCAAAAGGTTATATTACTGTATCTCCAAGGGACTTTTTTTCTTTATATAGACCAAACTGCAGATATTTGTCACCGGCTCTCTCACTTTCTTTGGCTTTTCTCATTGGCGATTTCCTTAAGCTCCTCCCATCAGCTTTCTTTGCAAGTTGGGGTGAGATTGCCTGGAGTTTGGTATAAGAGCTCTGTGGTGGGAAATGAGCAGCCCCACAGACAGGCCAAAGCAGCCCCACGGAACTTGTTGGAGACAGCTGGGAGACATTGCTGGCCAGGCTACCCCCGACACTCACATGCACAAACATGTGTGAATGAATGCACACCCACACACGCTTCCCCACTGCTGCTCATCTGATTTTGCACAGCACCCACTTATTATGCAGGATGGAAAGTGAAAGGAGAGCCAATGAAAGAACAGACATGGATGAAGGTTAAGACAGAGAGTCAAGGGCTGCTGCTTCCTCCCTTCCAGTGTTTTCCTCCTTTCCCGCTGCTGTGTGTGTGCCCCACACATCTCCTCTCATTCCAGGCCAACCAGGAGGAGGTAAAGAGGTGCAAATGCTCAATCTAAAGGAGAGGAGGCAAGAGAGACAGTGAGAATTAGGTGACTATGTTTGTTTGGAGGGGAGCTGCTTAATCAGCAGAGTGACTGTTCTATACGTTTGCCTCAATGCCCTCCTCTAGATGTTGTTGCAGTGACTACGTATTCATTAGAGACTCAGGATTCTGGTACAGATACACACAAACTAGGACATGTTTCAAGATTGTAGAGATCCTGCAGTTTCCCATTAAAATGCAAAAACAAGCATAGCATAAGGACTTGTGGACTTCCACATGTTATATTCTTCAGAACAAATATAAAAAGATGGTTGGGAAGTCTCCTTAGCTTTTGCTACTGCTTAACTTCTATTTCAGATGTTTGGGGACACAAGATATACCACCATGAATGGGAGTCAAAGTGAGTGTGTGTGTACAAATTACTTATTTAAAAAATGTCTTCATGACAAGATCTTGCACGTGGGAAGGTTACACGTGAGTGGCAGGATTAGACTAAAAGTAAAGCAAAAGTGTATAGGATTCAGGGCAACATCATGAAGTTGAGGCATTGCTCTGATGCTGCAGAATATTCAGAATTATGCTTCTGCATCCCCAGGAAGTGAATCTCAAATGGTCTTTATTGCCACAAGAGCATTAGAAGTTGGGGTCAAAATGGATCTAACATTTACGTTGTCAGGCCTTCTTCTGAGGCATGTGAGAGCTCCACTTATGCATCAGAGTGCTCATACATTCTGAGCAGTTGCCAGCCATTGATTTGGTGCAAGCACTATACAGACACATGCCTTCACTTTCCACTTGATGCATCAGATTAAATAAGCACTTGCCTACAAATGCTCATGCTGCAACAAATAAGTTCATCTTTAAAGAGCCCAATGATTCTTTGTTGTCTTTCCTGCAACTTAAGCATCTTTTCAGACTACATTGACCCTGACACTGCTTCTGTACTATATTTCTTGAGTTATTATTTAAATGATGGCCTACTTCTTAATTCCAATATGTAATTTCCACAAGGTTAAAAGGTCTTTGAGTATAACTAGGACCATGATGCAAAATTGCATTTTATGAAATTTCCTATTGGAATAGATCTTCAAAGGTTAGTTGCTTGATGGTAAAAATAATCTGCAACAAGATTTTTCCTATACTTTGAATTTTTTTTAAAAGTCAAATGTCAATTTCCTTCATGGAACATAAATACCAAGTCTTGCTGAATTTGATAGCACCATCAAACCTGTAGTTCAACGTTGTAATATTCTAGTTACAGTAAAATCAATCCCTTGGGTACAATGGAGCAATACACCAACATTCTAAAAGAAATAGTCAAGTCCATGATTTCTGTACATTTAAGCACTCTTGTTCTTCCCCCAAGGTTATGCTAAAAATATGCTAAGAAAACATAATAAATACAATATGAAGACATTTAATAAATTTAACATGCAGAAATGTCTTGTTCTGCATCCTGCATTATAAAAGCTAAATCTAACATTGGCTCTAAAGTGACTGGTGACTGGACTCTTAAAAATAACAGATGTGTTGTTGAGAGCTTGTCTCTGATTCTGACATTAGCTTCATGAACATTCTGTTGACAAAAGCATTTGCCAAGATGCTTACTTTTTAAAAATAAATAGATCTCTTCCTCCAAACATATAACCAAAAGTGAAAAAGTATCTCAAACAAGAACCAAAAATATGCAATACGGTTCTGCTAAAGAAATACCGACACTGTAGTAAACTGAATCTTAACGTTTGATGGACTGTAACCTCTAGTCGATGTGGTGTGTGTGTGTGTTTAAGCACTCTGTTGGAGAAACAACAAAATGGATTTCTGTTTCCCTATTTCAGGCTACCATCTTTTTCATTTTGGAATTAGATTATTCCTGAATGAATGGTACAGTTCTCTCTCTACAAACTCATTTTTCCCCACGTGGGAATTGTTCAAAAGTGCTCCAATGTGAAAATCACACAAAGCTGAATACCTCAGAGGATTCTTAAAGAGTTCCTTGCCAGTTGTGGTGCAGCTCTATGAGAGGATGCACCACCTGACCCAATGAACAGTTGACTCATTTCTTTCTTCATTGGAGAATAAAGGAAAAGGTTTCCCCGCACTTGTAGTGCGAGTTGTTTCTGACTCTTAGGGTGACGTCTTGCGACGTTTACTAGGCAGACCGTATATATGGGGTGGGATTGCCAGTTCCTTCCCTGGCCTTTCTTTACCCCCCAGCATATGCCAGGTACTCATTTTACCGACCACGGATGGATGGAAGGCTGAGTTGACCTCAACCCCTTTTACCAGAGATTCGACTTCCTCCTTCCGTTGGAATCGAACTCCGGCCGTGAGCAGAGCTTCAGCTGCATTACCGCCGCTTACCAAGAGAACTATTAAATAGATGCTAATTGGTTATGAAATGTGTTGCCTTTCTGTTTCACAATAAAACTAGAATTCTATTTCATATTGACTAGGAGTGCAAAGATGTTTGCAAAATGTAAGAGCCAGGTGATGTTTTCTAAGAGCCAAATCGGAAGGAGAATGAGATGGAGCCCTTTCTCAACAGATAAATGACCCTTGCAGCTCAGAAGGGCAAGGCTCAGGGAAACTTCCTAGTTTCACAATGAGCAAGCTGTGCAGCTCTTAAACTAGGCTAAAAATTGCTTGGTGTATTAGTATTATGCATGCATTTAATCATTTAGGGTTCAACCCTAACTTCCATCCTCTGCCAGCAGGGCTTTGCGGAGAAACAGAGCCACTGCCGCATCTGCAGCCCAGCCACTCACTGTGACTGCAGTGGAAGGGCGGGATGATCAGGCCTGATCCAGACCTGATCCCATCTCATGACAGCAGTGGATCCAGAAAAACATCAGCCAGCTCAGCCCCGCTCCTTCTATGTCCTCGGAACAGCAGATTTCTACCAGCAGACTTCCCATCCACCCACATATTCAGCTTTGTTGGGAGAGCTGGGTGGAGGGACAGTCTTGGCCTTTCCCCTCTCCACCTAGTTTGTGCAAAGCTTTGCACATCCAGCTGCAGACATTTTTCATCAAATGAAGTAAAAATCAGATAGAACTAGAAATAAGGCAGATTGAAGGGAATTTGTTTGTGCCTGTGAAGCAACAGCTCTTGTGTTGAAACCATATCTGACATATTACTGTGCCATCTTTACTTCATCTATTCAGGATCTTGTACATTTGTCATTACAATGCATCCAGTGTTTTGAAGGAGGATAAACAGTACATAATAAAAAGGATCCCAATATCATTTTTTCATTAAAACACGCTGAAGAAGCAAGCACTGCAATATATAACTTTGCAGCAATTGTTCATAATTTAGATCAGCCTTCCCCAACTGGTGCCCCCAGACATTTTGGAAGACAATTCTCACAGCCCCAGCCAGCATGGCCAATGGTCACAGATTGTGGGAGTTGTAGTCCAAAATATCTGTAGAACACCAGGTTGGAGAAGGCTGCTTTACCAAAGTATTTATTCCCATTGAAATCTTTATATAGATTATTAAGGTAAAGTAAAAGAACCCCCCCAATTATAAATTTAAAGGAAGGCGTGACCCCTCCTTTAAATTATAGATTGATTAGTTTATAAGTGATATATGATTTTCCCACCACAATTTGCACATAGTTTGCACAGTTGCTTACCTGTTTAATATGAGAGCCAGTGTGGCATAGTGGTTAGAGTGCTGAACTATGACCTGTGAGACCAGGGTTTGAATCCCCACACAGCATGAAGCTCACTGGGTGATCTTGAGCCAGTCATTGCCTCTCAGCCTCAAAGGAAGGCAATGGTAAACCCCCTCTGGATACTGCATACCATGAAAATCCTATTCATAGGGTCGCCACAAGTCGGAATCAACTTGAAGGCAGTCCATTTCCATTTCCACTGTTTGGTAGAAGTAGTCTACCAAAAACAGTGCAAAAATTAGACCACTGGCCTTTGTAGTTGAATTGTGGCCCTTGATTTAATAGAAACACAAGCACGCATGCCAATGAAGGCAACTTGAACTGTTTTGTCAACATCTTGGGTTTTTTAGTTCATATAAGGCCCCATCTGCACTATACATTTAAAGTAGAATCATACCACTTTAAACAGTCATGGCTTCCCACAAATAATTATTGGAACTGTAGCTTATTAAGGGTGCTGAGAATTGTTAGAAGATCCTTGTTCTCCTCACAGAGCTACAATTTCCAAAGTGGTTTAATAGCCAATCCCTCTTCCCAGGACCTCTGGAATTTGTAGGTCCATGGGGGTACTAAGGGTCTTCTAACAACTCTCAGCACCCTTAACTACAGTCCCCAGGATTCTTTGGGGGAAGCCATCACTGTTTCAAGTGATACGATACTGTTTTCAATGTATACTGCAGATGGACCTAAGTTTGCATGCTATTTCATGTTGCAAGTGGATGGAACCTGCTTATAAAAATATATATCAGAAGAAAATTCCATTGATTTCAGCGTGACTTGTTTATATTATTGATAGGATTTTTTGGTTGCCCCATAACAAAGTTTTCTAGGCAGCTTACAACATAAAATAAAACATAAAAGGAAAAGGTGTCCCCGCACTTGTAGTGCGAGTAGTTTCCGACTCTTAGGGTGACGTCTTGCGACGTTTACTAGGCAGACCATATATATGGGGTGGGATTGCCAGTTCCTTCCCTGGCCTTTGTTTACCCCCCAGCATATGACGGGTACTCATTTTACCGACCACGGATGGATGGAAGGCTGAGTGAACCTCGACCCCTTTTACCAGAGATTCGACTTCCTCCTTCCGTTGGAATCGAACTCCGGCCGTGAGCAGAGCTTTTGGCTGCGTTACCGCCGCTTACCACGCTGCGCCACGGAGGATCTAAAATAAAACACACTTCCTTTTAATTGCACTTAGCATCATAGCCCTAATTTCTCTTTAACATTCACTTTCTAAAAATTATACTTATATGGTTGGGGTATGTATAATGCTCTTTATTCTAACTATCATGCTTTATTTTATTTCATATTGCAATTTTTGTATACTTTTATATTATCAATTGTAAAATAAAACCACACACCAGGAAAATAATAATAAAAAATGGTCTGTTTACTATCAACATAACAATGTCTCACTACTTACCTATCTCATTCATGTCATTGTTTTCAAACTAAAGCTTCTTTAACCTATAGTAGAAAAAAAATATTATGTTATGACACTACACTCCTTTGGAAAATATACAAAGATTAAGTGATTGTTTAGAGCTTCTAACGGAAGTCTTGGACAACTTCAAAGAGACAAATACAGCTTCAAAGTCTATTGCATTAGCATTTAATGAGTAGGGTTCTTACCTTGTAATACCAATTTTAAGGCTTATCACATTTTGGCAGGATCCTAGAAAATAATTTTAGACAGCTGCTGCAGGCAGATTCTTTACATGTATTACTTAAGTGTGCATCATTTAGGATCTGAATGACTTCAATTACTGGAAAATCATTGGATTCAAAATCAGTAGTGCAGCCAATTTATTAGAAGTGAAAAGATAAAAGCTTTTACCATTCCCTATTTTGTATAATGCACAAGATTTGTCTGATAGCCTTTTCTATAGAAAATCAGCTTACCCAAGAGATGTATGTGTAGTATTAAATAGATCAGAATTTTCATCAGCAATTCCCATGGCACTTCCATTCCATGAAATCCATGACCTTCAAGTGGGACATTTTTTTTCTGATGGAGCAATAGGACTGGAGTATTCATAAGCCGCAGGTTAAGGACATGGCTAGATTTTCTGTAACTAAAATGCTCAATGGTGTAGGATGCATTTATGGAGTCTCTTTTTTTCCAGTTCCTCAGCTGGACCCATATATATTCAAGAGTTCTGTCCCACTCTTCCTATGCCTGTGCACTACTCAGAATAGGTTTCAACAATTTAAAGTCACAGTTTCATAAAATAAAAATGCAACAATACAAATGCATTGAAAATACTACATTAAAAATACAACAAAGGCAGAGGCTATTGATAAAACAAGACCTTTCAGCAAATATGTAGCAGGCAAAAGCCTGCTGAAATAAAGTATCATTACCAACCAGTGAAAGACTGCCAGAGAAGTCTCCGCTTCACGGAGCAACGTGTGCCACAATATTAGTGCAGCCTTCACTGCTCTTGTCCCCTATAGTGCTGTATTAATTTGATGTGTCTAACAAGTTTGGGAAGGCTTAAAAAGGACACCCTCCCATGGTGCTGTAACTTCAGTCCAGACTGGGACCCTTCATCTCCTCTTAAACAAAGAAAATTATGCTGGACGATCTGATTGTGATGTCCCGCATGATGCCTTGTTTGGGCCTCAGTGAAATTTTTTCAAGTAGTATGCCTGTGTTGCGCCCCTGGCGCAAGAGGAGTTAGCTCAGGGAGAGGAGTCAGATGAGGACGAGGTCCCTGGGAGCATTGAAGGAAGGAGGAGTGCGGTTGACCCACAGACTCCTTCGGCCAGCCCCGCCATCAAGGCAGTTCCCACTCTGCCTGAGAGCCCTCACCTGAGCCATTAGGAAGTGATCCCTCTCGTGTGCCAACCACACCCCCACAGGAATCCCTGCCGGGCACTTCAAACGCTTCTCCGCTAACCCGCTCCCTGAAGCCGAGCCGTCACCTAGTGAAGCCCCGCTGTCAGATGTGCCTTCAGAGGCTTGACCCCCACCCCACCCCGCTCGAGACGGCGCGAGAAAACGGACCTTGAGAGGGTGGAACTTCAGAGGAGCCATCGGTTATGGGCGAAGACCTTCCCTACTTAAGCAGGTGCCTGCCCAGGCTCTAGTGCTGATTCAACTCTCCCCACATGCTGCAGAGACTGTTTATGTAGTTTAGCTAGGGAAAGTAGTGTGCTTGAGTAGACAGGTTTATGAAGCGCACTGATTTGGATGTAAGCATCACCCTAATAAAGCAAGAAGTAAACCTTGGGCTGTGGGCAGGACAGCCTGGGAAACTTCTCTGAGGGCCATATTCCCTTGTTGATAACCTTCTGGGGCCGCATACCAATAGTGGGCAGGGCCAGATGCAAAAGTGGGCAGAGCAATGGATGTGACTCTTACCTTTGTTACAGTAGGTTACATTCCAGTCATGCAAAATGAAGAAGTTTATACATACATACAGGCACATATATCTACCTCTCCACCCTCCTTCTAAGCAAGCAAGAAGCATGATCATAGTTCATTATAGCCAAGCAAAAGCACTCAAGGAGGGTACATGGCCTGGGAGGGTTCTGGGCCAAAGAGAGGACTTGACAGCAAAATTTGCCCCCCGGGCCTGAGGTTCCCTTCCCCTGGAGTAGACAGTCCTGGACTAGATAGACCATAGGTCTGAATCAGTATAAAACAGCTTCTGAAACTCAGTTTTGTTCCAACAGGTGGGGAAGGAATGTGAATGAATGAAAAAGCTTCCTGGGACAGCTTTAGCAGATGCATCTTCTCCTGCTGTCCTAGAATGTTTAAAGACAGACTTTCAACATTGCAGTCTGACGACCCTAAAAACAATTTTTTTATCTATTTTAAATTCAAAGATAAGCATTAAAACAGCACTCCAGGATGGGCAAAGGTTGAGGTGGGATTGCTTCTTGAAAAACCAAAATGCAATTCCCTTTTACATTTCATGACCAAGGATTATCAATGCAGTCAATGAATGCCCTTCCAAAAGCATTGGGAAGATTCCCATGAACTGAATAAACCTGGATAGACAAAAGCTTCTGGAGAAGCTGGTAATCTTATGTTTTAATAACAAGGTTGATTTCTCTTTATGTTACTCAAATACATGGCAAAAAGGCACTGAGTAGAAGAAGATTGTTAATCAGGCACTGGATGCATATAATTGTCCATCTTTATTCACCACCTTATCAGAGTCTTGGGTTTTTATTTTTGTTGTTATTAAAAGCACATATGATATGAAACCGGTTATGCGAATGCTCCTAGTACAGCAAATCAAGGATGTTACAGTAGGGCCCCGCTTATACGGCGGGTTAGGGACCAGGCCCCCGCCGTAAAGCAGAAATCGCCGTAAAGCGGAACTCATTGACTTTAATGGGTCGCATTGTGTGAAAATGCTGCAAAATGCCACAAAACGGCAAAATCGGCTTTAAAACGGGGAATTTCCCCTGATTGAAAGCCGCCACATCAGCGGAACTCCGGAAAGCGGGACCCTACTGTATTTCTGTTTGCATTTTCCTGCACAGATGCAGTTAGTCTCATCCAGTCACCTACATCACTGTGAATTTCAAAACTTAAACTGTATGATAAGCATGATTGGCCATAAATACTAAAAACTAAGCTGCTACCATCTGCTATAGGAAGGTAATGGGGAAATTACAATAACTTCAAATGAGTAATCATGCACAGCTAGGTACATTTTCCCTTGCCGTGTTTTATATCCATACCTATTTTATTTATTTTTCACTGTTTAACACCCAGCCTGCAGCATGGCAAAGAAAAACTGCAAAACTTGATGCAACTTAAAAATGCAGCTGAAAATATATATATTTTAAATTTTCCTTACTCTAGTTTTAGGTGCTGCCACCCCCATGCTCAGAATAACTGTTGGATGATAAATTACATCTGGTTTCTAACTGTGTCAATTGCAGAAGAAGAAAAAGCTTCATGATTTAGAGTGTGTCATCAATTTTGCACCTGCAAGTGATTGTTCAAATGAATGATTGTACTTACCTGCTAAAATGCCTGATTGGGTCTAATCCCATCATTTGTACTTGATAGTCATCGTGGGTGCATTTAACGGAGAAATTAAATTATGTCTGGAAAAATGGAGGATGAGTTGTGACCTTTTAAAATGTTTTGTTGTTCAGTTACACTTACCTGACTACAGTACTCACAACACATTTTGTGACTAAAGGCTTAAATTCTTACATCAGCCTGCTTACTATTCAGCTTCTCTTACAATGTTTGTTAAACTAGAATGTATTGTTCCCTGAAGTTCAGATAAGAATTATTTTTACATCAGGGATGGTCACTCTTGAATCATTGGAAATGCTAAAACTGGGGTGTAGTCATCCAGAGTCGCATGAGGTCATATACCCCTTACTTTTTGGGGAGTAGGGTCCCAGTAGGTCCCTATGTGCAAGCCAATCAGCATGAAAGGAGAGAATGTTAACCACTGAGAAGAGTCTTCTCACTTGGCTAACAACGTGCTTCCTTGTCCTTTCATGCTGATTGGAGCCAATCAGAATGAAAGGAGGTGAGTCAGTCACTGAGAAGACTCTTCTCAGTAGCTTACACATGCCTCCCCTTTCATGCTGATTGGCTCCTAGGGTAAGTAAGAAGTGAACTTACTGGCAAGTACCTTGGTCTCCCAAATCCTAGTCCCACACTTGGCTTTATTTTAGAGTTCTTACAATCAAAGTTTTCTGGCAACCTTTAGTCCCCAGAATGAGAGATTTGGGGTTGGGGGGAGGGAGCCTATGCACACAACAGTGTTATTCTGGTTCTACAATTCTTTAATTGCAGAAAAGACAGTAAATCCTTGGGGCTTGGCTGTCAGGGGCTGTGGGTGACTATCATGAAGGGACTGTGTACTTCTGAATTTGCCACTATGCTACTGTCTTAGAGTAAGAATGAAAACATACAATTACATGTAATTAGGCTTCCCGTCATTTGAGGTTGAAGCCTACCATATTTGGCAGAGGAGTATATTTATCATAGGCTTCTCTATTTGACGGACTCTGTCCTACTGAGCCAATGGGAATATACTAATTTTATTTAATTACATTTATATCCTACCTTTCTTCAAGGAATTCAGGGCAATATAAATGGTCTCCAACCCCCCCCCCATTTTATCTTCACAAGAACCTTATGAGGCAGGTTAGTCTGAGAAATAGTGACTGTGCAGGGAGCTTCGTGGCTGAGTGGGAATTCAAACCTGGGTCTTCTGAGTCATAGTCTAACATTCTAACATGTTCTCTATGCAAGAGAACATTGTTACAGGGCAGCATTCAGATACTATGCATAAATAATAAAATAGTGTTTTGTTTTTTAAGGTACCTTTAAATTGTTATAATTTGTTTCTGGCATATCTTTTAATCCCTTTATACACAATTCAGAGTAGAAAGATCATGATACATTTCTTCAGCAGCTACATACAATCTCTTAAATTGCTTAATGTGTGGTTTTAATTGTATGTTGATATTTTGATGTTGTGAACCGCCCAGAGAGCTTCGGCTATGGGGCGGTATAAAAATTTAATAAATAAATATAAATAAATATATATTAGTTCAGTGACAAATGAATATTTATTATTTATAAAGCTTTCCCATTAAAACATTGCTAATACTCAACAAAATTATTCCTATATGGTCAAACTGAAGTCACAGACTACTTGAATTGGCCATAATAATTTAGCAGTTCAAATAATAGATAACAGCTTTTGATGACTCTGCATCCAATAAGTATCATTTTGATTATAGAAAGGGATGGAAATTTCTTTCCTTCTAATTATAACTTAAAGTTGACAGCTATTGAATCTATACAGAAGCATAATAGAATTTTAACTATCTTGATTATTCACAGTGAAATAAAATAGGTATTAAATTATTCATTTAAATTTGTAATGTGATCATTCTAAAAACCTAGACTTCAATAAATGATTCAGCTCAGCATCCTAAGAAGGGAATTTGCCATCTTATCTTTTGGTACATGGTGTTGGTCTCTTCATGCAGTATAAATAAATAAATAATAAATCTTAAGTATGATGGAAAAATTGATGATAATAAGAACCTGTAACCAAACATGTATCTTTTATGTTTCTAAAGTCCAAAATGGTATTGACTCCCTCTGACCTCTTGAAATATAATATACTTGTGTCAGTCAATTTATGTAGAGCAGGGGTAGAGACCTTTTTTTTCAGCCTAAGGGTAGCATTTCCTCCCTGGCAACCTGTGGAAGCTGGTGCCCATTGAGACTGGTAGGGTGGAAGGCAGGGAGCCCAACAGTAGGTGGAGCCAGAGCCATTGGCAGATAGAGCCAACTAATTCAAATTTTATCCCCATCCTCCTCCCTGCTGAGGGAAACATTGAGACTGAGGAGGAGGAAGTTGACATGCAGTTCCAACCCCTGGACTGGTTGCATGTAAGAAGGCAGGCAAGTGGTGATTGGTGGAGGGCAGACTGAGGTTGGTGGGGTGATGTCCCATAAGCCCAAATGGACCAACTTCCACTGCAGGCAAACTTCCAGGGGATCACCTGCCAGTGGTGCATGAGGCCAGAGGCAAAAAGTGGAGAGGGGAAAGGATGTGACTTGTGGTTGTACAGCTACATTCCAGCCAGCCACACATTTCTACACACACATACCTCTCCATCCACTCTCTAGACAAGAAAGATGCATTAGTTCAGGGGCACATTCCAGCCGATCAAAACCTTGAGGAAGGTGCAGAGCAGTAAGACTGTGGGCTGGGAAGTGTCCTGAGGGCTGCACAGAGGTGCATGGAGGGCCTTATTCCACCCCCAGGTCTTTCTCACCTCCCATGAAGTCTGTTGACATTTTCTCTTCTTCTGCTGTGAAGAACATAGAAACATGCATGAGAATCAAGACTCAGGCCAATGGTGTGGTTCTTTCTTCACATATGTAGGTTATAAATCTATGATGTGCCAGCATCCGGGCTTATTGTATATTGATGTTTAAAGGTGGAAAGCCAGAATAAGCAAAAGTTAGAAGTGGTAGTTCTCATTCACTTTGTTAGCTAAATACATGACTATAGCAACAGATAATGAATTTCTCTCTCTCTCTCTCTCTCTCTCTCTCTCTCACACACACACACACACACACACACACACACCATTTAAATTGTCCAGTCATTGACCTGTAAATTATGTTCATGGCAGTGAAGTTCTGATTAGCAACAGGCATGACATTTGTGTTGCAATAAACAGGAGAACAGAGAGAAGATTGTGCTTTGTAGCTGTAATTGTTTTCCAGATACTTTGGGTTTCTCTTATCATTGGACACACTTATGTATCAGGTGTGTGTACACTGGAATGGAGTCACATCCATTTATTCTATAAAAGATATGCCAACATAGTGTTAGGGCTGTCCCTTTTATTTGACAGAATTTTCTCATTGTGGGTCATCTGATGATGATTTGACTGTATCTGCTTGGGTGGTAGATTTGTAGAGGGGCCTGATTTAGGTGGGATGATGTAATACATCCTAGGCTATTAAATCTTGTCACAATGCAGATTATAAGAATATAAGAACATAAGAACATAAGAAGAGCCTGCTGGATCAGGCCAGTGGCCCATCTAGTCCAGCATCCTGTTCTCACAGTGGCCAGCCAGGTGCCTGGGGGAAGCCTGCAAGCAGGACCCGAGTGCAAGAACACTCTCCCCTCCTGAGGCTTCCGGCAACTGGTTTTCAGAAGCATGCTGCCTCTGACTAGGATGGCACAGCACAGCCATCACGGCTAGTAGCCATTGATAGCCCTGTCCTCCATGAATTTGTCTAATCTTCTTTTAAAGCCGTCCAAGCTGGTGGCCATTACTGCATCTTGTGGGAGCAAATTCCATAGTTTAACTATGCGCTGAGTAAAGAAGTACTTCCTTTTGTCTGTCCTGAATCTTCCAACATTCAGCTTCTTTGAATGTCCACGAGTTCTAGTATTATGAGAGAGGGAGAAGAACTTTTCTCTATCCACTTTCTCAATGCCATGCATAATTTTATACACTTCTATCATGTCTCCTCTGACCCGCCTTTTCTCTAAACTAAAAAGCCCCAAATGCTGCAACCTTTCCTCGTAAGGGAGTCGCTGAGTAAAGAAGTACTTCCTTTTGTCTGTCCTGAATCTTCCAACATTCAGCTTCTTTGAATGTCCACGAGTTCTAGTATTATGAGAGAGGGAGGTACAGCTCTCTGTTTGCTTCATACGTAGCTAAATGTTTGTACATGAGCAAAAAGTTAGATCTCAGAATCCTGTGCAATGTCACTATTGACCTTTGGGCTCATGACTTGAATTGGAAGAAGTGAAGATGACCTAGAGTAGTTCTAGCATCAGTGCTGTTTTACCACACTGAATATTATTCCTCAGAAATGATTTAGCTGTTGTTGGCTATCAAAACAAAAAGAGAAAGAAGGAAGTTGTTCCATAAGAGCTAAAGCCCACAAAGATGAAAAATATTAGAGACAACAACCAATAGAGTCAAATATTTCAGAGTGGTAAGCGGCGGTAACGCAGTCAAAGCTCTGCTCACAGCTGGAGTTCGATTCCAACAGAAGGAGGAAGTAGAATCTCTGGTAAAAGGGGTCGAGGTTCACTCAGCCTTCCATCCATCCGTGGTCGGTAAAATGAGTACCTGTCATATGCTGGGGGGTAAAGAAAGGCCAGGGAAGGAACTGGCAATCCCACCCCATATATATGGTCTGCCTAGTAAACGTCGCAAGATGTCACTCTAAGAGTCGGAAACGACTCGCACTACAAGTGCGGGGACACCTTTACCTTTACAGGATTAGAGCCATAAAATTTGTGACACAGCATTATTAAAAGAAATTGCAGCACAAAGTCATTAAGTGCTCATATGATTCATGTCTAGTTAATTTGATTCATGTCAAGCAAAAAATAAATATGGAAGTCCACAAAATTAAGTGAAGACCAAGCCACCATTTTCTTTTAGTTTGGGGCCTAAACCAGCTGGGCTTCTGCCAGATGTGACATATGGAGAGTTGGAACTCAGACAGACTACAACAGCTTTCTATATTCCTCATATCCTCCAGATGTTTTGGACTACAGATCCCATCAGCCCAAACTAGCATGGCCAGTAGTCAGGAATAATGGGAGTGGTAGTTCAAAATTACAAAGACACTATGTGGTCCAAGGCTGGACTACAAGAGCTCTACCTCTCTGATGTTTGAACCTATGTTTATATAGGTTGAACCTATGTTTATATACCCACCTGTATACTACTCAGATATGCTCACTCCTTGCAACTCATCCAGCCAGGTTTCTGTAATCCATGAACCAGCCAATCTGGCATCCAGGATCAAGACCTGGATGAAAAGTGTTTTAGAATATGCTCAAGCTGGCATCACATAACATCATCTGAAGACTTGGTCGACAGCTAACATGACAACTGGTGTTGCCTTGTCTGGGAGAGGGTTAGAAAACAGCCCTTAATTGTCTGATCAATTTCTACCACCATATTTCCCTGCTGACAAACACTGAGAGTTGGGGCTTCCTATCCTTCCCATAGTCTGTCCTGTAATCCCCAAGACCTGTGATTTATTTTACAGTTCAACCACAACAGTGGTAAATTCTCCATACTGGTATAAAGATTGAAGCTTTCATATCCTCTCCCCCCTCTCCATCTCTGTCTCCATTTCATCTAATTGTAGGGTAGCCTTTACCCATAAGGGAATCAAAGAATAAATAACTTATAACTGTTCTGCACATTCAGTGAAATCACATGTTATGAACCAACTGAGACTGAGCCATTTGAGAATATGGGTGGTACATAGAAAACCAGCCAGTCAGACGAAAGGTTGTACTGGAGCCCTTCTCCTTGAGACATGCTAAGGAAATTGAATATCTAATGCTGATACAATGCAATTTTTTAACTATATCTGGAAAAGAAAAATAAGTGCAAACATGCTTAGTCAGGAAAGAAATTTGCCAGCATAGGCATAATACAATTTTCAGTTAAGCATTGCAGGTATATGTTCCAAGCAATATCTAATTGTAAGCAGTACATTATTAATATTGCTTTCCAGTGCCTTAATTTATATGACATTTATTTTTGTATATTACATATATATCTTTTATTCCATATAATTCAGAAAAATCATTTTTAATTCCTTATTGCATATTTGATGGAATGTTAAGATATACTTCTAATCTTATAGATCTCTCTCTCTCTCTCCCTGTCTCTCTCTCAGACACACAAAATTCTGGATACAGTGCTTATTGGTATCCTTACAGTCAGTTGAATCAAGACATATCAAGTAGTATTTGGCCCTGGTCCTATTGTCGAAAAGATTCCATGTGTTGCAGTACTCCAAAGCTCTAGTAGAAGGTCTCCTAATCCTTTTTAATCAGGGTCCTGATTAATATGCTTCACCCTTGAGAAACATTAGCAGAGTCTAGTCTAACAAAAATAGGGACACGCCAAATTCAAACTCTTGCTCTGAGAAGGTTTGGCATAAAGATGCTCTGTCTTCTCATGTGTGAAATTGATGGGTCCCTGCTGACTTTAGTTAACAGAGCCCTTTGCTGAACAGCTGAGCACATACTTGCACAGCCAGACCTGTGTGCATTTCCTATCATCCATCTGTGTCACTCTGTTTGTGCTGTAGGTTTCTGTTCATCCAAGCAAACTGATGCCGCCAGGCTTTAGCCCACCTGCTGCATATGCATATCTAGTCCTTTGGCCAGTAACAGCCAAGGTTGGAAAATGTTTTAGTTTACTTTATCTTTTCAAAGGTCCATTTCACACTGAAAGGTCTGAGACATTCACAGGAACACTGCTTGAAGGAGATAAGGATTTGAAAGTGTGTAATTATCAGAATTAATGAATTGCATGAAGGTTTCCAATTGTCAAAATGGCCACCCTGGAGAACTCCTGTGTCTCACAAGGCTTCTCATGCAACGTCTGCTAATAAGATGATCATAAGAGAGAAGTGAGTATATTATTCAGTATTTTGGCAATGCATTTAGTTGTTAGACCCCTTTGAATGCTGCTCTGTCAGTGACAATTTGTTTGTTAGCTCCAATAGAAATGCTGGTGAGTGGCAAGTTTTTCTACTCCTTGTGCTTTGCAGAATTAAAGCTAATGGATTTTTTCAGTATAACATGGCATTTTAACATAGCTAATATTGATTCAATGCATGATCTAAAACAAATAGCTTTTATCCAGTTGAGCAGGTTAAATTTGGGCAGGAGTACAAAGGCTTTTTTAGTTTTGGCATTATGACCCCACCACACAATCCACATTGAGGTATATAAATGAGTCCTCCCTCTCTTGTATCTACTATAGTCTTGCCACTATATATGAAATTATGGGGCTCCTTTGAAGGAAGTATATTTTGATTTATGGATGAAAGGAAAAACAAGATGCAAATGGTTATAAAGAAATATGTTGACAATATTACAGGTACCATTTTAAATGTATCAAACCACTGAACCCAACTGTGATGTGATAAGGAATGGCAAGTGGGATGTTATAAAAGTGGTTTTTAAAAGATTTTTGTTTTATTGCTTTAGCCAATACAGTATCATTTTCTAAATTTCTAATAAGGATGGTTTTTTTTAGCTCAGACCAGCTTGTTAATTTCTTTAAAATGAAGGAACATGATGCTTTCCAAATTAAACCGAAGAACTGGTTTACCTATAAGGACTTATCTGTCTTTACAAGGCCTGTGAGCCCATCTATTATGCAGTGATTTGTGGCAAAGGATAGAAGATCTGCTTTCCCCTTCTCTTCCTTTCTGTATAGCTTTAAGAGAAATAGTGTGATAGTCTTATCTGCAGGATTGAATGTGAACTGCTGTTTGCCTGCAATATCACTGAAGACTGGTGTCCAATGCAGAATCTTTTTCTTTATCCCTGAAATGAAATTTACTGAAGACACTTCCTAGTATCAACTATCAAAGGCATTTTCCCCAAAACTCGAGAGATTCTCTCTTAAGAGCTATTCACGTTAACAAGCTATTGCAAATACATTTGTTTAGATCAGTGTAAATTGCATCAATGGCATGTGGAAAGCAACAGGCAGCCATTTTATAGTGCAAGATTGGTGTACTAGCTATCTGGCAATTCTGTCTTTCCAAACTGATGCTCCATTTGCCATAAATTGTACAGCTGTGAAGCAAACAACATATTTAGATACACTTTCTAGTTCCACTAGTAAAACTGGGTTATTCTAACACTTGGGTCTTGAATATGTATGGGCATGCTGTTTGTTGAAACCTTCTTGAAATGAATAGCCTTGTGCTACTAAGCACTTTCAGACATCACAAGTGATAAATGCCTGAGTGTCTGTCTATCTAATTATATAATATTTTTGTGAGCTGTCATGCCATCACACATGGGGATGGGGCATGGTGGCAGGATGGCAGGCAAGCGAGGCAAAGGAGTGAGGGAATCACGGGTGGTGAGCAGGGAACAAGTGGGGGACTGGGGAGAGTCAGTGAGCATGAGAGTGCATGGAAGAGTGAGCACAGGGGGCAGGTGAGTGAGTGCAGGGGGTGAGCAAGTGAGGAGCCAAGCAGAAGTGGGGGCTGAGCAGGAACGACAATGCAGGATGCCAGTAAGCAGTTGAGACATGGCGGTGGCAGCCTGGGCAGGCAGGAGATCAGTAAGCTGTCTAAATGGGGCAGCAGCAAGTGCCGAGGGGCACTTTTGGAGTTGCCTGGGGTGGAGGGCATTTTAGGAGTTGCCTGGTTGTGTGTGTGTGAGTGTGAGAGTGAGTGTGAGTGTGTGTGTGTGTGTGAGAGAGAGAGAGAGAGAGAGATTTGGACATCGTTGGGGTGGTGGTATGCAAAGCACACAAGGGCAAGACCTTTGTACTCTCAAAGATACCTCCACAGCTGGAACATGACACAGTGTTATGAATGGACCTTGAACTTCCTCAGGAGCATAGCTCACTAGAAATGCAAGTTCCTCTATTGTGAGTGCAGCAGGATCTTTTTCTGGAGTTACCTACAGTGTGTATAAATCTACCCTTAACCCAATGACACACAGGGAGAAAGTAAAATAAAGAGTGGTTTTGTTAAGAGAAGAAACAAGGAAACATACTGCAGTGTACAGTTACAATTTAACAATGAGCAGCTTTCTAGCTATTATTCATTAATTCAGGAACACTGGATAGACTAAAACAAAGAGACTAAACTTATGCACACTTTCACATCAAACTCACGCACACAGAAAGAAAAGGAAAGAAAGAAACCCAGAAATTGTGTATACCTTTCCTGGAGAGTTGCTGGAAGTCTAAGGCTGAGAGAGAGACTTTTGTATCTAGCCCAATGAGCCAAAGCTCTACCCTTGTGTAACCAGCGCTAGATTTGAAAGATTTCACCCAGTCCTTAGCTCTGAAGGCCTGCAATTGTCCCAAAGATGCTAGGTAGCATTGATTTTTTTAAAAAACAGCTGTTGGGACCCTCCAGAAGAGGAACAGCTGACCCCTTCAAATCCCTCTTGTTTTATACCTTTTTCTAACTAAACTGACCCCAATATAAACCCAATGTAAATATCCCCAGGAAGATGTGGACATGACAGATAAGAACAATGAAAGAGTTTAGGAGTACTGGTGAAGGAGTCTGTTTTCCCCCAGAAACCATTCCCTGATAAGTTCCCAGATAATAGGTGTGATCTCCCTGCTGACAATTCCTGATGTTTCAGGTAATCGTTATCCTGTCTTCTCCTAAAGGTTAAGATTATGATAATCCTTATGTAAACTGTTTGAAAAGAGCGCCTGATTCTTACTGGGCAACTTTTCCATAGGAGTCAGGAAGTCTATATCATCAGGCTTTCAAGATATGTGCTCAGGGGTCGGGGTCACAGAGAGGATGTTTTCCAGGAATCTTTGCTGTTGCAGGTTTTCCAAACTCTGGTTCAGTGAGGTGAATCAAAGATTAAAAATCCCCAATATTTAATTCCTTACAACAGTTACATTTTGTGTGTGTGTCTACCTTCAACACATTTATATATTAATATTTCTAAGCATCAAATAGAAGTTCATTAAAAACATGAGTACCTTTTACAATTGCGGGACTCTTGCTGGCGAAGTAGCTGAAAATACAGTGCCGCTAAGAAGAGCACTGCTATTTGAATATTTAGCCTCCTTCAGATAGGTCCCTGTAAATGACTTTGTAGATATGTTGCTATTCCTGCATTGTTTTCAGAAAAGCAGGCACCAACTACGTTGTTTGTAAAGCTAGATGCTATTGTGAGTTCAAACGTAACAGTCACAGAGGCAAATTAGAAAATTCTGAATTATTATTATTATTATTATTATTATTTTAGTGCTCTGGACTACAAGATATTTTATTGCAGTGAAATGCTAGAGAGTCAGGTAGTGGTCTCTTTCTCCCTCTTCGACATAAAGGCGATGCTTTGTGCCCAGATCTTCAGAAGCTGAAGGCAGCTTCCCCCCCCCCATTAGTTTCATTTGGAGGAGAACCCAATGGACAGTTTATGGTGTATGTGAAACTCTATTTACAAATGTACAAACTGAGAAAGGATGATAAGGTTGAAGCAGTCATTTCAGACAGTGTTAGTCCCAAAGCAATATATGTGTATGTTCCAGATCTAGCCAACTTAAGAGCAAAGCCAAAATCCAATTTTTATTTCTCGTCATCTCCTTTTCAGAAACTAAGCACCTATTCTCATCCACTGAGCCTTTGTGAATAGAATGGGTTACCGTTTCCTATCAATCAATAGTATTCCCATCCACTTCCTAGGATTTGATAGGATTCCTGTCAGTCAAGACAGGAGTACCCATTCTTACTATTCTTGGACCGTGACTTATACCTCTCCTTGAAGCGTGTTCATTTCCTGCCTGTTGCATATTTTGAAATCAAACAGAGAAGCCAAAGAGCACAGCATTTGTCACAAATTTTCTGAAGTCTGTTAACCTATAATAGTTTTAAAAGGCTCTAAAAGCAGACAAACCACAATTTCATAAAGTAATGCACATGGCTGGATGTGGATGGATATGTCAGCAATTTTTGCCCAGAGCTCCATCAGACTAAAAGTGATTCTGGGTCATTAAATGTGGACACCCTACAGCTAATGACTGCTACCGAGCCACAGTTCAAGAGTTGCTAATGGATTCGTTTTAGCTAATTGAAAATATATCAGCAAAACTAAAAATGAGAATTGGTTTACTTAAAACATCACTAACTTGCTTCTGTTTGGCCTAACCTCAGGCTATGTGGAGCTGGTTTCAAGAGGCATAAAATAAAGCTGTGAGGGAGATATGTGAATATGCTGTACTGAAGTATAAAAATATGCTAAGCTGTATCCAGGGTTGCAGCTCCGCATGTGCAATAGCATTCCGCTTGCACAATGGAATTTCCTCTTCCTCTCCTGTCCCCTCCAGCAACTGTGTGCCCTCAAAATCAGCTCCAAAGGTTAGGGGGACCCTCCAGAGCAGATCTGGGGGTGTGGGGAGGGAGGAGAAGAAACAGAAATCCACTTTATTGTATGTGCTGAATTTGCAGCTTCCTGTGATATTCGTACATACACACAGCTATATGCATATAGAGCTCCTTCATCTGATTAGGAACCCAGTTCAATCAGGGTTCCTGACTGCTTGGAGGAGCCCTACGTACCTATAGCCCCTTTTTCATTAATGCGAAATGTACAGCCTCCAAGGGGTATGGCAAGTAGGCATGGTATTGGACAAGCATGGTCAGTCGGCACAATATTGCTACATACATATGAATAGCCCCATGGTTATGTCCTGTTTCTCCTTAACTACACATTACTAGAGGAGCTTTTATTTATTTAAAATATATATATACCTCACTTTTTTAGGCACTTTCCCCACAAAGCAGTCTAAATTCTCCAGTAAAAACCAACTCCCCATAACAATAGAAAAACAGAAAATATAAAACTAAACAATAAACCAACATAAAAAATGAAGTATAGAAAGAGAGTGTAAACCACAATACAGATCATAAAACAATATTAAAACATTAAAAGCCATCAAGGATTAAAAACTGCAGAAATAAAATAGACTAATTTGGGAAGGCTTGGGAGAAAAGTTTTCAACAGATGTCAACAACATAACCATGTCAGGGCTAGGGATGGAATCTGCATTTCAGTGTCACTTTGATTTTCACTCAGTCGACATTACTTCCAGTACTGCTTCATCAGCTATCAATGTTCGCTATTTGCTATAAATACCAATGTGTGTTTTCCCCCCGCAAAAATATTGATACTAATATCAATATTTTTATTTTTCAAATATCATTTTAAAAATATTGATATTTTAAATGAAATATTCATATTAATATGGATATTTTGAGGAAAATATTGATATTGTTTAATATTTATTTTTTTAGGAAAATATCAATATTAATATAGATATTTTTGAGGTGAATTTTTTTTAAAATCTGGGTCAGCCACGAAAAACTGCTAGAAAAAACCAGATCCACAAGCACCAGAAAAGAGTGACTATACGGGAAATCCGGTGTCAAATTTGAATTTTGTAAAATTCAAGCACATCCCTGGTCAGGGCTTGCTTCACTTCTAGGAGAAAAGAATTCCAGAGAACCGGTGTCACAAAATCACAGCATGCTTTATTGCAGGACTTGACATGGGACTGCTATTTTCAGCAGCAAACCATGTTTGTTAGCCCTTGTGCCCAGGGTGATGTACACCACTTAGCGAAGGGGATGTTGTAAGCAAGTTGGAGATCAGTAGGCCCGGGATCTGGAACAGATGGGAAGGCAAGACAAGATCAGGACTTTGGATAAGTATCAGGGTGCTAGATCAGAACCAAATGTTAAAGGCCCTGCAGCTGAGGAAGAAAATACCAGTTATCTCAGTAGTGCCTTGGGGCAACTGGCAGAACTTTATACTCTGAACTAGGTAGTCAAGATGGAGCTCCACCTGAGTGCTGCATCTGTCCAGTTAAAGGGCTGTTGACTTATTTCAATAATACATTTTTTCTAGGCTAGGAGTAGCCAACATGGTGTCCTCCAGATGTTGTTTCACTACAGTTCTCAACAACCCCAGCTATCATGACGGATAGCCAAGGATTGTGGGAATTGGGAGTCCAACAGAATATGAAGGGTACTCCATTGGCAGTGGGGTTTCAATGGGGAAGCTGCTACGGGCTCTCCTGCACATCCAAAGAGTCTGTGGCCCACTCATTGGAATCTGGTGGCAGTGGTGGCACTTCAGGGTTTAGGGGATGAGGTGCAATCTCCAATGCCAATGGATTCACAGGGGAAGAACTGAGGACTGGATCCATCTCTTCCTCAGGGCTACTGTTGTAGGCAGACCAGGAACCCCTTTCCAGACCAGGAACCCCAGATTCCTAGTCTGGGGTCACTACATTGAGCAGTTCTTCCCTGAAAATGGTGCTTAATTTCTCCTTCTCAATTGGATAGTTAACTAATTTGTCACAGGCTCAACAGTTTTTAGTGGACATACTTTCTTATAATGTGCTTTACTGTGTGCTGATACTGTATCAGTAGGATATACAACATGTGGAAACTGCTGAATGAACAAGATATAATTTCAAAGAACTTTTAGAATATCTAATATGATTTTTAAAGCAGCAATAAAAACCATTTCAAATAAATGGTTAAAAAAACTTTCCCAGACTCCAGTACAAAATACAGAAAACACATGACATCATATTTTGTAAGATTTTAATATATGATGTAATTTAATTTAATACTGTATTATTTAATTTAATATAAAATTTAATATGAAATAACTTAGAATAAGATGTAAAAGCTTAGTACTGTTGGAGGGGGGAGTATACCTTTATTTTAGTGCAAGGGTGGCATAACTCTTGCCATAATAAATCTATCCAGCTAAGACTAGTAAATGTAAATGATGGTTTTATGAAGTCTTCTGAAGTATACAAAATGCTTTTATGGCTCATAATTGGAATGCAAGAATAATGGTTCAGTGTGTTGTGTTATCCTGAGTTCAAGAGGCCATTATATAAGTAGTTATATAGATTTTTCAAGATTAAAGGTAGAGAAAAGAACATGCTGCTTAATGTGGGTCAGAGTATATCCTCCATGCAAAGTGCACCCTCAAATTTATCATAATGTAATAACTGCAATTACAGAATTATAAAAATCCATTAACAGCAGAGAAGATATTTCATTCAGCACACTGACATGTTTTTCTCTGTTTGCGAATGAGGAAATTCAAATGCACTTTTAAAGTGTTAAATTAAATCTTCAGGAAATATATATAATATTAACTAATTACATAACTTAATTTGGCAACCTTATGTTCTGATTTAGAATGCTGACCTTCAAAAGGTAAACTATTATGTGTTAATGCTTCATTGTTTCATCTCTTGTACAAAGCAACTGTGCACTGAACTCGAAGAATGCTCCCTGAATATAAGAATATATTGGCAATTGACAATGTTTGTAGGTGACCCCACAGGCAGACATCCCCCCTTTGGGCTCACATGTGAGTTAAGAAAGCTAATCTGGATTTCAGTGAGGCACTAATAGCAGCATAGATCACCTAAAACAGGAATGAGGAACCTGGGACTTCCAGATGTTGTTGAACTATAACTCCTGTCACCCCTAATCATTTCCCATGCTGGTTGGGGCTAATGGGAGTTGTAGTTCAACAACATGTGGAGGACCACAGATTTCCCAGCCCTGACTTAGGACTTTTGGGGCCCTTTGCCTAAGATGTTAGCGCAATCTGTTCTGAGTAGAAAAGTGTCAGTTCTGTCAGGGAAGTAGAATTGTGGTCTCCACATGCTTCACTGATCTCTGGCTAAACTGCATGCAGTAAGTCTCTCACACACAGCATTGTCAATAATTTTGTGCTGGGCAGTAGGTTTTCAAGGGAGTCTTTAGAAACACGCTATAGATCCCTGTGTTCTGAATTGAATAGTGTCCTTTTGAAATTATTGGGGGGAGAAGCATTTGGGTCATACTAGAATCTGGATTTTTTTTTTTTAATGAAATAGTATTAGTTGCCCAGATTACAAAGTTCTTATTTGTGTTCCTTTAGTCTTGTAAATATATGGGGAATGCTTGATCTAATGAAAAACTAGGGCACAAAAGTCCATGCTTGTTACCAAAGTTGGGCCCACTAAAATCAGCAGCACTAAAAACAGGCACATTTTGCTGTGAGGAGGGGGAAAATTTGGTTGAAGATCTATATCGCTGCTGCTTTGTTTTTATTCCAGATTTTACTCTCCTCCTATATTTCACCAGAGTCTTGTTATTCAACAGATTTTAATTAAAGGAATTAATTAGTATTCAGATCACTGAAATGGTATAGATTTTTAATTACAGAAAAAGCTTGTTGTATAATTAAAATGCTTGTCTGTGTCCATGTTCAACTGTTTAAGACCATTTCCATTGTTGTTTTCATTATACAGATTGAAACCAGAAATAAAATGCTATATTTCAGGCTATGGCTGTTACACTCATGGAATAGCACATGTGTGAGTGAATTTGTTTAAGAAGAGTCTTCTCTCACATGAAAATGCTTTGACACCTAGTGTATACATTGAGGCAACTTATTCTTCACCCAACAGCACACTGTATATCTGTGAAGCTGCCTCATGTTGGTGGGGTGGAATCTGTTGATCAGGATGAGACTATGCTTATATATCCTGCAATCAATGGAAGCAGGACCATTAGGGAAAATGGTACATGCCCCACCAACGTCAGTCTGCCCTCAGATAGCCCCAACCTACCTGTCTCCTTACTTACAACCAGTGAAGGGATGACCCTGGCTGTCAGCTTCCTCCTCCTTAGTCTCATTGTTACCCTTGTAGAACTCATCAGGAAAGAAGATTGGGACAAACTAGAATTAGTTGGGTCCACCTGTCACTGATTCCATCTACCATTTGCCTCCCTACCTTCCAACCTACCAATCTCAGTGGGCACCTCCCACCACTGCCTACAACAAACTTCAGGGTCTGCACACAGCCCTTGATATTGTAGCCATGTACTATATTTAAGTACATGGAGAATGTAAGTCTTTCTGCTGGACCAAACAAACCATAGGTCAGTCTAATTAGTTTCCAACAGTAGCTTGCCAGAAGTCTGTGTGATGTTCCTCTCTAGGCATCATAGAGACAGCCTCCACTGGGGATTGCCTCCAGCCGTGAAATATATATTGCCAGTAAACATTGTCATTAATAGATTTTTCCAACATTTATTGGATCAATACTTTTAAAACGTATTCTAAGTAGAAGCTGCCACAACATTTCATGGAGATTTATTTATTCATTTATGTTATAGACATTTCTATATTGACCTTCAATAAAAATTCCCAGGATGAGTTGCATTAAAAATGTATAGAATATATAGAATAAATTTCTATAATAAACTATGTATCATAGAACTTAATTCAGGATCATTGTGAATTGTACAGAGAAGTGCAAGCTTTAACCTAACAGCTTCAGTGATTGTTTGGATCAGAGTTTGCCACAAAGTATCTGGCTTCCCTGAATGCCCACCTACACTGTATTGTAACTTCTGTGTCCCACATTTTACATCTCCCCAGATTGAATGGAGAATAACAGCATTATGTTGAAGACCAAAGGCTCTTCTTTATCCATGCCTATCACTACTAACGGAGCAAGGGTGGGTTAATTCTTCACAGTATAACTTTTTTTTCCTGAAGTGTGTGTGTGTAAGGGTTGCTTTAGTTGTTGCTACCCCAAGACAGTATGATACATACCTAGTGAACCTGCTGCAGGTTTCTTCCATAGGTTCCTTCTGTGCTTCTTGTGAGCCTGCCCCAGGCCCCTTCAGTAGAGCGATAAAGTGTAGCTTCATGTTGGGAATCAAAGTGCAGCTCAACAGTCCCCTCTCAGCTGCTTAGTTCAGTAGCTTCAAGGATGCCTGGAGCAAAAGACAGACCTTCCCAGTGAAAGGATCCATTTTTCTAGTACAATAAAAACTTGCAGTTCTTTCTTTTTCCTTTTGCTTTTTTAAAGCCTACCCATGCTAAACATACATAATACCATTAATTAAAAAGACCCATTACTTTCTCCTTGTCTTTCTGAGTGTGTTGTGGTGCTAGAAAGAAAGTGATCTTGCCAGGTACAATTTTGACTTCACTGATCAGAGTTATGGAGGCAATACAAAAATCTAATGTACAGTTTTATGAAATGTATGTTCTGGTAGCTAGTTGATTTCATAGAATCATAGAATCATAGAGTTGGAAGGGGCCTTGTAGGCCATCGAGTCCAACCCCCTGCTCACAGCAGGAAATCCACAGCTAGAGCATCTCCCGCAGATAGCTGTCCAGCCTCTGCTTGAAGACATCCAGCGAAGGGGATCCCACCACCTCCCTAGGCAGTCAGTTCCATTGCCGAACTGCCCTTACTGTCAAGACGTTCCTTCTAATGTCCAATCTGAATCTACGCTCCTGCAACGTAAAACCATTAGACCTAGTCCTATCCTCTGGGGCAGCAGAGAACAAATCTGTACCCTCCTCTATGTGACAGCCCTTTAGGTACTTAAAGAGTGTAATCATGTTGCCCCTCAGCCTTCTCTTTACCAGACTGAGCATGCCAAGTTCCTTCAACCTTTCCTCATAAGACTTGTTCTCCATACCGGCTATCATCCTCGTCGCCCTCTTCTGAACCCGCTCTAACTTGTCTATATCTTTCTTAAAATGAGGCGCCCAGAACTGAACGCAGTATTCCAGATGAGGCCTGACTAATGCAGAATATAGTGGGACTATTACTTCCCTCAACCTGGAAACTATAGCTCTGTCTATGCAGCCCAAAACTGCGTTTGCCTTTTTTGCCGCAGCATCACACTGCTGAGTCATGTTCAACTTGCGATCCACTACAATTCCAAGGTCCTTCTCACACGCACTACTGCTAAGCCGGGTATTTCCCTTCCTGTACCCGTGCATTTTGTTTTTGTGGCCTAAATGCAGAATCCTGCATTTGTCTTTATTGAATGTCATTTTATTAATTTCAGCTTAATTTTCTAGTCTATCCAGGTCCCTTTGGATTTTATTCCTGTCTTCCATTGTGTTAGCTATCCCTCCCAGTTTCGTATCATCCGCAAACTTCATAAGACTTCCCTCCACCCCATCATCTAAGTCATTGATAAAAATGTTGAAGAGTATCAGCCCCAGGACAGAACCCTGTGGCACTCCACTCGAGACCTCCTTCCAGTCCGAAGCAGAGCCACCGACGACCACTCTTTGAGTACGGTTTTCCAACCAGTTGTGAATCCACCTGACAGTATTTCCATGTAGTCCGCATTTGACTAGTTTGCTAATCAAAAGGTCGTGGGGGACTTTGTCAAACGCCTTGCTGAAATCTAGATAGATGACATCTACAGCATTTCTACCATCTCCTAAGCTAGTGACCTGATCAAAAAAAGAGATGAGATTAGTTTGACAGGATTTTTTCTTGACAAACCCATGCTGGCTCCTTCTAATCACAGCATTGTCATCTAGATAGTTGCCAATGGACTCTTTTATTATCTGTTCTAATATCTTTCCCGGTATTGAAGTCAGACTGATTTGATTTTCATCAGGGCACTTTGTACAGTTGAGATATTCAAAGCTAAACCTGTATTAGTGCAAGAATCATAACTGGAGCAAACAACAGCAGAAAGACAAAAATAAATGGATCCAGAATAATTCTCTCTTGTTGAGTAGTCTCTCATTGTCCACAACTCTTTCAATGCCCCAAAACATTATGTCATTTGACTCGTGATGTTTCTCAACAAAATGTCTCACCAATGGAGCACCCACTCTTCGATGTCTTAAATTGCAGAGATGTTCACCAATTTGGAGTTTTAATGGTCTTGATGTCTTCCCAACATAAATCTGATTGCAAAGGCAGATTATTCTGGATTATCTCTTTAAAAAGTCTGGTTCCTTTGGGGTTAAATGAGGAATTGGATTTCTCTGAATACAAATGAAATCTACAAAAAGGGTCCTATATGAAAGTTGGGCTGATTTACTACAACTTCTGAGTATGCCAGTTACTCTCTGCAAGTATTTGCAGGACCAGCTGTATTCGCAAATGCAGTATTTAAGCAGCTGAGCTGATCCGTACTTCCAATATAAATAACAGCGGTATCAGAATTCGGTCTGTGGTGTTCGTTTTGTGTGGAGCTGGATAAAGAATTTGAACTGTGCAGGCAGAGAAAAAGAAACAGATCTCCATTGGTCAGTACAGGGTCTTATCTTTGTTGTATTTGGGGAGGGCGGGAGAGTTTCATGTTGTAGCTGGCTAGCAGTAGCATTCGCTTTGTTTGAGCTGCTTTACACAGATGCAAGAGATGCAAGTTTTAACGTTATGACAATTTTTTTTCTACATATGTGAAATATGTTATATGGAATGTGGTCTTTAAAAGTGTTTTGCCATATATTTCTATAAGTCTCAGACCACGATGTTGTCTCCATGTTGTTGATTTTAGTTTGTTTTAATGTCTGTAGCTCCTGAGGAAGGATTACTCCAAAACGCATTGAGCCTCAATAAATTTACCAAGCACCAGAGCCTGCCTCTCTTTTTTATCCATTACGTGGTGCTTTTTCCTTTTGTTTCTGTAGGTTTAAAAGATCGCGTTAAAAAGATTTGCATTTAGTTAATGGCATAATTCCAATATGAAGAAGAAAGACAGCTATTACTAAAGATACTGTCAGGCATACATTCTTGGGGAATTACACCATGCAGGAGAAAGTGAAGTATGGGGACCTTTTCACTGTCTAAATTCACTATACCCTGTGCATCTAATGGAAACATGCTTTCAGTAACTATAAAAATAGCCCAAGTACACACAGTAAAAAAAATATTAAACGCTACAGCCCCTGCATTAATTATCTTGTAAGTTTTTTCATGTAGATGTGCTTGAAAATCTGTCTTTTAATCAACAATATGATAATGCTATGAACTGACCGATTAATAGAACTAAGGCTCGCTATAAACTAACAATAAGTGAGATTTTTGTAGGAAACATCCCTTATGTATAGCATTCTGACAATGCAATGCAAATAATATGTGATTTATCCTTCTGCATAGAGCTTCAATCAGAGAATGTCACAACTCACAGATATTATTTTGCAGAATATTTATCTCTTTTGATTTTGTGAGCAGATTTTATATATATATATATAATAAGTATGTATGCACATATGTATGTACATATGTAGTGAAAATGCATTAAATTAATGAATGAACAAATGCTTACTAGAAGATCTCTAGATAAAATGTTTAAATGGTGCAAATGTAAAACAGTCTTCAAATATAAAATTATGTTTAGTCGCAGAAAGGTTTGTTATTGTCTCAGCTCCATGCAATATTTGTGAAATGCTGTTTTGAAAGATATGGACTTCTTTGCATGCTATGTGACTGATATATTTTCAGTCTCTACCTTTCCCTACAAGGAACACCTTAGTCACCTAACAGTGAGTAGTCATTCTGTCGCTATGCATCAGGAAACTGGAAATATGATATGACCTGGCACTTGAGTTAATTAACATTTAATGTCCTTTTTATCCAGCCCTCTCTTTAATGAGATCATATTTTGTGTTCAAGCTAACATTTATCAGGAAGACTCCTATAATTGGCCCCCTTTCAGTCTCCACTTTGTTCAGTCTTCTGCCCAGAGGTCTTCTGATTTGTTTAGTCATTTGGTTATTGCACTCATTGATTGAAAAGAAGCATGAATTCTTCTTCAAGCCTTCTCCAACCCCATGGATGCCTCTGGGAGCTAGACTTCTTCTGTTTAGCTAGATCATTCATCCTTTCCTCCTCTGCCAATTCCCCTGCTTCTCAGTCATGCTGGTTGTTTTCTCTCAGGATTAATCAGGACCCCTGTGGGAAGCAGCAGCCAGTGTTATGTAAATTAAAAGCTTTTGGGAGGTTCTTGGAGCAGACTTGATGGTGAGCCGACTTAGCTCAAGTGTGACTAGTGAAGACTAGACTACCTTCAGCTACACCATCATTATTTGGTTCTACAAACTGTTTTGTCAACATTTATTGACAGCCCAAATGCTTGCTATCAATGATATCCAGGTAGATTATCCACCAAAGAATTCATATTTAACCTTTGCCTGTAACCCCAGATCTAGCTATGGTTGTACATCTATAGGTCATGGTGAAACTTGAGAAACTGCTTCTCTTTGCCCTCCTTCTCTCTACCTTTCTTATTTCCCCAGTATTGCTATGTTAGGCCAAACCATAGTCATTTGCATTCAAGCATTTCTCCTTGTTGCACTTAGCCCTCCATTGCACTGTGCCTGATTCCCTGGTGCCCATCTACATATATGAAGCACATCGCTACTTATCTCTGTTTATTACAGATACAGAGATATGTCTCAACCTTATGGTCCAGGCAATGAGGGTTTGCATGGCCTCTGTAACTTGTAAAAATAAACCAACTTGCTATTCTACCTTATTGTACTGGTGCTTCAAGCCGTTAAACTATTTACTCAGTGGTTATCCTTTTGTGTAAATAAACACTCTGTATTCACTTAGATTAACATTTGGTTCCTGTTAATTCCCCCAAATGAGGAAATCAGTATTGGTATTTCAAAAGTAAAGTTTGTGCGTGCAATTACTTACTTTCCATAAGCAGACCTGGCTCCAGCGGGAAGCCAGGTCAGGCACTGGCCGAGGGCCCCTGCAGTGGCCGAGGGCCCCTGCAGTGGCCGAGGGCCCCTGCAGTGGCCGAGGGCCCCTGAGGCTGGAGGATGAAGCTCCCACTCCATGATCCCCACCAGCATCGGGTTATGTGCCAAGACCAAACAGTGGCATGGATCGCAGAGCAAGGGTGGCAATACCACCCTGCATGTGTGCACAGCTGGCATGAGCTTAAATATGCCCAGGTGCACCACATTGTGCATTGTTGCATGCCTGCCATAACCCAAGATGGTGGCAACGCATCAGAGCACATGCCTGCCATCACTCAGGATGGCGGTGGGAGTGAGTTGACACCTCCACCATCATCTTGGGTGATAGCAGGCATGCACACTGACAAGAGGTATCGCAAACGGGTGTATTAAAGCATGCGTGTTTGTGAGCAGGGAGACCATGGCAGTCTGTTGTCCGAGGGCCTGTGGTGGTCTAGTGAGGCCCTGTCCAGAAGAGTAGCCATTTTTGGCTATTGTGCTACAAACAATACTCTGAATACTTGCGAGTTACCCCTCACACAGCAACCCTATGAAGTATGGTACATTGAGAGATGTGACTGGTCTAGGGTCATCCAGTAAGCTTCATAGCAGAGTGGGGATTTGGTCTCCTCAGTCCTAATCCAGCACTCTAACCACTATACCATGCTGGCTAATGTGTTCAATTTCAGTGAATGCTCCATGTATACAGAATATTATTTCATATTGCATGCATCTACAAGGCAATTTGTTCACATCACATTAAAAATGCTCATCTCCTATAGTGTGTGAAGCAGTCCTAATATACACTACCTGCTAAGCGCTATTAGGAGTGAAGGAGTCTTGCTGTGCCAACAACTGCAAACTATAAATTTCAATTGTGTGTTAAGAAAATATGGCAGCAGTAAAATTTCTTCTTCAGTTTTAAATGATTATGTCAAGGAGGCATTTGTCTTTACCCTATGTACACTAAACAACTTGATACTGAAAATAAGGATAAATGTGTTTCATTTGGCAAAAACATTCAAAGAAATTCCTATGCATATCGATGCTAAAGTTTACGTATCAGTTATACTTGCCTAATAAAAATATGTTGTACAATAATTATCTACATTTTAAGACAAGTATATATGCATTCAGTATAACATAATTAACTATGTAAATGCTTTTGGTATGACTATTTCATAGCTATTTTCATTTTGAAAATTGTCCCTCCAAACCCAACTTTTTAGCTCCAGTTTCCATTGGATGAGTAGGATGGGCATGTAATCTGTATTACAGAGGACAGTTGTCTGTTTGAAGGCCCTCTATTTGATGGGCTGTCTAATCCAAGTCATAGGAAAAGAGTACAAAGGTCTTGATGTTGTCCTAAAGTTAGCACTGGATGAGCAGAGTATTCAAACTAGTGGGAAGAGCATGCTAAAACATGTGCAGGACTTGGACTGTAGCCTTTCCCATTCCCTGAGAAACCTCTCTCTGTGTCCACTTTTATACACAAAAAGGCACACACTTTTACAAACGAAGCTCCGCTCGCCGTGCAGCTGACGAGTGGGGCATGATTGCAGGTGGGGTGAAGACGCTGCCCCCATCTGTTAATGGGGCAACGTCGCGCGTCGCGCCCGTGACGTCCGACGTGCAGTGTAAGGGGCGGGGACTATAGGACTATTTAAGTCCAGCCGCCCCTTCCACCTTCCTCTTCTGCTGCTCGACGTGGACGACATGGACGACGAGGGACAGAGTGGAATGCAGCACGGTGAAACTGCAGCGGCTGTTCTGTTAAGGCCGCACGGTCGGCGCCATTTTAGGCACTTGGTTTCTGCAGCACATGGGCCTCATTAGGGGCCGATTTCAGCTGCTTTGCTTCCCCATGGGGGGGTAGAGCCGGCTCCAGCTTGGGGGTGCTGTAGAAGGAGCGGCTGCGGCTGGAGCGGGTCTCATGAGCGAGGCCTGCAAGGCTTGACAGGGATGGAACTCACTCACCCCCTGCTGGCTTGAGGTTTCTGTTACCCGGCGGCTTTTAGCAGCCGGTTTAAGCAAGATCATAACAACCCCCAACGGCTGGTTTGAGGCTTCTGGCTTCACGGCTGCTGGTAACAGCTGGTTTAAGCAAGATCACACCTTCAGGGGTGGTGGCTCATACTTTTACAGTAATTAACTTAGTATAGTCCTCACATAGGTAATTATATTATAACTATAATTTAGCCAGTTGGTTAAGCAAGATTACACACACCTACAGTAGTATAAGTAACCAAAATAATTTTAAGCGAAAGAGCTGCAAGATTAATCATACTTTGCAGGCAGTGACTTATTACAGTTGGTAGTTTCTAATATTAAATTGTGCTTGTCTTTTCTGTGGCTAATAATAATAATAAATAATAATAATGTACATGTGGTTTTGAACTAAGGATTGGATAACAGGAGCTGGGGGGGTTTAATTAGAGAAATCCTACTTTATATGCACTGTTTATAATACTTATGACTGATGATTGTAATTGTATCCATTATTCTATGGTCAGGACAGTCGATGGCTTATGTTATTAGTATTATTAATAATAATACTATCATAATGGAATTCATAGTTATAAGTGGGAGCCAAGGACTGGTAATGAGGGAGTCACATACAGTCATTGGGTATAAAATTAATAATAATAATGTTATAATTATAAGTCAAGGGTGGATTTATTATTATTATTATTATTATTATTATTATTATTATTATTTATTGCACTTTTAGACCGCCCTTTAGCAACAAGCTCTCAGGGCGGTGTACAACAAGATAAAAACAGATTAAAATACAGATGTGGGTACAATACAATATGAAAACATATTGAAAACAAAATTAAGACAAAAAATTAAAATTAAGATAGATTAAATTTAAAATTTAGCATTTAAAATGCCTGGGCAAAGAGGTAGGTCTTTACCTGGCGCCGAAAAGATAATAATTTAAAGCAGTAATGCCACCAAGACAGGAAAACGGGGGGGTCAAAGGTCCCCTCATAAAATGCGGGCCTTTGGGCAATTTGAACCACACCCCCCATACGACAGCTGTAGGCTTGGAATCAATTACGAGAGAGAAGGCGGCACAAGCCTTTGGATGCGAGTTCTATTTGGTTAGGCTTATATTAGGTTCAAGGTACTTTGTGCTATTAATTTTATTACATGGTGGCTGAAAGGACAGTGATCCTTTCAAGTGTCAGTTACACATTTCTTGTTAACTCTGTGGCAGAACTGGCATTTATTCGAATTTGGTCCCAAGAACTTGGGCTCATATCAACAACAAAGCTTATGGCATTAATTATATTTAAGGAAGGACATGCAAATGTCTGCAGGGATTTGAAGGTCTAACAGACGATAGTATGGCTGGAGCAGTAGACAGGAATACAGAGGAAAAGACAGAATACTTATCGGATTCTGATCATTTACGGGATCTTAGACGTTCTGAAACATGTGTTACCTTGACAGAATCTTAGATGCTGTTTGATGCGGAGGCTGCATTTTAAGATCCAGGCAGACTCTTCACCCCTTCCTGAGGATTTCACAATAACAAAACCTTTCTGTGTGGGATTTCTCACCACAATTACTTGATGTCATGCATAACATGCAACCCTTACATGGATACTTGTATTTGATTGGCGTTTGACACCCGCTAAGAGAAAGCTGGGGCAGGGGGGACCAAGGCTGGGATACAGGGCTATCTTTAGTCTCCGTGATTTAGCACAACTGGGTGAGCTGCAATGAACTAATAGTTGATAAAGTGTACTTACTCATAAATGATTTCCTTCCTTTTTGCAGACGGATATGGGCAACAGGGAGATAGGAGGCAAGAGGCCTTCAAAAGGGTAAGAAGGAGCTACCGGCTGCTTAGGGACAGGTGTCCCTTCCCCAGTTAGACTCCGGGTACTATGAACTTGGTTAGCAGGCTACCCGGTTTAAGGGGAGGTTTGTTATGTTAGGGTGTTTGCCTTTTGTTTCCCAGTCTCATACCCCAACTCCTGGCTGGCCTTCATGGCCTCCAACTCACGGCTGGCCCTCATGGCCTACAATCTTCACCCCGTTTAGTCATGGCAATAACGGCTGTGGTCAGAATGTACAGAAGTACACTTGGTCACGCCAGTCTTATTCAAAGGGGCAGGCAGTGAGGGGTTCACACTAGTTAGTCTAGGGTCAGTGAGCTGCACTTCATCATCATAGTGCGCACATAGGCCTTATGCATTTGTAGTGGCAGAACATTACCTACAGAATGCTATAATTCTCGCATGGAGTGCTTCAGAGCCTTCCGTGAGGGGGCAGTCAGGAGACAAGTGGGCTCCTAAGCAGTGGGGCACTATCTGTCTGAGTGGATGTTCATAGGTATGGCAGCTGAAAGCTGCACAGGGACAAGCTTGAACCGGCCCAGATGAGATCCTGGATTGGGACCATGAAGTGTTTCCTTTCGGCCCTCTTGATGTTAGGGGTCTTTTAAGGGGGTTATTATGCTATGATGGGGCTTGAACACCCATACTATGAATTCAGGGTTATGGCTGCCTTATGCACCGACCTGGCCGTGTGGTTCCCTTTCCTGCGGTTGCAAGCCTGGATTCGGGAAGGGGTTTTAACTATGAATGTTACCTTTCATTAACTCTTTTCCGGGGTTGGAAGGCGACTTTTGGACAGAAGGGCTCATGGCCTGGTGTCGGGTCTCATAACTCTCTTATAATTAGGAACACTAGGATTCATGGCCCTTGCCTGTCCCGTTGTTCTGGGAGAAGTTTATGCAGGGAGTCTGAGAAGGCCATAAGCCTATCTATTGCCCTAGCATGATCACCAGCTATCAGAATGCAGAATAGGGCAGCAGGGGCAGTGTGAAGGGGGGCTAATCCCGTGAGCTGCGCACTGGAATTCCCTTGGATTCAATGGGTTACATTACCCCAGCGTGCTCGCCAGCTTCTAGAAAACAGGTATTCAGGAATTCTGGGCCGGCAAGGGCTATATGCCAGAGTGGCCTTTCTGGTGAGTCACCTGCTGATATTCCTGATAGACGGCACGGCAGGAGAAGGGGCATGGCAGTGTGAACACTTCAAGGTAAGCTTTCTTAGCCAGGCTGGCGGTTTTTTCCCTATCCCCATCGACCCTTCTCGATGGACATTTTATGGGTGTAGTGGACCAGTGGGAAACGGTCTGTGCCTTCAGTTAAGACCCAAGCTATTCCAGGCAGTGGCTCATACACTGTTTTGGGGATTTCAGGAGAAAAGAGGTGGTGGCTGGCTCTACGTGAGACCTCTTTCGACATGCCCTCCAGTTTTGATGTTTCCAAGGAGGGGGTGTTATGCTTGCTCAACGTGGAAGGTCTAGAACAGGTGTAAGGGAAGGCATGTACGGTTGACCTTGCCTCAGCACCCAACCTCTGCCGAAGGATATTTATTCACCCAGGCTAATCTGGACCCCCTAGCTATAGGCCATATATGCCTATCTGGATCAACAATACCAGTTTTGGCATTAACAAAACAAGCATTGCAGGGGCTGGGGTATGACCCCTTCCAGTCTGGAACCTATTCAATTAAAATGGGAGCTGCTTCTATGGCAGCAGGTTTTTGGTTTCCTCCCGGCACTAGTACAGGACGTGGGACTTTGGGCCTCTGATGCATATAATAGCTATATTCCCCCCTTTTAGAGGGCAGGGGGATGCGGCGGCCTCACAAACGAACATTGTAGGGGCTGGGGTACGACACCTTACAGTTGGAACCTATTCATCTTGAATTGGGGCTGCTTTTATGGCAGCAGGTTTTAGTTTCCCACAGGCACTGGTACAGGGCGTGGGACTTTGGTCCTCTGATGCGTACAAGGGCTATATTTCCCACTTTTAGAGGGCAAGGGAATGTAGCGGCCTCACAATCTTCATTGTTTTGACAGGTTGCTGGACAGGGATAGAGCAGATGCACATCCTAATATGCGGCCACAGCATGGTCTTCCGGGCACCCTGGAGGGCAGCGAATTCGAGCATGGGCTCGCAGTTGGGCCTCAGTAGAGGGGCTGTTGTGCAGTGGCAGGACCGGCAAGGAATGCATGGGGAGTGGCTCCTACCCGCTCTGTTCTAGCAAGGTGTGGTGCGGATATTTCCGCAGGCAATGGTCATCCACCTCGGTGGTAATGACCGCAGCGTGAAGCAGGGCAAGGCCCTCAGCGTACAGGCATGTAAGGACATGCAAGTGATAAGGCAGCATTGGCCTTTGGTGCGTCTGATGTGGTCAGACATGGCGCGGCATATGGGATCCAGCTGGAATTGATCATGCATGGAAGAAGGTCAACCGGCAAATTCGGTGGGCTCTTCTTGGGCAGGGGGGGTTGGCCATTCTGCATCCCCGCATTCAGCACTGGAAGGGTGAACTGTACAGGGCCGATGGTGTTCACCTGTCTCATGCAGGTAACAACTTATTTTGGGCGACCTGCAGGGGTGTCTGCGAGAGATGTTTCTTGGCAGTGGGGTAAAGGGGGACTAAATAGATATTTGTCCCCCTTTTGTGGTGGGAAGGTGCGGGAAGGGAAATAGGTAAGGACAGCTAGGTGGCCCCCTTAGGCACCTTTGGAGGTGATTGGCGGTTCCAGAGGCCTGTCTCTCAGGGCTTTACGGCTCGAGGGCAGGATATGGGCTGCTTCTGGGGCCAACTTATCCTCATCTACCCAGGGGTTATACGGCCCTGGGTGGGGATGATGTGGGAAGGCCCCCCTACTCACCTGCAGGGTGTGGCTGGGGTAAAGGGTAAGCAGATGGGCTTGCCCTTGCCCCAGCAGGGGCTGGTCGCCCGAGAGCTGTATGGCAAGCTACTTGCTTATAGACAGTTCCCGCACCTAGGTTTCCCTCTGCAGGTCACTTTAAATTGGGTTTTGTTTACTATAATTTAAATAAAGTGGCCCTTGTTCAACCCAAGCTGATATCTCTGTGTTTTATTTCACCCCTCAACTGCAAACCAGAGATGGGAGGAACGTGATCTTCGTTTTTTTTCCTTGCTGCCCATTTCCCACTTTTGGATGACTTTTTCCCTACCCACCTCTCACTTCTCCTCTTGCAACAACAGGTACCCAATCTTCAAGGTAACATTCCTTGCAACATGCCTGAGCAGATCAGCCCCTTTTTTTAATGAATTTATGTGCGGTATACTGAAAAATCATGTCTGCTGTAAATACATGTTGGGTGGGCAATGGTGTGTGTGCGATATTTTAAAACTTGGGCAATTTAGGTCACAAAACTCACAAATTGCACTTCCTGGGACTAAAAACAGATTTTATTTTGGGGGGGGGAGTTGAAAACATGCAAATGATTGGCAAACTTGCACTACAGTTCTGGAACTGGGTGTTATGTCATCTGAAAGATCCGGGGGGGGGGAGAGAAAAAATAAGAAAGATGGAATAAACTGCTGTCTAGAAGCACACTACATTACACCAGTTCTGAAAGAGCTGGTTAACTGTTGGCTTCCAGATACAAATCAAGGTGCTGTTGTTTTTAGGTTATCTTGAGGAGTGCCATCTCTCCTTCTATCCCCCCCCTTTGCTGCTGCCGCTGTCTCTATATTTGAAGAACATCAGAGGAAACATTGGCAAGTACTCCTGCCATCTGAGGCCATGAGATTTAGCAGTTCCTCCTTTGTGAATACCACTTATGGAACTCTGTAGTTTGCCTGGCCAGTGTTCACCGCCTTTGTAATTAGAGCTTCTCACCTCTGTCCTTCAGTCAGGTTTTTTTTTTCCCACGGCTCTCTCACAGCTTTCAGCTCAGCTTTCGGTTTCTCTGTCTCTCTGCTGTTTTACTCGCTGGTCTGCAATCCTGGCTTTTCTCTGCCGCTTTTCTGCAATCCTCCGCTCCAGGTAATCCTCAGCACCAGGTAATCCTCAGCACCAGGTAACCCTCAGCACCAGGTAACCATCCTCTGCTAACACTTGTTGGATGTTGTATCTGGTGCAAGCAGATGCCCAGGATGCAGAACAGTATAGTGACAGGCTAGATGCCAGTTGAAGCAATGAGCCAGACAAGTAATAAGTTTTAAGAGTCACTTTACTGACAATAGAATATATCACAAGCTCTCTCTCTGTACAAACTCCTCGACCCCCACACTCTACAAGTGTCTGCTGGCCCTCTATATAGATAAAGCCAGCTGCCCGAGCCTAGGTTGCATAGCAACGTGTCCTTGAAGATGGCTCGAGCTCTGCCAACTTTCGCTTCTAATCCACGTAGCTCACTTGTGGAAATTTAACCTCTGCTTCTTCGGTTTAATAGCCAACATGTTTAAGAAAGAAAGAAAGAAAGAAAGATGCATTTCTAAAGTGCTTTTGCATGCTTACATATTGCGTGCTTAAATATTCCATGGCACTTATGAGATTTTAATGGGATGATCAACTCTGGCAGGCTGGCGCCGATCTAGCACTCTTTATTGCCTTATTATTAAAGAACTGATAATAAGCCACATGATTGCATGCTGCCTCCCAGCAGCCCTTCCTATCTCCAGGTACAAATCCCCACATTGGCCTAAACCAACACCAGCTTAAACCATGGCAACTAGCTTCAAATTCTAGTTAATAGTAAATTCTGGATTCATGCTTTAACCATGGTTAAGGCCAGCAGCTGTGAGCCAGAGGGAATTCATATTGGGGGAATGTGCACTCCTATGTCCCAAGCCCTGATCTCTTAATCTTGGATACAGAATTGGAAAGTTTACATTCGCACCATCCATGACAATTTAGAGGTGAATTTCCAGATTTTCCTTTATTCAGCTAATATGAGAATCTCACATCTTTCATCCCCCTTTTATTTTTTTTGTAATGTGGGAATTGTGTCAATACATTTATTGACAAATAATGTATTGACTGAACTTGCAGTACCATGACTCTGGATCTATATCTTCTGTACTTGTTTACTTGTTATTTTCAAAAGCTGTTGCTTAAGGTTAGCTTCAGCTGTGAATTTTACTGTGTCATGCTACTGTTCTGGCTTATCAAAGCACTGCCTGTACAGCTGGGTATTTTATGGCAACAATTCCTTTAAAACACAAACCCAGCTTTCTATTTTAGATGGAAATGGGACAATCATTAATATTAAAACTGTTGGCAGTGTTGCTGTGCTTACTTGTTTCTTATTTATATATTAATTTCCAAAACACTACATTACCCAGAGGCACCCTGATACATACACATCTTTTTCTATTGCATATGTCAGACTAATATTAATGCTAAGCATTCATACCTCTAATTTAAATAATTTAGCTTTTATTCATTTGATAAGACCATCACCTACATTGTCTGTCTCATCATCATGGAAAACCAAAGAACAGTTAGAGACCCTACATCTGATAGATAGGCAAGGGTCAAGTGGGGCATACAGCTGGCTGCATTTCTCCCAGCAGAGCCTCACACAACAAAAACAACAGCCCTACAATAAATAGCCACCATGCATACATTTGGTCCAGGTTCTACTTAAATATTGGCAGGGTTTTCTTGTGACAGTACTCGCCAGTATGGAGTACCGGCACATCTTTTTTGCTGCCCATGGGAGGCATTATGTGCTGGTATCCACAACACTTTTATCAAGATATGAGTACAGGCATCTCATTTTCTACCCCCCCCCCAAAAAGCACTGAATATTGGCATACAATATTTTAAATGTGTGTGGCTTTATCATGCACTTATGATTTTGCACAACGAGTTTCTGAAGATTTTGCGAATACATTCATGTATCTTTTGGAAGCTTTATTGCTATTTTTAATGTAGATAGATAGACAGATAGGCAGACAGATGGATACGTATATCAGCCACCACGATTGCATTGTGTGTACAAAGTGTGTATATATGCAAACACAATTAGCTACTAGGCTAGGTTCAAAATGCTGGTATTGGTGTACAAAGCCCCGTACAACTTGGGACCAAGTTACCTAAAAGATCGCCTCATCGCCTACATAACCAACCACTGTGTTCTGCAGGAGAAAGCATCATGAAGATACCATCCTGTCAGGAGGTCTGTTCCACATGATGCCATAATTGGGCATTTAGTGTGGTGGCACCTACCCTTTGGAACTCTCATTGTATGTCAGACAGGCGCCTTCTCTTTCATCTTTCCAGCACCTGCTAAAGATGCTCCTTTTTCACCGAACCTTCTAAAAACTTTACTTCATTTGGTGTCTATCTTGGAATTGAATTGATTTTATGTATGTGCTGATGTTTTAAAGTGTTTATATATAGGTAACTGTTTTATTTGTTGTTGTTATGTGCCCTCATATGTTATGTTAATTGTAAATTGCTTCAGGATGCCTCATGGGAAGCAATTCAATTGTTGTGGTGCTGTTATCTAAATGTATATCCCACCCTTCCTCCCAAAAGGAATATATATTTATAAATTAAATAAATTAATAGCAATAACTAAGCAGCTATTTTAATGTAAATAATTATTAACTGAATGCTTGAGGAGGATGAATGGATATTTGGAATGAATGTGATCTTACAAAAGAGGGAATGGTTGCTGATGGCTATCTTAAATAAACAGGAGTGGAAAATATCAGATGATGAAATGATGAAACAATGTTCCTTGGAGAAGAAATGTCACATTTCATGACTGTGTGACTTGTTTGCCTAGAGGTACCCTTATAAGGCCTAAAAGATAATGCAACAGACTTGAAATCCAAAGAATGTCTGCAATCAAGACCATGTCACATTATCAAATGACACAGCCATGTATAAGAATATGCATTTGGAGGCAAAACCCCCAAGGAGCAGTCCACCCTCTGACCATCCCTCTGTGCAGGGCCGGCTCCACTTGTTAGGGTGGAAAAGTAGCACTCCCCTTCCACGAGCTGCTGCAGGATCGCACGGACAGAGCTTCCAGGCCACCTTCCCATTTGCTCGCTCCACCTACCTCTCCTTTGTTCTGCTGCTACACATGCCAAGATGGCAGCGGAGGCTTCTTTAAGGGGCTGATGCCCCTAACGCCATCTTGGTTGATGGCAGGCACGTTGCATACCACACATGCATGCCATCAACCAAGATGGCTGCAGGGGCATTAGCCCCTTAGAGAAGCCTCCATTGCCATCTTGGTTGATGGCAGCCCTGTGCGCACAGCATCAGAACACAGGAGAGAGGTAGGTGGAAAAGGCAGGTGCCGCACACCTGGGGCAGGCTGGTGCTGGTCCTGCCTGTGTGACACTAGACTGGCCATCTAGCTAGATAGAACAATTATCTTTGGTAACTATCTATACCCCTGCAGAGCATGTGTGAGTATGTTGCATGATTGAGATGTCTTGAATAAACAAAATGAATAAATCATTTTTGGAAACTGGTACCCCTGCATTTGTCTGTTCTTTCCCCCTCTGATGCTGGGTTGCAGACATGACAGTTTTATCCACAGTGTTCAGGAATCAAACCAGTGATGTCATACCTTATAAAATGGAGGAACAAGGCTGCAGTCCTCAATTTACATATTAAGAACTTAGTCCCATTGAATTCAGTGGGACTTGCATATGTAAATTACTCAGAATACCTCTACACTGCACAGATGCAATTGGTAGTGAGAAGAAACATTTCTTTGCTGCCATCATTGTTATGTAGATGGCCTCCATGCCTTGAACTGGTATTATGAAGCTCTCTACTACTTTCTTAGCAATAAGTGTAAGATAGATCTTGCAGCACAAAAGATTGGGGACATTTATTTCTCTTTGCTGTTCTATGTGGCTAATGTAACTGGATGTTAATATCAATCTTAATTAGGAGTGTGCTAATGTTTTACAGTTCTTGTCTGCTCATTACTTGATGAAAATGATTCCTGTAAGTAATTACAGTAATGGGACTATTGGTAAATGGAAGCACAATCAAAGGAGAATTAATGAGAAACCATTGATTGCAGAAGCTAAATGAGTATGTAGCTATACCATTGAATGAATGAATGTTTATTTCGGTCCATGACCAGCAAGCTATACCATTGTAAAACATGTTGATTATTGGTTTTTAATAGGTGACCAGGTAAGTATTTTGATGAGAGGTTAAGCATAGTGGCACTGAATCCATTTCTAGATTGCAAAAGAGCTGTGCATTTAATCCAAAGACAAAATAGTGAGTGCCTCCCGACTGCCCTGGAAACCGTCTATAGTAAAATTTGCATATTATTTATTTATTTATTATTTGATTTATAACCCGCCCTACCTCCCAGCAGGAGCCCAGGGTGGCATAGTGCTCAATCCACTGCTGGCGAGACAGAGAAGCATATGTTTGTTTTCGTAAATGCATAGATTGGCCAAGGAATATCTCTTATGATAAGGCAGTGTAGCCCAGTCCTTAAAATATTTGGTTTGGATATTGAAAACTCAAGTTCAAATCACTAGTCAGCCACAAAGCTATAGATCAAGTTCAGAATTAGACGTTATGGAAAAATTCCACCAAGTTGATTTGAAGTTCAGCTTGGCAAACTACACTAGGTTGTGTGTGCCCCCCCCCCATTGACCTCCATCACAGAATGAGAGTGCTTCCCCCACTTCCTCCATAGCCCTTTTCCTGTCCCACTTACCAGGAGGCAGCAGTTGGAGATCTCTCTCTCTCTCTCTCTCTCTCTCTCCTGAAATGTTACAATGGCAACATCCCAGGGACCCTGAGAAATGTGATTTCCCAAGGATACTTTCCATGGGACAAAAGAAAGAAGCATCACACTGTGGCCTTCAGTGAGTCCTTCCCTCACTGCCAGCTAAGTGAATAGGAAAGGGAGCTGGCAGGGAGGATTGTAAGGAGCTCAGACAAGAGAGACCACAGACCAAATGGGATGGGGGAGGGAGAGGAGAATTTAGACAGCTAAGAATTAACAGTGAGTCACGTTTCCATTATGAGCTCGGTAATGATGAACTTCAGCAACACCCCCAACCCAAAGTTTCCACACATCAGTGTATCTCAGTTTCTTGTCTCTGGAGTAGGGATGTCAATTTCATTTCTTTCAGTTTCTCATTTTTCCAATTTGAAATTCAGTTCTTCATATTTCTGCAGCAATTTGCATTTTTTAAAAAAAAACAAATCCTCATGAAAATTCTGCAGCATTCAAGTGTGAATTTCTCCTAATAAATACATTTTATAGGTTGTTTTGACTAATGTCCACATTTTATGCAAGCCATTTCTTACCGTATAATGCATTTTACATATTATTTTCACTCATGTATTCATTTTTATGCACATAAGCATTTTTGTTAACATTGTTTGGCTGACGTATTGCATTGCAACATTCAAATAAGTGCAAATTTTAAAGAATGGCTGCACTTCTGTTCTCATATTGTTTCAGAAAGTGTGAATTTGACAGATTCGGCTTGAAATGCAAACTGAATCAAAATTCTTGCCCACCTCTACCTGGAGACACATATATGTGGATAATCGAATATGTGCAATAGTGTTCATCGGAGCAGAGTTGGGCAATGTTGGTCACCTGGCTTCTCAATATGGAGGTTGCTGCTGGTAACCGAGAAGGGCAAGGGCAAGGCAGTGAGGAGTTCCCACTGCTGTGTCTGCACAATGCCGACGTCCTCACTGCCTCTCCCCTTTCTCTTTCAGTATTTATTTGCTTCTATTTTGCAATCCTGCAAAGGAAACTAATTATTTACTTACATATTTGCATCCTGTTGCCAGTGTTATCCTTCTTGCTTTATACTTTGGCAGCACTGTAAATGAATCTGATTGCTTTTAGCTCAGTTTTCTATTACTGTGTTGTCATTAAAGAGATATAAAATGATTGTAGGACATCTTGTCTCCTTACCTGATCTTGTATTCAACTCAGCTCATATCTGTATTCCCTCAGCCACATAAATCTCTCCTCTAATAGTGGCTTCCTGCTTCCTTGTTGAGTGTTACATTGGCTGTTTCCTTTCATGAATGAAAAGCAGGCAGTTCAGTCTCTATTTTAAAGGGGGAGATTTTCTCAATACAAAACAAAAAGTGAACGGTCTGCTTGTTATAAAAGGAAATAAAATTCACAAAAGATAGGGAACTCACTAATACAAGCAAGAAAACCTAATCCATGTGTTTGAAGAATTGAGATGGAAATATCTCCCTACATTAAGAGATACCAATGTCTGGCTTACTGTAACAGAATGGGGAGGAGCCTGTGGCCCTCCAGCTGTTGCGGGACTATAACTCCCACCATCCCTGATCATTAGCCTTGCTGGCTGTGACTGATGGCAGTTGGAGTCCAACAACATCTGGAGGACCACAGATTCCCCATCCCTACTGTAGCAACAACAACTGCCTTTTCCCATAGGCAGAAAGGTGCCTACACACTAAAAGTAGTACACGGTCATCTCCCAGGGGTGGATGGATTTCCATCATTGCATTTGGAAGGCTTCCAGTTTGTTCATAGAAAATTTCTATACTTTCAAATTGGCATAGGCACATTTTGCTCTCGCTGCAGCTTTTTGTTCCTTCCATTCATTTGAATGTTTTTTTCTCTACAAAAGAGAAAAATCATACAATGAACAATAAAAACATAATCCAGCTATAAAATGCAGTAATACAGTTCTAATCTCCATGGCAACCAAACAAGTGCACCAACCACTATTAGTAACGCGGGAGTGCTTGGATGAACAGGAAGGACTTTAGACGGCACATGTAGTATTTATTGTGGGAGGCTGTTCCACATGATGGGTGCCACCACATTCAAGGCTCTGCTCCAAGTGACCCCAAGATGAATTTCATGAAAGTGTGACACTGCCAGGAGGGCCTGCTCTAATGATCTTAGAGACCCAGCAGATTTATAAGGGACAAGGCGTCTTCGCAGGTGACCTGCTTGTAAGTTGTTTAGGGCTTCCTTCTAGGAGGAAGGGCGGGGTATAAATTTAATAAGTAAATAAATAGATAAACAGGGGTGTTACATTCTGATGGGAGGTTTCTCCACTCTGCATTCTGCACTAGCTGCAGCTTCTAAGCCAACCTTAGGGCAGTATGCAACTATCACTCTATCAGCACAAGGATTTATGCTTATGCAACCAAACTTTTCCTCCTCTCCTCCTCCCCATGTGCCCCCTAAATCCCTTCTATGGGTTCCCCCATCTTTCTGGAGTAGTTTTGGGGAGGATGGAGGGTAGGCATGAGAGGAAGAGACATGGGGAAAGTTCCTTTTTTTTTTTTGGTAATAATTTTTATTATTCAAATTTTTATAAAACAGACACAACAAAATCAAACAACAAAAACAATACAGCAAAAAGAAAAAGAAAAAACTTGACTTCCGATTTGACTTTTTTTGGGGGGGGGGGAGTTCCTTTTGACCATCATACATCCTTGCACTGATTCGACATGTCAGTTGGATGCCTCCTATAACGCTGCATAAGCAATTGCATGCACTGAATGAAATACCACACTGTTATTTGAAATGCACTTGTGTACCATTGTATCAGTGTTCCTTTATAGCTCCCTTTCACAACTGTAGCTCATGTCATGCATGTGATCACATCAATATTCCTTTCTTTCCTTTTCAATGGCACTTTCTTCAAAGTCAATGTCCCAAGTGTCCCAGTACAATTATTTGTGGAGTGGCTTGCCACACACAGAAACTTGAGGCTGGATGGGGATATACATTTCCAGCAAAAAGCAAAGATTAGCCTATAGGTATATAATTAGGGTTTGGTAGATAAGGATTCATTTCATGCACCGGGGGGGGGCAGTGACAAAGTGTAAGGCGGAAGAGCCCAATATTGGATTATCCTTTTGTACTACTCCATTCAGGTAAATGTACCAAAAAAGATGTTTGGAAACCAGTCTTTTTGAAAAAACATTGTCCTGGTGTTGTTTTCTGTTGCTGATTTTATATCTGAATTTATTCTGCTGCTGGTTTTAGATTTTATGTTCATGTCATCTTTTTATTTCACTTCTTCTTTGTTTTAGTGTATATTATCCAGAGAACCTTTTTTATTTGGCAATATTTAAATAGTATATGTAAGCAAATTTTTAAAAATTGCTCAAAAGGTATCCATTAGGGATGCCACATCAGAAGCATCCCAAACCCTGATATTTCAGGTGTGGGCCCTAGTGATGTTATGGGGGTGGGGCCCTAGTAATGCCATTAAGCATGATATGTTAAACATCAACAACAGTTGCTTGGAGCATACCACTCAAACAAAACAATATTCTCCAATTGGAAATTAAGATAGAAATCTTAGCTGAAGGAGGGTATTCCCAGGTCCAGCTGAGGTGATGGGATCATTCCTTCTCACCTGTTTAGGGATCCTGGGTAAGGAACATTTAATCTAGCCTACTTGCTTCTGGCAAGAAGGGTTGAAGTGCCCTCAGACCACGCCAGTCACCAGAAGGCCACTGTAGGATGAGAGGACCCTAGTGTTGTGGAGACGCTAGATGGGAGCACCCAGGAGTAAAGATGGATGCCCCTGAAGGTTCTAAACACACTTACTAAGGGACTAAGCCCCATAGAACTCAACAGGACTTACTTATCAGTAGATATGGTTAGGATTGTGCTGTTGGTAAGACTTAACTATGTCCACCAGGGTACCTGGTTCAGCATCAGGGTAGACCTGAGGGTTGGGGGGGGTTGCTGTGGTCTATAGGAGCTCCATCTCCCTCTGCAAGCACCCTGTCCATGTGACTACTGGTCTGGAGTGTTTGCACCTTATGTTGGGTCAACGGGACAGACTGGGGATTCTGTTGGTGTACTGCCCATCCCACTGCCCAACAGACTCACTAGCTGAGCTGATGGAGGTGGTCTCGGGTGTACTGTTGAGATCCCCCAGACTGTTGGTTCTGGGGGATGTCAACATTCATGCTGAGGCTGCCTTATCCGGGGCGGCTCAGGTTTTCATGGTTTCCATGACAACCATGGGACTGTCCCAATACGCCATTGGCCCAACACATGTAGCAGGGCATACTCTAGATCTGGTTTTTGCAACTGGACATGGAGTTGGTGATCTGAATGTGGGGGGCCTTACATCAGTCCCTCTGTCATGGACAGATCACTGCTTGCTGAAGTTTAGACTTACAGCAGCTTTTCCCCTCTGCAAGGGTGGGGGACCTATTAAGTTGGTCCGCCCCCAGAGACTACTGGATCCGGATGGTTTCCAAAGGGCTCTGGGGAGTTTTCCGGCTGATAGGGTTGTCGCTCCTGTTGAAACCCTGGTTGAGCTGTGGAATACAGAAATGACCTGGGCGGTTGACATGACTGCTCCTGAGCACCCTCTCCTGTGTAGAGATTGTACGGCTCCATGGTATACCCCAGAGCTGAGAGCGATGAAACAATATTGGAGACGGCTTGAGTGCAGATGGAGACGAACTCCTAGTGGATGCAATTATACACTGGTAAATGCCTATGGTAAGCTGTATTTAGGGGCAGTAAGGGCAGCAAAAAAACACAATATTTTGCTGCCACTATCAAATCATCACTCTGCCGCCCAGCGGAGCTCTTCAGAATTGTCCGGGGGCTATTACACTCTGGCCCCAGGGACAAGGTAGAACCATCTGAGGCCCGCTGTAATGAATTTGCTAGGCAATTCCAGGATAAAATCTTTAGCATCCGCCAGGACTTATAGCAGGTGAATCAAGTGAGGTATCCAGAGCACAGCCTTGTCCCGATTTCTTGGATGAGTTTCAGTTGGTGCAGCTTGAGGACGTTGACAAGGTGCTTGGACAGGTTCGTGCAACCACTTCTGTGCTGGATCCTTGCCCTTCTTGGCTAATAAAAGCTAGCAGGGATGGAACAGCCGGCTGGGCCAGGGAAGTGATTAATGCCTCTCTGCGAGAGGGGGTGGTCCCTGGCTGCCTGAAAGAGGCAGTAGTGAGACCACTCCTGAAGAGACCCTCCCTGGACCCAGAAAATCTTAATAACTATAGGCCGGTACCAAATGTTCCATTCCTGGGCAAGGTCCTTGAACGAGTGGTTGCAGGCCAGCTCCAGACACTCTTGGATGAGACCGATTATCTGGATCCATTTCAGTCAGGTTTCAGGTCGGGTTTCAGGCCTGGTTTTGGCACAGAAACAGCCTTGTTTGCCCTGTATGATGACCTTTGTCGGGAGAGAGACTGGGGGAGTGTGACTCTGCTGATTCTTCTTGATCTCTCAGTGGCTTTCGATACCATCAACCATGGTATCCTTCTGGGGAGACTGGCTGAGTTGAGAGTGGGAGGTACTGCATTGCAGTGGTTCCGCTCCTACTTGGCAGGTCACCTCCAGAAGGTGGTGCTTGGGGAACATTACTCGGCACCCTGGACCCTCCAGTATGGGGTTCTGCAGGGGTCAGTTCTGTCCCCTATGCTGTTCAACATCTACATGAAACCCTTGGGTGCAGTCATCAGGAGCTTTGGAGTGCGTTGCCATCAGTATGCTGATGACACACAGCTCTATTTCTCCTTTTCATCCTCTTCAGGTGAGGCTGTCGATGTGCTGAACCGGTGCCTGACTGCAACAATGGACTGGTTTCCGAGCTCGATTCAAGGTGCTTGTTTTGACCTATAAAGCCTTACATGGCTTGGGACCACAATACCTGATGGAACGCCTTTCCTGATACGAACCCACCCGTACACTACGTTCAAGATCAAAGGCCCTCCTCCGGATGCCTACTCCAAGGGAAGCTTGGAGGATGGCAACAAGGGAGAGGGCCTTCTCCGTGGTGGCCCCCAAATTATGGAATGATGTTTGTTATCTCTTTGGCGCCAGGTCAAGACTTTCCTCTTCTCCCAGGCATTTTAGCATATGTTTTATACTGTTTAAATTTTTAAATTGTGTTTTAAATTGTTTTTATAAGATCTGTTTTAAATTGTATTTGTTTTAATGTTTTTAGTTACTGTAAACCGCCCAGAGAGCTTCGGCTATGGGGCGGTATACAAGTATAATAAAATAAATAAATAAATAAACTAGGGGTCCTCTGCAAAGATATCCATATCCAAGCAGGGTTGGCAACCCCCTGCTTGTAATGCCCTGCCTGCTTTTTAATGTGGCTGCTCCTGACCTCTTTACTGACTTCACCCTTCACTACAGAGAGAGGTCTGAGAAATGAGTAAGAGATAAGAAGATTCTCAACCCTTTCCTGTCTCCCCTGTGGGCTGGTATAAACTCACTTTGACAGCCAACCCAATTCCAGTGAATAATATTGCAGCCATAGTCAGGAAATGAAAAGGTGAGACAAGATGAAGTGTGGGTAAATCAAGGGCCATGTTTATTTAAACAAAGCAAATCAAGTGCTTGATTGCATACAAAAATGAACTGCAGACAAAAGTGTGGGACCTAAATCTTAACCCAGTTGGGCGAGGACACCCTGCCATGGAAAAGGGGGTAGTCCAAGACCAATTCCCAATTGACAGAGAGAAAACACACATGGTTTGGTCTACCTTCATAGGCAGCAGCTTGGAACAACAACAATTGCAGCCACATTGCCCAGTGTGTGAATTCTCTATTTTACCACTATTGGGCAAGGAACAAACCATCATGCAAACAACAAGGTGCATCATCAGTGGGTTTAAGGGGGTTGAGCTGACCACATGGAACCACTGTTACTGCTTTTATGGATGTAAGGGAGTAAGGTCAGAGGTAAATGAAATGCAAATAGAAAAGAAAAACAAAAGACAGTGATGATTTCCTAAATACAATACTATACCAACCACACGATTCCTATGAGCAAGGCAGAAAACTCAGCATCCTGAAACCAGTCAGGGTTCCTAACCAAAAACCAAAACTAAAAAAACCTGGCAGCCAGTCAGCCAAGGTCCCAGAAATCCCCATGCAGCACAACCTGACCTGGGGGCTGCAATTAGTGAAGAATGCTGCAGCACAATTGCAGATATGAGTGAGACCCTGTCAGCACATAATATCTCTGCTCTGAAATCTGCACTGGTTGTCGATTTGCTACCAGGCCAAGTTCAAGGTGTGCCTTCCCTGTGATGGGTGCCACATAGTACTTGTTCTGTTCTTATAAGAAACTGATCCTTTGGTGTAGCAGCACCTACACTTTGGAACTTCCTTCCTATTGACATTAGGCAGGTGCCTTCATTGTGCTCTTTTCAACACATGCTAAAAACATTTTTTGTTTAGGCAAGCTTACCCAGGCATGTAAAAGCTATTATGCTTTTTATCTGTTTTTAACTCATTGTTGGTCTTATTCTTTTGAATGTTTTAAAAAGCTGTTTAAACTGTTTTTCCCAATCATTTTATTGTTTTAATTCCTTCTTTATATCGCTTTGAGGGTTTTTACAATAAAGTGGTATATAAATGTTGTAGGTAAAATATATAAATAAATTTCAGAGTCATTGTGGCCCTCAGGTCTCTTTCCTCTTTTAGGAACAAAGGAATCTGACTTATATCAATGCAGGCCATTTGGTACCATCTAGCTCAGTACTGATGACATGGACTAGGATTGGCTCTCCAGGATTCCAGGCAATAGTGTTTTCCAGAGATTGGATTTTGTACTTTTGCATGCAAAACATGTGCCCTACCACTGAGCTATAGCTCTTCCCCTGTTTAAAAATTATCTTTTAAAATTGCTCTTTTCAATTCACTAATGAATGCACAATATACCTAGGACAGATCCACACCATTCATTTAAAGCACATTCAACACACATTTGAAGGACATGAATCCCACCACAGAATCCTGGGAACTGTAGTTTGTTAAGAATGGTGGGAACTATAACTGTGAGGGGGAAGCTACACTTGCCAGGATTCTTTAGGGAAAGCCATGTGCTCCAAGAGGTCTTCTGTATCTTTATTAAAAGTTGTGCAGGGGGAAGAGAGAATTCCACCTTGTGGTTTTTCCCATTATAGTGTTGCAAGAATACCTGCACTTGGCTGACTTTCTCTTCTCCTAAAGATACAGGATTAGTCTCAGGCCCTGAACCTAGCAACCCTAACCTGTAAAGATATTTATAGTGCAATCCTATGCATGTTTACTCAGAAGCAACTCCCAATGTATTCAGTGTATTCAAACACTGAAGCTTGCACAGGACTGCAATCTCAAATGATAAGGAACTTCACTCACCCAATCTAAAATTCATAATCATGCCACTTTAAGCTGTTTTGCAACTGTTTTGTACTTATTTTATGGTTACTGGATTTTAAATGGATTTATTTCTTATTGTAAGCTGCCTTGGTTTCTAACCCTACCTCGTAGGGTTGTTGGAAAGATTCCATATACACACACACTGGAGATGTAAAAATACATACATTCTATATTGTCAAACCCAGGTGGTCATTGAAGATTTTTTTTTTTAAAATCAGTATTAGTTTCTTACCAAATATAAGCATGGACCTTTGGGTGAAGGACGGGTAATAAATTCTAATTCTAATAATAGTTCTAAGTTGCCTAGTTGCTTTAAAAAAGGACTGGAGGGGGAGAGAAAGATTTATAACACAATCCTTTGTTATGTTCACTCAAAAGTCCCATTGATTTACAGCACAGTTCTAACCATGTCTACTCAAAAGTAAGCCCTATTGAATTCAATGAGGTTTACTCCCAGGTATGTGAGATTAGTATGGCAGCTTTACTCCCAGAAAAGTGAATATTGGATTAAAGCTTCATATTGGGAAGGTTTTCAAAACACTGCCCTCTTCAATAGCCCAGTAAAATTTAAACTTGTTTGACTCCTTATAATTAGAAAAGTATAACATATTATACATTCACTTAATTTCTGATGTGCAGACAAACAGGAAAAGGAAACTGTTTTCAAGATTTACAATGGTTCTGACTCTTGCCTGGAGGTCAGCAAATCTCTTGTCAATCACAATCCTAACTTCACTTATTGGCTAAAAACCTGAAAGGGCCGGGATTAGAGCAGCCGGCTTCTAACAGAAGTTGAGGGGGAGGGGCTGATATTTTGATGTGTATCTCTTGAACCAGACCACCTAGCAAATTAATAAAAAAAAAAAAAAGCTAAGAGTCCGGAGAATAAGGTGACTCACCCAGAGACCAGAGAGGAGCCCAAAAAACTGGAATCTCTGGACAAAAACCGGAGATCTGGACACCATAGAATCCATTCTCTGCCTTCCCCTCCTATGTTCCATGGTATGAGGTGAGTCAATTGAGCATCTGTATAGCACTATAGTACAATGTTTCTCCTCCATTTTGACTCATTTCGTAGCAGAATTTTTAGTGCTATCATTCTGAAAGTAGCTTTTGCCATTCATTCAATCTGTATAGTGCAACATGCAGTGGCATTGTTTAGTACTCAAAATTAAATCATGGTAGTACCATTGCAGTTTCACTGCTGCCTGCAAACATGTCAGAGAGCCTTCGTTTTGACCATAGATTAAATTTCTCCTTAGTTGTCCCCCTTCATCACTAAAATGTAGGAAAGAGACAGTAATACAAGGGTTTTTTTTCTAAATGGCTTTCTAGTTATTACAGCCCTGTCAGAACAATAAATTTTGGAGGAGAGCAGTGTGAAAAGGGCACTTGACAGAGCATTATTTATTTATTTATTTGATTTATATCCTGCCCTTCCTTCCAGTAGGAGCCCAGGGCGGCAAACAAAAGCACTAAACACTCTCTAAAACATCATAAAAACAGACTGAAATATATTAAAACAAAACATCCTTAAAAATATTTAAAAACATTTTTTTAAAGCTTAACATCTGTTTTAAAAAAGCTTTTAAAACATTAAAAAGCAGTTCCAACACAGACTGGGATAAGGTCTCTACTTAAAACACGTTGAAAGAGGAAGGTCTTCAGTAGGCACCAAAATGATAACAGATAACAGAGATGACACCTGTTTGAACAGATGGAGAAAAGGGATTGTCGTCCTCAGGTTTATGAATGAACTGAAAAGGGCACTTTACTGGTGTGGACATTTAAGATCACTAGCAAAGAATTCACTAGGGCTAGGGAATTTCCCCACTTCTTTTTTTATGTTTAAAGAATATCCTGCCCAGCCTAACCTACCTCATAGGGTTGTTGTAAGAAATAGAGGAAATAATCATTTACCCACCCTGAGCTCTTTAGAAGACACTTGGAATAAAGAAAGTGATAGAGCTATGTGATGAGAAGGGAGGAAGTTCTCGCCTTTCTAAATAGTGCCCCTGAAGAGCACCTAAAAGAAATGAAGAGCTTATTGCTGACAGGATCTGATATATCTTTGTGTGTTGAGCTCTCACAGCTAGAACATGTGAATGCTTGAAAGCATCAAACAAGCAAATGGAAAATGAAGTTTCTGTCTGAAAGGTTACTCTGTGAAATATATTTCACTATTTAAGTGAGAAATAGAAGAGTAGTCATGGTTTAAGGCACTTTAATTCAGTAACGTCCTTGAGTACAATAAGATTCGGCACACATTTTATTAAACAGATGCAGATGGAAGGCGTATTCTTTAATTTATGCATTCACTAAGTGCCTTAATAAATCAGATCCTGAGAGCAAATATTTACAAATCCTTTCCTGTAAAGGTAAGGTGTCCTTTGTGTGAACACCTTATAAACACACCTGCGACATTTAATTTGCTTGCAACAGTGTACTTAGTCTGAAACCAATGAGACACCTTACCAGTTTGTGACTAATATATACGAATTTTGTGGTTGGAGAGTTTTTAAATGGATTTTTAAATAATGCAGCAATCATCTCATTTGTGCACTGTGTGTGGCTGCTGTGTTAGCCTACCTTAAATTGTAGGGCACTGCACGTAAGAGATAGAATAATTAGATTCTGGTGGAAAGGTGTAAAAACATGGGGGGAAAGAAGCTGCTGATACCGCTGTAGGTTTCATCATATGCAACTGGCAAAACAGATGGAATTACGTTCCCATGATATTTAAGGACTTCTAGAGCATGGCGCATTCCAGGCCTCTGGAGACCAATTTCTGAAAAAGAATCCATAGGGTTCTTACCTCAGGTTTTTAGATATATGAATAATATATGCGCTCTATGGTTTCCTACTGAGATTTCCCATTCTCACCCAGAAAGAAATAAGCATTTTAGAGGTTGGCTGGGGGGAAGGGAACCATAGCATTTAAACCCAATGTTTGTATTTGTAGTAGGTGAATTATAATCTTTTCTTGTTTCACCCCAGCATATTGGCTAATCGTTATACAGTTCTTGAGTTCTTTATTTTACGTCCTGCCCCACCTCCGGAATATCAAAAGATTTGTCATATTAATCCTGGGACTGGGGACAGCCGCAAACATAACACAATTTATAGGTGGAAGGCAATTCCATCCAGGATGCAGCAAGTAAATGGTGGTATTCAATACTAGCCCTACTCTGAGTAGACCTATTGAAGTTAATAGGCATGACTAACGTAAACTCATTAATTTCAAGTCTGAGTAGGACTTAGTTGAATACAACCCAGTATGTGCGGCATCATATTTGATTTTGCATACTGCACTTGTTTGTGTACATATACTGGGAAGCTGTGGCTATTCCTAACTTCCCAGTAAAATACATGTATGTGAGATCAGTAAGCATGACAATCCATGCACAGACTACCTGCTGTTTGTATAAAGAAAGACCTTTTGTGTAGGAGTTCACGTGAATCAACTCTGCGAAACCATCCATCTATATGGAGAGCTGTCTGTTATGAGAATGTGGTTTGGGCTGTTTTTTTTTTAATGCAGATGTCCTTTCCAAGATACAAGGGTCACAGCCTTTGCCTCCCTGTATTTTAAAGATATTCCAGAATTGAACACACAGTTCTACATCTGGTAGCATTCAATAGAGCCAGCCCTGCCTTGCAGGAGGAGGAAGCAACCTGCTTCAGATGGCATCATTTTTGAGAGGGGCAGTGTGGCACCCTGGTAATGCCTCTGTATTTTCTGTCATGGACAGTAGTGGTGAATCACAAGGCATGAAAAGCAGTGGTGCTTTATTGTTGTTGTTGTTATTGATGATGATGATGATAAACTTATATCCTGCCCATAATAATATTAATTATAATAATTAATAATAATAATAATAAAAACTTCTATCCTGCCCTTCCTTCAAGGAGTCCGGGGGCAAACAAAGAACAAAACACTATAAACACCTTAAAACATCTCAGAAACAAAACATCTTTAAAACATTTTTAAAATAAAACATCTTAACATTTTTTAAAAAACAAAATCTTTGAAAACATCTTTAAAAGCCATTCCAACACAGACTTAGACTGGTATAAGGTGTCTACTTAAAAGGCTTGTTGAAAGAGGAAAAACTTCAATAGGTACTGAAAATATAACAAAGATTGTGCCTGTCTAATATTTAAGGGGAAGGAATTCCAAAGGGGAGGTGCCACAACACTAAAGCTCCACTTCCTACATGCTCCTCAAACCTCCCAATCAGCCATTCCATCTGATCCAGTGAGGAGGTGGAGGTATTTGGGCTTAGCAACCAGCACTAGCAGAGGGAAGGAGGAACTAGGTGCTGCCAGGGAGTGACTGTGGCATGTTATAAGGGTGAGAGCAAGACACCTGGATAAGTGAGTGACAAATGGTGTCTCTGGATGTGGAGGGGGTAGAGAGACGGTGCAGTCCTGTGTAGAAATTCAATGGGATTTACTCCCAGGTAACTGTTCACAGGATAACAGCTTTAGAAAGTAGTAATCAGGGGATAGGTGAAGTCAGAAATTGGTGTCTGAATAGTGCAGAAAGACTTTGAAAAGTGTTGGACCTAACATGCAGGGGTGGGCACAATTTCAGTTTCATTTCAGAAGTCAAAATGCCTTTGGCCAGCATTATCAATCAGTATATAAAACAGTGTGTCACACATTTCTCTTTGCTTTCTAGTTATGCTGTTTCTGTACCGAAAAATAAAGTGCATTCTAATTTGAAATAAATGGTCCTAATGGAGATCTTAGAATTTTTTCCCCCTGAAATGTGTGTTTTATTTAACATAAATGCTGTTCCCAGCCACCCACCCCCTCCAGCTCAGAGCACTTAGACAGTTAAATGTGAATTCTTCTATTTGAATACTTTGAGCCCATTAGCGAGAAAACACTGTTCATGAGAAATCAAGCAGAAAGAAAATAGGTGTTTGGCAGAGTGCCAATTACATATTGCTTTTGCAAGATGTGCCTTTGTCCTGGAGGTTTTGGCCTGGTTGGCTGTAGGTTTTTGTTTGCTCCTGTTCTGTTGTTTCATGCACACAAGTGGAAGGGTTTGTTTATAGTTTTTGTCCATCAGTGCGTTAGAAAGACACATTTGTCCAAGCAAAGTAACATGACTCCTATTATCCGCAACTTCTCTCTTAAGGGGGTTCAGTGGTTCCTGTTCATGAAAGGGCATAAAGTATATTGGATCTAGGTTTTGATATGCATGCAGAATGTGCAAAAGAAATACAAATGGAATGAAACAGATGAAAGATACAAATGAAAGGGATTCAGGCATGATGTCTGGGGTAATCAAGTATTTCTTGTTTGCCATGGAAACAGAACACAAATCTTACATGCTGACTAAATGAGTTGATTTCTCTCAATGAAGTATTTACTTATTGACACTATAGGTCAGGGATGGGGAACCTCTGACCTTCCAGATGGTGTTGGATTCCAGCTCCCATCAGTCTCAACCAACATGGCCAGTGTTCAGGGATGATGGGAGTTGTAGTCCAACAATATCTGGAAGGTCACAGGTTCCCCATCCCTACTTGTTATTTGTAATTGTTCTTTTTTTAAAAAAAATTAAAACAGTTATTGCGGTTTGTTTATATGTTGTGAACTGCTTTGGGCGCAATCTTGTTAAAGTGGCATGCAAATTAACAGATGAATGTACGAATGAAAATTTGCCTGGCTGGATCAGAGCAAGGTTCAGCTAATCCACCATGCTTTTTCCCACAGCAGCCTGCCTAATGTCTTTGGAAGCTCATAAGCAAGTTATGAAAAATGATGGCTGCTTACCAGTTGTTTGCCCCCAGCATATGGCAACCTGTTGCTCCAAGTTTGTGCCCTCTAAACTTGGAGGTTTCATTTCATTTTCATGGCTATACATATCCTCCATGAATCCTGCTAATCCATTTTAAATGCATATGTGAGCAACTCTAGCCTTGTTGTGTGATCATGGTGTCCAACTATGTTCCTCTGCTCATGGAAGGCTTGTCGCTTCATGGAGGCTTCCATGAACAGAAGAGAGAGGGTGTATTTTTTGCAAATTCCTCCTTTTTCCTGCAGCCCATTATGACCTATCCCATGATATTTCAAAGAGTCTCCACACCTCTGGAATTGCCTGAAGGAGGAGTATTAGGGGCTGTAGAAGCATGGGGATTTGGGCAAAAATTGCCTTCCCCCTTCTGTTTATGGAACCCTCTGGGTTGAAGCATCTTCTGTGAGTGGAGGGACACAACCGGATACTATCTTTGCTTTTTTGTATCTAAGAGAGTTTGTAGGTGCCTTAGCTTGTTTCTTCAATAGAAGGCTTTCTTTTAATCCTTGATTTTATGTGTACTGTCATCCTAAAAGTACATAAATACTTAGGATGAAGGTGGAGGTAAGAAATACATAAGATGGGCACACACATACCTGCACAACTGTAATGTCACAAGCATGGCATTTTTGTTACACTGAATTTGCAGGCAAATCCCTGAAAAAAGATAGCAGAGGTAGATAGGAATCCTGCACAAGCCTGGGTGTTTCCACTTCATTTGCAGAACAAATTTGTTGTACTGGCAAGAGAAGCGGAGTGAGAGTTGTTCCTTTTTGCCAGATTGTGTCTTGGGAAGGAATAGTCCTGCATTCAGAAATAATAGCAAATTTCCCTCTTCTGTGTTTAATCTAAAGACTTTTTTTGGAGGGGGGAACATCGGGATCAGTTAAGAGTCCCCTAATCAGTGGACCCAGTAGTTCCTTCTAGAAGGCTGACTGTAGGAATACTTGTCACAGCACAAATGTTCAGGATTATTTTATTTAAGTATTTATAAAAATACAATTTAGTATAATAAAAATCTCTAAGCAGTTTACATAAAAAAATAAAATAAACATCAGTATCAATTCATGTAAAAGAATAAACAGTACCATTCAATAATTTCCTAAAAACTAAGTAAAAACAGAACAAAACTATATATTCACTAATAGGCAAAAGAATCTTGCAGTTTAAGAACGTACCTATAGCCAACAGATATTTCTATCAAACCTTAAAAAGCAGGGAAATTGGGCAGCTCTAGTGAATGCACCAGGAGAGCAGGAGACCTGACCTCCTCTCTCAGATATTGGACTGCCCTACAAATTTGTAAAAAGGCAAACATAATTTGGGTTGGTCTTTCATAGTCCAATCCACTTCCTGTGTAGCTTGGAAGAATTTGGACGTTACCAGTGCATGGACAACAGTGGTCAGGCTATCCCAGTCCAGAAAACGCCACAGCTGTCTTACCAGCCAAAGCTGGTAAAAGGCACTTCTAGCCACCGAGGTCACCTGGGCCTCTAGTGACAAAGATGGATCCAGAGCACCCCCCAGACTACGAACCTGCTCTTTCAGAGGGAATGCGACCGCATCCAAAGCAGGCAACTGACCAAATATCCAAACTCGGGAACCACCAACCCACAGCTCCTCCATCTTGCTAGGATTCAGGCTCAGTTTATTGGCCCTCATCCAGCCTACCACTGAGTCCAGGCACCGGTCCAGGGCTTGCATGGACTCTCCCAATTCAGATGTTACAGAGAAACAGAGCTAGACATCATCAGTGTACTGCCGACACCTCACCCTAATTCTCCTGATGACTGCTCCCAAGGGCTTCATATAGATGTTAAACAGCATTGGGGACAAGATGGAACACTGCAGCACCCCACAGCACAACTAACAGCGGGCCAGAAGACAATCACCCAATGCTATTCTCTGAAAATGACCCTGGAGATAGGATTGGAACCACTGTAAAACAGTGCCTCTGATACCCATCTCACCAAGTCTGCTCAGAAGGATACCATGGTCAATGGTATCAAAAGCTGCTGAGAGATCAAGAATAACAGGGTTGCACTCCCCCTATCCTTCTCCTGGTAAAGGTCACCCATCAGAGTGATCAGGGCCTATTCATTCCCATAACCAAGTCTGAACCAGATTGGAATGAGGCAAGACAATCTATTTCATCCAAGAGTACTTGCAATTTCTGCACCACAGCCGTCTCAATCGCCTTCCCTACAAAGGGGGTGTTTGAGACCAGGTGGTAGTTGTCACAAACCAATGGGTCCAGGGTGGGCTTTTTCAGGAGTGGTTGGATCACTGCCTCTTTCAGGGCAGCTGGGACCACTCCCTCCCGCAAAGTTGTGTTGACCACACCTTGGATCCACTAGGTCATACCCCCTTGGGAACTTTTAATAAGCCAAGAAGGGCAAGGGTTGAGAGGATACATTGCTGGCCGCATTGCCACAAGCACCTTGTCCATGTCATCAGGCCACATCAAGTGAAACTGATCCCAAGAAGTTGCAGCAGATGTTGCACTGAACACCTCACTGGGGACTACAGTAGATGTAGGATGGGCAGCAAGATTGTTACAGAGGCGAGCAACTTCACCTTCAAAGTGCCTTGTAAACAATTCACAGTGGGCCTCTAAAGGGTCTAAAACTCCATTTCCTGGAATTGATGTTAAGAGGAAGAGGTCAGGAGCAGGGCAGGATCCAATTCCTTCCTCCACACATTGATTATTGCTACATGATGATCATCTGCACAGGGTTTAAATGTAGTTATAATGCCTCCAGGCGAGGGGCACCTGAAAGCCTCCTGTAACCGTTAACCCACATACAACCAGATCATAACTAACAAAAAATGGTATTCATTTCTCATATAACCGGAAAGTCCAAACACAAACATAGCTTTCTTCAGGATCTGCTGCTCCATCACAGGGAGTCCATTTGGGCCAACAGGTGCAAAGTCTATGGTATGGAATGACGTTATCCCACAATGTGAAATCTCTTTATGATACTCCCGTCTCAGAAGGCTTCTTCTTGAGGTTCCAAGCTCTGAAACATCTCACTCATTTCAATCTCATGCTTTTCATCTAGTATATCTAGCTCTATAAGGCTCAGCTCACCAGGATGATAACATCTCCACTCAGGATGAGCCTGGTCAGGAAACAAAGGTAACACCACCCCCTTGGGATGGGGAAAATATGTTGTTCACTGTTTTTGGAATCTTTTTAGCCCATAAATAAAAAAATAAATAAAACTATTAACATATTTCCTGTTAAGTATGGTCTGTCCACCATCTCAGCCTAGCTATTTTCCCTGTCCCAAATGGTACCTTTGTAAATGGTTTAAGGGGTAGGTAATGAAAACCACATTCTCACTTGATTGGAGGAAAACTGGGAAAAGGGAGATGTCTCCTTGGTTTTACCCCCCCCCTCCTTCACAGGTATCTCAATAATGGGCAATGTTTTTATATATCCATCAAGACATTGAAGGTTTTTGAGATGTGAAAGAGGGCAATAGCTCAGCCTAGGGTCTGCACTAGAACCCTGCTTCACATGACCAAGCCTCTGAGGCAGGATGGGAGAGCAAAATACGTCCCATCCCTGTATTTTGGAGCAGATCCGGAATCTGCTGGAAAGCAGCAGTGCCCAATCCAGAAATGTTTTTTCCTCACTAGAACTGGTCTGGTCTGAACTGTGTTGAATGTGGAACTCTGCTCTCATCCCTAGTTAGAAGTCACCTGTGTACACTATGTCACTGTTGCATGGATATTAAGGGGTAGAGAAAAACAGCATTAACTGAGTTTAGAAACAAATGGGGGAAACAATGAATTCAAAGCATGAACTAATGTGTTGAATCTCCACTGGCTTGAATCAAACACAGAGAAGACAGGCTGGCTTTTAATAATACATATACTGTGAAAGAAGCACTGCACTTCTCAGAGAAGCTGGCAGTAAAGAGGAACAATGTTCTGAAATATGAATATAGCAAGAGTGCAGCAGAAATCAACAATGTTGGATCAATTCGCTTTTCATCCCTCCTCCTAAAAGATTCGGGGGTGAAAGGACATGAAGAATCCTGGGTGAGAAAAGATACCAGGGCCCAGAGGAAGTGCTCTATGTTCCTCAGTTATCTCCATTAGAAAAAATCTTGAAAGTTAGAGATCATTTCCTTCATTATTTATTATATTTTATTTATGTATTAGATGTATTAGTTGCTTTTCCTCATAAAAATTAACCCAATATAAAACCGATATAAAACTAACACAAATTTAAAAAAAGTTTTTTTAAAAAAAAACACAATATATGGATAAGATAGTGGAACAACCCACCTCCTAAAAGAGGCTACAATGTCAAAAACTCTCCAAAATTTAAGATCCAAATGTCTGGGAATGTTTTTGCCTGGTGCCTAAAGATAGATATTGATGGCACCAGGTATGCCTCACTGAGGAGAGCATTCCATGAGCAGGGAGCCACCACTGAGAAGGCCCATTTTTTGTGTAACCATCCTCCTCACCTCCCTCAGAGGAGGCACACTAAGAAAGGCCTCAGATGCTGAACACAGGACCCAGGTTGGTTCATATGGGGAGAAGCAGTCCTTGAGGTAATGGAGTCCTGAGCCATATAAGGCTTTATAGGTCAAAGCCAGCACTTTGAATTGATCCCAGAAACTAGATCATGAAAAACTATGGAGTACTTTAAAAGAAATGGGGGTGCCACATCATCTGATTGTCCTGATGCTCAACCTATACTCTGGACAAGAGGCTACTATAAGGACAGAATATGGAGAAACCAATTGGTTCCCAATCAGAAAGAGTGTGAGATGGGGTGTAGTTTATCACCCTAAGCGGGATTGGACCAAGATGAAGGAGGTGTGAAAATTGGAGGAGAAATATCAATAATTTAAGATATGCAGATTTTATTTATTTTTATTTAGTTTCATTTATATACCGCCCTAAGCCTAACGGCTCTCTGGGCGGTGTACATAAGAGATAAACAGCTGAATATATAACTACAATAAATATAAAAGTCAAAAGCCAAAAACAGACAAACAACAACAAAAACCAAACAGCATCATAATACAACACTAGTAAAATACAATTAGAAATACACTTTAAAAACAGTTTAAAATACACTTTAAAATGCCTGGGAGTATAAAAAAGTTTTCACCTGACGCCGAAAGGATAGCATATACATACTACTAGCAGAAACCAGTAATGATTTGAAACGAATGCTGTTGAAAGTTAAGGGGGAAAGCACAAAAGCAGGACTACAGCTGAACATCAAGAAGATTATAGTAATGACAACAGAAGATTTATGTAACTTTAAAGTTGACAAAGAAGATATTGAACTTGTCAAGGATTATCAATACCTTGGCACAGTCATTAACCAAAATGGAGACAATAGTCAAGAAATTAGAAGAAGGCTACTGGTGAGGGCAGCTATGAGAGAACTAGAAAAGGTCCTCAGATGCAAAGATGTATCACCGAACACTAAAATCAGGATCATTTAGACCATAGTATTCCCAATCTCTATGTATAGATGTGAAAGTTGGGACAGTGAAAAAAGTGGATAAGAGAAAAATCAACTCAACTGAAATGTGGTGTTGAAGGAGAGCTTTGCTGATATCATGGACTGCAGAAAAGACAAATAATTGGGTGTTAGAACAAATTAAACCAGAACTATCACAAGAAGCTAAAATGATGAAACTGAGGTTATCATACTTTGGACACATAATGAGAAGACATGATTCACTAGAAAAGACAATAATGCTGGGAAAAACAGCAGGGAGTAGAATACGAGGAAGGCCAAACAAGAGATGGATTGGTTCCATAATGGAAGCTACAGACCTGAACTTACAAGATCTGAACAGGGTGGTTTATAACAGATGCTCTTGGAGGTCGCTGATTCACAGGGACTCCATAAGTTGAAATTGACTTGAAGACACATAACAACAACAGAGGTTACCAGAGGTTAAACAACAAAAGTCATGCTATCCCTTAGAGATCTGCAGAACTAAGACAGTGACTGTCACAATGCTGGATCAGCTTAGTTGCAGCTTTGGCCTTTGAGATGTCTCTTCTTTCCTAATATTAGCCCCGTTCATGCTTGTACTTGCATGAAGGGCATTCACATTCAGCAGCAATTGTAGCCCTTTCCCTAACAAGGCAATCCCCTTTGCTGCACCTCACCTGATCTCTGCATGTTTGCTGGAGAACTAGAGAACCTTTCGCTTGAGCAGTTGCTCACATATAGGTGTTCCACAGGAGCAGGACATGCAATTGCATGGGTCTGCTGCTTGTGTGAAGCCTATATGCCCAAGAAGCTGCTCACACTAAAGATTCCTTCTGCAGATCTCTGCACTCAAGATATGAAGGTCAGAGGTAGCACAGTGGCAGGTTGAGGGCCCAGAGTGTGGTCCCACTCCAGCTGCTACGTGTGAGTATCTTACTCCTGAGTAAACATGAATAGAGCTATTGTTTTGAGTGCTGTACCATTGTGCATTAAATGTAGTGTATTCAGACATATTCTGTATGCCAAATGTCATATTGACAGGAGAAATTGTCTGTCTTTAAGTAAAGAATAGAATGTTGAGGCAGGATAATGTTAGAACCTTTAAAAACACATCCAGTCTTAACATTCAGACACTCTTATACCTATGTCACAATAATACTTGATATTTGTATTGATGGGGAATTTTGGGGTCCAATGGACTGGGGGTCCTTGAGGAAATTGAAGACAGGCTTGCAGCAAAAAGCCCTTTATTTAGCAGTGAGCGTACGCATGGTCAGCCTCCCATGATGCTGGTGGAGCTCTACCCCATGGCACTGCTGCCTGGATCCTTTATACACTCAAGGACAAAGACATTAGCATATACCAATGAAGAAATTACACATAAGCATTACATAGATATTATGCTGCCTACATTATGTACTAGCCAACCAGGTAATATTCAGTACATTTAATACCAGCCCATTTCTTCTATGACCTAACACATTGCAGAGCTGACGCCTCTTAAGCCTTGGAGGGCACAGAGAGTGCTGTACCAGGGTCCTATTCTCCTTATCTTATCTCCCTGGGCCAAGCTGTACCAGCATACTATGCATACCAAGAAGAGGCCCTAAGGAGACAGCACCAAGCAGAGGGGGAGAGGATTTTAGCTCTGGCCTACTATCCTATTAAAATATTATAACCTTATAATTCCCAAGTATATATGTTTATTGCTTGAATATAAGAATTCCCCATTAGTATGATATCTTTAAGAACACACAGATGCTGTGTACTAAAGTGGTAAAAGGGAATTAACTGTAATACCCTTGTATTAGTGACATCATCTAAACTGCCAAAAAGATAGATTTAAGGTATGTTTGGTATGGGCACAAGAATAGTATGAAACACTGGATGACTTTGCCTGAAAAGAAAATGTTAAATTGCAATAATTCATTCATTTACTCATTAAACTTTTCTGACACTTGGCAAAATTATATTCTTCAGCAATTAGGTTCTGGGCTGTATGATATAGATAGGTACATAAATCAATAGAGATTGTACGCATATAAAGCAAATATGTATTACTCAGCTGAAGCCCATGGAATTGCTGGGTGAAACTCAAGAATGAAGAGAATCAGTCATTAGGAGAAGGTGACATGAAACCAGTCGGTCAGAAGAATGGTCTGCAGAGAACTCCCCAAGGAACACAGATGTTGCTATGAGAATCAAGGGGAACCTGCAGCCCTCTAGAAGTTGTTGGACTCCAACTCCCATCAGCCCCAGCCAGCATGGCCTATGGTCAGAGGGGGTAGGAACTGTATTCCAACAATCAGTTCCTCAGTACCTACTAGCTACGATGGCTGTGCTTTACCTCCACTGTTGGAGACAGTATGCCTCTGCATGCCTGTTGCTGGGAATCACAAGTGGAGAGAGTGCTGTTGCACTCAGGTAGGGTTACCATCATTTTGTCGTTTCAAAAAGAGTACATTTGGCTTCGATAAGTGAAAAGTAAGAGTATGCTGTTGCACCATCTCAAAAAGAGTACATGTACTCTTAAATGAGTATGGTTGGTAACCAGGTCCTGCTTGGGAGCTTCCTATAGGCATCTTGTTGGCCACTGTGAGAAGAGGATGCTGGACTAGATGGGCCTTTAGCTTGATCCAGCAATGTTCTTCTTATATTATTATGTTTTTACCTGCCTTAAACAATCCCTGGAGCAGGCCAGATTACTGATAAATCTCTGTTAAGGGCTCAAGCTTGGAGACTTGCACTCCACTGCTGAGTGGCTGCCGGTTCAAATTCTAGCTTCTCAAGCAGAAGCCTACATGTGAGATGGACCTTGTGTGTGTGGTATATTGATGGAGAAGAGAGTTTGAGATCCTAACCTGATTGTCTCAGCTCAATGGCTTCAGGGAACACAATCAGAGGTTGAAACCTCCTCAAGACTACCATCATTTTCGCAATAGGAATGTGTCATCAATATTTGTGAGCAATCAAAGCCTCCATCACAGATTACTCCTGATTTGCATCAAGTCCCTCTCCTCCTGGCCATCACTGTATCTAAAAACATTCGCTCACAGCACTAGCCATTTTACACTTGAATTACAAATGAGAGATACAAACCAATATAAATATCCCACATGAAAATTGCCTTAGGAAAAGGCTGTTAGTCTGATTCTCAGGAAACAAGTTGTCAATAACAGTCTAAACTACTAAATAAATATGTTCAATATAGACACAAACATACCACAGCTGTGTTTTTTTAAAGACACTCTTTCTTGTGAATTCACAGCCTTTTGTAAAACAAGCACTTCTCACCTCCTGTGGAGTACTTGACAGATCTGTTTTGGAAATTACTCTAATAACAAACAATTAGGTTCTGTATTGATTTATGTGTGTTCTCTTTCAGAATTAATGTAGCTAAATGTCAGTCTACAAGCAACAATACATTATATATTACATTGCTTCCTTCTAAAAACATGATAGATAACGTCAGATAGAATTCCAGTGGAAACCAGTGTAGTGTGCTGGCCCTCTTAATTAGACAGGTGAAGTCTCTGTGATGGAAAAGCTGCTGCTATTTGCAACCATCACCCATTTTTGCTTTAGATTACTCTTCCGCTACTCAACATGAGAAGAAAAAATGTACTCTCAATTTAAAAAATGGGAGCATGGGTTTCTTTTTTATCCTGCTGTGCCATTTCTAGTGGTTTTCTTAATAGTGACATGTTTCTAAGCTTGGAGTATTTTCAGTACTTGGCAAATTCTCTCTAAATTTAGAATTTGGAAGGAAATCTTTTAGTACAAACAGAATGTTGGCAGTTTTAACACATCCGTAACAGCTGTTATAATTTGCTATAATTTTTTATGCTACATCATAAAGAAAAGGTCATACCTCTGATCTCCTAATGCAATGGGCATAATCTTTCTTTTCCTGCTGTGGACTGCCAATTAAAAAGAATAAGTAATGAAGGAGTGTACTCTTTGGAACAGCCAATTCTCCAAACAATTCATTTTCTTTTATCCTCCAGCCTAATTCCAGGAATGTGCAAGACAAAAATAAGACATATGTAATTTTAGCATTATAAAGCATTTTTCTTTTTATATAGAGAGAGACAGAATAGATCTGATACGGAAAAGTTCAATTTCTTTCTCTTATCTCTTCAGATGTGACCACATATAATTAAATATATTTCAAATATAAAGAGAAATGGCATTGGCACAGATAATAGAATTCTTTATTTTATGTTAAATGGTTCTGAAATGAAATTATATGGAGCAGTCAGTGTAATATGGGGAGAGGTGATGGATACTTATTGTTTCCACTAGAATTCATCTTATTTGATTTTCTTTAGCACAATCATAGGAGGAAACAATTATGTTGTGTACTATATTACTGGGACTTTAGCCCAGTCGTTAATTGTCAGCTCAAAAAACAGAGGTAAAAGGAACTGAAGCAGACACTAATTGCTTTTTACTTTTTTTTTTAAAGAAAATTATACTGAACACAGAGCTACAAGCACATTGTCATTCTAGTGTTTCATTTTTCTCCTACAAAATAAAGTCAGGTACAGCCAGTGATAGCAGTAAGGTTGTTGTAAAGCCTTTCTTACTAAAGCAATAATAAATGAATTTGAAAGAAATCCTCATGCCATTTTCATCAAAATCCTTATTCTTCCCTTAAACTCATTTCTTCTAAGCCATAAATACGTGCAGCCAAGATTTCCTCTGAATCTATATCACATCCCAATAGACATGTCTGATTATACTAGATACAGTTCAGCTAAGCTCTTTTAATTAAGTTATATGTGACAAGGGCATGTCTGTGTTTCCATGTGCCAAAAATCCAATCACTTGAGTGAAATATTGGATCCTCACCACTGCAGTTCCAAACATGGATGAAACTTACAGAAGACAGGGTTTGATCAGATACGTTAGTAACAGAAAAAAAGCAGAGATGCAACAATAAAGGTCATACAAATGCCTCTTCCTCAGAAGAAAAACTAAAAAACAGAAGGTTCTTGGGGTTTAACTTTTCCTCCTGTAATTCGTATCCTGAACATGACTTCTAAATATTCTTTCTATTTGAGTTTAACAGCTTTATATTAATATATAGAACCACCAGCAGCGCTTCATCATTTCATTGTTCTTGGAAGGCAAGCGCATTGGTTACAGATTTATAAGTACTCTTTTCTCCTCAAATTACAGTTTTGGCATGGAATACCATCACCATGTGAAATATGGCCTCACATATTTGTTCTCTCTCAGTCATGGTGCTAGCTTTCATAAATTAATCTCCAGATCTATTATTTCGCTGTGCTGTTATCTTGAAAGTAATACAGTGACACTGTGAGATTAAAAAGTGGCTTTTTATCCAAAAGTGACTATTTATTTTGTTGTAGCAGCCAGAAGTGCAGCACCCTGGTTTCCATGTATTATTCAGTGAATACAGAAGAGTATGTTCCCAGTATTCAGAGAAAGAGAGAGAGAGAGAGAGAGAGAGAGAGAGAGAGAGAGACCTGCTAGCATACTAAACTCTTGCCATGGAAGCATAAACAGATGAAGCAGCCTGTCTTGGGGTGAAATGTAAGTATTATGACCCCCAAATGAAGGACACTGAAAAGTGTTCAAATGTATTAGAACTGTGCTCAAAGAGTTTTTACAACCAAAGTTCCATTTAATATAGTGGGATTTTTCATGTGTCACTCTACACTAGAGTTGGCTGTTCTAGGTGCTGGTATGTATGTATGTATTATTTATTTATTCATTCATTCATTCATTCATCAGTAGTTAATACCCTCAGTACTGAAACGCACTCCAAACAATGCTGTAAGGTTTCACCTGATTTCACCTGATGGGGAGTTCAATAAATTCGGTGCCACCACTGAGAATGCCCTGTACTTGCCATTTCTATAGATAAGACCACGAATAGGGCCTCTCCCCCAGATTGCAGAATCTGGGTTGGAAGGTACTAAAGAAGGCACTTCTTAAAGTATTTGGGTCCCAGGTCATCTAAGGCCACAGCTTGGAAGTAACTAGTTACAAGTAACGAATTACTTGTAATTTATTACTTTTTTGAGTAACGAGTGGGTAACTTCATTACATTTTGCTGGTAATAGAACGAGTAGTAACTTCATTACTTTTGAGGAGTAATTGTAATGTTTCCAGCATTACTTTTGCACATTACTTGAGGGGAGCAGGGGAAGTCTTCTGCTCCTCTGATTTGTGAATAAAAATCATGTGCTTCAAATTGGGCTTCTGTGCAGCGTTGTTCTTCCTTAATGTTCTGTTGGTGCTTAGGAGGCGACGAGGGAGGAGGTGGAGAGCGAGACTGGGTGGAGAAAACAATTGTTTAAAAATTGACAGGAGTGGAAGGAGAAAAGAGCTGGAGGCAACATGTATATACAAAAAATATGTGTGTTGGGGTATCATCATTGCTGGGGGTGGGGTGAGGGGATGTGAGATTCTGTTATGCCATTGTGTTAATCTTATGGATAAAAATTTTTATTCTACTACCCTCTGTGTGTGTGTGCTTATTTTTAATGTTGTTTTAGGCTACTTAGATGTGCAGCAGCCAAGGCCAGCACCTTGTAGGCAATTTTTTTTTAAAAAGTAACAAAAATGTAATTGTAGCAATTACTTTTGAGTAAAAGTAAAGTAATCAGTTACTTTCAGAACAATTGTAATTGTAACAGTAATTACTACTTTTGGGGGGCCATGTAACTGTAACTGTAATTTACTACTTTTTAAAAGTAATCTTCCAAGCTCTGTCTAGGGCTCTCCAGAGTAGTACTACCCCTTTGAATTATGCTCTATAATTCACAGCCAATACAGCATGGTATCCAATGCTACTCAGAGTAGACCTATTCAAATGAATGGACATGACAGGCAGAGCAATACTACACCAAGGAAGCCGATGTAATGTAAGCTGTCTGAAATTACATTGCCTTAAGTTCACCACATCCTAACTCCATTCAGAATGCTGGCTCAACTGGCAGGGCCCAGTGGAATGAAAATAAAAGCAGCAAAAGCCAGAGCACTGGCTAAACCAGCGTTACCATGGGAACCTTAGCCACCTGATGTTGTGCACAAAGTTCCCAAGCACGTGTATCTGCTGTGTACAAAGAGCAAGAGTGTGCAAAGATAGCCTGTGGGAAACAACTTGGAAGCGCCAGCACATGAATCTAAACAAATCCCGAGCGGGGCACACATGGCAGTCATAGCAACAACCACCCTGGCAGCCAATCAGCATGCCATGCACCCTAGGCATGCCCACCACATACTCTGCCAATCACACAGCCACACGCACAAGCAGTGTGACACAGCACGACCAGGTAAACAAACACACATGGACCCAACAAACACACCCTGCACCCCATACTGCACCCACATCGCACACCCCGCAAGCATCCCAATCACACACACACAGGCTGCTGCCGCCACCACCCCACCAACCCTGAAGAACAGGCTGAGATGCAAAAGTAAAAGTTTATTTATTTATTTGTTTATTTATTTGTTGAATTTCTATACCGCCCGACTAGCATAGCTCTCTGGGCGGTGTACAACAGAAAAATATAAATATATACAATAAAATCCTATAATTCAATGCGAGGAACACGTAAGTAAAAATCCACAGATCTAAAATCAATTAAAACATACTTAAAAGACTAAAATGCCTGAGAAAAGAGGAAGGTTTTAACTTGGCGCCGAAAAGATAACGTTGGCGCCAAGTGCACCTCATCGGGAAGACTATTCCACAGTTCAGGGGCCACCACTGAGAAGGCCCTAGTTCTTGTTACCATCCTCCGAGCTTCCCTATGAGTCGGAACTTGGAGGAGGGCCTTCGATGTTGAACATAGTGTACGGGCAGGTTCATATCGGGAGAGGCGTTCCAGCAGGTATTGTGTTCCTGCACCGTATAAGGCTTTGTAGGTTAAAACCAACACTTTAAATTTGGCCCAGAAACATATTGGCAGCCAGTGCAAGCGGGTCAGAACAGGTGTTATATGTTCAGACTGCCTGGTCCTCGTAATCAGTCTGGCCGCCGCATTCTGCACAAGCTGTAGCTTCCGAACCGTCTTTAAAGGTAGCCCTACGTAGAGCGCATTGCAGTAATCCAGTCAAGAGGTTACCAGAGCATGGACAACTGAGGTGAGGTCCTCCCTGTCCAGATATGGACGTAGCTGGGCTACCAACCGAAGTTGGTAGAACGCATTCCGTGCCACCGAGGCTACTTGAGCCTCGAGTGACAGGGAAGGATCTAAAAACACTCCCAAACTACGAACCCGCTCCTTCAGGATACACAAGTAAGATACACAAGTGACAGTGAGAGAGCAGAAAATACATATACGCAGCTCACTCCAAAAACACCAGACCTCAGGGGTGAGGTGACTATGGTAGGGACGGCCCTGGGGATGAGCAGCTGGCCCCACCTCCACCTCCTTCCATGTGACAGCAACGGGAGTGTGTTTGTGACCTCCCTGGCCTGCTGCTCCTGTGACCTCACCTCTGGTCTGCACACCAAGGCCACAACAAGCCCCTGTACCACCACCACCACTTGGATCAGAGTGCAGAGGAGAAGGGCAACTCCTGGATTCCTGCAGTTGCCACAGTCATGTCCTGGTGCATCTTCAGGACACGGCAGTGGAGGGTCACTGACTGGCTGCGGGGGGCAGAGCCTCCATCCACCGCACCCTGAACACCCCGCACAGACATCACCATCACCTGTAGTTGGGCTGCCACCTCCCCAATGCTGCCACAGGGGGTGTGCATTGCTATGGCTGAGGCGATGGTGGCATCCTGCCAGAGGCGCCCAGCTTCTCTCCTAGCCCAGCCACTGTCTGAGGGAGGGGCTGCACAGGGTGAGGACCCCTGGCATGCAGTTCATCCTCCCTGTTGCCCTCATCTTCATCATTAGCATTGCAGCTTCATTGTTGACATCAGCATCTTCATCCACCTCCACCTCATCGTCATCATAGTCAGACCCCACCCCCATGTCCTGGGTCTCATGGGGAGGCAGTGGAGAAGGTGCAACCACCAAGCCCTGCTCCACCACTCCCAGAGCCATCACTTGTGCTACTCCCACGATCATGGCTGCTGCTGCTGCTGCTGCTGCTGCTGCTCAGGGTGCTTCCTGCCTGGAATTGCCCTCTGGGCAACTGCAGGAGCCACTTTCTGCTTGGCCAGAAGCGTTGGGTCCTTGGCAAGTGGCTAGCTGTCATTACTGCTTCCATTGGGGACCAGCTGGAGGGGAGATGCATATGGGGGAGAAGGGGGAGGGAAGGCAAGCTAACATGACTCTGGGCTCCCCATGCCATGCAGCTGCCAACAACTCAAAAGCCCTGCTTCCCATTAACATGCCTCTCCCCTCCCAGTGCAGATGCACTCACCTGTGAGAGAATCTGTGCCCATACCATGGACAGCTTTTGCAGTCAGCATTGGACCAAGGATCTCCTCCATCTTGAGACAGGACTTGCTCCATGGTCTCCTGGACAGGCACCCTGGCACACCTGCAGATGTTCCCGCAGGTATGGTTCCAGGAGTGGTGGCAGGGTTCGGCCATGCAGACTGCCCTGCCAAGAGCAGTGATCTGGGCCACGGCGGTGCCAAACCACTTGTGTCACCACTGCTTGGCAATGCTCCCAGCCTGGGTGTACAGCTCAGTCTTGGCCTCTGCCACAACCAGCTGGTACAGGAGGGACTTTTTCCAGCATGCCAGTTTAGCTCCCACTGCTTGCGGTGGTCCATGGGAGCACCGCATCCAGAGAAGCCTTCCACGGTGAGTGCAACCCCATCCAGGGCAGTCAATTAACCAGACTCTCGGACACAGGAACTACTAATCCATCTTGCCAGGATTCCAGCTCAACTTATTTTCCCTCATCTATACCACCACTGCACCCAGCACTGGTCCAGGGCCCGCATGGCTTTTTCTGATTGAATAAATATTCTAGGAAAGAGCATCTGAAGAAAGTTTTCTTTGCATTGCCACAAGAAAGATTTTTAAATGAGCTGGGCACCTTCTGCTTTCTGATCTGTCCAAATAGTTTTCCTGTTCTTCTCAGCATCAAGGACCATCTTTCTGCTCTCCAATGAACTTTTAATTTTCAGTGTTGGCCCTCCTATTTTTCACTCATGCATATATTGTCACCAAAATACACTGTTGTAATGAAAGAAATGAAAGAGAATCTTATCTATTTTACATATCTTACCTTGGACCAAAAACATTTTGTACCCTACCATTTTGGTGTAATTGGTTTTCATTACTATTCAGCCATTTTTTTCTTTTCTTTTTTAAGTATAGAAATATTTTAAGTATATAGGCTACATTCATACATTATCTCTCAGCTGCTAAATGTTCACTTTTGTTCTTTAAACTAGCTTTCACATTTCAGTTGGTTCTGAAATGATATGATTAGGTTGTGGTATGGTAAACTGTTTAAAGTGCAGATAGTCACGGAGAATATGTAAATTTCTATTCAAAACAACATAAAAAGATTTCCGATGGAAGCTTATTAAGTTCAATCAATGCCATTTAAGGTTGTACCTGTTCCACAACAACTGTTGTGATATTTCCATATGCTTTTTTCAGTAATGTACCCATGGTATTGGTTGCAATAATGGCACAAATAGAAGGTTAATAATTGGCTACATCACAACTCTGAGGGTCAATTCCAAAATGCATACAGCATGCCAATGCCAGTTAAATGTTTCCTTGTCATCGATTCTCCCTCCCACCATTCCCCTTATTAATGTTCATGTATTGTAATATTTTTATATTCCTTCAAAAGAACTATTAAGTCAATGTAGTTTCCATTCTAGAAAATATGTCAACTGTGTTTATAAAGAGCAATGTGGGAGAGTGGTGCCAGAACTGCTGATGGAGAAACTGCCTCTGGTGTGCATAGGCATGGCGGAGGGCAATTAATTCATTTCCCATTTTAATGTGGTTGCTGGTTGCAGATGTTACCACAAGAGATTCCTTCAAAGCTTTACAGGATTCCTTCAAAGCTTTACAGGCTCAGTCCTAAATACAAGCTGTAGAGACATGTTATTATCACCTCAAAGAAAAGATGAGCATTACAAGGCCCCTGAATTCTTCTCTGGTTCAGATTGAATTACTGAGTCGGAAAACTGGCATCTTATTCAGCCTACCCTACAGGCCTGCTGTAATGAATTAGCTAGGCACTTCCAGCATAAAATCTTTGGCATCTGCCAGGATTTAGAGTCCAGTGTTATAGCAGGTGAATCAGGTGAGGTATCCAGAGCACCATCTTGTCCTGATTTCTTGGATGAGTTTCAGTTGGTACAACTTGAGAACTTTGACAAAGTGCTTGGACAGGTTCATGCAAACACTTCTGTACTGGATCCTTACCCTTCTTGGCTTCTCGTTGCCATGGACTTCTCGTTGCCATGCCCCCTCCGCAGGGGTGAAGGACCTATTAAAATGGTCCGCCCCAGACGCCTGATGGATCCGGATGGATTCCTGACTGCGCTTGGGGAATTGGAACCTGCTGAAGGTCGCCCGGTCGAAACCCTGGTGAAGGAGTGGAATGTGGGGATCACCAGGGCTTTAGACCGGGTGGCTCCGAAACGTCCTCTCCCCCTGAATAGAACTCAGCTAGCACCATGGTATACACCGCGGTTGCGTAGTCTGAGACAGGAGGTGAGATGGCTAGAGCGCCGGTGGTGGAAATCCCGCTCCGAAGATGTCCGGACACAGGTTAGAGCAGCAGTAGCTGCCTACCAAGTGGCAATAAAGGTAGGAAAGAAGGCTTTCTTTGCTGCCTCTATTGTGTCTGCGGAGTGCTGTCCCAGGAGGCTGTTCCAGGTGGTCCGAAGCCTGGTCGGTCCAGTTGCTCAGGAACCCTTGGAACAGTCAAAGGCCTCCTGTGACTTATTAGCAAAACACTTCGCCGATAAAATCGAACACTTACGGAGCTCGATCCCGTGCGCCGTGGACACAGTGGATGATTCAGAGTTGGCCAGTTGCATGCCGGTAAATTGGGATCGGTTTCGGCTTCTCCCTTCTGAGGAAGTGGACAAGGTGCTTTCATCTGTGAAGCCAACCACTTGTCTTACTGATCCTTGCCCTTCGTGGCTCCTTGTGAGCTGCAGAGAGAAATTGGGCGAGGGGATCAAAGCGGTGGTAAACGCATCCTTGAAAGAGGGTGTGATGCCATCAGCCTTCAAGGAGGCAATTGTAAAGCCCATCTTAAAGAAGCCCTCCTTGGATCCCCAAGTATTCGATAACTTCCGCCCAATTTCGAATCTACCATTTTTGGGCAAGGTCATTGAGCGAGTGGTGGCCAACCAGTTGTCAGCACACTTGGATGAAACGGATTATTTGGATCCATACCAATCGGGTTTCAGGACTGGTCACGGAACTGAAACAGCCTTGGTCGCTCTGGTAGATGATTTGAGGAGGGCATTAGATAGGGGAGAATCCACCTTTCTTGTCCTCCTCGATCTCTCAGCGGCTTTTGATACTGTCGACCACAGTATCCTTCTGCTTCGCCTGGAGAGATTGGGAATTGGAGGCACTGTATTACAGTGGTTCCATTCCTTTCTCTCCGACAGGTACCAACAGGTAGCGTTGGGGGAGGAGGTATCAGACCCTTGGCCTCTCAATTGTGGTGTGCCACAGGGCCCTATCCTCTCTCCCATGCTATTTAATATCTATATGAAGCCGCTGGGGGCAATCATCAGGAGATTTGGGCTGCAGTGTCATCAATATGCGGATGACACTCAGCTCTATCTCTCGTTTAAATCTTCACCAGAGTTGACTGTGGAGACCTTGTCCAAGTGCCTGGAATCCGTGAGTGGATGGATGGGAAGGAACAAGCTGAAGTTGAACCCTGATAAGACCGAGGTACTACTTGTGGGGGACAAGAGAAGGTTGGGTGACATTGACCTGAAGTTCAACGGGGTGAGTCTACCCCTAAAGGACCAGGTCCGCAGCCTTGGGGTTGTGCTTGATTCCAGGCTGTCCATGGAGGCTCAGATTTCGGCAGTGAGCTGGGCAGCCTGGTACCAACTACACCTCATACGAAGGCTGCAACCCTACCTTCCTATTCACCAGCTCCCACTAGTGGTACACGCCCTGGTCACCTCTCGTTTGGACTACTGTAATGCGCTCTACGTGGGGTTACCCTTGAAAACGGTCTGGAAATTGCAACTGATACAAAATGCGGCGGCTCGACTACTTACGAATAGTTGCCGCCGAGATCACATCACACCAGTGTTGTTTGACCTACACTGGCTACCAGTTGTTTTCCGAGCCCAATTCAAGGTGTTGGTATTGACCTTTAAATCCCTACACGGTTTCGGCCCAGTTTATCTCACAGAGCGCCTTCAACGCCACCGATTATGCCGCCCGACAAGATCGGCCACACAGGGCCTTCTCTCAATCCCGCCAACAAAAACAGCTAGATTGGCGGGTACTAGAGAGAGGGCATTTTCAGTGGCGGCCCCCACTCTTTGGAACTCCCTCCCACAAGATCTCCGGCACGCCTCTTCCCTAAATGTGTTTCGGAAAGCCTTAAAGACCTGGCTCTTTCAGCAGGCCTTCGGGGTATCCGGGGAGGGTTAATTGTTATAACTGTAATGCCTCCTGCCCAGTTTTAATATTGTTGCTGCAGATGTATTGTTTTATATTGTATTATTGTATTTTATCTATTGTATTTTAACAATTTTGTAAGTCGCCTAGAGTGGCCATTGGCCAGATAGGCGACGAAGAAATTAAATTTATTATTATATTATTATTATTATGGCTAACAAAAGCTAACAGGGACAGATCAGCCAGCTGGGCCAGGGAAGTAATTAATGCCTCTCTGCGAGAGGGGGTGCTCCCTGGCAACCTGAAAGAGGCAGTAATGAGACAACTCCTGAAGAGACCTTCCTTGGACCCAAAAAATCTTAATAACTATAGGCCGGTACCAAATGTTCCATTCCTGGGCAAGGTCCTTGAATGAGTGGTGGCAGGCCAGCTTGAGACACTCTTGGATGAGACCGAGTATCTGGATCCATTTCAGTCGGGTTTCAGGGCTGGCTTTGGCACAGAAACAGCCTTGGTCGCCCTTTATGATGACCTCTGTTGGGAGAGAGACTGGGGGAGTGTGACTCTGTTGATTCTCCTTGATCTCTCAGCGGCTTTCGATACCATCGACCATGGTTTCCTTCTGGGATGACTGGCTGAGTTGGGAGTGGGAAGGACTGCATGGCAGTGCTTCCACTCCTACTTGGTGGGTTGGCTGCAGAAGGTGGTGCTTGGGGAACATTGCTCAGCCCCATGGACTCTCCAGTATGGGGTTCTGCAGGGGTCAGTTCTGTCCCCCATGCTGTTCAACATCTACATGAAACCTTTGGATGTGGTCATCCAGAGTTTTGGAGTGCATTGCCATCAGTATGCTGATGACACACAGCTCTGTTTCTCCTTCTCATCCTCTTCAGGTGAGGCTGTCAATGTGCTGAACCAGTGCCTGGCTGCGACTAGATGAGGGCTAATAAACTGAGGCTCAATCAAGACAAGACTGAAATGCTGTTAGTGGGTGGTTCTTCTGACCAGATGGTGGATGTCCAACCTGTCCTGGATGGGATTGCACTCCCCCTAAAGGAGCAGGTTCGTAGCTTGGGGGTTCTCCTAGAACCATCTCTGTCACTTGAGGCTCAGGTAGCCTCAGTGGCATGGAGTGCCTTCTACCAACTTCGGTTGGTGGCCCAGCTGTGTCCCTATCTGGACAGGGATAACCTGGCTTCAGTTGTCCATGCTCTGGTAACCTCCAAGTTAGATTACTGCAATGTGTTCTACGCAGAGCTGCCTTTGAAGATGGTTCGGAAACTGCAGCTTGTGCAAAATGCAGCAGCCAGATTGGTAACAGGGACCAGACGGTTCGAACATATAAAACCGATTCTGGCCTGCTTGCATTGTCTGCCTGTATGTTTCTGAGCCCGATTCAAGGTGGTGGTTTTAACCTATAAAGCCTTACATGGCTTGGAACCTCAATACCTGATGGAATGCCTCTCCCGACACAAACCCACCTGTACCCTACGCTCAACATCAAAGGTCCTCCTCCGGGTGACTACTCGGAGGGAAGCTGGGAGTCTGGCAACAAGGGAGAGGGCCTTCTCAGTGGTGGCCCAAATTATGGAATGATCTTTCTGACAAGGTGCACCTGGTGCCAACACTTGTTATCTTTTCAGTGCCAGGTCAAGACTTTCCTCTTCTCCTAGGCATTTTTTTTTAACAGCATTTGAACAGCATGTGTTTTAACTTGCCTGTTGGTTTTTACGGGTTTTAATTTGGTATGGTTTAAATTTGTATACTTGTTTTTAATGTTCTTAATTGTTGTAAACTGCCCAGAGAGCTTCGGCTATGAGGCGGTATGTAAATGCAATAAATAAATAAATAATACCCCTAAACTTCTCTCCCCTTTCCCCTTAAATCAAACCCGGATGGGGAAGCAGCAGTGCCTGGCCATGGAAAAAGGAAGGAGGGATCTGATCTCTTCCTCCCCTCTTGAGAGTGAGTGGCCCATGGAAAATACAGTTGTCCATCACTGCTTACCACTATGACATGGTGCTGCAACCATACCGAAGCCTCAAGCATGCAGAAATGTTGAGTTCAGTCTCATGGAAAATTCATCTTGTTATTTTAAAGGTTTTTTGTGTAGTCAAATCTGATTCCTTATATATGACATTTGTTTCTAGAAGATAAGAACCTCTGCATATTTTGACAATACAACAATACAAAAATTCAGCCATGGGACACTGTCACCCTAATGGGCTTTTTATTATTATTATTTATTTACATGTTTTCAATTACTTCTGCTGAGATGCTTTCATTCTATTTTATTTTTAATTTTTAATTTTTTGCTTTACTTGTAATGGTTATTAAATGGAGGACTCTCATTTCATTCCACAGCAGAGTTGTAAAAGGTTAATCTAAGCCAGATGCTCTCCTACACTGAACTACAAATGTTGACACCTTGCTGAGTGCTGCTGGCTGGGAATGTCTTTGTTAGTTTATTTTTTACTTAAAATAATCCTTGAGGGATTGTGTGACTCTGACATTTTGGCAGCCCCTTCTATGACCTTGTAATTACACAAGGAATCCTTCAGTTTTTTTGTTTATACTCTTAAAACAGAGCTCAAATGATCAATGAATTACTTTGCTTACTTAAACGGCATTGTACGTGGATAAAATGGTCACTGAAAACCACTACATAATATAACATTTTCCCTTCAAGGAGATTACTGTTTTCACTACATAGATTGGACAGTCACTGCCCAATCAGTATACTAGCATGGGGGAAATTGTTTTGCATTTTTTGGACATGTTCTATGTCAGAAAAATATAATGGTCTTCTGGGTAGGACTTTTGAAAAGTTGCAGACTTTTTGAGGTGGTGAATGCAAAGCAATCATTGCTTTACATAGCTTATTAGTGAGATAGTAGGATCCCTTTGCCTGACAGGATTGGATGACTGCTGTATGTCTATTCTAGGTCAAATAAGCCTTTTCACATACCTTATCTAGGATGTCTGAGCATCCATGGTAGGGACAAGTATATGGCAGTAGGGTACATCCCTTACCTATGCATGTTCAGTGTGCTATATGTGTATATATGTGTGCAATATACTGCACACAGGCTTGTCAGCAAGAGTGAGGATTTTGGTAGGATTTCTGATCGTGCATGCATATTCTTTGTACATAAGGTTTGTTCACACCGCCCACTGAGCAACACATAACAGAGGTCAGGGCAAGCCCTGCTATAACAATCCCTCTTTCCTTCATGTATCTTCAGTCAGATATGCTGTGTGAAAGGGCTATGGAGAAAATTCTGATGGAACCTTTGTTAGCATCCATACTGGGGAATAGAGAGAGAAAGAAATTTGTTTATTTTGCCTGAATGTGAGGCTGACATTACTAAAACTGTGAATCATCCACCAAAATGTCAGGCAGACCTATTCCTCTTCCCTAGTTTGTAACTTTTTAGTACTACTCATCTCTTGTTGGGACATCAAGACTCTTTCTCTGCCTCCACAAATGGCAGCCAATGTAACAGAGAGTAGGGAAATGTACAATATCCTGAGGATGTAACAGAAGGTAATTTGTGCTGCATATTGAAGAGCAGGGGTAGGAAGAATGAGACTGTTGTTTTTGGCAGCAGCTGTGGGTTTCTGGTATGTTGCTTCTACCACAGAACCTTTTAGAGGTGTTGAGCCATTGATTTTCTGTAATTGGCTGGAAGTAGAATTAAAACAGGTTCCACACTGCAGTTAATGCAACAATATTATCTATCAATTCCTTTCTCTTTGGCTGAAATCCTTCTATAATGTTTGTGTGCAGGTAAGTCCCATTCCCTTTCCAATGTTAATTAAAAGTTTCCTCTGTTTTATTGTTTTCTGTTGATTGCAGCTATGGGAGTAGGGACAAATAGTCTCTAAACTGCCCCTCTAAATTGAATGCACTTTCTTGATTGTTCCAGTGTCTATTTTTGTTCAGGGAGGAGGCCTTGAATAGCTTCAATAGATCCCTGTCTGTCCCCACTGAGCACCCTGTTTCTGCAATTACATTTATTGCCATTCCACTCCCTCTCAAACAAATCACAAATCCAGTCTGAAAAAGCACAAGGAGTAGTATTCAATGTCAGTCCTACTCAAAATAAAAATAGACCCGCTGAAGTTAACAGACATAATTAAACTATTATTATTATTTATTACATTTGTAGCCCACCTTTCTTTTCATGACTGAAACCCAAGGCAGCTTACAGATGGTTCCCAGGCAGTCTCCCATCCAGGCAGTGACCAGACCTCACCATGCTTAGCTTCAGCAGGGCGCAGGTCTCATGTGCCTTCAGACCATAGCCTGAAATTAGGTTCATTAATTTCCATGGGTCTACTCTGAACAGAGCTTAGTTGAATACTACCCAAGGTCAATGGAGAAAACTCTATATATTATGGCTGAACCTGGTAGCCAAACATTTGTTTCTACTAGCCACTTCAAAATCCAGTCCCACCATAATAGTGTGACAATATTATATACATATAATAATTATATTATTAACACAGATACTGTTTTTTGAAGCTGATGAAGTTATATCACTTAGTTTGCAATTTTTTATACTGGGAGCTAGCCCCATTTAACTCTTTTGGCTTACATCTGAATAAGGATGTGTCGGATTGCACAGAAAGACTTTCTGTAAATCAATTACCAGATTATATTTTTAATCCTTTATTTTCCTTTTAAAATAAAATGGCTTTTGACAGTCCTCACCTGCCCTCAAATATTTAGAAGTATTTTTTCTTCACATACAAATATATATGCTCAAATAATAATATTAAATATTAAACAGTTTAATGGTTTTTTTCTAGTACAAACCCCAAAGTATGGGGAAATGTGGTTTTTGGCTAGTAGTTTTGCTTCTTTAATTTTCTGCCTAAATAATTTTTTTCCTTCAAAATTGAAGGAAGAATGTGTGACGTGCCTTAAGCGTTTTTGCAATTCTATGTATACTTACCTGGAAGTAAGCTCCAAGATGTTTACTTCTGAATGCATAAGTTCAATTTGTAAAACACACTGACATTTAACAAAGGATTTTCCCCAGCAAACAATCTTACAGAGTGAAATATTTCCATTTAAGCTGCTAGCCTGAAGTAGGAATCCCATCACTTAGGTAATATACCTTCAGTTTTCTCAGCGACTGCATGAGTGACAGACCGAAAGACAGAATCAAGGTCCAATCTCCATTCCATTTGCCATGTTTTTAATCTGAGTTCTCTGCTTGCTGCAACTGATCAGAATGGATAAGATAACTGAACATCTCCTACAGAAATACTGGCTTGGCTTCTTCTGCTTTTACGCCTTTTGAATTGGAGGTAATCTGTTACAAACAATAGTAAACCTTGAAAGCCTTGTTATCACCTCATTTGTTTACCAGAGGAGAGGGCCCCAGTACTAATAATTACTCTGATTGGTGGCACTAACATATGAAAAGAAGGATATGGGGGCCATGTGAGCCATCTCCACCATCCCATTAGCAGACACACTCCCCAACATGTATACATTTGATATATACTGGAAGGAATTCTACATGTGTTTATCCTGGTACGCATACCGTTAATACTCCTTCCAACGTACATCAAATGTATAGATGAGGGGGGAGCAGAGTGGCTGAGGGTGCAGCCAGCCTATATGGTCCCCCAACCTTTTCCATGAATTCTTTTGAAGAGTGGAGGGGTTTGTGTGACCCCCACTTTTGTCAAAGGCTAATTGCACTGCATCTGTTTGATAATGATGTTGTCTAGATTCTCCATGAAGAAGAAGTGTGAATAATGCATGGCAATTCTAGAGAAAAGACTAGAATGTAGGCAGCCATAAAAGTGTGGCTCCAGCTTGAGGTGTATGTGGAGGGAGGTCTCTGTCAAAGCCTGTGTTGGTTTTCTCTGATAAATAGTAGGTTGAGGAACTCTTTGCCTGGATCTTTGCCCATGCAAGAGTCTCTCTGGAATCAAAGCCAATATTCCTAGCCCTTTGCTCCTTGATCAATTAAAAATATGGGCCCTGTTGAAAATTTAGTTGCTGACAAGGCATCTAGGAGTTTTATTTTTGCTGTACTGTGTCTGCATTGATCTCTGTCCCTCCTTCCCACCCTCTCTTTTGAGTGCTTGTGGAAATACGTACTTGAAAAGAAATATGCTGAAGAGTGAGAAAAAAAAGACCTTTGCCAATTTGCAGACCTTGTTTAAAATATAAACAGTAGTTTGGTGACAACAGTAACAGGCAAAGTTATCATCCCTGTGCAGACAAGAAGGGCTTCAACCTTTTGATAGGCTTTTTTAAAAAAACTGTCTGCAGTATAGCTGTTTCTTAGGAAAGCACCTCATTGTTATCATCTGTGGCTAATTTATCTCTCATACACCAAAGCTGTGTCGGGTTTAACAGAGGTGGTCATGCAGAAGAAATGAAAGGGCTCCTCACAGGCACTGTCTCAAAGGACTTACCAAGGCTTATTTGGAAACATAAATCAGATATTTAGTAATAGTACTTGGAGCAAAACAACTGTTGCATGTTCCTTGGTTTTCTTTAGAATGCAAGATTAGAGACATAAGAAAAAGCTCCACCATTTCCTTCACTCTCTCTTTTTTGAGATAGTCTTTTTTGTTCTGATTACTACTGTAAACTGCTACATGCAATCAACATTTTTACTGCTAGCAGCAAGGATGTATAACGCACAAACACACACACACTGAAAGAATTTAATGAAGGTGCCTTGGATGCCTACAGAAATTCCACCTACTGAGGCAGAATCTGATGCTGGGGTGGCAAAAGGTTCTGGATGATGTCACATTGGATTCTCAACTAATGTTTAACAGCAAAAGAACATTTTATGCCAAGTGAACATAAAAATAGTAGCTGTGGTGCACAGGTGCCTAATCCCCAGTTCCAGGACCTGAACCAGCACGCACAAGCATTTTTTTCTGCTCTCCCAAGAGCTCACCAATTTTGGTGGTAACAGCAAAAAGAAAAAAGTAGGTATGGTTAAAGATATTAAGGCCTGGAAAAAAACTAGAAAAATTCAGGAGAAAGTGTTTTTCTGTTTTTTGGGGGAGGGGGGTGTTCCTGGGCCTTCACATTTCTAGATATGGTGCTGAGGTGGTAAAGCTCAGCATCCTGATAGGGATGCAAATCACACCCCTCCTCGATCTTCACATTGGCCATATGATGAGCAGAGAGGCCAAGGAGGGACTGTGTGCCAATGTGTATGTCTGCCTTTCTCTTTCTCTCTCTCTCTCTGTGCATGCGAGAATGTGCATGAGACAGAGCGGTTGGCAATACCCACACAGGCATGCAGCCCCCGGAGTGTTGACTAAGGGGACTGCAGCCCTTGAGCCAAAAAAGGTGAGCCACTCCTGCCTTGGTGCATTGGTTTGGTCACAGTAGTGCAATGATTTGGGCCTAGTCTAGCTTTGGTCTCGTGCGCAGAGGATTTCTGAAGGGTTTTGAAACCTCTGTGTTTACCATTCAAGCCATGCTTCTATCTCTTCTTTCCTTCTTGCTATTTTGTCATGTCCTATCATAAACACAGAGCTGTGATTCTTTCCATAATTTAATTGTAGCTAATCACCTATTAGTTGCAGTGGGAAGATTATAATGTTGTCATGGGTCATAAACCTGCTTTTTCTGAAACACAGGTTTGACATATTTCTTCTAAATTGTTTGCATTCCATGACTGCTCAATGACTTGTGTCTTAACTAATTGGTTTTGAGAGTGACACATAGAATCCTAAAAACACACTTATTAGCTGAAATGCCAGGTTTTTTTTTTTAAAAAAGCAACAACTCAACACTGTGTAGGATTTACTTCAAATATTTTATTCTGTAATCTTATCCTATTTTCTTTCATTATTCCTTTTGTCTTCTCTTTCTTTAATGCATATGTGTGTTTCAGCATTATAATGTGATCTAAAAGTCTGCAAAAGTTGCACATGCCAAAATTGTTATTATATTTGTATCCTATCTTTCCTGCAAGAAACTCAAGGTGGTGTACATGGTTCTCCCCCTCCTTATTTAATTCCCACAACAACTCTGTGAGGTAGGTTTACATGAGAGGCAGTGAGTATCCCAAGAGTTTCATGGCTGAGTGTGGATTTGAACCCTGGTCTCCCAGGTCCTAAGCCACCACTCTAACTACCACATCACACTGGTTCTCTCATTTTAAACAAGTGGAAATTATCCATATTGTTAAACCTATTAATTATATTATTTACAATGGAATTAAGGCATGCTTATCCTGCACTTGATTGCAGCTTTTATCTTTTCAACAAATTTACTTGATGAATGCAAGTTGCTCTCTGCTGGTTTCTAATAATTTATTGAGCAGAGCTGGAGAAACCACAGTACTATCATTATTAAGTGGTATAGCCCCAAAGCAGACAGTGCATTAATGAAATGGCAACATAAAGATATCAAAGTCCAGTGTGCTCTGATTAAAAACAAGAGAAGGAAATGTGTGAAGTGATGCACTAGATATGTTAATAGTACTGTTAGTAATTATTCCATATATATTTATTTAAAGAACTTATACTCTGCTCTTCAGCCAAAAATGCTCCCAGATGGTCGATTCCAGCAAGGAGTGATGATGTACTTCCTAGACTGCATACATGAATGCTTGCATGGTATGGAAGCAAGAAGCTTTTTAGTCTATAGCAAGATCCATGTTTCATTCAGGTGTTAGGGCCCAGGTTTGTATCTCAGAGGGGTCCATCCAACTGGGACATGATATCTTTTGGGTTGGGGCCATAGCTCAGTAGAAGAACATGTGTTGCATGCTGAAGGCTTCAGGTTAAACTTCTGGCATCTCCGGTAAAAGAAGAGATGGGGCACTGTGGCCCTCTAAATATTATTGGACTCCAGCTCCATCATCCCAAGCCACTGTGGCCAATTGTCAGGGATGATGACAATTGTAGTCCAGCAACATTGGGAGGGTCACAGTTTCCCAAAGCTGTAAAATATCCCTGCCTATAGACTGTGGGGGTACTTGCTGACCCATCATTGTCATTAGAAGCCTAGGTGACCTCAGCAGCTAGGAGTGCCTTCCACCTACTACGAATGATGTGCCAGCTGCAGGCATTCCTTGATTGGGATAGCCTTACCACAGTAGTCCATGCACTGGTAACCTCAAGACTGAATTACTGCAATGCACTATGTGGGGCTTCCCTTGAGGATGGGCTCGAAGCTGTAGCTGATGCAGAATTCAGCAGCTGGGTTGCTGACTGGGGCGACCTACTATAAGCCTGTTACACCTTTGCTCAAGGAGCTGTACTGGCTGCCAGTCTGTTACTGAACCAGGGTCAGAATTTTGCATTAACATGTAAGGCTCTAAACAATTTGGGAGCCAGTTACTTGAGAGAATGCCTTGTTGGTCTACCCATTTACTGAGAACTTCTTCAGGACCTCCTAGTTGTCCTGTTGCCTCCGCAGGTATATCTTTCAGTAACCAGGGGGCAGGCTTTTTCTGCTGTGTTGCCCAGACGTTGGAATTACTTCTTCCCTGGGGTTAGACAGGTCCCACCTGTTGCATGATTTTGGCACCTTTTAAAGACTTACCTGTTCATACAAGCATTTGCTGCTTTTTTAATCACTCAGCTTTTAGTGATTTTTTTTTAAAAAAATGACTGGTTGTTGCTACTGTGGATAGCTGCTCCTGTTGTAATTCGTTTTTGTTTTGTTTTCGGTTGGATTTTAATGCCTTTTTGATCAGATATTTTCTTGTATGCTGTCCTGAGAAATTATTTTAAATGAAGGTTTTTTTTAACAATATTTCTAATTATCATAATTGTGAATTACATGAATTTTGACAAGGATTTTGTCATTATGTTTTTCCACATGCACAGTGGAATCCTGCATGGCCTTCTGCATGTGGAACAGCAGTCCTACACAAAAGAGCCCCGCACATGTGACAGAAAATCACAAGACTGTTATACTGGTCTACTGTAAAAATAAGAACTCTGTTCTATGCTGTTTCTAAAATTATAAATATATCAGGTTGTATTTAATAATGACTTGACACTGGCTGAAATAACTTCAGCTTGCATGAGGTAGGCACCTGATTTTCAGTGATTTGCCCCTAACCATCCCCCTCTTTAAAAAGCTGTTCCTGTGAATTGGGAACTCTCAAACAGTATTGGATATGATGCAGAAAGCTGCAGTAAGTAAGGTAAATTGGTGAAATAGTGTATCCTTCCCTGTGAGTACAAGTGCTTTCTGTTAGTGCAAAGCCATCATTGGATGCCACAATCAGTAGAGTTGGAAGGGACCTACAAGGCCATCGAGTCCAACCCCCTGGGTTTGATTGATTTGCAGCATTCAGGTTCCTTAAACCATTGCAAAGTATATCTGTCACCTATGGCATTTGAAAATGCTCTGTGCCTAAACTTTTCTTTACAATACCAAAACATGTGTTTTCCTATTAGATTTAAACGGCTCCCCTGGCCTTCCATATTTCAAGCAAATATCAGAGATGCCTCCAAAAGAGTGATAAAGCCTTTTTACTGCATAGATTAGATAGGCTCATAAAGAAATGTTCTGGTTTCAGGTGCATAATATGCATTAAATGCCTAATTACTATATTTCCAAAGCAATACTCAAACCAATTACTCTCAAGAAATTGTGTTAGCATTAATGTGAGTACTCCTGATTATTCTGTTTTTGAATTGGTACCACTGTCTTTTTAAGCAAATGCAATATATTTTATTTTTATGGTATTTCACACAGTTTCCCTTTTATATAGCTTTAATGCCGCTTGGTAAGTAGTAAACATAGGTGGGTCATATGAATCCTGGATTTCTTGCATTTAGGAGGCAATGAAGGGAATTTTTGGGATAGAAGAAGTAGGTAACTCTCCAACTACTCTGCAGAAGGAGACTATACATGGACCTGTTGGGGCATTACTGCGTCTAATCTCTGGTAAGAAACTAAGGCCAAACTAGGTAAGACATTGAAAATTGGTGATCATATCTACTGTAGTGTATTGGCTCTTCTGCCTTGCCATACAAGGATGCTGAGTCAGCTCTCAGTCAGTATGCTGTTTAGTGTCAGTTCTGCATTACAAGCAGTGAGTTGTTCTCATATATTCTCTATGTAGCCTCCTTTTCATGATAACTTTCACTGCCAATAGAGGTGAAATACCTTTGAGGCATACAGAGGTGCTTTTCCCCCATGGACTAGAGATTGGGGAGAGAGAGAGAAACATAGAACAGTCCTGATTAGGCAAGCATCTTGAGCCTTGTGAAAGTCACTGCAAAGCATTCCAGGTCAGTGTGCATATTGTGTGGAATATGGCTACCTGAAGGCATGTTGAAGAATTTAACCCTGCATGTCCCAGCAACTGCGAAAGCTATGCAGCCAGGCTGGAGTTTTACTTGGCAGCAAATGGCATTACAGATTCAGATAAGAAGTGGGCTGTGTTTGTCCGTGGAGCAAACACCTTTGACTTAGCCCAAGCCCTCCTACCACTAGCACAACTTGCAAATATTCCTTATGAAAGAATTATGGATGATATAACGACATCACCTACCCCGAACTGGCTGAAATAACAGAATGTAATTATTTCTACAAATGTAACCAGGGCCCAACAGAGAGTGGCTCACTGTATGTTGCTGACTGTAGACGCTTTGCACAGCATTGTAATTTTCCAAACCTTCAGGAGATGCTTGATTGCCTGGTCTGTGGCCTGCATGATGAGGTATGATGAGGCATTGCAAAAAGATAGCTCACATTCAAAAATCCACTAGAAGAAGCTCTGACTACTGAAGCCAAAGCAGCAAGCATCCAAGAAGTGTGTTTGGCAAAGAATTCATCATGCTCAGAAACTTAGCTGGCTAAAGATCTTAATAACTTCTGAACATCCCTAGGGTGTAGCGCAACAGTTCATCAACCAGAGGAGGTACTGCAGGAATTCTGATATCCACACAAACTTTCCCAGTACAGTGTAAGAGTTGTGGCAGATTCCATGAATGGCGTGCTCGCCATTTCAGAGATGCACAGGGACAATATTGTCAAAAAGTTGGGCAGATTAAGAGTGTGTGTCAAGCCAAGGTGAAATCAGCCTTCCTTAGGAGTGCAGTAATAGGGAAAGCAACATCAAGGACACCAAGCAGTACCACACACACTGTACAGAGGTCTTCCACATATGAGAACACAGAGGAGATGATAAACAAGGTTGCAGTACTCTGCCAGTGTGAAAAAAGTGAGGATGACTGTCACTATCCAGGACACTCCCTGCATCATGGAAGTTGATTCTGGTCCAGGATACGCTATTGTCTCATCAGAAATGTACCAGCAAATCTTTCCATGTGAGGGACAAGAAATTGTTCTTTTCCCCTCCAATTTTTCTGACTACCAAGAAATCAAGTGCTAACACAAAGCAACTGTGAAATTGGTATGCATTTCCAAGCTTTCCATCAGACCTTAAAACTGTTGGTTGCTCAAGGCTCTCGTACCAATCTCCAAGCTTAGACTGGTTTGAGCCATTGGGTTTGGTCTCACCGGTGTCCACCAGGTTTGATAGCGTTCTAAATTGATTTCAAAGCCATATTTGAGAAAGGCCTTGGACAGTACAACACCCCCCATTTCATTGTTCATAGATCCTACTGTGGCCCCATCCTTATGAAATGCTGCTGTGTCCTGTTTTGCTGTGTATGTCAAGAACACTTGAATATAACATGGCTCTTGTGCAAAGTACTGTGGGATTTCATCTTGTCTAAAAATGGGGCCTCTGGATGAGAGCAAAGATCCCAGCTGCAGCTAATTAGAAGGCCTGAGGAGAACACCTGCTTATCTGTTAAGAGCCTGGTACCCAAGGTCAGCCTGGCCTGGGAATGGTGGGGAGTACGTGCCAGTTAGGTTCGAAGACTTGAAGAAGTATTACATCATGAGAAAGCCCCCTGATTGGCTAATTAGTTCTGGACTGTTACTAGGGACTTTTCCATACATATAGGAGTAAAATCTTTAGCCTTTGTTCCCCTGGGTTCCATCTTGCCTATAGGTGGGTACCTGTGTGGGTTCCACTGCCATCTACTACCCAAGCTGTGCATCTCTAAGGAGATGTGGGAATTCACAATATGTATGTATGTACTGCCGTCAAGTCGATTCCGACTTACGGCGACCCTATGAATAGGATTTTCATGAGGCTAAGAGGCAGTGACTGGCCCAAGGTCACCCAGTGATCTTCATGGCTGTGTGGGGATTTGAACCCTGGTCTCCTAGGTCATAGTCCAACACCTTAACCACTACGCCACACTGTAGAGAATAGGTTAGTTAGTTTTCTTGTTTTATGTTTGTGATTGAACTCTTTTTATTTTTACCTGGCCCTTTTTGGGTGTGGGTTTTAGAAACCATTTTGCTGCCTTTAATTGTGCACTTATATTTTATTCAATAAAGCTACTTCTTATTTACCAGTGTGTATTCATTGCAGGGGAAATTGGCTCTGAATCTGGTACCTGAGCCACTGACCACAGTCTACTGTGTATTTGGTTTGACTAAGGCTATAGGACAAGGAGTGCTCTTCTGGCTCTTGTTTTTTGGAATCCCTGGCAGGTTTATTTCTGGGGTCTGGGTTTTCCCTTGACTCAGAGTGCTTGCCAGTTTAAGGAGGGGTGGCAGTCTACCTACCTTGCAGGTTTGTTGTTGGCTTACTTTGTCCTGACAAGGGGAGATATTTTGCCAGGATCAATTGCCCTGGGTGGGAAGTTGAGTCCTGAGACTGCACAGAGTGCCAGGGTGGTGGCACTGGTGCATGACACTATGAGTAAAGATTGATGCTGAATGTGATCATCTCATAGAGCAAGTTATCTTGGAGTCAGTGACACATTCTGCCTGGGAGATGCCCATTGTCACCCCTTTGAAGCCAATGGTGATATTTGTATTTATGGTGACTACAAGTGTACTATCAATTAGGCCCTGCATCAGCATCCCTGTCCAAATCCAGTGGTGCATCATCTTTTGGCATCACTATCCCAAGGGAAAATCTGTGTCAAGTAAGATCTGGCCCAGGCCCATCAGCAGCTGTCTGTGAATGATGCCACTGCTGATGCCCAGACTATCATCACTCATCATGGAGCTTTCAAAGTAAAGCGCCTCCTGTTTGGTGTCTGTGTGTCCCAAGGCATTTTTCAGAGTTTAATAGAGGACATTGCTAAGGGAATAACAAGTGTCATTCCATATTTTGATGATGCCTTGATTGCTGGCAGATCCATTGATGAAGTTGCAACATGAGTGTGGGAGGTATTGCACCAATTTGCTGATGGATTAAATATGAGAAATGTGTGTTTAGGTGTCTCCCAGACTGAATTCCTTGACTGTGCTATTAATGCTGAGAGCATTTGGTCTACCCCAGCAAAAGTTAAAGCAATTCATGAAGCCCCAGTGCCTCGTAATAAACAGGAACTCCAAGCTTTCCTGGGATTTTTGATCACACATTCTTGCAACATACGTCTGTGGTAGCAGAACCATTGCATTTCCTTCTTGACAGGTTTCCTGCATAGCAATTGACAGCCCAATATGATAAGGTTTTCCATTATGTAAAATGTCTGTTATCTGATAGTGTGTTGAGCTACTATGATAAAGAGATATAATGCATCTCCATATGGTATTGGGGGCTGTCGTCTTCTACTCCAGAACAATGTCTTGAACAGAACGGAACTATGCCCAAATTGATAAGGTGGCCCTGGCTGTTGTGGAAATTCCATGACTATGTCGAAGGTCACCCATTCACTATTGCTATAGATCACAAGCCATTGTTGGGATGGTTTGCCCTAATCATCAGCTGTCTCAAATATTATCTCCACGCATGCCGCAGTGGATGATTTTCCTGAATGCGTGTGACTATACCCTGCAACATCACCCTGGCAATTGGATTGCCCTCACTGATTCTATGAGCCACCTCCTCTCCTTTATGCTGCAGTCGATGCATCCCCTCCTCTAGAGGTGCTACTGTTGGAGTCGTTACCTGAGCCACCCCTCTGTGCTGCAGATATTGCCATTGCATCAACCAAGGGCCCTGTTCTTGCCTGTGTTTTCAATTGGGTGTAGAGGGGATGGACAGTAGGAAAGCTTGAGGAGAAATTCAGACCATTTGTATCCAAACAACATGAGCTATCAGTGCACAAGGGATGTCTTCTGTGGGAAAACGGAGTCGTAATTGTTAAGAGCTTGCTATGTACTAGATGCAAGTAGCAAATAACTTCCAACAGATGGCTGCAGAATTTCAGTTCTGTTGACAGACATGGTGGCAAAAAATGTCAGCAACTGTCTTCAGAAGGAACTATATAATAGTCAGTAGAGGCCAGCTAACCCCCAGGAAAGTGATTAGGTTCTTCATTTTTCACACTATGCTCCCCTGCTTTTCAGATTTACTTTTTTAAAAAAAAAAACCCTCTGGAATTACCTGTTTCTCCTCACACTTTTCTTTCCTACATTATAACAATGTGTACCCCATACATTTCAAGCACATTATGTTCCCCAAAGAATCCAGGGAACTGTAGTTTGTCCCTCACAGTACTATTATTCCCAGTACCCTTAACAAACTACAGTGCCTAGAATTCTTTGGGGGAGGGCGTGTGCTTTAATTATGCTTGAAATGTATCGTGGTGTACACCTGTTTATTTTGTCAGGAATGCTTTGTTTAATAAATGTAATTAAAACTTCATATTTTAGCCTGTTCTATAGTTATAAATGTAGAGCTTTATTTTAGCATGTTCTATAGTGAAAAATTTAAAGAAGTTGCATTTGACATGGAATTTATTTTATTTATATCAGCATTTTATGTTGCTTTTCTGTCACACATATGACTTTGCAACCAATGAGAAATAACTTAATGAAATCAGTAGGCAACATATAGTCAAATAAATAAATTAAAATTACAGACTTCCATTATAAGACAGAAATACCTTATACCATCAGAATAAAAGCCAGGATTCAGAGACATCATGCAAATACAGATCTTCACAGTGTTTTTTTTTTTAAAAAAAAGAGAAAATTGGTCTCTTGGTGAGAAGGAAATTCCACAACTTATATGTGACCGCTGAGAATGTCTTGTTTCATCTACCAAGTCCGACTGGCTCTTGCTGACTGTTTGTAGTGAACACTTTATTTGTTTCGTGAAAAAGCATTAATGAAGTATAATGTAGGAAAGTATTTTCCAAGTCACACAAAAAGCCAAGTCCCATAAGAAATAAAATAAAATTCACATTACGACAATATCTTTATTTGGCCAACAAAAATGTCAGAAAATCATGTGCAAACTTTCAAGTTCTACAGAACTCTTCCTGGGGCTAGATGGTAAACAAATTTTTAAAAAAGTCTTAAGATCCTCCCCACCCCAGTTTATTAGAATTCAGTTGTCAAATACTATGAAGTAAGGGCTGCTTGGAGTCTTGGTACACTGTCATTGTCTGTGCTAGGCTTAGGCCTACACATCAGCCTATCTTGGCAACCCAGGCCATTACCCAGGAATAGTGAGGGAATGGAGAAGTTCCTAGATGCATTCCAGAGTAGGGAAGGAATCTGTTGGCTGGTGACGGTTCTGAAGCATTCCATCAACCTAACAAGCCAGTATTGATTCACATTCATTCTTAATCTGCTAGCCGCTGCTTTTCCAACCTATTAGCTTTTTCTCTCTCAAAAAAAATTTGTTAATTTCAATATTTTGAAAAGAAATATTAATAAAATTATCATTCTTAATATCAATATTTTAGAGGCAGATTTGTTTTTTTAAAAAAATCCATTTTCAAAACAGAAAATCGCTACATAATAAATTGATCTACAACTATAGAGACCAAGCAAATTAATGGAAAATTCGGTACCAAAATTCAGTACTAAATTCGGTAGAATTCTAGCACATTCTTATTCCAGAATATGGAGAACCCCCAGGAAAAGTCTGATGGACCAGAACTCCAACATCTGCCACTGGAATGCAATTAATTTTGGATTCTGGTGATACCCCTAACTAGAATGCGCACAGTCTGAATAGCATTGCTTTCTAGCCAATGTAAGAACTGTAGGGCAGGTGTTGCTGTCCACTGTTTGGTATATTTAAATGGAACCAACTTCAGTAAAGCAAATTTAGTGAAGAGCTGATGTTTCATTGAGCTGACTGCAAATCACAACCATTAATATTGCTTAGAACCAATTTGCATTTTGGCAATGTGGGAATTGTACATTTATGTGTCAGAAAAAAAATAATGAAAGCATGAAGCAGAAACACATGGATGTTTCCCACATTCATGCACTCTATAATTTATCTTAGTATATGGATTTGATGGCAGGTGAAAACCATGAATTATCACGGCTTACTTCTCTCTGCCACCCCCAAAGATAAAAATTTGTAACTGATTCCTACAAAAAACTAATAATGAAATAAGAAAAAAAGTCATACATCTCATATTTGAAAATGTCCATAAGTGGTCAAGAGACCATTTTGAGAGATCACAGAAAGAGGATAACTGCTTATTTCAACTTTAAAGTTTCAGCAGCAAAATGTACAATCATTACCTAGAATACATTGGTAAAAAAAATGTTCATGACGTATAGAAGTGATTGTTTGCTTGTAAGTAGAGAGCTACCTTTATCATGTTATGGTAGATGATACATTACCATGGTAAATTACTACTTTTACCATGTTATGGTTATGGTAGTAATGTGGATTTTCATGGTAAAATGTCAAAATAATAAAATTTAAGAGTAAGTTGTGATATTGGCAAGATACTGAGTTTCTTGTGTGAAGGTTACAAAAGTAGCATTAGTAAAATGGGAAACTTTAACAACTAATCCTTAGTTTATGTGAGAATGCAATGGCTTGGATTTCATTTTTCACCTTAGTATTCTAATCAGTCCTTTATTCTTTAATATCACAGTCTATTTGTTATTCTCTCTGATAATGCTAATATACCCATGTGCATTACTGTGCATCATTAAGCTTTATTTTCCCCCATTAGACTATCCTATACATCAGCCCTCTAAGGTTTTAAAAGATTAATTGTATTTCTGCTCCTGAAATACTCAACACTTGTATGTGCTAATTAAACACATCTCTACAGCTAATCTGGACAGGTAATTAATAATAATGTTAAGGGATAAAGAATGTTGAGTCTCATCTGTTGCATCTAGAAGCGGAATTACAAAGTTGAGATATGTGGGGGAGGAAGGATGTTGGGTAGTGACAACCATCTGCTTTCTTCCTTCTGGCTAATATGCAAAAAACTTTTCTTCTTCTTCTTCTGGTTAGCATTACTTTACAAAGGTATATGTCCATCTCATCCATTTGTAATATGGTTATCCATCTGGGGTCCCATTTGTACTACACTTTATAGTAACATACTGTAATGTTAGGAGACCCGTATTGACCTTAGAGACTTACAATTCTCATAGTGGTTTAACAGTCAATTCCTCTTCCCAGGGAACTCTGGGAACTGTAGCTCTGTGAGGTATATAGGAGTCTCCTAAAACTCTCAGCACCCATAACAAACTACAGTCCCCAAGATTCTTTAGGGGAAGTGATATACTGCTTTAAATAGTGCAGATAGGGCCTAGAAATGGAGTCTAGCACTACATAGAACAAAAAGCACCCAAAGTAATATCTGCAACTACAAATAGTACAAATCTACAGTTAAACAAGCAAGTTAAACAAGTTAAATTATGGAGAGTGGATGGAAGAAAAGCATATGGGAAGAGAAGAACTCATTTTCCTTTGCCAGTTTCTTCCACTCACCATACAAGTCCTCACTGGCAGGTCTCTAGAAGCCATTTCACCAAAACATTACTTGAGTTTGATTGTGCCTCTGTAAGAACTATCTCCATAAGCTCACAGACATACAATTTCTGGCACAATCACACACCCATTTCCACATGCAGACACAATCATAGACTCTTGGACATACATGGATAACACTCTCGCACAATCATAGATACACACACAACAAGATGGACGAAGACCAGGATAACAGAAGGAAAGAAAGTGTTCTTCCCTTTCTTTGACCCTCCCATCTGTGGCATCTTTCTGTATGCACACATCTGCATGTGCATCTATAGCTATATCTGTTGTAGAGAAAAGGCAGGAAGATTAAAAACAGTAGAAGCATACATTACAAAGCCAAGGGGAATGACAGAGGGAAGAATTTCAGTCCACCAATCTCTACACCAAGCCATAGCTCAGTGGTAGAGCATCTGCCTTGTATGCAAAAGGTCCCGGGTTTAATCCCTGGTAGGAGAAACTCCCTGCCTGAAATCCTGGACAGCCATTTCCAGTCAGTGTAGAAAATAATGACCTAGATCAGCCTCTCCCAACTAGTGGGCCACCAGATGTTGTTAGACCACAACTCTCATCAGCCTCAGCCAGCATTGCCAATGGTCAGGAAAGATGGGAATTGTGGTCCAACAACATCTGGTGGCCCACTAGTTGGGAAAGGCTGATCTAGATAGACCAATGGTCTGACTCATTATAAGGCAGCCTCCTATGTTCCTAGGATCCTATGCAAACTACTTCCATGGATCCTATATGCATGCTAGAAATGTGGCAATTTGGGAGGGTAAGAGGAGTACATTTGGGGTGGGTATTTTTCAGCATGGCAAAGTGTATTTCCAACAAGAAATGTAAACCTGGCCTGCTCTTTCTTATGTGTCAGAGACATTAATTAGTGCTATAATTATGCTGAAAATGTTTATACAGCTAGATTATGTGTCAAATTTCTTCAGCTGAGGAAATGGCACTTTACACAGCCAATTCATCCAACATCAATAATAAAAAAGCACAATTAAAATTTGAATTTCCATGCTAATGTGGCCTTTTCCTTATTGTGCATGAATGCACATTCATCACATCCATAAACCTTGCTGTTGACAGTGTACCATTGAAATAACCAAGACATAGTAATGTACTCATTGTTTCATGAGTCAGCAAGATCAAGATTAATGTATCCTTCAGAAAAAATGAAAAAAGGTCAGAAGCACCTCACTTTTCAGTTGACGCCAGCTGCAAACATACAAAGAGCATCATTGTGAAACCCAGTATAAATTTTGGTCTAGTCACAGAGTCCCTTCTTTCAACCATCCTCTTCAGACAAATTAAGTCTCACTTGCATTATTTGTCTTAAGTGAAAGTACTCTGCTTTAAGTACTGTCATTCATCACAAGTGCTATAAAGTATTTACTTCATATCTTTAAACTGTTTGTTAATTTTGTGATCTAATCTGAGTATGGATTTGCACTTAAATGATGACACTGATGGAAATGATAGATAAATCTGTATTCCTCAGCTCTCAAAATAGAGAAACAAGGTGTGCACTTTATTGCTGGATATACTTCACCCCCTAGTTGCTTCATTGGATTTATTGATTAGATTTTATTATACAGTGTATTGCTGGTTTTATGTTGTAAACCGCTTTGATAATTCTTCACAGAAGTAAAATGCAGCATACATCTCTTACACAAAATAACAAATAAAAGTGCAAATTTGCACCCAGGTAAAGACACCAAATTAACACTACTATTTGGCTTTCAAACGTGAAATAAATCCCTTGCTGTCCAAGCTATGGACTTCAGATGAAAGAGAGTAGTGAGGAGAGGACACTGCTCTGGAAAGTTAGATCAGAAGACTGTGGTTTCAAGCTGATAGATGCATAAAAAGAGTACTTTGAAAACTGCTTCTGAAATAGTGCATTGCACCCCCCCAAAAAAAACTTTGTTTATTTTCTTGTGTCCCCTTCCAGCCTTCTCACAGAGTTGGATAGAATTGTAGAATTTTAGAGCTGGAAGGGATCTGGGAGGTCATCTAGTCAAATCCCTGCTCTGCTTAAATAATCCTGCTAAGAGATAACTCCTTCTGAGACAGCCTTTTCCACTGTAGAACAGCTCTTATTCTTAGGAAAATTCTCCTTATGTTCAGCTTATTCAGCAATTACCACCTTAGTTCTAGTTCTTTGTTACTCTAGTGCAGTTTTTCCCAACCACTGGGTCCCCAGATGTTGTTGGATTACAACTCCCATCAGCCCCAGCCAGCATGGCCAATGGACAGGAATTATGGGAACTGTAGTCCAGCAACATCTGGGGACCCAAAGGTTGGGAAAGATTGCTCTAGTGGGTGGGACAAGTCTATTCCATCTTCTGTATGACAGCCCTGCAGATATTTGACAGCTATCACATCTCCCTTATTCTTCTCTTCGCAAGGCTAAAATCCCATTTCTTTCAAACACTTCTCACAGGGCTTATTTTCCAGATCCCCTCACCACCATACTGGTTGACTTCCTGTGGATATGCTCTGGTTTGCCACTATCCTTAAAATGTGGCACTCAGAACTGGACACTAGTCCAGGTGATACTCCAGGATAATATTATTGCTTTCCAGAAGTGGCTCATCTAGTGTGGCGGAGCCTTCATGCTACCTTCCCAGCAGCATGTTGCTGCTGCAGAAGGGCCGAAGTCCCAGCTATGTGGGCACACTCTTGGGAGTGCCAGATTATCTCAGCCAGTACATTCATCCTAACCATCTCCTCACCCCTACCCTTCCTACCCCTATATTCCACATTATTTGACAGAGTCTCCCAACCTCCAGATACAGATTTTCTGAGATCATGGAATGGGGGACTGCAGAGGGAAGAGGGAGACCCATCCTGCTAATGTGAATTCTGTTATGTTCCTGGAAAAGTTAGTGCTCACTCAACAGACTTCTACTTTTGCAATGGAACCTCTTCTCCTTTTTCCTGCAGCCCCCCATGCGGCAAGAAGAGGAAATCCCATTGCACAAGGAGAACACTGCTCATGCACCCTTGGATACAACCTACTGGATCTCAGTGCAGAAAAATTTTATACGTGGCTCATTTTTGTCCATCCCTCCCTTCCAGTTTCTAATATTTATGTGAAAATCCTCTTCAAGCTGAATGAATTTTTACTTATCTGCTTCTACAGTTTCCTCTCTCCTGCCTCTTTTTTTAAAAAAGGAGAATAAAATATGCAGTGGTAGGTGTCTTTAAAGCAGAATCATTAATCTAAAAAAGGTATCGCGAAGACACCAGTGCATGTTTCAGTTCATGTTCATCCCTTGATGTGAGGACTGCATGAAAAATGAATGGATTCTGCAGTGTACACTGTGGGCTAAAGACTGCTTTTTCTCATGCAGGGCTGTACCTTGTATCAGGTGTTAATCTTGATAACGTCTAAAGTGGCTTTGAAAGTGATCCTACTCTGGCGCATATGTGTGTGTGTGTGTTTGTGTGTGTGTGTGTGTGTGTGTGTGTGTGTGTGTGTGAAGCACAGTAATGTGTATGTATGCATGACAACCAACTGCATTACTAGGGAAGTACTCAGAGAACAAAGTGACAATGGAGTTGGATAAGGAAGACATTCTATTCAAAATCTTCATTGTTCAACAGAAACAAAGAATTGGGTGGTTGGTAATGAAACATGTTTCAACAGCTGGAAGAATGTCAGAGAAATAACATAGCATCAGGGGAAATAATTTTTATATGTCTACAGAAAATTTTGCGGGATAAAATTCTATAGAAATTTTCTTTTTAAAAATAACATGGATCCTATTTTTATAATTATTTACATCAGCAGTTTAAAATTATAGCAAAAGATGATCAAGATACTATATCAGCCTGTTGTTCTGTGCTTAATTAAATTTATAATTAGGCTATAACTGTTCTAGTGGATAGACATTTTGTTTACCATTCACATCTTTCCATGGTTTCTAATTGTGCAGAAACAGCCTGTAGGATGCACGTAGTAGGATCTATATATATGTTGAGCTGAACATGTGGAGGTCAGGAACAAGGATGGTGCACATAATGTCTCCCATGTATTTAGAATAATGTGTGCACATTGTTCTTTATGACAGTTATTGAGAAAACATGTTTTATGTCTGAAGTGTTACTAATGTTCTGGGCAGTCTCATTGTTAAATGAAATCCTCTGTCATGTTCAGCTGGTATGAAAAAATGGAAATGGACTGCCTTCAAGTCAATTCTGACTTATGGCGACCCTATGAATAGGATTTTCATGGTAAGTGGTATTCAGAGGTGGTTTACCATTGCCTTCCTCTGAGGCTGAAAGGCAGTGACTGGCCCAAGGTCACTTAGTGAGCTTCATGGCTATGTGGGGATTCGAACCCTGGTTTCCCAGGTCATAGTCCAACACTCTAACCACTATGCCACACTAGTTCTCTCAGTTGGTATAGCATGCACTAAAATGAATGGTAGTGCTATGAGCTATGTCGTGCTGTTTTTCAGAGGTTCCTTTCAGTTTTTACATAGCTTGGTCACTCTTGATGAAACCTAATTAATGGGGACTCTTGGCCTTTTGGATGATCACCTCATACTCATCCTTAGAGAGCTTTGTCCAATCTGAGAGGGAGGCATGGGCCAAGATACACAAACACATACCTCGGGAGAAAGAGAGGAGACTTTGGGCACAACTTGATGGAGGCTTTAGAGACGGATTGTACATCAGTTTGAACTAGACAATGATATAGTTCTGGCCTTCCTCACTCTATAGGCAATTGGGGTGAAGGAAGGTGCTACCTAATTTTCTCTTTGGGTTCATGGAAAAATCTGCTGTAGCAAAGGACCTTCCATGAAAAGGAGGACATTGGATATAACTTATTAATAATATTAATAATAATTTTTCAAACAATTTACTGGTACTTCCAAAAAAACATTTATCTACACATTATAAACATTATACTCAACAGGTGGAGGATGCTCTTAATGGTGGCAACTCCAGGTCAAGCCTATGGTGTCTGGAAATATTGATGCTTAGAGCGAAGTTGAAGGTGATGGAAATATCATTTTTCCTACTCTTAATAAACTCTGTACAATAAAAAAGAGTGAGGGGCAGAGAGTACCAATCTATTTTATATTGGTTCTATCAGCAAACTGAGCTGTCAGGGCATGCATTTCTTATTTCAAGCTCTGCAAATATTCTGGGAATTCAATAGGTGGCTGTTCACGAGTGCTTGTGTTCCTTCTATTTTCTCTATCTTTCTGTGCATTTCCAGATTAATTGATGGTACAGCCTCAACAAGGCAGAACCTGTATGATTTCTTTTATGTGCATCATGCATCACTGCATCCAACTTTGTGTACGAACTTCTTAGATTGGATCAAAGCTACAATTTCTCTTCTTTATCAGAATAGTTCTGATGTTTTCCAAGCAGAAGTAAGTCTTGTAGTTTTAACATACACATAGCTGAGACCTCATTTCTGAGCATTTGCTGTAGGTAAGTAAACATTTTAAATATTAAAATCATATTTGGTGTGGCAGAATACTTTTTAACATTTTCCACTCATTGCTTAATATTTTACTGTGAAATTGAAAAGCAAATTGAATGTTCTCTGTTGCAAGTTCATTTAACATTTTGTTCTTGTTAAACCGAAGTGAGCCTTAAGAATCATGGCTCTTAAAGACACTGAAAAAAACTGAGCAGTAAGTCCACAAACCAATGGAATACTTAGTTTTGTGCCAATTTATGTATGTATTTGTTAGATTTATATATCTACCTATTGGCTTACAACAAAACAGAAAAATCACAATACACAGTAATAATTAAAAACCAGCTATGAGCACTTAAAAAGAACAGCAAAAATGCATTAATGTAGCATAAGATAATTTACAGCCTGGATTTAAAACACAGGTTAAAAGCCTGGGTTAATTAAAAAAAGTCTTCACCTGATGCTGAAAAGACTACATAGAAGGTGCTAGGTAAACCTCTCTGTGGAGGCTGTTCCATTTGGGAGTGCCAATACCAAAAAGGCCATCTCCTTGATAGATGCCTGCCTTGCTATACTTGGTGGGTGGGGCACCTAAAGTGAGGCCTATGAAAGGCATTTTAAGGTTCAGGAAGACATATGCAGGAGGAGGTGACCTTCACATAACCTGGTCCTAAGCAGTTTAGAACTTAGTAGGTTAAAATCAGCACTTTCAATTGGGTCTAGAAACAGAGCTGAAGCCAATACAACTGATAAAGTAATGGCACAATGTGATCATACACCCAGTATTTTAAACATTTGTTGCAATATTTCTACCCACAATGTTAGGATATCATGCTTTATGATATCTCTTTGCTGTTGCACTAAGTCTCAGTATTGGGTTTTAGCTCCATTTATATCACCAATGCTCCACTGATATCAAAGGGACTGATTTCAAAGTATGCTGGTTTGAACTGTATGTCAGCTGAAATTCACGTACTCTATAAAATGTTTGGTCAATCTGTGCTTTAATACTATGTGGTGAACTCATGCCAATAGTTAAAATACAAATCTACAGATGTGGAACTCTAGACCAGAGCTTGGGAAAGTTACTTTTTTGAACTATATCTCCCATCAGCCCAATCCAGTGACCATGCTGGCTGGGGCTGATGGGAGTTGTAGTTCAAAAAAGTAACACTTCCAAGCTCTGCTCTAGACCTTGGTCATTACTTAACATTTGCTATTCTTAAAGGCACCCTGCATACACAAATGATCTGCAGAGAAAAATGTGGGACCTAAATCTTACCCAATTAGGTGAGGACACCCTGGCATAGAAAAGGGGGTGGTCCAAGCCCAATCTCCAAATGACAGAGAGAAAACACACATGGTTTGGTCTACCTTCATAGGCAACACCTTAGGAACAACAGCAATTGCAGCCACATTGCCCAGTATGTGAGTTCTCTTTTACCACTGTTGGGCAAGAAACAAACCATCATGCAAACAACAAGGTGCATCATCAGTGGGTTTAAGGGGGTTGAGCAGAGCACATGGAACCACTTTTGTTTGGAACCACTTTTTGTGAGGATAAAGGTAAATAAAATGCAAATAGAAAAAGACAGTGATGATTTCCTAAATGTAATACTATACCAGCCACAAGAAGATTCCTCTGAGAAAGGCAGAAAACTCAGCATCCCACAACCAGTCAGGATTCCTAACCAAAATCCAAAACTAAAAAAATTCTGGCAGCCAGTTAGCCAAGGTCACAGAGATGCCCATGCAGCACAACCTGACCCAGGGGCGGCAGTTAGTGCAGAATGCTGTGGCACAATTGCTGACATGAGTGAGCACATAATACCTCTGCTCTGAAATCTGCACAGGTTGCTGATTTGCTACAAGGCCAAGTTCAAGGTGTGCTTTCTGTGTTACGGGTGCCACATAGTACTTGTTCTGCTCTTGTAAGAAATCAGTCCTTTAATGTGGCAGCACCAGCACTTTGGAATTCCCTGCTTATTGATATTAGCAGGTGCCTTCATTGTACTCTTTTTGGCACCTGCTAAACCATTTTTGCTGAGGCAAGCCTACTCAGGCATGTAGAAGCTATTGTGTTTTTATCTCTTTTTAACTCTTTGTTGGTTTTATTTTGAATATTTTTAAATACCTGCCTTTAACTGTTTTTGCCAATAATTATATTGTGTAATTCTTTCTGTAAACTGCTTTGAGATTTTTTACAATAAAGTGGTATATAAATGTTGTAATTAAAATACATAAATAAATTTTAGAGTCACTGTGGCCCTTGGGTCTCTTTCCATTTTTAGGAACAAAGGAATCTGCCTTATACTGACTCAGGCCATTTGGTGCCATCTAGCTGAGTACTGATGACATGGACTAGCATTGGCATTCCAGGCAACAGTCTTTTCAAGAAATTGAATTTTGGACCATTACATGCAAAACATATGGCCTACCACAGAGCTACAGCCCTTCCCCTGTTTAAAAAAATATATTGTGGTGTTGAAGGAGAGGTTTGCTCATACCATGGACTGCGAAAAAGACAAATAATTGGGTGTTAGAACAAATTAAACCAGAACTATCACTAGAAGCTGAAATGATGAAACTCAGGTGATCATACTTTGGACACATCACGAGAAAACCTGATTCACTAGAAAATACAAAAATGCTGGGAAAAACAGAAAGGAGTAGAAAAAGAGGAAGGCCAAACAAGAGATGGGTTGATTCCATAAAGGAAGCCACAGACCTGGACTTAAGAAGATCTGAACAGGGTGGTTCACAACAGATGCTATTGGAGGTCGCTGATTCATAAGGTCGCCATAAGTCGTAATCAACTTGAAGGCACATAACCACCACAACAACGAATGCACATCATACTGTTGGGAAAAATTGAGCCCAGGGCCTGAAATACAAAAAAACCTCAGAGACTCTAATCAGCACATCCTGAACCAAGCTATAAGGGTCAACGGGACACAGAGGAGGCAGGGAGCTTAAGCTCTCTGGGTTTCGTCTTTCCCTTGTGTGGGAACCCAGCCTCAGAGGTGCCTCCGAGGCGGCAACATTGTTTTGAGAAGATAACTACATTCTGTTCTACTCTCCTTGCCCTTTACACTCCTTTCACACCCACATATCTCTTTCTAGCAAATTCAGCAAAACAATTCCATAGTTCTCATTAAAATTGTAGCAGTTAGAGTGACCCTTTGTATGTATGTGTTTTCATGTTTATGATCTCTAAGCATCAATCCAAGCCCCTTCTTCATTGTCTTACTTTAGAATACTGTTCATAGTCCTGATTTTCAAAGAAACAACATCCTGACTTCCAAATATAACAAGTGATATGTAACTTCAGCTTGTTATTTTTCTTTTATGTTATGTTATATTCTGTCTGCTAATATTTTTGCTTAAGAAACCTATAAAATGGTGAAACAGATAATAAACAGGGCTCTCTTCCTCGCCAGACTGTCGTGTCTGTGTGAGCTTGAGACCCACTTTTTGATCAAGAAGTGTACGTGTGTCTTTACTTGGTATCTGGCTGAACATCCAAAGCAGGTAATTGGAATCCCCATTGCTCGCACTCCTTCCCGGGATACTGAGGTGAGCAAGCCCACCTTAGGTGGGAACAAAAAGTCACCCTAACAATACCTAGTGCAGATCCATACCATTCATTTAAAGCACATTCAATACATATTTCAAGTACATGAATCACACCACAGAATCATGGGAACTGTAGTTTGTTTAGGGTGGTGGAAACTATAACTGTGAGGGTGAAACTACATTTCCTGGGATTCTTTAGGGGAAGTCATGTGCTTTAAATGCAAGTTGGATGTACTTTAAACATATTGTGTGGATCTACTTTATAAACTTTGCCTGCATGTAAATTGTTTTAGTTAATTTTTTAAAATGGAAATGAGCTATAAAGTGTACTGGGTGACCATGGGCTACTCACCATCTCTCAGCCTAATCTGCCCCTTGGGATGAAAACAACAGAGAGGAACCATGAACACCCCAAGGAAGAAGGGCACACTTAAAATGTAGAAGAAGTAATAATGTACAAGCATAGTGTGAAATCAGATGCTTATCAGGACCTGGTATGAAGAAATATTTATATAAGCATGACTATCAAAGATGTTTATTATTTACACAACCTGTAAAGATACTTATAATGCAATCCTATGTTTGTTTACTCAGAAGCAAGTCCCAATGTATTCAGTGGGACTTGCTCAAACAGGGAAGCGTGCAGAGAACTGCAACCTCAAGTGATAAGGAACTTCGTTCACCCAACCCAAAATTCAGAATCATGCCACTTTAAGCTGTTTTGCAACTGTTTATACTTGTTTTTATGGTTATTGGATCTTAAAGAGATTTATTTCATATTGTGAGCTGCCTTGGTTTCCAGTCTGCAACCTCACAGGATTGTTGGAAGGACTCCATCTACACACACACACACACTGGAGATGTAAAAATACATAACCCCATATAATAGTTTATTGTCAAAACCAGTTGGTCATTGCAGAACATTTTTTAAAAAATAAGATCAGTATTAGTTTCCTACATAATAAAAGCAGTGATATCTATGTAAGCCCTGCCTAATTGCTTGAAAAAATAGGATTGGAGGGGGAGAGACAGATTTACAACACAAACACAATTCTTTGCTATGCTCACTCAAAAGTCCCATCAATTTACATCACAATCCTAATCAGGTCTACTCAAAAGTAAGTCCTATTGAATTCAATGGGGTTTACTCTTGGTACAGTAGGGCCCCACTTATACGGCAGGTTAGGGACTAGGCCCCAACTGTAAAACGGAAATCGCCGTAAAGCGGAACCCGTTTACTTTAATGGGTTGCACCGCACAAAAATGATGCGAAAATGCCGTAAAGCTGCAAAATCAGCTTTAAAACGGGGAATTTCCCCTGATTGAAAGCCGCCACATCAACGGAATGCCAGAAAGCAGAACGCCGGAAAGCGGGGCCGTACTGCTAATGTGGGATTAGCATCGCAGCTTTACTCCCAGAAAAGCAAGTACTGTATTAAAGCTTCATACTGGAAAGGTTTTCAAAACAGTGCCCTCTTCAACAGCCCAGGAAAATTTAAACTTGTTTGACTCCTGTACACAAGAGAGAAAAAGGCTGAAAGCTATATACTTACTCAATTGATGAGATTTTCAGAAAAGCAGGAAAAAACAAGTTTTCTGACTTGCAAAGGGCTCTGGTTACTGCCTTGTCAATCACAAACCTGACTTCACTTATTGGCTACAAACCTGAAAGGGCAGGATTAGAGCAGCCAGCTATGAGCTCATTTAACTGAAGTTGTGGGGTGGGCAGCTGATGTTTTGGTGTATATCTCAGGAACCAAAACATCTAGAAACTTTTTTTAAATATGAAAGCTGAGAGTCCAGAGATTAAGGTGACTCACCCAGAGACCTGGAGAGTACCCTAAAAATCTGGGGTCTCCAGGCAAAAACCAGACACCTGGCAGCCCTATTCCTTGTAAATGTCATTGAAAAATATCTGGGGGGGGGGAATAGAAGATTTGTAGTGAGCCATAAGATTCCCAGGTACGGTCGGAGGTAACATGGACTAACCTTTTTGTTGAAGCTAAGCAGGTCTGGGTCTGATAAGTGCTTGGATAGAAGATCATCTAGGAACCGCATGTACACTGCCTTGAGTTACAAGAAAGAGGAAATGTGGGGTATTAATGTAGTAGTAATGTACTAATGAAAAAAGAAAGGGCCTTTTCAGTTCTGCTTCCCCATCTGGAATGCTCTCCCCAGTGAAGTCTGCCTGGCACTTTCCCTGACAACTTTTTGGTGCCAGGTCAAGATTTACCCTTTTTTCCAGACCTTTGATAAACTGAACTGATACTGTTTTACCATTATTGTGCTGCCAAAGCTTTCTGTGGCTGTTATAGGAAGGGGGGAGGTTTAGTTTTGTTATATGTGTTAGATGTATATTAATGAATTGTAGGTGCTGTACAAGTAGTTTAATACGAATGTTTTTATTTATTTTCCCCGTGTTCATGTTTTTAAATGTAAGTTGCTTGGAGAGTTTTTAGGTAACCTAATAAGTATAATAAATAATATTTATAATTTAAAAATAAATAAATATAACAGCTGCAATTCTATTCATGCTTACTTTGGAGTAACCCTATTAAACACAGTGGCACTTTTCTCTGCATAGACATGCATAGGATTGTGTTCTAGTTATGGCCTAGCATGTGGTCACAATTGCACTGCTACTGTCGCATATTGCTCACATGCACAACAACAGCCATTTTTAAGACCCTTTCAAAAGTAACATGTTGTGTAACATGTAAACATTGAATTTAACTAGATAGCTGATGGCTGTTTGAAGAGATTTGGCAGAGCTGAGCATTGTTTCATGTTACTTTTTCCCACATCGAGATGAATCTTCATTGTACAAAAAGTAACATTAAGTTGGCTAAGCCTTTGCATTTGATTCAAAGTCACATTACTCTGCAGACTAAACAGTGATAAAGCACAAGTAATTGGCCTGTGGTTTGTGGGAGGAAAGAGATATAGGTGATTTATTAATAACATAGAAGATTCAGCTATTTAAAAGTTTGCCTAATGACCCTTTTTTATATCATCTTGCATTAAGTAAAAAAAACTATGAAAGATTATCTTCAATTAACTCAGCCAGAGTTTCATAATGTAAGCCTATGCTCTAATTAAGCTTTATTATTTCATTAACAATTTGATGCTCATTAGGAAAAAGAGGGCTTCAGAACTTTAGCAGGGTTGATGGCAGCCCAAAGCACTAATGTGGAGCCAGGAATTTTGGGTTATGGTTTTTTGTTTCTGATTATCAAGGACTGTGGCAATTTAACTCCTTAGATTTTTTTTCTTTTTAGAAAGTATTGTTTTTCTTCCTTTTGTCCTTAGGTGGAGTTTCCAAAATAAATTGCTAGCAGAAAATTGTAGTTTAATAATATAAATGTGAATATTAATTCTATAAACATTACTACACATAATTAATATCTCATGCATCTCATTAGTGTGCCTCCCTATGAGCTTTATTTAGCAACCTAATAGATGTGCTACCATGGGACATTAATTGGGCATGACATGGTTTCTCTTCTGTGCACAACTCTATTTTGTTGTTTTTTTTGTAACTTGATTACTTTCCATTTGTTTCTGGAAACTGCTTTATATCAAATTATTCTCAATGCATGCTGGAATACAGTTCTCTCATTAAAATACTTCTTAATTTTGCATTTGGGTTAGTACAGATTGTTAATCATGTTATATCATACAAAGCCCCCCAAAACTGTTTCTTGAATCACCGACAACCACAACAGCATTTAGAGTGCAATCTTATGCATACTTACTTGGAAGGAGGTCCTACTGAATTCAGTGGGACTTACTTCTAAGTAGATATGCCTATGTTTGCACTGTTAACCTCTTTAAATAATAACTATATGCATTCTTTCTGCAATACAGCAAGAGATCTTCATTTTTTTAAAAAATCCATGAAATCTATGGGTTGTAATGCCACTGAGCAAGCAGAAGAGACCTCCCATTCTTCTCTTTCCTCCTGCAGCCCCTTCCCCCCCACACACACACACATCCACACCCTCAAAATCTACTTCAGAGGGTTGGGGGACCATTCAGAGCAGATTTGGGGGGGCACATGGAGAACTGCAGAGAGGAGGCTAGAAAGGAAAAATCCTATTGCATAAGCAGAGGTTTGTTCTGCTTGTGCAACAGCAGTGTTGATGCAACCCCATATTGTTTATTTCTCAGTCCAATTTCCTGAGATGTGAATTCCATTGAATCAACAAAACTTCTGAGCTGGAGTGCATAGGATTGCATCCTAAGATATTTTAAATGTATTCCAGACTCTGAACATTTACAATTTACACTGGCATAGCATCGCCATTTTATAGATAATGGGCTGCTGCTCAGTTGCAGAGACAAGGTAGTATGATAAGGACCAGGATTTTAAGCTCAGAGAAGTCTACTAGATACTCAGCAGGTATGCACCCATACATATCCAGCAGCAGAGGAATTGTTTGCCCTTTACCATCAGTTCCTGCTTCAGGCATTTGATGGAAACAGTAGATAAAGCAATCAAATGCTTATTCAGCCATATTGAAGACCTGGACTTAAAGGCTAATACCACCTATCAAGTTAGATTCTCCTTAAGCAAAGGATGTTAATGGGATTTTAACATTGAGTGTAGTCTGCAATGCACAAAGTATGTAATGTATACATCAGGAACTTGTCAAGGAATGGTTTGTGTTACTTCTGTTATCTTAAATCTGTAGCTGCTTTGCATCAATTGTTATATAAGCAAAAATATCAGCTATGAAATTTCCTCCTTGAGGAATTGCACTTCCCAGTGCTAATCCTATCTTGCAACACAGCTAACATTTTTGAAAAATGGCATTTAAAAGTGTGGCTTCTTGTTTCTAGATTTTTTTTTCTTTGAAAGCAGAAACAGGTTTTGTGGGTTTGTTTGTTTTATGCAACATAAAGTTTGCAGAATAGTGTGTTGATTACAATGATTTTCCTCTTTCCATAACGCTCAACTCATTCACATGGTTCACATTTCTGAACCAAGCTACTGTAAGTGTGAAGTCATGGAATGTTTTTGAACTGTCTTGCCTACATAACCCAATGCACTGAAGGCGGGAATTAGTCACACAGTTTAGATCCTTTGTGCTACTAGGTGTTTTTCTAGCAGATAACTTCCTACTCATCTTCCAGCTGACTGACTGATGAGTTTTTGAAATGTAAGAAGTACACTGGGTGTGAAGGATATTAAGGCTTCCATTGTTTGTCAGTTATACTGAAGTTCAAGCTTTTTTGCTCAAATTGTACAGCTCAGTTTTCACTACTGCTTTGGAATGAGAGTATGTCATTTCCCCCCACACACACACACACTTACTTTTTAGACACTGCAAATGTGAAATAATTCACTAATAGGCAAAAAACCTTGCAGTTTAAGAACATACCTATAGCCCACAGATATTTCTATCCAACTTTAAAAAGCAGGGGAATCGGGCAGCTCTAGTGAATGCACCAGGGGAGCAGGAGACCTGACCTCCTCACTGAGATATTGTACTGCCCTACAAATTTGTCAAAATGCAAACACAATCTGGGTTGGTCTTTCACAGTCCAATCCACTTCCTGTGTAGCTTAGAAGAATTTGGTAACGTGCCTCTGAGCATATGGTGGCAACCAGACCTCAGCACAGTACTCCAGATGTGGCCCAACCAACGCAGCAGAATAGCTGTATATTATTTTGTATAAAAGATGAAAGTTATCCCACACTTTGCTGGAAATCTATTTCATGAAAAATATTTAATTGTTAAAATAACAAGTTGAGTAACTAGATGGGCTGCAGCTTGAAGTAAGGTATGGAAAGCATTGTCTGTCCAGGGACCTAACAGTTTAGGTGATGTGGATCAGTTTGTGCTGACCTTGACTTTCTTCTTCTATTAGAATTCTCAAAGATCATTAGCTGCCTCTGGGATATATTTGATTAATGAGTTTTGTTAAACAAAAGAGATGAGGTCAAGCATGAGTGGAAATTATGAGCAATGTGTATGTTCCAGGGGAATTTTCTACTTTCTGACTTACAAGTGTGTGCAAGTTTGTTCTCTTGATTACAAATGGCAGAACAATGTTCTGCTTCAGTGGCAATCAGTTACACCATGTAGTTTGCCTATAAGGCAAGTTTCAAGCTACACTACATTACATACTTAGGAAATACTAGGTATGTTATATAATATTACCTATATGGTAAAAGCATATGCTTGTATTCCACCAAACCTTACTCAAAGTAGACCAACTGAAATTAATGAAACTACATTAGTCATGTTTGTTAGCTTCAGTGGATCTACTCGAGTAGGACCAGTACCAAATACCACCTACAGGATAAATCTTGAAACAGTGACTAGTCCAAGTTTTAGCTTCATGGTATAGTAAATAAATAAATATACTTATTTTCACCTCCCTTCTTCAAACATAGTTTTCTAATGGTAGGAAGAGGCTACTTCTTATTTTTCACCCACCTCTCTCGGGAATGTCAGGAGTAGTGGTGAGGGAATATAGAATAGTAGAGTTGGAAGGAGCCTACAAGGCCATTGAGTCCAACCTCCTGCTCAATGAAGGTTTCCAACTTAAAGCATACCTGACAGGTGGCTGCCCAGCTGCCTCTTGAATGCGTCCAGTGTTGGAGAGCCCACCAACTCCCTAGGTAATTAGTTCTATCGTCATACTGGTGTAACAGTTAGGAAGTTTTTCCTGATGTTCAGTTGAAATCTGGCTTCCTGTAACTTGAGCGCATTATTCCATGCCCATTATTCCTGCACTTTGGGATGATCAAGAGGAAATCCTGGCTCTCTTCTGTGTGGCACCTTTTCATGTGTTTGTAGAGTACTATCACATCTCCTCTCAGTTGTCTCTTCTCAAAGCCAAACAATGTGGAGTCCCACAGGGGTCAGTTCTGTCTCCCATGCTTTTCAACATCTACATGAAGCCGTTGGGTGCGGTCATCAGGAGTTTTGGAGTGCGTTGTCATCAGTACGCTGATGACATGCAACTCTACTTCTCCTTTTCATCTTCTTAAGGTGAGGCTGTCAATGTGCTGAACCGTTGCCTAGCCGCGATAATGGACCAAGAACATAATAAGAGCCTGCTGGATCAGGCCAGTGGCCCATCTAGTCCAGCATCCTGTTCTCACAGTGGCCAACCAGGTGCCTGGGAGAAGCCCGCAAGCAGGACCCGAGTGCAAGAACACTCTCCCCTCCTGAGGCTTCCGGCAACTGGTTTTCAGAAGCATGCTGCCTCTGACTAGGGTGGCACAGCACAGCCATCATGGCTAGTAGCCATTGATAGCCCTGTCCTCCATGAATTTGTCTAATCTTCTTTTAAAGCCATCCAAGCTGGTGGCCATTACTGCATCTTGTGGGAGCAAATTCCATAGTTTAACTATGCGCTGAGTAAAGAAGTACTTCTTTTTGTCTGTCCTGAATCTTCCAACATTCAGCTTCTTTGAATGTCCACGAGTTCTAGTATTATGAGAGAGGGAGAAGAACTTTTCTCTATCCACTTTCTCAATGCCATGCATAATTTTATACACTTCTATCATGTCTCCTCTGACCCGCCTTTTCTCTAAACTAAAAAGCCCCAAATGCTGCAACCTTTCCTCGTAAGGGAGTCGCTCCATCCCCTTGATCATTCTGGTTGCCCTCTTCTGAACCTTTTCCAACTCTATAATATCCTTTCTGAGATGAGGCGACCAGAACTGTACACAGTATTCCAAATGCGGCCGCACCATAGATTTATACAACGGCATTATGATATCGGCTGTTTTATTTTCAATACCTTTCCTAATTATTGCTAGCATGGAATTTGCCTTTTTCACAGCTGCCGCACACTGGGTCGACATTTTCATCGTGCTGTCCACTACAACCCCGAAGTCTCTCTCCTGGTCGGTCACCGCCAGTTCAGACCCCATGAGCGTATATGTGAAATTAAGATTTTTTGCTCCAATATGCATAATTTTACACTTGTTTATATTGAATTGCATTTGCCATTTTTCCGCCCATTCACTCAGTTTGGAGAGATCTTTTTGGAGCTCTTCGCAATCCCTTTTTGTTTTAACAACCCTGAACAATTTAGTGTCGTCAGCAAACTTGGCCACTTCACTGCTCACTCCTAATTCTAGGTCATTAATGAACAAGTTGAAAAGTACAGGTCCCAATACCAATCCTTGAGCGACTCCACTTTCTACAGCCCTCCATTGGGAGAACTGTCCGTTTATTCCTACTCTCTGCTTTCTGCTTCTTAACCAATTCCTTATCCACAAGAGGACCTCTCCTCTTATTCCATGACTGCTAAGCTTCCTCAGAAGCCTTTGGTGAGGTACCTTGTCAAACGCTTTTTGAAAGTCTAAGTACACTATGTCCACTGGATCACCTCTATCTATATGCTTGTTGACACTCTCAAAGAATTCTAATAGGTTACTGAGACAGGACTTTCCCTTGCAGAAGCCATGCTGGCTCTGCTTCAGCAAGGCTTGTTCTTCTATGTGCTTAGTTAATCTAGCTTTAATAATACTTTCTACCAGTTTTCCAGGGACAGAAGTTAAGCTAACTGGCCTGTAATTTCCGGGATCCCCTCTGGATCCCTTTTTGAAGATTGGCGTTACATTTGCCACTTTCCAGTCCTCAGGCACGGAGGAGGACCCAAGGGACAAGTTACATATTTTAGTTAGCAGATCAGCAATTTCACCTTTGAGTTCTTTGAGAACTCTCGGGTGCATGCCATCCGGGCCCGGTGATTTGTCAGTTTTTATATTGTCCATTAAGCTTAGAACTTCCTCTCTCGTTACCACTATTTGTCTTAGTTCCTCAGAATCCCTTCCTGCAAATGTTAGTTCAGGTTCAGGGATCTGCCCTATATCTTCCACTGTGAAGACAGATGCAAAGAATTCATTTAGCTTCTCTGCAATCTCCTTATCGATCTTTAGTACACCTTTGACTCCCTTATCATCCAAGGGTCCAATCGTCTCCCTAGATGGTCTCCTGCTTTGAATGTATTTATAGAATTTTTTGTTGTTGGTTTTTATGTTCTTAGCAATGTGCTCCTCAAATTCTTTTTTAGCATCCCTTATTGTCTTCTTGCATTTCTTTTGCCAGAGTTTGTGTTCTTTTTTATTTTCTTCATTCGGACAAGACTTCCATTTTCTGAAGGAAGACTTTTTGCCTCTAAGAGCTTCCTTGACTTTGCTCGTTAACCATGCTGGCATCTTCTTGGCCCTGGCGGTACCTTTTCTGATCTGCGGTATGTACTCCAGTTGAGCTTCTAATATAGTGTTTTTAAACAACTTCCAAGCATTTTCGAGTGATGTGACCCTCTGGACTTTGTTTTTCAGCTTTCTTTTTACCAATCCCCTCATTTTTGTGAAGTTTCCTCTTTTGAAGTCAAATGTGACCGTGTTGGATTTTCTTGGCAATTGGCCAGTTACATGTATGTTTAATTTAATAGCACTGTGGTCACTGCTCCCAATCGGTTCAACAACACTTACATCTCGCACCAGGTCCTGGTCCCCACTGAGGATTAAGTCCAGGGTTGCCGTCCCTCTGGTCGGTTCCATGACCAACTGGTCTAGGGATTAGTCATTTAGAATATCTAGAAACTTTGCTTCTTTGTCATGACTGGAACACATATGCAGCCAGTCTATGTCCGGGTAGTTGAAGTCACCCATTACTACCACATTTCCTAGTTTGGATGCTTCCTCAATTTCATATCTCATCTCAAGGTCTCCCTGAGCATTTTGATCAGGGGGACGATAGATCGTTCCCAGTATTAAGTCCCTCCTGGGGCACGGTATCACCACCCACAATGATTCTGTGGAGGAGTCTGCCTCTTTTGGGGTTTCGAGCTTGCTGGATTCAATGCCTTCTTTCACGTATAGAGCGACTCCGCCACCAATACGTCCTTCCCTGTCCTTCCGATATAGTTTATATCCAGGGATAACCGTATCCCACTGGTTTTCTCCATTCCACCAGGTCTCGGTTATGCTCACTATATCAATGCTCTTCTCTAAGACCAAGCACTCCAGTTCTCCCATCTTGGTTCGGAGGCTCCTAGCATTAGCGTACAGGCACTTGTAAGCAGTGTCTCTCTTCAAGTGTCTTTGGCACTTGTGGTTAGGCCTGTGGTAATTTTGCTCTTCTGAATTTATATCCTGTGCCCCTGCTCTCACAATGCCTACTTCTAGGCCTACCCCTTTTAAAAGTTCATCATTCCTTTGGTTTTTATCCCAGGGGGGAGGTTTATTCCAAACCGGACCTTTCTCAGCTCCTGTCGGGTTTCCCCCCTCAGTCAGTTTAAAAGCTGCTCTGCTACCTTTTTAATTTTAAGTGCCAGCAGTCTGGTTCCATTCTGGTTCAAGTGGAGCCCGTCCCTTTTGTACAGGCCCGGCTTGTCCCAAAATGTTCCCCAGTGCCTAACAAATCCGAACCCTTCCACCCGACACCATTGTCTCATCCACGCATTGAGACTGCAAAGCTGGGCCTGTCTGGCTGGTCCTGCGCGTGGAACTGGTAGCATTTCAGAGAAAGCCACCTTGGAGGTCCTGGCTTTCAGCATCCTACCTAGCAACCTAAATTTTGCTTCCAAGACCTCACGGCTGCATTTCCCCATGTCGTTGGTGCCAACGTGCACCACAACCACTGACTCCTTCCCAGCACTGTCTACCAAACTATCTAAACGACGGGCGATATCCGCAACCTTCGCACCAGGCAGGCAAAACACCTTGCGGTCTACACGCCCATCACACACCCCACTGTCTATGTTCCTAATGATCGAATCACCCACTACAAGGATCCCTCCACCCCCTGGAGATATATCCTCGGCACGAGAGGATAGCTGCTCATCCCCCAAGGAATGGGTCCCTTCTAAGGGATCGTTTCCCTCTTCCTCAGCTGGATGCTCTCCTTCCCCGAGACCATCGTTCTCCATGATAGCAGGAGAGCTATCATCGTTGGAGTGGGACACAGCTATAACATCCCTGAAGGCCTCCTCCACACACCTCTCTGCCTCTCTCAGCTTTTCCAGGTCCGCCACCTTGGCCTCAAGGAAATGAAGTCGTTCTCGGAGAGCCAGGAGCTCATTGCACCGAGAGCACACCCACGACTTCTGTCCAACAGGCAGATAGTCGTACATGCTGCAGGCGGTGCAAAACACTGGAAAGCCCCCACATATTCTTACCTGCATAGTTTTGTTTAAGGTTTATTATGTCAATGGGTTGGAGACTGCGGTTTAGTTGAGGTCAGGGAACAGATGGGCAGAGTAGGGGGCCCTGGCCTCCTCGGCCTGCTGCCGAACTCGCTCTGCTGCTTAACTCGCCTTAACTCGCCTTGACGCTTCGTCAGCTGGGGCTCCCTCTAGCTCGTGGAGATGATGAGAGCTAACAAACTGAGGCTCAATCCAGACAAGACTGAGATGCTGTTGGTGCGTGGTTTCTCTGATCAGGTGGTGGATATACACCCTGTCCTGGACAGGGTTACAGTCCCCCTAAAGGAGCGGGTTCGTAGTCTGGGAGTCTTTTTAGATCCTTCCCTGTCACTTGAGGCTCAAGTAGCCTCGGTGGCACGGAATGCGTTCTACCAACTTCAGTTGGTAGCCCAATCTACGTCCCTACCTGAACAGGGAGGACCTCACATCAGTGGTACATGCTCTGGTAACCTCGCGATTGGATTACTGCAATGCGCTGTACGTAGGGCTGCCTCTGAAGACAGTCCAGAAGCTACAGCTTGTGCAAAACGCGGCAGCCAGACTGATAACGTGGACCAAGCGGTCCGAACACATAACACCTGTTCTGGCCCGCTTTCACTGCCTTCCAATATGCTTCTGGGCCAGATTCAAAGTGCTGGTTTTAACCTATAAAGCCTTATACGGCGCGGGACCACAATACCTGCTGGAACGCCTCTCCCGATATGAACCTGCCCGTACACTACGTTCTACATCGAAGGCCCTCCTCCGAGTTCCGACTCATAGAGAAGCTCGGAGGGTGATAACTAGAACTAGGGCCTTCTCAGTGGTGGCCCCCGAACTCTGGAACAGTCTCCCTGATGAGGTGCGCTTGGCGCCAACGTTACTGTCTTTCCGGCGCCAAGTCAAAACCTTCCTCTTTTCTAAGGCATTTTAATCTAACTTAATTTAGTTTTAATATGTGTTGTAATTGCTTTTAGTTTTCTTATTCTTTTACATTGTTGTTGTATTTTACTATGGAATTTTTGTATATTTTTGCACTTTGTTGTACACCGCCCAGAGAACTATGCTAGTCGGGCGGTATAAAAATCTAATAAATAAATAAAATAAATAAATAAATAAAACATACCCAGTTCTTTCAGTCTCTCCTCATAGGGCTGTTTCTATCCTGATCATCCTTGTTGCCCTCCTCTGAACCCATTCCAATTTGTCTGCATCCTTAAAGTGCAGTGTCTAGAACTTATTTTTCGGCACTGTGATGTCCCTGTATTTTAATATCTGTAAATATGGTAAGTGTGGGTTTATTAAGTGATATATGGTAAGTGACTGAGTAAGAGGGGGGAGTACATGGGCTAGAATGCTGGAGAATGTTGGATGATGTTTGGCTGAGTGTTTGAATGCCTGAAGGTATAAATGAGAGGATGACAGTTGAGTTGGGGGGGAGTTGTTGGCAATTGGTTGTGGAGTGTGGATTAGAGTTGGTCGTGGGTTGGATTATATTTGGCTGGTATTTAGGCAGAATATATAAGACTGGAAACATAAAGAGTGACACTATATGAAACCATACGCTTGTTGAACATTCCTAAAGTAATCTTGTTATTTCCTGGTGTTATCAAATAAATATTTTATTGGATTACCAAAAGCCTGATCCTTGGCTGGGGATTCACAGACCAGAAGGGAGGGCAGGGTAATTACCAAGGCTGGAGGGAAACAGTATCAAATAAATGGTGAAGGGAGATATTGTATCATCATCAAGTATCCAGAGCAACCCAGGATTGTATGCTTTATAGACAAAGATACAAGGGGGGTTGTGGACGGCAAGGGCACTCAGACACATAGTAACAAGAAGCCAGAAGGAGACTAAAGGCGAAGTCTCAGGCAGTATTGTTTACAGGAAGTGGCTGGTAGTGCTGCCTAGCAGTGGGGTCTTGCGAGATCTGTGCTAGGGCGAGCTAGAGAAAAATAAAACTAAGTTTCTCCCTGGTGGTAGCCACGGGTGGGATTGTCACAGGCACTGTTACCACTTCACCTCTCCTGAGTAATCTCTCTCACACACGGAGGTCAGAGTTGGTATTCTGCTGTTGATATTCTGCAGAGCTTTGGAGTGGGCAGAAGTAGCATGAGAGACTGCTGCTGGTGCTTCTGCTTGCTCTACCACTCACTGCAACTGGGGATGGGGGAGAATCCAGTTCACATTTAAAGGTGAACCTCCCTAATTCATACTTTCCAAAACAATATGAGAATCAAAACACAGCTGTCCTTTGAAATGCCCACTTTTCTGCAGTTCTCCAGCCAAGTCATGTATACAAAAGTGCATATATTGTGGTAAAGTGCACATAAAAATTCATTTATTAGTTAAAATAACATACAAAGTACATTACATTAGGGAAAATTGCTTTGGAAAAATGTGTATATTAGAGAAAATTGCATACAGACGTGTATATTAGGGGGAAATTGCACTAAAATGCTAATTAATTTTCATGGTGACTTTTTAAAAAAAATCACAAACTGATATGGAAATGTGGAGAACTGAATTTACGATGGGAGAATGAGAAATTGAGAGAAACTAGTTGACAGATTTGCTCATCTCTAAGTGTAGCATAAGAGACACCCATCTCTCAAGTTCTCTGTATGTGCTGGAATACTAAAGAGTGGGGAGGGGGACAGTCTCATGTTGCATTGAACTTTGGAGGAGGCAGAATTCTTTCAATATGACACACATTTTCTGCAAAATAAGACAGAGGCTGCATTCAGACGTGGGGTTTATTGTGTTATTTTTCCTTATTATAATGCTAGCACTTCTGTCCCAATTTCTAATGTTACTTTCACATTGCAGTACCTGTCACATTATGAAACTCTGGTTTTTTCATCAATATACAGCCATGTCATGTTAAATTTCATTCACACCAGTGGCCATGATGTGCCACTACAACAGCAGATGTCATCGGATGTGTCACTCCCTCCATCCTTTATGTGCATGCATGCTTCTATATTGCAGAACACTGCCCCAAGTTTTGTTACATGAGTGGTGGTGTTATGATCCCAAGAAAACCACAGGGAAAATAAAACACCAAGCTCCCATAATTTTCCAAGTTAACAGGGTTGCAAATGGATTTTTTGCTGTAAGCAATTAACACGGAAATGAGCACTAACCTTCCACTTAATTCCACTAAATTTCCAGAATTGGCTTTTATATTGTGTGCAAGATCACACAACACATGGAAATTAACAGATAAGGAAACATGAGAAAATGGAATAAAGTGCTGTCTGAATGCAGCCATAGTCTCATCTCATGAGCCATAGTCTCATAGTCTCATCAAAGGAAATACTGCATGCCCTTTAGTAAGATTTGATCAACTCTTGGGTCTGTCCATCCTTTTTATCAAATGTATATGGGGAATCTATAGCCCTCAAGATATTGTTATTGACCACCTCCCATCATCCTTGATCATTAGCCATTCTGCTGGGGCTGATGGGAGATGGAGTTCAATGTTGGTATGCTTACAGTTTCCCTATCTCTGGTATAATATATGTGTAGAACATAACTTCTAATATAGAATCAATTTTAGCATAATTCATTTTTTTTAATGGGAAACAGATCTCTAGTCTGTAGAGATAATCTTGAAATCCTGTGAAGCTGCATTATAGCGGTTCATCCTTGTAAATATCAGTAGCTAGAAGAGTACCAACTAGGTCTTTTAGAGAACAAATAATGGGACTTCATACTCTTCATAGCTCTTTGTTTCTCTCACCAACTGTTTTATCTTATATAACTTGAAATGTATCACTGGAGTTATTTTGGTGCAGAATAAAAGTGTCCCTATTCTATGCACACATTTCTATAGTAATCCAGTTACATTTGCCATTAATTCATTCAATATTACCCATTTTTTATTTAGTTAAAAGACACGGGATGTTTTTGCCAATGTATGTGGCACCCATGTTTTTACTGCATAATGGACTTTGTAGTGTTAAGGCTGAATAAATGGTCACTCACAGTTGTACAGAGGCCCTTTAAGCATTTTATCAGTTAAAAATCACAGGAATATACAGATGGTAAGCTAAGGTTCAAGGTTTGCTCCTCTGATATTTCTGTTGTATCTTTTCCTTGTACTTACTGAAGTGAAATCTGCGATCTGTAATTTTTATCCACTTTTTTATCCACTTAACCTGTAATTGAATGTCAGCTCACAGCCTGAGGGTTAATATCATTGTTATTCTGTGGTGCTAATTATAACATTTATCCTTCCCCTAAGCCCAGCATTTATCTTCTGTTCTGAACAGGCCTGAGGTTTGCTTCTTGTATATAATTAATCATAATTAACAAAGGGCACCTAAATGTAAACTAGAATTTTTAAAAGATAGACAGATAGATAGATAATATTACTCAGAGAGTTTGAAAACAAAAGTAGAGACATGTTCTCCAGTATGGAGGAACATTTTCATACAAACCACGGCTTGTGAAAGGGAGTTTTATTGCACTGCTCAAAAAGCTGACGCAGATTGTGTTCTCCGCTGTGTATGCTCCGTGTCCAACAGAGAAGGTGGTTAAGAAAAATCATCCTGTTATTCACAGTACCTTGCATAGACCTAAATCATAATATCATAATCTGTCCTTTTTCTTTTCTTAAATCGGGCAAGTGCTTAAAGTAATTTCATCTTTAATAACTTTGTGAGTCAAAAGATGGCATGGACTTGGCATGGACTTGGCCTGACATGGTGAGTCCTGGAATGATTTTGTGGTGCAATGAAGAAGAGACACCCAGGTCTCTGGCATGGCTAACCATGCAATATTTTTGTAAGTCATCACACATGGGGGTGGGGAGTGGTGGTAGGATGGCAGGCAACTGAGGCGAAAGAGTGAGAGAAGCAAGGATGGCAGGTGGGCAAGTGAGTGAGCATGCAGGTGAGCGAGTGCCAAGCAGGCGGTGAGTGGCCATCAGGCGAGTGAGTGAGAAGCTGGGCACGTGTCGGGGCAGGAGGGCAAGCAAGTGAGCAGGCAGGCAAACATCGGGGGCAAGCAGGCGAGTGTTGGGTCGAGTGACCATCAGCAGTAGGTGCAAGCCAACATCAGGGCAGGCAAGCAGGTGGCAGTGTCAGCACAGGAGGCAGGTAAGCAGTTGAGAAGGTAGCATTGGGCAGCAACCTGGTCAGGCAGGAGGCTGGTAAGCTGCCTAAACAGGGCAGCAGCAAGTGCTTGGGGGCCATCTGGGGAGTTGCCTGGGGTGAGGGCATTTTGGGAGTTGCCTGGGGGTAGGGGACGATTTGGGAGTTGCCCAGGTGGGGGCATTTGTGGAGTTGCTGGGGGGTGAGGGACATTTTAAGGGTTGTCTGGGGGTAGGTGGGACATTTTGAGAGTTGCCTCTGTGTATGTGTGTGTATGTTTGGGAGTCCCTCGTTCTGCATATATGTGTATGTCTTGGGGAGTCCCTGTGGGTATGGGTGCATAAAGTGCACAGGGGCAAAACCTGGAATACACCTTCCTTGTCCTCCTGGATCTCTCAGCGGCTTTTGATACCGTTGACCACGGTATCTTGTTAAACCGCCTAGAGGGATTAGGGATGGGGGGCACTGTTTTACGGTGGTTCCATTCCTATCTCTCAGGCAGGTACCAACGGGTAGCATTGGGGGATGAGGTTTCAGACCCTTGGCCTCTCACTTGTGGAGTGCCACAGGGTTCTATCCTCTCCCCCATGCTATTTAACATCTATGTGAAGCCACTGGGAGCCATCATCAGGAGTTTTGGGCTGCAGTGTCACCAATATGCGGATGACACTCAGCTCTATCTCTCATTTAAGTCCTCACCTGAGTTGGCTGTGGAGACCATGTCCAAGTGCCTGGAGTCCGTTAGTGGATGGATGGGCGAGAACAGGCTGAAGCTAAATCCCGATAAGACCGAGGTGTTACTCGTGGGTGATAAGAGAAGGTTGGGAGACATCGACTTGGTGTTTAACGGGATGAGATTACCCCTGAAGGATCAGGTCTGCAGCCTCGGGGTCATTCTTGACTCCCAGCTGTCCATGGAAGCTCAAGTTTCGGCAGTGAGCCGGGCAGCTTGGTATCAATTACATCTGATACAGAGGCTGCGACCCTACCTTCCTGTACAGCTACTCCCACGAGTGATACATGCCCTGGTCTCCTCTCGCTTAGACTATTGTAATGCGCTCTATGTGGGGTTACCCTTGAAGACGGTCCGGAAACTTCAGCTGGTGCAGAATGTGGCGGCACGCTTGATTACGCATAGCCATCGCCGGGAACATATCACCCCGGTGTTGATAGATCTTCACTGGCTACCAGTGGTTTACCGGGCCCAATTCAAGGTGTTGGTATTGACCTTTAAAACCCTATACGGTTTCGGCCCGGTTTATCTAAAGGACCGCCTCCAGTATCACCAATTAAGCCGCCTCACAAGATCAGCCACGCAGGATCTCCTCTCGGTCCCACCGGCCAAAACAGCTCGGCTGGTGCGGACCAGAGAGAAGGCGTTCTCGGTAGTGGCTCCCACCCTCTGGAATTCTCTCCCCTATGATCTTCGACATGCCTATTCCCTGATGAGTTTTCGCCGAGCTTTAAACACCTGGCTATTCATGCAGGCCTACAGGAACTTCGAGCTAGATTAGTTTGTAATGTATTAACTGATGTTTTTGATGTTAGTTTTAATTGATGAATGTGGTTGTATTTTATTGTATTGTGTATTGTATTGTGTATTGTATTTTGTTGCTGCTGTAAGTCGCCTAGAGTGTCCGTTAATTTGGACAGATAGGCGACTAACAAATAAAATTTTATTATTTATTATTATTATTAGATATGCTTATTTTTAAAAGAAACATTGGCTCCAACAGCCCTGCAGATTTGTGGCTATGAAGCTTTCTACTGCTCAAAATAGCTATGTCACATAACTTGAAGAGAGGCAAAAAGTGACTCAACTTCTTAGAAGGTTCTTTACCATTAAAGTTCTGCAATCTAAGTTCAAACCCAAGTCCATGGTAAAAAGAGGCTCCACTGAAATTGCTCTCAGGCACTTGTTTTGCTTTTACTTCTTTTCTGAAGGAGCTAATTATTTTTTCAATCTGAAATTATTGGTGTTTATTTTTTATTTCTTAACGAAGAATAATATTGTCGTGGTAACCTCTTATTCAGGAACTTGTACCCTAAATTGTGTTACTGTTCCTAAGAACAATGGTTCCCTTTGTCAGTAAGTAAGGCCTTATAAAAGAGCCTCCGATACCTTCCTTGGTATTATAGGAGAGACAACTTATTTTGAAGAAGAGCCAGCAAGTACAACCACGAATAATACAACTCTATTTTATTTATCTATCCCTAATACAGAAAATACTTTCCCTAAGAATGATTAAAAGAGCATTGATCAGGTCTTACAATATAAAAGTATACTTTACCAACCTGGGTCTCCATCTCGCAACCAAGTTAGAGAGAGAGCAGAGCACCCTTACAATCTAAAAAGCTCCTTATATACTCTTCTCCCCTGTCTAAAAGCCACCTCAACATAACTTGTCACTACATAGTGCTAATAATATTCCTATAAAAAGTGGTTAAGACATTGGTTTCTTTACCTAATAAGCCATCAAACCACTAAGATGAAAAAGGTTCTATTTCTTAGAGTGCGGTCAAGCAGTTTGCTGTCATTCAAAGTTCATCTTGCGGTTCCTGCATAAAGCTAGCATAATACTAAAAACCAGCTGTTTCCTACTTTTCTAAAAAGTTGCTACCTCAAGCTGGACCACATTATTTCCTGTTAGATCTGGAGTTTCTGAAGCTGTTTTTTATATTTCTTAACACATCAACCCTTCAGGAGGGAGAGGAGATGAGTCTGGTTCAGTTAAAGGTCACGCCCGAGGTCTGATATGCTCCTGCTACATATCTTTGAGATATTCCAAATCTAGGATTTGTATTGGGGAGAATCACAATAGTTCCTGGGGGTGGTGTTGTCTGATTAATCCATGCCTGCATCTCTGATCTTTTTACTGGCTTATTTGTTAAAGCAGGACAAGTTTCAGACATATTTCTACCACTCTCACTTGACGCTATCATATACAATAATTCATACTCTTGGATAGGGATGGGTGAGAAATTAGATGCAGTTCACATTTCAAGCTGAACTGATCAAATCCGCACTTTCTGAAACAATATGATAACCAAATACAGGCATCCTTTGAAATTTGCACTTATTCAAAATTTGCAATGCAGTTCACCAACCAAACAATGTTTACAAAGATGCATACGTTAGGGGGAAGTATGCATACAAATGAATGAATAAGTGAAAATGACATAAAATGTATTATATGATGAGAAACTGCTTGCAAAAATGTGTACATTAGACAAAGCTGCCTACAAAAATGTGTTTCTAGAAGAAATATGCACTAAAATGCTGGAAATTTTTCATGACAATTTTTTTTAAAAAAAATGCAAATTGCTGTAGAAATGCGGAGAACTGAATTTCAGACTGGAAAAATAAGAAACTGAGAGAACTTAAGTTGACAGATCTATCCATCCCTACTCCAGAGACAAGCAACTTAGAGATACTGATTTGTGGAAGCTTTGGGTTAGGGATGTTGCTGAAGTTTATCATTACCTAGCTCATAATGGAAACTTGACTCATTGTTGATTCTTTGCTGCCTAAATTTTCCTCCCCCTCCACCATCCCATTTTTTCTCAATCTTTCCAGCCCTACTCTTGGATGTATTAAATTATGAAAAAGAAGTGTATTAAAGATTACAAGATTTCTTTCTTCTTTGTTTCTTTCTTTCTCATAATAACCATAGCAATGTATTATCAGCACAGGACAAAGGGGCATCCTTTTTTGAAGCAAAGAGATTTTGCTTTTGGCAAGCATTCCTAGTTTATAGTACCGAATAACAACAACAACAACAACAATAATGTACATCCCGCCCTTCTTCCCAGTAGGAGCCTGGGGTGGCAGTGGTTGTTCCTTTGGTTTTGTTTTATTAAAGAGCCAGTGCAAGGGAGTTGCAGACTGGGACTATGGCATGAGGGAGGGTGTAAGAGTTAAGTCACTGATTGTCCCTGAGCTGGAAGGGACAACTAGGAACTCCCCAGTTCTGTAGGAGTCAGGGTTTAGCAAACACATCCACTGGGTAGATACACAATCAACGCTGAAAGGTAAATGCTGATTGGGAAGTTTATTTCATAGCCAGAAAACTAATAAACACATACCTTCCACACCCTTTCATAGCAAGAACTAACACAAGATTTAGGCAGAGCAAAAGCCATTTAAGAAGACATTTTCAACAGGTGGAAGACTATGCCCAAGGCTTGGATGGCAAAGGAATGTTTTTGCCAGTGTGCTTGCACCTTTTATAATGCACCTCATAATCACTATAAATATTGTTGTTGTTGCTGCTGCTGTTGTTGCTGTTGTTATTATTATTTTAATGCAAACATGCCAGTTTGATTGGTTAAATAACATCTCCTCCTTTATTAATTTCAACCCATTCCTGACAGTAATGTGACCTTTATATCTTAACAAAGGACCGAAGTTCTTATGGTTAAAGTTGACCAAAGTTTCTGTGTTCTGACCACAGCTGCAATCTTTTGTCATATCTTCCAGTAATTGTTTACTGCTTCTGCCTTTTACAGTAATATGCCAACTCAGGCCTAACTCACATCATGAAGCCTTTACCTGTGTCTATATATGCTAAGTGTATCAGCTGATGTATGCTGCATATTCCCTCAAAATGCATCCCTTAAATTTCTAACTGGGGAAACATTCACCTTGTGCCCTTGTTGTCATCCCAATTATGATCACACATAAGCCTTCTTAATGTGTTACCTTCATGTAGATGGTCAGAATGGTAATCAGAGATTCAGGGCCACACATTTAGCCGTGGCCCCGAAAACTGCATTTCTTTTCCTGCCCCCATTTTTATCATAATCATGTTCAGGATTATTTATTTAGATTTAGTGCCCGCCCTTCACCCAAACGTCCCAGGGTGGGACACAACAGTTTTGCCTGCAGGAGGAAGCCTTCTCTATGTGTGTTGACTCCCTGTGCAATTTTGCAACTGTAATTAGCAAAGGTTCTAAATCACTCAGGAAGCCTCTCTGTATAAATGACTGCAGCAAAGGTGGGGACCAGAGGAGTGCGACTTTGGAGTGGTGCAAAATGCATAGCCCCGAGCCAAACTCCCATTCAACATGCTGATCCTATACATAAAAGTCACTTGTCAGGGGGGCTGCACACTCCTCCCATCTGCAACAGGAGGAAAGTTCTCAATAATGCCCACTAATTATTTCACCACCAGACCTGAAGGTGTTCTTCTGACATAAACACATGTGGTCAGAAACATGCTTAGAGGTTGAAGAGGCACTGCCTCTGCTAAAGAGCATCTCTTGATTAGGAGGGAGGGGAACCAAATGCCTGCAGGCTCTTTAGAAGGGTTTCTTCTGAGAAAATAATGGTTTGATAAATATATTTTCATCAGATCACCTTGCCGATTTTTATTTACTCTTCCTAGTGATTCTTCATGGATGTTGTTTCTGTTGGCCTGAGCTTCTTTTTTAATTCATTGTGATGGTCAGAGTGTTGGGATGTTAGAATCAATGTTTTGTATGTGTGTTTGTGTGCATGTCTGTAGATTATGTTTAAACATCTCCATTAGAATAGACTTAGAGTGCACGGATAGGCTTGCCCCAAGCAATTCTTGCCCCAGGCCTTTCCACCTCCTATGGAAGAGGAAAGAAAAAGTTTTAAAATTTTAATGTTTTATGTTTCTCATTATTGTAGTAATGCCAAAGCATGTTGTAGGCCAACTCCCCACAGGCCAACTTCCCTTGGCACAATGTTTCTATTGGTGACTGGTTTCCATTGGAACTAATAGGGGAGTGCAGGGAGCCCAAACAGTAGGTGGAGACAGAGCCATCAACAGGCAGAGCCAACTAATTCTAGCTTTGCTCCCATCCTCCTCCCAGCTGAGGTTTACAGCGCCAACACTGAGACTAAGGAGAAGGAAGCTGACAGGCTGTGCTGCCCCTGGGCTGGTTGTAAGTAAGAAGGCAGGCAGGTGGGGACTGGCTGGGTCAGATGAGGTTGGTGGGGCAGTGCCCACTTCCCTAATGGACTAGCCTCCACTGAGTGCTTCTTCCCTCTCATGCAATGGGTCCCAAATTCCTAGGGCCCCCTTTATAGAACAGTTCTGTCCCATCAACATGGGATGCAGCTTTCTCTAATGAGAAAATAGGGTACAGTTGAAGGAAGCTGCTTGCAAGGCTCTTTGTATAACAGCAGGGAGCTTGGAGGTAGCCTTGCCCTCTTTCCTTATTTATTTTATTTATTTATTTATTATTTTTTATTTGATTTCTATCCTGCCCTTCCTCCCAGCAGGAGCCCAGAGCGGCAAAGCAAGCACTAAAAATACTTTAAAACATCATAAAAATAGACCTTAAAATACATTAAAACAAAACAACTTTAAAAACATTTTTTTTAAAGCTTTGAAGACATCTTTTTTTAAAAAGGCTAAAAAATAATTGTTTTTTTAAAAAAGGCCTTCTGATCTGTCTCAGAGCGGCAGAATACGGTATTAATGCCATCCTTGCTGATGGCTACATCCTGCCAACATAGGGCCTGCCTGACTTGTCACCCTTTGTTGCTGCTGTGAATTCAGGCTAATACAGTTTGTAAATATCTCTGTAAATTCCCACTCCAGGATGTCATGTCTTGCTCAATAAATATTTGATTACAAACACTTTTATTCAGAGGTCTGCTAAGGAGATAGGGTTATCACCATGGTCAGCTTTCAAGCAACTGCAACAGTTATATTATTCTGTTGCACATCTTTTCAGCTTGTTCATCTTTTAACAACAGATTCTTTAAAGGCTCCTCCCAAGTATTTGTAGCTGTTCCCTTCCAGCAGCCCAGCACCCGCTTCTCTGTTAATTCACAGCTGTTATAATGATATACCTGTGGGCAGTGGATATTTTAATTTTGATTTCTAAATAAAAATAATAATAAAAGTATGGTGCCTTTAAGTGCAAACATTTCATGTTTGATAAGGTGGTGTTAAACTTCCATGTTTATGTGTCATAATTATCATAATTATTATTACACTATTATTATTGTCCTAAATAAAAATTAATACATTATATTTTATCACTATTTTCTATATTTTCTATATTGTTATTATTATTATTATTTCTAACCTACTTTTCAAACATAAAAAAAGTTTTGTTTTGTTTTTAAAGTGCTAGCCTGGGCTTCTACTGGGAGAAAGGGCAGGATATATATCTAATATATTACACTCCCCCTGAAGGAACAGGTTCGTAGTTTGGGGGTTCTTTTCGATCCTTCTTTGTCACTCGAGGCTCAGGTAGCCTCGGTGGCTCGGAATGCGTTCTACCATCTTCGTTTGGTAGCCCAACTACGCCCCTATCTTGGCGGTGATGACCTCGCCTCAGTTGTTCATGCTCTAGTGACCTCTAGATTGGATTACTGTAATGCACTCTACGTGGGGCTGCCCTTGAAGATGGTTCAGAAGCTGCAGCTAGTGCAAAACGCAGCAGCCAGATTATTGACAAGGACCAGTCGGTCCTCACATATTACACCTGTTCTGGCCCATTTGCACTGGCTGCCAATTTGTTTCCGGGCCAGATTCAAGGTGCTGGTACTGACCTACAAAGCCCTACACGGTGTGGGCCCGCAATACCTGATGGAACGCCTCTCCCGCTATGAACCTACCCGTGCACTTCGTTCGACATCTAAGGCCCTCCTCCGAGTACCGACTCATCGAGAAGCTCGGAGGGTAATGACAAGATCCAGGGCCTTTTCTGTGGTGGCCCCCGAATTGTGGAACAGTCTCCCCGAGGAGGTACGCCTGGCGCCTACGTTGTTATCCTTTCGGCACCAGGCTAAAACCTTCCTATTCTCCCAGGCATTTTAAATGCATTTTAAATACATTTTAAATATATTTAATATATTTTTAAGTATTTTGATGTGTTAATTGCTTTAGTTGTTTTTGATATTGTTTAGCGCACTTGTATTTTATATTGTACTTTTGTATGTTGTACACTGCCCAGGGAGCCATTGGTTATGGGCGGTTTATAAATGAAACTAACTAACTAAATAAATAATAAATAAATAATATTTTTTTAAAAAAAGTTTAGGATCTCCAGTTCATCAACTGTCCTCTTCTGAAAGGGTGGGAAAATCCAACCCTCTAATTCTGTTGCATTCAGAAACCAGGATGCTCTAAATGCCCTAAACATCATAGTAGTTAGATTGGGGTGGGGCTGGTACATCCCACAGCTGGATTCCATCCAGCCCCTTGAGTCTCCTCCTGGCCACCAGCTGTTCAGCAGGAAGGATTGTAGAGGGAAAATAGGTTTGATGTTGTGCAAAGTGTGCAACTGTTGTTCATTTATCTGAAGGTCAAAGAGGGATGGCATGTCTCATCAGAGATACTGAGTGGTATTCAGTGTTAGTCCTATTCAGAGCTGATCCATTGAAATTAATAGACACGACTAACTTAGGTCCTTTAATTTGAATGGGTCTACTCTGAGTAGAACTTAGTTGTAAACAGCCCACAAATATGCAAAAGTACCTCATGCTCTCTAAACAATATATTTCCACTCTCTAATCATATTGGTCACCATCACCTAGAAAACTGCAGTTAGAAAGCAGGAGATGAGTCCAAAACAAATGGTTAATGCCAGTTATTTGCTTTCCACAGCAAATTTTCATCTATAGCGATGCTATTCTGTTTCATGTCAGACTACATTTCTCCAATTTTGGGAGTATACAAATACAGATCAGGGCAGAGTGATACTAACAGGCAGCAGGTGCTAGGGGCAAATAATGGCAGCAAGTTTTGAAAGACAGCTGTGTTGGCAACCCTAAACCTTCTAAGCTAGCCTGGTACCCTCAGGTGCAGTAGAAGTAAGATTCAACTGCCAGTCTGGTTTGCTTCTGTAAGTAGAATTGAGGGAGATACTACCTTATTTTTCCCTCAAACAACAAAATGTCTTTGACTGGTCCTGATAAGGATGCAGGGACCACATTGCACTGGCAATCTATACAGTCTTGCTCAGGATAGACACGTTACTTCGCTGAAGCTAAAACTATCGTGGCATCTGCACCATACATTTAAAGCACTGTTATACCACTTTAAACAGTCATGCCTTATCTCAAAGAATCATGGGAACTGTAGTTTGTTAATGGTGCTGAAAATGGTTAGGAGACCTCTATTCCCCTCACAAAGCCACAATTTCCAGAGTGGTTTAACTATCAGTCCTTCTTCTGAGGGTGAGATTTTGCTTGTAGGAAAAAGAGCTCCAAGCACAGTGAATCCTTAAAACAAATGAGAAGGATTTAAATATCAAGGTATGCAAAGCTCTAACATGCTTTATAAATAGGGTGAAAGGGTAAAAGGAAACCAAAGCTGTCTGGGAGACTCAAATCTGCTTGAATTAAAGGTAGCTGCTTCAGTTGCGAAATATGGAAAACAAGCAAAAAGATTGATGCAGAAAACATTTACTCTGAAGTGTTCCCAGTTAGTCAGTAGAATCCTCCAACTGCATAAGTTGTACCATGATTGCCACATTTGTATCATTTAACATTGTAAAAAAGATGCCACAAAAACATGACTAGGACAAAAAGGCCTAAATGTAGCATTGAGGAGAGATTATGTCGGGAGGAAAAGATGTTTTTCTCCTTTTGTCCTTGAAGGTATTTTTCCCTCTCCTTAAATACAAAAAAGAAAAGACAGCATGTATTGAAGTCAAGGGGTTGTTCAGAGGGAATGGCTTTGAGTGTATCCAGCAGCACAAAGGTTCAGGAAGGTGGTGTGGTATGTGGTTTCCACAGACTGGAGAAATTACAGCCGTTATTTTTTTTTTTTTTAAGCCATCAGCTCAGACCATGATGAAGCTTGTCACACAAAAATACACTCAATTGTAACGGTATGTTCTAAAATAAAAGTGCCACATTATTTAGCCTATTTTGGATTCAGGCCACAAGTCCACTCAAGTGTGGGTTTTCATGAAGATGGGTTGACCTCTAGCATACTATAAATGTGATTCCTATTTTCTCTTGCTGAGACGGGCATAATAGTTATGTTTTCTTAATAGGGCCAGGCTTTAGATAGGTACAATTATAATAAGGATAAACAATGTAACTCTAATGTTTTGTACAGACACAAAGGATGCAATCCTACTTCATTAATGGTGCAGTTCAATTCCATTAAAACCTGGGAGAGCTGACCATGACTGTCATTTCTAAAGCCACGCAAAATGTTAATTAACAAATAACATTTATCTATATAGTCTGGTGGGGACTCCAGATCAGTTTATGATTCAGGCTTATGAAGATAAAAAGTTGCCATATAGTGGTTTATCTAGTGGTTTTGTCTGGCAGTGGCTAGCCCTCCACGGGTCACTGACAGAGGTCATTCTCACCACCTACCAGCTGCTCCTTTTTAACTGGAGATGCCTAGGATTGTACCTGGGACCTTATGCATCCAATGGAGATGGGTGGCTCCAATGTCAGTGAGGCACTGAATCCACTCCAGGTTTTAGTACAAACTTTTGAGGAGTAGTCCAAGGTGCTGAGAGTGCCTTGGATTGCTCCTTGAAAGTTCAGACAAAAACTCAGAGGTGATTAACTGCCGCACTGACATCAGACCCACCTGTCTCCCTTCTACATCCAAAGCAGATGCTTTACCACTGAGCTATGACCCCTCATCATTTATTCAGTTGATACCCGTAAGGCTCTGATTGGTGCCATTTGCAGCTTTCTTCCTGATACAAAGAGCTTCTATAAAGGAACAATTTTCATCAGGTCTGCAGCAGGAGAGAAAAGGGTTTAACCCCCCTTCCCCTTCTGCTGCTATCCCAAAATTTACCAACCTTCCTGGTGTCTATTTGGTTTTTTTAAAAAAAATGTCCATGTGACCGCCCTTTTCCAAGCCCCAAGTGAGTGCAACCAGGTCCGCTCCCCTAGTTACAATTTCCCCTTCACTGGAACTGGTTATCCCACATCACCTGCCTTTTGTAACCTCTGCCAAGTTACTAACAGACTATGAGGTGTCTGTCCCAAATAGGAACAGTGTTATAAATGTTAAGAGTGTGTCGCATTTTGTCCTTATATGCATGACAAGTTCTATATGGGTCCCAGTATTATTTTTAACATCACCCCTCCAGCATTCAAATGATCCAGGCATTAGCGTGAAACAAAAAAGAGAACTTTTATTTGTAAACCAAGAAGTTCTTTAAAGCAAGCATTTTCAGCTGGCACCAACATGACTGTTATGATGTTACAATTATTCACCTTTCTCTGAACTTTGTTTCTCAATGTTTCTATATTAACCTACTCTTACCCAGCACCCAACTCTCTCCCTTTTCAAAACCCCACAACAGAACTCTTCCTGCATCCCTCACAAAACCCATCCAAACCCCCAACTGATCTCCATCATTTTCCTAATTGCAAAAGACCTCCCAATCCATTATACTTCCACAACCTGAATTTGCCAGCATATGACTGAATCCCACCCCAAAATAGCCCCCAGTCATTTGCCAAAAGAAGGAGAGCTGCTCCTGGGACTGTACAGTCTTCCTCTTTCTCTCAGTAAGAATGCCGTCGGCAAGGGGGCAGAGGAATTCCGCCTGGTCTAGCTATCAGTCAGGGAAGAAACGTTCATGTGTTGGGTTTTGTATGTGCTCTCTGCAACAAATTGCTGTCTGCATGCGTTTTAATGTGAAATATTCCCTTCATACTCATTGGCAGTGTGTAGATTTTGTATTACGTATACAAATACAAAGAATCCAGTAAGAAGCAGCTCTCAAAGACCAGCTGGCAGTTGCAATACCTCCTGTTATTGGGAAAAAGGGGAAGGTTGCAAACTCCTACCTGTTGGTTAGTCATTGGGCCAGAGATGTCAACCAGGATATCCTTGCTCTTTGTGGATCAGCTTTAATGACAACAATAGAAACAATAAACTCCAAGACTACAGCCTAGTCCATGCCTCGCAGATGAAGCAGAATCAACCGACTGTCCAGTTTGTCAGGAAATTCCCCTCCCATTCCTTGTTGGAAAAGCATCACCACCATATTTGCATTGTCATTTTTGCAAGGGGTTAGAAAGAGAGAGCTACTCTTTCCTGCTTACCAAAGACCAGGCTACCTGGGCAAGTGAGGCATAGGTATAGAGTGGTTCTGGCAGAAACTAGCCAATACTATAGGAGTGCCAAATGCTACTTCTATTCCAGTAGTATTGCTGGGACCAGATCCGTCAGTGTGCCAGACTTAACTGACAAAGTCTGTAGCCACAATTAACAGGGCTTATTATAAGAAGTAACTTGTATTTAATTCAGTAGGACTTGCTTCCGAGAAATCATATTTAGGATTGACCTATAAAGCAAATATTACTGATGACACCACCCTCCATCCTGAAAAAGCTCTTATCTTTACAGCCCTACGATTAATTCAGACAATGCTCAATCTTTGTAGACATGGGAGGAGAAAGAATTCTGCTCTGATCGTTAGGCAATTATTTCACACCTTGAAGTATGAGATTTGATTACCCTTATTATCCTAGCTTGCACCATTATACAGTGCCATACAATTATCCTCTGTGTGTGTGTGTGTTTTCAAGGGAAAAAATCCAGCTGCAGCAATTGTCTGCCTGATCTCTTGCAGCAATCCCTGAGCTCCTGCAGTGCTAATGCTATGCTTTGTTCTTCCTGTAGTCAACCGTAGGCTTCATAAAGGAATAGCGTATATTGCTGGGGATGTCAGTCTTCAGATATGTGACTCTCTTCATGGATTAATATTGAATCACTTGATTTCCAGGGCTGTGACAAAGAGTCGCACATCATTGTTTCACTTTTATTTAAAAGAAAAGAGGAGACAAGAATATCCATTGAAGTTTGTTCCCTTTTGTGAAAGCAGTTTGGAAAGCAACCAGAAATCATCCCTGTATCTCACTTTGTACTGTGCTCTGTGTGCGTGGGTAGGTAATAGGCAGAGCTTGGAAAAGTTACTTTTTTGAACTACAGCTCCCATCAGCCTAATCCAGTGGCCATGTTGCCTAGGGCTGATGGGAGTTGTAGTTCAAAAAAGTAACTTTTCCAAGCTCTGGTAATAGGTACTAAAACAAACTAGAACTAAGCAGAGTTGCTGCAAAGTTCTGCCAAACCAGGCTCAGAAAAGAACTTCAGGGTGAATAGAAACCCACTTAGAGCACCAGGATCCTCCTACACTAATATCAAGATTTTCCAAGAGAAAGGTTCCTGGCCAGTAGCAGTTAGTGTGGAGCTGTGGAGCTGCCTTCCCAACAACAACATCTCCTCAGCTTACCTGGACATGACTGAGGCAGGGTGGTGACCAGGTCAGGGCTCCCCATTGGCAGCTGAGATAACTGTATTAGGCTGATGAGACTTGGAATTCAACAACATCTGGAGGGCACCACATTGTCTACCCCTGTTGTAAACCATCTTGTAATAATTTTTGTGAAAGGCGGTATGTAAGTACTTTCAAATAAACAAGAAGGGGGGGGAAGTGACAAACTTTTCTCCTCTTTTTTTCTCTGTGCATCACCACTTTTGATTCCACCAGGGCAAGGGAGGTATGTTTTATCGGTGAAGGCAAAGATGGCTTTCAGGGATGGGAAGAGCTGGCAGGGACAGAGAAGTGTCATTTTTCCAATCCTGAGATAATCCAAATTCTTCCAATTTCTTTCCAGAAGAATTTGGATCATTTCTAAGTTAATCCAAGGTGATATTTAAAGACCTTTCCCATCTCTAACACTTAGAACTAGATGTGCAATAGATTTTATAGTGAATTCCTGTTGAGTTAGCTCACAGAGTCCCAGTTCTCTACGAGCTGGTAGTCTGTAACATTTTAGACTGCAAGTGGGAGCATGCATACACATTCTCTCTCTCTCTCTCTCTCTCTCACTCTCTCTCTCTGTGATCTCCTTATAATAAATTAGATGTCACGAAGAAGGCTATGTTAGAAGTGTTCTTCCTAACACCACTTGTCTATGTATAGGGAAGTTTTTTTATATGGAGGAATACATTCAGTCATATGATCCCCTACCTGCAACCTGAAGTGGTTGACACAGATATACACTTCAATGAGAACTATGCCTAACTGTCAAACAAAGACATGCCATTTTACCTTCATAACATCTGGGCAATTGTCACAATTCCTAGTTGGTTAGAATATATCCAAAGATATATCATGCAATTCAGATACAGTATATGCATATAGGGTCTGAAATGGAGGTGACTGGCCAGGAACAAGAAGTTTGGGTCGTAGTGGATAGCTCGATGAAGATGTCATCCTGGTGTGTGGCATCTGTGAGAAAGGTGAATTCCATGCTAGAAATCATTAAGAAAGGGGTTGAAAGTAAAACTGCCAATATCCTAATGCTATTATACAATTCTATGGTGCAACCACACTTGGTATACTGTGTATAGTTGTGGTTGACTTACCTCAAAAAAGATACTGTAGAGCTAGAAAATGTGCAAAAAAGGGCAACCAAAATATTCAAAGAGATGAAGCAACTCCCCTATAAGGATCTGTTACTAGAACTTGTGGACATCCAATGAAGGTGAATGTTGGAAGATTCAGGACAGACAAAGGAAAGTGTTCCTTCACACAGTGCATTGTTAAACTATAGAATGTTTTCCCACAAGAGGAGGTGATTAGGCAGATTCAATGGCTACTAGCAACGATGACTATGTTTTTCCTCCACTGCCGATACTGGTTGCTGGGAATCACAAATGGGTATAGTGCTGTTGCGCTCAGGTCCTGCTTTTGGTGAGCCACTGTGAGAACAGAGTGCTGGATTAGACAGGCATTGGCCTGATAGAGCAGGCTCTTCTTAGGCTCTTAATTGTGTAATTGAAAGGTTGCTGATGGAGAAAAGGGTCTTTCAGTAGCTTTTAGCAATAGTGATTAAAACAAAACTTCCAAATTCCAAGGCAGTGTATCAGATTCTGTGGATGATTTTCAGTGTGCCTCCATTATACCTGCTTGTGAACTTCACATTTCCATCTGGTCTCCTCTGCAAGAGATCGCATGGTAGAGGAGATTAAATTGCCAGACTTTGGACAAAAGTCATTGAGGTTTTCTTCAATCATATATGGCCTGGAGTTGCCCCTATCTCTATCTCTCTCCCCTGCCTGCATTGCAGAATTCTGCTGTGTCATTAATTAGCCAGGATCAACATTTCAATATTTTTAATTTCCACAGTAATCAAGTACAGAAGCAAAAGGTTTCCATTGTTCTTGAGGGAATCAATGGTAGATGGGTGTCTGATACCTGTGTGGCCAAGTAAGCTTCATAACAACTGGCTTCATAACAACTGTGTGGCCAAGTAAGCTTCATAACTGCACTTGCGGCAAGACTCTTCTGAGCATTATGCAGCCTGGACCATATGATTTCTTTCCACACTAGCATTCCTCTTCTGTCATGGTTACTGTTATCTGGACTATCCATATGATTAAAACAGTCATACATTACTAGCAAAGCAGGGACCCTCACCACCATGTTTTCATGCTACCTGTAGGACCTGTGAAAGAGGGAGGGAGAGCACAGAGAGGAGACATAGGCCAATGACAGGAGCACATGCTTTGTAGGCAGAAGATCCCAGATTCGGTCCTCACATACAGGAATGGGGAACCCATGGCTCTCCAGAAGTTGCTGGACTTCAGTTCTAATCATCCATGACTGTGAGCCATGTTGGCTGGGAGTGATGAGAGTTGGAGTCCAACATTATTGGGAAGGCCCCTGATTCTCCATCTCTGCCTTAGTATCTCCAGCTAACAGGACTGTGAAAGACCTTTGCCTGAGAACCTGGAGAGCAGCTGCTAACAGAGCTGCATAGACCAATACTATGAGACAGCATCAGAGGTTGGCATAGTTGGACATCTGCCCAGGGCCCAAATCCCTGCTTGGGGACCACTGGCAAGAACCCACTGGACCTGCTCTTCCTTTTCACCACTGAAACCTATTTGTTCACCTGCATCTCTCTGGCTCCAGTAGCAGCTGGCAGTGTGGCACAGATGGGGCTGTGTTGCTCTCCTGGCTCCACAACACATCACACCACACTGAACTCCCCACTCCTCAGCCCTCCCCCTCTTGGTACGTGGCAGCAATGCATAGCGCTGGGAAGCCAAGAGAGCAAAACAGCCCCTTCTGTACTGCACCTTCGGCTGCTACTATCTGGCCCACAGTGCCTACTTGCTCATTAGCTCTCTGCTTGGCAAGCAAACAGGTAGTAGCAATGATGAGGAAGAAGAGCAGGAGCAGTTGGTCATAATGGTGGCTAGGAGGCAGACTCACTGTGCAAGGGGGGAGGGCCATGGAGGGTGCCTTGCCAAAGCCCCCCCCCAAGCTCTGGAGCTGGCACTGGTTTCACTCGATATTCATATGGTCCTACGTGCACCTGTTCTGGCAGCATTCCACTCCCTCTGACAACCTCTCTCATGGGCTGCAGTCTAGGCAGATCACAGGGTAAATGATGACAGTTTTAATTTGGAAGAACTTCAGTTTCAAAACTATGAATTTCCTTGCCAAGTAAATCCTTCAAATGACAACATGCAATGGAATCAGAGGGGTGATAATCCTACAGAGAAAAATCATTCAGCCTACTATGAAGTAAAACATGAGATTAATTTTGTTATGAAGTTGCAGCACAAATCTTTAATACTGTCATTCTAGTAAGCTCCAGTCTCCCCATTTGATGTCTTCATACAGGTCTGACAAGAGAGCAACAGAATCATATCTTAACATTTTTAGAACACCCAAGTCTGTCAGTTTCAGAAACATTATTACAGTCACTTTTCAGAGGATGATTGCTCATTATCTAGCCTTCAAAACATTTTGATTTCATCACAGCTAATTTATTTGTTGGCTTAGCAGATGTTTAGAAATAAAATCCAATATTAAATTTGCACTTTATAAAACAAAAACCCTCACACCTATGCATATGGATTGCCTATTTTAGCAATAATATATTGCCACTAGGCATGCAAAGCAAGTGTAGTAAAATGATTACATGACAATGCTATGAGGTGGAAGTTCTCAGGCCAGCCACCATCTTTTAGGCTCACTCTCTTCATCTGTAGTATGGGGGTGATAATGTTGTCTTAAGTGTATTCTGCACCTTGTTAAAAAATAGCTAACTGCCCCCCCCAAAAAAAACCTTACTAATTCTTACATCTTTGACAATGATTTTCCCCCTGGACAGCAGGGGTCTTCAACTTTGTTGAGCATGGATATATCCCAGAACAAACAGCTGATGTGGGGGTTTTGACTTAGTAATATATTCCCTTAGATTTATTGCCAATTCAGTCCCATCAGCTCAGGGTAGGTTGTGATAAAGGATACACCAATAGAATTTAAACGTGAACCTACTAAATTTGCACTTTCCAAAACAATACATGAACCAAAACACAGCCATCCTTCAAGATTTGCACGTCTCCCATTTTTGCAGTGCAGTTTTCTAGCCAAGTAATGTGTACAAAAATGCGTATACTAGGGTAAAGTGTCCATAACAATTCATATATTAGTGAAAATAAGATGACTAATGGGGAACATAATAGAGGTTTATAAAATTATGGTGTGGAGAAAGTAGACAGGTTTATCTCCCTTTCTCATTGTACTAGTACTGGGGGAGTGTGGGAAGTCATCTATGCATTGGCAGGAAATTTAGGATAGAGAAAAGGTTAATCTATGGAATTCAGTTCCACAGGATGTGGTGATGGCCACTAGATTAAATGGCTTTACAGAGAGAGCAGACAAGAGAGAGAGCTTTTTAGAGAGAGCAGAGCTGGAGAATAAGCTATCAGTGGTTATAGTGACAATATGCACCCTTCAGGTTGCTGCCAGTTTCTAGGGAGCAGCAACAGTTGCCTTCGTGTCCTGCTTGCGGGCTTTCTGAGGATGTAAGACTGCTGGACTAGGTGGACATTCGATCTGATCCAGCAGGGCTCTCCTTATGTTCTTGTGCTGGGACACTAAGTTGCACTTCTCACAGTCAAAAGAGAGATTGTTGCTGTAGCTGGGGAGAGATTACTGGAGCTGTACAGTTTAATGTACATGATGTCTGTAGTGATGATGATGATGGACTGCCTTCAAGTCGATTCCGACTTACGGCGATGCTACAAATAGGGTTTTCATGGTAAGCGGTATTCAGAGGGGGTTTACCATTGCCTCCCTCTGAGGCTGAGAGGCAGTGACTGGCCCAAGGTCACCCAGGGAGCTTCATGGCTGTGTGGGGATTCGAACCAGGTCCTAGTCCAACACCTTAACCACTACACCACACTGGCTCTCGATGTCTGTAGTAGATGGGTCTAATTAAAACTGGATTCCCTAACTTTATCCTCTTTCCTGAGCTCTTGTTTCCCCTCAACTTTGCATGCTGGCAAGTGCCTTCTCAGCGGTACAAAAATTGTCAATGATTATAGCCAGTAATTATGCTGATGTCAGAAGGTGATCCATCATGGTGGATTTTGTATATGGCTTTGTATAATTAATCATGAGCAGCAGCAACAATTCAGCAGCAAAGAAATACATGTTCTAGAGGACAAGACAGAGTGGAGCAAAAGATATAATGAGGTTAGAGTTAACACTTAATTCTCCTCTCCTCTCTAGTTTTGAAATTCTATCCAAAGCCTTTGAAGTCATTGAAAAATGAGGGCTTACAACAAGAAATACTATGGCGCAGGTTTAAAATAATTCCACCATCAGGATAACTTTAAGAACATAAGAAGAGCCTGCTGGATCAGGCCAGTGGCCCATCTAGTCCAGCATCCTGTTCTCACAGTGGCCAACCAGGTGCCTGAGGGAAGCCCGCAAGCAGGACCCGAGTGCAAGAACACTCTCCCCTCCTGAGGCTTCCGGCAACTGGTTTTCAGAAGCATGCTGCCTCTGACTAGGGTGGCAGAGCACAGCCATCATGGCTAGTAGCCGTTGATAGCCCTGTCCTCCATGAATTTGTCTAATCTTCTTTTAAAGCCATCCAAGCTGGTGGCCATTACTGCATCTTGTGGGAGCAAATTCCATAGTTTAACTATGCGCTGAGTAAAGAAGTACTTCCTTTTGTCTGTCCTGAATCTTCCAACATTCAGCTTCTTTGAATGTCCACGAGTTCTAGTATTATGAGAGAGGGAGAAGAACTTTTCTCTATCCACTTTCTCAATGCCATGCATAATTTTATACACTTCTATCATGTCTCCTCTGACCCGCCTTTTCTCTAAACTAAAAAGCCCCAAATGCTGCAACCTTTCCTCGTAAGGGAGTCGCTCCATCCCCTTGATCATTCTGGTTGCCCTCTTCTGAACCTTTTCCAACTCTATAATATCCTTTCTGAGATGAGGTGACCAGAACTGTACACAGTATTCCAAATGCGGCCGCACCATAGATTTATACAACGGCATTATGATATTGGCTGTTGTATTTTCAATACCTTTCCTAATTATTGCTAGCATGGAATTTGCCTTTTTCACAGCTGCCGCACACTGGGTCGACATTTTCATCGTGCTGTCCACTACAACCCCGAGGTCTCTCTCCTGGTCGGTCACCGCCAGTTCAGACCCCATGAGCGTATATGTGAAATTCAGATTTTTTGCTCCAATATGCATAATTTTACACTTGTTTATATTGAATTGCATTTGCCATTTTTCCGCCCATTCACTCAGTTTGGAGAGATCTTTTTGGAGCTCTTCGCAATCCCTTTTTGTTTTAACAACCCTGAACAATTTAGTGTCGTCAGCAAACTTGGCCACTTCACTGCTCACTCCTAATTCTAGGTCATTAATGAACAAGTTGAAAAGTACAGGTCCCAATACCGATCCTTGAGGGACTCCACTTTCTACAGCCCTCCATTGGGAGAACTGTCCGTTTATTCCTACTCTCTGCTTTCTGCTTCTTAACCAATTCCTTATCCACAAGAGGACCTCTCCTCTTATTCCATGACTGCTAAGCTTCCTCAGAAGCCTTTGGTGAGGTACCTTGTCAAACGCTTTTTGAAAGTCTAAGTACACTATGTCCACTGGATCACCTCTATCTATATGCTTGTTGACACTCTCAAAGAATTCTAATAGGTTACTGAGACAGGACTTTCCCTTGCAGAAGCCATGCTGGCTCTGCTTCAGCAAGGCTTGTTCTTCTATGTGCTTAGTTAATCTAGCTTTAATAATACTTTCTACCAGTTTTCCAGGGACAGAAGTTAAGCTAACTGGCCTGTAATTTCCGGGATCCCCTCTGGATCCCTTTTTGAAGATTGGCGTTACATTTGCCACTTTCCAGTCCTCAGGCACGGAGGAGGACCCAAGGGACAAGTTACATATTTTAGTTAGCAGATCAGCAATTTCACCTTTGAGTTCTTTGAGAACTCTCGGGTGCATGCCATCCGGGCCCGGTGATTTGTCAGTTTTTATATTGTCCATTAAGCTTAGAACTTCCTCTCTCGTTACCACTATTTGTCTTAGTTCCTCAGAATCCCTTCCTGCAAATGTTAGTTCAGGTTCAGGGATCTGCCCTATATCTTCCACTGTGAAGACAGATGCAAAGAATTCATTTAGCTTCTCTGCAATCTCCTTATCGATCTTTAGTACACCTTTGACTCCCTTATCATCCAAGGGTCCAATCGTCTCCCTAGATGGTCTCCTGCTTTGAATGTATTTATAGAATTTTTTGTTGTTGGTTTTTATGTTCTTAGCAATGTGCTCCTCAAATTCTTCTTTAGCATCCCTTATTGTCTTCTTGTATTTCTTTTGCCAGTGTTTGTGTTCTTTTTTATTTTCTTCATTTGGACAAGACTTCCATTTTCTGAAGGAAGACTTTTTGCCTCTAAGAGCTTCCTTGACTTTGCTCGTTAACCATGCTGGCATCTTCTTGGCCCTGGCAGTACCTTTTCTGATCTGCGGTATGCACTCCAGTTGAGCTTCTAATATAGTGTTTTTAAACAACTTCCAAGCATTTTCGAGTGATGTGACCCTCTGGACTTTGTTTTTCAGCTTTCTTTTTACCAATCCCCTCATTTTTGTGAAGTTTCCTCTTTTGAAGTCAAATGTGACCGTGTTGGATTTTCTTGGCAATTGGCCAGTTACATGTATGTTTAATTTAATAGCACTGTGGTCACTGCTCCCAATCGGTTCAACAACACTTACATCTCGCACCAGGTCCCGGTCCCCACTGAGGATTAAGTCCAGGGTTGCCGTCCCTCTGGTCGGTTCCATGACCAACTGATCTAGAGAATAGTCATTTAGAATATCTAGAAACTTTGCTTCTTTGTCATGACTGGAACACATATGCAGCCAGTCTATGTCCGGGTAGTTGAAGTCACCCATTACTACCACATTTCCTAGTTTGGATGCTTCCTCAATTTCATATCTCATCTCAAGGTCTCCCTGAGCATTTTGATCTTTCTGCCTCTCCTTTCTGCCTCTCCTTTCTCCTCTTCTCCAATGCAATAAATAGGTAAATTATCATAGGTTGTGTGAACAATGGGGCAGTTGGATAGTTTTAGACTCTAGCTTATGGGGGACATCTTCTTTAGATCATAATTAGTATTACTTTATGTACTTCAAAATGCAGTAAGAAGGCCCTGCCACATATGGGGGCCTTCCTCATTTTGCTGAGTGAATCCCTGGACATCTGCCCCAAAGTCCTGTGCTGATGGCACCACTCTGTGCTAGGCATACAAATACCAATTTACGTAAAGGCTTACCTCATGTATTAACAGAAATAATTATATACATTTACATTTCTGTAGTGAACTTTTAGTTTTATAAGAAACTAGATATGGAGGAAAGTGAGAGATAGGTTGATTTTGCCCTGAGAAGACTGTCATTTTCAGCCAGACAGATGTAGTCAGAAGTGAGTTCAGAGCTGAGCCATACACAACTGTGTGGGTAAATACAGTAGGCATCTTTCTGCACTCCTGGTTGCATACTTTATAGCACTAAGTTGGATATGTGGCATTACCATCAAAAAGGTTTATATGCTTGTGTGGGATTTGGCTCAATATTTCTGTCACAGTGCATTTTTAGATTATGCCTACATGCCGACACAGCTTATGCCCTGGTCTGTCATTTAGACTAGCAGGAATTACATGGGCAAGGGCCAAACCTCAGTGGTAGATCATCTGATTTGCATGCTGAATGTCCCAGGTTCAACCACTGACTTCGCCAGGTAGGGCTGGGAGCGACTCTGAAATCCTAGAGAACTCCTGCCACTGTAGACAATACTAAGCTAGATGGACCAATGGTCTGACCAATGGTATAAATCAGCTCCCAGTATCCCTGTGTATATGACATTGCACTTCTTTTAAAGCAGTTTTATTAACTTTCCTGTAAGGAAGTTCAGAAGTGATGTGGAACTCACTTAATATGAAAAAATGAAATGGACTCCCTTCAAGTCAATTCTGACTTATGGGTGACCCTTTAAATAGGGTTTTCATGGTAAGCGGTATTTAGAGGGGGTTTACCATTGCCTTCCTCTGAGGCTGAGAGGCAGTGACTGGCCCAAGGTCACCCAGTGACCCCATGGCTATGTGGGGATTTGAACCCTAGTCTCCCAGGTCATAGTCCAACACCTTAACCACTGCACCACACTGGCTCTCTCACTTAATATAGGGGAAACTTAAATATAGAGTCCAGGATCAGGTACAGGCAGCATCACCTGTTTGCTTTGCCTCATGGGCAAGAAAATAGCTGGTTCTTGAATTTCTGCTATAAGGAGTAACTACTACAAGATTTTTACAAGTTAAAAGTGCTCTATAACTGATCAGCTGCAGAGTCCTTAATTATATACCAACTGAAATTTCAAGGGGCATAGAGAAACCTTGAACTTGCATTAGGAACACTTAAAGCAGGCATCACCAATTATAGAAGTTATGATTTCACTACAGCCCAGATAATTTTAGTTCTAATCAGTGAATTGTTCTGTGAATTAGCTTCAAATTCTCTTCTCCTGTACTCAACCATAAAATTCTCTCTCTCTCTCTCTCGTATTCTCAATTTCTTTCTGTCTCTTGCGTGCTTTTGAAATTCTCTTGACTATTAGCATAGCTGCAAGAAAAGCGAGACTGCATCTTGAAGGCTACTTCTCTGCCCTTCATCGAGCCGTACTGAAGAGGGTTACTGCAAGACTTGTTTCTGAACCTGAACCTCTGAGATGATGGCAGTGAAGTAGCAATGTGGCAGCTGCATTAAGAATGGAAGACTCTGACCTGCCGGATCCTGAATTAATTGGAACTGGTGTACTGTAGTCCATCAGACAGAATGGCACTAATTAAGTCTGGAGGTTAAAAATGCATGGATCAGCAGAGCACTGTATTTAAATTATAGATAACATTCAAGCGAAAATATTTTGAAGCTGAAAAACAGCTGTTCTCACAACTATTTCAGTATGAATTTCATAATGTGGAAAGCAATTGAGAAATGTGTGGTGGAGAGACTGACACATCAAGATACCACTGGAGCATATGATTGCATCAAAGTTGCAAGGTCTCTGAGCCAGTTGCTGAACACAAAGATGATCAACATCTGTATGATAATATCGTGCAGCACCAGAGCAAAGCATTATTGTTTAACAATGTAGAGCCTATTTAAAAGATGAAGGACTCTGTTTCTTAGAAAACTTCTATAGATTTGTTGAATTGCAGACCCATCCCACTGAGTTGGGTACAGATCAAAGCTTTAATCTTGTGGAAAACTAAAAAAGAGACAAAGTTTCCAGGAGTATTATTATATAACTTTTTGGAATGAATAAAAGAGATAGCCTTTTGTGTGAAGAAAGAGCCACTAGTGCAATGCTCCTATGTACCACATTTAATTGTGCAAAGTTATTTATAATCTAAATGCATGAAAGCTGCCCACATCACAACCCTGTACCCTGTGACATGGACTACGGTTTCATTTTAGAGGATGGAATAACTATCAGGTGGATCCACAGTTGGTTACAAAATCATTCTGAAAGAGTGCTTACCAGTGGTTCCTTCTCAAAATGGGAGGGAGGTAACAAGCGGGGCACCACTGGGCTCAGTCCTGGGCCCAGTGCTTTTCAACATTTTTATGAATGACACAAATGAGGATGTGAAGAAATTCTTATAAAATTTGCAGTTGATGCAAAATTGGGAGGGATACTATACCCTGGAAGACAGAAACAAAATCCCAAGTGTGCTTGATAGGCTGGAGCATTGTCATGTCACAAATTAAAAAGACAATTAAAAGTAAAATCTGGGGGAGGGAAGCATAGCTCTAGAGGTGGTGGTGCACCCATTTGCCACACCCTGGCTACAGGATTGGTTACATGATGAGACTTCTTATAATACAGATCACTGCAGATGATACAAATTGGAAGGGGTAGCTAATATCCTGGAAGACAGGAAAAAAATCAAAGTGACCTTGATAGGCTGGAGCATTGGGCTGAAAACAACAGAATGAAATTTAACAGGGATAAGTGCAAAGTTCTACACCTAGGAAAAAGACGCCAAATCCATAGTTATAAGATGAGAGATACTTGGCTCAGCATTACTACATGTGAGAAGGATCTTGGAATTGTTGATCACAAGCTGAATGTGAGCCAACAGTGCTGTTTTAGGCACAGCGTGGAAGTAATTAGTTACAAGTAACGAATTTATTGTAATTCATTACTTTTTTGAGTAACGAGTGGGTAATTCCTTTACATTTTGATTGTAATAGAACTAGGAGTAATTTTATTACTTTTGTGGAGTAATTGTAATGTTTCCAGCATTACTTTTGGGTATTACTTGGGAGGGAAGAGCAGGGGAAGTCTCCTCCTTTGATTTGTGGATAAAAATCATGTGACTCAAACTGGGCTTCTGTGCAGCATCGCTCTTCCCTCGTGCTTGTGGGTGGGTAGGAGGCAACAAGGGGGGAGGTGGAGAGGGAGATGAGGTGGAGGGTGAGAAAACAATGGATGGTGGTGGAGAAGAATGGAGTGGAGGGAGAAAGGAGCTGGAGGGCAAGAACATGGATAAAGGAGGAGAAAGAGGCAGCAGCAGAATGGAGATAAAGAACTGTGGAGATGAAAGATGACAACATGTGTGTGTGCGTGGTGTCTGCACTTGGCACACAAAGTGGCCTCCACCACCCTCTCTGGCTACTGTAACTGCATTTGCAGCATTTTAACTTTTTTGCATCTCAGGGGAAAATGTTTGTTTGGGAGAGTATCCCTCAGTTAGTGGCAAGGCAGGGTCCGGGAGGTAGTTAAGTGAGAGAGATTATGCTTGCTAGCTGGGGGGGGGGTTTCACTTGGTTTGACAAGTCCTGAGTAGTGGCCTCTGCCTCCCTCCCCACCTCCTTTACCAGCGGAGAGACCAATTATTCCACTACCTCTGTATGTGTGTGTTTATTTTTAATGTTGTTTTAGGCTATTTAGGTGTGCAGCAGCCAAGGCAAGTACCTTGTAGGTGTTTTTTAAAAAAGTAACAGAAATGTAATTGTAGAGATTACTTTTGAGAAAAACTAACCAGTTACTTTCAGAGCAATTGTAATTGTAACGGTAATTACTAACTTTTTGCACCATGTAATTATAACTGTAATTTATTACTTTTTAAAAGTAATCTTCCAAGCTCTGGTTTTAGGCTGCATTAACAGAAATATGGTTTCCAAATTGTGTGAAGTACTGATTCCCCTCTGTTCGGCACTGATTAGGCCTCATCTTGAGTATTGCATCCAGCTCTGAACACCGCACTTTAAGAAGGATACTGTTACATGTGTACATATGAATCCCTGCATGTGTGTCCCAACCACCAGAGTCTGAAAATGCACCCTAAGAGTGTAGGAGAATCTAGAGAGAGAGAGAGAGAGAGAGAGAGAGAGAGGTATAATGGTTAGTGTGTTGGACTACAACCTGGGAGACCAGGGTTCGAATCCCCACACAGCCATGAAGCTCACTGGGTGACCTTGGGCCACTCACTGCCTCTCAGCCTCAGAGGAAGGCAATGGTAAACCCCTTTGAATACCGCTTACCATGAAAACCCTATTCAAAGGGTCATCCATAAATCAGAATTGACTTGTAGGCAGTCCATTTCCATTTCCATTTTATAAATTAATAGCATAGTTGACTGCAAGGTCTTGGTGAGAATACATTTATTATCTGCAAATATTTATTTTTTTCTGCTCTTAATAAATTGCTGTTATAAACCTCTTGTTTATATTTGCCACTGAGTTTTCAAAACAACAAGAACAGCAACCTAGGGGCAGGGCCAGCACCAAAGGGCAGCCAGGTTGGGCCCTGGCCGAGAGCCCCTGCAGCCCAGAGGGGCCCCTGAAGGTCCCTTCCATAGAATGGGAGGGTAGGGCTCCTGTTCCGCAATCCATGGCAGCACCCACTCCAGATCCTGCCACGGATTGCAGAGAGGGAGCTCCCATGCACCTCCCCAATACAGTCCATGCCCACATGCATGCCCCACATATCTCTTTTGTCCCTGTGAATGACGAGCATGCTGTGTGCGCATGCCTGCCATCAACCAAGATGGTGGTGGTGGGCTTCCCTAAGGGGGCTGATGACCCCACTGCAATCTTGGTTAATGGCAGACATGCATGCAGCATGCACATACCTGCCATCCACCAAGATGGAGTCAGATGTTTTCCTAAGGGGCTGATGTTCCGGCTGCCATCTAAGTTGATGGCAGGCAGACATGCACAGCATTCACATTATTCACAGGGATGTGAGTGCAGTACACTACCTCTTATTGTCTAGAAGTGCCTTTTGACAGCTTTGACTGGTACGCAAGTTATGACCATTCCTGCACAAGTATAGCTTGCAGAAAGTGACCCACACATTGGTAATCTCTAGACTTGATTACTCCAATGAGCTTTATGTGGGGTTGCCCTTGAATTTCATTTGAAAGCTGCAGCTAGTGCAAAATGTTAGTGCATGGTTATTATCTAGGGGAACCTTTTGGCAACATGTGACACCTCTGCTGAAAATATTGCACTGGCTGCAAATTTCATATTGGGGTAGATTCAAGGTTTTAATACTTGTGTATAAAGCCCTATTTGTTTCATTATTTGTATTATGTTTTATATTAAATTTTTGTAAACAGCTTGAGTATTTTGTAAATGTAGAGCTTTTTATAAACTCTGAAATAAATTAAAATAAAATAAGTAAATGTTGAGACTGTGAGGAAAACATTGAGAACTGAATGGGAGTGGGAAATTTGTTGTTGTTGTTTGGATTAATTAGTCTCTTGATACCCAAAGGTATCCAAGAACTTACGACACAATATAGATGTACAGGGTAGAAAGAGCTCTCTTGTTATCTGGATAGATCATTTCATGGTTCACACTAAGAAGCTATTTTTCAATAACCTCTGGGGGCAGCAGAGAGAGCAGCTGAAAGATACCAATGGAGAAATTAAAGAATTTAATGTAGCTGGGATTGGGAATGTGTCCACCACACATCCCCCCCCCAAAAGAGAGAGAGAGAGAGAGAAGGGGAAAGGGGAAACTAAACAGAGGAAGCCCAGTGCAGAGTGTGCATACTCAGTGGGCAAAGAATGTTCAATGACTCTTGCAGAATGCAGTGGAATGCAGTATCCTGAACAGGGCACTCCATACTGCAATATTTTTTGCAGTTCCCACTTATCATTATTATCACACCATCACATCACATGGTGCCTTACAGAGTTGAATGGGCAACAGATCCTTGTGTCCAAAAAGCGTGTAGTCTTAAATAGAGAATGGGGAAATAACAGAGGGAGGGAGAGATGGAACAGGAAGAGAAATGCTGTTACACATACTTAAAAGCTTGGTAAAGTTGAGAATTTTATTTATTTATTTATTATTTGATTTATATCCCACCCTTCCTCCCAACAGGAGCCCACTCACCCACAGGGAGAATGAGGACTAATGCATGTCATTAACGTGAGGTAGAATGCAGAGAAGAAATCGCTTATATGTGTCTGCATGTTTTACATTCGCATTACAGATTGATTTAAGCAGAAACCTGTTTAAGCTTTGTGTGTGAAAATTAGCTCAAGAATGTCAATAATGCAGTGCATGAATCTCCTCTGATTAACAGAGCTCTCTTCTGTTTAAAATGAAAGAGCCCAAAGGCAAAATGTGTTAGGCTATTTATAAGTAGTCTCTAAGTACTGAAGTGTGTACCTCGTGACCCAGAAGTTAGTTTAATTAGCCTCAGCTTGGAGGTTCATTTTCAACTCAAATTATGCCATGGTCTGGTGTTTTTAAATTAAACTTTAACTACTTAGCCGTGTAAGTGTATTTTATTTTTTAAAGCCCTTTATAATCAAATAATTAATAGAAGACTCCCAAGGACCATGCTGAAGTGGGATGGGTGCAGGAGGAACAAAGGCAAGTACCATCCGAGCGACTGTAATTGCAGCTCTCAGAGTGTTTTTATGAAAACTTCATTAATTGAGTGCAAACTTGATCGGTGATTTGGACACTCATGTCTGATTTCTTTGCATGATTCTTTAGCAAAAAGTACATTAGCATCTCACCTAAATTCACAAAGTGTTCTGTGAAGAATATTGGCAGTAAATATTTAGCCACTGTATGCCAGTAGTGAAAGTGCAGGAAAATATATGACTGCTCTCCCAAACTTAAAGAAACCCCAGTAATCTTGTATTTTCCTCCATCTAACCTAAATCACTCAGCAGCAAAAGTTACTGAAACCAATTGTACATTGAACTGAGGCAACCACAGATGAACCAAGGACTGATTGCATTCTGTTCACTGTGTGCTCTACCATGAACCTTTCTGAAAACATAGAAATGTGGATTCATGCCTCTATCATTATTTTCTTTCACTAGGCAAAGCCCTATTCCCTCCTCAATCTCAAGGTCTTTCTTTTTAAAGATATGGTTGCAGTTGTAGTCACCCAGTGAAATGGATATGACACTGGATTCAGGAAAGACAACAGAAAGTACTTCTTTAGAAGTGCATAATGAAGAGTACATGTTTACTCAGAAGTCAGTCCCACTGTGACCAATAGAGCTTACTCCCTAGTAAGTGTTTGTGGTATTTCCTGCACAAGATACTTGAGACAGCTACTGATTAAGGTAGCTTTAAAAGGTGCTGAGTCAAATTCATAGAGAAAATGACTGCCACTGGTTATTAGCCAATATAAGAGACTGCAACAAAATGTTGCAGTGCTTCCACGCTAGCCAACCAGCCATGCCCGTCTTGAGGCTATTCCATTCCCCGTACCCCCTCCTAGTTTTGCATTCCCCCCTCCTCATAAATTCTCCTTGTTGAACTTTAGGTGCATGACTAAGACTTTCTTGTTCCAGTAGGCAGTGAATGATTTCATGATAACTTTTTGTTGTTTTATTTTCTGTATGGTTTGTTTTTATGAACACAGGTTAGAAATGCAAAAGATTAAGCATTATATAAATGTCTTAAATAAATTGATCCATGCTTACAGTGAACATGCGTATTCTTCTAATAAGCACAAGGATTCTACCCCCTAGGTTTTTTCCTCAATGTTTCTTTTGTACTTCTTCAAAAGTACCTGAGGTTTCCCTAAGCCTCCCTCTTGTGTGCAGATGGTACTGTGTTATCTACATAAAGATAGGAACTTAGAGAATGAGATCAGTATCTTAGCCATTATAGCTAAATGGAATCTCCATGTTCAGAGATGGTTCAGAATTAGCAGCGGTATTCCCAATGTGCTACGGTCCCTCTTGAGTCCTTGGGCCTTCAGACAATGTTCCACCTAGCCACTTGCTGCCACCAACCATGGGTAGACAAAATCACCCTAAAAGCAATTCTATCCTTTCCCTGTTTCTGGGCCCAATTCAAAGTGCTGGTTCTGACCTTTAAAGCCCTAAACAGCCTTGGACTAATGTACCTGAGGGACCGCTAACGTTCATATGTACCTGCCTGTGATTTAAGATCAGCTGCCTCTGGTCTCCTCTGTGTGCCTGCAGTGAAAGATGTCAGACTGGCAGGCAGACAGGAGAGAGCCTTTTCAGCCATGACCCCCAAAGTATGGAACACTCTACCCCAAGAAACCCACTATGCTCCCTCTCTGGTAGTTTTCCAGAGACTTCTGAAAATCATCTTGATCTGGAGAGCCTTTGGAAGGGACTGAAGGTAGAGCCTAAAACTGAATTTATTTCCTCCCTTTATAGTTTTACCTCTTTAGTCCCTTTTAATATCACTCCCCTATATTTCTTAACTGTATGTTATGTATTTTTATCTGTTTTTTTTAAAAATGTTATTTTATTGTGTATGGTTTTATTGTGTATGATCTTATTGTGAGCCGCCCTGAGTGCCCTATTGTAGAGTAGAAGAGCGGGATAGAAATATTTTAAATAAATAAATAAATATAGGGTTATTTACTTGAGGTTATGACCTGAATTCCTCATATAACAAATATCCAGTCAAGTCAAAGCAAATAAACATTTATTTATTTATCAGTCACTTTATACAGTTAAAAAGTCTCAAAGTGACTTGACTATACATACAGACATATACATTAAAAACCAACAGCCTCTTGCTTTCTTCAGGAAGTTAAAGAAGGCCATATTATGTATACATGGCCTTTAACTTCTTGAAGAAAGCAAGAGGCTGTTGGCTTTTGTTTATTTATATCTCTTGTGCAGGTTGGTTTCAATGCAGAGCATAGATTAACATGTGGCTGTGCAGTGCATACAATAAGAGAGCCCTACAAGAGCTTCAAACATTTCTCTGACAGACTTGTTGAGCATTTAAATCTTTGGTTTCTTCTTCAGGCTGTACAAACTGTTTTGAGAGAGTAGGAAAGCTAAGATAACCTGTCTCTTTTTTTCCTTTTCTTTTGCTGTTACTGTTGCCAAATACCAGAGAATATCACATTTCTTTCCTTTACTTAAGGCTGTGTGAAGGCACTTGAGGACAACAATGATCTGTGATATTCACAGCTTCATAAATATTAAAAACCCCTTGATTTCCTCTCTTTCTAGAACACAACTGTGTGTTTTCAGACCTGTAAACAGAGCCCCAAGCACACTCAGCATGAGCTTTTCCTCAATTGCCGTCTTTAGCTCAGAGCAGCAAAAAGAATCAGAGACGAGTGGAAGATAAAAAGAAGCTAAAATTTGGCACTAATGCTGGTAATTAAAGTGTTGGTTTATATGTAGGGAGAAATGTAATAAAGTTCTACTAGAAGCAGAACACCAGCTCTGTTCAGACATCCTTTCTGGGTAACAGTATATATATGGGTTGAGGAGGTAGTATACTGCTCAATACCAGTTGCTGGGAAAGAACTGGGGAGAGTGCTATTGCACTGAGATTGCACTTTCAAGCTTCCCATGGGCATCTGATTGGCCGCTGTAAGAATAGGATGCTAGACCAGATTGGCCTTTGGCCTGATCCAGCAGGGATTTTCGTATGCTCTTATGAAAATGGAAATGGACTGCGTTCAAGTCAATTCTGACTCATTGCGACCCTATGAATAGGGTTTTCATGGTAAGCGGTATTCAGAGGGGGTTTACCCTTGCCTTCCTCTGAGGCTGAGAGGCAGTGACTGGCCCAAGGTGAGCTTCCTGGGTGTGTGGGGATTCGAACCCTTGTCTCCCAGGTCGTAGTCCAACGCTCTAACCACTATGAAGAAGAAAACTAGGTATACCTTTTGGCTGTTTTGAGATATGGCAGAAGATGTGTTTTGCTGATTGCTGATGGCTTTTCAGTATACTAATGACTTGGTGAAGAAGAAAAGCTTTCTTCATGGCTTGTCTAGATCTGTTTCTCTGCATCAGGGCAGGCCCAGTGTCAGTGTCTGGCATCCTAGGACAGCTGCCAGGGCCCAACTATGCTTACACCTGCCACAGCAGGCAGTTGGATCTGCAACCCTCCATCTTAATTTCTACACAGTGCTTCAGAATGACACTCTGTAGATGAGAATATTATAGGAAATTAAAATGGCAGCTCCAGTAACACCTCCTCAGTGTTGCTGCTGCCACTGGCACTGCCAAGTAAGCCTGACAGGTCCCATCAAAATAGGATGAAGCCAAACACGTTGCCTGCTCAAACCTGGAGCCAGCTCTGCCTCAGTGTCAGGAACTTACTCGTTTTAGTGACACATGCAATTCAAATCCTTTCCTGCCTATAATAGGCAACCCCTGCATTTATTCTGCTATAATATTTGAGCCCCAGGGTAATTCTATTACTTTCCAGGTTTTTAAAGACATTCTTTTTTTATAACAACCAAAAACTGGCTTTCCCGTCTTTTTGGAGATCTTGCTTAACTAGACATTGAATTATTTCAGAGAGAGAGAGAGAGAGCTCTTTAAGCCTTGTGTGTCATTGGCTTTGAAGTTTCTGCTTTCCACTCTGTTGGATTATGTCAGTCTGAGCAATACATATTTTAATACTTGCATGAAGCATTGCCTCTTTCAAAGACAATAAATGGCCTGGGGCTCTAGATAGGTGGTCAAAATGTTGAGCTAATAAAGCACAGCTCTTGACAGAAGTACAAGATTGTCGGAGCAACTGATGACTGGTTACTCTACAATGTCCAAGCTATTAATTAATTAATTATAATGTTGAGTTCTTGAAATGATGTGCTGACATTAAGAATGTGCACAATCTTCCTCAGAAATATTTTTGCTCATCTCAAAGTCTCTGGGCTTCTGCCTAAATCCTTTTAATTCTTTTGCTCAAGGAAGAATTTCCACGTGTATTCAAATTTGACTGCTGGCAAAATCCAATGATAACCTCAGCAAGGTGGAGGGTGGGATGCTTTGAGCAATGTTTCTAGTTTTGTTAAACTGCTACTAGATAACACTACCAACTTTGCTAATTTAAGAAATATTAAAGTACTGAGGATATTATTTGCAAGTGGGCTTGCATCCCTGAACCTCTGAAATAACATTGGCAATATAACATTGGCAAAACCTGGCTTCTGGATACTCCATAGTCACCAATTTTATAACTGACCTCGATTGCTCTTGGTGGAATTGTCAACATTTTTAAAAAAAGGCTTTCTTCCAGTATCATGTTACATAGAATAAAATAAATCAGTATTAAAGGTATTACCTCTCAAATTGCTCTAAGTCCAGGCACTTGCTGACTAATACTTATAGGCTATTTCTTTTCATTTTTTAGTGTTTACTTGTTTTGTTCTCACTGCAAAAATATTTCAGAGACCTTTTTATAGGCAGAGTTATATTTAATTGGGAAACTTGAGTCAAGAACTCAACTCATCTACTCATTCCACCCATCTAATCTTTCTAAATGAAGGGGCATCCTTAATACAATATAACACCTTTTTTTAAAGCCTCACTCAAATTTAAGAACCAAAATTATTCTCTTAAGGTATTAGTCTCAGGGCACGTGCACATGTACTACGTGTTTGCAGGATTATCCTCCAGGCATTTGCACTCTCTCTGTGTTACACAGGCCATAAGGTGAGCCAAGCCATAGCTTAAGAACACTTTCTAAGTTGCATTTTACCTCATGCAATCCTTGCTGCATCAAAAATGGAATGCAGAAAAAATTTAGGCCATAGTTCTGTGAATTCTTGGAATAAGGTACAGTGACACAATAGGAGCAACTTACTTCTGAGCAACATGCAGAAGATTGTTTTATTATATGCTTTTCTCATGAGTTCCTACTCATAATTTAGATTTGTGCATGCTCTCCCACTGAATCCAGTAGTACTTCCAAATAAACATTTAATGGGGAGAAAATTCATAGCCTCCAATCTCCCCCCCTTTTTTTACTAAGAGCCCTCAGTGACTCTTCTTTTTATTGGTTCATAAGACTTTTCACTGTTCCTGAGAAAGCCTAGGGTTTTGTGACTAACGTTTAATTATATCTAGACCTCTGATGAAGAATCATATCTTCGGTTTGATAAGCCATTCAGGACAGCAGTGAAAACAAAGGGTCTCAAAGATTTATGGTTGCATTTTTATTGCATTTTTCCCTAGCTGTGATCTTTAGTAATTCCATCTTCATGTTGCCATGACTTACCTATCTGCCTGTTGCTATGACTTCCTGTCATAACAAAAGTATGTTTGATGACAGTGTGGCTATACTATTTGCGTATATTGATAAAGAAGATAATAGAACTCAACAAATCTTTATTTATTTATTACATTTATACCCCGCCTTTCTTTCATGATAGAAATCCAAGGCGGCTTACATATGGTTCCCAGGTGGTCTCCCATCCAGGCACTGACAAGACCTGACCCTGCTTAGCTTCAGCATGGTTCTGAAAGGCTAAACTAGATGAGTCACCATTTATCCAATTAGCAATTCTGTGAAAACCTTTTAAAAAATAGAAGACATGGGAGCCCCAATTTAGTTCGGAATCCTGGCATAAGACAGTCATCTTTTGACCTCCATTGTAGTCCTGATCTGTATTAGATCCACCACCACCTGCTGTTTACTTTTGAAAAACAATTCATTCAGTTGTATGAGTGGCATCTCATCTAGTATGGCCCTAAAATTCATGACACTCTCGGGAAATGATTCTATCCTATTAGGATAGAACTGTATAGTTCTGGATATGTATAGGACTGTTTAAATCCATGATGAACAACTGTGGGAGGAAATTGTGTCAAGGAGCATAAAAATCCTCTGCCAGTGAAATACTGCATTCAGTAGAGAATGAAGCAATACACCTATATTGAAAATTGAAATGGGCTGCCTTCAAGTCGATCCCGAATTATGGCGACCCTATGAATCGGGTTTTCATGGTAAGTGGTATTCAGAGGTGGTTTACAATTGCCTCCCTCTGAGGCTGAGAGGCAGTGACTGGCCCAAGGTCACCCAGTGAGCTTCATGGCTATGTGGGGATTTGAACCCTGGTCTTCCAGGTCATAGTCCAACACTTTAACCACTGAGCCACACTGGCTCTCACACTAATATTAATGTATTGTTATTTAAATAACATTGGCAAAATGTGCAATTTTCTATTCAAAGATGTGTGTGTTTTATGTTTTATGTGTCATTTCTTACAGTGTTTACTTTTGCAGTGTTAATGTTTCAAATGAAAAAGGCTTCTTACAGAAATATTGCTGAGCTCTTTGCCTCCCTTTGAATCTTGACCAGAATATCTCTCAATGCAAAGAGTCAATGATGAGCGCCTGGATGAATGAGGGGGCAGGAGGGCGACATGAAAGCCACGTTTGAATAGTTTGAGCTCACAACTTATGTGGTCCAGTGGGTAGAGCTTGGGCTCAGAGCTGAGAGAGATGGATATAAGTATTGGTTCAACTACTGATATACTCACACTGCAAACCTAAACACGTCTACTCAGAAGTAATCCTAATTGAATGTAACAGGGCTTATTCTAGATAAATGTTATAGGACTACAGCCTTAGAAGCCCTGTCAAAAGAACTGACTGATTTCTTTTCCCAGTTCTTCCTCTTTAAAATGGAACTATTAGCAGCTTAGCTGTTGTGTGGAGAATTAGAAGGAAATGCTTGATATTTGGGGACAAGATGAAACACTGTAAATAATAAATAGTTTTCTCAGAGTGCAGGTGCTCTCTTCATGTACAGATAGAAAAAATAATCAACCAGAATGCTGCTTTCCCATGTAGTTCCCGTTTGTCAGCTCAGTAGAAAAAAAACACATGTGTCACCCCTTTGGTAGTGTGTGCCTTGCATACACACGCACACACACACACAGTTTACACTTCAGGACTACCCTATGCATTTTGCCATAGGGCTGCCCTGCCATTAGGCATCCACCTCAGGCAGCTGATGCTGGCGGTTGGGAAATTGTGGTGAGGTGTTGGAAGACAGGGGCCACACAACCTGTCCTGCTTTCCCTATGTTAGCCTGCTGCCCTGTTGGAAGTGGCAGATGGTGGATCCATGTGGGGACTGGAAGCCACTCTGGGTTTTAGTCCAAACTTTCAAGGAGCTGTCCAAGGTGCTGAAATTTCCCCCCTCATTCATCAGCTAGGCTGGCTATCTCCACACCTTAACTCTTGCAGCTTTGTCATATGACTTAAAGTAATTCCTCTGTCATCACAACTCCATCTATAGCTTAAAAAAGCAGGGGGGAGGAAGGCACTGACTTTTTAAATGGGATAGTTGGCCAGTCAGTAACTTTCCATTCACCAGTGCCATAATGAGCTAATCTCTTTTTACCTATCCTTTGAGGTACCATCATAACACCACAACTCTCATTGTTCAGCTATCCTCTGCAGAGGTGCATAGCCAGTGAACAATTTTTGAAGGGTGAGATTCACATAAACCAGGCCATCATATGTATGAACTAAGTACCTGCATGACACATTACTTTAGGTCCATGGGGAGGGGTTTATACATAATGGGTCACTACTGCTGTGCAGCTTAGTGCCATAATTGATATAGATTGTGGTCTAAATTCAACATGGAGCTAAGCTTCTTTAAGCCCACTGAAATCACTGGGCACAAGAATGCCTAACTGTGTTGAATTTAGGGCCCTGTATTGTTTTTCAGACAGCAGGAAAGCTGATTCAATAAAGATTTTTTTTTTTTGCCATATGACTTGCTGAAAAAGTCACTGCATATCTTTGCAGTTGTAGACAAATACATCCTTACATGTTAAAGTCAACCTTCAAAAATATCACCATGGAAGTGCCTTCCTATCTAAAGTTAAATGTCAGCACACTTCCCTCTGGAGGTCATGTTAATAGCTTTAAGATCTCAGTCTCCCCTGATTGGGAAATATCCTTTTAGCATCAACCACATTTATCAGAAAGCCAGAGATTTATGCAAAAGGGTGATTTAAAATGAATGCAGGTTTATTTTTAACTTTTATTTTCTTTGTACATTTTTCAACCAGATAAAGCCGGCTGTGGATTATTAACTATATTAGCTGGATGGGAAAGGTTGAATACTACACTTAAGAACTTACTTCTGGAGGCAAATATATTTAAGTACTTTGGATTACAAGGAATTTTAGAAGCTTATAAAGGATGTACCTTTGGGGAAACTACTTATTATACAAAGGGCATTACAAAACAGGATAGAGAAAGAATGATAGAGAACGAATGGGTAACATAGTAAGGACTTAGGTTTCCACTAAAAACACAGCATGATCTACGGGGTCCCAATGAATCTACTGTTTTCAGTAGACTACACACATAATTATTAAATGGCAGATCAAAATAAAGAGATCATTTCTTGATGATACAAAGTGAAGGACAAAAGCATGTTCCATCTAATGCTCCCCCTCTGCACACCTGTAGATGAATAATAATAATAATAATAATAAAATTTATTTCTAGGCCGCCTATCTGGCCGCACCAGCGGCCACTCTAGGCGGCGTACAAAATCAAGTAAAATACAGCATATAAATACACATAGAAACTGAAAATCTAATATAAAATTAAACTAAAACCACCCACAGCTATAACAGATAAAATTAGGCTACCCCAGGGGTCTTATAGGCCTGCCTGAATAGCCAGGTTTTCAAGGCTTGGTGAAAACTTGGCAGGGAGGGGGCATGGCGAAGATCATAAGGCAGAGAGTTCCAGAGGGTGGGGGCCACAATTGAAAATGTCCTCTCTCTGGTCCGCACCAGCCTAGCTGTTTTAACTGGTGGGACCGAGAGAAGGTCTTGAGTGGCTGATCTTGTCAGGCGGCATATTTGTTGATGCTGGAGGCGCTCCTTTAGATAAACTGGGCTGAGACCATATAGGGCTTTAAAGGTTAACACCAACACCTTGAATTGGGCCCGGTAGACAACTGGTAACCAGTGTAGATCTTCTAACACCGGAGTGATGTGATCCCGGCGACGGCTGTTCTTAATCAGACACGCCGCCGCGTTCTGTACCAGCTGTAATTTCTGGACTGTTTTCAAGGGAACCCAATGTAGAGCGCATTACAGTAGTCTAAGCGAGAGGAGACCAGGGCATGTACCACCCGTGGGAGAAGATGGACAGGAAGGTAGGGTCGCAGCCTCTGTATTAGATGTAATTGATACCAAGCTGCCCGGCTCACTGCCAAGACCTGAGCCTCCATGGACAGCTGGGAGTCAAGGATGACCCCGAGGCTGTGGACCTGGTCCTTCAGGGGCAATTTTATCCCATTTAGCACCAGGTCTATGTCTCCCAACCTTCTCCTGTCTCCCACGAGCAGCACCTCGGTCTTGTCAGGGTTTATTTTCAGCCTATTTCCTCCCATCCATTCACTTACTGACTTCAGGCACTTGGAAATGGTCTCCACAGCCAACTCTGGTGAGGACTTAAATGACAGATAGAGCTGGGTGTCATCCGCATATTGGTGGCACCGCAGCCCAAATCTCCTGATGATGGCTCCCAGCGGCTTTACATAGATGTTGAATAGCATGGGGGAGAGGATAGAACCCTGTGGCACACCACGATTGAGAGGCCAAGGGTCTGAAACCTCATCCCCCAATGCCATTCGTTGATGTCTGTCTGAGAGATAGGAACGGAACCACCGTAAAACAGTGCCCCCTATTCCCATTCCCTTCAGACGATCTAGAAGGATACCGTGGTCGATGGTATCAAAAGCCGCTGAGAGATCCAGGAGGACGAGAAATGCATGTTCTCCCTTATCCAACGCCCTCCTTAAATCATCTACCAGAGCGACCAAGGCTGTTTCAGTTCCATGTCCAGTCCTGAAGCCCAACTGGAATGGATCCAAATAATCTGCTTCATCCAAGTGTTAGGAGCTTTTTCCAGTGCAAATTGCAGGCATAAGGGAGCTGATTGAGATTCCCTGGCAATTTATGAAAGAAAAAGCTTATGCTCAAGGGTAGAGTACATGATAAATGTCACATATCGTTTGGCCCATAGACCTTTAAAATTTATATCCCTTTGCCATATATTCATATTATATTTGATTATTTAATATGAAATACAATAAGAATATGTGGCACAGAGATATGAATACAGTTCTACGCTTTTGTAAGTGTCCCCAAAACTCTTTGTGTAGCATCTGATGGACTTGTTCACCCAGGACTCAAAGAGGCTGGCACAAATCTCCTGTGTGTGTGGGATTGTGTGTGATCTGTGTGATCAATAACAGAGAGCTAGTAAAAGAGAAGAGGATTCCTTGATAATGGACAAGTCTCTCAGGGCTGCCTATACCATTCACAGTACTGTGTTTCAGTTGCAGTAGTTCACACTGCTAGTTGTGCTGTGGCATCTTGAGCTCAGGGTGCCGGTTAAACTCAGAGGTTACAAAGGTTTCTCCCACTCCCCCAGGTCTATGTTCTTAAATGGCTTATTCTGAAAGAGTTTGTAACCCCTTGTCTGACACTGAATATAGAGTGGGAGGAATGGCTTTTGAATAGTTAATACAGTCTGTGACTTGATTTTTGTTCTTCTTTTCTTTCTTCTATCACTGCGAGTCATTGGAGGTAGTTTTGTTCTTAGAATGCTACTCTGTGTCTTTTTTCCTTTAATGATGTGCGCAACACAGAATGCAGAGCAATAAGAATCCCCCCCCCCAAAAGGGGCAGCATATCGCACAATTCTGGCAGGGTTTCAGAAGACCAAGCAGCTTAAGCTTTGCTTTTGATCTTGTTTTTGCCGGGAGTGTGGTATCAGCCGACAGGGTTCTCAAATCACAAATGAAGCTGCTCTGCTACAACAAGCTGTCTCAAAGCCAGATTGAGAATAAAACTGTGGTGTAACAGAAATCGTAAAGAGACACAACATCTGAGAATTCTCTTTCCTAAACCAAATGACTTTCCTTTTAAAAGTGCCTTCTCAATATTAATAGGGGTCAAGAAGCCACTGAGATAATTCCATGGGCACATATTTGTTTCTTCATCCTATTTAGGCAACATTTATGGAATACATCATCATTATTTTTCTACTGTATTCTGTGATTCTTACCTGTTTAATCCCAGATTGTAATATAGGCTGGGCATTCAAATGGTTTCTCCGTATATACATTAAAGATGGGGGAACTATGTGATGGGACAGATGCAAATGTTGTGGATTTATGTGGGTTGATAGATCACAGCTACTGTCATCCAGTCACCATCTCCACATGTTATAGACATGTTGTAGCCAAAAATACACACATGCAGGTGGTTCTGAAGTAACCTATGCTCGACTGATTTTCAGACATGCAAGCATATCTTCAGCAAGTGGTTTGATTAAAGCTCAGCTGCAAAATTCTTTTCCAGCTAGTTATAGATTGGATAGGGCAAAATGAAACCCTCCTGAAAAATCATGGGGAGAAATTTCTCTGCTTACCTTCCTTAGCCTTGCAAAGTGGACATGATGTTTCTTGTTGAAGTCCCATGCCTCTCTCCACAGCTTTCTACCAGCTGCACTTCCTGGCAAGACCCAGAAAGGGAAATGCACATCGATTTGTTTGTGTTTTTGTGCTAATCTATGGTTTTAGCAAACAAATTTGACTGACTGACAGTAAGGTAAGTGGCAACCCAACCTGAGATGAAGCAGCTGGCCCTGAGAGAAAGGGCCTTCTCTACAGCGGTCCCTCAGATATGGAATCCCTTTCCCAGAGAGGTTCCACTGGTGCCTGCTTTAAAGTGTTGGTACCCAGCAAAAAACTTTTTCTTCTCATTGGCATTTTGAACTCCTATTTTATTCCTATAATGTTTTAAGGCAGAGCCTTAGACTGCTGGCATGGTAGTAACACATGTTTCTAGCAAAAGCACATTACAATTAATGTGTAAAACCACATCAAAATATTCAGGTACAATACACATGTATCTCTTTGAAAAGTCATATGTGAAGCAGCCTTTATTTCCTTGTGCCATTTCTTTTTTATTGTTTTCCTTCATAGGGATTCCTTCTCTTTCGCTTCCTGCTTCTGCTATCCTGTACTGTAGACTGTATCATATGACAATTACAGAATGGCTGCTCATTACGTAGAATTTCATTTTACAGCTAAACTAGACATTTACTACATAGTGTGCAGCTATGTAACTATGCCATTTTTTCCTTCCTAAATTACAGGTGCATGGGAGAGTAATCTGTACCAGGAACATAGCATACAGGGAGAGGAGGTGTGCATCTTCCCTCCCCCCCCCCGAGCATTAATGAAACTAACATCACCATAACTCTGGTATGTGGCTAGGAACCTTAGGGAAAACATCCCTATTGGTGTCAATGGGAACTCCCCCCCCAGAGGCTCTTAGCTCTGCACAGCTGTGGGTGGGGGAGTGGGGGTAGTTTGGTTGTACTGGGAAGGAAAGATCAGCCTGCCCTCCCCACACATTGTACTTTACAGATTCCCTCTGCACACCTGTGATTTATGGGGGGAAAAGATATATAGGTACATACTATGTATCTAGCAAACATTGCTTTGGTCCTTAGTATATGGACTTGTATCTTGAAATTTCTGTAGAAATTCAGCAACCTCCTTCTAAGACAAATGCAGTTATTCTGTGTATTATTTCTATGATCAGAGCCATTTCATAAAAAGAATAAAAACTACATTCAATCTGCTAGAATGAAGCCATTTACGAAGTATATCTGCCGTGTGTGTGTGTGTGTGTTGTGTGTGTGTGTGTTGTGTGTGTGTGGGGGGGGAGAGGGAGAGGGAGAGGGAGAGGGAGAGAGGGAGAGAGAGACTTGCCCTCATGGCATAATTTCTGTGTAATTGCTCAATGATGTATCAGCTAAAATTACTGCTGAGTGTGCTCTGAAGTATTTAGAGCTCAACTTAACTAGTCTTAGTTAATGCATTAACTTCCAGTCAAAATTTCATTGCCACTGCCAGTGCTAGTGATTTCTCAAATCAAACCTGATACAGATGATGTGAAAAATGGATATGTTTCAGAGCAAGGTGCCTACAGAAGTAGCTAATTGGTGATGCTTTAATTCAAAGAGGCTGTCAGGTGGGCAATGAGAAATGAGTTGATGTACATGGCGAATGTGGTGAAGGCAACAGTTGTTCAGGATAAATACCAAGAAGATGAAAAGAAAGAGCAATCACATAGGACAGCAGTGGCTAACTTGCGGCCTCCAGATGTTGCTGAACTATGCTCCCATCATTTTTTACTATTTTCCATGCTGTTTGGGGTTGATAGGAGTTATAGTTCAGCAACATATATAGAGCCACAAGTTAGCCACCTCTGACTTAGGGCCAAAGCAGGCATTATTGTTGTTGGTTTTGTTGTCATAGTCATTGCTTTAATTTATATCCCACCCTTCCTCCTGAAGGAGCTCTGGGTGGCAAATGCATCAACCAAGCAAATTAGCAATAACAACAAAAAATATTCTAAAAACAATAAAAAAAATCTAAACACAGTTATGGTTAAAAGCATTCTAAGAGTATTTACAGTTAAAAATATTCTTTCATCCAGTGATTGCCAGGAACACTCTACTTCTGCCATCAAATACCTGGGTAAATAGGAATATTTTCAAATTGCTCCTAAGAATCAACAATGATGGAGACAGCCTAATCTCACTGGGAAGGGCATTCCACAAATGGGGAGCCACCACTGACAGTGTCCTGTCACAGATCAGCACTGACCAGATAGCTCCTGGTAGCGGCACTATCAACAAGGGCTGACCTGCTGAGCATAGGGTCTGAGATGGTCAATACTGGGGAAGACACTCTTTTACATACTTTGGTCCCAAACCATTTAGGGCTTCATATGCTAGTACTAACCCCTTGAATTGTGCCCGATAGCTTACTGGAACCCAGTACTGTCCTGCCCATACTCGAAAAACTCGCACTCAGAAACGGCTGTGCTTTCTTTCTTTTATTGCAGTAAGAGACAGCTTCAATTCAGTGTGCTTCATGAATCTACCTACAGCTTACTCTGTACTCAGCATCTCTCTAGGACTATCTAGGCACTACTTTGTGGCATTAAGACATTGACTCAGCAACTACTCCCCCCTCCCAACTTGGCTTAAGCAGAGCTGGGAAGGCACCCTGCTTGAGTGTGCCAACTGTCACTGTTGGGAGAGTGCCCACAGGTGAAGGCTCCATGTGTGCCAATGGTCACTGTCAGGAGCACTCCTGCAGGTGAAGACTCCGCCTTAACTGTGTCTGTTTTACTTACTTATAAATTTATTTACTTACTGTCTGTTGAATCTCCCGTCACATCCGCCTCCTAGCGCGAGGCGAGAGCGGAGCCTCCATCTCCGTTCCATCTTCCCCCTCTGAACGACGGAGGCTGGGCACAGGGAGATGGGAAGCATCTGGCTGGGAGCCAACCGGCTGGTCAGGTTGGCTCTCCACAGGGACTTCTGCAGCTGTGGGGGTTGAGCTGTCAAAGTCTGGAGTGGGTGCACCCCTGAGTCCAATTTCCTGCTCAGCCCCTCCCGGCTTGAACATTCCACTCTGCATTCTCGCCCCCTTCTTTGTCCATATCCGTCCACCTCCTCCCAGCAGGGCCCACCACAAGTACAGCACTTTCAGGACACATGGTCCTATCAGGCTGCCCCACTTAGCAGCCTGGCACCTGTATTCTGCACTAGCTGCAGCCTCCAGACCATCTTCAAGGGCAGCCCCACATACAGCACATTACAGTAGTCCAGACAGAAAGTAACCAGAGCATGGACAACTGTTAAATGCATCTTTGTATCTAAATGCAGGTTTTTAAAAATGCTAATTGCATCAGCTGAGATAAGTTGATAAGTAATTGAATCAGCACACCATCAAGGAGTAATTTAACCCTATCTACCCCTGTTATGATCCTGAGGAAAATCTTTCCACTGAAGCTACCAATTAGGGATTTCTCCCCAGTGCAAATACTATCTTCAAAAGAGAATGTTTCCTCAGAACTATAGCAGGAAACAAAATGTTTAAATTATTTTACCACTCCAACTCAGATCCCATTAATTATCAGCCCCTCCCATCTGATGGAATTTGAGTTTTTAAAAAGGCACACAATAGATGCAAAGGCACGTTTCATGTTACATATAGACTGAATCTTTGGAACTGGAAGCAATTATTTTCAGCAATAGGCTTAAGCTGAATTTCCAAAATTATCTATGTGGGGCAGTCGTATACATGTTTACTCAAAAAGAAGACATGCTATGTTCAGTGAGGCTTACTCTCACATAAGTGTGTTTAGGACTGGGCTGTTGTTAATTCTTGTAAGGGATTAAAGGAACATTTTTAGACTTTTCTACCATAAAAGAATCAAGTTCTATATGATTTTGGGAGATCTGAGTCAGAAAAAAATGTACCAACAAATTTATGTTATGTTTAATTGTTCAGTCACCTTCACAAATGGTCAGAGATTATGGGAGTTGTAGTTCAGCAACATCTTGAGGTTCTGCATCCCTCATATATAGGACTGTGTGCAATGCTTCTAGTTCAGAATATTTGGTGTGACCATTACCGACTGATGCTGGGGACTAGCAAGCCAGCCCTCCAGAGTCCCAAGAATTTAATCACTGAAGAAGTGTGGATGAACTAATGGAACTGCAATCCCTGGTGGACTGCAATAACAACAAAGAGGTCTGAGAGATACAAGATGCATTTTCAGGTCAAAGAACTGAGATCTGAGGGTGAGATAGTGAACAATTGTGCATAAATGTTGCAGATGAATGTTGCCTTCAGGGAGAAGCTAATGTTGGATAGCAATTGCACATACTGTGTGTCTACTGGAACAAATAAGCCAAATCAGTGGGTGGGTGATACTGTCTGCCCATTCTTGCAGCTCTTTCTCTCATTGATTGACAAGTTTAGACATTGTATTATAGAGAGTGGGATGTAAGTGATGCTGGCTATCTCAGGGGCTTGATTAAATCACAGGTAATATTTAAGGCAAGTGAATTGCACATATGAGGGACAGGATAAGTGTATATAATAAGACCTCCTTGGGCCTGTTCTCCTTGTCCTGAGGAGGAGGTGGATGTATTCCCCAATTTTTCCCATATGGATCCACTGGCACCTGAGCCAGCATTTTGTCCCCTGAAGTTTGAGAAGGCACTTCTGCCACTAGATTTCAGGATAGCTCTATGCATCTTCCCCCAAGAAGGCCCCACAACTTGAAATCCCACTGCAGAAAAGGCTGCAGAAAAAGGCAACAGCCCTTTAGCTTGCTATATGCAGCATTCGGGGGCAACGCTTTAATCTTAACAACCTAGCTCAGATTATACAGCTTTGGCGGTTGTTTCAGGAAAGTGCTGAGATAACTTCTTCCTCAGCTGCAGGACTGCTAAACATGGTCCTGAACCTAATCAGCACATTGGTCCTTGTCCAGGGTCCTGACCTTGACTTAGTCAGTCTTAGGCATTTCCACTTCCATCCTGCTTGGACAAACACCTGTTCTCAGTGGGGGAACTAAAATAGATAAGGGCAACACACTCATAGCATGTTCTGAATTACAGCCCACTTACTTTGTATGGTAAAATTCAATGGGATCTTTTGAGAACTTAGCTGCTCTCTATTTGCATAGTCTTGCTCCTTCATCTTGGGCTTGCTCTACATGTGTAGCAGACCAAGGTAAGAATGAGGTCTAAAGTGGTAAAATGGATTGCACCATTTTAGAATGCAGATGAGTAAGGATTCCAGATCAGCATCTCCTACCTTGCAGCCTGATGTATTCATGTCCACTTCACCACCTTCAGGATTCTACCACATCATTCTGCTGCATGATGAAATAGTGGGAACTGGCTTTTCTATTTTATAGGGGTGGCTCTACAATTAAGGTGAATACCTTGTGAGAGAAGTGATTTCAGAAAATGCTCATGATGAATTACAGTAGCTTAAAATGTTTTCATTGGAAGACAAAAGTTGTTGTGCCTATCCAAAATGCATCTTGAGGAGTGTTCAAAGGAATCCCTCCACATTTTCAATGAACATAGAAGGGTTTAGAGATAAACTCCCTCCACTGATTATTCCTCTTCCATAAGATAGGCAACAGACCTGTAGGAGCATGTTGCTGCATGTATTTGTGTGTGACATGTTGCTATGTATTGCTGAATTTGTCATGCTACTGCCTGTGGCACAGACCTTCAGTCATTGGAGGTGGGGGAGCAAGGAAGTCATGGATCATCAAGATAAGTTTTCTATAAGTGTATAATTTCTGAGGCAACTAGCTACTACCATCCATTTCTTTGTGGTAGTTGCTAACATCTCTTTTTATTATTACAATGATATTTTGAGTGATTTGCCACTGATCCCCAGAAGTTTTATTTTTGTTTTTACAAATGGTGATAAGCCACTGAGGACTCTCCTCTGACACTTTGCTATTGAGAATCATTGCCATAATAGCATAATCTTAAAATCTCATTTAAAGGGCCTGTTTGATCTTTATGTTTAATAATGGAAAATATAAAATACATTAAGTGTAATTAATCAGCTTGAAACTAATGTTTTAATAATCCATAAAGATCTGTAAAAGATACAGAAGAAAGAGGCTTTCCTTCCACTACTCTGTGTTACATGTCTTTAGATATAGGATTTAGCACCATATAATAAAAAGTCTCTAACAGAACATGGTAATGCAACAATGGAATATATTATCTGTTTCCTCCAGTAACTACCATGTGCATTGATCTGTGGTACTGGATAATCTCCAGTGAAATATATTTTATGAGGATTTCCTACCATTACTTATTTTTATGTATTTCTACAGAAGCCTAAAGTAAAGTAATTGGGACTAATAAGGATGCTGCTGCAATTAGCTTAAAACTAAAGGGGAAACATCAAGTGTGATAACCCACTACGTGCTGATTATCCCTATGAAAGCTCAGGTTCCTAGAAGAACTAAGAGGAAATGATATTAACCCCTACTATCCCATAGAAAGAATTTTACATACTCTGAAAGTGAGAAGACACTCTTTATTAGAAACTACAGCATTTTCTTGTAAACAATGCTTCTTTACTAACAGTGGGCTAGTTTACACTGATGGTTGCCCACACAAATGCCTTGAGAGTGCATGGCAGCCATCACCAAGCAGCACAGAGGAACCATTCATAAGAATAGATGCCTCCATGAAGAAGGCTATACATATGGCCAAAAATGATGCTGCCTTAATCACATATGTATGGCTGTCAGGCAACTTTCATGAGGGCCAGCCAGTGCATTTACCATGTGGTGGAGACTGGAGAGTAGCCTCTTGACATGTGGTGAATTGACCATGACACTGTTGTTTTTTGAAGTGTACAATGCAATGTGTAGTGGTAGTACCCCTTCAGCTCCCTGTTTTAGAAGAGAGGGATAGATCTGTCCTGCAGTTTTATTTACCTATACGTGTATACCCCATCTTTCTTGCACAATGAAATTCAAGGTAGCATACAAACTGTCTCAGGTAGTCTCTCATCAAGGCACTGACCAAATCCAGGTCTACTATGGTCCAGCAACTTTGCTGCATCATGTACCTTCAGATCTTCTGATATCATTGCAAAAACTTACTTTTGTGTAAACACTATATGAATATATATTTTCATAAAAACATATGGTCTCCAAAATGCCTTTAGGGCGTTATCTGATGCTTGTCATGCAACCATCACGTGTGATATTTCAGCAATATACCAGGCAATGATGGCTGTGGTCAGTGTGTTTTTTTGGTAAAAATGAGGTGCAGGTACTCATCACCAAAAAAAGCACTGGCTATAGTCAACATCCTGGTGCCAACATGACTGGATGTGCTGACTTCCTGGGATTTCACACAAGACCTCAATGTAATTCATTGGAGCAGTTTCAGTGGTTTGAGATATGAAGCGGAGAAGTGGGGAGAGAAAGTAAACACAAATCCAAATACATTGTGTTTCTTCAATGTTATGATTTCTATGCCTCTTTCATGAGATTTGTAGGAGTAAATTAATGTGTTTATCCCCATCTATTGAGAAAGGAATATAAAGGTCATAGATTAAATGTAACATACCCATTGGGGAGGCCTTGCATTCTCCAGGAACATTAAAAAGATTGAAATATACAGATCAGCTGCCACTCTCCTTTCATCTTTCCCCAGTTCATGATTTTAATCCCAGTGTTCCTTATGTCTGAACAAGCTGCCTATTCCTCTATTAGCTGTTGAAAAGGAAGCTAATAAAATATGAAATTAATCAAATTGAGGGTTTAGCGAACTGGTAACTGCAATCTTCAAAATACTTTCAGTGAAATATTTGGAAGACTATTACAGATAGCACAGCCAGTTAAAGGCTGATCAGACCATTCAGGTCTAATGAGGTTTTTGCACAGCTGTTTCATACTGATGATGCCTTAACTGTTTTGGAATCGCTGCTATTATCAGCAACAACATCACTAAAAGAGCATCTAGATTTCAATGAATGTTGTTCTTTTTCCACCTTCCCCTCCTCTAATAAGCTACACTCATCAGCTTATGGAGACTGAACGTTTCCATGAAAAACATAAATTCCATGTGGATTTGTTCTCACAGTATTGTTTCCAGATTTGTGGCAGCCATATATGTAGTTTATATTTTTTTTAAAGTTTGCTTTAATTATTTTCTAATATGAATTTGTTTCAGGCAGATGTTTGTAATCGCAGTGTATGCAGAGAGAATATCTATACAGCTAAAGACTTATGATGATCAGAACCATTACAACCATCTCCCTATTCCCTAACAATAATCTTTTAACTCCATATTATATGAATCAGAAACCCAAGCATGAAGGCATTATAACTCTTTACAGTAAGAGCAATTTTATCCGCCTTGTTGTAGATTGCAGTGACTAGCATAGAGAGACTAGGTTCCTTCCTGTCTGATTTGTCCATGGTGCACTATAGGATGCTATCAGTCTTTGGTGATTGATCATATCAAAAGCTACTGGGTGGTCTGCTAATAATCCATGGAGTAATATTATCCCTATCATCTTCCACTGACTTCTTAAGGCCAGGCTAGAAGCCAGATTGGAAAGGACTGAAAAAGTTTGCATCCTGCAAGCACACGCTCAGCCACTTTGCTAAAAAGCAACAGTAGGCAAGTCCTTAACAACTATATGAATTGCCTTCATTCAATCCTGTTGTTTAAAGGGACTTCATAAATGTCTTATTTAAAGAGGCAGGCAGTCTCTTCTTCAAATATGATGGACTAACCTTTTTTTTTAGAAAATCTATGTTGCTCATAGCAGATCTCCATTCTAACAAGATTCTGAAGTTTCTGAACCATCCCCTGCTACACCACTATCTGATAAAATCAAGTGTCTTGTTCTGTGACTGCAGAGCTTTGAAAAATGGCATCCCCGATTTGAGGGGGCGTGTTTGCCGCCACCCATAATTAATAGAAGGCTCGGGAAGGTTTGTGAAGAAAGCAAAGGGGGTCAGGTGGTATTTTTAGGGCCAATTATGAGGCAGGGCTCAGCGGGTATATAAGACCGCTCCTCCCTGGAAGACCTGCCTTTTTTGCCTGATTTCAGAATCCCTTTGGTTTTGCCTACTCCATACTGCTTGGTTTGATTTGATTGGCTTTCTGGGAGCAGTTCGGGTTGTTCTGCTTTGGCTGGCATGGAATTCGGGCAGGTGAGGTATTTGGGGAAAAAGTAAGGAGGCTGAGCCATTTTGGTAAAGGGCACTCCCTAGGGAACCATCAGTGCTTAATGTCTGGTGCGGATCTGGGGAGTGTCCTAGTGGGACCGGCTTCCGCATCATGGTGAACGCCCAGGATGCGGAAGTTGGAACCACATACCTGACTCCAATAGCAAGGAGGGATGGCTTTTCCCCCTTCCTTGGTGGGGAGTTACAGTCCAAGGTGACTGACCTATTTTAAGATTGAGGGAGTATTCCCTACTAGTTAGTCTGCACCTCACCTGCCCGAAGGAGTTAAATTGGATTAATTTGATTGAATTGGATTTTGGCTTAATATTTATTATATTTTAATAAATATAACATTATACCATATCTGTGTCCCGAGTCTTCTTTGGTGTGGTGGCAAATCAGGGTAATACTGGAATGGATGGATCAGATGGAATAGGGTGTTACTGATTTTTTTATTTTCATAACATTCTGTAATACTTTGCTACAAACCAGGGAAGCTAAAATCCCCTGTGCAGTATTATTGGAATAAATACTTTTGAAAACCAAAAGGCTGCACATTCAAAGAGAACCGCAACAGATCAAAAAGTTGCCTCATGTACCCTGCAGCTTCCCCAAATATGCTGAGGTTCTTCAAAGGCAGTTGCACAACAAAGCTCCTGTGTGAAGAATTTCATCTTGCCAAAACTCAGGTTTATCCATGTAAAGCCTTAACTTAAATTGATATGTTTTGACTTGGCATAGTTTGTCTCAATCCTCATGTTTGGGAACAAATATCACTTTTGATTGGCAATTCATAACATAGGTGTAGCCCCATTAACATCAGCTGGAGCTCAGTTGTTTACTTGCAAACTTGGACAGCAACCTTTGTGTTTCCCACAAGTAAACAGTGATGTTTCTGTGTCAATCAGTCTTCATAAACCTCTGCAGATTGGTGGAAAAAACTTTTAAAATATTGATTGATTGATTGATTGATTGATTGATTTAAAATATTTCTATCCCACCCTTCTACCCTATAATAGGGCACTCAGGGCGGCTTACAAATAAAATCGAACACATACATAATAAAATTGTACACAATAAAGATCACAAAAACATTGAAATAAATTAAAATACATAAAATTATACACACACACACACATATATATACATATATAGTGGAGTGGTACTGAAGGGACTAAAGAGGTAAAATTAAAATAGAAGGCTAAAATGAGTTCAGGCTCTACCTTGAGTCCCTCCTCAAGGCTCTCTGGAACAAGATGGTTTTCAGAAGTCTCCAGAAAACCAACAGGGAGGGAGCAGAGCAGGCTTCTTGAGGTAGCATATTCCAAAGCTTGGGGGCCACAGCTGAAAAGGCTCTCTCCCGCGTGCCTGTCAGTCTAACATCTTTCATTCCAGTCATTCCAGGCACACAGAGGAGACCAGAGGCAGATGATCTTAAATCCCAGGCAAGTACATATGGGCGTAAGCGGTCCCTCAGGTACATTGGTCCAAGGCCGTTTAGGGCTTTAAAGGTCAGAACCAGCACTTTCAATTGGGCCCGGAAACAAATTGGGAGCCAGCGGAGTCGATAAAGCACAGGGGTGATACACTCCCTGAGCCATGCTCCAGTTCACATTCTGGCTGCTGCATTTTGAACCAACTGTAATTTCCAAGCCATTTTCAAAGGCAGCCCCACATAGAGTGTGTTACAGTAATCAAGCCTTTATGTCACCAATGCATGTGTCACTGTGGCCAAGTCAACCGCTTCCAAGAATGGATGCAGCTGGTAGACCAGTTTGAGCGGGCCAAAAGCACTCCTGGCTACCACAGCCACCTGATGTTCAAGAAGCAGGGCAGGATCCAGGAGGACTCCCAAACTGCAGACCTGACCCTTCAAGGGGAGTGCAACCCCATCCAGAATAGGTTGCAACCTTATCCCCTTGACCAGCAATACTTCCATCTTGTCTGGATTAAGTTTCAGTTTGTTAAAATCCACAGGGTCTAATGAAGGCTTCTTTAACAAAGGTCTTAACACAGCCTGCTACAACAATGTTGGCATAGAACCTTCCCTTAGAGAGGTCTTAATTAATTAGGCCAACCAGTCAGCCACTCCCCCTTTGGCAGCTTTGATTAACCAGGATGGGCAAGGGTCAAGAGAACAAGTAGTGACCCTCATTTCTCCCAGAGTCCTGTCCACATCCTCAGACTTTACAAGCTGAAAAGTATCCATAGAAAAATGGCCAGAGGAAGCCTCGGGGACATCTGGCACAAAGGTAGTTAATGAGGAGTCAGTCTGAATGTGGGCAATTTTATCTGCAAAGTGCCTCACAAACATGTTACAAGAAGTGACTGAGGGCTCAAAGTCCAATGTAGGGGCAAAGTCCAGAAGACCCCAGACCACCCAGAAAAGTGTCACTGGACGAAACTGAGCAGACACAATGATGGCAGAGAAGTGAACTTTCTTCGCTGACATCACTGCCACATGATAGGCTCGAAAATGAGCTCTAGCCTGTGTCCAGTGGGAAGCAGATTGAGTTTTTCTCCATCATCGCTCTAGCCGTCATCCCTGCCATTTCATCAGGCCCAAGGTTTGAGTAAACCAAGGTGTATTACAGGCCTTCCCTGGTGGGAGAGGGCACTTTGGAGCAATAGTGTCCATCGCCCAGGTCACCTCTGTATTCCAGAGATTGATCAGGGCTTCGGCAGTATCTCCAGCCATGCTGGAAACATCCCCCAGAGAATTCAGGAAACCATCCAGATCCATGTGTCTCTGTGCACAGACCATCTTAATTGGCCCTTCACCCCTGCGAAGGTTGTTGTTGTTGTTTTTATGTGCCTCCAAGTCGACTACGACTTATGGCAACCCTATGAATCAGTGACCTCCAAGAGCATCTGTCATGAACCACCCTGTTCAGATCTTGTAAGTTCAGGTCTGTGGCTTCCTTTATGGAATCAATCCATCTCTTGTTTGGCCTTCCTTTTTTTCTACTTCCTTCTGTTTTTCCAAGTATTCTTATCTTTTCTAATGAATCATGTCTTCTCATTATGTGTCCAAACTATGATAACCTCAGTTTCATCATTTTAGCTTCTAGTGATAGTTCTGGATTAATTTGTTCTAACACCCAATTATTTGTCTTGTTTGCAGTCCATGGTATCCGCAAAGCTCTTCTTCAACACCACATTTCAAATGAGTTGATTTTTCTCTTATCAGCTTTTTTCACTGTTCAACTTTCACATCCATACATAGAGATCGGAAATACCATGGTCTGAATGATAGTGTTCAGTGATACATCTTTACATTTGAGGACCTTTTCTAGTTCTCTCACAGCTGCCCTCCCCAGTCCTAGCCTTCTTCTGATTTCTTGACTATTGTCTCCATTTTGGTTAATGATTGTGCCAAGATATTGATAATCCTTGACAAGTTCAATGTCCTCATTGTCAACTGTAAAGTTACTTAAATCTTCTGTTGTCATTACTTTAGTCTTTTTGACGTTCAGCTGTCGTCCTGCTTTTGTGATTTCCTCTTTAACTTTCATCAGCATTCGTTTCAAATCATTACTGGTTTCTGCTAGTAGTATGGTATCATCTGCATATCTTAGATTATTGATATTTCTCCCTCCAATTTTCATACCTCCTTCTTCTTGGTCCAATCCTGCTTTCCATATGATATATTCTGCGTGTAGATTAAATAAATAGGGTGATAAAATACACCCCTGTCTCACACCCTTTCTGATGGGGAACCAATCGGTTTCTCCATATTCTGTCCTTACAGTAGCCTCTTGTGCAGAGTATAGGTTGCGCATCAGGACAATCAGTTCCTGTGGCACCCCCATTTCTTTTAAAGCATTCCATAGTTTTTCATGATCTACACAGTCAAAGGCTTTGCTGTAATCTATAAAGCACAGGGTGATTTTCTTCTGAAATTCCTTGGTCCATTCCATTATCCAACGTATGTTTGCGATATGATCTCTGGTACCTCTTCCCTTTCTAAATCCAGCTTGGACGTCTGGCATTTCTCGCTCCATATATGGCAAGAGCCTTTGTTGTAGAATCTTGAGCATTACTTTACTTGCATGGGATATTAAGGCCATAGTTTGATAATTACTGCATTCCCTGGGATCCCCTTTCTTTGGAATTGGGATGTATATGGAATGCTTCCAGTCTGTGGGCCATTGTTTAGTTTTCCATATTTCTTGACAGATTTTAGTCAAAATTTGGACTGATTCAGTCTCAATAGCTTGTAGCAACTCTATTGGTATGCCATCTATTCCTGATGATTTGTTTCTTCCAAGTATTTTAAGAGCAGCTTTCACCTCGCATTCTAAAATTTCTGGTTCTTCATCATATGGTTCCTCCGTGAATGAATGTCATCCTGTCATCTCTTTTATAGAGTTCTTCAGCGTATTGCTTCCATCCTTTTATTTCATCTCCATCATTCAGTGTGTTCCCCTGTTGATTATTCAACATCCCTACTCTTGGTTTACATTTCCCTTTCATTTCTCTAATCTTTTGGAACAGGGCTCTTGTTCTACCCTTTTTGTTTTCTATTTCTATACAGTAACTATTGTAATAGTTCTCTTTGTCCCTACGTACTAGTTGCAGTATTGTTGCATTTAGGTTTCTGACTGTGTTTCTTTCTCCTTTTGCTTTTGCTTTCCTTCTCTCTTTAACCATTTGAAGAGTTTCTTCAGTCATCCATTGAGGTCTTTCTCTCTTTTTAACTAGAGGTATTGCCTTTTTGCATTCTTCTCTGATAACGTCTCTGACTTCATTCCATAGTTCTTCTGGTTCTCTGTCAACTAAGTTTAAAGTCTCAAACCTGTTCCTTATTTGATCTTTATATGCTTCTGAGATGTTATTTAAATTGTATTTTGGCATTATGATTGCTTTGTTGGTCTTCTTTAGCTTTACTCTGATTTTCGATACGACTAGTTCATGATCTGTACTGCAGTCTGCTCCTGGTCTTGTTTTTGCAGAAAGTATGGAACTTCTCCACCTTCTGCTACCAATTATATAATCAATTTGATTCCTATACTGACCATTTGGTGATGTCCACATGTATTTTCAGTTGTCTTTTCAGTTGTTCAAAAAATGTGTTTGCAAGAAACAAATTATTGGCTTCACAGAATTCAATAAGTCTTTCTCCTGCTTCTTTTGTGTCTCCTAGGCCCCATTTCCCCACAATTCTTGTGTGTTCCCTACTTTTGCATTCCAATCCCCCATGATTATCAGCACATCTTGTTTTGGTGTGTGATCAATTTCTTCCTGTACTTCTGCATAAAATCTCTCCAATCCCTCTTCTTCTGTGTTTGCTGTCGGAGCATAGACTTGGATGATGGTTATGTTGATAGGTTTCCCATTTAATCTCATTGATATCACTCGCTCAGACCTTGCATTGTAGCACTTCTCACTATTAAAGCAACCCCATTTCTTCTTAGTTTCTCATTTCCTGCATAAAATATTTTGTAGTTGCACCTGCTAGGAGTCTAGCCTCTTGGTCTAGACTCCTGACGCCATTGCTCTCAGCTTCTTCAACACACTCAAACCCCCTCACTATGTTAAGGTGTGCATCCGAAGAGGAGGCTGCGAAGGTTACAGGGGCACAAAGTCAGGTGGTGATCTGTCCATGACAAAGGAGTCACTAAGAATCCCTCCACCCTCAGATCAACCTCTTCCTGTCCCGAACAAAATACAAGATCAAGTGTGTGTTCTGCCACATGTGTTGGTCCAGGTGATATTAGAGACAGCCCCATGGTTGTCATGGCAGCCATGAAGTCCTGGGCTGGACCTATGAATCTAACCTCAGCATGTATGCTGAAGTCACCCAGGACAACCAGCCTGGGGAACTCCAACACCAACACCGAGACCAGCTCCACCAGCTCAGGGAGGGAGACTGTTGGGCAGCAGGGTGGACGGTATACCAACAGAATCCCCACTCTGTCTCCCTGACCCAGGCACACATACTCCAAACTGAAGATGTTAGGGACAGGGTTCCTGACAAGGAAGATGGATTCCCTGAAGACAATTGCGACCCTAAGATCCCCATCCCCTGGATCTAGGCTGCTGGAGTGCCACAAAACCTGGTGGGCAGAGCTGGGAGAGACCTACTCCACTTTGGTCATTTAGCCAGGTTTTGGTAATACAAGAAAGGTCAGCGCATTCATCCAGAATTAAATCCTGAATTAGAGTGGTTTTATTAGTCACTGACCTTGCATTCATCAGCAGGACAGTTAGATCTAGGGAGTACCCAGCATAGCTACCAGTGTCCCAGGGGTTGGAAGGGGACCGGAAGGGATGCTAGCACGAAGATGTCTTGTATCCCTTCCCCTGTAATGGCCAGTCTGCCTCCCACTGCTATTACATCCCCTGCAAAAAAAAGACCTGTCAGGAAGGGGTTGATAAAAAGTATGGCATTTGGTAAAGTTTATATCAGAGTATAGTAAGGACTGTTGGTATTAGAAATGACTGCAATTCCATATTGTCTGTTGCAGGTAGCTTAATTTTTTTCTGATTATAATTAAACATATTGCAGAATGTTATAAATTTTTTGGTTGCTAATATATTTTGTGCCCAGAGATTGGTGCCCAGCATTAAAATGGCCATAATCCCCCCCCTGCACACATCCTTCCCCAGACACTTTTGCCTACCTCTTGGGGTTCCAAATTCATGTTTCTGTTGGGGCTTCATTATATGTGGCTATAGCATAACATGTAGTGTGCTCCTCCCAAATAAAGATAGAGAAATCCATATCCCAATGGGCTGACACCAGAAGCAGGGGTTGCTGGGGCAACACGCCAACCTAGTGAACTGCCGTTCATTGTTCTCAGTGCTACCTGTGCCCCTTTTCTAGAAAGCCAAGACCTTCTAGGTGTGTGTGCATTCCTACAAAATGAATGAAAAATTGAACCAAATGGGGTCCATTCAGTTCAACTTTCATTCATTCCCAAAGGCTGCTCAAAGTAGCAAATGGATGTGAAATTGTATGATTTATGTTACTTGCAATTATACCCATTTGGTACTCATTCAGGTGTATATTCAGGAGCCAAATAATTATTTTTCTACAGCAATGGTTGTGGCACCATGCCTTATTTCTGTGGGTGTTCCTTCACCCACTATTCTGTTTTTTCCCCAGGATGCCCCAGATACTGTATTATTCCAAAGCCTTCTAAAGAAAAAAAAGTTGAGGATCTATTATTTGTGATGCCCACCTTTCCGCCTCCTCCTCCTCAAATTCCCTGGAACAATGCAGCATCTAAGGCATTCTGGTAAAATAAAGTGAAATAGCCATAGATAATATCCAAGGCAAAGCAGGGGGTGGGAACAAATACAAGTGATAAAATGTGTGCGAGTCTGACAAAATGAAAGAAAGATGATTTTAACAAGTGAATAACAAAATAAAACCAGATTTTTATACAAAAAAATAGAGCATCAGAACAAGGGTTTGTTTGTTTGTTTGCATACTCGTGGGCAGGGATGCCAGAAGACTTTCCCTTCTATCCATGCATTCAATAGACTGTTGCTATGAATGCACTTCAGCTTAGTTCTCTACAACAAAAGGTTTTTTTAAAAACATGCATACATAAATAGATACATAAACTGCTTTGCAATATATGTTATATACATATTCATTGAGATATTACTGCTGCTATACTGACTGGTTCCTCATTGTTTTCCTTTTTTTTAAGTGTTGGTCATTGACTTTGTGTAAGTTGTTCACTGCTGGAGGCAGTCTATTTGCAGTAGAGCAGAGCTTGGAAAAGTTACTTTTTTGAACTACAACTCCCATCAGCCCAATCCAGTGGCCGTGCTGGCTGGGGCTGATGGGAGTTGTAGTTCAAAAAAGTAACTTTTCCAAGCTCTGCGTAGAGATATGAAGGCTCAGAAAAAACTGGAAAAATGGGAGGGTAGGTTTTCCCTGTTTTTTCTGCATTTTTCTGTTTGTTTGCTTTTTCCAGAAAAATTGGTGGGAGGAAAAGTTTTTTTCTGAACTTTTCTGGGGGGGTTTCTAGGTTTTCGCATCTTTGATTTGCAGTAAGGTTGCAATCCTAACCATGTTTACTCAGAAATAAATCCCACTGAATTCAGTGGAATTCCCCAGGTAAGTGAAGTTGGAATTGCAGCCTTAATCTGCTTTCTACTGTGCATTTTAAAGACCAATGGAATGCACTGATAATTATTGTTCTTTTGACATGGAAAGAAGTGATCTCTATTATTTGTTATCTGTAGATTTTATCTGTGCATGTAGAAAGTAAACTGATTTGTAAATGCAGTGCCTTGCAAAAGTACTCAGACCCCTGACCAATGCTCTCATATTACTGAATTACAAATTGTACATTGTGATTTCATTCTCTATGATACTTTATTTTGAAACACTGAGACTCAAAATCAATTATTGTAAGGTGACATTGGTTTTATATTGGGAAATGTTTGTAAGAAACATAAAAAAACTGAAGCATGTTGCTTGCGTAAGTATTCAGCCCCCACACATTAATATTTGGTAGAGCCACTTTTCGATGCAACAACAGCTTTAAGTCTTTTGTAGTAGGTATGTACCAGTTTTGCACACAGTGTCAAAGGGATTTTGGCCCATTCTTCTTGGCAGATTCGCTCCAGGTCATTCAGGTTGGTTGAATGTCTCTTGTGGTTCTCAGTTTTTAAATAACACCACAGATTCTCAATCGGATTGAGATCAGGACTTTGACTGGGCCACTGTAGGACAATCACTTTTTTGTTCTTCAGCCATTCCAGTGTTGCTTTGGCCTTGTGTTTGGGATCATTGTCTTGCTGAAAAGTGAATTTCCTCCCAAGCTTCAGTTTTTTAGTGGACTGAAGCAGGTCCTCTTGCACTATTTCCCTGTATTTTGCTCCATCCATTCATTCTTCAATTTTTTAACAAGATGCCCCATCCCTGCTGATGAAAAGCATTCCCACAGCATGATGCTGCTGCCACCATACTTCACTGTAGGGATGGTGTGTCTTGAGGCATGGGCAGTGTTATGTTTGTGGCACACATAGTGCTTTGAGTTTTGGCCAGAAAGCTCTACCATGGTCTCATATGACCACAAAAACATTTCCCACATCATAGCTGGGGCACTCTCATGCTTTCTGGCAAACACCAGATGTGCTTTTAGATGGTACTTTATGAGTAATGGCTTCTTTCTTGCCACCCTCCCATACAGGCCAGTATTATGCAGAGCTCTTGATATGGTTGACTGGTGCACCATTACTCCACTCTCAGCCACTGAACTCCATAGCTCCTTCAAATTGATTGTTGGCCTCTCTGTGGCTTCTCTCACAAGTCTCCTTGTTTGAGCACTGAGTTTTGAGGGATGGCTTTTTCTTGGCAGTGCCTGGCTGATGTGAGGCAGCTTCCGCTTCTTGATTATTGATCCAACTGTGCTCACTGGGATAGCCAAACACTTGGATATTATTTTCTACCCTTTTCCTAATACATACATTTGTATTACATTATCTCTCACTTCTGTAGAATGCTCTTTAGTCTTCATTTTCCTTTAGATCCACAGCCTGACCAATGATCCATCAACAGTGGGGGGTTTATCTTGACAATGTGACAGCAACTTCAGTGGTTCACAGCTGGAGGTCAATGGTAAGGTCCTCGGTAGGGCAATTTCTTTCATCTGTGTAAACTGGGAGCTTCTGCAGCACAGGGGTTGAATACTTATGCAAGCAACATGTTTCAGTTTTTTATGTTTCTTACAAACATTTCCCAACATAAACCAATGTTGCCTTACAATAATTGATTTGAGTTTCAGTGTTTCAAAATAAAATATCATGCAGGACGAAATTACAATGTACCATTTGTTATTTAGTAATATGACAGCATGGGTCAGGGGTCTGAGTATTTTTGCAAGGCACTCTATCTATTGATTGCAGAGGCATGTGCATCCATTGTGCACTGTGATATATATAAACAAATACATACGTTTTTGCATCAGCGGATGATGAAACAGAAGAAAAACTTGTGCAAAATAAACTAATTGCAGTGGAACAGAAAGTAACAGCTGAAAGTGTGAATGGATGTCAGAATAGACTGAGGCACATTCATACATCCCTACTCCTAGGATCTTCTGTTGAATGAGAACACTACCCTGTTTCTTGAGCAGAATATGTATGCACATGCTTAATAGGAAGAAGGCTTTAGACAAGGGGTGGCTACTGTGAGGCCCTCCAGATGCTGCTGGCATTCATGTCCTGTCATTCCTGACCATCAGCCATAGTGGCTGGTGTTGATGGGAGATGGAGTCCAACAATGTCTGGAAAACACTAGGTCTGGGATATTCATTTTCATAAGAAGATTTGTGCATATTTTGGATGGCGCAAAGGAACAAGTATGCTGAACTTTGAAGCTTTGAAAGTTTTGATCCCAGTTGCAATGTCACACGTAATGGGATCCTCATTGGTAGCTGCAATAAAAAAAAAGCAATGAAACAAACTGTCCGTGGAGAATAACCTGCTGCCGTGTGTTTCTTTGATTCAACCCAACATAAAGGAATGAACCCATGCCAAAAAGCATGAATGTCTCATTAAAGAGCTCTATTAAAAGTGAACTTTGTTTTACAGTTAAAATGTATTTATAGTTTGTGTCTGTGTAAAAATAAACTTTAGTCTGGCACACAAATATCTTTTCTTGTGAAACCTCCCCTCTTAATTGTATCTCGGGGGGGGGAAGGGTGTCATCAACTAACCACAAGTCAAGAATCACAAATATAGCATGGAAGAAGCTTTGCTGAGGATGTCATAGAGCTGGCAAAGCTACAGAAAAGGGCAATTGCACACTTACATAAAAGTAAGCCCCAGTAAACACAGTGGGACATCTGAGTAAACATTCATGGAATTATTCTGAGCAAACATATATAGGCTTGCACAAAAATAGTAGCTGTGCAGAAATGCTCAGTAAAATCCTACATTTGCCCAGTTCTTCCCCCAAGGAAGATGTCATTATTTTCTCCACACAAACTTTTGTCCTCACAGCAATCCTGTAAGGAGGTTAGGCTTAGATAATGCAGCCCTAAGATCACTGGTAAGTGTTGTGACTGAGCAGAGATTTGAACCTGTGTCTTTCCTAAGTCTAACCTCTAGCCACTACATTGCAGAATTTTGCCCAAAAGATTGAAAAAACACAATATTCAATTTACCTAAACAAATAAATAAATGTGTTTATTTTATCTTAGAAAAAAGATAAACCTTTTTTCCTTTTATCTTAGAAAAAAGTTGAATGATAGCGGGGGTTTGTTTTTTAACACTTAGGATCACATAATCAAATTAAATTGAAATGTATTTTAAATTGTGTTTTAATTGCTTCAGCTTTTACATTATTTTGTAATAGTTTTGTTGTATAATACTGTATTTTAATGTGTTGTTGTTGTTAATGATGATGATGATGATGGGATCCCAGGGCAGCAAACAAATGGCAAAACAGTAAACATCTTAAAAACAAATCATCTTTTTTTAAAAAACAAAAAAACTTTTTTAAAAAGTTGTTTTAATTTGTGAGCCTCTCAAACACCTATTATCGTGGGGTTACTATATAAAATAAAGAAATAAAAACAATGTGGTGAAATTCAGCACAACTCGACTAGAGCAAAGTTCAAGGCAAATTTGGATAGCCCTGCTCAGGCAAACTATCTGTAGGAGTTTTGATGGAAGTTAAGATAACTTCAATAAAATTGCCAACATTTCTCAGGACTGGTTATGTGGGGGAGCCGTTTTTATTTTGATTATCTCTACATATGGTATTGGGAAGAGGTATTCTCTCATACACCCACACAAACATTTTAAAACACTAGCTTGTCTTTTTTCTGTCAGCAATTTTTGTTAATTTTTGTAGGATGGTAGAAATTTGTAGAGTGTACATTGAGTACGTTTTGATTTTAAGGAGTTAAATGAGTGGTGTGAGTGCAGGGAACAATTCTTTCCAATGCAGGAGTAGCTTAAGGTACATTTGAGAGAGAGAGGGAAAAAACTAGAAATATGTCAGAGGGTTTCAGGTAAAGCAAAGAAAATGTCAGCAAAATGACAGGTTGCAAAATTGGAGTGACTTTTCACAATGTCATAAATATGTAAAGCTTGGCTTAGTTGACATGTTATTGTCAAGAACAATTTGAAATTGTTACCATTAATTATGTCATATGGTTGCTATTTAGGCATTTGCATGTTACAGTGATTGAATAATGTATGTATGATATTTACGAAGTATTTATTTCTATCACAGAAAACCATGTTTCCTCTGTTTTGCAGGTCACACAATTGTTTGGTTAATTTTGTGTCCTGAAACACCTTAGATTCTGAACTCCTTGGGAAAGAGCTGGTGTAGAAATTACTTGTATAATGAGTAGGGCATACACACACACTTTAGAAACGAAGAATGATGAATCTGCTTATGTTAGATAATTGTCCTCAGGTGGAGAGAGGCCTATGGGGCCAGCTACAGACCTTATTTGTTAACATGTTCTTATTGTGTATTCTTTCTTATTTATCATATAGTAGCCCTGAGGTGGAAGTTATTTGCCCTACAGGCCACATGCAATTCCTGAAGCACTTTTTGACACTGGTTGTTAATAGAAATGTTAAAACGTTAGCTTTACATTAAAAAAAATTCAGCTTGTGTCCATGCCATCACTTTTCTCACATTTTATATTCATTTATATTCCTCCCTGGTCCCTCTGTAATAGTCCTCATGTGTTTGTATTGACATTTTCTCTTCAGCTAGTGTACTGTAGTGGCTAAGGGTGCTGTTCAATGCTAGTCCTACTCAGAGTAGACACATTGAAGTTAACGGACATGACCAACTTATGTGCATTAATTTCAGTGGGACTACTCTGAGTAGAACCTAGTTAATGACAACCCTATGAGATGGAACTATGAATCAGGAACTCCCCAGTTCAAACCCCATCTCTGCCATTATACGCCCCTTCCAACTCTACTATTCTATGATTCTGTTATTCTCACTCACTCAGTGACCTTAGGCAAGACATTATTTCCTAGCTTCCACCCTCCCATCTGCAATATGGAGAATACGATGGATTCAGATTACAGCTACATCAAGGGTCACTAACCTTTTGGGGCTAGTAGGCACATTTGCAATCTGGGGAAATTGTGGTGGACATCAGTCACAAAATGTCTGTTCCAGGGGTATGGAATAGCACAAAATGGCTGCCATGGGGGCATGGCAAAGCAGCTGCCACATCTAAAAGAGCAGAAAAACAGACAGGTCCACAAAATGGTGCAGGCATACCACCTCTACCCCCATCAGCCACAAGATCAATGGAGGGAAAGAACCTACATCAGCCATCAATATGCTCTCACAAAGAGAAAAGCTCTTTGTGTAAGGTGGGAATCTAATCTGTTTAAGAAGGCATGTCCAGTGTAGAAGAGGCTGAACCAGTGTAAATAGGATCAGAGCAGGAAGACCCAAACGTTTATTGTGAATTTTTGAGGGAATATTTATGGCAGGAACACTACCCGTGCTAGTGTTGGTGACTCCCAATTAGATAATGCATATGAAGTACATTTGAATGCTTGAAAGATCTGGACAAATATGAAGTATTATTCCTAGAATGGAACATTCAGCTGTTTGTTAAAAAAGAAATAAATAAAAAAAATGGGAGGGCATTATCCAGCCAAAATAAGCAAACTCTCATTGATTTTGAGGATAACGATTTCAGCATATTCTTCCATTGAAACCAAGGGATAATTATTCTAAGTTCTGGCTGGTTTATGCCCTGTATTTATGCAACTGCTCATTTGTCATTGGCCATTTTTTCCTTTCCTTTAAGTATGTTTTGCAAATTTGCTTTTCCCCAATTACTTTATAACATTACATTAATACTGCCACTTTGCTTATTTTGTCTGCTACTGTAAACTGATAACCTAGCAATGTCTTGATCCCAGAAACAAAAGTTTATTTACTAATCTTTCAGTTTATTTGAATAGCTAATGTGGAGTAAGATTTTGAATAAGTTTCTCACACCTATACATACACCTTCATTTTCCTTTGTGTAGAACTACATATTATACCTGAAAACCCATTTTTCCCCAAGTATGTATAAGCTGATTAGAGTTGCCAGGTCTCTAGTATCACCCAGAGACTCCAGATTTTTGGGGTCCTCTCTGGGTCTCCAGCTGAGTCACCCAATCACAGCTTTCATTTTAAAAAAATTAAGTTTCTAGGTTCAAAAGATATATACCAAAACATCAGCCCCCAGCCCCCTACAACATCTGTTAAATAAGTTTGTATCTGGCTGCTCTAACCCCGCCCTTTCAGGTTTGTAGCCAATAAGTGAAGTCAGGGTTGTGATTGACAAGGGATTTGTTTGCCTCGAGGCAATAGCTAGAACCCATTTCAAGGCCAGAAAACTGTTATGTTTCCTGGTTTATACCTTTCAACAGTAGCAAAAGTCTCTTCTGTGCAGATCAGGAGATGTAGAATAAAAAAATCACAGCAGAATCTTGGTAGACAATTGTTGACTATAAATAATTTCAGTTATGATTATAATAAAAGTGTACATGCAGGGTTTTCAAATTACTTGCACAAATAGCATATTATACATTTTATTTTTCAATTAATTTTTGAACAAATTTAAAAGTGTATATGCAACTTGTTTAAATTTTCCTGGGCTGTTAAGAGGGCAGTTTATTTGTCTAATTCATAGTCTGCTTTGAAAACCTTCCCAATATGAACCTTTAATCCTATACTCACCCTTCTGGGAGTAAAGTGCAGTGCTAATCCCACATACCAGAAGCTAACCCCATTGAATTCAATAGGACTTACTTTTGAGTAGACATGGTTAGGATTGTGCTGGAAATCAATGGGACTTTTGAGTGAACATAGGAAAAGATTGTATTTTTGTTGTAAATCTTTCTCTCTCCCACCAATCCTATTTTTTCAAGCAATTAGGCAGGGCTTACCGTCATGTCACTGCTTTTATTTTGTAGGAAACTAATACTGATTTTATTTAAAAAAATGTTCTGCAATGACCATCTAGTTTTGCCAATAAACTATTATATGGGGTGTGTGTATTTTTACATCTCCAGTGTGTGTGTATATGGAATATTTCCAACAACCCTGTGAGGTAGAGTTGGAAACCAAGACAGCTTACAACAAGAAATAAATCCATTTAAAATCCAATAACCATAAAACAAGTATGAAACAGATGCAAAACAGCTTAAATTGGCATGATTCCGAATGTTTGATTGGGTGAGTGAAGTTCTTTATCACTTGAAGTTGCAGTACTACGTATGCTTCCCTGTCTGAGTAAGCCACATTGAATACATTGGGACTTGCTTCTGAGTAAATATGCATAGGATTACACTATAAATATACTTACCAGTTGTGTAAATAATAAACATCCTTGACAGTCATGCTTGTATAAATATTTCTTCATGCTATGTCCTGATAAGTATCTGATTTCACACTATGGTTGAACATTATTATTTCCTCTACATTTTAAATGTGTCCTTCTTCCTGGGGGTGGTCATGGTCCCCCTCTGTTGTTTTCACTCTAAGGGGCAGATTAGGCTGAGAGATAGTGAGTAGCCCATGGTCACTCAGTAAACATTGTAGCTGATTTCCATTAAAAAAAATAAATTTAAACGATATACATGCATGCAAAGTTTATTAAGTAGATCCACACAGTAAATTTAAAGCACATGCAGATTCCTTTATCCCTAAAATCGGAAAGAGACCCAAGGGTCAGAGTGACTCCAAAATTTATTTATGTATTTTATCTAAAACATTTGTATACCACTTTATTGTAAAAAATCTCAAAGCAGTTTACAGAAGGAATTAAAACCATGAAATTATTGGAAAAAACAGTTAAAGACATATTTTAAAATGTTCAAAATAATGAAACCAACAATTTAAAAACAGATAAAAAACATAATAGCTTCTCTACACGCCTGGGTAGGGTTGCCTAAACAAACATGTTTTTAGCAGGTGCCCAAAAGAATACAATGAAGGTGCCTGCCTGATATCAATAGACGGAGTTCCAAAATGTAGGTGCTGCCACATTAAAGGTTCGATTTCTTACAAGAGCAGAACAAGTACTATGTGGAACTCATAACATGGAAAACACACCTTGAACTCGGCCTGGTAGCAAATCAGCAACCAGTACAGATTTCATAGCAGAGGTATTCTGTGCTGATAGGGTCTCACTCATGTCAGCAATCGTGACACAGCCTTCTGCACTAACTGCAGCCCCCAGGTCAGGTTGTGCTGCATGGGCTATGTGACAACCTTTCCTGGCTCTCCCTGTCAGGTTCCTACCTGCGCGTGGCTACTGCCTGTCACTAGGCACCACCAGGGACTCCACCAGTCCGGACTGTCCTTTTTTATTGTTTCTCTCCCCGCTCTAGCATAGATCTCAACAGATCCCCCTGCTAGGCAACCACCAGTCACGTCCTAATACTAGTATTCCCAGAGACTCTGAATACTGGTATTGTTATTCTCTTCACCGCTGCCACCATTTGTTACAGTTTCTCTTCAGCCTTGGTCATTACCTTACCCTCCCTTCTGGTCTGTGAAACCCCAGCCAAGGATCAGGCCTTTGGTAAACCAAATTAAGTATTTATTAAAGATAACAAAGCTAACAAGATTAACAAGATTTCTTCTTAAGGCACATAAGCATATGGTTTTACTCAATACTAATCCGAACTCCACCCCACTCCTTCTCCACTCTCTCCTGGCAAACAACTCTCTAAACCCCACCAAGCAACCCACTCAGTTCTCTTCTCCCCCCCAGATTCCACTCTCACTCTTCCTTTTATACGTTCAGCCATTTTAAACACTCAGCCAATCATCAGACTGAAGCTCAATCCAAACAAGACCGAGACGCTGTTGGTGAGTGCCTTCTCTGCCCAGATGGAGGATGTTCATCCTGTTCTTGATGGGGTTACACTCCCCTTGAAGGAACAGGTGCGTAGCTTGGGGGTTCTTTTTGATCCTTCCTTGTCACTTGAGGCCCAGGTGGCCTTGGTGGCACGGAATGCTTTCTACCATCTTCGCCTGGTAGCCCAGCTACGTCCCTATCTGGACAGTGACGACCTCGCCTCAGTTGTTCATGCTCTGGTAACTTCTAGACTGGACTACTGCAATGCGCTCTACGTTGGGCTGCCCTTGAAGACTGTTCGGAAACTACAACTAGTCCAGAATGCAGCGGCCAGATTGCTGATGCAGACCAGAAGGTCCGCTCATATAACACCTGTTCTGGCCCGTCTGCACTGGCTTCCTGTTTGTTTCCGGGCTAAATTCAAAGTGCTGGTTTTGACCTATAAAGCCCTACACGGCATGGGACCGCAATACCTGGTGGACCGCCTCTCCCAATATGAACCTACCCGGACACTGCGCTCAACATCTAAGGCCCTCCTCCGAGTGCCATCCCATCGAGAAGCTCGGAGGGTGGTGACTAGAACCAGGGCCTTTTCTGTGGTGGCCCCCGAACTGTGGAAGAGCCTCCTCAATGAGGTGCGCCTGGCGCCGACGCTACTATCTTTTCGGCGCCAGGTGAAAACCTTTTTATACTCCCAGGCATTTTAATGTGTGTTTTAATGGTATTTTCATCATTATTTGTATTTTTGGATGTTGTTTGGTTCTTTTATTGTTTGTTTGTTTTGTTTTCTTGATTTATTGTATTTATATATTGCTTGTTTTTTATCTTTTTGTACACCGCCCAGAGAGCCTTCGGGCTTAGGGCAGTATATAAATTAAATTAAATAAATAAATAAATAAAATAAATCTAGCATTCTACTGCCCATTCACTCCCCCTCCTCTTTCACTCCACTTACCATGTATCTTCTAAACAACCAACACTTACCATATATACATTAATATAGGAACATCACAGGCTATATCCTTGGCTTTTTTTAGTTTTTGTTGGGAACACTGGCTGGCTGTGGGATGCTGAATTTTCTGCCTTACTCATAGGTTGTGGTTGGTATGGTACTGCTTTTAGGAAATTATCACTGTCTTTTTTTTTCTATTTACATTTCATTTACCTCTGACCTCACTCTCATACATCCATAGAAGCAACAACAGTGGTTGCATGCGCTCAACTCAACCCCCTTAAACCCACTGATGATGCACCCTGGTATTTGCATGATGGTTTGTTTCTTGCCCAATAGTGGTAAAAGAGAATTTACATACTGGGAAGTGTGGCTTCATAGCTATTGTTCCCAGGCTACTGCCTGGGAAGGTAGACTAAACCATGTGTCTTTTTTCTCTGTCAATTATTACTCACTGGAATTGGGTTGGCTGTCAAAGGGAGTTGATAGCAGCCCTCAGGTTAGGCAGGAAAGGATAGAGAATCTTCTTAACTCTTACTCATTTCTTAAACCTCTCTCTGCAGTGAAGGGTCAAGTCTGTAAAGACATTTGGAGCAGCCATGATAAAAGGCAGGCAGGGCATTGCCAACCCTACTTTAATATCAATATCTTTGCAGAGGATCCCTAGTCAAGTCTTACCAACAGTACAATCCTATCCATATCTACTCAGAAGTACGTCCTGTTGATTTCTATGCAGCTTAGTCCATCAGTAAGTGTTTTTAGAACTACAGCCTTCAGGGGCATCTATCTTTACTCCTGAGTACTCCCATCTGGCATCTCCACAACTGTAGGGTCCCTTTTTCCTACAATGTCCTTCTGGTGACTGGCCTGGCCTGAGGGCACTTCAACCCTTCTTGCCAGAAGCAAGTAGGCTAGATTAAATGTTGCCTACCCAGGCTCCCTAAGCAGGTGAAAAGAAATTATCCTGTCACTTCAGCTGGACCTGGGAACACCCTTGTTTAGCAAAGATTTATATCATAATTTCCAGTCAGAGAATTGTTTTTGTTTGAGTGGTATGCTCCAAACAGCTGTGGTTGATTCTTAATGTATCATGCTTAATGACATCACTAGGGGCTGCCTCTGGAATCTTAGGGTGTGGGATGCTTCTGACCTGGCAACCCTACAGCTGATTAATGTGAGAACATTTGCAGAAGAAAATTAATTGTGGACAGAAGGAAGTACTAAATCTTTCTGCACTTTCTTATTCTCTTTTCTGAATAAATTATACCCAAGGCCACTGACAGATGGGTAAAAAGGGTCAGTTTCTCCTGGGCCCAGAGCCACTAGGGGCTCCAGACTCTTAGCTTTTATTTAAAACAAAAAGTAAGTACCTAAGTGCTCTGGATCAAGACACACACACCAAAATGTCAGCTTCCCACCACCACCACCACTTCTGTTAAAAAACTGAATTAGTAGCTGGCTGCTCCAGTCCCCGCCCTTTCAGGATTTTAGCCAATAAGTGAAGTCAGAGTTGTGATTTATTAGGGATTTGTTGATCTCCAGACAATAGCTAGAACCCCTTGGAAGTTCTGAAAATAGCTACCTTTTCCTGCTTGTCTGCACATCACATAAGAGCACATGTCCCTGCCCACTCTCCGTTTTCTCTCTGTATGCATACATCCAGCACCACATCCAGAACAGATCACAGCAGGATCTTGGTAGGCATTCACAGTACACAATTTCAGTGATGATGATAATGAAAGTATACAATCATGTTTTTTTAATTACTTGCAAAAGTTATTTACAAAAATAGCATATTAGGACTTCCGGGAAGGGTGACTTAGCCTGTGCCTGCTTTTGAGACGGGCTCCTGCCTCAAAAGAAGCTTATTCAGATATATCAGTCAGTTTTTTCTTTTTTTTTTGACTGATTAAACTTCTCCCGGGTAGGGAGAAACGAAGAGATTAACCTCAAAGCCTATTTTTGTTGGGACGACCAGATCTCATTAATTTATGGGACGAGGTCCAGCCGACGAAGGTGGGACGGATTTTCAACAGCAAGCTCTATCTGTTAAAGCGAACGTTCATCTTATCTTCTAAGAGAGAACGCACTAACAGGCAAGCACCCTTCTTTCTATATTTTTCTTTTACTTGACTTAAATTGTTGCTGTTTAAAAGAGATTTGCCAGATTGATCAGTTTTTGACATCTCACTGGGGAGCCATAACTTCTCTCTGCTACGCACTAATTAATAGCTTATCTCTGTTTTTGTTGCAAAAAGCTGTTCTGGATTTGCATTCTAAAGATATACACAGAAGAGGGATTTCTATTCCAGATTTTTATTTTGAAAAATATTATACTGTTTTGAGACTACTCTCTTTTTGGTCTATTTTATTTTGACGAATCTGTTTCTTGACGATTGCCATTAATTGTTTCGATCCTGGGAACTGCATTTTGTTTACTTAACTATTGGAGAGATAAGGCTGTCTGCTCTGTTTATACTGTGATGTCACCAAGTTTGGAGTATTAACCCAATTGTTGCTGAAATAAGAAGTGGTTTTCCTATATTTTTCTTTTAAAATGGCAATTAAGAAAGTGGCTGAAAATCTGGAAATAACTATGTTTCAGAAAATAATGGATGAGATTGAGATAACGAAAATTGAATTGAGTAAAATGAAGCAGGAGATTAAAGATATAAGGGTCCCTGTGAGAGAGGTGACCCTGGAAGGGGTCCCTGTGAGAGAGGAGACCCCGGAGATTGGAACAGGGGTCCCTGTGAGAGAGGAGACCCTGGAGACTGGAATAGGGGTCCCTGTGAGAGAGGAGATCCCGGAGATTGGAACCAACGTGGAACAGGAACAAGATTTGGAGTCTATGGACTTTAGAAATAAAATCTATTGTTTGGAACTCAATGTTATCTCTGAAGAAATGAATGAAGATTCTAGAGATAAAGTTATCAATGGCATGGATAATCTTCTGGACTGGAATGATGTGATGGAGCCCAATATAGAGAAAATCTATGGAATTAACTGCAGCCATGTGACAATGGAAAAACTTTTAAGAGATGACCCAGTGTATTTTGAAAAAAAGAACAGAGATATGATTTTACAGCAGTATTTCAGCAACCTATTCAGAATGGATGGCAAGAAAATATTTGGGATAGAGGTAATTCCCATCAGACTCTTACTATATGACTATGGCTTTGACAGCAAGATTATTATGGAATACTGATAATGGAAGATTGGATATTGAAATTACTGGACTTAACAAGACTACTGAAGATGGAAGATGGAAAATGGAACTAATAGAGATAATAGAACAATGGCTACTGAAATTATTGAACCTAACAGATTCTGATGTGATGGATTAATTGAAATGTTTATTTTGACTATGGTTATGACAATAAGATTATCATAATTAGTAATGAGATGGATTAATCGATATGCTTATCTGGAAAAAAAATTGATAGATATATTTCTTAAAGAATTGAAACCTCTCTTTGACTTTTTGTGGAAAGAATAAAGTAATGTTTATGAGATTTGATGATTAAGTAAGATAACTACTGGAGGAAAGTGATTTTATAATATGACTTAAGAGACAGGATTGTTATATATTATAGACTTATAACTGATTTGATCTTTGACAAATGGGAAGTCAATATTTTACTCTTTATTTTTTATTTTTGTTTTTTTTTTTTTCTTTTTTTCTTTTTGTTTAACTATTTTTGATTTTGTTTTTTGTCTTTGAATGTTTTATGATTTTGTCTTGTATGTTTTATGAAAATCTGAATAAAAATTATTGAAAAAAAAAAAATAGCATATTAAATTATTTTTGAACAGAAATAAAATGTGTACATGCCGCTTATGATGCCATTACAATGTGTTACAGTTTTCTAAATATAAGGAGTTAAACAAATCTAAATTTTCTTGGGCTGCTGAAGAGGGTAATTTATGTGTCTAATTCATAGCCTGTTTTGAAAACCTTTCCAATTTGAAGCTTTAATGCTAGACTCACCTTTCTGGAAGTAAAGCTAAAATAATAATCCCACATATCTGGGAGTAAACTCCATTGAATTCAATAGGATTTTCTTTTGAGCAGACATGGTTAGGATTGTGCTGTAAATTCTTGGGACTTTTGAGTAGACACAGCAAAAGATTGTGTTGTAAATATTTCTCTTCCTCCCCAATCCTATTTTTAAGCAATTAGGCAGGCTTATTTACGTGTCACTGCTGTTATGTGGCAGGAGACTAACGCTGTTTAAAAAACGGTCTGCACTGACCAACTAGTTTTGACAATGTTTTATTATATGAAGTATATGTATTTTTACATCTCCAATGTTTGTGTATATGGAGTCTTTCCAACTCCCTGTAAGGTAGATTAGGCTGAAAGAGAGAGAGAGAGAGAGAGAGAGAGAGTTGGCAAGGTTTTTTGTTGGTAGTTTGCTGTACAATTACTGTGGAATGTTACAGTTAAAGCAGTTGGGGGGTATGTTTTTGTGCATGTTTTTTCTCCTTCACTGCATGGTTTGTGAATATGACATGACATGTTTGCACCTCACTTTTCTTTCTGGGCCCTTCCCCTGCCCTTTTATCTTTGCAACAGCTCTGTCAGGTAGGCTAAGGCTGCTGTCCAGTACACACTTACCTGGAGTAAGTCCCATTGAACCCAATGGAGCTTACTTCTGACTAGACATGTACTGGATTGCAGCCTAAGCTAAGAGTTGGTTCAGTCAAGCTGCACAAGTATTTTTTAGCTGCTCCTTTTAATGCTATTTTAATGTTTAAATGTTATTTAATAATTACATGATTATATTTTGAACTGTTCATAACTATTCATTTTGAACTATTCAAAATGTCTTGTAAGGGCAGGAACTCTGAAAGGCAGGTTAAAAATCTATTAAATAAATACCTTTTAATTCAAAACTGTGGATTCAAAATAACTGTTCATGTTAGCAATGTATGTACATAAGCAGCAGTACATAAATATGTACATAGATTGCAGGGAGGTGGATGGGAATGTAGGGGGCCAAATCTACATACAGTGTACCAGGCCCAGGAAATCCTTTTGGCACCCCTGTTTTACTCTAGGTGGGAGCATTTTTGGATTAATTGGAAGATCACATAAGAACCAAATAATTAGTAGTAAAGTGTAGTCTTGATTGCAGTAGGATACCAGGGACTTTATGAGTCCAAGAGCCCCTTAGCCCAAGGCAGATACTTTCATCTCCAAACCACTAGTTCTGGGATTGCCAACATGGCACAGGTAGGCACAGTGGTGCCCTTGAAATCTTCCCCTGGGGCCTGCAAAGCCTCAACCCCCTTCTCCCACTCATTGATCCCTTGGTCATGAGGTGGTGAGGGTGGTTACCCTTTTCTCCCTTGAAAAGTGCAGAGAGCTAAACTAGAAAGTTAGAAGAATGACTCTCTTCCCCTCTTCCTCTTTCAGTTCCATATACTTTACAATGCTCACCTTAATTCCCTGGACCTGGGCTCCTCCTGGGAGGAAGGGCGGGATATAATAATAATAATAATAATAATAATAATAATAACAACAACAACAACAACAACAACAATAACAACAATAACAACAATAATAGAGATAAAAATAAAAAATTCTACTGGAAATGGCTAGAGGGGATGGCACCTATGGCAGTTGCTCAAAAATCCAAGTGTGCCCACAGACCTAAAAGGGTTGGTGATGCCTGCACTGGTCCTAAAAATACAATCTATCTTGGCATGCAACCTCTTACAAGCTGGCTATTACAGATGAGATAGAGATTCTAGCCCTGTATCAGGCATGCAGTTTAGTTGCATGTAAGCAAATGCACAAGGGGGAGCATATGCACAATACAGAACCCTGTCCTCACAGCACATCTTTTGCCACTTGCACTCTAGATGTTATCTAGCCTGTTTCATTGCTCTTAGTTCACTGGGATACCAAGGTACAAATCAGGTCCCACAATGCAATAGAGGGCCCTCAGGGGCAACTGTGTAAAGAGCCCGACATGCTTCATTGTTGCACAGCGTGACAAGGGCTTCAACAGGGTCATCTCCCACAGTGCATTCAAGAATCCTGTGAATTCGGTTAGTCTGCAGGGTGGACCATCTTAATCTGTCTACCACTCCTGCAGGGGAGGATTGGAGTCGTAAATCTAAACTTCCCCAGGAAGTGGTCTGACCATGACAATGGGGTGACATCTACCCCTACTTTCTCCAGACCACCCCTTCCTCCATCTGGAGCAAAAATCAAGTGAAAGGTGTGCTGTGCCCTATGTGTCAGGCTGGTGACAACTTGAGACAGCCCCATGGTTGTCATGCAGGCCATGACATCCTGAACCACACTTCATGCTGAAGCTTTTCCCAGGATTGAATGTCCATGCTAGAAAATGCTTGATTTATTGTATTTCTGCTTGCCATACAGCTGTTAAAGGCAGAGGAACCATGTATTTCCAATGCCAACCATAAAACAAAACATAGGCTGCCATCCTGTACCCACTTACCCAGAAGTAAGCCCCATTAAACACAAAGAGACTTACTTCTTTGTAGACATCTATAGCATTGTACTGTAAGTTTATACAGTGAACTTTTAATAAGTCCCTGGTCTGTAGCTCCTGCAAAGCAGAAGTCGTGCCTAAGCCTCTTTGCAAAGTTTGAACATTTGCATTTTGTGGGGAGGGGGACTTATTTAACATTCACCCACACTTGTTGTGTAGTAGTAATTGCTGAAAATATCTTCTAGGCATTACCTGAACTCAGGCAAACCCAGCACAGGAAAGATGCATCCTGGTTGCAAGAGAGAAAAGTAAGGGCAAACTATGGAAATTCCAAAGACTAGGGGGGGAAAGACAGAAGCGGAAAAACTGCACTACAAGGGAGGCCAAAACTGCAGCTCATTAGGTCCCCAGGGGGATTCCTATTGCCTGGTGTGGCAGGAGCAGCCAGGCTGCTCATTTCACATAAATCACTTAAAAGTAGGGTTGCCAGGTCAGAAGCATCCCAAAACCTGAGATTTTAGGGGTGGGCTCGAGTGATGTCATGGGGGCGGGCTCGAGTGATATCATGGGGCGGGCCCAGGTGATGTCATGGAGCGGGCCCAGGTGATATCATTAAGCATGATACATTAAGCATCAATCACAGTTGCTTGGAGCATACAATTAAAAAAATATATCTGATTAGAAATAAAGCTAGAAATCTTAGCTAAAAGATGGAGCCTGGGTAGGGAACATTTAATCTAGCCTACTTGCTTTCGGCAAGAAGGGTTTAAGTGCCTTCGGGCCAGGCCAGTCACCAGAAGGCCACTGTAGGAAGAAAGGAGCCTTGTATTGTGGAGATGTTAGATGGGAGCATTCGGGAGTAAAGATGGATGCCCCTGAAGGCTTCAATTCTAAACACACTTACTAAGGGACTAAGCCCCATAGAACTCCAGGACTGACTTCTGAGTAGATATAGTTTGGATTGTGCTGTTGGTAAAGCTTGACTAGGGATACTCTGCAAAGACATCCATATCCAAGCAGGGTTGGCAACCCCCTGTCTGGAATGCCCTGCCCGGAATGCCCTGTCCTTATCTTTTAATGTGGCTACTCCAGACTTCTTTACAGATTTGACCCTTCACTTCAGAAAGAGGTCTGAGAGATGAGTAAGAGTATGAAGATTCTCTACCCTTTCTGTCTACCCTGTGGGCTGCTATAAACTCACTTTGACAACCAACAAAATTCCAGTGAGTAATAATTGACAGAGAGAAAACACACGTGGTTTGGTCTACCTTCACAGGCAGCAGCTTGGGAACAACAACTGCAGCCACACTTTCAAATATGTGAATTCTCTTTTACCACTATTGGGCAAGAAACAAACTGCCATGCAACCAACAAGGTGCATCATCAGTGGATTTTAGGGGGTTGAGCTGAGCACATGCAACCACTGCTGTTGCTTCTATGGATGTAAGGGAATGAGATTAAAGGTATATGAAATGCAAACAGAAAATGGAAAGAAGTGAAATGATTTTAGCAATGAAAATACAGTGATGCTTTCCTAAATGCAATACCATACCAAACACAACAAGATTCCTATGAGTAAGGCAGACAACTTAGCATCCTACAACCAGTCAGAATTTATAACCAAAAACCAAAACTAAAAAAATCCTTGCAGCCAGTCAGTTAATGCAGAATGCTGTGGCATGATTGCTGACATGAGTGACATCCTATCAGCACATAATACCTCTGCTCTAAAATCTGCATTGGTTGCTGATTTGCTACCAGGGCAACTTCAGGTTGTGCTTTCTATGTTATGGATGCCACATAGTACTTGTTCTGCTCTTGTATGAAATCAGTCCTGTAAAGTGGCAGAATTTTGGGTACTCTGTTCATAGGATTTTCATGGTAAGAGGTATTCAGAGGTGGTTTACCATTGCCTTCTTCTGACTTTGGACACATATCATACTTTGGACACATAATGAGAAGACATGATTCGCTAGAAAAGACAATACAGAAAAACAGAAGGGAGTAGAAAAAGAGGAAGACCAAAGAGATAGATTGATTCCATAAAGGAAGCCACAGACCTGAACTTACAAGACCTGAGCAGGGTGGTTCTTGACAGATGCTGTTGGAGGTCACTGATTCATAGGAGTGCCATAAGTCAAAATTGACTTGAAGGCACATAACAACAATGAAGTGGCACCACCTTACTCTTTGGAACTCCTTGCCTATTGACATTACGCAGAAGCCTCTTTTCATCACCTGCTAGAATCATTTTTGTTTTGGCAAGCCTATCCATGCATGTAGAAACTATAGTGTTTTTAAATCTGTTTTTAACTCATTGTTGGTTTTATTAATTTGAATGTTTTTCAATACATGTCTTTAACTGTTTTTGTCAATAATTTTATTGTTTTAATTCTTTCTGTAAACCGCTTTGAGATTTTTTACAATAAATAGTATATAACTGTTGTAAATAAAATACATAAATAAATTTTGGAGTCACAGCTTTTAAAAATGTTTTAAAGATGTTTTGTTTTAATATATTTTAAAGTCTGTTTTTATGATTTTTAAAGTGTTTTTAGTGCTTTTGTTTGCCGCCCTAGGCTTTTACTGAGAGTAAGGGTGGGATATAAATCAAATAATAAATAAGAATAAATAAATAAACTTCATTCACCCAACCCAAAATTCAGAATCATGCCACTTGAAGCTGTTTTGCAACTGTTTATACTTGTTTTATGGTTACTGGTTTTTAAAGGGATTTATTTCTTATTGTGAGCTGCCTTGGTTTCCAATCACCAACCCTACCTCACAGGGTTGTTGGAAAGACTCCATACACACACACACACACACACACACACACACACTTGTAAAAATACACCCCATATAATAGTTTATTGTCAAACCAGTTGGTCATTGCAGAACATTCTTTTTAAAAAATCAGTATTAGTTTCCTACATAATAAAAAATGTGATACCTAGGTAAATCCTGCCTAATTGCTTTAAAAATAGGATTGGAGAAGGAGGGAAAGATTTACAACACAAACACAATTCTTTGTTATGTTTACTCAAAAGTCCCATTAATTTACAGCACAATCCTAACCATGTCTACTCAAAAGTAAGTCCTAATGAATTCAATGGGGTTTACTCCAGGTACATGGGATTAGCATTGCTTTACTCCCAGAAAAGCAAGTATTGGATTAAATACGTTCATATTGCCAAGGTTTTCAAAGCACTGCCCAACAGCCCACGGTCTGACTCTTGCACACAAGAGAAAAAAAACTTTAAGCCATGTTCTTACTTATTCAAACTGAAGATCTCAAAGACACCATTTCCTGACATTGCAATGAAGTCTAGACACTGCCTGGGTCAACAAATCACAACCCTGGCTTCACTTATTGGCTACAATCCTGAAAGGGCAGAGTTAGAGCTAGGAGCTGCTATACAGATCCGTTGAACAGATTTAACAGTTGTGGGCGGATGGCTGACATTTTGGTGTATATCTCAGGAACCAGACCACCTAGAAACATTTTTTTTTAATTGAAGTTGAGAGTCCAGAGATTAAAGTGAGTTAGCCGGAGACCCAGAGGGGACCCCCCAAAACCAGAAAATCCAGCCAAAAATGGGACACCTGGTAACCCTACTTAAAAGGGTATCTGCACATTTTTTTGCTCCGTATCTTTCTCTCTGGAGGGCTAGAGAGTTACTTTTAAAAAATTTTTAAAAAAAGAAAGTTCAGCTTCTGGGCTACCTGCTGGGGGCACCACTGAAGGCCTTCACAGGTGACATGGTGCCTGCGGGTGATGGATCGCCGATCCCCAGGTGGGATCATCTAGAGCTACAAAGTTCACTCAGGTACTGAAGGTCTCTTGCTTTGCATCAGGGAACAGCACAACCCTGTAGAAAGTTCAAGGCAGTCTTGAACACAAATTAATTTTTCACATAATTTAAAATAAATGCCATAAATACAGGGAAAAGTGCCCTTACAGGAAATATTATTATCCTGAAAGAAAGTGCAGAAGCAAAAACATCCACTGAAGTACTGGGGTCAATTGGCGGCTTTGTTATTGCTGAGTTTGAGACAGGGAAAATGAAAATTTATTGACAAAAATTTATGTGAAAATTTGTTTGATAATCAATATTAAATCCTCTTCTTTTAAAAGGGAACTTCTGTGACATTTATCTTCTTTGCAAATGATGATAAATGTTGGGTTGAAAAGAAACAAATAATTAGGGTGTTGCCACAGCCACATGTAAATTCCTGTGGGCATTTCAAGTTCCCATATGGACTTGATGCTGCCCTGCAACTTATGAATGTATGGTAATGTGTCATATGCACAGGGTCTTTCTTTGGAGACCTTTATTTGTGGGTGTCTGTCAATGAATTGTCACATGTTTTGTTGGTCATGTTATGTTGGTCACAAGTCATTTACCAGAAAACCTTTTCCCATAGTTTCCAATAAACATTACCATACATTTGACACTTGTCCATGAAACATTAGCTCTTTATGTATATTGCTACAGTTGGATTTCATTATTATTATTAGTCATGCATTAGAGAATACAATTATTCAAGTTACAGATAAATTCTTGAGGCTGCAAACCTGTTGTGCTGGTCACATCTTTTAAAACACAATTTAAGAAGTATTTAAATTACCTGTGCCATACTTCGTAATTATTTTTGTAGGGAAGATCAGTCCAGTTAACAAACAAATAGTTTAATGTTAATTGGAGTTCAAATAATATTAGCTAAAACGCAAAATATTATGTAAACAAGCTTACTAATATTATGTTGGTCACTACAGAATTGCCCAGTACATAAATTTATTATTAATAATAACAAATGTATAGGAGCCATTTTCTTGCTGAATTTGCTTCAGTTCAGATTAATTATGAGAGGAAACTTCAAATAAAGCTGCCACTAATTTTCCTTTTGGTACCTCTGCGCCTTTAACACCTACATGGCAGGCAGAAATTCAGCCATAAAGGAAGCCACAGACCTGAACTTACAAGATCTGAACAGGGTGGTTTACGACAGATGCTACTGGAGGTTGCTGATTCATAGGGTGGCCATAAGTTGTAATCGGCTTGAAGGCACATAACAACAACAAACTCTCACGATTGTGTCATGCTGCACTATTTTAATTTTTACTGACAATGTTGCTGTTAAAGGACCAAGACTCCATGTTGGGGCCGGGGGAGTTGGTAACAGTAACATATAAGCTGGCAACCTTGATTTAAGAGCATCTTGGGTATCCGAATAAAGCATTTCAGCATTTTGCTTGGGCACACTTAATTACCAGGAGAAAAGGCAACTGCCTCTTGCCTATTCTTTCGGCAAACTCCTGCCTGTTTTAAATAAAGATAAAGAGGGCCACACACAAAAATTACAATGGAGAATTTGTTTATAGGCTATCAGTATAGGGGCCATAATGCTGCCCTTTATCATGTCTTGTCATACCACTGACAACCTATAAAACTTCTGCTCCTGCATAATTCTTTATTTGTCTGTTCCTGTGCCAACTCATACCCTGGCAGATGCCTGGCATATATCAGCCGTATGATTTATTACCTCATTTAATACACAATATGAAGGAAAGAATGAGATGTTTTCTTTTAAAATTACAAATTAGGAACCTTCTCTCCATTTTTTACTGACAAGAGCCCTGGCTTCTCTGTTTGAGGTGCACAGTTTATTGCCCCGAGGGGGAGGGGGGAGGACAATACTGCCTGGTTTCTCCCCTCTTCATCCTGTCCCTGAAAATGAAATTTATGCAGTGACCCAGCATATAAATGAAAGCATATTAGCTGAATATTATGTTGTCATGGCAAGTTTTCCTGAATGGATTCCACTGAGAATAAATAGCCTGGATGTGTTGTCTCCCGAAGATTTAATGATCATTTCATTTCAGATCGCTATCCCGTTTCCACATAACAATATAATTTCTCCAGAATATGTGTCCGGACATTTACCTCCCTCCTTCCCTTCTCCCTCTGCTCTTGACAGAGAGGGTGTAGGTTTACTGGAACACTAGATTTTGGCAGCTTTGAGTGTACATCCCGTGGAAATGGTTAGGGACATTTCCATGCAAACACTCTATGCTCTGAACAAACTCCCTCTTGCCAGAGACAACTGGCAACTATAAATCTGTGAGGTGTATGTTAAGCAGGAACACTTCAGGAGTGCTAACAAAAATCTAGGGTGGTATTTGACTAACTCATCCCTTCCGCACAAGAATTACTGCTAGTGCAATGGGACTTCCCGCCTTTCCTCCCTCCCCTGCCCCCATCTGCTCTGGAGAGAGGGAAGTTCTGTTTTCCAAGCAGAAATCCTTGTGCTGATGGAACTGCTTACTTAGTGCTGTGTTGGCTACAACCCTGAATTACTACACCAAACAACTATTCTCAAGGACAATTGAGGGAAACCATGGCAGTTAAAATGATATCAAATGAGTGTAGTATGACAACTTCTAAATCATGTGGGAAGTCTCCACAGTCTAGAGGCAGCTCAGGCATCTTGGTAGCTGCTATTTGGTAACAAAAAGTGTAGACATTAATTGCGTTCACCCAATTAATGTCATGGGTAGTTTGGCCCTTGGTGACTGGGGACACATACAGATTGCTCTATTGAAAGAGGAAAATGAATTGGATAAGGAGAGGGGCTTCATGCAGTGTTGTTCCTTGTTATAGATGTACTCAGTAAAGTTGTATATATATCTTTTTGCATAGGACTGGAAGCCTACTTGGAAAGGGCATCTTTTACAAAAGCATATGCCAGAATGTTCATCTGGCCTTGGGCAGAAGGCACTGGAGGGTCAATGAACATTCTGCAGTCATTTGGGCTGTGATTATCTAGTAGATGGAAGGTTGCCAGCAGCGAATGTGCCGTGAAAAGGTCTAAAATGTCAGTGGCATCCTCTGTGTGTTTAAACAAAGAACATTTGCAATTTATGAAGCATCTCAGAACGGGTTTGCAAATAATGAGGAACTCTGAGTGAACTAGGAAAAAAAGCTATTTAGTGCTATAGATAGGTGGTATACAATGTTGTATGTTCTCAGCTCAACCCATCACAGTCAAACTTTTCATGTTCTCCCTGTTTTTGCAGAACACTTGAAAGAAAAACTGGAGGAATATATGGCTCGTTTTGTCAAAGTGAGAATTGTGCGCACCAAGAAGCGAGAAGGGCTCATTCGCACCAGACTCCTTGGAGCCTCAATAGCTAAAGGAGAAGTCTTAACCTTTCTGGACTCCCATTGTGAAGTCAATGTGAACTGGTTGCCTCCTTTACTTAGTAAGTGACACTGCCATTTATAACATTAGGATTTTTATGGTATTCAAACATATACCATATCTCATGAATCTATTTAGGATGTAAAATGTGACTTCCAATTTTTTATTTAGGGCAACCCACCAAGAGCATTGCAGCATTGTGTGTTTATGATTCACCTGTATGTTTGAACTGGGAAGTGAAATGTCCTAGGCTGTAATGCAAAACTTGGTGATCAGGAAGTAACTCACTGGGACTTATAGCTAACTAAACATGCTTAGGACTGAACTGTTGATCACTTGGGATGGATCCAGCACTGGTAGCCTCAGTGATCCACTAGTGGATCTGGAGGAGGCACTAAATGTTTTAAAATCAGGTTCCCCCAACCTGGTGTCCTCTGAATGTTTGGATTGCAACTCCTATGAGCCCCAGCCAGCACAGCTGTTGTCTGAAACATCATGAGGACAGCAGGTTTAAGGAAATATGTCTTTAGAACATTTGGCCACATATTGTGCTATTTGTAAAATAATTTATTTGTGTTGTAGAGGAGAGCCAGTGTGGTGTAGTGGTTAAGGTGCTGGACTACGACCTGGGAGACCAGGGTTTGAATCCCCATACAGCCATGAAGCTCCCTGGGTGACCTTGGGCCAGTCACTGCCTCTCAGCCTCAGAGGAAGGCAATGGTAAACCCATCTGAATACCACTTACCATGAAAACCCTATTCATAGGGTCGATATAAGTCGGTTCAACTTGAAGGCAGTACACATTGTTAAGAAAAACTTAAAACTTCAACATTTCTCCATTTAATTTAATTCAGTTATTTTCCACTAGTCTAGCCCTGGTGAGGTTGGATGAACAGTGGAAAACACAGCACAATAAAACTAGGAAGACGACATTCATCCTTCGATGACTCTGCTACATTTGCCTAGAACATAATTCAAAGCTGTTATATTTTGGGGTTTGCTTCAGTTGCATACTTCTAAATACAGGTGCCCATTTCCTCTTTCTACAGCTATATCATGAAATATTAGTCAGTGAGAAAACAGAAGGAAGAATAAGAGGAGATTCAGCAAGTCAACAAGAGTTCATGTAATTTTATCTGTCAATTAGTCAGAAATGTAAAATTTAACAGTGATTTTATTTTGTAACTTCCCAATAGGAATTGGTTCCTTAACTTTTCTGCATGACTTGTCTGTGCCTATATTCATTTCATCACTATTTCATTCTGTGTCCTGGTTTATACTTATTTTCCCATTCATCTTCCTTCCTGCTTCCCTGTGTTCCTTATGGCCAATGCCTTCCCACCCCTCATCCTCTTGCTGTTTCCTATTTTCATTCAGCGAGGCCCTCTACTAACATAATAATAATAATAAAATTTTATTTTTAGGCCGCCTATCTGACCGAATGGCCACTCTAGGCGGCGTACATAGATTAAAATAAGATACAACATATAAATACAATTATAACATCAGTCTTCAGTTAATCAGCCCACCCACATCTGTACATTATAAAACTAAAATTACCTAGGAATCCTGTATGCCCGCTGAAACAGCCACGTTTTTAATCCTTGGCGAAAACCTACCAGGGAGGGGGCATGGCGAAGGTCATATGGGAGAGAGTTCCAGAGGGTGGGAGCCACAATCGAGAATGCCCTCTCTCTGGTCCGCACCAGCCTAGCTGTTTTCACTGGTGGGACCGAGAGAAGGTCTTGTGAGGCTGATCTCGTCAGGCAGCATATTTGGTGATGCTGGAGGCACTCCTTTAGATAAACTGGACCGAAACCGTATAGGGCTTTAAAGGTTAACACCAACACCTTGAATTGGGCTCGGTAGACAACTGGTAGCCAGTGTAGATCTTTTAGCACCGGAGTGATATGATCCCGCCGGCGGCCGTTCTTGATCAACCGTGCCGCCGCATTCTGTACCAGCTGTAATTTCCGAACCGTCTTCAAGGGTAGCCCAGCGTAGAGCGCATTACAGTAGTCTAAGCGAGAGGAGACCAGGGCATGCACCACCCGCGGTAGCAGATGGACCGGAAGGTAGGGTCGTAGCCTCTGTATCAGATGTAATTGATATCAAGCTGCCCGGCTCACTGCTGACACCTGAGCCTCCATGGACAGCTGGGAGTCAAGAATGACCCCGAGGCTGCGGACCTGGTCCTTTAGGGGCAATCTTACCCCATTCAACACCAGGTCAATGTCTCCTAATCTTCTCTTGTCTCCCACAAGCAGTACCTCGGTCTTGTCGGGGTTCAGTTTCAGCCTGTTTCCTCCCATCCATTCACTTACGGACTCCAGGCACTTGGAAATAGTATCCACAGTATCCACAGCCAACTCCGGTGAGGACTTAAATGAGAGATAGAGCTGAGTGTCATCCGCATATTGGTGGCACTGCGACCCAAATCTCCTGATGATGGCCCCCAGCGGCTTTACATAGATGTTAAATAGCATGAGGACAACTTTCATTTTGCCTTCAACATCGCCAGGTAGTTGGTTATCCAAAGCAGCAACCTGGATACACAAAGCTTCCTTGCACATCAGGCATGTGTATGTCCAAAAAGGGCCTTGTATGGTATGCTCAAGCAACACAGACTGCTATATGGCTTATAGGCTTGAGCCCTACAGTGATTTGCAGCAGTCCTCCAGGGTTTCAGAAAAGAGTCTTTCCCAGCTCTACCTGGAAATGCCTGGGATTGAAACTGGGATCTTTTGCTTGTAAAGCATGTGCTCAACCATCAAGTTATGACCTTTCCCCAAACAGGATTAGTAACTGCAGCTGTTACTAATAACAGATAATGCACTATTATGCATGTCGCAGGAGAAAAATTGAAAGCATGTTGGCTCTCGTAGTCAAATAAAATGGGGGACAAGAAAGCAAGTGAGATTTTCAGTAATTAAATGACAGAATAGGATTCTTCATTTAGGACAACTATCAGCCCATTCTTTTTATTCCCAGTAAATGTCACTTCAGATCTATTTCCTTTTTTCTCTCCTTTCTTAAAATCAAAAATCCTTTTTCTTCAGCATCCAAAACCAAACCAAATGAACACAAGAAACCCCACAGCCTACAAAGAATTGTGTCATTTTAAACCTAGCATGAAGCTGAGGGAATAAAAAAATAAACACAAGTTTCCATAATTTATTCAAGTCACAGTATTGGGGTTTTCCAATTACAGAGTCCTTGACAAGGGGTGGTATGACAGCTGTATTACTATTTAAGAGTTATAGAATTCGGTTTATATTCCTTAGCCTGTTTAAAAAAAAAACCCTGAGGGCAGGAGTTATCACAATGTAAATGTGCATTAGAAGCTCCCTTTCCATATTTATTTGAGTTCAGAACTGGTATTAAACATAAGAAGCTATTTCATACATTGTAGGCAATTCTAGGTCTGCAACTAACAGCTCAGTCCTACATCTGTTACTCAGAAGTCCCATAGAGTTCAGTGGAGCTTACTCCAAGGAAGTGTGTAGTCTGAGTCAGCCAGGCTTGGCTTTCTGATGAGTGTTTGCATTAATATGTGTTTATCTAATTCACATTGGGCTGGGCAGATGGATACCCAAAGCCCAAAAAGGTTGCAGTACAAAGCTATAATGTCTATTTAGAACTAAGCCCCAATTGAGTTCAGTGGGATTTATTCCCAGGTGAGTACAGCATTATAGCCTTACAGTTAAATACTATACATATCTACTCAGAAGTAATCTCCGTTGAGTTCAATGGGACTTAGGGTGCAATCCAAATTCCTCCACCTCTCATTGTGTTTGGACTATATGGAGTGGCAGGGCCACTGCTGCATCCTCAGTGCTGCCACGCATGTCAGCCAAGGTGGAAGATGGGAGGACAGGAAGTTTGCTGTGCCAGTTATTGTGCAACCCCAGTAAAGCTGGCTTAGGCTTAGGAGCCAAAGCATCCCAGGACAGCTCAGCTCTGCCCCTTCCTGCCTCCAGATTGGACCATTTTGGAGCCTTCTGCTGGCTACCACCAGCAGGCATCGCCTACCTGAACGTTCGGTGGGTGAAAGGGAGTAGTGTTTGCATTAATAATAATAATAATAATAATAATATTTTATTTATTGGTCGCCTATCTGTCCAGGTTAGTGGACACTCTAGGCGACTTACAATAACAAAAAGCTATACATAATATACATATACAAAAACAAACCACAGTCCTAAACAATTTAAAACCAATTTCCAATTAAAACATCATAAAATTAATCCTCCTTAATCCCACAAAAAAAAAAAAAAGCAGCACACAAAAAACAAACAAAAAACAAACAAACACCCAGGCCACCCCAGCCAGCCGGCTTATGTATCCCTCCAAAGAGGGACAGGTGGTAGCAATCAGTCCCAGCTGGCTGGGTACCTGGGGCCTGGTCCTGCAGGATGCAGGTCTGCCAGGCAGAAGTCCCACAGGGAAGGGTGGTGGAGGTGGTGATCCCGCAGCAGCAGCAGCAGCAGCAGCAGCAGCAGCAGCAGCAGCAGCAGCAGCAGCAGCAGCAGCAGCAGCAGCAGCAGCAGCAGCAGCAGCAGCAGCAGCAGCAGCAGCAGCAGCAGCAGACTCTCCTTCCCTGGGCGGCGATGTTCTCTTTCTGCAGGCCCTGGGTCTCCCAGGCCACCCCAGCCAGCCGGCTTATGTATCCCTCCAAAGAGGGACAGGTGGTAGCAATCAGTCCCAGCTGGCTGGGTACCTGGGGCCTGGTCCTGCAGGATGCAGGTCTGCCAGGCAGAAGTCCCACAGGGAAGGGTGGTGGAGGTGGTGATCCCGCAGCAGCAGCAGCAGCAGCAGCAGCAGCAGCAGCAGCAGCAGCAGCAGCAGCAGCAGCAGCAGCAGCAGCAGCAGCAGCAGCAGCAGCAGCAGCAGCAGCAGCAGCAGCAGCAGCAGCAGCAGCAGCAGCAGCAGCAGCAGCAGCAGCAGCAGCAGCAGCAGACTCTCCTTCCCTGGGCGGCGATGTTCTCTTTCTGCAGGCCCTGGGTCTCCCAGGCCACCCCAGCCAGCCGGCTTATGTATCCCTCCAAAGAGGGACAGGTGGTAGCAATCAGTCCCAGCTGGCTGGGTACCTGGGGCCTGGTCCTGCAGGATGCAGGTCTGCCAGGCAGAAGTCCCACAGGGAAGGGTGGTGGAGGTGGTGATCCCACAGCAGCAGCAGCAGCAGACTCTCCTTCCCTGGGCGGCGATGTTCTCTTTCTGCAGGTCCATTGGTGGGGGCTTGTGGGAGGCCAGCTGAGCTGAGAGAGCTGGGCAGATGGATACCTCCACCCAACTCAACCCCCTCTCCCAGCCCAACACAAGGGGGTTGGATTGCTCCCTGGCAAGTGAGCATATGAGTAGGCACCCAGAAGTTTAAAGTAGAGGAATAGATAGATAGAGCTTGGATAAAGTAAACATGAAATTAGTAGCTCCATTTAAAAGAAAGAGAATCAGATCTTTTTTCCTACATGAAATGACCTAATGTACACTGGGGATGAATGGATATGTCAGTTTCAGTTCTCTCATTTTTCTGATCTTAAATTTTGCAACCATTCGTGATGTTTTAAAAAATTAGTCAGCATTATTAAGGCAAATTTCTCCTAAGAAACACATTTTTGTATGCAGTTTTGACTAATGAACACATCTTTGCAAGCAATTTTATATGTTATTTAACCCATATATTCATTTTTATGCACACCTTTCCCTAATATCTGCATTTGTGTAAACATTCTTTGGTTGGCAAGCTGCAAGTAAGAATTTCTATGCATAGATGTGTTTTGTTTTGCATATTGTTTTGGAAAGTGTGAGTTTAATAGATTCGACTTTAGATGAAACCTGCATCGAATTTCTCCCCATCTCTAATCTACACCTCTTGAACTAATGTGCAGATTAAAATTTATCTATCCACCTGATTTTGCACTTTTACGAATGATTCGGTGCAGTTTTCAGCAGTTTAACTATCAAAATATGTTTTGGGGGAGAAAAATATGCTTTTTAAATATTAAGATGGAAATGTTTGAGACAAAATAAACATTTCAGTTTGATATATATTGTTATATTTATATTTGAATTATATTTTTAAAATGCAGATTAATGTGCTAACAGAACAGAATTTGGATAAAATATTAAAGTGACACAGGGCGTAAAGAGGCAGATTCCCACATCTCTAACCTCTGCCCTCAATGAGAAAAAGCTAAGTTGCATCAAAGTCTGATATTCCTATTTTAAGAGCAAGAATGTGCAGCTTTTCTCAGCATGTCCTTGCTGTTCATGCTGAAAGCTAAAATGACCTTTTTTGCTTCTCTTTATTTTTTTGCTTTCTCAGTGGTTCCTTGGGTGACAGATTGGGGACAGCTTAGAGCAGCAAAGTGACAGAGATATAGACAACTTGACTTCTCTGGGTCTTGCCAGGATGTTACTGTCTTTGAAGAACTATAATTGCTTCTAATCACTGGCCAAGCATATCAAGCCTATTCGAGATAGAGTCCGGATGCAGATTTGAAAACTGAAATTATTTTAGGGCCATGGTGAGATGCCTAGGCAATCTTTTACAAAAAGGAGAAAAACGAAGCCTAATTCACTTTGCAGTAATGTGATAGATGGCTTGACTAGGCTATCGTTTTGTATTTTTCTGCTTTAATCTTTCAGACCAGATTGCACTAAAGCATAAAACCATTGTGTGTCCCATGATCGATGTCATTGACCACAATCACTTTGGGTACGAGGCGCAAGCGGGAGATGCCATGCGAGGAGCCTTCGACTGGGAAATGTACTACAAAAGAATACCAATTCCGCCAGAGCTCCAGAGGACTGATCCCAGTGACCCTTTTGAGTAAGTAGCAGCGATACCAAGCATTGGAATGAGACAACACAGACGGCAGTTGTGAAAACTGTGGCTGCAGCAATAGAGTCAGGGCCTTACCAGCAAATTAACCTCAGATTAAAGATGGCAAACGGAAAGCAGCAATGAGCAGGGTTCTAGTAGGAAAGGTCAAGATGTGGAACCAAAAATTGGTTGATTAATCTTTACAGCTCCACTGCCTCTGGTACTGTTGTTTGAGCTGGGAAGGATCCAGTTAGCAAAATACTTTTTCTCTACAGTTAGCAGGAAAGAAATATTGGTAGAGACTGAAGAATAAATGTATCTGTGCTGATTTTCTTTACTATTCCATAGAGTAGCCTTTGAAGAGACATTAGTTTATTATTTCTTTGCTGGAGACTGATGCAACAGATGAATCAAAAGTTAGCTTGTTTTCAACTAGCAAAGGCTCTATGAATGATTGATGGTGTTTTATTTATTTATTTATTTATTTATTTATTTATTATATTTCTATCCCGCTCTTCCTCCCAGTAGGGTGGTATTGTTACCATATACATCTTGCTATAATTTAAACACAGGGGTATAAAGCAACTGATGTGTGAATAATCTCAGATAAACCATCGTCTTACCCCTGGCATTGTGTGAATCAGATAATTCACAGTAACAATCTCCCAAGACTCCACAAAGTTGACTCCATTTTTATTTTATTATATTTTTGCCTGTCATGCAAAAGGTGATTTATCCTTATCAGCCGACAAAGTGAAAGGGCACCAAGGGAGAGGAAGTTATGGCTAGTGAAACCACAACCCAGTTAAACTGAAGTGCTAGTATTCAAAGGCTGATTTGGGTCTGTTTATATTAGTGGGACTAAATCAGGCAAAGGTCAAGATGCTCTAATTAAATGAAGTCCCATACAGACAACTAAATAACACGAATGTAATTGAACACCATTAATCTGTGCATAGACACTGTTTGTAGTTACTGTTATTGGTGTACCAAAGAGCATTCAGAGATGATTGCTGCCAATCTTCCTAGTTCCTTTCCATTTTATAATTATGATTAGGTAAGCAATAATATATGATTTCTGGGGTTAAGTTCTCTGCATTCCTGTAATAATTACAGCAAGAATATTGAGGCTCTGGGAAAGCAGGGAATCCCTAGCCCAATGCAAATATTGACCCATACCATATTGACAAAGTCCAGAGTAGCCTGCCAGCGGTCAGGACAAGAGAGAAGACTACAAGATAAAGCTGGATGTAACTGACAAGCAGGGAGCTTTTTGCTTCAGCAAAGGTCTGGAGCCAGCTCCAAGGTTAAGTAGTCTTATGAGAAAGCAAGTATCCCAATTTCTTCCTCCTTGGAGAAAAACTATGTGGGCTTAAAGGGGCTGTACCTTATTCCAGAGGTTTGTACTGTGGGTGAGAAGCCTCCTGCTAACTCTGGACATGGCATGGAATTAGAGGGATGCCCCTTCCAGCTGCCGGTGCTCCTTGAAATCAGCATTCAGTCAGAGGATGGAGGTGTGCCCACTTCCCAGACACCGAGGATGGAGGGAACATAGTGCCCTAAGTGGAAATTTTGAATCAGCCTCTCCTCAGTCCTAATCCAATGGTCTCTAGTCACTAGACTACCTTGCTGAAGTTCAGTTCCAGAACATCAAGAAAATTTCATCTCCAAGCCTTGAAGCTTGCACTTTGTCAGAATGTGTGCTCGATTGCCTTAAGCACAATTGATCAGTCAATTTGTTTGGGATTATCAAGGCTTGCTCTTTTCCTAAAGGAAGCAATGCAGACTGGAGTTTTCCTTGTTTCAGATTTACATTATTTTCCTAATGTTTGATAGTACATAACTCCCAGTGGAGATAAAAATGAAACTTAAAAGGGAGATTAAAATCTGTTTCTTCTGTTTCAAAATCCAAGAACCATTAATGCCTCCCCAGGCACTTCTAGCTTTTAACTGCATTTCACTTCTCAATAGATCTACCTGCTGCAATAAAATAAGAAGCATACAATTGCAGGGCATCTAAATAGCACCAACATCCTGTACACCAAAGCTCTGTATATTCATTTGCTTTCTAAAAGGTCATAGAGCTGAATGGAGAATCAAAGATCATGCAGCTCAACCTCCGGTGCAATAAAGCAAGATTAACTATATTGCAAACTTAACTCTGCCCAATATGATCAAGAGATAGTTTGGTCTTAAAATAATTTCCTTTGCTTTGGTTAGATACAGCAGTGAAACAATATGCAGCTTCACCACGCAACACACACACCCTCCACAGACACATAGCCCTTTTTAAATTTATTTTTATTAAAAGTTGGAATAATTGGCAGGAAAGGAATGGTCACATGTCAAGGTCAGAAATATCATTGTACTGAATATATGGAATCTATGTGCTTTGATTTCCACCCAGACCATCCTTTCATTTTCAAACAGTATGGTATATATTCTTACGCAAGTCATCAGATCCAGCCCTCAAATTATGCAGAGTGTGGTGTTCACGTTAGGCAGCAGATGATGGGGCACAGTGGTGAGGCTGCATCATCTAAGCTGGATTTCTGCTCTCAGTTGCAGTGGAGAATGCAGTCCTGTTGCTAGTGTTGAAGTAAGACTCAGTTGCCAATCCAGTTGGCTTTTGTGAATGGAAGCAGGGTTGGTGCCAGAATTTGGGGGGTCCTTGGCATGGTGCCGCAGATGGGCTCCCAGCCCTCAACACACAGACACATCCATCCAACATGACCAAAAAAGAATTTTTCTTCTGCCACTGCCACCATGGTGGCAGCAATAACACTACTCACTACCACCCCTACTGTTATGAGGGGAGCACTGATGTCAAGCAAAACAAAGCCTGGTGTAGGGATGGGCCAGAATTTCAATCCAGTTCATATTTCAAACCAAATTTATCAGGGTTAGGGATGGGGAAGAAGTTTGATTCTGTGTGCACTTCAAGGCAAACCTCCCTAATTTACACTTTCCAAAAGAATACATGAACAAAACACAGCCATCTCTCAAAATTTGTACTTCTCTGAATTGTGCAAAGAAGTTCTCCAGCCAAGTATTGTGTATAAAAATGCATACGCTAAGGTAAAGTGTGCATAAAAATGTATATATTAGTGAAACTAAGATACAGAAATGTATTATACTTGGGGAAGTTGTTTTGCAAAAATGTGTATATTTGGCGAAATTGCATTAAAATGTGTGTACCAGGAGAAATTGGCACTAAATGCTGATGAATGTTCATGAGGACATTTTAAAAAAATCACAAGCTGATGTGAAGGTTTGAAGAACCGAACTAAAAATGAGAGAAAATGAAATGAACATATTCCCCATCCCTAGGCTGGATGCAAGGTCAGGCAAGGCAAGGTAGCCTCAAGTTGGAAGTCTGGCTGAATGCAAAGCTAGACAAGGCAAGCTCAGGCTGGAGGCAAGGCAGAAGTCCTGCTGGAGACAAGGCAACCTCCTTGTCTTCCCGACCTCCACTTGTAAAATGACATTTTAAGGATGAAGTCCCTCAGAAATAATGGGTGGGGGTGGGGTGGGGAACATGCTGACAAAGGACAGATCCAGAGTTAATTATGGGTGGTGCCAAAGACTAAAGTATTCTGGGTTAACTGATCTGAAATACAGACTGCCTTGTTTCAGTTTTCACCAGAAATGGGAATTCTCATCTGAGGTGGCCATAGTGGAAACTGAAACAAGGCAGTCTGTATTTCAGATTAGCTAATTTAGAATTCCCAGTTCCATGCAGGCCTCCTCAGAAGTAAGCCCCACTGTGTTTATTCTTAAATAAGAGGACAGAGGCCTGCATGGAATGGAGGTTGGTGCCATCTTGTATTTCAGGCAGCAAAATATCTCAGCTGGCCCTGTGTAGGTCCTGTTTTAAAACAACAGAATAGGTAGAAGCCCCTTGCTTATGTCAGCATCGTCCATCTTTAATAAGAGTGGGGTCCAGCTGCTGGTGAAGCAAGCAAAGAAGTGGGGTGGGAAGAACTGATACTTTTGGAACATATTCACAAAGGATGTGGAGTGTGAATCAGGCTGCATTAGGATGACACAGCTTGTTTTTTCTTTTTGAGAATACTAGCAAGAAGATGGTAAACCAGTTCCCAAAGTCTTGTGAGACAGTTCTGAAAGCTGGATTCCAAACAACTGAAGGAGAACTCCCAGTTGTGAATTTGAGAGGAAGTATGTAAAGTAAGCCTCATTTCCCTAATTTTCTGTGTGCTTTTGGATGGTGTAGTCCAGAAGCAGCATGGGAAGAGCCACTACGTTAGCTTCCTGGCAGGTGGGTCGCTGTGGCTTACTGGGAAGACAGGGGGAGGAGGGAGGTTGGCTTGGTATAAACACATCAGTGGAGCTGATCCAGCACTCCTGCCAGGGTATTTGAACCCAGCAGCATAGTGGCAAATTCAGAAGAGCAGGGTCTCTTCATAACAATCATAGCCACACCTTCTTCTAAGATTATACAACTTCTAAAATAATCTGGCCAGGCTTGAATACTGCTTTTCTGTCATGATTGCCATTTGACTGTCCTTTCTCACTGTCAAGAGATATTGCTTGAATTACTGAATTCAGCGTCTACACATTTATCTCCTGCTGCTACCAAACTGCTTGATGATGTAGATGGGGTGCTATCATCAGGAGTCACTCTTTGTCTGCAATTACAGAATTCTCACTCTCCACAACTTGGCTTTTTGAAGTAGGAACTGATTGGCTCAAATCAGCAGGAAATGATAAGAAAGCAAGTTAGAAGACTCTTCTCAGTGGCTAAGTCCCCTTTCATGCTGATTGGCTCATAGGGTGCTGGAGATATAAGGACCCTGCTGGGACCTGGCTCCCAAAAATGTAAGGGGTCTAAGACCCCTGAGACTCTGGACAGCTATACCCTGGTTTGTACCACATCATCCTCCCCAACGCCTTGCCCCTCCTCCTCTTTCTCCTCTAAAGCAACAGTGAGCCACCTGCAGAGAAGCTAGCAAAATAGGTCTGCCTCACCTGCTGGGCTGTTTCAGAGGGCTTATCCACATGGGAGCAAAGCATCATATTAAAGACACTGCTTTTACCACCGTTTTCTGTTTCCACAGTCCACATAATTTATTTATTTGTTTGTTTGTTGTATTTATATACTGCCCCATAACTAAAGCTCTCTGGGTGGTTTACAGTAACTAAAAACATTAAAATAAATATACAGATTTAAAACACATCTTTTAAAAACAATTTAAAACACAATTTAAAAATTTAAAACAATTTAAAAACACATGCTAAAATGCCTGGGAGAAGAGGAAAGTCTTGACCTGGCGCCAAAAAGATAACAGTGTTGGCGCCAGGTGCACCTCATCAAAAAGATCATTCCATAATTTGGGGGCCACCAGTGAGAAGGCCCTCTTCCTTGTTGCCAGACTCCCAGCTTCCTTCCGAGCAGGCACCTGGAGGCAGGCCTTTGATGTTGAGCGTAGTGTATGGATGGGTTCATGTCAGGAGAGACGTTCCATCAGGTATTGTGGTCCCAAGCTGTGTAAGGCTTTATAGGTTGAAACCAGCACCTTGAATCGAGCTCGGAAACATACAGGCAGCCAATGCAAGTGGGCCAGAATTGGTTTTATATGTTCGGACCGTCTGGTCCCTGTTACCAATCTGGCTGCTGCATTTTGCACAAGCTGCAGTTTCCGAACCGTCTTCAAAGGCAGCCCCACGTAGAGCGCATTGCAGTAATCTAACTTGGAGGTTACCAGAGCATGGACAACTGAAGCCAGGTTATCCCTGTCCAGATAGGGACACAGCTGGGCCACCAACCGAAGTTAGTAGAAGGCACTCCATGCCACTGAGGCTACCTGAGCCTCAAGTGACAGAGATGGTTCTAGGAGAACCCCCAAGCTACGAACCTGCTCCTTTAGGGGGAGTGCAACCCCATCCAGGACAGGTTGGACATCCACCATCCAGTCAGAAGAACCACCCACCCGAAGCATCTCAGTCTTGTCTGGATTGAACCTCAGTTTATTAGCCCTCATCCAGTCCATTGTCGCAGCCAGGCACCGGTTCAGCACATTGACAGCCTCACCTGAAGAAGATGAAAAGGAGAAATAGTGCTGCATGTCATCAGCATGCTGATGGCAACGCACTCCAAAGCTCCGGATGACCTCACCCAACGGTTTCATGTAGATGTTGAACAGCATGGGGGACAGAACTGACCCCTGCGGAACCCCATACTGGAGAATCCAGGGTGTCAAGCAATGTTCCCCAAGCACCACCTTCTGAAGGCGACCTGCCAAGTAGGAGCGGAACCACTGCCATGCAGTCCCTCCCACTCCCAAAGGGGATATAAGGGACTCAAAGCCAGCTGCAAACCCAGTGCTTTTCATTCACACTGAAGGGAAAGGATTAATCACGCACCTTCCTAATGACAACACCCTCTTAAGGTCAAAATTTCACTTCCTCTGGTTACCTTGGCAACTGAGCATGCTCAGTTTGTTCCAGAGTTTCATAAAGTGTGATTATTTGTATTTTCAATGCTACAATCCAGCTGGAATGCAAATATTTGTTTGAACAGTGTTATGCTTTTGTGCACAAATTAGGGGAGAAAGAAAAATAAAGCACAGTTTGCAGCAAGCTTACGGAATGGGAGCCAGCAGCGAAACAGGAAATGAAATGAAAGAAGGGAGGAGGAGGTAGTGGGCATGGAGAGGGGAACGATTGACATGCCCACCTAAAGCATCGAAGTAGAGCGTCTACAAGCACTTAGAGATATGAACTGAAGTCATTTTTACCTTCCCTTTTCGGATTTAAAGAGCATTGGTTTACTATGGATTTCAAGGGGGAAACTGCGGTCTACCTGCTGATTGCGTGCAATGTCGTGTAATCCATGCAAATTTAAAGGGGCTGTGAGTAGCTCCAGACCCGTACTACTGGCTCTGTGTGACCCAGCCTAGAGCACTTCTTTGTCTGCTGCATCCTAGAACATGAGGCCTGACTTTGAAATGAAGCTCTCAGTATAAAACCTGCTAATTCTAACTATTCTACCCTGTCCTTATTACCAACATAAAGCAGAGGAAGTAATTAGTTGAAATAGATCTAATATCACCGTTTTGTAAATTTACTTTGATTTTATGCTAAACACTGCATTTGGTTCTATTTAATTAAATCTCCTTTGGTTAATAAGCTTACTAAGGATTCCGAAATTTCAAAAGGTTGCTCCCACTTTTTGATAGCAGGCTTCAAACTTCTAATAGGATTAGTTAAAGTATGGTATAAAAAATTAAATAAAGAAGTTAAAAATAAAGCCTAATGACAGCACACACATTTTAATTGGTTTCTTTATTTTAAAAAATTACTAGGATTCAGCCACAAAGGTAATCTGTTAATGAATACAAAAGCAAAACGGAATACATTAACAGAACACAATTTCCTATTCTAAAAAATAGAGAAAAGGCACATAGCAAATATTGTTTCCAGTTCTGGCTTTGCTCCAAAAACTCAAAACAACAATTTTGTAGAGTGCCTTATTTTGCTAAGAATTATGTTTAAAAGGGGCTTCAGGTTCAGTTAAACACAGACAGAATTTGGAATCTCAGTAAGTACAACCTAGAGAAACTTAGGTCTTGAATAATCTTTCTGCTAGGGATTATCTTGGTAGGATAGTGAACCTATGGCCCTTGAAATGTTACTGGACTCCAACTCCCATCATCTCTGACCACTCGCACCCCTGCCATGAACCAAGATGGCGGCAGAGGCTTCAGCTCCTTAGGGAAACCTCAGCTGCCATCTTTCTTAAGGGCACCGCTGCGTGCGCAACTGCAGAACAAGGTAAGTTAAGGAAGGGAATGGTGGGATCCCGAAGCTCTCGCAGTGCACACGTCATGGAAGGGGAGTGCTGGGGCCTGGGGGAGGCTTTTGCCCAAGGGCTCCAGTGTGCATGCCAGGGCCCAGGGCAAGCTGGTGCCCAAGGGCCCTGGCATGTCCGGGGTCGGCCCTGGCTTTGCAGATACCATGGACTGCGAAAAAGACAAATAATTAGGTGTTAGAACAAATTAAACCAGAACTATCACTAGAAGCTAAAATGATGAAACTGAGGTTATCATTCTTTGGACATAATGGGAAGACATGATTCACTAGAAAATACAATAATGCTGGGGAAAACAGAAGGGAGTAGAAAACAAGGAAGGCCAAACTAGATGGATTGATTCCATAAAGGAAGCCACAGACCTGAGCTTACAAGATCTGAACAGGGTGGTTTATAACATATGCTATTGGAGGCCGCTGATTCCTAGGGTTGCCATATATTGAAATCAGCTTGAAGGCACATAACAACAACAAAGTGGACATAGTGTACTTAGACTTTCAAAAAGCTGTCGACAAAGTACCTCACCAAAGACACCTGAGTAAGCTTAGCAGTCATGGAATAAGAGGAGAGGCCCTCTTGTGGATCAGGAATTGTTAAGCAGCAGGAAGCAGAGAGTAGGGAAAAATGGATCATTCTCCACTGTAGAAATTGGAGTCCCCCAAGGAATGGTATTGGGACCTTTGCTTTTTAACTTGTTAATAAACAATCTAGAGTTGGGGTGAGCAGTGAGGTGGCCAAGTTTGCTGATGACACTAAATTGTATAGGGTTGTTAAAACAAAAAGGACCTCTCCAAAATGAGTGAATGTGTGGTAAAATGGCAAATGAAATTCAATGTAAATAAGTGTAGCATTATGTATATTGGAGCAAAAATCTTAATTTCACATATATGTTCATGGGGTCTCAATTGACAGTGACTGATCAGGAATGAGACCTTGGTGTCATAGTGGATAGCTCAATGAAGATGTCGACCCAATGTTTAACAGCTGTGAAAAAGCCAAATTCCATGCTAGGAATCGTTAGGAAAGGTATTGAAAATAAAATTGCTGATACCTTAATGGTGTTGTATAAATCTATGGTGCTACAGCAGTTGGAATACTGTGTACAGTTCTGGTTGCCTCATCTCAAAAAGGATATTGTAGAGCTGGAAAAGTTTCAGAAAAGGGCAACCAAAATGATCAGAGGGCTAGAGCAACTCCCCTATGAGGACAGATTGCAGCATTTGAGGCTTTTTAGTTTAGAGAATGGCAAGTAAGAGGTGATAGAAGTTTATAAAATTATGCATGACATGGAGAATGTGGATAGAGAAAGGGTCTTCTCCCTCTCTCATAACGCTAGAACTTGTGGACATCCAAAGCTGAAGATTCAGGACAGACAAAAAGAAGTACTTCTCCACACAATGCATAGTTAAACTATGGAATTTGCTCCCACAAGATACAGTGATGGCCACCAACTTGGATGGCTTTAAGAGAAAATTAGACAAATTCATGGAGGATAAGGCTATCAGTGGCTACAAGCCATGATGGCTGTGCTCTGCCACTATAGTCAGATGCAATATGCTTCTGAAAACCAGTTCCTGGTAGCCGCAGGAGGGGAGAGTGGTCTTGCACTCAGGTCCTGCTTGTGGGCTTTCCATGCACATCTGGTTGCCCACTGTGAGAACAGGATGCTGGACTAGAGGGGCCACTGGCCTGATCCAGCAGGCTCTTCTTATGTTCTTAAACATAATAACACAAAAATCACATGTAGCCATAGAATAAAGCCTTTATGAGGACCATGGTGAGTGAGTAGGCTATCTTGTTCTCCAGAACACTTGTTTAGATTGGATGTTAAGCAAAACAGCAAGGGCAGAAGGGAAAAATAGGCAGAAGGTTAATCTACTGAGTCCACCTAACACCTCCAGAACTCTGTGCAGCAGAATATTATGCATGTTTACACAGAAGTCTGTCCCACTGTGTTCAATGTGGCTTACTTTCTAGCAAGTGTATTGACGACTGCAGCTTGTTATAATCTGCAGACTTTGGGACTTCAACACCATGCCCAGCTTTTTGTCCCCTGCCCTTTGTTGTTATGCAAAACCTCCCAGCTAAAGAAGCTTCCTGGAGAACTCTAATGCGTGCTCACTACTTTGAAGGTGCTTCTACTTGGCAGTTTATTGTGGCCAAGGTGTGGCTCATGTATACAAGTTCTGTGCAACCTCTACATGACGTTGCCCTCATCAAAATGCTGTCATATTATTTCCCCATTTCCTGATTTAATCCATTTAAATTGGATTTCCTGTTTGGCAGGAAATCTGATATGAAAATGGTAGGTCTATATTAAAGGGGGTGGAGGGATTTTGATGAGGATGATGTATGGCCATTGTAAAAAAAAAGACGTGTGTATGCAACACCAAGACCACAATAAAGTGCTGCGTAGAAGCCCCTGGCACATTTTAGTTGGTTCTAATAGAGGTATTATCCTACTGTGGCTCAAACCTAGTGAAAGCCTGGTGTTTGGAGAGAAGCGTGGAATAGTGTGGGTTATGTTTTGTTTTAAAATAGATATTGCAATCAAGGCATGCCTCAACATAAGAAGGTCACACCATCAACTTCTGATGTGTCATGCATCTGAAAAGGGACAACAATCAGTGTCTGGTCACTTAAAAAAAAAAGATAACTGTCTGCCCAACTATTACTGCAGAGGATGCCAGCAGAAAAAATTGTATGAATATGTCTTGCACTTACACAGACAATCAGAGCTATTTTGCGAGATAAACTTTTGCTATGACAGTCCTAGGCAGCTTGCTGAACACCACGGGCAGCCGGGGAGGAAACATTTGGAATTAAATTACCTCTTTTGACCATCATCCTGTTTGGCAGCTGATGACCAGTGGGAGCAGCAGCTTCCTACTGGACACTATTCCTGTGCAAAAATGTGTGATTGTAGAGAATTGGGATACTTTTAGCCCTTGAAATACAAATTGTTACTTCATATTGTACTTACATCCACATTGTTGCTCAGATAGCAGATTGCTTCCTGATTACACAGCAAACAAGAGCCCAGCTGCAGAAAATGGTTTTGGTCTTGGTTTCCCACCCACCCCTTGTATGATCTGCTCAAAGATGTTTTAGGTGAAATATTAACAGTTCTGAAAAATTGCATTTAAGTAAGTAAGCATTTGATCCATGCATGTGCAATTATAAAGAAGATAAAAGAAGAGTTTTGGTTGAATATTTGTTGTCCAGATTATGTACTCTTTCATGCTGGAATGTAGATCCAGGCATTCAGGCATTCCAGAATGTATCACTCTGGTTACAGCTTGTGATAGGAGGCAATGAGGTGTAGAAAAGAAGATCCTCTAGTAGACTGTGTGCAGCACACTTGGAGGCTCACACAGGTTCTCCTTAGGGCTGCTAGCCCACAGTGTCCCAAACAAACAAACAAACAAAAAGTCACTCCTCTAAGTCAATCTTAGCCATAAAAAGCTTGGTTTGAGCTGTTATCCATGTCATTTCATCTTCTTACTGTTCCTTGTCTAGGTTAATTAGTGTGTTGCATGAAATCAATCATTAAGTCTGCTTAGGCAACTTTATGATCACTTTTTGAAGACTATGCAGTACTTTATGCCCAGCAGGACAGTATGCTATGTCTTTTTGTGTGCTAGGGCATTTTTCTCCCACTGTGTCTCTACCAGTTACTGGTGTGCATCATAGTTGTAGGTGATCCTGGACAGAGCTTGTAAAAGTTACTTTTTTTGAACTACAACTCCCATCAGCCTAATCCAGTGGCCATGCTGGCTGGGGCTGATGGGAGTTGTAGTTTAAAAAAGTAACTTTTCCAAGCTCTGATCCTGGAGCATATGGAACACAGGCATCCACTGGGATAGTAGAATATCCATTTTCTCACCACTGTGTTAAATGTCATTGAAGGCACCACAGGGCTTGTTTCTGAGTAGATATGTAAGATTGTACTGCCAAGCAACTGAAGTGCCTTGCTACAAAGTAAGTTTGAAGAGTCTGAAAATCTCATTTAATGGGGGCTACCTTGATAAGATCTGCTAAGTAATAAAATAGAGTGTAAAAAAAATCTGTTTCCTAAATAAAAGGAAAATGTACACTCAGAAGCTAAGGTTTCCAAAACTCTTCGGTGGTAGCATGCCCTTTGGATAAAAAGTTGATGGGTTGGGGAAAGCACTGAAGCTTCCCTGGTTTCTGTTTCTACTCTCCATGGTTCCATGGCTCTGCTTTCTCCCTTTCTAAGTAAAAATAAATTGCTTCTTTCCAGAGCTGTCAATTTCCTGCTACATTCCATTAACTTGGAAGGATATTTGGGGGTACTTTCATATGTCACGCTATTGGCATTGAATCAGCTCAGCACATGCACTCCACTGGCCAATTTTTGTGTGTATCAAAGCAGTAAAGTTGCTGCTCTGCTATATGAGGTGGCTCTCATGATAACCATTGGGTTTGTTTGACTGGCAATGGTTCATGTGGCTTTACTGTCAGGCATTGGCTAACTATGCACTGGTAGCTAGAAACCACTGAAAACCTAGTAGTAGTATTGAATAGTAGTGGACAGATACTCCACTGAATTATAAAACTGTGGTCAAGGGACCAGTTGCAGTCAATTTGCTGATCTTCCATGTCAAGATCCCAAATCACAAGATTTGCCTCATAATGAAATTGGTTTTCTTTATACTATATTATGTATCCTAAAGCTTTTGTAAATGCCTTTTAAATTGAAGAACCCAAGGATGATTTTCCTTATGCAATGATACATTTAAAAAATTGGTTGCCTAAACTGTCATGAATGCCTTCTAAATTGAAGAAGCCAGAGTAATTACTTGAGCCAAACACATTTTCTGCTGAAATGGGGGGGAATCATTCAGACAAGGATAGGTGACCTGTTGCCATAGGGAAACTACTTGGATCCATCAATAACATATTTATGTGGCTTGGCTTTCCAAATTTAAAGAATGAATAAATCCAGATAGAGAAAATAAGATTTGCAATCTCCTTTAAGAATAAAGGTAAAGTATACCACTTTTAAAATAAATCTTTGTTAAGAACTTTGGCCTAAAACTTTAACTAAATTTGGGGCTAAATTATATTGTTTTCAAAGTGGCATGATTTAGAAGCTAGAGCTGTGCATAGAGCCCCCAACCCAATGTGTGGCCTCGATTTGTAAACACAAGTAAAGCCCAATTTAATCTGTACATATTTGTATCCATTCTGACCCAATCTAGATCCAGATATTACAAATATCTAGAAATCCCATTAATGTGCATTGCAAAACAAAAATGGCTGTTTTTTAGCATAGGGACATGAAATTTGGAGACATGGTAGCACCTAAAGAGGGGGTTAAGGGTGCCAGATTTCAGCAGGGTAGCACAAGGGTGCCAGATCTCAACTGGGTAGCCCAAGAGGTTTTAAAGTTTTTTTAAAAATATATTTAATTTATATCCCACCCTTCCTCCCAGAAAGAGCCCAGGGTGAGAAGCAAAAATACTAAAAGCATTCTAAAACATAATCAAAACAGACTTTAAAACATATTAAAACAAAACACCTTTAAAAACATCATAAAACAAAACAAAAACATCTTTAAAAAAACAAGTTTAATCTTAAAAAGCAATTCCATCACAGAAACAGACTGGGATAAGGCCTCTCCTTAAAAGGCTTGTTGAAAGAGGAAGGTCTTCAGTAGGTGCCAATGGGCAGCCAGTACAATTCTTCAGCAGCGGGGTAACATGTTGGAAATACCCTACCTCAGTGAACAGTCGTGCCGCAGCATTTGCACCAGCTTCAGCTTCTGGACAAACCTCAAGAGCAGCCCCACATAGACCGCATTACAGTAGTGGTCAGGCTATCCCAGTTCAGAAACGGCCTCAGTTATCTTACCAACCAAAGATGGTAAAAGGCACTCCTAGGCACTGAGGTCATCCAGGCTTCTAGCAACAAAGATGGATACAGGAGCACCCCCTGACTACCAGCTTGCTCTTTCAGAGGTAATATGACCTCATGCAAAGCAGGCAATTGACCAATTATCTGAACTCAGGAACCACCAACCCATGATGCCTCTGTCTTGCTAGGATTCAGACTCAGTTTATTGGCCCTCATCCAGCCCACCACTGAGTCCAGGCACCAGTCCAGGGCTTGCATGGCCTCTCCTGATTCAGATGTTAAACAGAACTGGGTATCATCAGCATACTGCTGACACCTTGCCTCAAATCTCCTAATGACTGCTCCCAACAGCTTTATATAGATGTTAAACAGCATTAGGGGACAAGATGGTACCCTGTGGCATCCCACAGCACAACTGCCAGGGGACCAAAAGACAATCACCCAGTGCTATTCTCTGAAAACAACCTTGGAGATAGGATTGGAACCACTGAAAAACAGTGCCTCCAATACCCATCTCGCCAAGTCGGCCCAGAAGGATACCATGGTCAATGATATCAAAAGCCCCTGAGAGATCAAGTAAGAATAACAGGGTCACACTCCCCTGTCTGTCTCCTGATAAAAGTCATCCATCAGGGCAACCAAGGCTGATTCAGTCCCATAACCAAGCCTGAACCCAGACTGGAATGGGTCAAGACAGCTGTGTGTCCGGCTTTTAGAATACTGACAGTTGGTTCTTACTGAGCATGCCCAGGCTTATCATTCACTTTAATGTTAAATTTCTTAAATTAATTAAAAATCAGCTGGGCATTTTTTTAACTTTTAAACTGCAGAAGATGAAGGTCAGAGTATGGGATAAGGTCAGTAATAGGATTACAGGTACCCTCTGAAAAAATTATTAACATTTTTTGTAAATAGGACAAAAGAAAAAGATTACAACTGTGGGTGTTGCTGACTAACAAACATGGCTGATATTGTGTGGCTGGCTCCTAAAACATGAAAGAATTAGGCTGCAAAAACAAATCAGATTCAGAACAGTGAAGGGGGGTGGTAGAAAAGAAAACAAACTTAGGAACTTTTTAAAAAGATGCACACATTAACACAGCGGCATCACTAGCCGGGTGCGGGGAGTGCAGACCGCACCAGGGTGACACCATGAGAGGGGGGTGTCACCCAGAGCTGCCCCGCCCCTAGGCACCGGGAAGCGGGGCAGGCGGACGGCGAAGAGCTGCCCTGTCTGTGCAGGCGCACATAGCATGCTAACATGTGAGGGAGGAGTGAACGCAGTGAGGGAATGGCACGAACGGTGTCGAGAGCAAGTTCGCAGTGACAACCTGCCACAACCGGACCTTGCAGGAGGAGCAAGCAGCGGCGGCGGTGACTCACAGCAGATGAGCTGGGCCGGCTTGTACTCCCCGCAGGCCTTGCAGGGCGTCCACTGGCAGCTGGCAGCCTTGAACCCGCCATTGGAGCCTTGCTTCCCAGCCCTGGCCCTGGCCCTGGGCGGCTCCAGCGGCCTGTGGGCGCTGCTCTTCCCCAGCAGTCCGGTGCTGGCTGAGGCAGAGCTGGAGGCGCTATGCCGCCACTTGGAGAGGTACCTGGGCTGGGCCTTGGAGGTGTGTGGCCGGAAAGCGCTGCTTGACTCGCTCTTCGTCCACGACCAGGACGAGGAGGATGAGTATTTCAAGAACCTGCAGGAGTTCTGTAGGAAAGTGCTCAAGGGGCAACTCGCACCTTTGTTTTTTTATTTATCTCTTTATTACATTTCTATCCCACCTTTACTCCAAGGAGGCCTATGCGGGTCTCCTCCTTCTCCGTTTTATTCTCAGGACAACCCTGTGAGGTAGGTTAGCCTGAGAGCCAGTGACAGGCTCAAGGTCACTCAGTGAGCTTCATGGGCCAGTGGGGATTTGAACCATGGTTGCCCAGGTCCCAGTCCGGCGCTCTAACCGCTACACCATGTTGGGATTGGGGTGGCATCAAGGGGTGGGAAGGTGCTTGAAAGGTACTGGCAAGAATGGCTGGAGGGGGCAGCATACACACCATGGATTATATTCCATGCTAGGCCTATTCAGAGTAGACCTATTGAAGTTAGTAGACATGGCCAACTTAGATGCATTAACTTCAGAGTGTCTGCTGTGAGTAGGATTTAGCTGAACCCTGTGAGTTGTCTCCAGTGAAGCCCTGTTTGGAGTAGGCCCACTGAAATTAATGGCCTACAGGTAGTTGTGCCTGTTAAACTTCAATGGGTTTACTCAGCGGCATCGCTAACCAAGTGCGGGGAGTGCGGACCGCACCAGGGTAACACCATGGGAGGGGGGTGTCACCCAGAGCCGCCCTGCCCCTAGGCACCCTAGGTCTGGTATGGGAGGAGGTCCATGGGGGTGACACCATGAGTTACCGCACCGGGTGACACCAACCCTAGTGACACCACTGCATTAACACAAATACACACACATTTATAATAGGCAAAAGGATAAAGCTGATGGTCTTAAGAGACAAGATTTATTGCTACAGTACAGGGGCTCTGCTAAAGCATTGCATTCTGCTCAGAGGGAGAACTTACAGCATACTGAGCCATGCAGAGAAAGTAAGAATCGGTCTCATCCAGCCATATGAAGCATGACTGGACAGCAAAGAACCCTCCCTCCTCTCCCAAACATTGCTCTCTGCTGATTTGCAGAAATAGCTATCAATTAAAGGGAGAGACTCAGCATTTTCCTTACATGATGTGATCCTATGAAAGAGCTCAATGTTTGGAAGGCAAGCCCTTCTTTATACCGGGGCTTTCTCTGCTGATCTGCAGGAAGTTTTCAAAATGCAGAGTTCCCTGCTGTTCATTAGAAGCTTTTGCCTACTTAGTTACTGCAGCTTGGATTCTAAGATGAGTTCTAAGATGGGGCATCAAGCTTGCTATGGGGCAAGCAACTTTACATTCAAAAGAGCCTTGCAGTGGGCCTCCAAAGGGTCTAAATCTCCATTTCCTTTATTGCTTCTGCCTGAACGGAACTCCCTGATCTAGATCACTTCCTGCCCTACTGCACACCATAATAGCACACAGCATGGCATAGTGGCCAAGAGACTGAGCTATGAATGAGAAGTTCTCCCATGTGAATATCACCTCTCTCTGCCACGAGCTCACTATGTGCCCTTAGCTAAGCCACTCTCTCTCAGTCTCAGCTGTAATACTGGGAGATAATAACACTGACTTAGCTTGGCACTCTTGGAAGGCTGGCTGTAAATCCCAACATCAGTATGTAACAATCACATTAAGTATTCTTAACCAGAAGCATTACAAACACTCTTGTTTGTCAGGGATGAGGAACCCATGGCTCTCGAGATGTTGGTGATTTCCAACTCCCATTATCACCGACCATAGGCCATGCTGCCTGAGGTTAACAGGAGCTGGACTCCATCAGTCTGGATGGCCATCAGTTCTCCACACCTGCCTAACAGGGCTGTTTAAGAATTATAACCTGGCAATGCATGTGAAGTGCTCTGAACACTTGAAAGCACAACAGAAGTGTTAGATGGTGATCAGGAGTGGCTCAACCATTGGGGTGGAGCTGCAGCGATTGCCTCCCAGCAGAAGCATTGCTCCTACTTACTATAGAGAAAGGGGGGTGAGATGGCAGCAAGACGGGCTGTGCAGATGCACTGGCAGAGTCAATCTGGCACTCCAACCAGTGTGTTTGCATAGGCCCAACCTTGCCATTGCCTCGCCCCTCTCCCTCCTTCTCCTTCTCCCGTAAGCAGTAGTGACACTTCTGCCAGGAGGCTAGTGCTTTGGCTCTGCTCCACTGCCTGAGCAGCTTCCAATGATGATGATGATGATGATGAATACAACTGAAAGGCCATTCATCTGTGTGTGTAACTTTCTCTCTTGTCGTTGTTCTTTCGTGTTCTTTTTCTTTCTACTGTGCTCTAATTGCATTTCTAAAAATCCAGTTTATTGAAACTCTGCATACATCAAGAAGATGAACAAAAGCTTAAGGATCAGCACGTCTGGGATGTCTCATTGTCTCTTAATTTTTGTGTTTGTGTATTCACATTCCTTCTAGTGTCTGAAGCCATTGTTTGCTTTTAATTACCCATTGGTTCAATTAGTCACCCATCGAGCACCTGTGGGTAATGAGAGGGAAAGCTCATTGCCCATATCTGCGCTCTCTCGCTCTGTCTCGCTCTCGCTGTCTCTGCCTGCACACAGCAAAAAAAAGATTGGCTGATCCTGCAGAATTGCTCAAGTTGTTGTTTTTTCCTGAAGGCATAAAGGATTTTGTGATCCCTTGAGTGTATGCACGTGGGCTATGCTTTGATTTAGAATAGTGGAGAGGAATCACTCCAGAAACACAGAGGATATGATATTTGAGACTTTCACCAATATATATCTTTTCTAAGCAACTGTACAAAACAGATAGAAAGATGCAGAACTAGAAGAAAAATGAACAATCCTTGCAGGGATACTTCTTTTTGTTATTCAGGGAAGCCCATTCAAATTAACTGAGTTCCAGGTTGTCCTCCTACCCACCCCCCAAAAACATTATTTGTACAGAGCTGTCGGATATTCCTTCCTCTATGTTGCCATTGCTCAACTGACTGGCTGAGGCTGAAATCTAACTCCTGTTGACAGAGTCAGCTCCGCAGTCTCCTGAAGGGGAGTGAGGCAATGACCAGCTTAAAATGCAGCTAGGTTGTTCTTTTTCTCATTTTGGATTGAAGCTGGTTTTGAGGGAAACACATCAAAACACTGTATTTCATAAGAAACAATAGGACAGATATGGCTAACGTATGTACACCGCTTCCCAATCCAGCTGTGAGAGTAACGGATGCTGAGTAAGTGGGAGTGTGTAAGCTCCTGCTTATTTCTTTGTCTTAAGTATTTGTGCATGTATTGCTATTGTTGCTGCTCAGTCATTTCTATTTTGTGCAGAATATTACTATGGAAATTAGACTTTTGTGCAAATCTGCAAGGACTCCACTTCATGTGTTATGTACAGACTGCATCCATTCTTTTACTGGCCTGGTCAATACCCTAAGTGGCATCTGAGTTTGGGTAGATCTGGCTGGAAAGCAGTGAGGGGTGGGAATTACTGGTGCTGAAGTGGAAAGGTGGACATTAGTCACTACTGGTGTGTGTCAGGATTGAGGCCTCCAGCATAAATCAAATCTTCAGCACTGGAGGAATGAGAAAATGGCTTGTCTACAGCACAGCCCATTCTGCAGATATGAAGCACTATACAAGGGCATAAGTGCAGGGATGGGACATGAGATTTTGCTGTCTGAGATGTAGAAACAAAATGGCAGTGTGCCCCCCCCGAGTCAAGGAGTATCAAACTCAAAGGTGGTCATGTTATTTTTGGCACCTAAGTCAGAAAATCCCAGAAGCTGGAGGTACAAATCCAGTAACAAATAAATATTTGCTGCCTTTTCATGACACCTAAGGGAGCTGCTTCACTAGGCAGGACCATCCCTAAGGCCTCTTCCAAGCTGACAAAGTATCTGTTAGGAACTCATGTAAACCATTTCAACCATCTGAGCTTCATAAATGTTGGTCTTCAGGCAGCACCCCTTTTAATTCAAGATGACTCTGAAGTTACATTGACACTTGTAAGGCCATTGAATTACATATAACACATGACCTAAACCTAAGAACTAAGCATCTGACTTATTGGGTATTATCCTCCTGCCCCCAAATCAGAGCAATTACTTTGAATTTGAAAAGAAGTCTCGGTGATGTGTCAGAATATTTACCACATATGACTCACAAGCTTAAATTGTAGGCAAAGCTCACCTTCCCCAACTATTTGTTGTAAGGAAGTCTAAACTCAATTATTTTTCACATGTCCAATTGTGGACGCAAGGCAGCGGTGGCTACCAGAAAACTGGAGAGTGTCAAATTGATGGGGTTATACCCCCACCTACTGGCGAAAAAGGAAAACATTAATTTAAAACTCAGAAAAATCAGTCTGGTTTTTAATATTACAAAACCAAATTTAAAGTGGAATTCTCATTCAGAAAGGGTAGTTACTTGCCTATTGCCATAATGGATTCAGCTAGATTTTCTAATCACCTTGTGAACTCTGCTTCTTCCAGATTACAAACTGCCTCAGAGAGATTCTGTGGCCACTGGTATATAGAGAAGTACCAGTAGAGCCACCACTACTCTGAGCAGTTATAGAAAAAATTTAGCTGGAAGTTGAAAAACTCAGGGTAAAACTACTCATTCAGGAGAGCCAGGGCCAAAAGAGAGGCTTGTGTTTTTAGTTGAATCTGAGGAAAGGCTGGGAGCTGGAGACAAGCAGAGAGGCTAGCTCCTTGCACCACGGCTTTAGGGTGCCTCTTGTAAGCCTGATGAAAAAGCAAGATATTGGACTGCTGATGCTTTGAACCTCTCAATCTTAAGCTCAGGTTGGAATGTGTGTAAATAAATAAACCATATTTCATAAAGACACCACAGACTCAGCTGAACTTCTTTCCAAGGAAACAAAGCCTGGGCAAGCGCATGGACCCCTGGAGATCTCTCACCGCTCTGAGATTGGGGTGGCATGCAACAGTATTTTATACCTATCACATGTTAATATTGTACAGTTATGTGAAGAAAGAATTATGGCCATTCATCTTGCTGAAGGCTGTAAAGGTGGTGACAACGTTGACACATTGCGCCAATGGCTCACTGCAGATATTATCTTGCCAGCTGGAAATGTGCTTGGGAGAATATTATTATATGAGAGTGGTTTTGATAATGAAACATGCTATGAGACTCTGGCTCACCTTGTACATTTTCAATGTGCTCAAGTCAAGTGGGGTGTTAAGCAGAAGGTCATGATCTGTTTCTTTGCTCACTGGAATTCCTTTCTATTTGCCTGAGTCAACACGAAATCGACCAAACTAGAAGAGATTCTGCAATGAGTCTGAGCTGTTTTCAAATCAGCCAATATTAGGCCAGATAGCACAGTAGACTACTTGTATACCATACATTTAAAGCGCTATGATACCACTTTAACAGTCGTGACTTCCTCCAAAGAATCCTGGGAACTGTAGTTTGTTAAGGATGCTAAGAGCTATCTGGAGACCCCTGTTCCCCTCATAGAGCTACAGTTATCAGAATGGTTTAACAATGAATCCCTCTTCCCAGGAAACTCTGGATATTGTAATTCGGTGAGCCGCCTAATAGCTATCGGCACCCTTAACAAACGACACTTCCCAGGTTTCCTTGAGGGAAGCCATGACCCTTAAAGTGGTATAATAGCACTTTAAATGTATAACAGATGTGGCCTCAGTCATTGGAGAACTAATGCCTAATACTGTAGGCTAGCTTTAGCTTTCATGGGTGATGTCCATCTTAAGTCATACTCAGAGTAGGCCACTGAAATAAATGAATTTAAGTTACTTTTGTCCACTGCTTTCAGTGGGTCTATTCTAAATATGAATATGACTAACACTAGACATCACCCAGAGAGTCCTTCTGTTTGCAGAAGAGTCTTTAATCTTTTGAAGGCCTTCACTAACAGGAGAGGAAGGCAGGTGATTTTGCTTGATTCCTCCTGTGCCACTTTTCACTCTGTTCCACAGATTCCCAGATCCACATTATCAGAGCAAAAATCACTCTCCTTCTCTTCTGTTAGCACCATATCAAAGGTTGTCCTGTGAACAGAATGACACCATTGGATTCACCCCTATGGCTTTGGGCTATACGTGTAGGGACATGAACCACCTTGATTAAAGTAAAATCCAGCATCATGCAGTACAGGGAACCCTGATCCCAAACAGCTGCATGGCAAAGCAATGTGTCAGCAAAGCAAAGCGACATAATTAATGGCGCGGCTGATCTTTCTCACGTGCTTCTTTTTTCTTTCACTAAATAGCAGCTGGGGGCATCCGGGTAGAGACCACAGTGTGTGTGTGAGAGGGGGGCAAACATTAACCCTTTGCCCCTGTGCAATCCTGATCTGGATCCCTCCTCAACTTGCTTCCCCTGCCACCCACTATTTGCCCTGGGGGGAAACTGCCATTCATTTTGCTGTTTATTGGAAGTGCAGTGTCTGTAGCTTTACTTGCCCAGGACAGAATATCAAATGGATCTCATGGCATCTTGTGTTTTCATCTTCTGGTGCCCTCCAGCATTGAAATTATTTAGTGCTGCAATTGCTTGAAATATAAAGAACCTCCCATAGTGATAGGAGCTAGAAATTAGTTAAACTACAGAAGACAATGTCAAATTCTCCTTTTTGATTGAATGCGCTTAATAAATCAACCCTATATTGAGTTAAACCTTTGTGGCACTATTGTTTAGCAATAGGTAATCCAGGATTGCTAAAAATGTAAGACTGTCCAAAGATTCCGGGAATGAGACCTTCATTCGAATCACTGGACTGGCCCTGCAATTGTGTTAACAAGATGTGGAATGGGCTATCCAGACCCCTCAATGCTACTTCTGACTTTCTCGGCACAAATCCACTCCATTAAAGATTCAGTCCTTTAAAATTCTGGCTTGCAGCACAGTATATGCAGTCAGTCAAGAGAAGAAAGTGTTCTCAGGAGAGTCGTCTGGCATTTTAAGGGAATCGTTATTCTGTCTTTAAGGCTCCAGACTTGTGTTGCTTTTCTTCGTGTGATTTCAAAGGGAACTACGTGTAAGAGAAGCTCTTTGGTTTATTGGCTCCATGCATGTGCGTATACCTTTCACTATGACCTGTTAGAAGAGGTCTTCCAGGGCAGCCTTATTTGATTAATCAGCTTTTCTTTGGTGCCCCCTACAGTAACTGAACAGTCACAGCATACCATTTGAGTGAGGAAATGCAACTAAGACTGATTGACAAATACTCACCTGAAGCATAAAGTGAAGGGTTAACTGATGCTGAAGGCTCAGTTTCACTGCCATTAATGAGTCCAGTAGGAATTCTTGAGAAATTTGGGTTCTGCAAATTTTGATACCAGTTCACCTGATCCACACCTCCCACACCAAAGTCCAGATCAGTAGTTATTCTGATATTGCACTTCTCTGAATCTTGAGATGCAGTTCTTGGCTGAAAATATGTATCGAAATACTCTTGAAATGCATATCTTGATATAAAATACATTGAGAAATGAATATTCTGAGATAAAATATGACAAAAATATAGAATGAATTACTTATTTTTATTATTTACAGAGAAAGAAAACAGAACACTTTTGCCTAATGGTTGTTACAGTTTCTTATTAGCATAGGCACTTTTTTTTTCAGAGTAGGTATGGCATACAAAGTAGCATCACTATGCAATTCTACAAATAACCCAGCTTCATTATTCTTTATTTTAAAAGCATACTTTCTGTTGGTCTATCTCCAGAAGTCCTTCCCCACTCCTCTTGTACCTGTATTTTGATATTGAAGGCAGAATGGATTGAAGTTTATTTGGATTTTTTAATAAGCTTATTAAAGTTTATTCCACCCGTCCCAAATATATGTATAAACTATGTCAATGATTTGTTTCCTCCTTATTATGGATAGTCCCAGATGTAATTAACAGTAATATCTTCTGATAGGCAGCTGAGGCATCTGTGCCCCATTTGCCATCAGCAAACCCATAAAATATCCAATATTTTGAAGCTGCCATCCTATACACTTCTTCCTAAGAGCCAGCTCCACTAAATGGGACTAATACACAAGCCCACATACATGGGGCTGCAGAGCAGAAAACAGGTCCCTGGTATAGCATGGAACTAGCTCACTGGCTCTGGGGCCACTTCAACAGCTCTTTGGATACTGCAAGGGGTCTGGCAGTGACCTTGCCGCACCTACATTCTGAGTGTGCCCTGTAGAACATAAGAAGAGCCCTGCTGCATCAGACCAAAGATCCAGCTGGTCCAGTATTCTGTTCCCACACTGGCCAACTAGAAGCCTATGGAAAAGCCATAAGAACATGAGCACAATGGCATTCTCCTGCTCGTGTCCCCTAGCAAATGGTATTCAGCGGCAGTATCCCTCTGATAACTAGAGGGAATATACATGCATCATAACTAGTAGCCATTAAACAATGCAGGATTGCATTGCGTAGTTGGAGTGGCTAGGCAATAAGGAAAACTGCTGCTGCTACGCAGTGCTAGAACTGTGTGATCTGATGTTCCCAGCACCAGGAAGAGCAAGCAGGTCGCTCTATCCACTCGGTAGTCTTCTAATGAGATATTGTCTGAGTCAAGATGGTTGTTTTCTTCCTCTCTTAAGGAAAGCGCACAGAGTCTGCTGATTGTTCCTCTGTCCTTTCTCAGTGGGGAGTGTGTTCCTAGATTCTTAGTCTTTAGGCATTCTTTTTTAAGCTCTTCACATCCTTCTCGTGACATTAACAAGCTCTCTGGAGTAAACAGAACATATTTAAGACAATGTGCGATGGGGCAGTTCTTCCATCGTGAATTTGCACAGCAGCCTCATATCGAATCATTATAATTGCAAGGACAAAGGAGAAACAAGGACTTCCTGTGCTTCACACAGAGCAGACAGCACAGCAAGAGCCATGGCCCCTCTCAATCCTAAAAAAACAAGCGGACCACACCCAAAATTTAATCCAAGTCCATAATGCTGTTAAGTAATTCTCACTGTAAAAGAGTTCTCAACAAATTTGAAAAATCTCCCATGCACAATTTACTTAGACACATAAATGCTTCCATCCACCATTTGGCAAGAAAAACTTTGTCTCCCAAGTGAAGTTCAAAAATCATGCAGCTTTATTTATTGCAGTATTTGTGTGCTGCATTTCTGCATTACACTCTGCAAAGTGGCTCACAACCTATAAGGGGTCTCCAGCCTTTTGGGGCTAGTGGAGCCTTGAGAAAGTGCCATGGGTGCCAGGCATGAAACGGCTACCATGGGGGTATGGAAGAACACAAGATGGCAATGGTGGGGGATTTGGCATAACACAAAATGTCTGCCACATCTAAGAGAGCAGAAAAAGACAGAATCATGAAATGGTGCTGACATGCCCCCATCACTGGGGGGAAAAGCACCTACAGCAGCCATCTCTGTGCTTACTCATACAGATAAGCTTTTTGCATCTCTCCTCTGTTTAGAATGAAAGGTAGGGTGGGTGTCCAGTCCTGGCATCCAATGAAATGTCAGCATGCTTAAGGGGGGGGGGGTTCAATGTAGGAGAGGCCAAGACAGAGCAAACAGGAATTGAGCAGGAGGAGTAAACAGTCTCTCATTCATTGTGGATTGTTGAGGGCATGTTTACTGAGATCTTTTGTGGCACAATAGGAAGTACTGGTGGCAAATTGGTGCCTGTGGGTGCAGTGAAATTAATAATTACATTAAATCACGCACACACAAAAAAAACCTAAATCCCTTTTAATGGAACCATAGAACAAAGAAAAAAATGAACCAAAGCAGCAAACAAGCAATGCCAGGGGGAAAAACCAGTACTGTATAACCCAAAAAAGCAGTAAAATAGCAAAAACAAGTAAAACAGCAGATTGCAGAAATTCTGTTAAACTCCCTAGTGAACAAAATAGTTTTCACCAGCACCTAAAATAAGATTTACCTCTAATGTCTCTGAGGAGGGCATTCCATACATGTGGTGACGTCACTGAGAAGGCTCCCCTAATCACTACATGCCTGACCTCTGAAGACTGAAGGAACCCTGAGAATAACTTGTGTTGTAGACCTTGAAGTCTGGGTAGGTCTGCATGGGGTAATGTAGTCCTTCAGTTACCTATTTTAGGTCTTTAAAGCTTAAAACTAACACTTCAGATTGCCCCTGGAAAGTGTAGAACTTTTAAAACGGTGAGAAATGATCAAATAAGCCAACTCCATCAACAGTCCAGCTGATGTGTAGTTTCAGGTTTTTTTACAGTCTTCAAAGGCATCCCCATGTACTGCGCATTAGAGGAATCTAACCTAGATGTCACTAATGCATGGATATGTAATGTTAGACAAAAAAAACCCATTTATCTACTGCCTAAAAAAATAGAGGGAGCACTTTGAAGAAGGAAAAAAGAGGTGGATATAGGTAAGCAAGGTGAATAACATTTTGAAAACATCTTCATCTGCAAGACTTATGAGGTAACCAATGTGTAAAAGAAAACTGTGGTTTACAAGATCATTTGGCAAGGTCAATACAATGGAGCAAAATTATTTTGAGGTGACTCTTCCACTTCAAAAATGAATTCACCCTTGAAGTTCACATATAAAGCAGTTAGAAACAATATGCTGTTCATAGAAAAGCTTTAAAGTAAAGTCGTTTTAATACAGATGCTATAGGCATAGTGTGAATTCTTGAACAGGTTTTAAAGGGCCCTTTCAAAAGACAAGCCATCCCAGAATGCCTTGAGGCTAAATAAGCAAGGGTGCCTAGAGACAGTATTGAATTCTGAAGCTAGAAAGAATCTCAGAAAATCTATTGTTTTTTTAAAAAAAAATTACAGTGTTGCCTTAAATGCATCTTTGCTTGCTTAAAATCACAGAAAGAAAAATCCCTTCATTGCCAGTGCAGTCTCATGAAGTTGTCATGGCTTTTTAAAAAAAGATTGCCTCTGTAAATCTCTGCAGCCAAATGACCTCTATTACTGTACACATAGAAAAATAGAACATATGCAAATGAATCATTAATTTTCACAGTACTGTGAGATCCTCTGGCCTAACTCCTCCATGAACTGTGCAGCTTCCGTGCCTGTGTGGAATACAGGGTGACGTATCATTTTCTCCATAACCAATGAATGGGACTGACCACAGCTCAGCTGCAAATGGCATATTGAAAATCATCATGTGTCTGTTTTATGTCTTCCCCATGTACTTATAAAGTGAACTAAGGGCTTGCTTTGCTTTTCTCACCTACCCTACCTACTGTCACCAAAGCTCCCCCTCCCCCCATGGGCCACCAAAGCTACCTTCTTCCCCCTCATGAGTCACCAAAGCTGCCCTTTTCCCCTCCCACAGGTTGGCAAAGCACCTCCTACCTCCTACAGGTCACCATAGCTCTCCCCGACCCCCATAGGTTGCCAAAGCTCCCCCACCACCCATGGGTCACCAAAGACTTCCCCCACCCCCACAAGTCACCAAGGCCCTTCCCTTCCCCACACAGGTTCCAGAGCTCTCCCCCATGGTTTGCCATAGTTCCCTCTCCCCCCATGGCTTGTCAGAGCTCCCCCCATCCCCATGGGTCACCAGACCTCTCCCGCCCCCCCCAGGTCACCAAAGCTCTTCCCTTTGTAAGTATGATGCTTACAAAAATATAATATAGGAAGATAAACTCCATATATCAGAAAACAGCTGAATAGAAATTATTGCTAGGTGAAATCGGCCAACTTACCGTCATTAATCTTTGTCAGTCTGAGGCTGCATTCCCTCATAGGCAACCTTCTGGGCCCTGTCTGCCAGTGGTAGGCAGGCCCAGAGCAAAGTGGGTGTGGCCAGAAGAAAATAGCAGGTGGAGCAATTGATATGACTCTTACCTTTGCACAGATAATTTGAACAACTATCGACCGGTAGCGAATGTTCCATTTCTGGGCAAGGTCTTGGAACGGGTGGTTGCCAGCTAGCTCCAGGCGCTCTTGGATGAAACCGATTATCTAGATCTGTTTCAATCCAGTTTTAGGCCCGGTTTTGGCACAGAAACAGCCTTGGTTGCCCTGTACGATGACCTTTGTCGGGAGAGGGACAGGGGGAGTGTAACTCTGTTGATTCTCCTTGATCTCTCAGCTGCTTTTGATACCATCGACCATGGTATCCTTCTGGAGAGACTCGCGGAGTTGGGAGTTGGGGGTACTGCTTGGCAGTGGCTCCGCTCCTACTTGGCGGATCGTCTCCAGAAGGTAGTGCTTGGGGAACATTGCTCGATACCCTGGACTCTCCATTGTGGAGTCCCTCAGGGATCGGTTCTGTCCCCCATGCTTTTCAACATCTACATGAAGCCTCTGGGTGCGGTCATCCGGAGTTTTGGAGTGCGTTGCCATCAGTATGCTGATGACACGCAGCTCTATTTCTCCTTCTCATCTTCAGGTGAGGCTGTTGATGTGCTGAACCGTTGCCTGGCCGCGATAATGGACTGGATGGGAGCTAATAAACTGAAACTCAATCCAGACAAGACCGAGATGCTGTTGGTGAATGCCTTTTCTGCACAGATGGTGGATGTTCATCCCGTTCTGGATGGGGTTACACTCCCCCTGAAGGAACAGGTTCGTAGTCTGGGGGTTCTTTTCGATCCTTCCTTGTCACTGGAGGCTCAGGTAGCCTCGGTGGCTCGGAATGCGTTCTATCACCTTCGGTTGGTAGCCCAACTACGCCCCTATCTGGACAGTGACGACCTCGCCTCAGTTGTTTATGCTCTGGTGACCTCTAGATTGGATTACTGTAATGCACTCTACGTGGGGCTGCCCTTGAAGACGGTTCGGAAGCTGCAGCTAGTGCAAAACGCAGCAGCCAGACTGTTGACGAGGACCAATCGGTCCTCACATATTACACCTGTTCTGGCCCATTTGCACTGGTTGCCGATTTGTTTCCGGGCTAGATTCAAGGTGCTGGTATTGACCTATAAAGCCTTACACGGTGCGGGTCCGCAATACCTGATGGAATGCCTCTCCCGCTACGAACCTACCCGTGCACTTCGTTCGACATCTAAGGCCCTCCTCCGAGTACCGACTCATCGAGAAGCTCGGAGGGTAGTGACAAGATCCAGGGTCTTTTTGGTGGTGGCCCCCGAATTGTGGAATAGTCTCCCCGAGGAGGTACGCCTGGCGCCTACGTTGTTATCCTTTCGGCGCCAGGCTAAAACCTTTCTATTCTCCCAGGCATTTTAATTCATGTTAAAGTATTTTAATGTTTTAATGGTTTAGTGATCTTAATATTACATTATTGTTATTATGTATCTGTATTTTTTATATTTCGTGATTTTTGTTGATTTATTGTATTATCTTATGTTGTACACCGCCCAGGGAGCCATTGGTTATGGGCGGTTTATAAATGAAATTAAACTAAACTAAACAGTGGATAGACTCCAGCCACACAAAAGTCAGTGGTTTCTACCCCCACACAAGTTCACCATGTCTCCCCTTCCTCCATCCAGACAATGAAAGGACATTACACAATTAAAGGACCAATTCCAGCCAGGAAAAGTGCCCCAAAGGGACATGGAGGTGGGGCTAGCAAGGAGTGCAGCCTAGGGAGAGTCCTCAGGGCCAGATAGTGCAGATATATATTTGTTGTCAGGTTTTTCAACTTTTCAAACCATGGTGATAAGCACCTTGGTTTGTTGCTTGGCACTTCAGCAGATTACTGGACCTTCTGTTTATGAAAGGGAGAAGCCCATGTCAGTACTACAGATCGAATGCAAAACACATCTACAGAGGTCCTCTTCATTTCTTCCACTCCCATCATTGTACCCTCAACCCTGGAAAGCTAAATGCTACCATGTGCAGGAAGAAGAATGAACTGCATGCAGGTACAATACTCAACTAGACTGGGATGTCAAGGCAAATGGATAGCAAGAAGCTCAACTGAGATGCAAAGGTCTGAAGTCTCTATACATCGGTGTACTTAAGTAGGCTATTAATACCCATTTGTAATTGTGGCTGGCACTGTAGAGTTTGACCAACTTAGGACATGGAGGCAAAATAATATTTGGTGTGCTGAAGGTAGGAACCCTGAGTTTGTGTAGGTGGTATCTGAAAAGTGTTGCCTGAAGGGCTGATGTTTCTAATGTCATTAATTCACATCAGACTGCCATGCATTTCACGAAGAATGCAACCTTCTTTTCTTAATAAAGAACAGCCTGTAGTGATTTGTTAAGCTATTTAACACAATCAAGGAACATAATTTGGAATAGATTTGTGTGAATGGAGCTTTCAGAAATCACTAAAACAGTTTATTAATGGAGGATGTCTCCAAGGGGGAGGGAGTCCAGCATAGCAATTAGACCTTCTGAGTTGTAGCCACCCTACAGAGTTCACCACTCTGTGAAAGCTTTTATTTCACAAAGTGATATTTTTAAGATTAAAAATCGAAATACCAATCTGAAGTGCCCAGTAAGATATTGTAAGGATAATTTTAGCATGTGTGGGAAGTATCATTGCAATGGCCTTGCTAGTCTAGCAATGGGCCTCTTCAAATGTATTGTTTCTTTTATCGTATATATCTAAATGGTGCTGCATTAAGCAGGGTGATAATGAGTTTTTAATTTAGAAAAATGTAAGAAGCTATATTTATCTTCAGCAACAATGTGCATTCTGTATCACCCCAGATGCACTTGTCTGCGCTTGAAAATAATGAAAGATGAATTATCCAAGTAGAAGTAGGGAGTTCCTTGAAAGAAAATGGACATTACTTACATCCTGGGAAACAAATGGAATCTCTGATAGATCATTAGGGTATTAAATAATATACAGTTATTGCCTATGTTTTCATTTTTAACGCTGTCCAAATCGAGAGGATCTATTCTTCTTTGAAATCTGGATTAAATGCCTTCTAGACAAGAACTTGGAGCTTCATTGATCAATTTTACATGTGTGCATTAATGAATATATTGCACATGCGTTAACTAATAAGTATGAATTCACATTGATCTACTTTTTTAAAAATCTGTAGGCAAATCTGTATTTAAATAAATATTTTATTACAAAATGCTTATTTCAATATATATTTTATCTCAATGTATGCATTTCTAAAAGTATTTTATCCTAAAATACATATTTTAATTCATCTTGGTACTTTTTTTAAATTTGAGCTGAGAACTAGAGAAGTTCTAAATCCAAAGAATAATTTCGTTCCAATCTGCACATTAATATGGTAGGTAGAGATCAGGTCATTTCACATCAGTATTAACAGAAATCAAATTCTTCAAGCATCTATAGCCACTTGAAATGCAACCACATGGAAGCTGTTTCATGCAATAAGATCTTCATATGCAGTGGATCATGACTATGAACTGGCAACTTTCTACAATGTAACCACTTTTGGGTGGCTTGTGATGGGCATTCATTAGCAGCCAAATTCACATGGTGAGCCACACAAGCGAATAGCTTGCTACATGGAAGAGCTTCCACATGTTGCATTTAAAGTATCCCTTTGAACCTGTTGTCATGTATTAACATCACAGCTTGGAGATGGGGGGGGTTGCCCCTTGGTGTGGCCAGACACCTGTTTTATTCAATGAAAGGACTTTGCCTTGAGTATTTTATAGCTTGTCTGGAAATGTGTAACTAGATCTTCTGCCAAGAAGCCTGGCCATATAGTTCACCACATGTGCTCCTGCTTCCTTTTAACTAGGGATGGGGGAGACATTTGATTCAGTTTGCATTTAAAGCCGAATCTATCAAATCCCCACTTTCTAAAACATTATTATTATTGTTACTGTTATTGTTGTTATTATATCCCATCCTTCCTCCCAGCAGGATCCCATATTAGAACCAAAACACAACCATCCTTCGCACTTAACTGGAATTTTACGATGCAATTCTCCATCCAAACAATGTTTACAAAAATTCATATATTAGGGGAAAGGGCACATAAAAATGTCTCTGTTAGTAAAAATAACATGCAAAAAATTATTATAGTAGGAGAAATTGCAAAACTGTATATGACTGCATACAAAAATGTGTTTATCAGTAGAACTTTACTCTAAAATGCTGAAGAATTTTCATGAGGATTTTTTAAAAAAACAACACAAATTGCTGCAGATATGTGGAGAACAGAATCTGAGATTGGAAAAATGAGAAACTGGGGGGGAGAAAGACAGGAGACTGGCATGAAGTATCCAGAGCTTTCAGGTGTTAATTTTTAAATATATACATATTGCAGTTGAGGGGTGAAATAAAACACAGAGACGTCAGCTTGGGTTGAACAAGGGCCACTTTATTTACATTATAGAACAAAACCCAATTTAAAGTGACCTGCAGAGGGAAACCTAGGTGCGGGAACTGTCTATAAGCAAGTAGCTTGCCATACAGCTCTCGGACGACCAGCCCCTGCTGGGGCAAGGGCAAGCCCATCTGCTTACCCTTTACCCCAGCCACACCCTGCAGGTGAGTAGGGGGGCCTTCCCACATCATCCCCACCCAGGGCCATATAACCCCTGGGTAGATGAGGATAAGTTGGCCCCAGAAGCAGCCCATATCCTGCCCTAGAGCCATAAAGCCCTGAGAGACAGGAAGGTGGAAGGGGCGGCTGGACTCAAATAGTCCTATAGACCCCGCCCCTTACACTGCATGTCGCGCTAACGTCACGGGCGCGACGTGCGATGTTGCCCCATTAACAGATGGGGACAGCGTCTTCACCCCCACCTGCAATCATGCCCCGCTCGTCAGCTGCGCGGCGAGCGGAGCTTCGTATCTGAAACGTTTGGCTATCCCGTGGCAATCACTGTCCCCACCCCTCTCCCACACACATACTGTCTAACTATTGAGGGAAGGGGTCTCTGGATTTCAGTTGATGTACTGAGGTCTCATGCCTCTGGATTTCAGCACTTCAGACCTCTGGGATAAATCCATGGGAAGAGACTGAAACAGCACTCTTGAGATCTGGGTCTTTCCTATTTCCCAAGCAAGCTCCATATCTAGAGTTTGCTCCCATTGGCCAGCTCTTGTGGGAAACAGTATAAGAAGCCCAAAGATAGCTAGGATCTTTGTTTGGTCACTGTCAGTTCTCTGAATGCAGACTGGCTCTCCCTCTGTGATCCTGACTCCTGGCTTGGTCTTTTTAAACAAACAAACAAACAAAAACACCTACATGCACATATGTGTATTGTTTTGGCCTTGCATCTGAACTTTTGGCTCAGTCCTCATACTGACTCTGTCCTACAGTTCTGCCTGGCAATGCTACATAGTCCTGGCTTCTGATTTTCTGGCTGGATCCTTTGGTCATTGATTCTGATCTTCCAGCTTGAAAGCTATCAATAACTACTAGCCACAATGGCTATGTTCTGCCTCTAAACACCATTTGTTGGGAATCACAAGTGGGGAGACTGCTGTTGCACTCAGGTCATGCTTGTGGGCCTCACACAGGCATCTGGTTGGCCACTGTGAGAATGGGATGCTGGACTAGGCCTGGTCCTGCAGGGTTCTTCTTATGTTCTGTTTCACCCTACCTACCTCTGTCCCAGACACTGACCACTCTTTGCTGCTGCCCATGGACCAGGGTGACACACATAGTTACAATGAACATAACTTTTGGGAAATTCTGCTCTGGGTCATGTATGGAATTGTCCTAGCTGATGTTCCATGGCTACAGGATATCTGGATACTAATTCTCTTGACTTCCTAGAAAAACAGTGGGTCTGTTGCTGCTGCTTTCAGCTGCTTATCACTTTTCTCGTGTTTCACAACAAGCTGTCTATTGGCTTTTAAATCCCACCTGAAGCGTAGACTCAGGTTACAGAAGATGGCACTGAATAAGCCTTTACTGTATCTTTTTTGTTATTATTATTTCCATGTTCATTTGGAAAACATGTTCACATTTACCAGAATTGGATTCCTAGGTATTCTCATTTGATCTCTAAAATGGAACCCAAAGGAAAAGAGACTAATGAGTCCCCATGGTTAATTGCTTGCTAATCTTGCCAATACAGCAAGATGTTGAAATCAAGCCTCAGGATGAATTTCTCAGCAGAGGGAGAAGGGGAGGCTCTTTCATTTTAGATTTCTATGCAGAGAGCTCTTGATTTGGCAGAGTTGTCACCTTGGGAAATGCATGTCTCCGTGCCACTCCCATAAGAAAGGAAGGGTATCCAAAGGGTATTGGTGCCGACAGGGTGACATATGAGGGGAGAAAAATCACTAAAACAGAGCATGCTATGTCAGATTTGCTTGTAGTTGTTGTCTCTTTCCTGGGAACAGAACAGACAGAGACAGAATTCTGACTTCGGCCAGACTAATTTTTCTCCAAGAAAATGTAGTTGATCTCTTTCCTTCTATTACTCTTTGCCAAGGCACTGAGTCTTCCAACTAATAAAGGTCTTGCCTTTCTAGGACCATTGTGCCCATAAAAGACGGGAAGACTTTGTTGAGAATACACTTTAAATGACCCCAAAAGACAACTCAATTTTGACTGTGTCTCCAGTGAATGCTTGAGCCCTGGCAGACAACATTATGAATAAGGACTCTTTAATTCCATACAGAATTATTTTAAGTTTTGTTGACATCATTCTCGTGTGGATATTCTCCATGCATTTTTTTAAGTATTAACAATGATGTCTGCATTTACAGCATAGAATGGGATTGTTCTGCAAATAATATAACTGAGATGAAAGAAAGCAACAAAGTAGTATTAGTTCAGCAACAGAGCATTGCATTTGTTCAGCCTTCCCCAACCTGTGCTGCTGACTAGGGCTGATAGGGATTGTAGTTCAAAACATCTGGAGGGCACCAGGTTGAGGAAGGCTGTTATTTGATTCTTAAAATGTTGGCTTCTGCACTATAATCCAAAAAGCTTTGATCTGGGGCACTGTACCTTTCAAATACTATGTCTGTACAGTATATAGAGATATATGGATATAGATAGATACAGATATAATCTTCAAAACTACTTTCAAAAGCAAAAACTACTTTCAAAAGGCAGAACATATTACATCAAACAGGACATCACCTGCAGGTCCTGCAATATAATTTATGTCATTGAATGCAAAAATCCAGGATGTCATATCCAATATGTAGGAAAAACTACAACTGACCTATGGACACTCTTTAGAAACCACAAATCGGCAATTTTGACTTCAAAAGTGGAGCAATCAGTAGCAAAACATTTTAACACTAAGGGCCACAGATCCAACAGTACTGACTAAGAGGGAGAACTTCTGGATATACTCCCTGGACACATTGGCATCACAAGGTCTTAACCTTGAGGCCAGTACAAACGTTACTTAGCTTCTGCGAATGAAGCCCATCTAATGCTGCATTTGTATGTTAGCAGCTGATGAAGGCAGATACCAAAACGTTTTGCTAGTAAAATAGAAACATATATTCTTTTGGAAATTTCAATCAGCTTTTAGTTTGGGAAAAATTGTCTCTTTTTGCTGATAGACTTTGGTGCACTCCAAGCCTGATACCTTCCAGATGTTGGACTTCAGTTCAGCCAGCATGGTCAAGGACACTGGGAGTTGTAGTCCAACAATATTTGGCAGGCACCAGGTTTGGGAAGGCTGCTTTGTTTTTTGTTCTAACTTTTGTTGCATTTACATTCATGACAATACCAGGGAGGACACCACAATGGGGTGGTCCTTTCGGGAAACTGGATTGGAATCCCAGAGACTGCTCTGCTGGCAACAAGAAAAACAGCAGCTGAAATATATTACTCCCAAATATGTAATTTTAGTATTTTATATTGCATTTGTTTTATGCTGTATTTTATTTGTTTTGTATTGTAAACTGCTTTGAGAGTTACTGTAAGAGAGAACTAGGGTATAAATATTAACTCTAAATCTAAATATCTACATTAGTTGTTAATGTATTTATCTTGTTTTTTATGTGGCATGCTTGGATGGTTGTTGTTGGACAGAAAGAGCTGAAAAGCAGCATACAAATAATTTTATTAATTAAAAATATATAACCCTGCATATCATGATCAATGTGGTATAATCTTGTGAACACTCTTTTAAATCAACAGGGGTAGATCCCGAACAAGTATATGCATAAGACCAGGAAGTAGATATTAAAGAGCCAATTGTGTTATTCGTCATGAGTGGTTGCCTTTAAAATCTGATCTGATTCAATTATTTTTGAGAAAAATGCAGAAACCACATTTACAGACTTAAGACACACCACCACATTACATTCTTATGAGAAAACAAAATGCACACTTCAGGAAATTGACATAAACTTCAAGAACTGGTGTTGCATTGATACCCTTCATAACTTGCCTTTAAATGTCTAAATATTTTTCAACTCTATTCAGGTAACATACCCAGGTTGAGTGAATGCAGGGCTGGTGCAGTAGCCCCCACCCCCAACCTATGTGACTTGAATGTCTGCCTGTTGGTGCTTATGTGCATACAACTCACAGTGATACGGAATCCTGGAAAAGCTGAGTTTCTGATCATAGGCAAAGTGCCTTTGCACATACAGTTGTATGAACATAGGGTCTATGCAGACATTCAACTGGACATGAATATGGGTCCATCATGCTTATTCACTCACACTAGATATGTCATCTGATTTGGACTTTCCTCTCAACTTTATTCATAATTTGTCTTGAATATATTACAAATATTTACATCAAAGGATGATTTCAATTTTTAGCTCTTGTTGCTAGGAAACAAAATTTGTTCACTGAGGAAGTGAACATTGGCCCATAAATCTCACATAAATGCATACTGGAAAATGTTACATTGCATTCTCCTTTATCTATAGTTCAAGGGTACTGGGGTGCATCAACTTGTGGATGTCATTGCTATGTCTTCACTTTGTCATGCCAGCATTAGGAAAGAATGACAACTTGACCTGAAGGGTACTAGATACCTTTAAACCAGGGGTGGGGGATCTCAGGCTCTAGGGCCAAATGTGCCCTTCCAAGTCTCCCCATCTAGCCCTTGGAACTCTACCCAGACCACATACCCTCTTCCCAAGCCACACCCCTCACTGGCCTTGCTTTGCACCTCAGGTGTTTTTGCCGGGCTGGAATGTGTCCTTGAAGTATGATCTTGCTTGCTTGCTTGGGTGGAAGACTGAGAGAGGGCTATGTGAGTGTGTTTAGAATGCATCCTATTGTAGAAAAGTAAATTTTTCAGTTGTCGCTCTGCCCACTTCTGCCTCTGGCCCCACCCACTAGTGACATGTGCCTTTCAGAAGGCTGAAAAGCTTCCCTATCCCTGATGGTGGTTCAGTGACCTAGCCATTTCATTTATGAATTCATTTTTTGTTAGTAACTCACCTTATTCCAGGGACTGAAAGGGTGACATCAAGGCTGTAAGCGTTGGGAATTATAGCTGTCACAGAAAGACAGAAGAAAGTGAATACCTTTCTATTAACTAACATAATCCTTTATAATCCCTTTGCTTTACAGCTTAATCCTGTCAGATGAGGAATTACGTTCTCAGCTTGATCCTGGCCTCTCCATTCACTGTTAAGCTCCGCCTCACTTTCCTGTAACCCCCCTCCCAAAAAAAGACACTTGTGATTGGCATCCACCAGGTTGTCATGATTTAATGCAATGTTCCACAAATGCTCACTGCTGTTCTAGCAATCTTACTCTTCTTCTTTCCCTGAACACCACCCATCCGCCCTGTGATGTTGTATGCTTTGTTAATGTTTTCTGCTTATGTAATAGAGAAAATAGGGTAATTTTTTAAAATTAGAGTGTATATGGTAAGTAGTTAGGTTGGAAGGGGAGAATGAGTGAGTAGAATGTTGGTGTGTGCTGTATGGTGATTGGCTGAGTGTCTGAGAGTTGAATGTTTATAGTTTGAAGGTGAGACAGACAGGTTTGTGAGTGAAACAGGAAAAAGTTTGTGAGTGGAGAGGGTGCTGCTTGTTTTAGAGATAGGACCTGGGTGGTTTATCTTGGGGTAGTGAAATAGGTTATTGGCATAGTAATTAAGGAATTTATTAAGTGTTTTATTTTTGATCTAAAGAACAACTAACTGTAACCACACATTTAAGAACTGAGTTAAAGTAATCTTATTTAGTTTTTCTGTTCAATAAAGTCTGTTTAGTTTTCAGACATGCTTAGTTCTGGGGAATATCCCATGTACCTGTTTTACCATGATGTAACTTCCTAGTGGGTGGGGTTAGTTACCTAATTTCCTCCTCCTTTGTCCTGGGGGATTTCTTGCATATTCTCCATTGCTGATCAATCCACCATTGGGACAGGCCGCATGGCAAATGATGCTCTCTGCTGAGAGTATCAATACCAAGACTAAGATGGACTGAATAGCTTCTGTTTTCTTTCATCTAAGCTACAGCCTATGTTTCTAACATATGAGGAGGTCGTGAGTAAATGTTTTTTGTCTTTTACGTAAGAAGATTGTGTCTGTTGTTATTTATATAGAGAAAGGTGGGGCTGGTTACATTCTCACTCTGCTGCTTGTGTTTTTATATCTCTGCTAAGAAATAGGACCAACCAAATTAGTTCCTATTTCTCTCTGGTATTTTCATAATACCGAACAAGTTCTTGGTCAGCTATCAAAAAGGGCATAAGTGTTGGCTAAACATAAACAAGGGTTTTGAAACAGTATCAATGGTGGCAGTGGAGTTTACCTCAGAGAAACAGTAACAGGTTAAGGGAGCAGTCCATAGCTGTGATCTTCTAAAAGGACAAAGTGACACAGGATTGTGAGGCTTGCCTGTAAATTTGGTTGTTTATAGCAAGGGCTGAGGGAATATAGCACAGTCCCTAGTAGCAGCATTGCTATAAGAGTGTGTTGGGTAAATAAATGTGTCCCCATCTGCTACAAACATTATGATGGCGGGTAAGGGCAGAACACTCCCCCACTGTGAAATCCATCTTGCTGCAGTGCCCTCAATTCTCAACTGTGCCACAGGCTTTTCTGAATATCCAGTTCCCTGAGTAGAATTTAGTGTCAATTCTGGATGGTGGTATTGATCTATAAGCTTTCAGTAGTGGCTGGTGCCCACTGGGGCTGGTAGAGCAGAAGGCAGGGAGGCCAACAGGAGTTGGAGCAAGAGCCAATGACAGGCAGGGCCCACTCATTCTAGTGTTGTTCCCATATGCCTCCCTGTAGAGTTCCACAAGGGCAATGCTGAGACTAAGGAGGTGGGATGCTACCCTGTGGTGGACTGGTTGTAAGTAAAAAGGCAGACAGGCTGAGAATGGCTAGGGCAGAATGAGGTTGATGGGGCAATGTCCCACTCACCCTAATGGACCAGTAAGCTTTCTTTCGTTTCTTGAGCTCTGTTGGCTATTTTAAAGAGTCTGGTAAAAACTATTGGAATTAAGACAGAGGTTCCCAAACTGTGGTCTATGCACCATCAATGGTCCACAAGCTTAATTCAGGTGGTCCACTATGGCATGTTTGTGGATTTGTGACTGAAAATGGAAGATGGCACATCGATTGCATTAAATATCCATACTGATTTTATTGCATTTTATTGCTTTTATTTATTATATATTGTATTTTATTGTGTTACAATTTGAAATATATGGAATTCAAATTGTAGTATATATTGTGTTTTATTGTATTTCAATTTGAATTCCTTAGCTCTCAAACTGTAGTACAATAAAACACTATATATAAGGAAAAAAGAAAGAAAATACAATTAAAAATCATACAGCTTGTAGCACAGCACATTGCAATTGCTTCAACAGGTAGAAAATGTTCACCGCCCAGTGAACTATTGCTAGTCGGGCGATATATAAGTTTAATAAATAAATAAATAAATAAATAAATAATAAAAATCATAAAGTGATCCACCAAGACCCTCAGCATACTTCAAGTGATTCATGGGGGTGGGGAGTTCAGGAACCTCAAAATTAAGATGTCACCACTGAAAGTATTCTCCCTCATTTGTAAGAAGACCAATGTGAGGGGTAATAAATATGGACTAGCTGCTAGGGATGGGGGAGAAATTTGTTCAGTTCACTTTTTAATGCAAACCTAATGTGTGTTTCCTGAATGAATGCACAAACTGCAACACAGCTATTCTTCAAAATTTGCCCTTCTCCAAATTTTTCAATGCAGTTCTCCAATTTAAAAAAGCATATATCAGAGGAAAGCATGCCTTAAAATGTTGTTTTGGTGAAGGTAATGTGGAAATGCATTCTATTAGGAGAAATTGCTTGCAAAAGTGCATATATTAGAAATGCACACAAAGATGCACTTTTTAAACAAAAAGTTCACAAACTGATGGAAAATGAGTTGAACCTGGAAAAGTGAAGAACTGAGAGAAACCAAAACTGACAGATTCATCTATCCCAAGAGCAGGGAAAATGTGTCCTCCAGGTGTTGCTGAATTACAACTCCCATCAACTCCAGCAAGCATAGCTAATGACCAGGGATGGTGGGAGTTGTAGTTCAGCAAAACCTGAAGGGACAAAGTTCCTCATACCTGATCTATACCTACTAGCTGCTGCTGTACCATACATGTCATATGCCTACCTACTTTCCCTTCCACGGAGAGTGGGCAGAATCTGTTTGTACAATGTTTCTTCATCTTGTAGGTGCAGACAGAACAATATTGATGGATGCTTCTGCCCTGTCATCTGGGAATAGAGCCACCTCCCAGGACAAAGACACAAATGGCAGGTTCCTTTGTGCCAGGGCTCTGAGTCCAGTACCTGATCCATTACTCTACCGCTGCCATGCAGCAGATCTTTTGGTCTGGCTGTCCTACACAAGGCATAGATATTCTAGTCAAATTTAATGAAGCACTATTGAAACCCTTCAGCAGTAGCTTAAAATCCTGGATGGTGTTATTCAGAGGCATTCACATGCCAGGCATCATTGTGTAGAACCTGTGCCACTCTTCCTTTCTGTCTCATAACACATGCCATTAGTAAGGTTATTTCCATCTATTTCCACATCCAGCCAAATAAGCCTGTGTAAATGTAGAGAGATGGCTTTCATTTTATTTTTATTACAAAACTGAGCCCCTTTTTATTTATTTTATTTATTGGAAATGGGAAAACAATCTCTCTTTGTGGGGTGATAGAAGCGGAAGGTTTATTTCGTTTGGTGTCGAGAGCACTGCCTAGCCATCTTTGCCTCATCTTCAAATGAAAAGCAGATGCTGCTTCGGACAATTAAGTGCTCAACCTCATCAGCTTTCAGCTCCTTTATCCTTTGCCAGGAAGTGGGTACCAGTGTTTTTTCTGTCACTTCCATTTTTAAAACCTGCTTTCACAGCTTTTACAAGAAAATGTATTTGTGCCTCTGGTGCAAAGGAGGAGGAATCTAATTTCATTACAGTTAAGTGCCTGCCTCCCTATTACCTTCCATAACAGTGTAACAGGGCGTATTATGGAGCGTTAACAAAATAGGAAGTATGATGGTAAGAGCACATGTCAAGAAGCCAGATTACTTTGGGCCACCAAGTTGCCTTCTCATCTCACCCTGGCTGCTGCCTTTCCCACAGCCTAATTACAGCATTTTCTTCTACCCAGTGATAACTGGCTGACACACTTTTATGTAGCTGCGACATGGAGCAGCATGAGCTTTGGTCTTCATCCTTGCCATCACATAATTGCTTCTGATGGCTATATTAATCTCCAGAGACTTCGAAGTAAATGAAATATGAACATTTGTCTTTTATTCCCATGTCCCTGTCCCCCCCAGTATGGCCTAGGGCAAAGAAGTGGGGATGCAGTGCCTTTGCAGTCCCTGACTATATTGCTGATCAAAGGGACAATATTCCCCCACGTTCTCTGCTCCGTGGCAGATCACAGGCCAGATCATTAACTGTGTGTCTCATCCATTTAGCAAAGTGTGAGGCCCTTGTCGGCTTGAATCAGTGTCACCATGTGCAGATTTGAGAGTGCCTGGAAAAAAGGTTGACCGGCTCTGTCAGTCTGAAAATGTGTGCGGTACAACTCGTTTTAAAAGAATTCCTCTGATGAAAAAGAGTGGGTTGATCAAGCTTTACTTTATTCAAGTAAGAAATAGGCTGGCAGGGGGAGAGAGAGAGAGAGAGAGAGAGAAGAAGATAGAGATGGAATGAACCCTTTTGTATCCTTCTAGTTGGAGACAACTTTGTTACAAACTCAATGTGGCCATCCTGCTGATATATGCAATGTCTGGTAACTCAAGCCCTATAGCTGATATGGTTGTGCTCTCTCTGCCCCCTACACACACACACACACACACACACACAAAGGTATTTTATCTGAAGTCTTTCTTTTTCTTAAATATTTTTTCTGAGGAATCTTAGAATTTAGTTTTTTATTATTTTCTCTTGGAAGGACTTTGCTAACTCCATGGTATATATATCGAAAATCCAGTGCTACTATAGCACACATCACAGAAAGCTATAGGAACTGCTGTGTTTCAGAGTTTTGCTACACAATGTACATTGGGTAGTGTAGTCTATATATGCTGCAGAAGATGACGGTAGAATGCTAAGGTGGTAATATGGACTGAGCAGCTTTAGACTGCAAAAACACACTGCAGATAGAAAACCAGGCCAGCATAGTGGGCAGAGGACTGGGCTAGAACTTTTCTCCTTGTTGTGTTAGGTCTCTATTTCTATCAAAAGAAGTAAGCTTCACCTGCAGTCTGTAGTGGCACCTGTTGAAAGTTTCACTTCAAACAATGCATTGTCTCGCTGTGTGCACTGCATCTACTGACCATTAGGGGCAATAGATATAGTTAGTCAGTTGAAAGGGCCCCTGCTTGAATTCTCTCCTTGTTACTTTCCTCAAGTTTAGCATGCCTCTGATTGGTTAGACATATTCTCATTTCCAGTTCCTCCTCCTTCTTCCCACAATTCTCTTTCTCCCTACCCTTTGAATTCAGCTAGTGTAGATGGTTAGATTTTCCTATCCACGTGTACTTTCTTAATAAAATGAGTTTATTTTGTTTACAATAAACACCACTCCCTTTCATATCCTTTTTATATCTCCAATGAACTCTGCTGCATAAAGCCGCTCTTTTCATAGAGTTATGGGCTCAGACATAATTGGAGGTTTAGAAAAAGAAAAAGGAGTCTGTGGAGTCTGTAATGCAGACAGATTAGATAAAGGATGGCTACTTCTGAATCTGCTAGGAGGTCTGATGCCATTGAGCTGCTAAATGACTTAAACTACAGAAGATGGTCCTTTTGGATGAAAATGCTGCTGAATACTTTGGGGTTAGCCTTTGTCATCAAAGAACCAAGGCCAGAGGCATCTGGAAATAAGCAAGATGAATGGGATGCTGCAAACAGGAAAGCCATGCAACATATCTCTCTAGCTGTAAGTGATAATTTAATTTACCATATTGCAGATAAGCAAACTGCAAGTGAAATGTGGGAAAGGGTGAGGCAAATTTTTCAACAAAATACAATGAATACTCAAGTTTCCTTGATGCTCAAACTCTGTAACAAGAGGCTTAAAGATCCAAATTATCTATCAGAGCATATCAGCTCTTTCTTGGGAACAGTAACAGAACTGGAGCAACAGGAGATAAATTTACCTGAGCCAGCTAAGATTGGCCTTTTGCTCAATACTTTTTCTCCAGAATATGAAGGAAAAATTAATTTACTTCAAGTTCAGGGAAATGTAACTTTGAGTTTTGTGCAGGAATGTTTGCAAAATTTAATATAAGAAAAGAGATACAAATTTTGTAAAACAAATTGTGGAATGACCAACTGGCTTTGATAATAAACTATTATATGGGGTGTATGTAGTTTTACAACTCCAGTGTGTGTGTATATGGAGCCTTTCCAACAATCCTGTGAAGTAGGGTTGCCAATTGGAAATGAAGGCAGTTCACAAGACATAAATGTATTTAAAATCCAATAAACATAAAAAGAAGTATAAAACAATTGCAAAACAGCTTAAAGCGGATTGATTCTGAATTTTGGGTTAATAATAATAATTAATAATAATAATTTAATTTATGTGTCGCCTATCTGGCCGGTGGCCACTCTAGGCGACGTACAACTCAGTTACAATAAAATACATCATAATAATACAATACAAACGATAAAATTATAAAACAATGACAGTTCAGAGTAATAGGCAATTAGTCATAAGGATTAACCCTCCCCGGAAGTCCCGAAGGCCTGTCTGAAAAGCCAGGTCTTCAAGGCCTGGCGGAATACATTCAGGGAAGGGGCATGCCGGAGATCATACAGGAGGGAGTTCCAGAGAGTGGGGGCCGCCACTGAGAATGCCCTCTCTCTAGTCCCCACCAACCTAGCTGTTTTAGTTGGCGGGACTGAGAGAAGGCCCTGTGTGGCTGTGGGTTGGGTGAGTAAAGTTCCTTGTCACTCAAGGTTGTAGTCCTGTGCACACTTCCCTGTTTGAGAAAGCCCCACTGAATACATTGGGACTTGCTTCTGAGTAAACATGCATAGGATTGCACTATAAATATATTTATGGGTTATTTAAATAATAAACATCTTTGACAGTTGTACTTATGTAAATATTTCTCCATACTGTGTCTCGATAAGTATCTGATGTCACGCTATTGTACATTATTATTTCCTCTACATTTTAAGTATGCCCTTCTTCCTTCAGGTGGTCATGGTCCCCCTCTGTTGTTTTCACCCTGAGGGGAAGATTAGCTTGAGACATGGTGAGTAGCCCATGGCTACCCAATAAACTTTGTAGTTGATTTCCATTTTAAAAAATTAATTAAAACAATGTATATGCAGGCAAAGCTTATGAAGTAATGCAGATCCACACCATACATTTAAAGCACATCCAACTCACATTTAAAGTGCATGACTTCCCACAAAGAATCCTGGGAAGTGTAGTGTCCCCCTCAGAGTTGTAGTTCCCACCACACTTAACAAACTACTGTTCCCATGATTCTGTGGTGGAATTATTATGCTTCTAATGTGTGTGGAATGTGCTTTAAATATGTGGTGTGGATCTGCCCTAGGTATGCTGTACGTTCATTAATGAATTGAAAAGAGTAATTTAAAAAGATACTTTTTAAACAAGGGAAGGTTTGTAGCTCAGTGGTAGGGCACATGCTTTGCATGCAAAGGTTCAAAATTCAGTCTCTGGAAAAGAATATTGCCTGGAATCCTGGAGAGCCAATGCTAGTCCATGTCATCAGTACTGAGCCTGATGGTACCAAATGGCCTGAGTAGGTATAAGGCAGATTCCTTTGTCCTTAAAACAGGAAAGTCACCCAAGGGGCACAGTGACTCCAAAATTTATATATGTATTTTATTTACAACATTTATATACCACTTTATTGTAAGAAAAACCTCAAAGAGATTTACAGAAGGAATTAAAATAATAAAATTATTGGCAAAAGTTGTTAAAGACAGGTATTTCAAAATAAAACCAACGAGTTTAAAACAGATAAAAACATAATAGCATCTACATGCCTGGGTAGATTTGCCTAAACAAAAACATTTCTAGCAGGTGCTGAAAAAAGTACAATGAAGGCACCTGCCTAATGTCAGGTAGGCAGGGAGTTCCAAAGCATAGGTGCTGCCACCCTAAAAGATCAATCACTTTCAAGAGCAGAACAAGTACTATGTGGCACCCATCACAGGGAAAACACACCTTGAACTTGGCCTAGTAGCAAATTTCAGAGCAGATTTCAGAGCAGAGCTATTATGTGATCACAAGGTCTCACTCATGTCAGCAATCATGCCGCAGCATTCTGCCCTAACTGCAGCCCCTCGGCCAGATTTTGTTGCATAGGCTTCTGCTAGGAGGAAGGGCGGTATACAAATTAAATAATGAATAAAAATAAATAAATGTTTAACGACATCATTTAGGGTCTGCCCCATGGCATCACTAGGCGCCCTTCTGAAATCTCAGGATTTGGGATGCTTCTTACTTGGCAACCCTAATCTGGGTATTGTTTTACTTGCAGGGAACCATTTTCAGCAGAAGCTTCCCAAGTCTATCTGCATGTCTAAGCATTGCTCATGAAATTGTTATGAGGTACCTATAATCTTAAACAAAGCAAAATGAAACCTCTGGGCAAGGCAGATAGTCCTTTGAAATATTCATTTCCTCTCTACAGTTAAGAGTAGATATTGTTGTAATTGGATATTAATCCCCATGAATACAGTCTCTCTCTCTCTCTCTCTCTCTCTCTCTCCCTCTCTCTCTCTCATTGATTCTATTAATAATATTGATGGGATTTACTTAGTTATGATCATCTTTCTTAAGGCTTGTAGCACAGTAAGGGGAGGAGAGCTAATATCCTACAACTAAAGATGGATCATCTGACCAGAAAATTGCTGGCCTTACTTGTATTGGGCAGTAGAACTTTAGTCTTAAGGGGACATGGGTATAATGAAAAATCATTTACAGGCTTGTCTTTTTAACTAGAAGTGTTTTTTTTTTTGTTTCTTCCTTTTCACATGTACTTCGGCATTTCATTATCATTCCAGCCTGATATTTCAATAGACAGAGGAGATGCTAGTAACTGTGCTATGCTCCTTATCTTTGCCTCCTCCTGAACTAAGAAAGCCTTTCCCATAATCTAACTAATGGGAACTTTAATATCGAACTTGGGCCAACCACTTGCCCATGCTTCTGAAACTTGATAGCCACACAGTGTGCGTGTGTTTGTGCATACGCGTACATTATTTGTTTATTTCCCCGCTTTGTTCGACCTTTTCCCCAAAGAATTCAGTGTTGCACATTTGTTCTTCCTCTTCTACTGCCATTTATCCCCAACAACCTTGCAAAGTAGGTTAGGCTTTGGTCGTTGGTTTAAGATCACCCAGTCAGCTTCATGGCTAACTGAGGATTTGAACCTGGGCCTCCCTACTCCAAGCCCACCAGTCTATTCACTGCACTGTTCTAGTTGTCTCAGATTCGTACGTGTGTGCAGGTGTGCATGCACACACCCACACCCTTTTGTTAATGATCTTTTTATGGTTTGTGATATGTTCCAAATAGAACAGTTTAGGCAACCTCATATCCCTGGGTAGCAGGAAGGAGAGACTGCAAAGGGATGGAACTATTTGAAGAATCAAATGCAAAGATGTATCAAATGACTGAATCAAATGCAAAGATGTATCACTGAACACTAAAGTCAGGATCATTCAGACCATGGTATTCCCGATCTCTATGCATGGATGTGAAAAAAGCGGATAAGAGAAAAATCAACTCATTTGAAATGTGGTGCTGGAGGAGAGCTTTGCGGATACCATGGACTGTGAAAAAGACAAATAATGGGGTGTTAGAACAAATTAAACCAGAACTGTCACTAGAAGCTAAAATGGTGAAACTGAGGTTATCATACTTTGGACACATCATGAGAAGACATGATTCACTAGAAAAGATAATGATGCTGGGAAAACAGGAGTAGAGAAAAAGAGGAAGGCCAAACAAGAGATGGATTGATTCCATAAAGGAAGCCACAGACCTGAACTTACAAGATCTGAACAGGGTGGTTTATAACAGATGCTCTTGGAGGATGCTGATTCATAAAGTCGCCAATAGTCAAAATTGACTTGAAGGCACATAACAATAACAATCTGAAGAACATGAAGGTGCAAGCAAGAGACATATCTTTCTCTCACTCTGCCCCAATCTTTGATGAAGGCTTATATAGGATTGAGTCAGAACATTAGTCCATCTACACTGACTGGCAGGGCTCTTCAGGGTTTCAGGCAGAGGTCTCTCTGAGCCAGGGATTGATCCTGAGACCTTCTGCATGCAAAGCAGATTTTCTGCCATTGAGCCACAGCCTTTCCCAACTTTGACACACAAGGGGAAATATGTATCTGATGTGTTCTTTCCAGTCTCTCTTTCCTATGGCCATGTCTTCCCTGCAATATCAGGTTGGATCCAGACTTAGTCATGCTTAGAGTAGACCCACTCAGAGCTTGGAAGATTACTTTTAAAAAGGAATAAATTACAATTACTGTTACATGGCCCCAAAAAGGAATAAATTACCATTACAATTACAATTGTTCTGAAAGGAATTGATTACTTTACCATTACTCAAAAGTAATCATTACAATTACACTTAAGTTGCTTTTAAGAAAACCTAGAATGCCAACAAGGTGCTAACAACATTAAAAATAAACACAGACATACAGAGGTAGTAGAATAATTCTTTTTATCCATAAGAATAGCAGTAGTGGTCTCTCTGCTGGTAAGGGAGGCGGGGAGGGAGGCAGAGGCTACTGCTCAGATCTTTGCATGTCAAAGTAAGCGCAACCCCCCCCCCCCCGCCAGCAAGCATAATCTCTCTCACTTAACCACTTCTCGGACCCTGCGCTGCCACCAACTAAGGGACACCCACCCAAGTAAACATTTTCCCCTGAGATGGCAAAAAATTTCAAACACCGCAAATGCAGCAAAGTAGCCAGGGAGGGTGGTGGAGGCCACTTTGTGTGCCAAGTGCAAACACAGTACACACACACACACATTGTCATCTTTCACCTCCACAGTTCTTTATCTCCATTCTGCTGCTGCCTCCTTCTCCTCCTTTATCCATGTTCTTGCCCTCCGGCTCTTTTCTCCCTCCACTCCATTCTTCTTCACCATCGTCCATTTTTTGAAACAATTGTTTTCTTCACTCTACCTTTGTCTCACTATCCACTTCCTCCCTTGTCGCTTCCTACCCACCCACAGAGCATGAGGGAAGAGCTACCCTGCACAGAAGCCCAGTTTGAGGCACATGATTTTCAGCATCAAATCAGAGGAGCAGAAGACTTCCCCTGCTTCCCCCCCCCCAAGTAATGCCCAAAAGTAATGCTGGAAACATTACAATTACTCCTCAAAAGTAATAAAATTACTCCTCATTCTATTACATTCAAAATGTAACAGAAATACCCACTCGTTCCTCAAAAAAGTAATGAATTACCTCCAAACGCTGCTATTCTGGCATATTTAACATATATAGGGTCACATTGGGAGTGGTCATTAGGGAATTTGAACCCAAGTATCATCATTATGCTGATGAAACACAGCTCTGGGCTAGTGTCTGGGCACTGATGGGCTGCATGAGGGCCAATAAATGAGCAAGACAGGGGCCCTGTCAGTGAGTGGTTCCCACGTCTCGGAGGTGGGACGGTTACCAGTTTTGGATGGAGTTGCTCTTTCTTTAAAGGAACAGGTGTTTGTGTATTTATTTAAGTTTGTATCCTACCCTTTGTCCCAAAAGGAGCCCAGGTATGTAGTTCCATCTTTGAGGCACAAGTGGCCTTGGTGCTAGGAGTGCCTTTACCAGTTTCAGTCAGTAAGACAACTATAGCTGTTCCTGGACTGAGATAGCTTGTCCATTGTGTTCTTGACATTGGTGACCTCAAGACTGGATAACCACAGTGCACTCTATGTGGGGCTTCCCTTGGCTTAACCTGGAAACTGTAGCTGGTGCAAAATGAAGCTGCTAGGTTGTTGTCTGGTCCCAAACCGTGGACCACAAGCTTCATTCATGTGGTCCGTAGCATGTCAGTGAAGAACACTTACCTTTTGAATTCTTTGGAATTCAAATTGTAATACAATGAAATACATTATAATAAATAAAAGAAGCAATAACAATGCAATTAAAAATCATATAGCACCTAGCACAGTGCATTAAAATTGCCATCACAGACATAAAAATCATTAAGTGGTCCATCAAGACCCTCAGCAATTTTCAAGGAGTCTGCAGGGAGAAAAACTTTGGGAACCATGGGCACCATATAACACCTCTACAGGGCTGCTCTGGCTGCCAGTATGCTGCCAGGCGCAGTTCAAGGTTTTGCTTGTAGCATTAAAGCCCTAAACAACTTGGGACCAGGTTACTTAAGGGACCCCTTTGCTCTGTATATATCCCCATCCATCAAGTGCGTTCCTCAGAAGGAGACTTCTGAGAGTACTGCACGCCCCCAAGGTGGGCTTAGTTTGTACTTTTAGTGTTGCAGCTCCAACGCTCTGGAATCAATTACCAGGTGAAATTAGACAGGCACCTAATGTCATGATGCTTAGGCACCTACTGAAGATGCTTGTGTTTAAGAAGGTTTTCCCTGAGGTGTGACCCAGTCATTTATGGAATATTAATTGTACATCTGTAGAAATGGTAGGATTTTTTTTAGACTTCATAGGTATGATTTTATTGTTTTTAGAGGGTTTCTTTTTTGTATTTTGTCTCATTTCATCGTGTTGTACACTGCTTTATACCCATCGAAGCGGTATACAATACAATAAAATGAGATTAAATATCCCTAAAAGGGCATGAAGTGGTTTATAGATCTGTAAATAAAATAAAATAAATAACTAGTATTTTAAATGTGGACATAACACATTAAGTCAACCATCAAACCAGGATGCCAATTGAGGAGATTCGGTGTATTTCTTTTGGTTTATAGCAGCTGTGAAAGATGGAAGAGGGTGACTGACTCCATTGAAAAAGGGTAACTAACACACTGACCCCAATCCATTGAAAGCAATAGCCTTGAATTGGTTGCAAGTCACTTCCTCCCTTGGATTCAAGTGCAAGCCATAGCTGGATTGAGGGCATCATTAGCTATTATTAGTAAACAGCGAAAGCTTATGTGATTGTTTTAGTTGTACATGCTTAGGCATACTTGTAGGCTGACTCAGGAACTAAGGGTTGTGCCAAAGGCTACATGCTCATCTGTGAACAAAATGGGCATAATATTTGTATTATTTTGAGGCTCAATGGCATTTAAAAACAACATGATGTCACTTGCTTACTTTAGCTAGAGTTGAAAATGTGAGGTTGAAATCGAAATTTCTATGTAAAATCATTCAGTAAAATGCCACTCAATGTATTCATATATAGGAAAGGTCCTCAGTATTTAGAAAAGCCAATCAAGGTGAAACACCATTAATATTCCATGGATATGATGTGCAACCATTAACCACGATATCTGTGTTTCAGCTTCGTCTGAATGTGATGAATTATCTTTTGCATACCATGGGTAATTAACAAAGGGCATTTAACAAAGCCATACCCAGAACAGACCCATCAACATCAATACACTACAGTGCATTGATTTCAATGGGTCTACTCTGAGTATGACTAATGTTGAGTATCACCCCATCTATTTTTGCTTGGAGAAATGTTGCACTATTTCTCATGGTTGAAATTCCCATTCCCCAAGTTTTATGCTGATGAAAGCCACACCATACACCAAGAACAGCCAATGCAGTGCTCTCCAGATGTTGATAGACTCCAGTTCCCATCAGCCCCAGCTAGCATGGTCAGTGGTCAGAGGTGGTGGGAATTGGAGTCCAACAACATTTGGAGGGCACCATGTTGGCTGTCCCTGCCATACACATACCATACTGATACTTACTACAATATCAGTCTCTGTCAAGCACATTTTGCCAGTCTTTTCAGCTTTTCAAGCATGCCATGATGATGCCTGTCATTGACAGTTTGTTATATTCCTTCGTCAGATCCCCTGTTATGGCTGGAGGTCTGTTTGCTGTTAACAGAAAGTGGTTTTGGGATCTCGGTGGCTACGATCCAGGTTTAGAAATCTGGGGAGGGGAGCAGTATGAAATTTCCTTCAAGGTAAGCAGTCAAAATGTTTCTTCATGGTACACACTGCTTTTGTATGGTATGGGCATGCATTATATAGTATCTCTAGAGGCCAAACTAAATGAGATGCAGTCAAGTGTATTTTTCCACTGACTGCTTTCCCATATGAGAAGAGACGCGAGAGCTACTGTGGTGTAGTGGTTAGAGCAGGAGTAGCCAATATGGTGCCCTCCAGATGTTGCTGGACGATGGCTCCCATGATCTTTGATAATTGGCCAAGCTGGCAGGGACTGATGGGAGTTGGAGTCCAGCAACATCTGGAAAGCAACACATTGGTTATCCCTGGGTTAGAATTTCAGAGTAGTCCTGGGGTGACCCAGGTTCAAATTCTCATTCAGCCACAAAGCTTTCAGAGTGAGCTTGAGACAGTCCCTATATTTTCACCTAACCTATCTTACAAGGTTGTTTTGAGGTTAACCGGTGGGGGAGGAGACCTTGAACTTCTGAAGAGAATTTTGTATATAAATTGAAATATGCTACCTTGAGTTATTTGGAAAAAATCTGGGATATAAACTTAGTAGTTGGTGTAATAATAGCAGTAATAGATATCCTCCACCATGATACTTTTGCTCAGATAACATTGTGCATACAGAATGTTTTCAAGTGAATATGAACAACTCACTCATCTATGTGCAGAGTCATAGGTGGAAATGTCTGAACCTTAGGCAGACTGGCAGAAGGTGTCAATGGGAAGGGGTTACCCCCCCCCAAAAAAAACACTCCAAGCCTTGAAGGGGGATCTCCATTCCAGTCTCAGGAAAAGTGTTAAGATATAAGTTTTCCCTTACAACACAGCTGCCTATGCAATAGAATTGGGCTCCTAAAGAAAAACAAGAGTGTGAGGCTGCCTGGTAGGTATTTCAATGCACAACTCTTTTAGTCATGAGAGGGAATAATACTGGCCTTGATGGATGAATAGTATAATCTATTATAAGGGAACTTGTTACACTCAATTACAAAAAACAGGGGGGTTCAAAACCCATTTATTGAATATTTATTGAAAACAATATATTGAATAAACAGCAACAATTAATCAGCCCTTGATATGCATCTGAGGGCTAAGCAGCTGCAATTCTAGATGAGGGGCCTTGGCTCAGAGGTAAAGCACATGCTTTGCATGCAGGTTCCAGGCTTGATTCCTGGTATCTCTGGGCAGGGCTAAGTAAGATTCCTGGACAGCTGCTATCAGTCAGTGTTGATCCTACTGAGCTGATTAACCAGTGGCCTGACTTGATGTGAGGCAGCTTCCAGTGATGGCTGGTGGCTCCATGTCAGTGGGGCAGTGGAATCCACTCCAGGTTTTAGACTGAACTTTCAAGCTGAAGCACCTTGGACAGCTCCTTGAAAGTTCGGACTAAAACCTGGAGTGGATTCCACTCCCATGGAACCATCAGCCACCACTGGCAGCGTCCTATCTTCCTAGCTATAACCCTGGTTATTTGAATACATTTATGGAAGTGTAGAACATCTGTAAGTATCATTTGTGTCTCTTGTAAGGCAGAGAGTAGCCAAGGCAAAACAATGTGGTTTTTAAGCCGTACACATTAGGAAAGTACACAAGGCAAATCCAGTGGTGTCACAATTAAAAGCAGAATTGTTTTAAATTATTATGTAGTAGGGTATGGGTGGTATTCAATACTAATCTTACTCAGAGTAGACCCATTAAAAACACAACTAGCCTAGGTTCATTAATTTCAATGGGTCTATTCTGAGTAGGACTTAGTTTCATACAACCCATAGCATTCCATATTGTACCATCTGAAAAAACAACAGCCAGGCTTGATGACACCCACATCTGGCATTCCTATACTGTAATACATTTCTGTGGCAACGGTTCACTTATAGCTCCAAGACCTTCCATCACCTGATTTAATCCTCCGTGATGCCTGCTTTGTGTTTACTGCTGAATAAATTTAGTACGTAAGTCATTGGCTTTATTGCAAATCCAGTTATTTTCTTTGAGCATTAAAGGGGCATAAAACAAGCCCTTCCTTTACAACTATGTGCACCCACACACTGAAGTCAAGAAGATGCACTGAATGAAATGCACAGAAGCTGCCAGGGGATATCTCTGCTCCAGACTGCCGGTGTGGATTTGAGGGTGTTTTCAGCAGAATCAAAATGACCTGCATGAACTGAACTGGTGTCATATAACTTTGAATCAATTCCATACTAAAAGAAAACAAAATCTGAAAGACAACAGGAACCCACAAGCTAAACGGATAGCCGTTTGCTTAGAGTACATCAGTTTGCACTCTCTCTTGTTAGGGTGTTTCAGAGATAAATCAACGCTGCCTCTTGCATCTCACAGTTCTGACAAGAGGTCTAAAGATTGTATTATCCCATTTCCTATTTCTCTTTTATTTGTCATTGGAAGGAATACAATTGCAAGGCAGTCCATTCCTCTCTGTGCAGAAACCATGGTAACGGTACTGAAAGCTTAGATACTAAATTGTCCCAACCTATTTTGTCCAAATGACAGATTCTTTGGAGAGGACTGTGCTAAACTAGGGCCTCATTTCAGCCATATCTCTTCATTAATCTCATTACCGTGAGTTGAACTAAGGGTCTGTATCCTTCTGCATGAATATATATGGAAACAGCTTTCAACAGAATTTTGTAGCATTTGGCTAGAAGAAATAATAACTCTTTCTGAGGTGGGGGTAGGCAGGCAGCTCAACAGAAAGAAAATGGATGCAGAAAGGCACTATTTTTCCTGGAGAACAGATGGGGTGAAGTGATGGGGTTTGGAAGTGAACTAAAATTGAGGTGGTTCACATGTAATGCTAAGCCAAACCATGGCTTAATGCAACCTCAAGAAGGCTCTCAGAGAGAATGCAGCTGCTGCACTCCTCCTTTAGTCCTCCTGCTGCTGCAGCACTACCTTGAGCTAAGCCATGGGTTGGCTTAGTGTGTCATCTGACCTGGACTCATAGTTTGTCTTCTCCAGACAAAACACGAGTTGTCAACCCAAGAACAAACCTTGATTACAGCTTGTGGTTGTCTGGGGCAAGACAAACCACAAACCCAGATTCAGACAACACACCAAGCCAAACGTTGCCTTAGCTTACAGCAGCAGAAATGGCAGAGGAGCAGAAGGGCTACTGTCTGCTTTCTAGGAACCCTCACATACATGTGTTCATGCTAAGCCATGATTTGGCTTAGTGTTGTGTGAGAACCATCTCTTTGTGTAGACCAGTGGTTCCCAAACTGTTTTTCCCCTTGGACCACTTGAAAATTGCTGATTATCTTGGTGAAGCAATTAATTATTTTTCCAACCTGAGCCCCTCAGGTGAAATGGCTGAGTCTGAGAGCCACCACTTTAATTTACCTCAGTATGGGATATTGTGGGCATTTAAAATGGCAGCTTCCAGCTATGTTTAGAGTGCTATTGCTACTACTGCTGCTGCTGCTAGAAGGTGGCCCACAACAGGGTACTTTGCCAGGACATGCCGCTTCAGCAGAGCTTGCAAAAGTTACTTTTTTGAACTACAACTCCCATCAGCCCTGGCTGGGGCTGATGGGAGTTGTAGTTCAAAAAAGTAACTTTTCCAAGCTCTGCACTTCAGACATGGAGCCCTGCACTGAATCTTCAAAACATTTCACATGTTATCTGAATTTACAACAGCCTTGCAAGGTAACCCAGCACTATCATTTACATATTGTAAATGGGAGACCAAGGGACAATGGTTGCTTACATGGTACATTTATGACTGAGACAAAAATTTCAGCTGGAGACTTTCTGGCTCACTGCTCATATCATTACGCTTCACTACCTTCAAGTCAGATCAGACTTCACACATGTTCATTGTCAGCACACAATAAGGCCATGATCAAACCTATCTGCAAGATGAGAGGGTTTCATTCTGGCTGTAAAGAAACTGATGAGAATATGTTATGGGCAAGACCATATGTTTTGAAGAAGACAAACTGATAGGTAATTACCATTTTCCAGTTTGGAGATGAAAGAGTGTTTGCAAAGTAGAAGATTAGCAAAACAAACGAACAAAACATTGATTCAGTATAGTGGCCTGCTCAGCAAAGTGTCCTGCAAAAGGTGGGCCACTCACTGTGGAGCCAGCTCACCACTGAATCCACTTTCCCGCCCCTGAGATACATGTTTAAGGAAGTAACTGCAGAGCACAGAATAACAAACTAGGTTCTACCTTTAGCATTAGCCCAATGCATTGTTCAGCTGAATAGTTAAATAAAATCTCAAAGTCTTTTCCTGAAATAATCTTGTTTAAAAGCTGATTAAAACTTCCAGGTTAAATATGTTTCATACAGTTTTATTGTAACTAACACAAAGCGACTGCTCAAGCAACTTTTTTTACATATATAGAAGGAGAAGTTTGATGTGCTAATTCCACAGTAAGCAAAGAAAAGGCAGAAGTTCTAAAAGGCTCCCTGTACTATTAATAGGCATGCTGATCATACAAAGAAGATATTTAGCAAACTTCTGTATTGTGGTTTGGATAGTGGCTCAGAACACTCTTTTGGAAATGCAGGGAAAGGACTAAATTTGTAAACCAGAAATAGCCATTTCTATCTTTTCTACATAATTAAGTACCCAACTACTTTTCTGTGAAAGGCCTAAAAGAATTTATTAATGGGAGACTTAGGGTCAAACCATATTATACACAAATGTATGTAACACCCTGACATTGTGGTGATATTGTTTTACGAAAAAGCTTCATGACTCAGGAGGCTGAGATACTGTTTAGAGAAGAAGCCAGTGGGGGGAGGGTTTAGGAAGTGCTTAATCCTTTTTCTGCTTGCTGCTCTTCTGCTCAAACTGGACACCTAGCTGCTTTCCCCACCCCTCGGTTCTCCATATGGAACTCCCTAGGGAAAGCAACAAAAAAGTAGCATTTTCAGCAGAAACACAGGGGAAAGGGTTAAGCTGCACTCACCATCACCTTTCTTCCCCCTTTCTCCCTTTCCACTCAAACTTGTGTGGAGTCTTGAAACTGCTTTTCATTTTAAAAAGTGTTGAGTTTTATTACACAAATGCACACGTAATATGTACTTTGCCCTTACTTATTATTTATTTATTTATTTATTTATTTATTAGATTTATATCCTGCCCGTCCCCCCATTAGGAGCCCAGGACGGCAAACAAAAGCACTAAAGCACTCTAAAACATCGTAAAAACAGATTTTAAAATATATTACAACAAAACATCCTTAAAAACATATTAAAACAAAACATCTTTTAAAAAATCTTTTTTTAAAAATCTTTAAAAACATCTTTTTTAAAAAAAAGTTTTTAAAACATCTGAAACAGTAATTCCAACACAGACACAGACTGGGATAAGGTCTCTACTTAAAAAGCTTGTTGAAAGAGGAAGCTCTTCAGTAGGCACCAAAAAGATAACAGGGATGGTGCCTCTCTAATATCTAAGGGAAGGGAATTCCAAAGGGTAGATGCCATAACAGGAAAGGTCCACTTCCTATGTTATGCAGAATGGAGCTCACCTGCAGAGCACAGTGATCGACTGGGTATATAAGGTGTAAGACGATATTTCAGGTATCCTGGTCCCAACCTGTATAGGACTTTGTATGCCAAAACCAGAACCTTGAACTTAGCCAGGTCCTTGTCCTTGAATCCACTATTCAACAAATTCATAAAATAATTATATTATTTTAAAATAAGTATATTATTAAGTATATATATTATTGTATATTTGTTCTCTCTCTCTCTCTCCATATATATCTCTAGATTTTGCAGACTAGATTGATTTGATATTTCAGCCTGTTTTATATTTTGTGGTATTATTTATTGATACTGTTGTACTTTTTATTATTTCTGAATTGTTTTTATCATATTTTGTTTTTGCTATGGAAGCCACGCTGAGGTCACCTGATGATGAAAAGCAGCATACAAATATACAAAATAAATAAATAAATAAGTGCCAAACTAGAAACAGCAATGTAGATCAATGATCAGAGCTCCCACCTTTTTAAATCTGTGTTTGTTTTGGAATTGTTTTTTTAATTTTTAAAAAATGTTTTATTTGAAAATGTTTTTAAGCTGTTTTGTTTTTGAGATGTTTTAAGATGTTTTGTCTTTTGTTTACCACCCTGGGCTCCTTCTGGGAGGAAGGGTGGGATAGAAGTTGAATGAATGAATGAATGAATGAATGAATGAATGAATGAATGAATGAATGAATGAATGAATGAATGGCAAATGTTAGCTGCAGGGTGGGGGAGAAGGCAATCCAGATCTGTACCATCTTGCTGGGCTTAGTTCACATATATTTTCTCTAAAGGAGCAGATAGCAGATTGGAGCAACATTTTCATCATCAGAAAAGTACAAGGCAAACTCCCACCACCCTCTCCAAGCACAGCAGGTCCCCACACCTAATATCGGCCATATATTAAAGAGACAAGAGATACTATCATAGTCCCATTGTCTCACGCAATTTGGCATTAAGCTAAAGTGTGAAGGTTTAAAGAACAATGCAATACTAAAAAGTTAAATGGCATGTAGTATGTTGAGAGTGTTATCGATGAGAGAAAATTGGGAGGGATAGCTAATACCCTAGAGGAGAGAAACAAATTTCAAAGGGATCTTGATAAGCTGGAGCAACAAACTGAAAACAACAGAATGAAATTTAACAGGGATAAGTGCAATGTTCTACACCCAGGAAAAAGAAACTGAATGCACAGTTATAAGACGGGGGATACTTGGCTTAGCAATACTACATACAAGAATGATCATGGGATTGTTGATCACAAGCTGAATATGAGCCAACAGTGTTATGTGGCTGCAAAAAAGGCAAATGCTATTTTAGGCTGCATTAACAGAAGTATAGTTTCCAAATCGTGTGAACTACTGGTTCCCCTCTATTCAGCACTGGTTAGGTCTAATCTTGAGCACTGTTCCCAGTTCTGGACACCGCACTTTAAGAAGGATGCAGACAAACTAGAACAGGTTCAGAGGAGAGCAACAAGGATGATCAGGGGACTAGAAACAAAGCCCTTTGAGGAGAGACTGAAAGAACTGGGCATGTTTAACCCTGAGAAGAGAAGACTGAGGGGACATATGATAGCACTCTTCAAGTACTTGAAAGATTGCCACGCAGAGGAGGGCCAGGGTCTCTTCCCTATCATCCCAGAGTGCAGGACACGGAATGATGGGCTTAAGTTGCAGGAAGCCAGATTTCAACTGAACGTCAGGAAAAACTTCCTAACTGTTAGAGCAGTACAACAATGGAACAAATGACCTAGGGAGGTGATGGGCTCTCCAACACTGCAGGCATTCAAGAGGCAGATGGACAGGCACCTGTCAGGTATGCTTTAATTTGGATTCCTGCATTGAGCAGGGGTTTGGACTTGATGGCCATATAGGCCCCTTCCAGCTCTCTGATTCTATGATCCCTTCCATTCCTTCTCTGTTTTGACAATTGGAAGGATTTATTAATGTAGTTCAGCTTCTTTGGATTCCATTTGTTTAAGATCCTCACATTTATGGTTGCCTGATCTGTAATTATAGCCAGAGACAGCAGTATGTATCTTAATTATACATGAGTGACAAATGCCTTTTCAGCTACTGTTTCCTGTCCTTGGGATCTAGCATCAGCCCATCAATGCACTCTGAAGACAAGAGGCCTAGCTCATGTACTATACGATTTGAAGCCTGCCAATCCAGTCACCAACAATTACTCCTGCTGTCCTTGGGATCTCAATACCCCTGATTTGTATGGTTCTTTTGCCTACCTTCTACTGCCAGTCCACTATCCTACAATTAGCAGAAAATGCTAGCAGGAATTAAGGAACTCTGGCAGTGGTGGCTGGTGCCCATGGGGATTGGTAGGGTGGAAAGCAGGCAGGCCAACAGTAGGCAGAGCATGAGCCAATGACAGGTGGAGTAAAATCATTTTGTATCCATCCTCCTCCCTGCTGAGTTCTACAGGGACTGTGGAGTAAGCTGACAGACAGTACCGCCTCCTGGGCTAGTTGTGAGTAAGAAGGCAGAGGGCAGGCTGAGGTTGGTGGTGTAGTGCTCCACTCACCCTAATGACCAGCCTCCGCTGACTCTGGGACATCATTCTTGAGAGAACATGTCACATGGGATGACATACCTCTCTCTCTCTCTCTCTCTCTGTCCCACTCATGTTTATAACCTCATGGAAGGGGTTAGCAGGATATGCCTGCTAGTCGCATCTCCAATATTGGGGTATTGAAAAGAACATGCCAAAGGAGAGCTTACATGCATACACCTGTATGAGTGAAATATCTCCACATTAGTGCTTATTCTGTGTAGTCAGAATTCCCACAGCATAGAGAACTCATGAACATGTGCCTGTGTACATATAGCTGTATATGTATCCTTTTGCCAGTGTTCCACTCGACATACAGATTTCAGACAGTGAGACTGGGCTCCTGGTCTAGGTATGCAGATGATGGGAGAGGGGCGGTGGACCTGCTACCCACTTCCTCCACACTTGGCTTTGGCTCTACATGTGGAAGGCTCTCTTGTGAGCAGCCCTTCTGTGCTATAGAAGAGGTTGTGCCAACAATTCGCTGCTCAGAATAGGGTTGGGATTTTCTGAAGATCTAAGTGTTGGGCTTATTCTCACATATTTTTCAATGCCCATCTCCCTCCTTGATCTCACTGAGAAGCAAGGTTTTTCTAAGAATATGAACAATTCTTGCATACTGTATGCATTATCTGTCTATTACACACTGTAAGCGTCACTGGGATAAGGTCTCTACTTAAAAGGTTTGTTGAAAGAGAAAGGTCTTCAATAGTAGTAGTAGTAGTAGGGCTGGGTATCATCAGTGTACTGCTGACATCTTGCCCCAAATCTCCAGATGGCCTCTCCCAAGGGCTTCCTCTAGATGTTAAACAGCATCGGGGACAAGATGGTACCCTGCGGCACCCCACAGCACAACTGCGAGGGGGCTGAAAGAAAATCATCCTGTAATGGGAAGAGCCAGATAATGGCTTAAAATATGCATATAATATGCTGAAATCATTATAGTAGTATTCATCATAGTAGATTCAAAATAAACAAGTCTGCGTTAGAACGTAAACAATGAAGAGAACAATAAAAACTTTAGTAAGATTTTCTGAATGGCTAGCAGTTACCGGCAAGACTACCCCCTTGCTAGTATATGCATAGGGTTGAGGGTTCTTGCTTTTTCCCTACCCCTGTATCTACACAGAGTCCTTGTATGTCAAACATTTGGTCACCTAAGCTCACAGGTTATCATCAGCAGTCGTCTAGTGTAGGTGGAGAATAGAATAGAGGAGACCTCACTGAAGAATTCTTGAATCTTGGGAGGTACCAGAAATTTTCTGTTTGGAAGTCAGACATCAGAACAAATATATGCTATTTATTCTTATCTTGCACATTACAAGTAATACAATACATTCTAGGTGGCCTTAGTCATCATTGCAGAAACAGAAAACAGAAAAATAGAAATATATATATCAGCATGAAAGAAATTGCTGGATATGCATGTAACGTCAAAGTATAAAACTCTGAAGGCACATCTTAATTAAAACAAGGTACAATAGTTGAAGGACTGAGTTAAACTCTAAGTCATATCACAGAGCCAAAGTACAAAGGACATAGGAATACATGTCATGATACATCACCCATCAGATGTTATGGATGGAATAGATGGATGGTTCTCCTTTCTTTGACTGCCCCACTCTAGCAGAGCTGAGGGGGCCCTGAGTGCTATGAAACCTGGCTTTTTGTACACTTTCTTTTCTGTGGGAAGGTGTGTTCCCATGGTCTTTTCTCACGAATTCATTCCCACAGATTGGTCATACACATTGTCGTGGGACAGTTTTACAAACATCTTTCTATTCTCATAGACATTTAGTTTCATAAACAACCCCTCAGAGATTCATATCAGTTCATAGGTAAATTGGCCAGGTTACTGCTGGCCATTCAGAAAATCTTATCAAGGTTTTTCTTGTTCTCTTCATTGTTTACTTTCTAATGCAGACTTGTTTATTTTGAATCTGCTATCTTGGCTGTACTCCTAGACTTCCTGGAGGTACAGAAATGCTTGTCTTTTTAAAATGCCTTTTCTCCAACTCGGGGGGGGGGCAATTTCAAACTACTCCTCTTTCACTGTTTGCTCTTGTACCTATAGTGAATTTTATACACTAATTCAATAAGTCTTAAGCATCTTCTAAGTAAATCTAAGCATGTGTAAATGACTTAATCACATTACAGTATATGCATATTTGAAGCCATTATCCGGATCTTCCCATTACAAGCCAATGCTATTATCTGAAAATGACCCCAGAGATAGGATTGGAATCAGTGCCTCCAATACCCATCTCACCAAGTTGGCCCAGAAGAATACCATGATCACTGGTATCAAAAGCCACCGAGAGATCAAGTAAGAATAACAAGGTTGCACTCTCCCTGTCCTTCTCCTGATAAAGGGAAGTAAAGGCAGATTCAGTCCTGTAACCAGGAATGGGTCAAGATAATCTGTTTCATCCCAGAGTACTTGCAATTGCTGCACCACAACCCTCTTGTTCACCTTCTCTAAAAGGGGGGTATTTGTGATTGGACAGTAGTTGTCACAAACCAATGGATCCAGGGTGGGCTTTTTCAGGAGCAGTTGAATCATCGCTTCTTTCAGGGCAGCTGGGACCACTCCTTCCTGCACCAATGCATTGACCACACCCTGGAACTACTCAGTCACACCCCCTCAGCAAGCTTTAATAAGTCAAGAAGGGCAAGGGTCGAGAGGACATGTTGCTGGCCACATCATCGCAAACATCTTGTCCACTTCATCATGCCACATCAACTGATCCCAAGATGTTGCAGCTGGACACCTCACTGGGGACTACAGTAGATTTTATTTTATTTATTTTATTTATTTTATTCAGCTTATATCCCGCCCGACTAGCAAACAGCTCTCTGGGCGGCAAACATAGAAACATATACAATAATAAAATTACAAGATCAATATAACAAATATAAAAGTACATCATCTAAAATACCAATTACAACATTTACATAAATAACTTAGATTAAAATGCCTCAGAGAAGAGAAAGGTTTTAACCTGGTGCCGAAAAGATAATAGTGTCGGCGCCAGGCGTACCTCCTCAGGGAGACTATTCCACAATTCGGGGGCCACCACTGAGAAGGCCCTAGATCTTGTTACTACCCTCCGGGCCTCCCTATGGGTCGGGACCCGGAGGAGGGCCTTCGTAGTAGACCGTAGTGTACGAGCCGGTTCATAACGGGAGAGGCGTTCCTGCAGGTATCGTGGTCCCGCGCCATATAAGGCTTTATAGGTTAATACCAACACTTTGAATCTGGCCCGGTAGCATATTGGAAGCCAGTGCAGGCGAGCCAGAACAGGTGTTATATGCTCAGACCGCTTAGTTCTTGTTAGCAGTCTGGCCGCCGTATTTTGCACTAGCTGTAGCTTCCGAACCATCTTCAGAGGTAGCCCTACGTAGAGCGCGTTGCAGTAGTCCAAACGTGAGGTTACCAGAGCATGAACCACTGATGTAAGGTCCTCCTTACTCAGATAGGGACGTAGCTGGGCTACCAACCGAAGTTGGTAAAACGCATTCCGTGCCACCGAGGCTACATGGGCCTCGAGTGATAGGGAAGAGTCTAAAATGACTCCCAAACTACGAACCTGATCCTTTAGGGGGAGTGTAACCCCATCCAGGACAGGGTATGTATCCACCATCTGACCAGAGAAACCATCCACCAGCAGCATCTCAGTCTTATCCGGATTGAGTCTCAGTTTGTTAGTTCTCATCCAGTCCATTGTCGCGTCCAGACAACAGTTCAGCACATCGACCGCCTCACCTGAAGAAGATGAAAAGGAGAAGTAGAGCTGCGTGTCATCAGCGTACTGATGACAACACACTCCAAAACTCCGGATGACTGCACCCAACGGCTTCATATAGATATTAAAGAGCATGGGAGACAAGACCGAACCCTGCGGGACCCCATATTGGAGAACCCACGGGGTCAAGCAATGTTCCCCAAGTATTATCTTCTGGAGATGGCCCGCCAAATAGGAGCGGAACCACTGCCAAGCAGTGCCTCCAACACCCAACTCCGCAAGTCTCTCCAGAAGGATACCATGGTCGATGGTATCAAAAGCCGCTGAGAGATCAAGGAGAATCAACAGAGTTACACTACCTCTGTCTCTCTCCCGATATAGGTCATCACACAGGGCGACCAAGGCCGTCTCAGTGCCAAAACCAGGTCTGAAACCCGACTGAAATGGATCTAGATAATCGGTTTCATCCAATAGCACCTGGAGCTGGTCAGCAACCACTCGTTCCAAGACCTTGCCCAAGAATGAAACATTTGCCACTGGTCTATAGTTGTTAAAGTCCTCTGGGTCCATGGAAGGTTTTTTCAGGAGTGGTCTCACCGCCGCTTCTTTCAGACAGCCAGGGACCACTCCCTCTCGTAAAGAGGCATTTATCACTTACTTGGCCCAGCCAGCTGTTCCATCCTTGCTAGTTTTTATCAGCCAGGAGGGGCAAGGATCAAGTACCAAAGTGGTTGCACGTATCTGTCCAAGCACCTTGTCCACGTCCTCGAACTGAACCGACTGAAACTCATCCAACAAAACATGACTAGACTGTGTTCCAGACACCTCATTAGGACTAACTGTCATAAAATGGGAATCTAGGTCCCGACGAATGCATAAGATCTTATGCTGGAAGTGCTTAGCAAACTCATTACAGCGGGCTACCGATGTATCTACCATGTCCTGTGGGCCAGGGTGGAGTAGCCCTCGGACAACTCTAAAAAGCTCCGCTGGGCGGGAGAGAGATGACTTAACAGTGGCGGCGAAATGTTGTTTCTTCGACGCCCTCACCGCACCTACATACCGCTTGGTAGAAGCACAAACCAGTGCATAATTGCATTCGTCGGGAGCGATCGTGGATGGGTCATCAAGATTGCTACAGAGGAAAGCAACTTTACCCTCAAAGTGCCTTGCAAACAATTCACAATGGGCCTCCAAAGGATCTAAAACTCCATTTTCTGGAGTTGATGTCAACAGACCCCTGACAATATGGAAGAGCTCCACTGGACAGCTACTTAAGTATGCAATAGTGGCAGAGAAATGATCCTTCCTCGTCACCATCAGCGCCATACAGTAGGCATGGTTATGATGTTTTACTCATGCCCGATCAGCTTCACAACACATTTTTTGCCACTTGCACTCTAGCTGTCGTCCAGCCTGTTTCATTGCCCTTAGTTCACTGGTGTACCAAGGTGCAAACCGGGCTGCACAATGCCAGACTGGGCACCCAGGGGCAACCATGTTAAGAGCCTCATGCATCTTGTTGTTCCACAGCATGACAAATGCTTCAACAGGGTCACTTGCTCTATCTACTGGGAACTCCCCCAGGGCATTCAGGAATCCTAAATACCATCTTAATATGTCCACCACCCCTGCAGAGGAGGATAAGAGCTAGACTTACTTCACCAGGAAGTGGTCTGACTATGACAATGGAGTGACATCCACCCCACAATCTTCAGAACACCCCTTCCTTCATCTGGAGCAAAATCCAAGTCGAGGTTGTGCCCTGCCGTATGTGTTGGGCCAGTGACAACTTGAGGCAGACCCATGGTCATCATGGGGGCCATGAAGTCCCAAGCTGGAACACTAAAGGCCGCCTTAGCATGGACAGCCACTGCCAGCTCAGTCAGAAAAGCTGCTGGGCAGCAAGGTGAACAGTATACCAGCAGCAACCCTAGTTTACTGTCTTCTTGGCCTGACACCAGGTACAGGCCCTCACAGCCGGCTCCGAGACAGAGTGATTTCCTGGTGTCAGAGATGGAAGTTCTGTAGACCATTTATATCCCAGCTTGCCTCCAAGATGGCATAAGTAGCTCTCCCCCTCCCCAGCTCTGATTCTCTTTATATTGCATTTACATCGCAGGTAGGCAAGAGATTAATATATATTGTAGTTTGTGGTGATTGATGTCCCCAGTGTCAGGCAGTAGCCTAGATCAGCCTCTATAGGGCTGCAGCAACTTTTCTCGTATTAGGTGCCAAACTGCATTCTCTCCCCTTATCAGTCCTACCTCAGCACCGCTATTTAGCAGAAGCCAATTACAAAGGCACTGAAATGTCGGCATATATTTTCATTAGCATAATACAGCAAACAGCATAAAAATGCTAATTCTGCATCCCAACTGTTTTTTAGGAAAGGCTAGCAAAATTGCTATGCAAATCGATAAGAGGGGGCTGTGGGTCTCCCCACCCACCCACCCCAAATATGTACAGTGAAACTGGTTAGCTTAGAGGGATATATCTTTATTATTGCCACAAGGTGTACGCTTGTAGTGACATATTGCTTTTGTTGGTGGAAAACCAATGAAAACAGCACACATTAATCACAAGCAGCAGGTTGGTGAGGCAGGTCAGCTCAGGGCAGAGAGCCGCATCCGAGTTTTTTGGGTAAAGGCTACTGTGTCAAAACTGAGCAATGTCTTTTTCTTCCTGCAGACTTCCTCAGTGGTGCATTTAGGTAATTTTAGACACTGGACTGAATGGTCTTATAGGGGAGTCCTGCCCTGACAGCGCCACTGAGTTTCCCAAGCTACAGACAACTTGAAAATCAAGCCAGGTTTTTTCCCCAACGCTTCCAGAAACAATGCTAAAGAAAGAGTGTGTGGCTTTCTAGTCCTGGGCCAAAGTACCTCGAAGCTGAATTCCTCCAGGATCAGGTCCATAGCTTTGGAGAGCTTTTCGATCCATCCCTTCCTCTTAGAAGCTCACATGGCAGTTGGTGTTTCAACTTCAACTCCTTCTAGAAAGGGGGGGAAATTGCCAGAATTGTTTAGGAATTGGTAACATCCAGGTTGCATTATTGCAGTGCATTCTATGTGGGGCTGCCTTTCAAAACCGTTTGTAAACTTCGTCTGTTTCAGAATACAGAATCCAAGTTGGTAACATTATGGTGGGCTAAATGAATGCTTGTGATGGCAGTGGTGAGGAGTGGCATCACAACTGCAGGCTGCTTTCCCAGCCTATGTGCGGGGACTTTCTACACATGATGTAATGAGCGAACACATATAGGTCAGAAAAAGAGGCTGCTGCCCAATGTCATGCCCTCCATATACATTCACTCAGTCCCGTCAGTGTTTGAAAATGGCTAAAGTTTATGACAAATCTAGAAAGCTGAGCCTGGTTTTGGATTTACTTTCTGTCTTGAAAGTCTTGTTTTGTTTTCCTAGCTCATGTGCAGTACTTGCAGTGTTTTCTGCCCAACAAACATGCAGGTGAATGGAAAACCCTCTGCCTGCTCCCTTTCTTCTGCCATGAGTGGCTGGACTGTGGATACAGTGGTAGCTCTGCCCTCTGCAGAACCGCAGGGGCTGGTTTGGATTGTTCTGCCCATAAAGAACAGGATAATAACTTGTGACACAGTTCTGCAGTCTACACAGACAAATGCCTTTATTCTAAGCTGGATTTAAGGAAAACATCTTTCATTATTTATATTGGCTGCAGATTCCTTGCTATAAAAGACAATATGTGAGTTTTTCAGATTGCTCTTTTAGGCCACATTCATACCAAACATTTATTCCACTACTGTTCCACTTTAAATAGTCATGGCTTCCCCAAAGAATCCTGGGAAGTGTAGTTTTGAAAGGTACTAAGAGTTGTTAGGAGACCATTATTCCCCTCACAGAGCTCCAATTCCCAGAATTCTCCAGGAAGAGGGACTGACTATTACACTAGCAATTGTAGCTCTAGGAGGGGAATAGGGGTTTCCTAACAGCTCTCAGCACCCTTCACAAACTACACATCCCTGGATTTTTGGGGGGCAGCCATGACTGTTTGATGTGGAATAAATGTCTGGTGTGAATGTGGTAGACTATCCAAAATGTCAGCTCTATGGTTTAAGTCAATAGGTTCACACAGCAGAAGTCCCCTTGGGTCTGTTACACTGAACATGAGAGGTTTGTAAATCCAGGCTACTTTTCCATTTTACTGCTGTGTGTAGTCCAGATGACACATTTTAAAGGAGCACTGATCTTCCAAAAGAAATAAGAAGTAAATCTTTGGAATCTTACTGAAACTAATAAGCAAACAGAAACACCTGCTAAATGTCCTACAAGCCAGTCTGAGAATGATTTCAATTACTCTACAAAATGCACCTTAGATGTGTCCTACAGTTTGGATTTTTGTTTTATATCTAGTACATGTGCCAAATGATATTTCCTACTAATTGTTTTTTTTTACATCAACCCCTTTCTAATTCTAGTACTTTGATATAAGAAGATGCTATATACAATATTGTCCGATTTATAATGTTTACACCACCTGTGATTTTCAAAGTTCTTTACAGTATTTATTACATGTATCTGGTAGCCACGTTTGCTGATAACACCAAATTGTTTAGAGTGGCAAAAACAAAAAGGGATTGTGGAGAGCTCCAAAATGATCTCTCCAAGCTGGGTGAATGGGCAGTAAAATGGCAAACACAGTTCATTGCAAGCAAATGTAAAGTGATGCACATTGGGACAAAAAAAATCCTAACTCAACATATAGTCTAATTGAGTCTGAGTTGGGGGTGACTGACCAGGAAAGAGACTTTGGGGTCATAGCGAACAGCCTGATGAAGATGTTAACCCAGCGTGTGGCAGCTGTGGAAAAGATGAATTTCATGTTATGTGCAGTCATGTTTAGGAATTATGAGCTGCAGAAATAAATGGCATGAGTGTGTACAGAGTGCACCTGTACACCAATGGAAAATCTCTGTTTGTCTTTAATAAAATGATTCCGCAACATCTGTTTGTGGGCCAAAAAGAAATACATGACCCACGATGCTTTTGAAGAAGTTGCTGAGGGTCGTGAGCAGGAAAGTGTTATGCTCAATTATGGCCTGCTTGTGGGGATGCAGGATGCATAATGCAGGGCTAGACCAGCAGGGATCCTATGTTTTTATGTTCTGAAAGCAATGACACACACACAAAAAGCATTTATGGTGGCTGCTTTCAATTTAATTCAGGCATTGCCTCCCACTTTTCCAAGTCCAATCCTAAGCACTTACTGGAAGCATTGTGAAACCCACCTCTTTTGGATCACCTTTGGGTCTCAGAGTTAAGGTGAGAAAGGTTGGGGTAACAATTAACATGATTCAATTTATATTTTTCTTTTATTCTGTTTTATTTTGTCACCCTGCCTAAGCTTTCATGATGGGGCAGGCTAAAAATCTACCTGTCCCTCAGGCTGTAAACACTCTAGTCGCCAGATCAAAGCACTTCCATTAGCCATACCTGGAGGGGGAACCAGCTGATCTGTCGGATCAATTGCAAAATCTCTTTGCAGCTGAATTTTTTTAAAAAAGCACTCAAGCTGATCCCACCAGGTTTTACAATAAAAAGGGGCAGGGGTTAACTAGTGTCATGTGCCCCCTTTTTCAGAAGAGTGAGGTGGAAGTACACTGGAACTGGCAGAACAGTGAGTGTTTCTACCCTCAGTCTCAGCTTTTTAATTACATGAGCTTTGAATCAGGCTAAACTGCTACAGGATCAACAACCACATTTTAAAAATAATAAATCCTCCCAACATCCCCATCCATGAAACAAAAATGGTATACGTTTTAAAAAAACACAAACAAGATTTACTGTGTATCCAGAGGTGCTTTGTCACTCACAAAAACAGGAAATAAAAAGAAGCCAGCATGAAGGATGCTCAGGGAACAAGCACACTCCTAGGATGGGTAGGTGCAGCCTTCAAGAAAACACTCTGAGCATGCTCAGAACCAATGTATGATTCTGATATAGGCTAAAGCTACATGCGGATGTTCTTGAAGCAGTCCTGACTCCTCCATAATCTGCTATAGTGGCTGTTCTGGATAGCCTGCATAATAATAGATGGAGTAGGACTGAAAAGCTAGAAGTCATGGGATGGTTCTCTTTACTATAGCTATACTTTTGGATTAGGTTTGGCTGAGTGGTGCAGAGAGCTGATTGGCCAGAAAACAAGAGAATGACAGAAATACCTCTGTCACTCTCTGTATGTCCAGAAGATGCTGCAATATTTGCAGTACAATTCAAGTGCTCAGTCAGGAGGTTGTGTTTGATACCTTCTGATTTCAAAATGCCAGGCCACAAGACCACTTCTTTATCCTGTAGAAAACAAAATTGGTTGTGTATTAATTGTTGTCTTGCATGTTGTCTATCGCGCTACTTTAAAAAAAAAAAAAGAACTTGTTTGCAGAAAACATTTTTGTTCTCAAAGCAATAAGTCCCCACTCCTAATCATCATTACAACAGCAATAACCACAGTATTCTTAGTATCTTCAATATACTATTCTTAATATTTTCAGTATTTCTTATATTTCTAGTGTTTCTAATACCTATTTTATAAAATGTGACTTCTATTCTTATATTAACAATAGTTATCAGGCTCAGTTTATTACAATTATTTGTTAGCTTCCTTTTCTCTTTTCTTTTTGACCTTATATTTGTGCTTAACTAGGTGTCTATACGTACTATTTTGTTTGCTTGCTTTTTGCATATTTTGACATTTGACTTTCTAAATAAATAATTAAAAAGAGCAATCCGCTCACAATGGAATGGTTTTTCATACATGTGTGCTTTTCAGCCATTGACTTTTCTCATTCAGCTGTTGATAAACCACATTCCCATCTTTTTCACATTCACACTCTTCACTTTCTTCTTTGTTTTTCTCTCAGGTCTGGATGTGTGGAGGTGGGATGTTTGATGTACCATGTTCTAGAGTTGGGCACATCTACAGGAAATATGTCCCTTACAAAGTCCCATCTGGCACCAGCCTAGCAAGAGTAAGTAACTAGGCTTTGCTGTTTATTCAGCTGGAAGCACTTGACTGTATAAATCAGTTGCTTTGTCCAGAAAACCTGTAACCCAACATAGAGGTCACCTTCAAACATCACAGTCCTAACTTCCAAGCCTTAGTTTGGAGCAGGAACACGTGACAATCTTAAGAACTCCTTCCTTCCATTCCTTCCTCCCCTCTTGCATGCAATTCAAAAGATGACTTCCTCAAACCACAGTTTGTCATGACATCCAAACTGGTTAACTGTAGCATGAGTGATCCATTATGGCAGAAAAGCTATGGGTATCTACAACCCTAAAGTGGTTGGCCACTGTGGCAATGATAAGCTTTTTGGCCTGATCCAGCAGGGTGCTTTGTATGTTCACCCCAAACCTCACAATTTTAACTATAGCCCTTTTGTACCATCTAGAACAGTAGCTAAGTAAGTAAGGATGCTAGGCCACCTATCCTCTTTCCCCCTTAATTCAAGCATTGGCACATTCCCTCCAAATCAGGACTACAAACCATGGATGGTTCACTCAACCCATAGTTTGCCATTTTGAGCAACATGGCAAATGGTGGTTTAAGGAAATAGGCAGTCTTCTACTAAGCCACACACAAAGTGCAAGGATGGCGCACTTGTTTGGTGCTTATTCCCAATCCTCTGAACCATGATTTGGAGAATGGGGAATAAATATGGCCATTGTCTCCATTTTCATGACTACCAAATGATCTGATTTAATTTGCTTTTGCTAAGGAAAAAGTATTCTGGCCAAAGTACATTGTTGCAAGATTGGTCAACATGGGCTATATCTTCTGTGAGTAGCTTGGAAGCACAAACAACGACTGATAAGCAGGATAGAAAATATTCTATTTATTGCCTAGAAGCTACTCAACATAATTAAGGAGACAGTTCACCTTAAGCAGAGGACCCACAAAGTGAGTCTGACAAAGTGGTTCCTGGGAGAAAGGTTGCAGCAGATGTGCGCCTGGCCCTTGAATTGGACTAAGTCCTGACTTATGGCTTGACAAAAACTTCCATAGAATTTTAAGTGTAAGGCTGGTTCTAACATTACTTTTGTCAGTGATAGGTACTTACCTCCAAATCAATCCCAATTGGATGTAACAACCTTGGCACAGGTTGCTGCAATTTGTGAAGGGTTATGCTAGAAATTGCCCCGAGTCAGCAAGTCTCATTTTGCTCTGATGCTCTGTTTGGTTTCAGTTCAGGAGGGTAAAAACTCAGCTGATTGTCCAATCAGTTCCCACATGCTCCATTTCCTGAGCCAGTTGCCGAACAAAAGAGCTTCAGTTAACATGAAGCAATCTCATAAGGTTGCTTTATTGAATCAATGAAATGCAAACTCATCGATCAATGTGTTTTCAAGGCTTGTGTCCAAAAGGAAAAAGGAATATTTTGGGTAAGATTACAGAAGGAGGTGCCTTTATTATCATTTAGTCTTTAAACATTGACAGTTGATGCTTGACTTCAGCTACTATCACTCAGTTGCCACACATTTGATAGAACAACAATAGTCCTCTGAACGGTAAGATCTTTCTGTGGCAAAGTCTACCGTTTAGGCCAGAAATAGGGAACCTGCAACCCTCATATGTTGTTGGTCTCCATCTCCCATCATCCCTTGCCATTGGCCATGCTGACTGGGACTCGGGATGGGGGAGAAATTTGATTCAGCTCACATTTCAATACAGATCTATCAAATTCACACTTTCTGAAACAATATGAGAACTGAAACACAGCCATCCTTCAACATTCGCACTTATGAGAATTTTGCAATGCAGTTCTTCAACCAAACATTGTTTACAAAAATAGTTATGTAATGGGAAAGTGTGCATAAAAATGAATATATGAGTAAAAACAACACACAAAAATGCTTCATATGAGGACAAATTGCTTGTAAATATATGTTCATTAGTCAAAATTGCATACAAAAATGTGTTTGTTAGGAGAAATTTGAGGCTGAAAATTTTTCATGGGGATTTTTTTTTAAAAAAATTGCAAACTGCTTCAGAAATGTGAAGAACTAAACTTAACATTGGAAAAATGAGAACCTGAAAGAAGTGAAGATCTAACAACATCTGGAGGCCACAGGTTCCCCACCCATGGTTTGACTATTCTGACTTTCCACAGAAGGCTTCAGCTAGACTTAAAATAACAGTTGGGACACAGTTAACTGCCATATTGGATAAAGACTTCAGCCTAGTGAGGGAATGTTTGTTGAGGACTACATTCCCTCCGGGCTTATCTATCAGAGGCTACATGCCAGTGGTGGGCAGAAGCCAGAGCCAAAAGTGGGACAGGACCCTCCTTTCTCTCTTTCTTCCACCCTCTTCCCTCCCTCCCCCATTTTTCCTCCTTGCCGCCCACTTGTAAATAGGTAGAGAGCCCCATGTGGCCCTAGGGATATAGTCTGGCCTCCTGTGGTCTAGTGGCTCAAACACCATTTTGACAAAAGTATGCCACAGTATCATGGCAGCTCCAATACATATTTGAATGCCTGCAGTGTATAACTGTGGACCTAATGCACAGGCAAATATACATAACTCAAGCATGACAGCCCTTTTTTGTAGAGGAAAAGCTACTTCTGTAAGGGACAATGGGGACTGGAATAGCATCAGAGAGAGAAGAGGTGCTTAGCTGTTTCCTAACCCACAGTGTTCCCACTCCAAATAGTCCCCAACTAGCTCTGCCTCAGAGCTTGGAAAAGTTACTTTTTTAAACTACAACTCCCATCAGCCCCAGCCAGCATAGACACTGGATTGGGCTGGTGGGACTTGTAGTTCAAAAAAGTAACTTTTCCAAGCTCTGCTCTGCCTACAACCTTCCCCTCAATAAAGCTGGTTGAGGGGAAAGTCTAGAGCAGGGGAAAAGTGGGTTGGGATAGATTTGAGTACCCACTTCCCACTCATCACTTCTTCCATCCTGACTGGGCTACAGTTATATGTTACATCCTGATTGAATTACAGCTGCATGTGATTGCAGAGAATGACAGAAATATCCATGTGGCAGACAGACAGATCACAGAAAGAATGAGTAATCAGGATGGTAATGTGAAGAAGTAGATAGGAAATAAAGAAATGTACTGTACACTCTTGACTAATTCAGAGAGTCAACAAATGATGGTCTCTGAGGGGCATATGGGGCTGTTGACAGTTCCATGACTGGATTATGCAGAGGTGATTTTATGAACTAGCGTTTCCACATGGAAGGTGAACATGGAGCCACCACACAGTCTTGGCTGCATCTGCCAGCAGCTTTGAGCGCAACATATATTTTCCTGCAGCTCTGTGGCTCAGCTATCTAAATTATACTGGAGAAGCACAGACCTGAGTGTGACACCACATTTCAAGGAACCCCATATACACGAACATAACACACAAAACATAACTTTGCTACCCCCATCCTCTCCATTCATGAATGTCATATTTTATGAATGACTCCTTGGGCCCATCAAGTCAGCCTCCTCCAAACATATTCCACATAGTACATGTGGATTAGGCAGCACTCTAAAGCACAGAAAAGCAGAGAGAGCAAAATTCAATACATTTCTTCTGCTGCCTTCGTAAAATCAGTTTATGAAAGAAAAATCTCATACTTCACAAAGTACCCTTCATTTTGCAAATCATCTTAAGCCAGACTTGGCAAAAGCAACAGGGGAGAGCTGATCAGAGTTAAAATATGCTGGGATATGTAGTCTCCTTAACACACTTCAGCCAATGCAACGTTATCTTGCATTTTGCACTGGAAAATGCTTAGGAATGGTTCATTAATGTTATTAGCTCTTTCTGTCATGACTTGTGTTTGCATTACTTTTCTTTGCATTTAGGTGTTCCAAATGTATAGAACAAACTCCAGTACAGTGATTAGACACTGGATAGCAGGGCCAGCAGCAGCAGTTGGCATTGCTGGGTATTTGTCGAGGCCCACACACAGACAAGAGTCCACCTAGTTCCAACCACTGGACACCCCTGCCCCAGTTTTTTCTTTTCCTTGCTGTCTCTGCCTATTAACCTGTCCCCTCTAAACAAGGAGCAAGAAGAAGGAGCAGCAGCGTTTGCTCACCTGGCCTTCTCCCTTTGGGCACCTGGGCAGTTTTGCCCCAAAGGGAGAAGACAAGTAAATGGGCAGTGGGGAGAGCAGTGAGAAGGAAGTGGTCTCACTCCAGGAGAGGGTCCACCTGAGTCCTAAGACATCTTTCCCCAGGAACAGTCGGTGGAGAGGGGTGGTGCTGAAGGCTGGGCCTCCTGGCCCTGGTGTCACTGCTGCTTACCTGGACACTGCAGGGTCAGGGCAGGGTGGTAGTGAGGTTAGGGTGAGCAAGTGGAACATAGGAAACTGCCTTCTATTGAAGGATTTCAAGGCAGGTTCTCTCCCAGCCCTACCTGAAGATGCCAAGGATTGAACTTGAGACCTTCTGAATGCAAGATAGATGCTCTACCACTGAGCTACGGCCCTTCCCCATGCACCAGCAGGAACACCAGAGCGCCAGATTGGCTTTGCCCACAATACCCCAACCCCACCACCACCTTGCTCCACCTCTACACCATCCTGCTATGTGGCAGCAATACTGCTGCTGGGAGGCCAAGGCTTCAATGCACCTCCTCCCTGCCTTTCCCAAGGGCTCCAATAAAACTCGAACTGGCACTGCTGCATTGATTTTATCAATCAAGCCTTTTAAAAAAAAAGTTTTAGCCAATCAGCCCAACTCTCTCCTCCTCTTCAAATCTCACTTCTTCAGCAATGCTTTTTCTTTCTCCAACCTCTCTAAGAATAGTTTATTATTTATTATATATTGCATTTATATACCGCCTCATAGCCAAAGCTCCACTCATTTGCCTCCCCCCTCCACGGGAATCAAATTCTCCTATATTCAAAGCTTGGCTCTTGATCCCAGCCTCTCTTCTGCCTTTTTGGTGTTTTTGTTTTGGCCACTTTAATGTAGATATTAGGCTTCACAGAGAGGGGCTCCTTCAGTCCTGGGTTCTGCACATGGTTTTGATGTGTTAAATAACTGTCAAACGGTAAGATGTGCCTATTCTCGAGCACCAAAACTATGAGGGACTGGCAAATTGCAAAAATAACATGACACAAGTAATTTTAGATTTCCATTTGTGAATGTGCTCAAGAGGTCCAAACTGTTGCAAGCATATATATGCAAGCCTGGCCCAATGGCATCTTCAGGTGGCTTGAAGAATTCTGCATTACAATAATCTGAAAGAGATATACGGGTAGATGCCATGCGCTTTCTAGCTCTTGTCCCCTTGCCTTCCTCTGGCTATACTATTGAAAGCTACTGGCTCAGAAATTTTTCAGAAGAATCAACTTGTATTGTTTCTCACAACAATGCAACAAAAAACAACCTGATGTGAGGCACAAGTCATTAAGGAATAAGGACTCCCAGGATATTTCTTAAACTGCTCTGATTGCACGTACCCAATTCCTGCTGGTGTTACTGTTTTTTGTGTTGTGGAGACAAAACAGGTGGCAACCTATCTTGCTGTGCCAGATGAAATGTGCTCCATTTGTTCTGTATCTCACTCTCTTTGTGTGCAGATAAGTCTTATTGGTTTTGAGATATCTAGCTTTGTTCAGATGCTCAGAGAAAAGCAAATTAATTAAATTCAGGAGAGCTGCTTCTAAATGAACATTGGAAGCAAATCACAATGGGAGAATCCATTCCAAGGAGAAACATTATATTGTGCCACAAATTATGAGATTTGCATTGCTGTTCATCTTCCTGCAGAAGATGCCTTTCAGTGCACATTGACTGGTACTCTATTAAAGAACTAACATTATCAAGGTTGCAAGTGCTATTTTTGTAGTGGGGTTGTATGTGATGCATTCCCCATATGTAATGATTTGATTTGGAGTCTGACTAAGAAGAAAAATAATTTTATGAAAATGTACTTCATCCCGTGGGGAGAAAACAAGGAGAGAGAAGAACAGCAACATTGGAGTTAACACTTGCCACATTTTCATTTTTAGAATTTGTAAGTGCTCCTTTAAATTAGAGGTGAGCTACACATTCAGGTAAATTACAGAGCCCTTCGCGGACTGTACTACTTCAGATGACAGGTAGGGAACTAAATTTTTGAAGGTTGTATCGGGGATTTTTTTTTTAAAAATCTGCATGTAGAAAATTCTAAGATAGAACTCTGATGTGTTAGCTCCCTGGTCACAATGAGATGTTTTGCTTTTTAAAAAATGGAGGGACCCATTCAAAAAGATGACCCTCCCACCTGCTTTATGATGTGGTACAGCTCAATTTTGCTGAAAGTGTAGATCAGCCCTTCCTCCCAGTAAGAAATATAATGAGGGTAGGATTGTTACCACCATGAACTATTTCTGTTCCTTGATCTTTTCTTTGAAACTAGTCGTGAATATTGCTGTACCATCATTCCTTCTATTTCTGATATTTAGGCTGAGAGTGCCATTGCCTATGTTGCCAAAACAGTACCACCCACACTCAAGAGGGGAGATAGCGGCAGAGTTAGTAGAACCTTAAAGTTTGCAGAATTGCACATTTTTTAAAAGAAAAAACCCACAAGGGGAGGCTTGGCCCAATGAAAACTGAGTATGGTTAGTGCCCACAGAATACTGACTGAATCTTCAGGGAGGGAGGATGGAAAATTGGGTCTGAGAGGGAGTAGAATGGAGTACCCCAGAAGAGGGAACAGCTGGCTGACCTGGAACAGTGAGGAAAAACACTTCACACTTTGGATGCTAGCAAAACTTGCATTTTTGTCTTCTATTTTGCATGTTTGATGTTTCGTACTTTCTGTTTTTAACTTTAGTATTTCATTGTTATCCACCCTGAAAACTTTGTCCGAGGATGGGATTGAAATATCCTGAATAAATAAATAAGCACAAATGCAAAATCTATCCTGATGGATATTCTTCTATCAAATAAAAATACATTAGAATTGACTCACATCTTTTATCCTCTGGTCTAAACTCCAGAGAATTTGCACTTAGATGTGGATTTTGCAGAATGCTTTTAAGACAGAATGGAATGAAGTATCCTAGAGGAGGGTATGGCAAACTGATGGAAATATTCAAACAGAACACTCCACACTGCAACAGGCCCCACTTCTGGAAACATAAAAGCTGTGAGCCAGCAAGATAGCTTTGAATACATAGGCTGAACTTTTTTGTTATGCATATGGAGAGTAACCCAGCAGTTTGAGATGTGTTTCCTATTGTGTTTGCACCTAAATTGGAGGTGCAGTGCTCAGACGTGGGTATTGCCCTCATGATTCAGGAGAGAGAACAAAGACAGAGATGCCTCCTCTCTCCTAGGACAATCAAAGAAAAAGACACAGGAAGAAGGGGCAGGTCAGCTTCGCTGAGCATATCAGTTTACAATGGAAGGAAGTTAGGTAGAGAAGAGCACAGGTAAGGGTAGACAAGCCTAGCCAGCTGGAGGACCCTAACTCTATTTTCCTTCTGGAATACAAACAAAAGAACCCAAACAGGAGTTGCTCTTGCCCCACTTCCAACATTTTTCACTGGGGTCTCTAGAAGGAAAAACATGCCATGCACTCAGAATGCTTTGCATTGGCTGAAATGCATAGGTAAAATGGAAGGCTAAACTGAATTGTTAACCTTTCACAGCAGGGGACACAGAATGCCATCATATAGGCACATGACATAAGGCTTGTTTGCATGTTTCACTGAACATGGGTACATGTTGTCTTTACACATAAACAAATGTTTTGTGTGAGTGAGTGTACCCTTGTTGATTTATTCAGCTCAGCTATGGTGTATGCAGGCACGCAGACTATACACTCATTCAGTGTCACATGTAAATAACTCCATTTATTTATTTATTAGATTTATATCCCACCTTTAGGAACCCAGCAGCAACATTCCACCCCAAGAATTTCCCTAGTTCCACCCCAAGGGTGGGAAAAAGTAATTACAATTCCCTAAAAATAATTTTATAAAAGACACTACAGCAAGAGACTCTGTTGTCAGGAGGACTTCTTTTTTGAAGCCATTTTTGGGTCTTCCCTTTGGCTTGTATGAGTGTAAATTTATGTATAATAGTTGTCAATCATATTTCACTCATTGACTAAAAACACTGAAAGGTGGGAGCAGGCTCGTGTCACAAAGCACTTTATAACTTTTATTCTACAAGGGCTAGAGACACTTTTAAAAAGAAACAAAGAAAAATGAAAGCTCATGTCTGGGCCCCTGCCTGCCCTGGCTCCAGTATAGCAGTACCCCCTGTGCCCCCATCTCAATCGCCCTATTTCAAACCATAGTTTCCTGTGTTTAGAGATCACAGGAAACTGTGGTTAGTTTAAAATGGAAAGCAAAAGCTTGCTACAATTTAGTGCCATAGTAGGAAACCTTGGTTTCCTGTTATGTGCACATCCAGTTTTAGCTTATTCTCCCAGATTGTTTAACTATATAGTAGTGAATATTCACTGTGTCAGAAGTGTTAGTCAGAAGCTTCTTTTCTATCTCTCTGTTGGCCTCACTCAGAGCTTGGAAAAGTTACTTTTTTGAACTACAACTCCCATCAGCCCAATCCAGTGGCCATGCTCACTCATTGACCAACTCACTCACAGGAGCTAGTTGTTCGATTATTCTCACACAATGCCCAGAGAGGTGAACTTGGGTAAACACATCCAAAATACTTTGATTACTAGAGAACATTTCAAAACGTATAGTAATGTGGGCATTAAATATATTCAAAATGGTTTGGCTGCTTTTAAAATTTGGTTCACATGTAGTTCACGAAACCCTTATTATAAGAATAGGTTTTTGAAGGGATGTTTTGTATCAAACGGTCAAAATTCAGGGCATGGAGTTTATCTCTATTTTATGCTGAATTCTGGTACAGAGCAAGTCTCATATAAGTTGGAATAACTTTTTCTAATAGTGAACTCAGGTGCTGAGTGCCAGTGCCTATATAGCAAAACAGGGCCACTGATAAACAAGAGGAAGATATCAGCATGGTCAAGGAAATCCAATCATTTGCAGAAATACAGAGAGAGAGGAGGAGAGACTAAGAGACAAAGAGCCCCAAAACAACCAGTGAGGTCTGAGCATGCTCAGTGACCACAGAATTGTAGGAAGGGGGGATGCAAAACCAAAGTGCTTGAGGGGAAATAGAATGGAGCATCCTGAAAAAGGGAACATGACTAGTTGGCTGGAACTCTGAACAGGAGCAGTCCACATTACAACATTTTGTTGCAGCATCCACTTGTAATGACTAGCTAGCGATGTGTTAATTGGAGGGATGAAACAGAGGCCTTCTTCACTTAGGCTTTTTGCAAGCCCAGGAATATCTGGGGCTTTGAAGAGAAAACATTAAGACATAAGATTATACTCAGTATTACCTTTCAGAAAAGAACCTCAAGTTCCAAAATATTTCTGCATGGAAACGATGTGGAAAATCAATTCAGACAATCAAAAAACAAGCGAGAGAGATCTTTGCAGTAAGATCCTGTTGAAATAATTAAATGAGCCCTTACGTGTATCTACTTAATTAAATCCCTTTCAGCAATTGCAATGTAGTGTGTGTGTGTGTTTGTGTGTGTGTGTGGAGGTAGTGTTTTGTTTTGTTTTAAGTTTTTTTTAAAAGGAGGAATGAAGCCATCAGTCTGAATTTTATCAGGGCTCTTAATAGCCTTTCAATGTGAAAGGCTTCAATTCGCTTAATGCACAACCATCCAAACATAAGAGAATGGCATATTGTAACTTTATGTGTGTATCAATGGTAACAATCAGTCTTACGCTTGAAGAGATGACTGACTCTTGCTTTCTGCTGCTCAGAACCTGAAGCGTGTGGCAGAAACATGGATGGATGAGTTCGCAGAGTACGTTTACCAGAGGCGGCCCGAGTACAGGCATCTCTCCACCGGTGATATCTCAGCCCAGAAGGAGCTTCGCAAGCACCTTAAGTGCAAGGACTTCAAGTGGTTCATGACTGCGGTGGCTTGGGATGTTCCTAAATATTTCCCTCCGGTGGAGCCTCCACCTGCTTCCTGGGGAGAGGTGAGGAATACACTTGAACACAAGCTAGTGGCATCAAGCGCAGCCAGGGGCAACACTGCATTCCCAGCAAAGCTGCTGCTGTTATGACAAAGCTTTCACAAAATCAGTTCCAGCTTCCAGGACCAGCAAGATCTTTAAGGGAGCAGGGAGCAATTGGAGCCTCTGAGGAAGCCGTTGTTAAAATAAGAAACTTTTATGTGTGATCCATTATAATTATCTGGGCACCATCTAGCAGCACCACACTGTGGGCACAAGCAGAAAGGTTTTCAATATGCACAGAGACTTACTGCAGTGGGCCGCAGACTTGCAGTAGTAGCACATGTGGTGGGGCGGGGCTGCAGAGCCATCTTCCCAACATGACTGCTGCTTGTTGAGGTGAGGCTGGGGTGGGGTGAGTGCATGGGTGGGAGTGCCAGATTGGCAAGGGCCTTCCCGCGGTGCACTCGCCCTGCCCCAACCTGTCTACCACCCTGGTTCATCCAGATAAACAGCAGCAGTGCAGGTGTGAGGAGGGCAGCTCTGCCCCACCAAATGCACTCCAACTGGTGGGTCGAGGACTTTGGAGACTGCCATATTATTGCTCCACCGAGTTCTGTGTCCCTTCTGACATTTGACCTTTGGTGGTTTTCTATTAGGGTTTCAGTCCATAGTTGGAAGATGTTTTCAAAGTCACAGTTCTAGCTGGGTGGAAGTCTTTTGAAAGAACACTATTTAGATTGTAAATATGGAGCCAATTCATGCCTGCTTCCCGCTGGCTTTTCCCCACTTGATTGCTCCCAAATATACCTGGAGAAATTTAACATGTGGTTTGATGGTACATTCCAGGAGCAGTTTCTGCTGTCAAGTGTTACTTTGTGGGGGGCTGCAGCAATCATAGAAATTACTTTCTGACCACAGGTTCCATTCTTCTGCGTGGGATGCTCAGGAATAGTGGCATGGGAGGAAATGGTCATCAGATGTATTTGTGAACTGCCTCTTCAAGTCAAACTAGATGTGACATTAAATGTGTCTCTGCAATTCATATGCATGCTTTTTAAAATGCAAATAGCAGCTGCTGGAGAAGAATTGATCATTATTGGGATCACAGGGCAGGGAGGAGAGTTTAACCCACATTCAAAGCTGTTGTTTGCATTGGGAAGAAAGTTCTCACTGGGAGTTTTCATCAGGACCACAAGACGGGATGAAAGAGTTAGACTCTATCTCCCTTCCTGCTGTGATCCTTATCATTGTCAGTCCCACTCCAGTAGCCGCTTTTGCACTGTAAAACAAAAGAAATGCAAAGATGCATGTAACCTTGTGTCTAGTCTGGCATTCAGATATGCCAAATGAAATCTTGCCAAAATGATAATTGTAATGTTACCTTCTTTGTATATACTGTGTATTAAATAAAGGCAGAGAGCTATTGGGTAGGGGAGAATAGTAAGTGATTAAAGCATAACCCATATGCACATGAACAAGGTTCAGCTGATTACTTTTGTTCCCTCTCCTGCCCATATATCAACCATTTTTTATAAGCTGGTAGCATGGGTAAGGAAGGCCTTTAGCCCTCCAAAAGTTGCTGGACTACAACTCTGATTGCCCCCGACCATTGACTGATGGGGAGTTGGACTCCCAACAATGTCTGGAGGACCACAGGTTAACCACCCCTCATAGACTATCTGTGAAGCACTTACTGTATATCAAGATACCATGCAAACACCTTTTTGGTGTTGTAGTGCACAACTGAATACCTAGGAAATGTATCAGAACAAACCAAACATCTTTCCCACTGGGCATAGCCTGGCACTCACAACAGTGAAGTAGATTCATGACCCATAGCAGCCCCTCCCAGCTTTGTAGACCTGCTGTAAGGCTAGGGTGGCCTGAACTTAAGTGTGCTGCCCGATCATGCTAGCACATTAACAGGAGGGGAGTGGCAGACACAGACAAGGGGCCCCACATTTCTCCACCTGTAATGGGATGGTCAGTTTGCTTGGTTTTTTTCCATCGTGGAATGTGTTTATGTGCACATCCTCCATTTCAGTTAACTAATGGTTGTACTGCCATTGCAGTATTGGGGCTTGGGTAACAGCAGCGCAAAGCTTTCTCACAGATCTTTAAAATGTTATTTGTTCCTAGCCTAAATAGTGGCACCTAGTGAATATGGATGGATGGATGGATGTTGTACATATGCATATATGTATTAATATCTCACCCTTCCTCCCAGAAGGAGCACAGGATGGCACATTTTCCCCCTTTACTCCCCATCTTTCAGTTGACATAATCTCCGATGCCTCTGTTTTAATCTGACAGCTTGATTGTCTCCCCTTCCAATGATGAATGATTTTGACTTTGAAGATCAATAGATGTTATAATTAGAAACTGGAAAGAGAGAGGAAATATCTATCCCTCCTTCTCTCAAGGGCACGTAATAGCTGGTGTCCACCAGGAGTCTGTTTCATACCTAGATGGGCCCTCATTCAATGCCTTCTCCATTTCCATTTGGGGAAAAAGCTAAGTGCTGTCCCTGCTTGAGTCAGGGTAGTAGTTTGATACCTGAGTGGCAAATCTGCAACCCCTTTATGAAATTTTGCCTTTCTTCTTGCAAAGCTTTCTCTGGTGCAAATGAGAGATCGATGGCCACTATGCATTCTTGCAAAGGCTAAAGTGAATGTTGAAAATAGCCAAGTGTACCCTTGAGGCAACCTGCTCGTTTGGATTTCTTTGAGCCTCTAGCCATGATGTGCTGGAAGGGAACATGCTGCATCTGCTCTTTTTTGCCTTTTCATCGCTTGAAGCAAATGCAGATAGGCAGATGGATCTACAGAGGGATGTGACCTGAAATATAGTCACTACTTGATGAATTCATTGCTATCCATTTGACATACAGCAGACTTAGACCCTGGCATGTGTGCCTGCTGTGATTCTGTGGCCACAAAATTTGGATTCCTCAGAATCTCAGCATTTCCATTAAAAAGCAACGGCGTGATTCATCCTGGCATGAATGCAACTGCCAACCTCTGGAAGGATTGACACAGAGGTTACCAAAGTTCCCTACTGCCTCACCCTCGGTCTGTGCACATTGCAGTGTGCTGGCCTGCATATAGGGTGCTGACACTCATCCAGCAATTGCTTTTCTCTGTCATCCAGCTCTTGGGACTATGCCTGGTGACCTTTTTTTGTTCTTTAGCATGCATGCTTGTACAAAGCTTATGTGGAGGTTAAACTACGTCCAGCCTTTATTAAGCATCCCTTCCAATTTGTTTGTGGGGAGGTTATACGACAATATGTGTTCATCCTGATTTACTTGTGGGGGAGGTTGTTGAGTGCCTCTTCCCATTAATCATTTGCTCACCCCACATTTTTCAATGTGTTCCTCTGTCACTTTCCTAAACACAAAAAGTCAGTTTCTCTTTTAAAGTGCATTTGTTACGTTAGGGCAACAGAGCACTTTAATCCACTTTAATTGCACAAACCTACATTTACAGTATGCATTTGAATAGTGACAGTGTGGGGGCACCCTTGCTCTTACTGAGGCTTGGACAGCAAAAGTAATGCTTCTGCCCTTCCGATTACAGATGCTCACTCAGCCTTCATTGCACCTGATAGTTGCATCTGATGCGGGTGAGGATGTACATCCTCATCCAAGGCCAATTGTCCCAAGCAACAAAGTGCAATTAGGATTGGTTTGGGGCCTTTTCCCTTCTCTAGACCTTTCTGTATTCTTTTGCGCCTCTCCTGCCTTCAGCAATGCCCAGCCCCATTGGGTCAAGTGAGAAATCCCACTGGCTTCTCCAAACTTGCCTAGAGCAGAATGTAAGGAAAATAGGCCACTTTAGCTTCATCTTTACAGACAACTCAACTCATGAATTTCATGACTGTTTCGTTTCTTTTCTTTTTTGTACCGCAGTGATGTGAAGGTCCAGAAGGGAGAACTCTGAAGTTGAAACAAGTAACAAATGCAGGAAAGGATCGAAGTGTTAGACCCTGACTAACTCCTTTGTTACGACATTAGTTTCAACACAAGCTCAATTGCTTTAATGACTCAGTTTCAGCCCATCAAGTTGTCACATTTGTGGTGGTATAAAGGCAGTAGTTTAAAAAGAATCGCATCTTGAATGCTGCACCACCTCTATGACACTCATATCCCCACTATCAAACCTGATGTCCTTATGAATGGCAGAGCCCCTTGTTTTATCTGTGTTTCAGCTTCTGGTCTCTACATCTTTGTTTTTATAGCTTCTTCCTTTTTATGGTTTGCACAAAGCGTGTGCGTGCATGCGTGTGTGCGTGCGTGTGTGTGTGTGTGTGTTAGAAAGTTATTAGATGCCAGTTGGCTTAAAAAATGGCTTACTGCTAGGCACTGAGCCTATAGATGCTGGTATCTGAAGTATGTACGGCTTTCTTTCTCTCGCTAATCATTGTCGGTAAGTCAGTTAAAGCAGTCTGTGCGCTGCTTCAAATTGAAATGCAGAGGGCAAGTGGTGGCAGCCTTCCTTCTTTTGTATTATGCACCCTTGAAAATCTTTCTAATGCTGTCCAATTGCAACACAGCCACTTGTGCATTCAAGTCACTGCTGCTTTGTTATGTGAAAGGCATTCTGTATATTTGTGGGGTTTGGAAGCCTTTTATGATGCCAGATTGCACTGTGGCGACACTGACAAGAGAGTCAAGGCGCCGACTTTGATAGTCAAGGACAATACATTATTTGAACAGATTATTCAATTGAACGGCATTTCTGACTTGATTTGCCGTGCATTGCAGACACTAGAGATTGCTTCATTTAGAAGCTTCAGCCCTTTGCTGTATCTGGTGTTTGTCATTGTTAAATGGTGCTAGACAGAAGCCTGGTATTTTTTTAATACGGTGTAAGCTTGGTTTCAATTAATTTTATCAGGGTGGAAAACAGTCACGGTTCTGTCACTTTGATTGACCAATTCATGGTTGATCATTGCTTAAAAATGGAGCTTGTGTTGATTGCAACCAGCCATCTGGGGTTTCAGATTACTACCACTGAGATTATTATTTATCACATTTATATACTACCCTTTTCCCAAGGAGACTATTCCTCATAATGGTCCTGGGAGGTGGGTTTGTCTTAGAGATGATGAGAGGCTCCTCAGGTCTCCTTTACATTAAATGGTTCCTTTGCCCTCTTGCTGCAGTTTTTAAGAGCTGAATTAAGTGAAGAAATGGGGTCTCCTTTTTATGACATGGATTGCAATTCACTCCCAGTTACTGAACAAAAAGTGTCATTTACTCTATGCGGCTTCATGTCAGGAAATGGACAGGTTTAGCATACAATGGGCAATTCCATTTAAAGGCTACAACATAGATATGTATATTCTCATGGATCCACACTGATGACTGGATTGAGCTAAGGAACAACCAGTCATACAAACTGGCTTAATCTTGTTTTCACCATAGGGTAGGGAGATGCAAAACAGAATAGGGCTCCATCACCTTTAATAGTTGTTTAGAAGGGAGAACATCAGGAGGTGTAGCTTGCATGACAAACTGCATCTGGTAAAATTCTGACTTCTACACTGCTATTAAAGATGCAGGAGCCCTATCTTTTGCATCTGGCCACCATAATTCATTTATATCCTCATCATGTCTTTTTCTACTCAGGAAGTGACTCTTGAGAGTGTGATTCAGGCTTTAAATATTTGAGATTAAAATACACATGGCAGAGTGAGTCAGAGTAGAGATGTGAAGGCCCAGAAAAAAAACCTGGAAAAGTTGGGGGGGGGGAGAAACAAAAATGTTAGCATTTAAAAGCGTTGGATTATAAACACAATCATTAATATTTCCATCTAATCAATGGAACCTTTCACTGTTGTTACCACTGGTGGCCTGATAGTTCTGTTTTTGTTTTCTGGCAAGATATTTTTTGTTTTAAATTAAAGCAAATTTGCTTAATTAGGACCATAGTTGGGGTGCGACACTGGTTTTTCAAAATAAATCAAAGAATGTATGGCTCTCACTGTATGATTAGCTGGCTGATGTTGTGGATCATCATTTTTAAATGCAGAACACTCACTTATAGTTATTGGATCAATTTTTTCCGAAGGATTTATGACAGAGGTTTAAAATAATTAAGGAATTTAGGGACGCATGTTGAGAGGTTTTCAGAAGTACTCAGGTTGTCTGGAGGAATGTGTCTGCCTTTGGCAAATAAGGCAATACTTAAAGATTGCACTCCTTTAGCCATGAAAACAATGGGACTTACTTTTCACTCAGGACTGCACTGAAAGACCATAAATTGCCTAAGATTTTAAAATTATGAAGACCAAAATAACACCTATTTTCACCTATAGTTAAAATATGACACTTCCTTGGGATATGATGAGAGGGAGGGGAAAGTAAAATTATGGTTTAGAGTAGGGTTGGGGAACCTCAGGTATGAGGGCCAAATATGGCCCTTCAGGCCTCTCTATCTGGCCCTCAGGATTCTCTGAAGACCACACACCCTGCCCAGACGCATCCCTCCCCAGTCCCACTTCATATCCTCCTTGAGTGCTTCAGCCTGGTTGAGACATGTCCTTGAACTCTGATAATGCCTCTTCTTTGTCTAGATGGAGGACAGAGAGGGGTGTGAGAGTGTGTATAGATACTACCCTTCTGCACAAAGCTAAAATGTACATTCATTCCTTCACCCACTTTTGCCTCTGGCCTCACCTACCACTAGGATGTGGTCTCCAGAAGGTTCTCCAGATGTTTCCCGCTTCTGGTTTAGAGCATTTGAGGTGTGTGTGAGATTTCCAACTCTATGCCAACTGCAGACCAGGGCCACCTATCCACTGCTCTGTGCCACCATTCCTGACCACTGCTGTGCTTCTGGTACACTTGCAGCTATTTCCACTGTTCATTTGCTGTCATACATATTCCAGATATAGATTATTCCAATACATTTATCCACAGCAACCTTTGTATATATTACACATAGACACAATATTCCGAATTGGTCCAGGATAGCAGTTTGACATATGGGCTATGCCTAGAGTAGCAATTGGCAAGATCTACATCAAGATCTATGCCCGCTTTGTGGCTAGTTCAGATATTCAGATCCAGGTCTTGAATTACCCTGATCCAGGCCTAGTTGTAGTCATGTGACCATCCCAGTTTATTGTAGTTGGGATCTGTAATGACACTGCTGCAATGCATTCTACTTGATGTCAACTTGAAATGTCAGTTGCTGTGGAACACTGTACCTGGAGTAAATGGAAACAACTGGATTGAATTGGTTAGTCTGTTAGATTATAGTGTTATAGGATTGGGGGGGTGGCTGGATGATGTCTTTGCATCCCCTCCAAGCCTGAAATTCTGTATCTGTAAGAGTGGAACTTGTAGCAGAAGGAACCACTAAACTGGTAAGCCAGTTCCTTTGTTAAGGTAATGGCCCTGGCCAAGTCTGTAAAGTACTTTGTCTGCATGACTAAAGAGTTGGCCATTTTGCTATAGGAACAACTGGCTGGTGATGCTCTTTTAGGAGGGAGTAGGCCTCCCCCCCTCCGTTACCTGGCTGGAAGTCATCTTGTGCATAGAAGAACAATAGCCCAAGAGTGGACATAGTGTACTTAGACTTTCAAAAAGCTTTTGACGAGGTACCTCACTAAAGACTTCTGAGGAAGCTTAGCAGCCAGAAAGCAGAGAGTAGGAATAAATGGACAGTTCTCCCAATGGAGGGCTATAGAAAGTGGAGTCCCTCAAGGATCGGTATTAAGACCTGTACTTTTCAACTTGTTCATTAATGACCTAGAATTAGGAGTGAGCAGTGAAGTGGCCAAGTTTGCTGATGATACTAAATTGTTCAGGGTTGTTAAAACAAAAAGGGATTGCGAAGAGCTCCAAAAAGACCTCTCCAAACTGAGTGAATGGGTGGGAAAATGGCAAATGCAATTCAATATAAACAAGTGTAAAATTATGCATATTGGAGCAAAAAATCTGAATTTCACATATACGCTCATGGGGTCTGAACTGGCGGTGACCGACCAGGAGAGAAACCTCGGGGTTGTAGTGGACAGCATGATGAAAATGTCGACCCAGTGTGCGGCAGCTGTGAAAAAGGCAAATTCCATGCTAGCGATAATTAGGAAAGGTATTGAAAATAAAACAGCCGATATCATAATGCCGTTGTATAAATCTATGGTGCGGCCACATTTGGAATACTGTGTACAGTTCTGGTCGCCTCATCTCAAAAAGGATATTATAGAGTTGGAAAAGGTTCAGAAGAGGGCAACCAGAATGATCAAGGGGATGGAGTGACTCCCTTATGAGGAAAGGTTGCAGCATTTGGGGCTTTTTAGTTTAGAGAAAAGGCGGGTCAGAGGAGACATGATAGAAGTGTATAAAATTATGCATGGCATTGAGAAAGTGGATAGAGAAAAGAAATACAGAATTCTCAATAGAAACTGTAACTATTTAACTACTGCTATGTTGACTATAGCAAGTACCTGTAGCCGTGCTAGTCTCACAGAATGACTGGATGCTCTTGGCCTTAATTTTGATTTCAAACATTGCTGCAAATAATCCTAACACAGAGGTTCCCAAAGTGTGGTCCATGGACCACCAGTGGACTGCGAGCTTCATTCAAGTGTGTCTGTAGATTTGTGGTTGAAGATGGGAGATGGCACATCCATCACACTAAATATTCATGGTGGTTTTTAATTGTATTTTATTACTTCTTTTATATTGTATTTTATTGTGTTACAATATTAATTCTATGGAACTACAATTGGAGAACAGACAAAGGAATCATTAAATGGTCCACTAAGACCCAGAGCAATTTTCAAGTGGTCTGTGGGGTAAAAAGTTTGGGGAAACCTATTTCTACTAATTTGCCAAATGCTTAGATTGTAGTGAAGCAACAGCATCCAATTATTGGCCTGTCATCCATGTTGTATCTTATCTTTTGCTCATAGTACCTCATATGAACTGAATGAGGATATGACATTTCTATTAGGTAGGGATGAGGAACCTGTGGCCTTCCAGATGTAGTTGGACTACAATTCCCATCATCCCTGAGCATTGGCCATGCTGACTGGGGCTGATGGAAACTGAAGTCCAACAACATCTGCAGGTCACAGCTCCCCCACGTTGGGGAATGTTTGGATATGGAACCTCACCTTTATTCATGAGGCTGGATTAGTTTCCATTTATCTCCTACAAATCTGTGATTCTTGTTCTGTGCAGCTGTTACTCAGTACCCATCATCTTTGACAAATGGCAACAAGAGATGCTATACTCTTTTTTTTTTTTAGTTGGCGTATTGATTTCATGGATATGTAGTATTTAAAGTGAATGTGCTTTCATCTCCTTAACGCTGGCTGACAACAGGACATGCTTACACAATTTTCTACTCAGAATTACAGATCAGTAATCCTTCATCCGCTCCCAAGCTGCATCTTGCAAAAGTAGTTCCCAAGGAGCCAAAGAGTGTGCATTTCCTGAGCATGTCCTTGCAAGATGCTATCACAACTTGTGCTATCTCAACTTTGCGCTGGCCTGGAAAGTTGTCAGACTACCATTCCTTGGCTGTGTAAGGATCGAGATAGTTACATAATTCAAAAAAGTGCATGTGTGTAATTATACAATAAACCTGGCCCTGGCCATTCTTGCCACACAGTTATTTTTTTAAAGTGTCTCGCCCTAGAATAGCTTCTGAGCCTCAGATGTGGTTAGTCTGCAAGTTATAGGGCCAATTAAGCTCTCAACAATGGACTGCCTTAAGGCTGAAATTTTCCTTGACAGAAACTGTTTATATTGCACATGAGTTGCTAAGAGCCATTTTACATGTTATAGAAGAGGTGAGGAAGATGTTTCAGCCTCAGGGCCACGTTTCCTTCTAGACAACCTCTTGAGAGCCACATGCCGCTGGTGGGTGGGCCCAGAAGCAGAACTGGGTGGAACAAGAAATGTAATTTTTACTTTCATACAGCAAGGCTAGTTTCTACACATTTCATATACCACTGCCTATCCTCCATCCAGACAAGCAAGAGGCATTATCAGCATTCAAGGACACATTCTAGTCAGGCAAAACTATTCAGGGTTTGAGTCAGGGCCACTGGGACTGTGGACAGGGGGTGTGGCCTGGGAAGAGTTCCAAGGGCCAAAAAGAGAGGCTTGGAGGGCCACGTTCAGCTACTAGGCCTGAGGTTCCCAAACCCTGTTACAGCTTCCAGGTGGAGGGCAGTTTAAATCTCTTGATGTGATGGTTGTTGCCACATGGCAGGGGGAAAAAAATCACCTCAACCACTTTGTGAGCTGATCTAAATAAATGGCTTCCCATGTAATAAAATGATTTCCATATGGTTGCAGTCATGTGGAAATCAATCTTCAATCTAAATATACTGGGCACTATAGCCTTGAGGTGTGTTCACACTTATCCATGACCCCTTGGTTCCTCGACCCACAAGCAGCTCATGACTGACACTTTGGCTTACCAAGCATGCCAGAGGAAGTCAACACAAGTTTATTTTTTCAATTGATGCTCCCCCCACCCCATGGAATGAGTTATATGAATGCCCTCAACAGGCACCCATATCATGACTCACAGTCTTTGGGTCAATAGACAGGCATTTCAGAATGTTATAAGTCCATCTTCGCTACGGACACAGAAAATCAGTCCCACAGAACAAAATCTACTAAAACAAATAGTCATCTTGCAAAAAGTACAGTTTAGGTGGCTTGTGGAACAGGATTCCCCTAGAGGGTTAACTGTGATTATCTCTAGATAGGTTCATCATGGCTATACTATTTTTTTAAAAGTTTGCATGAATCAGCCCTAGATACCTAGTAAATCTAATTCTAAGCTGCCATTTCCTCAACAAAGTCTTAACACTGCTTGATGTCTATTACAGGAATACCCCGCTATACGGACCTTCACTTAACGTACACTCGCTTTTACGGACATACTCCATACTCCACCATGCCCCTGTTTACGTATGCTTGCTTCACACTTATGGACACTTAACAGTGCATGGGGGTGGAAATAGACGCGATCATGCCACCACAAATCAGCTGGGAGACGCAATCGCAATCAGCTGAGAGGCGTGGCAGCACAGCAGCAGAGGCTTTAGTGCCAGGCTTTGAGGCTCCGCATGAAGGAGAGGTAAAAAAAGTTTTTAAAGGTAGTGCTTCACTTTAAGGACATTTTCGGTTTACGTACTCACTCTGGTCCCATTGAGTACATTAACGCGAGGTATTCCTGTATACATCAATGCATGATAGGAAATTCAGCGGCCATACCTATCCCCTCTTGTTGGGATACACAGAACACAGGGTTTGAAATGATGTAGAAATTATAGTTAGGCAGCTTGTTCAACTGGACTCTCAGTACATAACATGGGGAACCTCAAGCCTGGGGGCAGCTGAATCTGGCCCTACAGGCCTCTTTATCTGACCATTGGGACTGTCCTCAGGCTGCACCCATCTACCCCAGACCTCATATTTTCTGTCCAGGACATACCCCTCACCAGCCATAGTCCACACTCTCCTCAAATGCATTTCTGGAATGTGTCAATGTGACCTTGAACTGTGGTAATGTCTCTAGCTTGCCTGGAGGAGAGAGGGGGGGAGGAGGCCTACTATACAAAGGCAAGAGTCACAGCTACCCACTTTTTGTTTTGTTTTTTCCTCCCACACAGCCCCGTTATGTGGCCCTTGGAAGGTTCCCCACACTTGTGAGCAGCCCTCAAGCTGAAAAAGGTTCCCCACCCCTGTCATACCCAGTAGATAGGGATGTCTGAGAACTCCAACAAAAATAGAAATAGGAGTAGAAATTGCCAATGTTCGCCTATTCATCCCATGTCCAGAACAGAAATCAGTCTAGCTTTTGGTCTGCCAATTATACACAGGAACATAGGAAGCTGTCTTATACTGAGTCAGACCAATGGGGCACCTAGTTCAATATTGTCTGTGCTGACTGGCAGCAGCTCTCCAGGGTTACATGTGTCATTGACTACTCCCCCCCCCATTTACATTGAAATGAATGGGGTGGAATAACTTAATGACAACATAATTACATAAATTATGTGAGCTACGTAGTTTTACCTCAGCAGACAGTGAGACAACTAACATAGTTTTTGGCAGAAAATGAACTGCAGCAGAATGGAAATAGTGCTGCATGTGACAAATGCAAGGTGGAACAGAAAACAGTGCCTTCTTAAATACCTACCAGAGGGTAACTCTGATTCTTTCTGATTAGTTTCCAGCTTACTTTTAGTAGTGACAAGAGATAATTCACTTCTTGCAAAGCAAAAAAATCATCCAGGGAGGAACTACAGCCAGTTTCTCTTACGATATAGGAACAAAGCACCCACCCGTTGGGGAACCTAAACAAATGATAAATGCTGCATGAGTGTAACTTATGCAAAGTAGCTTCATTTTCCCCCCAGAGGCTCAGATATCAAGATTTGAGTAGTATGGGCTCAACTGACCGTGCAATCCAAAGGTCAAGGTATATTTTCAAGATTTTTAATCTGACTGGAGGGGAGGGAACAATTAATGTGCTGGGTAAGAAAGCACAATGAGATGAGCAAGAGACCATCCAGGCAGAAAGAAGCTTCTCTGCCAAAAGGGAAGGAAGAGGTACTGAGGCTCAGCCAGCCAGGGTTTGCCCTTCTGTGCCAACTCCCTCCCCAATCCAGCTGCTTACTCTAGGGTAGCAGGCTTTGACAACCCTCATTCCCATCACTCACTCACAGCCATGCAAAGCCCTGGGAAGTCACAGACCAAAGCTTATAAAGCAGGACATATTTCCCAGAGCTTGGAAGTAACAAGTTACAAGTAACGAATTACTTGTAATTCATTACTTTTTTGAGTAACAAGTGGGTAATTCCTTTACATTTTGATTGTAATAGAACTAGGAGTAATTTCACTACTTTTGTGGAGTAATTGTAACGTTTCCAGAATTACTTTTGGGCATTACTTGGGGGGTGGCAGGGTAAATCTTTTGCTCCTCTGATTTGTGGATGAAAATCATGTGCCTCAAACTGGGCTTCTGTGCAGTATTGCTCTTTCCTCATGCTCTGTGGATGGGTAGGAGGCGACGAGGGAGCAGGCGGAGAGTGAGACGAGGTGGAGTGGAGAAAACAATTATTTAAAAAAATGTATAGTGGTGGTGAAGAATGGAGTGGAGGGAAAAAGGATCCAGAGGTCAAGAACCTGGATAAAGGAGGAGAAGGAGGCAGCAGCAGAATGGAGAGAAAGAACTGTGGAGGTGAAAGATGACATGCGTGCGTGAGTGCGTGAGAGAGAGAGAGAGAGAGAGAGAAAGAGTAAAATCAGAGTAAAAGAAGATGAGATATCCACTGAGAAGACTCTTTGTAGTAGCTAACATTCTCCCCTTTCATGCTGATTGGCTCTTAGGGATGTCTGCTGTTGTGGGAGAAGGCTAATCTGCTGCCCTCAAGTGAACTGGAGGATACTGCCCATTGTCAGTGTGGAAGTAAATCTCAGCTACCAGTACATTCAGTAATTCAAGCAATATCTTTGACAGTGAGAAAGGACAGTCACATGGTGACAGTGGTAGAGAAGCAGAAAGCAACAGTCAAGCCTAGCCAGATTATTCTATAAATTTAGGATGGATAATCTGAAAAGGGGGTGTGGCTGTGCCTATCATGAAGGGACCCTGCACTTCTGAATTTGCCACTATGCTACTGGGGACACTGGCTTCCCATCCCTGCTGTAGATAGTGTGGTCACTTGAGCATAAAGAGGCCAAAAGGAGACACAGGTCTGCATAGAATTTGCATAGGCTAATAAGAGCATAAGAATCAGGCCAATAGCCCAACTAGTCCAGCATCCTGTTCTCAGAGTGGCCAACCAGAAGCCAATAGGAAGCCCACAAGCAGGACCTGAGTGAAACAACACTCTCCTTGCTTGTGATTCCCAGCAACTGGTATTCAGAGACAAAGTGCCTCTCACAATGGAGGCAGAACATAGCCATTGTGGCTCATAGTAGTTGTATCCCCCAGGAATTTGTCTAATCCTCTTTTGAAGCCAAGTTGGTGGCCATCACTGTCTCCTGTAGGAGTGACTTCCATAGTTTGACTGGGCTGTGCATGAAAAAGAACTTCCTTTTGTCTGTCCTGAATCTTCTGACATTCAGCTTCATTGGATGTCCATGAGTTTTAGTCTTGTAAGAAAGAGAGAAGTTCTCCCTACCTGCTTTTCCATGCATAATCTTATACATTTTTATCATGTCCCCTCTCAGTTGCCTTTTTTCTAAACTGAAAAGCCTCAAATACAATAGCCTTTTCTGATAAGCAAATTGCTCCAACCACTTGACCAACATGGTTATCCTTTTCTGATCCCTTTCCAACAATACAATATCTTTTTTGAGGTGAGGCAGCCAGGACTGTGTACAGTATTCCAAGGGAGGGCTAGGGATGGGTGAGAAATTCAATTCAGATTGCATTTCTAACAAATTCACACTTTCTGAAACAATATGAGGACTGAAATACAGCCATCCTTCCAAGTTCATACTTATTCAAATTTTGCATCACAGTTCACTAATCAAACAATGTTTACCAAAGGGCATAGGTGAAAGTGTGCATACAAATGAACACAGGAGTGAAAATAACATGCAAATATGCATTATATGACAAGAAACTGGTTGCAGAAATGTGTACATTGGTGAAAAATGCCTACAAAAATATATTTAGTAGGAGAAATTCTCACTAAAATGCTGGAGGTTTGCCCCGATATACATCATTTTACACTTGCTTACATTGAATGGCCTTTTCTATTTTACTTCCCATTCACCCAGTTTAGTGAAGAATCCTTTTGTGACTTTTCGCATTCCAATTTTGTTTTAAACACCTTGACCAATTTGCTGTCACCAGCAAAGAAAGAAACTTCACTGCTTGCCTCCAAACTCCAGGTGGTTTATGAACAAGTTTAAAAGTGCAGATGCAAATTCTAATTCTTGGGGGAGGTGCTTTCTACATTCCTTCATTGGGAGAATGGTGCCTTCTACCAACTCCGGTTGGTGGCCCAGCTATGCCCCTATCTGGACAGGGATAACCTGGCTTCAGTTGTCCATGCTCTGGTAACCTGCAAGTTAGATTACTGCAATGCACTTTACATGGGGCTGCCTTTGAAGACAGTTTGGAAACTGCAGCTTGTGCAAAATGCAGTGGCCAGATTGATAACAGGGACCAGACAGTTGGAACATATAAAACCGATTCTGGCCCACTTGCATTGGCTGCCTGTATGTTTCCGAGCCCAATTCAAGGTGCTGGTTTTAACCAATAAAGCCTTACACGGCTTGGGACCACAATACCTGATGGAACGCCTCTCCTGACACGAACCCACCCGTACACTACGCTCAACATGAAATGTCCTCCTCCGGGTGCCTACTCTGAGGGAAGCTGGGAGTCTGGCAACAAGGGAGAGGGCCTTCTCAGTGGTGGCCCCCAAATTATGGAATGATCTTTTTGATGAGGTGTTCCTGGCGCCGAAAAGATAACAGTGTTGGCGCCAGGTTAAGATTGTTCGCCCAGGCATTTTTAACAGCATTTAAATAGCACGTTTTTAACTTGCCTATCTGTTTTTATGGGTTGTAATTTGGTATGGTTTTAAATTTGTATACTTATTTTTAATGTTTTTAACTGTAAATCGCCCAGAGAGCTTCGGCTATGAGGCGGTATATAAATGCAATAAATAAATAAACCCAGACTTTGTACAGATCATATAATGAAAAAGGCAAAGGAGTCAAAAAGTATTTATCAATACATTTATTTCCTTTTCAGGTTAATTTAATCCTGGTTATTTTTATTAACATTTTTTGAGGAGATATTTGAGGAGAAAGTGTGTGTGGCTTCTACCTCTTCTGGTTCTCTCTCTATCCTCCTTCTCCCTTCTCAAGAAACAGTAGACAAGTAGTGCAATAGTACAATTGCTTAGCATTTCTTTTCAAGGTTCCTTAAAGAGTCTTGCCTTGGTTCAGAAGGGGTCTCTGCTGTCACAGCTGCTTCTCTGCTGGGAGAAACTGTGTGTGGCCTCCACCTCCCCTTACAGCCACCCCTTTCCTCCAAGTTTTCCACTATTTGGAGCATTGGTTCAGAAGGTTTCCGTGCTGTCGCACTTGGCTATTTATTTATTGGTTTGTGGCCTCCACCACCCCTTACAGCCACCCCTATCCTCCAATTCTTCAGAAGATTTCTCATGATGTCATATATACAAAGTTTGCTCAGTCATTTCTCAACTGACAGCATTACCAAGGCTGTCATCTGAAACAGCGTTCCTCTAGAATGTCTTCATCCTCTTCAGAGCTTCATCCTCTTCAGAGCTTCATCCTCTTCATCCTCTTCATCCTCTTCAGAGCTTCATTGTCTTCATCCTCTTCAGAGCTTCATCCTCTCCAGAGCTTCATCGTCTTCATCCTCTTCAGAGCTTCATTCTCTTCAGAGCTTCATCGTCTTCATCCTCTTCAGAGCTTCATCGTCTTCATCCTCTTCAGAGCTTCATCGTCTTCATCCTCTTCAGAGCTTCATCGTCTTCATCCTCTTCAGAGCTTCATCGTCTTCTGCTTCTGCTGTTGTCATAGGTATAGTCATGAGGATTCTGAGTAATGTTTGCTCCAATGCTGGCTCCAGATTGTTCTCCAAAAGAAGGTATAGGAGCATGGAAACATCCCTACATTTGTACAGTTCTGTTGTCTGGTGTAGGAGGAAGAGCTCTGTCTTCAACCAATCTTTCTCCAGCAATAAATGCCTGCTGTGGAAATCTTTGGCTGTGTGTTGGAATCAAAGTCCCCTGTATCAGTGATGAACTTGAAAGATGACTGGTGAATACAAATTGTTCATTGGCATGTGCGATGATGATATCACAGGTTTCCGATGCCACGCAATTGCAGGATCACCTTTGATTTGTTTCAGGGAAGGTGAGATTCCAAAGGTAATTCAGCAAACAAGCTTCAAATGGACTCTCTCACAATATCAGTGGAATCCCCAGACTCTGACAGAGATGTCTTCACTGCTGCAGAATCCATGGCTGTTCTTTGGAATCTATGGTAGAGGACATTGGTGTGAGACCTTATTCTATGGAACAGAGATAGCAAGTACAGGAAGAGACCACAGGGCAGAATGAAGGAGGCCGGAGTGCCTGGAAGCAAGATAAGCAACCCCAGGACAGGGGAGGAGGAGACCAGAAGAAGAGAAGAGAGCCCACAGTAGGGGTAAAGGAAGCCATTGGGCCTCAAGGTAAGGGAAGAGACACAAAGGTATGGGTGAAAGGAGGCAAGTGGGCCTGGAAGCAAGAGAAGAGACTTACCCGAAGGTGGGGATGAAGTAGGCTAGTAGGCCAGGAAGGAGATATGTGGGATGAATATATTGTCATTCCTACAGTGCTTTGGAAAAGATGGCGTCTGGCAGATAACAGCAAGTTTGGTCGCTCTCAACCCTGATATAAAACATCAAGCTAAACCAAACTGAATTAGGGGAATAATCTCTGTCCCACTCATTTTGTTGCTTTTTTCTATGGGATGTTTTTGTTGGCTGGGCGTTTAGATTCTGCAGGTCTGTCTCCCGTTATCTCCTTTGGTGTTTGTTTGCTTCCTATAACCGGCTGTCTGGGAGAAACAAAGATAGCTGCTCTTTTAGAAAATAATGAGACTGTGAAAATAAAAATCTGGACTTAACCAACAGACAAACGGAAAAGGAAAATAAAGGAAATTCCCGGCTCTGAGAAGGTTTGGAGACACCAGAAAGTGAGTAGAAGTTAAACCTTTTTTAACTAGAATTGGCCAAAAACTCAGTTCTAGACTGGGGTAATACCCAAACACTCTAACATGGTATACACGAGAAGAGATTACCTGACTCAGGGGCTTGATATTCTGGAATTATCAACAGTAGAAAAAAAGCCCAAAAGTTGAAAATCACCCAGTATTTCTCTCCCAAAGAGCAGACAAATTTATCTGGTACGATGAAAGAAAAAGGCCAAGAGCTTACTTTGGAGGAAAAGGGCCCTGAGTCTGCTAAAACTTGGACTAATGTTGAAAGCAGCAATACAAGGAAAGAGACTGTAAAGGGCCTTCTCTTGGATACACCTATGGATTGGTCTCTGGATTTAAATGGAGCAATCCAACTGAAAAGTCCTGCTTTTTTAACTCCCTCTTTGGCCCAGGAGATTGCGCAAGCAGAAAATTCGGCAAGCTCCTTGATAACAAACAAATTACAGGTGGTAACTACAGACTTGAGGGATATGGAAAAGGGATCACCTGGGGCTGGCTCTGATAGCCTACACCTCATGGCACAATCTCCGATTATTACATCAAGTCTTGACCAAACGTGGGCAGGCATCCTTACAATGACCCAGGGCATGGCACAGAAAACATAAACCCTCCATAGCTGCTTTATTTGATGTTATAGCTGCTGCTGGAACCGAAGAGGATCCTTCTCCCTCTCTCTCGGCTTTCACGGGGGCTGCCAGGTCTTCCTTCTCCAATCTGCTCCTTCCCCCACAGGTTGGCTACCTTTGAAGTTTCCGACTTCTGGACAAAAGCAAGCCTGGGGCTCTCTCTCGGTGGGAGGCCAATTCATCTGCAATTAACCCTGCTTCCCGCACCGACTTAGGCTTTTGATCTCTCACCAGCACTGCCAATTCTTTGGGCAGCATTGTGTCAAATTTCTCATGAGCACAGCTTGGAAGTAACTAGTTACAAGTAACGAATTACTTGTAATTCATTACTTTTTTGAGTAACGAGTGGGTAATTCCTTTCCATTTTGATTGTAATAGAACTAGGAGTAATTTTACTACTTTTGTGGAGTAATTGTAAGGTTTCCAGAATTACTTTTGGGCATTACTTGTGGGGGTGAGCAGGGGAAGTCTTCTGCTCCTCTGATTTGTGGATGAAAATCATGTGCCTCAAACTGGGCTTCTGTGCAGTGTCGCTCTTTCCTCATGCTCTGTGGATGTGTAGGAGGCGACGAGGGAGGAGGCGGAGAGTGAGACAAGGTGGAGTGGAGAAAACAATTATTTTAAAATACGGATAGTGATGGTGAAGAATGGAGTGGAGGGAAAAAGGATCCGGAGGTGAAGAACATGGATAAAGGAGGAGAAGGAGGCATTAGCAGAATGGAGATAAAGAACTGTGGAGGTGAAAGATGGCAACGTGTGTGTGTGTGTGTGTGTGTGTGTGTGTGTGTGTGTGTGTGTGTGTGTGTGTGTGTGTGTGTGTGTGTGTGTGTGTGTGTGTGTGTGTGTGTGTGTGTGTGTGTGTGTGTGTGTGTGTGTGTGTGTGTGTGTGTGTGTGTGTGTGTGTGTGTGTGTGTGTGTGTGTGTGTGTGTGTGTGTGTGTGTGTGTGTGTGTGTGTGTGTGTGTGTGTGTGTGTGTGTGTGTGTGTGTGTGTGTGTGTGTGTGTGTGTGTGTGTGTGTGTGTGTGTGTGTGTGTGTGTGTGTGTGTGTGTGTGTGTGTGTGTGTGTGTGTGTGTGTGTGTGTGTGTGTGTGTGTGTGTGTGTGTGTGTGTGTGTGTGTGTGTGTGTGTGTGTGTGTGTGTGTGTGTGTGTGTGTGTGTGTGTGTGTGTGTGTGTGTGTGTGTGTGTGTGTGTGTGTGTGTGTGTGTGTGTGTGTGTGTGTGTGTGTGTGTGTGTGTGTGTGTGTGTGTGTGTGTGTGTGTGTGTGAGAGAGAGAGAGAGAGAGAGAGAGAATACTGTGTTTGCACTTGGCACACAAAGTGGCCTCCACCACCCTCTCTGGCTACTGTGCTGCATTTGCAGTATTTTAACTTTTTTGCATCTCAGGGGAATATGTTTGCTTGAGTGAGTGTCTCTTAGTTGGTGGCAGGGCAGGGTCTGGGAGGTGGTTAAATGAGAGAGATTATGCTGGCTGGCTGGGGGGGGGTTGCACTTGGTTTGACGTGCAAAGATCTGAGTAGTGGCCTCAGCCTCCCTCCCCACCACCCTTACCAGCAGAGAGACCACCATTGCTATCTTATGAATGAAAATAATTATTCTACTACCTCTGTATGTGTTTGTTTATTTTTAATGTTGTTTTAGGCTACTTAGATGTGCAGCAGCCAAGGCAGCACCTTGTAGGCGTTTTTTTTAAAGTAACTGAAATGTAATTGTAGTGATTACTTTGGAGGAAAAGTATAGTAATCAGTTACTTTCAGAGCAATTGTAACTGTAACGGTAATTACTACTTTTCTGGGCCATGTAACTGTAACTGTAGTTTATTACTTTTTTAAAGTAATCTTCCAAGCTCTGATATTTCCTCCCCCTTGAACCCTAGCAATCTTCCCCTGCCACCTCTCAAGCCTAGCCATGGCAGCAAGCAGCCCTTTCTCAAGACTTTTATCTGGAGGCATCTGGCAAGCCTCGGTCCAAAGACAACTTCATTACATATCCACTGTCTGCTCTGTAAACCTCCACATGTATTCACAGTGGGATCCAGCCAAATGTACAGGGGACGTAATGACAAAATAAGGATAAGCCCTGTGCCTCAGCTTCATAGCTACTCTGATCCATTCAGAAAGGTGTTTTTGTGATCATACTTGTTCAGATCTGCCCTCTGGCTAATGAAGGGCAAATTTCTCAGGCGGTTCTGCTCCATGCCCTTCCCAATCAGGTAGATAATCTGGCGAGGAAGTCTTGGTAGACGACTTCAACCTTGGCAGCTAAAAACAAGGTTGGGGGAAAATGGGAAAACTTATGCACCTTGTGTGTGGTTAACTCATTGTTTATTAAGAGAACATTGCTGAACTAGAACTGCTTACTCCTAGATCAGTATAGCAGTTAGTAATTTGGGTTGGCCACTAACTTACATAAATGTCTGGGTTATGGAACCTCAGGCCCTGGGGCCAAATGCAGCCCTCCAGGCCTTTCCATCTGGTTTCTTAGGACTCTCCCTGGGCCATGGTCCTCCCCAGGCCAATCCTGCTCCATGCTTTCCTTAACTGCTTTTGCCTGAGTGGAGTGCGTCCTTCAACTGACAATGCCTCTTTCTTGCGGGGATGGGGAGAGTGGCGTGGTTAAATTTCTGACTTACACTGAACAAATGAAGGAGTCACATCCATTGCTCCACCTACCTTTGCCTCTTCTCCCCCCACACACACACACTGGTATGTGGTCCTCAGACATTTCTTCCCAAGGGAATGTGGGTCTTGGGCTGAAAAAAGGTTCCCCTCTCCTGGTGTAATTCTATGGAGTGCTCTTAATTGTTGAGCACCCAAGGAACAGACTAGGAGTTACGCATCAAATTTATGTGAACAGTCTCCTATTTATAATTGCCACCATCATTATTATGTTGAATAACAGCTGTGGGAGGCTCTAGTTATTAGGAGGAATTATGAAGGAAAGGTGCCTATGATGCTAAACGTATTTGAATTTATAAAGTAGCTTTGCTCCAAGGAGTGCTTCGATACAAAGAAATGGTGCCCCAGTTCCTCTTTTCTGTGTGTGATTTAATCCTAAAAGGCCAAAAATACATTTTACCCCTTAGCAAGAATATGTTGTTCTAAAGTAATGGAAATGAAAGCTAAATGAATATCAATTGTTTTGGGACTAGATTCCAGACATGCTGTATTTTCAGCCCCCCTCTGCACTTACACACGCACTGATCCACTCCATTCACATTTTCTGAAATCTGTTGGTTTTTATCCATATTGACCAGGCAAGGTACAAAATCCTCTGACAATCCTGTAGGCTGGTGCTACTCACTAATGTGAATGTTCATAGCTGCTGGTGTTTATGCATATTCACCAGTCAATTTAACAGCAGGGCTTGCCTAAGACATTTTGCTACCAGAGACAGAGCAGCAAATGGCGTCCCTCACACCCACCACTACCTCGCAGGTTAAGATCCACAGCACCCAAAGCCCAGCCAAATAGCAGCAGCTGAAACATAAAATCCCACAGAATCAATTCCAGGCCTGTAGGCAGGAGGGGGCAAATGGTGGCACCATCCCCAAGAGCTGTGCTCACCATCCCCAAGAGCTGTGCTTCCCCCCCCCGGGGGCCGGGTTAGGGAAAATTGTCTTTTTAATTTGTGATATAACAGACAGTGACATCCTCCGTTTAAAGAAAGATAGCTTATTTTAAAAACAGGAGCAACTTAACAATAGGACACTGAAAAATTCAGTGCAGGAAGAGGGCACAATGAAAGCCTTATCTGGAAGAGGCCCCCAAAGTCTGGTCACTCAAGTCTTTCCCTCACTGACAATTGATTTTTTATGAACACAATCACCCCAGTTTGCATCTGTTTTGGAATTGTTTTTTGAAATTGGAAAAGCTTTTTAAAAAGATGTTTTTAAGATGTTTTATTTTTTAAATGTTTTAAAGATTTTTGTTTTTGAGATGTTTTAAGATGGTTTGAGTTTTGTTTTGTTTGCCATCCTGAGCTCCTTCTGGGAAGAAGGGCGGGATAGAAATAATAATAATAATAATAATAATAATAATAATAATAATAATAATAATAATAATAATGAAAACTTAAGTGATCCTGAAAAAACCACTCTGAATGACCATTGAAGAGTTAAATATTAGAACTTTGTATTATTGGCTAGAGTTAAATTCTACCCATTGGACTTTCCTTTGCTATGCTTTTCCAGTTTTAGCTTCAGTTGTGTTCTCTATCCATCCAACAATAAAGAAGCATGTTTGTTCGCCTGCAGTAAAAAGTAAGAGTTTGTTTATTCTATAGTTATTATGAGCAGAACAGGATTGGGTACTCATTGCTAAAGGGTACAATATAGAGATAATTTAAAGTCATCTGAAAAAAGTGGCTGCCCTTTATGCTTTTAAAGCACTCACTGTACTCACAGTCATAGTGGCTACTTTTTCTTCTTTTTCCTGTGTACTTGATGGCAAATGATGAAAACAGCCATAGAGGAATAGAAATACTGTTGTATACACTACAGTTAGCTGGCTGGCCGGCTAGCCGCCTAGGCTGTAACTCAGGCCTATTTTCTGATTTTCCCAATATATGCAGCTCAGTGTGAGACCTTTTCAGGTTTCTCTACAGAAAAATCAATCCAGCAACCAGTAAAAAAAAATCCAATCACTTTCCACAATTAGTTTCCAATTGCTTTGTTAGTCCTTTATGTAACAGCCACTTAAAAAGTTTTCCCTTGATTGTCCAAAAGGAAGGAAAATCTAAAGGTTTGGAACAAGATTAGAAGGAGAGACTCTCAAGGAGTTAACAATCACAACCTAAAGGATTTGTTTTCTTTTTGCCTTCCCTAAATTTATAGCATGGACAAGTTTGTTTTTCAAGTGGAAAGAAAAACTGAGATTACTAATCAGGGCTGGCCCCAGGCATGCCAGGACCCTTGGGCACCAGCCTGCGCTGGGCCCCGGCACTCCCCTTCTGTGATTCGTGGCAGGATTGGTACCACGGATCGCAAGCCACCCACCATTCCCCTGCTCTACTTACCTTTCTCTGTGCTGTTTTTTCAGTGGCGCGCACTGCATGTGCAGGTTTGCCATCAATCAAGATGGCGGCTGAGGTCTCTCTAAGGGGCTGAAGCCTCTGCTGCCATCTTGGTTGATGGCACGCATGTGTGCTACATGCACACATTGCTGCCATCAACCAACATGGCGGCAGAGGCTTCAGCCCCTTAGGGAAACCTCAATCACCACCTTAATTGATGGCAAACCTGCGTGCGCAGTGCATGCAGCTGCAAAAAACAGCAGACAGAAAGGTACGTGAAGCAGGGGAATGGCGGGCGGCTCTGAAGCTCCTGCCCTGCTATCCACTGTAGCAATCCTGCTGCGGATTGCGGGAGCTCAGGGGCTCCGCAGGGGCCCCTGTAGTCCCAGGGGCCCTCACCCAGTACCCCACCTGGCCACCCTTTAGAACCGGCCCTGTACTACTAATGCAGCATCAAAGCCAAGCTCAGGAGCTCATTGTCATTACCAAAGAAGTTCAGTTCATGAAGAATCAGAACACAGGGACAGATCACAGGCAAAGGAAAACTGTAGCTATAGGCAGTCAAGCTTTTGAGTCTGGTATTCCTGGAGATCTCTCAAAAAAGGATGAGACAGTTCAACAGATTAAACTTCATTCATGTAAATTAACACACTCTCTGGATGAAGGAGGAGTGAAGGGAAGGTCACTGCCTTTCTCTTCCCATGTCCTGACCCTCACGTCCTCTCTACCAATGTGTGTGTGTGGGGGGGGTTTATGGCTTGTGTTATGTGCCTGCCCCCTCAAATGCCCCCCTAGAAACATGGCTGTCCCACCTAACAAGGAAGGCTGGTTATAGAGCTGACCTATCCCTTTCCCCAAGTAAAAATACAGTAATTAATCATTTGATTGATAGACTGACTGACTGATTGCATTTAGATCCCACTTTTTCTCCAAGGAGCTCAAGGTAGCATATATGGTTCTCCTCCTCCTCATTTAATCCCCACAACAACTCTACAAGGTAGTTTTAAGCTGAGAGACAGTGTCTGGCCCAAGGTCACCCAATGATCTTCATGGCTGAGTAGGGATTGGAACTGGTCTCTCAGGTCCTAGTCCAGCACTCTAACCACTAAACCACACAATTAATTATTTTAATTAATCAAAATTAATTAATTGATCTATTAAGTTAACATGATCACTACAAAAGAAATAACTACAAATACACTGAAAACTAACCATATTCGTGACCCAAAGTCTGTTGCTTGTGGCAGTTGTCTCTCAATGCCTAATGGCAGGGCCAGCTCTGACTTACAGTAACCCTAAAATATATATCAGACCAGAGATAATGTCTGCACTGGTGCTAGACAGGTGCCCCACAGGATAATTTATTCTCTTCCTTTTTGAAGGAATCAGTATTTTCCAAGTTGTGTCATAGTGAATAATGTTGGTTGGCTAATTTTTGCAGATTCGAAATGTAGCAGCAAATCTCTGCGTGGACAGTAAGCATGGAGGCACCGGCACCGAGCTCAGGCTGGACATCTGTGTGAAGGATGGCTCTGAACGGACCTGGTCACATGAACAGGTATCACATGGTTTCTTCCCTTGTCAAGATTTTAAAGAGCTTTCTCAGGATTATTCCCTTGTGCTAACATTCCCCCGATACATTAACCACCCGTCTAGAATAAAACATGTACACCCTCTTGTGTAGAGTCCCAAACACATGAGCTGTGTTTTGTTACATATAAATTGGTTGAAGAGCTAAAAGGTTGCGTGAAACAGCTGCGCTACAGATAGAAATGCTTCTTAGGTTGCTGCCAATAGTAAGAGATTTAATACAAGCATGTGTTGCGTGACATAATGTGTAGTCTGCAGGAGAAATGTCCATGCTGAACTGAGGCAAAATGATGGACTGTAATGGAAGGAAGAAGTGCCTTTTAAGCATAGCAAAACCTGGCAACATTTGACAAACTCTTTCCATTTCTATTTTGTGGAGATGAAATAGTGCTTCATGCAAATTGCTATGATTTGTAAAAGCCATGGCTTTCCTTTATTGTTGGAACCAAGTCAAGTTTTGCATTCTCTGTTTAATGACAGCTATTAGAAATGTCCAAAAGCAACAGTAGTTTAATACCTTTTATTTGAGAACTGACTAATCACCCTTAGAGATTAGGGCATGCTTTGGCTCAGAATCCATATTTTTAAGAATATCTCAGGACATCTAAGCCTTGCTTGAAGTGGCTCCAAGTAACAGTTATAACAATCAATGGATGAAATCTGTTTCCCTCTAGCTTTAGACTCCCCCTCCCCTTATTCTTTCTTCAGGCTGCATTAAACTATGCAATAGATTTAATCATACAAAAACCTAGGGATGTGGCCTTTCAAGAGCTTTTGGCTCATGCCAATACAGCCTGGGGAAGAGTCACGTATCTGTAACAGAGTATGTGCTGTGCATACAAAACACCCCAGGTTCATTCTCAGGCATCTCCACGGAGGAAAGACCCCTATCTGAAACCCTGGAGAGAACATAAGAACATAAGAACATAAGAAGAGCCTGCTGGATCAGGCCAGTGGCCCATCTAGTCCAGCATCCTGTTCTCACAGTGGCCAACCAGGTGCCTGGGGGAAGCCCGCAAGCAGAACCCAAGTGCAAGAACACTCTCCCCTCCTGAGGCTTCCGGCAACTGGTTTTCAGAAGCATGCTGCCTCTGACTAGGGTGGCAGAGCACAGCCATCACGGCTAGTAGCCATTGATAGCCCTGTCCTCCATGAATTTGTCTAATCTTCTTTTAAAGCCATCCAAGCTGGTGGCCATTACTGCAACTTGTGGGAGCAAATTCCATAGTTTAACTATGCGCTGAGTAAAGAAGTACTTCCTTTTGTCTGTCCTGAATCTTCCAACATTCAGCTTCTTTGAGTGTCCACGAGTTCTAGTATTATGAGAGAGGGAGAAGAACTTTTCTCTATCCACTTTCTCAATGCCATGCATAATTTTATACACTTCTATCATGTCTCCTCTGACCCGCCTTTTCTCTAAACTAAAAAGCCCCAAATGCTGCAACCTTTCCTCGTAAGGGAGTCGCTCCATAAGGGAGGCTCAACTACTGCCAGAGAACATAAAGAATACTGAGCTAGGTAGACCGGTGGCATGGCATGGTGTAAGGCAGCTCTTCGTGTTCTGATCACTGCTTTTTTCTTTCTTTTTTTGGCATCTGTATGATAGACTGTTTTCAACTGTGTGGTCATCTGAAGAATTGTTATGTTGCAAGATAGTCTATGGCTTTTCATCAGCTAGACTTACACTGCAATCCTAACTATGTTTAATCAGAAGTAGATCCTACTGAATTAAATGGGGTTTACTTCCAGATAGGAACGGCTGACCTGTAATAGCCTCCCGGCAGGGGCATCACTGCCACTTACTGGGAGGAGGAGGGAGGAGGTGGTGGTGAGGTTGGGGCTGTGCAGGCACACTGGCAGGATTGTCAGGTTGGCCTTGCCGGCACATCTACATAGCCCCAGCCATGCTGCCATTTCCCCCCAGTAAGTGGTAGTGATGCCCCTGCCGAGAGGCTATTACTTCCATTTCTCCAACCAGACAAACCACTCCAGCTCCCAGGAAAGCAGGGTTAGTGCAGCCTTAATGTCCTGCCTTCCCAAGTTCTATTAGAGAGATATGCAGGCATTCCTAGGATTTTAGGAATTCCTAGGATTAGGCACTGCTCATGCCACGATGTACAGCACAGGCTGAATGTGAGAAGAACCCTGTTGAACAAGCCAAAGGTCCATCTAGTCCATCATCCTGTTCTCACAGTGGCCAGCCAGATGCCTGTGCGAAGCCTGAAAGCAGGACCTGAGTGCAGCAGCACTCTCCCCACTTGCTGTTCCTAGCAACTGGTATTCAGAGGCACACTGTTTTTGACAGTGGAAGTAGGACACAGCCAGCGATAGCCTTATCCTGCCAGAATTTGTCTAATCCTCTGTGAAGGGTGGGGGTTATGTCTTCCTTTTCAGTAATTTCTACTCTGGAATTTGTAAGCAACTGATTGTCCCTGTTTTGGCCTCTTTGCCTGATAAGTCAGCGAAGTTTTTTTAAAGTAAGTTACCTATTAGCAGATAAAATTCCTGGTGTTTCCTTGACAGTGGCAAAATCCCTGTTGGTAGCAGAAAAGGATAGGAAGCAGCTGTTCAGTGATAGCTCAATTTTCTTCATCCTGGAAACTTCCCTTGTGGAGGTTATTATGGGTTGCTGTGATCAGTTTGTTTTGTGTTGCATCTGTCTTTCGTTCCTTGATGTAGCAGCTGTAACCAGTTGCTGTAATGTTTTAATTTTTGGTCTATTGTCTGTAATGTTATGGTGACTTCCTTATCAGGACTAACTAAAATGTTACAGAATAATGAGTAAGCTTTCATGAACTAAGCTGAATTAATTTGCAAACTATAAATTACAATCAGGAGCAGGTAAAACACAATTCTGTGTACATAATCAAAATATTTTTGCCTTAGTCATTTAGAAATTACTGGTGTGCTAAATTACCTTACCAATTTGTTTCATGTATTCAAGCAATTGAACTTTACAATTGATTAGATGACCTCATTTCTTTTTTCCCTTTTCCAGTTACATAATGTGTGGCTACCTGCAATTTTGATTTGATGCATGTAGTTTCCAAAACTATCAGCAGAGGGCACTGCTAGACAAGAAGAGCTCCACTCTGGACCAATATGATATAGACAACTTGGTGGTTGGTTTGTTTTTTAAAATGGAGATTTTCAAATTCCAAAGCCACAAAAGAGGGATTATCCAAGATTAAAGCAGACTGGGTGTGGGAAGAGACAGTGAGTAAAACAGTTATAATACAATTCAATTTAATATGAATCTGGTTAATATAGTCTTTCGTTATTTTTCAACAAGTAAACAAAACCTTCTCTGCAGCCAAACACAGAATTCTGTTGTACCAAAGTCAGTGATAAGAAGCTATGCTGATTCAGGCTTTCTGATTTAAAATAATATATTATATACTCTGAAGTATAAATTTAACAAAAGTTTGTCATTGCTTGGAATGATATAGACATATTGATTAAAAGCACAATAGTCATGTGCTTAATATGTTTAGGCGTGTACGTGATGTTCACCCCTTTTTATTTTCAGAGCAACAGTAGTACTTCTGGAGGGGTGCAATATTTAGCGATTCACTAGGATTTCTTACAGGAGTCTCCTGGAGCTCCCTAGGATCTTTTGTGTCTAAAGCACATGTTCTGCCACTGAACTGTGGCCCTTCTCAAGTCTTATAGGATTTAAAAGTTAGAACTAGCAATTCATACCCTGAAACAGACTGGTAGATAACCAAATTGTTTGAAAATTGGTGTGATGTGTTCCCTTTGGCTGCTCACAGTCCTGCAGCACAATTCAGGACCAACTGAAGTGAGTCTTCAAAGGCAGCCCCATGTACAACACATTGTAGTCGTCTAAGCTGTAGGTCACCAGAACATGAATACTGGCCAGGCTGTCTTTATCACCTTGGAAATCAGAATGAGTTTTCTTTTACATGATACATAGTTTTGATCCTTCATCATGAAATAATTTGCAACAGTTTTTACACTAAGAATTTGTAAGGCAACAGGTATTTGCACCGGGGACATAAACAGCAGGGCCCAAGTGCCACCTCTCTGTGCCATCAGGACAGCTCATAGGCTAAAGAAATGACTGGCCTGATTTTTCCTGTGCTCATGAATCCAACCAGAATAGGAGATCTCAGGAACCAACTGTTGGTGCAGGCTTGGTTCCCCAGTCTGATAAATTCATCTGATAGACTCCCCTGCCAAGCCTAGTCTATTAGATGAGTTTCTCAGACTGGGGAACCAAGCCTGGACCAACAGTTGGTTTCTGAGGTCACCTATTCTGGTTGGATAGACTCCCCTGCCAAGCCTAGTCAACTTATTTGCAATATAGTGTTGGAAGAGAGCTTTGCGCATACTATGGACTGCAAAAAAGACAAATAATTGGGTGTTAGAACAAATTAAACCAAAACTACCACTAGAAGCTAAAATGATGAAACTGAGGTTATCATAGTTTGGACACGTAATGAGAAGACATGATTCACTAGAAAAGACAATAATGCTGGGAAAAACAGAAGGGAGTGGGAAAAGAGGAAGACCAAGCAAGAGATGTATTGATTCCGGAAAGGAAGCCACAGACCTGAACTTACAAGATCTGAACAGGGTGGGTCATAACAGATGCTATTGGAGGTCGTTGATTCATAGGGTCGCCATAAGTCGTAATCGACTTGAAGGCATATGACAACAACAGCCAAGCCTAGAGCTGGCTGGATCCAGAATGTAACCATCAGCTTATCTTCAACCATACCTTCTACCTCTGGCATTCTGCCAATGCCAGAACTAGACCCCCAGCTGCAGCCCCTCTTGGACCTTGGTTGAGGCCTGGCAGAATTTAGGAAAACTGAATTGTCCAAACCAGCCTTTCCCAACTTGGTGCCCTCCAGTTGTTTTGGACTACATCATAGCTGGCTGGAGATAATGGGTGTTGTAATCCAAAAGAATTGGAGGGCACCAAGTTGAGGGAAAGCTGGTCCAGACCATGTATATCATGTTCTCTGAGTAGTGGTTGGAGGTTCTCTGGGGCTTGGTCTTTCTCAGTTCAGAAGCTGATTAACCTTGGGGCCATTTCACACATTGCACATTTTATTGGTGAAAAATGGAAATGGACTGCCTTCAAGTCGATTTCCATCTTATAGCGACCCTATGAATAGGCTTTTCATGGTAAGCGGTATTCAGAGGTGGTTTACCATTGCTTTCCTCTGAAGCTGAGAGGCAGTGACTGGCCCAAGGTCACTCAGGGAGCTTCATGGCTGTGTGGGGATTCCAACCTTCAAACAGGTACACCCACCAGGGAGCCAGTATTGGTCAGAGCCCCTGGACAGTTTGTGATGTGTGAAACAATCCTTATTAGACCAACAGTCCAACTAACACCTCTTTTTATATAAGGGGCCATCCGCAAAGAAATATCAAGTAGAGTCCCTCTAAATCATGACTGGGGAACCTGTGACTCTCCACATGCTGTTGGACTCCAACCCCAATAAGCCTTAACCAGCATAGTCAATGGTCAGGGAGTTGTAATCTAACTACATCCAGAAACCCACAGGTTGCCCATAAAGCTATAGATGTTTATGACTGTGTAGGGTTGGAAGGCTCCAACCCGGCCACAGCCAATTGAGGAAAAATACACCGCACTGTAACTGGGGTCTTCAATCCAAGCCAAATTTGGGCCTTGTCCCAAAACAGTCCTTTTTTAAGGTAAGGACCCGCTGGAACCAGCTCTGCTCCTGGAAATAGAAAATTTACTATTCTTCAGTCAGGAAAACACTGATCGTAACTGGGACAAGTTCAACCCATCAGGCAATATTTTGTTTGGATCTTTTTTGCATCTTGGGTACTAATCCCCACTCCAATGCATTCTGGGGATTTGTGCACTTCTACAGCCATTTAGCAACAGCCAAAGACCTTTGGTGGGATTCATTATTGCTGTAGCCCTGCACTGTCAGTGTATCAGCCTTAGGCTATCTACTATCGCCATAACAATGCTGCAAGCTATATGTAGCTTTATTTTACTTTCAGTGCTAGAGAAATCATGCAAGAACTAAATGGGAACAGAAAAAAAGGCATATTGCTATCTTCAGGCTCATATGCTGCCGGTGCTCTCTCTGTTGTAGACATGATAAACAACCTCAGCAGATTCCGTTGAGCTGTCTTCTCAGATGCCAACAGAAAAATGAGAAAATAGTCACAGCATTCACAACGTGAGGATCAGTTCAAGATAATATAAGCCTGGCTTTCACAGTATGATAAAGCATCAGAAAAAGACATGTTATCCAGGCTGTCCATACAGAAAAGCTGTTTGCTAGTGGGAGGATAGAATGATGCCATTTTGGTTTAGGCACAGTAGTGATATTGTTTAGTTTAGTTTGGTTTATTTATTTATTTATTTATTTATTTATTTAATTACATTTCTAGACCGCCCTATAGCAGAAAGCTCTCAGATTAAATCTCTTAGATGCCTTTTTCAGGAAAAAAATACTCAAGGCATTTCACAGCAATTAGAATATGCAAATAGACAGTGTGGTGTAGTAGTAGAGGTTTGGACTATGGCCTGAGACACCAAGTTTAGTTCCTCCACCATGAAGCTCACTGAGTGACCTTGGGCCAGTGACAGTCTCTCAACCTGATCTACCTCACAGAGTTGTTGTGAGGAAGTGGACCTTTAGTGTTATGGCACCTACCCTTTGGAATTCACTCCCCTTAAATATTAGACCGGCTCCTTCTCTGTTGTCTTTTCAGTGCCTACTGAAGACCTTCCTCTTTTAACAAGCCTTTTAAGTAGAGACCTTATCCCAGTCTGCATCTGTATTCGAATTGCTTTTAATATGTTTTAAAAGATGCTTAAGAAGATTTTAAAGATGTTTTTAAAAAATGTTTTAAATATTTTAAAAAAAGATTTCTTTTTAGATGTTTGTTTCTAAGATGTTTTAAAAGTTTTTTTAGTGTTTTATCACTTAGTGTTTGCCGCCCTGGGCTCCTTCTGGAAGAGTGGGGTATAAATGTAATGAAGAAGAAGTGGGGAAACTATGTATGCTCCCTTGAATTCCTTGGGTGAAAGGTTGGATATGTAATAATAAATATAAATAATGAAATAATAAAATATAGATCTACAGAGAGAAAAAGAGATTTTGTAACTATACCACAGACATTGCTGACTTTCATTAGTAGCACTTAATAACAATAGAAGCATTCACCAGGAGATGAGGAAGAAATTGCATTTTCTGATTTTGCCGATTGAGTGGCTAGGAAAATGTGGCAACCACTTACAGAAACACACCTTAAACCCAGACAACAAATGAAGAATTTATCATGCATTTATAGAGCTATAAATTGGTAAGTCTAGAAAGTTGCCATAGAATTATAACAATGGTAGACTAGTGTTGTTGACATGGTTAGTGATCTCACATCGGCACCATACATTTAAAGCACTATTAAGCCACTTTAAAACTTAGGGTGAGTGGGTAGCGCTCCCTTCTGCAATCCATGGCACCGTCGGCTCCCAACTCTGCCACAGATCGCGAGACGGAGCTCCCAGACACCCCCCCTACTACCACCCAGGCCTGCTGCACCCGCCTGCATGCTCCACCTACCTCTCCCTTGACGTAAATGTTGGTTGCACTGCAGGCACAAGCCTGCCATCAACCAAGATGGCGGCCAAGGTTTCTCTAAGGGGTTGTTGCCTCACCACCATCTTGGTTGATGGCAGGGATGCGCACACATAGCACACATGCGTGCTATCAACCAAGATGGCGGCGGAGGCATCAGCCCCTTAGGGAAGCCTCAGCCGCCATCTTGGTTGATGGCAGGCATGCACGCACAGTGCAGGTAGCATGCACCAAGGGAAAGGTAGGTAGGTGGAGCATGTGTGCGTGTGCTGGGGCCCGGAGCAGGCTGGTGCCTAAGGGCCCCAGCATGCCTGGCACCAGCCCGTGGGGGGGAAGCCACGACTGTTTCAAGTGGTTTAAGAGTGCTTTAAGTGTATAGTGCAGATGTAGTCCATATCTAATTGTAAACACCAGAAGGGATGTAAGTCCAGATAAAGAAAGGTCCAAAGGTTTGTTTTTGTTTGTTTTTATGCATTGTTGTTTGTCCCACATTATCCATGACAAAACTTTAAATTCAGCGTCAACAGATCTCCATCGTCCATTTTTTAATTATAAGTTTTGTGATGCATCCTGCTAAAATGCCTGGTAGAGTGGGATGCTGTTCCTACCCCATAAACCTCTATGATCGCTCAAACGAGCACATGAAAGGCCCTAATGAGCTATAATGGAGTCAGGAGCTGCAGAAGAGGGTATTCTAAGTGAGTTTTATAGCTGTGGTTCAGAGAGGGAAGTGACAACAGAGAGAAATTAAACTGACAATTCATAGCCTTGAGAGATCCCAGCACAATTTAGAGGAGAAGGTTGAATGAAGCTCAGCAATGTGCAGCACCTTTGGAATAAAGGAAACTGTAGGCTACATGTGGAACCTTATCTCTCTCAGGAAAGCAGAAAGGCAGCTGGGAAGTGGGCAGAATTACTAGACTATTTAAGGTGGACTAATTAGCTCTTAACACATATTAGTCCGTTTTTCTGACCCGCTATGGCACACCATCAGGGACAGCTAAATTAGTAAAAGGGCAGTGGTGTGTTTTTCACTTTTCCAAAGAGCGTTTAAGCTTTAAATTTTAAATAGTGAAGGGTAAAGAATGCTTTTAGGAACACTCTAATTTAATTTATCTTGAAGAAAGGTGAGTTCACACACATATGTTGCCAATTTCTGTGGCAGTGACCACTGTAGATCAAACACCAGACAGGCCTTCTAGTTATTATAGGTTGTTATTATTATCATTATCATCTCTGAGTCATCAAAAAGCCTTTGAGTCTGAGCAGACATTACAAATTGGAAACAACTTCTGTCTTGTGGCTGTCCAACACCACCCACTACAGTCATAAAGTTATTGTTATAGGCTTGTGGGGTTGGGATGGATGTTTTCTATGGATCACCCTCCCAGCCTATAATCATGTGCCTGTAAAAGATACCATTTATGTTAGAGAGACCTGCGGAAGGGCTCAGACTAGTTCTTTTCATAAGCTAATGGTTTCCGCCAGACCAGGCCGTGAGTCTATGAGCCTGTTAAGTGGCTGATCTACATGACAACAGATGGTAGAAGAACTCTGCCATGAGAACAATGTGTTGCCATAGGAACTAGGGTATCCCTCCCCCCTCACCTGGCTGGGCAGGAGATAGATTTTGAGCTAGTTTTGGGGAAGTTGGAAGAGAGACAGAGGGATTTGCTTGTTCCCTGTGCTGAACTCCAAAGTATGGTTTTGGAGAGTCCCCTAGAAACTTAATGGGGAAGCAAGATATGTTGGAGTGTTAATGCTGTGAACCCTTCCATCTTACACTCAGGTTGTATGCATGTGTAAATGAACCATATATCAGTCTCCACTGACCTTTATTCCAAGAAAAGCAAACCCTGGGTAAACACAGGAACCCCTGGAAGTCTTGCACTTCTCTGAGATTGGGGTCTGCCCAGAGCTTGGAAAAGTTACTTTTTTGAACTACAACTCCCATCAGCCCCAGCCAGCTTGGCCACTGGATTGGGCTGATGGGAGTTGTAGTTCAGAAAAGTAACTTTTCCAAGCTCTGCCATGGGTGCAACATTATTCTTCACACCAGCCAATCAGCTCATTCCAAGCCCCTGCTACAGGAAATTTCCATACTAATCTAAACCTCCACCAAGAAGTGATAGTCCTGGTACTGAAACTTTCTGTGTCAAGTACCAGAAAGACACATTGGCCTGGTTTAGATATAACAAAATCACTGGTAAACCATGGTTTATATTGATAAGAACATAGGAAGCTGTCCTATACTAAGTCAGACCATTGGTCCATTTTATTCAGTATTGTTGATGCTGACTGGCAGATCTCTCTATAGTTTAAGGCAGGAATATCACCCACTCTACCTGAACAGGGGCTGAATCCCGGACCTTTTGCGTGCAAAGCATATGCTCTATCAGTCACGGCTCTACTCTTCCTCCCCCCCCATATTCCCAAATTGCTCCTCCTTTCCTCCTTGCTTTGTGCACTGGTTTCAAGGAAGATACGAGCCCTATTCAGGTGTTCACATGAATATGTGTGAGGTTAAAGTGTAGGCCCCACCAGTTCTCTAGCTCCACTTCACACTTCACTGAGAGAGAATGGTCTGCTAAATCATGGTTTATTGGACCAAGATCATTGTGTCTGAACTAGGCCAGTGCTTAGCACTATTTGTTGCAGCCACAAAAAACAAAATCATCATTCAAAAGCTGTTTCAAGTTGTCTTTGTATAATGTGTGCCCCTGTCCCTACCAAAGAGTGATCAGATATCAAATGATGTACATGGTTATATATAAGGCCCTGTATGACTCACAGTGTTTGCACTACTGCAGATAGGTAATTATAGACACTGAATGGTCATATGGCCCACCCCCTCTTTACATGGTAATGTGTGTTGCTTCACTTCCAAATGTGGGGCTCTGGAATCTACCTCAGTTGTGCCCTGTGCAGAGCTTGGAAGATTACTTTTTAAAAGTAATAAATTACAGTTACAGTTACATGGCCCCAAAAAGTAGTAATTACTGTTACAATTACAATTGCTCTGAAAGTAACTGATTACTTTACTTTTACTCAAAAGTAATCACTACAATTACATTTCAGTTACTTTTTTTTAAATACGCCTACAAGGTGCTGGCCTTGGCTGCTGCACATCTAAGTAGCCTAAAACAACATTAAAAATAAGCACACACACACACAGAGGGTAGTAGAATTTTTTCCCATAAGATTAACAGAATGGCATAACAGAATCTCACATCCCCTCACCCCACCCCCAGGAATGATGGTACCCCAACACACATATTTTTTGTATATATATATATTGCCTCCAGCTCTTTTCTCCTTCCACTCCTGTCAATTATTAAACAATTGTTTTCTCCACCCAGTCTCGCTCTCCACCTCCTCCCTCATCGCCTCCTAAGCACCCAAAGAGCATGAAGGAAGAACAACGCTGCACAGAAGCCCAATTTGAAGCACATGATTTTTATTCACAAATCAGAGGAGCAGAAGACTTCCCCTGCTCCCCCCCCAAGTAATGCGCAAAAGTAATGCTAGAAACATTACAATTACTCCTCAAAAGTAATGAAGTTACTACTCATTCTATTACCAGCAAAATGTAATGAAGTTACCCACTCGTTACTCAAAAAAGTAATAAATTACAAGTGATTCATTACTTGTAACTAGTTACTTCCAAGCTCTGGCCCTGTGGTACCACTGGATGTTTGCTAGAGTAGGAAAATCCATCTTTCTGACAAACTTTAACCAACCTGACTATGTGAATGAAAGAGTGGCTAAAATACATTGAAGTCTTATCTTGTCCACATTACAAGTGATCAACCAGTGTTGCAATTATATCAAATATTCCAACCCATAGTAGTGCTGTGGTCTGCAATGTGGCGCCTGTGGGCACCACAGGGCTCTCAGACATCCCTCTTGGTGCCCGCCAAGGCCCCTGACCTTTCTGTTTTTTATTTCATTTTTATTGAATTTTGGGGGAAGGTTGGCTGTTTGAGAGGGTTTCCTGTTGAGGGGAGGGTTTTTTTACTGGCTTTTTTGTCAGTGTTTTATTTGTTTTGAGCGTCTGTGGGTATTTTCCTTGTTGCTTGAAGTGTGTGTGTGTGGGTATCTGAGCATGGCCAGTTCTCTGAAGTGGGTATTTTGGGGTGCCCATGACAGTTTCTTAGATTTACAAATGTGTCCCAAGGCCCAAATATGTTGGGGACCCCTGCTAGTGAGGCAGTTTATTAATGTGGATGTATACATGGACTTTCTACCATTCATTGATCCACAATGTTTTGCCAAGGTAACTATTTTCAGAGAACATGCTTAGAGTGAAGATTTAAGAAACATGACTTGTGCTAAACAAAGAAAATCTTAGCTTTGTGTATGCACTTAGCTGTTGCTGCATGATGTGATGCCTGTTAAAAGAAATTGTGCGTATATGTGAATGAATTCCTGGCTTTCATCTCTTAGTCATGCTCAGGAAGGGCAAGACTGAGCACGGTTCTCCCTGCTGGAAACCACCTTGCATAAACAGACTTTAGTCACTGTAATAAGCCTCTGGGTGTGTACCAGGAGGGCACCTTCTTGGTGAAACATCTAGGTGACACTGATCTGTCCCACTTCTTGAATAAGCTGATGTCTAGTTCTGCTGAGGTGGCAAATCTCTGACTGGGCTGCATCACTTCAGACAGCAGGTGTGGTCTCATGTGATTTAATGCTTCCTTGTTCCAAATAAAATGAAAACAAAATTTGAAAATCTCCTATATGTCAGGAAGGTTAGGCTACAACCCTGATACCTAGTTTTCTACACGGAGGATACTGCTTGCATGGGGGACCAGTTAATAATATAAGCTCCTTCCCCTTGGTCTGAAGTAGTATTGCCTAGACACAGATTTATTACCTCACTGAGAACTAGGCCTCAGTTCTTTCTGTGAGGGCTCATCTCTGAGGTCCTTCACTACCCTTCGGGGTTGTCTCCCAGCTTTATCACCCATTGTCTAGACAGTCTTTGGATTAGTTCTATAGAATGGTTGCTGTTTCTAATTTCTCGTTCAGTGGAATACCCATTTTCTTTGTGTTCATTGTGCACCTTTTTATACTGAGGATATCTTTTCCATTTAATTATTCTGATTCCATGCCAAAACCTAGCCTCTGTTCCTTAGGCGTATTCTGGGCTGTTATTATTACACTGAAGCCAAATAACTTTTAATGGTTGGTTGGAGTCAACTATCACGTTATGCGCAAGTGAAGCCAAACTAGAAGGCTTACTGTCCTGTTATCAGGTCTCTCATTCAAAGGCCACGTTATAGCACTGCTTTGCTTGAATGTTTTTTTCTTAGCTCTTCACGTTTGGTTGGAGAGAAGACATCCGTCCAGGAGAACCTCTTCACACCAGAAAATTCTGCTTTGATGCTGTTTCACACAGTAGTCCTGTCACACTTTATGACTGCCACGGTATGAAGGGCAACCAGCACTGGAGTTACAGGAAGGTCGGTATTAGATTGTTTCAAAGCCATTCAGCTACCCTGAGTTTTTGGCAGCAGTGACAGGCAGGGATGGATGGGACCATGGACCTGGCCTCCTGGCACCAGAGTCGCTGCTGCTTATCAGAATAGTGAGGCTGGTGCAGGACAGAGGTGCTGTCAAGGGAGACAAGCGCCCTGGCAGGAACACTTGTTTGGTTCCACCAGTACACGTGCACCTTTGCACCCTCACCTGTGCACTGCCTTCATACCATCCTAGTGCACAGCCATGACACTGCTGGTGGGACGTCAAGTCCATACTGGCACCCCTACCAGCTGGCCACTTCTGGGTTTGGGTGACTCACAGAAGAGAATGCTATGTTTGTTCCATCAAAATAATTCATGTTATACCCCATCTTGGCTCAGTTAAAAACAAAAGCACTTGAAATGTGAATCTTTACGGAATATGTTCCTTTAAGTGCTATTTATTGGCTTCCTGAAGGTCTGTCGTTATATAGGTCAAAGTTAATATTAAAATGGATTTCATCCAATATAAAATGAAGAACTTCTCCTCGGAAAGATGCTTTATCATTCTGGCACCTCAAGACACGTGAGTCATTTTAACAAAGGCAGCCCTGAAAATGTTTTAATTTCATGTGACAGGCACAAGAAAAGCTTCTAATGAATTAAGTATAATATATTTCCGTACTTTAAGGATTGCAATTGGCAGATACACAAAATACTGGAAAAATCAGCCCTGTATATCTAATGAAACAAAATGGTTTACAGTTCAAGGGTCATTGGGCCAAGATGCTGACTGCATTTCAAGCCATTGTAAATAGCACTAAAAATAGGTGGGCTGTGACAGAAATTGTGCATGACCTTTACTTTTTCACATTTTACTAGTTACCATAACAGTGCTTTGGAGTGACATGACTGATCGCTTTTGAAATAGGTACCAAGCAAGTGACCTTGATTAACCTTCTCATTGCAGGCCTCAGTGGAGCTGCATTAGATGGCTGTAGTCTTTGAAATTCGGGTGCTCTGTTTTCATCTATCCATCACCATCTCATAGTACAACATTGTTAGCATCAACTACCTTCAAATTACTAAAACTGCAATCCTATGTACAGTTATCGGGAGGTAAAACCCACTGAACACAGTGGGACTTACTTTCAAGTAAACATACATAGGCTTGTACTGCATGGATCTGATCCAGTCCAGCTTTAGACGTAGCACCTTCACGTGAAGGATTCCCAAGGAGTTCAATAGTGTCCTCACCGCCACCACTGCAATGTGCGCTGGTGTTTCCTCATTATATGCCCCTTGATATGTGCACACAAGCTCAAACATCTGTAGTCCAGTGGGTCGTTACAGAGCATGGGAGGTCTGTATCACCTTCTTTATCCGCCCCCTGGCCCCAGATGGCCTCTTACAGAGACAGTGGGCTGGATGGGGATATGAGCACATGATATCAATGTGCACTGAGGTTTCTTTCATTGCTTTGAAACAGGGCAGCACTTTATTGAGCTGTATAGGAAACCTTTGTACATGAGTGCTGTATCTTTCTTGGGACCGGTTCATACCTAAAGTTGTAGAGAGAAAACAATTTTGGCTTTCATCGTGCCAGGGTTTTCTGGTTTACCAAAGATTCATCAATAAGGAAATAGATTAAATGTAGATCTCTACACTACACACTTCAGACTTCTTGACAGCCATTAACTCTTTCCAAGGAACCATGAGAATTTTAGATCTGTGGTATGGGTAGATGGGGACTAGGGAATTTGAACCACATTATCAACACTTCACCAGCCTACAGTTCTCCAGGCTTTCGGGGGTAAAGCCACAGAAGTGAAAGTTGAATAAGACTACTACTGTGCAGCTAGATGAAGGGAGAGAATAACTGATTAAGCAGTATAAATGGAGTTTAAGATATCAAGGGAGCATACTGTAGGGATGGGGTTCTCTGCCTAGTTCTGATCTGCTTGTATTCCGACAGTCCATCATTCAATTCTGATCCTCCCTTTTTTTGTTCCCACTTGCTTTGGCACTTGCTGATTCAATCCACTGTTGTTGTTGATTTTGGTTGTGAAAAAAAATTGCATAATTTTTAACATAAACACCTATGTAAATGATCACGATGTTCCACATGATTTATGTTTTCCTATTTATCACACCTACACACTGTTACAAATGCATCAATTTAGAGGAAATTATGAAGATAATTACGTAAAATTGGAAAAAACATTCGGGGGGGAAATCCGTGCCAATTACAGCCATGGCCTGCCGCAAAAAATCTGTGCCGATTACAGCCACAGCCCACTGCAAGAAATTAGTGCCAGTCCGAAAAGATAGCAGGCTGTTGAATTCTGTCAGAATCTGGTACTAAGTCTGATTTAGCAGATATTCTCCCCCATCCCTAGCATACAGAGGGGTTTAGGATGAGATGTGATATTCCCAGAGGAGGAGGAAAATAGCAGATGGTGAATCTTTCAAGGTTAATATTGTCTGAAACCAGGGAAGGGAAGGGAAAGGAGGTTTTTTGTCTGCAAGTATGAATCCCATGAAAACTTTGTGCAGGTTACACAGAGGGGACTCTATTGCCATTCAGCCTATGCCTTTGGTTGATCAGTTTGTTTAGTGTATCTACACTGCAGTCAGAGAAGGATCAGACTTTGTAGGGTGGATTGAATTCTCATTCCAGCTAAGGTGCCATCTGAAAGGCAGCTAGAAGAGATGTCCTGGATTCTCAGATTACACAAACTGGCACAGTTCCTTTGAAGTCAGAGGGGAAAGCTCCATTTATGCCAGATAGGATCTGACTTTGTACTGCTCCAGCTGCAGCCTCTTGCTCAAACACCAAAGTCAATTTATTTCCTTGCTAATCCAAGCTGCTGGAAAGAAGCCTGATGACTTGAAACACTTCATTGGTACTTAATTTACCAGGGGAGTGTGTGTGTGTGGCTGTGGCTGTGGGGTGGGGTGGATGGGCAGGGGGAGTAAAGATAAGGCACAATTCTTGCACTGTCTTCTGATTTTGGCCCATCATATTTTTAATCTGGAAGTCAGTAGATGATCACAATGAAATAACAGCACTTTTAACAACCATGCAACATATGACAGTGGCCAATGAATAAAGCACTCTTCTCTCTGCTGATTTATTTTTACTCCTTGTGGGGCTGAGACACTACATGAAGTTTCTTGCTGCAAGGCAAAATCTATATTTGTGAGTGAGAAATTATTCAAAAATTGTTTTTATAAAGAAAGTGCACTGCTGACACAATTAGAGCTATATCACATTGATCTGGTAGCGATCAATCCTCTCAAACTAGTGTATATAGTTTGGCAAATGCTTATGATTGGCTATAAATTGTTCAGACAAGGAGCCACAACCATTGTAAAAATAGAGCCTAAATCGCTTAGTTGGTCTTTGGTCTAAGCTGTTTTCTCAGTTTTCTGTTCACCTCACTTACATCAGCCCATTATTAAAACTTTTGTAATATGGGTTAATATACATATCTGATAGACAATGATATGTCATGTTTATACAGAACTTTCTGAGCATCCATAGAATTCTCAGTAACCCTTACAACATTAAAGGTAGGTTATTATTCTCCCATGTTACAACTGAGGCTGAGAAGTAATGGCTGCCCAATCCCAATCTCATGGCCTTGAGTATATGGCTGAGCTGAGAGATGAGCTGCGGATGTTCAGTGCATAGATAATGTGATTATAAGCTATGTATGCACACACACAAAATCCAGCTGTGTATAGGCAATTCCACATACAGAAACAAAAAGTGCTACACGATGCTGTCTTACAGATGCAGGTTTAGAGGTGGATAGTATCCAGCATCTAAGATAAGATGTGGATAGCTAGTCTTGAAAAGCTGATTGCTTATCAGTAGGGATGGAAGGATCTGTTAATTTTATTTATTTATTACATTTATATCCCGGCCCATAGCTGAAGCTCTCTGGGTGGTTTACAGAAATTAAAACAATAAAAACGAATATACAAATTTAAAAACACACAAAAAAAATTAAAAACACACAAAAAAATTAAAAACAATTTAAAAACACATGCTAAAATGCCTGGGAGAAGAGGAAAGTCTTGACCTGGGTCCGAAAAGATAACAGTGTTGGCACCAGGCACACCTCATCAAGGAAATCATTCCATAATTTGGGGGCCACCACTGAGAAGGCCCTCTCCCTTGTTGCCAGCCTCCCAGATTCTCCCCAAGTAGGCATCCACAGGATGGCCTTAGATGTTGAGCATAGTGTATGGGTGGGTTCATGTTGGGAGAGGCGGTCCATCAGATATTGTGGTCCTAAGCCATGTAAGGCTTTATAGGTTAAAACCAGCACCTTGAATCGAACTCAGAAACATATAGGCAGCCAATGCAAGCGGGCCAGAATCGGTTTAATGTGTTCAAACCATCTGGTCCCTGTTACTGTCTGGTCCCTGTTACCGATTTTGATTCTGTCCATTTCATATTTTTCCAGTCTTAAATTCAGTTCTTTGCATTTCTGTAGCAATCTATTTTTTTTAAAAAAAAAATCCTCATGAAAATTCGTCAGCATTTTAGTGTGAATTTCACCTAATAAACACAATTTTTGTATGCAGTTTTGACAAATATACACATTTTATAAGCAATTTCTCCTAATACAATGTATTTTTGTATTATATTTTCACTAATATAATCATTATGCACATTTCCCCCTAATATGTCCTTTAATAAACACTGGTTGGGGAACTGCATCGCAAAATTTGGTTAAGTACAAATTTGGAAGGATAGCTGTGTTTTCATATTGTTTCAGAAAGTGTGAATTTTATAAATTCAGCTTTAAATGTGAACTGAATCAAGCACTTTCCCTTATGAATGCTTCTGTATCGCTCATGTGTATGGATTTCATTTTTATCCTGCCTATACTCCAAAGGACTAATCACTCGAACATGGGACACTCCATGCAACCAGGAATCCTGCTTCTCCAGGCTTCTGAGTTGTACAAAACCTGCAATTGTACAGTGTGCACACATCATGTCTACCTAAGCAGCCATTCACCTGAACACATGGCAAGTCAGGTGTGTCAACAGTGCATGAAAAACTGCATCACACACACACACACATTTGAATATCATTTGACTATCATGGTATTCAAATCATATTTGAATAAAGTTGTAATGGTCTAGTAATTTATTCTGCTAAATGTTTAAGGTCCCTGAAATCTCTGTAAGAACCTGAAACATAACATAAGAATGAGATACTCTATTACATTCAGTTCTCAAGAAGTCTATTGTAATAATGAAAAAATTATTTGAGTCACAGAAAGACTCACATACTAAATAAGAGTTGAAAATAAAGCCTTACATGGCTTGAGACAGCAATACTTTACAAAATGCCTTCTCCCATATGAGCCTTTACTTTGTAGAGTAGTGACAAGGAGAGGGCCTTTTCAGTCACAGTCCCTCATTTATGCTGTCCCCAGGGAGGTTCGCCTGGCACCCATCTGACATCATATTAGTGCCATGCAAAAACTTTTCTGTATTGCTGAGCATTTGACTGTTGCTTCTTGGGGCAGAGTCAGTCTTAAAGATTAATTATCTAGTGATCATGTCAATTTAGGTGAACTGTAGTGTGTGTTCATTGGAATGGAATATTTTTCTGTGTTTATCATTTTGAACCATTTGTGTTCTGCATTTGAAATGTGCTATTTTTATAGTATACATTGCATTAAGATATAAGGCAATAAGTCAAATAGTAATAATAACTTATATTCATTCATTAATTACATATTTAATTTTTTAAATACTAATCAAAATTTTAATCCTACCTGACACCTCTGGAAGAGTGTGAAGTTCTGATGTCATTCTTTTCAGTAATCTATGTACATCTCTTTTGTTAATAGCACCAGTCATCACACATAACAGACTGTTGCATATGAGGACCTTCATACACCTATCCATCAAAGATGGGCAATGCTTTCAATCCAGTCAATCTTAATAACCCATTGGGAGGTGAAAGCCAGATTAGATTCAGTCCCTGCACTACCCCCCAAACAAGTCCTCAATGCCCTCAAAGCTTAGATAGATAGTTTTTATTACGACCATATGGTCAGCAAAGCTCAAAGCTTACCACACCAAATATGTTTTAGGAGGACTGTGTGCAGAACCAATTCAGCAAAGATCACTGAACATGCAGCCTTGGATTTTTATCCCATGATGGAACTGTATGGTAAGACTAAGGCATATGCATTTAAGATGGTTTTCCATATGATAGGCTTGCCCATGACAAATGCTTGCCACATGATTTCTTATTTCTGTACAACACAATTTCTATATAATCTCATTCTGCTTTGAATGTGCTGACAAGTTGTGAGAGAAAATTCAGACATTCATTCGTGAGGGCTGAATGACTTCTTTATGCTGCTCCTGAGAGAGCTGCAGAGGCAACAACGACAAGCAATTCAGACCATGCTAGGCTCTTAAGTTGCAATCCCACCAAGCACTGCAGCCACATGTCCTCCATCTCTAGCTCCATTAAATCAAACTCTCTTGTAACAAATAGAGAAGGATGCATAGCAGCAGTGGCTGGCGGATCGCACCTTACTTCCCTGCTTAAGGTTCTTGATGTGAATATCAGTTCTAATGGTGCGTTTTATCATGTGGACATTTGGTCTTATTGGGACTACAGTGAGTCTACCAACTCATTTCACAGAAATGACTGCAACCATCAGCTGATAATGACTATCGTTGACTACTGACCTTGGCCATAGTTAAAGCAATGACCTAGAAGAAAGGATAGGAACCTTGTCTCATTACCAATTACCTGAACTGCCCAGGCCTGTCTGTAAGTCCATTATCCTATGGAAAGGGTGTCACTCTGAAATAATCTACCTTCTCTTCAGAAATAAGGGAGGGGGACTCTTTGCCCTTCACAGAAATAATTGAAATTTACAGGAGGAAATGCTTGCAGTTCCTTCTTGCTTTTTATTCCTGGAGTGCATTGGCTGTGGTTGAGTATGCTGCCCATCTTCATGGGTTTGGTTCTGCTTCCATCAAAGTCAGCTGGAGTGTTGCTAAAAAGTGGGAGGTGGGAGGGATTGTTAAAAGCATCTTGTAACTGCCTGGATTTTAAAAAAAATCCAGAAAGAAACACACATTAGTTTAAAATGCACATGTTCATTTCTTGACATGAAATAGCTTCATTTTTGTTCATTTTATTTCTTCATAATTGTGAAATGACAATTTTAAAAGACTGTTGGTAATACTAGTTTAAACACATGGAACTTTTAATGAAATAACATAAAAAGCCTGCTCGATCAAGCCAGTGGTCCAGCTAATCCAGCATCCTGTTCCCACAGTGGCCAACCAGATGTCTATGAAAAGCCTGAAATGTCATATATCCTCACCTCCAACAGGATTGTTCCTTGTCAGGGTGCCAGCCAGCCATTCCCTCCAAGCTAGGCATTCCCAGAGTAGTAAGTGGAAACAAGTGTAGTTGAGAAGAGGTAGAAATTGAGACAGTCTCCTTTATCCACACTGGTTGGTTGGTTGGTTGGTTGGTTATTTATGATTACATTTATATCCCACCTTTCCTCCAAGGAGCTCAAGGTGGCATACAAACATGGTTCTCCCCCTCCCAATTTTATGCTCACAACAACTCTGTGAGGTAGGCTAGGCTGAGAGATAGTGATTGGCCAAAGATCACCCAGTGAGCTTTATGGCTGAGCAGGGATTTGAACCCTGGTCTCCCAGGTCCCAGTCCGACATTCTGATCACTACATTTTTTTCTACGTGGAATGCTTGGTTATGAATTATTATTATTATTAATTAGATTTATATCCCAGCCTTCCTCCCAGTAGGAGCCCAGGGTGGCAAACAAAAGCACTAAAAACACTCTAAAACATCATAAAAACAAACTTTAAAATATGTTAAAACAAAAAATTCTTTAAACATATTTTTAAAAAATTTTAAAGACATTTTTAAAAAAGCTTTAAAAACATCTTTTTAAAAAAGTGTTAAAAACATATTAAAAAGCAAATCCAACACAGATGCAGACTGGGATAAGGTCTCTACTTAAAAGGCTTGTTGAAAGAGGAAGGTCTTCAGTAGTACCAAAAAGATAACAGAGATTGCAACCTCTTTGTTCCTGTGATTCAATTGGCAAAGGTGGGGAGATCAAGGAGGGAGCAAACACATTCCTTATCCACATGTATCAGTTATATTGTGTTCAAATGGTTAGCACCCTAGAGATAGCTTTTAATTTAATCCACTATTGAACGGAAAGAGATTGTTGTGGAAATGTGCAAGGAAGCACTCAAGAGAGGCACATTATACCATCAGTGTGGAGGAACATCATTCCAGCCCTATTTGAGTCAACAGCTCTCATGGAAATTCTACATACACTAAGGTCTGCCCGTCCATGTTGCAATTCACCTTGCCATCCACAAGGGCAATGTCTGAAGCAGGGAGCCTCTTCTATTTGTGGAGGCTCCCTGCATAATTTACAGCCCTGTATTTAGCAGGGTTCCAAATAGTGCGGGAAGCCTCCACAACCAGAAGAGGCTCCTCACTTCATTCTCCAACTTGTGGAGGACAAGGGGGTAGCAACAATGGGACAGAGCTTTGCACACTCATCCTGCTTGCAGTGTAGGATTTACACCTGAGTGAAACACCCAAATAGGGCTTGAAATGCTTTAGAGTCTGTTCCCTTGAAGATATTCAAATGAGAAAGATTCAAGTCCCAGAGCATGGTCTGCTAAAGCTAAGCTGGTCTGAATCTAGCTAGTGCCTGGATACCAAACCACCTGGAAACCCTAAATATATGTCCTTGAATTCCAGACTGGAAGGAAGAGAAGAGACATGTAACAAATAAACATGGGGCAGTGGTCATCATTTCCTGACACAATTAAAATGGCAGCTGGCTGGGGTTCATCAGAGTGCTGGAAAAAGGGCCCCAAGGCATTGGTGACAATAGCAGTGGGCCCTTGATAACTGCTTGAGGATGCTACCTGGTGACATGGGTCTGAAAGAAATGACTGCAGCATATTTTGGAATGCCTGCAAACTGAAGTTTTTGAAGAAACCAGACAAAGAGTTTGAATAGGAGAGTGTGCCACACTTGTATGACCACAGTAGTGGCTACAGAATGTGATGTTAAGAAACAGTCTCTTTTTGCATAGTTGATTCTGAGTTTGAGGAATGGGGATTAGAACAATACCAACATAAGAACATAAGAGTCCTGTTGGATCAGGCTAAAGGCCCCTTTAGTCCAGCATCCTCTTGTTATAGTGGCCAACCAGAAGCCCTCAAGCAGGACCTTCGGGGTTTTTTTTAAAAAAAAAACACCCTCAGGATAGTTTTTGAGGAAAAGGTTTAAAATGCACAGGCAGTTCTTGATAAATAAAGAGGGCAGGGCTTACTGGACAGGATTCAGGATGCCACCCCAAAGGATAATGGTTCTTGTCCCCGCTTTTACTCACATCTCTTTGATTACTTTCTGTCATCCTAGTGCTTGCAAAACTAGCTTAGAAATCAAATAAATGATACATATTGTGCAAACCTAAACCTTACTTAGGACATGTAAACTCAGTTGTATAATTTCTGTGAAATTAGTTGGGTGTTCTGGAAAGAATGCGACACTACCTAACTTGGTCTGAATGAAATACTTGGATTTCCTTAGTGTTGAACCAATGGGATTAAGTGTCCTATGACAATACGGACAAGACTGCTCTTCAATAATTTATTGCAGAATAGGAAGTTCCCAGGTGAAACCAATAGGCTTTTTATGATCAACTTAACAAATATTAGCTGGTTCACGCATACATGTGCATTACTTTGTGGCTGCAGCATCAGATAGTGGCTTGCTTGGTCAAAAGAGCCATCACAGATTGAACATCACAACAGAACATTCACAGCTGGTCGTATCTCCTCACACAGAGAGCTTTTCAATGGAGTCGCTTCACACATTCCATTGTGAATGATCAAATGATGCATATATACATGTGTGAACCACCCCCTAAACCTTTAAAAATCTCCCAACTCATAGATATATGAGTATAATTTCATTGTGACAAATGAGAATCTTAAGACAGTGCATTTTCAGCTGACTTGTCCATTTGAAAAAAATCAGTATCTGTTTATATTAAGAATCCTGCATTTTCCCATCACCATTCTGTATGCCTTCCATTTCAACAGCTGTTTCAGTTCAGTTTAGTGCATTTGGACCCTATGATCATGGTATATCTCCCTTAAGAGGCTGTTTTGAAGCAAGAGGGTAGTAACTTTGAAGAGGACATAGTCTACAAAAGCATCTGGAGCTTTGCATTATGTTCTAGCTTTGCTATCCGTGGAGAACAGAGATACCTCACACAATATAAACCAAATCATAACTAAATTTGGCTTTCCAAAATGAAGCTGCCTTACTATGCTGGAGGGCTTCTGGAGGTAGAGCAAGTCAGTTGCACTTCCTTGGCTCTCTGAAGCACTACAGACTTGGATTTGGAAGTATATGGAAGGGGAACAAAAATTTTAAAAGGTATGAGACTACAAACATGGTACAGGAGTTAAACCAACCCAGCACAGAGTGATGAGGAATGTTGCCACAGAGTAGAGGTTGTGGAAAATAGGGGAGTAGATCCTTTACAAGTAAAAAGAAGAACTTACTACTTGTATTTAGTATCAGTGGCTTCATTCATAAATGTAAATGCCACCTACATACAATACACTGGAAATAATTTGGGAGCATTTCCCACCACTATGTTATTCTGTGCAGAATAGCTGTCCAAATCTTAAAGAAGCTTAACTTGAGTTGTGCTAAATCTGTTCCCCAAAACATGGCCATTTTTAGTCAGCTGGCATTTGCTTCTTAATGCTTTTTTGTTCTCATCCCCACAGGACAAAACTTTGTTCCATCCGGTGAGCAGCAGCTGCATTGATTGCAACCCGGCAGAGAAGAAGATTTTCATGAACAGATGTGATCCTTTATCTGAAACTCAACAGTGGATTTTTGAACATGTTAATATGACTGTTTTAGACAAATTTAACAGCAAAAAAAACAGCTCTTAGAGAGAAGAAAACAGACTGTTCTGTACAGATTGCAAACAACATTTTGGCCAGCATCTGGGTCAAAAAAGTCAGAAATTAAGTTTCCTAGAGCCAAGAAATCTGTTCTGAAGATTAAGTAAATGCCAGGGCAGAAGCCAACAAGCTGTCAGTGTGGATGGACAATATCTGAAGAACTTGGCTGAGAACCTCACCAGCTGCCTTCTGGCTGGTAATTTCCCTTGCTGGTCAAGGGAAAACTTTATTTAAAAAAAGTTTCCAAATTCTCAGTGTTAATAAAGTTTAAAAAGTTTTAGAGTTTCTCAGGTCAAACCCTGCTATAGTGAGTAGCTATGAATAGTTGCTGTTACTTATGGGGGATGTATGGAGTGCATGAGTGCTATGGGACTCCTGAGATGCCACAGGTATAGAACTAGCAACACTAATGGGATACTGTTCGTGTCTCAGAACTGTAAACAAGACATATGTTCTAGTGTCATTCCATTCCCGTGGTGGAAATCAGGTTCAAGAGGGTTATTTAAATAAGGTGTTATAGCAGATAATGTTAAGAACCTCCCTACATTCCTTTCACTGTTGAAATGGGAATGGTTAAAAACAATGTAAGAGTAATTTTAGAGTTGCATTTTGAATGAAGCATGAAAATGGCTGTAAGATGTCAAACAACCATTTCTCTTCTGCAGTTGAAGAAAGAATAATTTCCATCAAAGCAATTAAATAAATTTCCATCCATTTTACACGTTGCTGAAAAATCATCTGAAATCATTCATACCTATCAATCATCATTAATGCGATGAGCCAAAAGGGACCACATCCTCCATCATTAAAAAAGGGATATGTTACTTGTAATAGCAGCACAATGGAAGATTTGCAGAAAGGATTTCAGCTTGGAAGTCTGCATTTCTTTCCTGGCACCTTTTGTTAAAAGATGTATAAGTAGACTTAGATCAATACGATCACCAATAGAAGAGGCATGACAAAGCAGGTTTGTAGCCAACTATGCATGGATATACTGTCTTGATGTTGGCTTCTACCAGTATTAACTCAGAGCTGCAGGAATGGTTATAGAAGGTACGTATAGGCAGTTGTGGAGTTTCTATGAAACTAGTTGGGCTTTATGTAGAATAGCAGTTGAAACTCTGGACAACTTAAAAGTTTCCGTTAATGCCATTGTAGGGGTAGAAATAAATTTAGCATATCAGTCTGCAGCTTTTCTATAGCTGCAGATTGTGAACATCCTAAGTACACGTTTCAAGACTTTTCTGGGAATAGTTTAAAGATATTGCTCCCTTGAAAAGCAACCTGCTTTTGAGAACCAAGTTTCACAATCAGCAGAATTACATGGTGCACTTATTAAACAATACCATTGCACACCATAGGTAGGGGATCATATTTGAATGCTCCATATTTTTAAAAAATATCATTTTGCCTGTGTAAAGTAAGTATATAAGAACAACTGGTGCCTAACTTTCTTGATGTTATTTTCCCCCACATGTGTAGGGAGGATTTTATGTGGTTGAGCATTCATATCTGCAATGTCAAGTGATACTGATGAGTTACATCACATGACTTTGCTGATTGTGCAGCTTGGCTTGAGTGAGCATCCAAGTCTGCAATATGGATACTGAGAAGTTATACCATGTGATTTTGTTGATTGTGGGTGCCCGTTTTCTTTAAGCATGTTGTTACAGAGACATTCACTTTGGCTGTGTGGTAGCATATGTGGTAGGAAGAACCACTGATGCAAAAAGTGTGGATTATAGCACAGTAAATGCACATCTGAAGCTGCCCTAAGATTCAGGCAAAATGAGAAGCTGGAAGTGAAAAATGGTACAGTTATCAAACCAAATTGTAGATCTGAAAGGTAATTTCGACTTTCAGTTGCTCCAATTCAAGTCAGAATGTTCTTGTTCTAATAGTCCATTATTTGAAGTCTTCCTCTAAAGCCTTCATATCTTGGAGACTTCATATTTTTAAGCATTCATTTTTAAGCAGGCTAAAAATTGCTTGGCAATACCATTGTCCTTCCTTGGCAGTGACGAATGAGCAAACAGCTTTGAGGTTCCTAAAATTAAGAGCAGAGCACACATCTCTCAATTGTCCTTGAAATCCAAAGCTGAAAGTTAAAAGAGCCAAGGATGCAGATAATTTGACATTAGAGATGGGTAAAATGCTACTTTCACTTATAATCATGTGTCAAATTCATTGTGAACATCTGTCTATGTTCCTTAGTCATGTACATGTTTGGCAATGGCTATATCTATAGAGCAGCAGTGCTGGTCAAACTTTTGCATGTGGTGTAGAATATATGAATTTCCAGATTGCTGGGATTGGCACACGCAGCCCATTTGTTCACAGCAACTGCATTCTCCCCTTTCTACCCCTAGTGGCTCATCTGACTCATTTGCCATGAACAGGACACACAGATTTGAGTACAACATAGAAGAGATTTGCAATAGCAGATTCTGCTTGTGGCAAATAAATTGAAACAGGAAGTGCCCAGGCAGAAGGCTCTATAACACTGGCAGGGTGGGCATAGACCCTAGGTCACCACATTGTAGGAGGGTGTTATATTTATGTCATTCAGATACGTATGCTAGAATGTCCAAATACCCAATGTAAAAAGTGAGATTAACTATTTCATCAAGAAAGTATAGCTTTATATCAAATCACCATGAGACATATTTATCAAGTCAGGGTGCAATCCTGCATATGGGATGCTTAAGTCCCATAGAAGTGATGGGAGTTAAGCAGCTTAACTATGTGCAGAATTGATAAACCCTGCATAAATCTTAGCCATCTTCAACATTAAAATAAGCCTTTCAGAAGAACCCCAAAAGAAAGCCAGTTCGTCAAAGTAATATAGAAACCCCCAAGCTTCACCCTTTCAAACAGTGGCTGTGGATATATTTTAGACTGACTCATAGAATCATAAAGTTGGAGGGAGCCTCGTATAGCATCTAGTCCAATACCCTGTTCGATGCAGGAATTCACTTTCTTAAACATAAATTACAATGGGAGTTAAACAGGTACACCTCGTATCAGAAAACTGTTCCTTAAATTATGGCTTCTAGTTTTTCCTGAGATTAGAAAACATTAATGAATCTCTAATGTCACTATGACATAGTAGAAAAAGATGGAAGGATAGTAGAGTTAGAGTCCAGTGGAAAAGTCAAAATTTTAAGATTAGAAATATGTCATCTGGAGACCCAATAAGTGACTAGTGAACTATCATACTTAGAAACAAAATATCCATAACCACTCATTTGTATTCATTTACAATAATCAAGTTTACCCACTGAACACACAGACACACTATGCACTTCCAAATCAATGTTTGGCTTGCTTAGGGCTACTGAAGTCAGTGGACTTCAGTGAGCTTTACATGATCCATGTTGGATCATAGCCACTGTCTGAGATGATGATATCTAAATACTGCCACCATTAAAGGTGTTCTGGTACTGGTGCAGCACTATACGTTTTATTTCATACACTTCTATCAGCTCCTCATACCTATTAACCATGTCAGTGTGATGTGTGGCATCCAAGCTGATTACTGCTGAAATCCTAGGGTAACCCAGAAAAAGCTCCTTAGGAATGTGAGATAGGCATAAATCTTGAACCACTTAAGAAATGGGGATTTTCTTTTGTTGCAAAGATTCCATCCTGCAAATAACATAAAACACTTGAAATGTTTTCAGTTAGGCAATACTAACAACTTTTTAAACTGTGCAAGTGATTGGCATGACAAGGTAGCTTATCTTGCTATCCAGGTCATGACATTGTAACAAGATTTCCATACTTATTAGCAATGATTTGACTGTAGAAAAGTTAAAGTGTTTTTTAAGACAATCTGTTCGGCATTGATATCACGTGTCATGCTTGGATACCTGAATAGTGAATTGCAATTCACACATCAGTGCTCAGGGTATAGATGAAATGTTCTTAAAGAAATGAGTGTTTATTCTCCAGAATTGTTTTCAGTGATAAAAATGATTCTCTTAAAATAGATAGGCACTGATAAAATTGCCATTGATTTCTTGGACAAGTTGACACCTTTACAACGGTTGTATACTAGCTCAGTGAAATGAATATGGTGTTGTTAGTCTATTATACATGGACAGGTATCCAAAAGCACCAACTAGGCATTACATTTCCTGGTGTTATCACCAGCAGCAAATAAACGAAAGGAATGCATACCTGTTTTCAGTGAGTAGCCAGGTTTAGGGAGACAACAGATCACAGAGCAATGTTGGGGGCAGGGCCGTTCTTTTGCTTACACACTTCATGATGTCTTCCTTAAGTTGAAACTGTCTTGATATCATATTGATGTCCATCTGTTTCTATGGAAACCCAACAAAAAGCAATCTTAAATATGTTTTAAAGAGAAGCAACCTCTGTAGGCTACAAGGGCATCTCTTTAAAATAGTGAAATTGAGAAATAAACTACAGCATTTTGTTTTGTAGCCACTGCTAGCATTCTATTCCTGTTGTGTCTGTACAGTAATGTAGGTCAAGCCAGGAAAAATTGTAAGAAAACGTTGCTTGCCTAGTGGCTGCCCAGGTTTGTTTTACATCTGCTTGCACAAAAAGCACAAAGGCTAGAATGTTTTTTAAAGCTCCCATCCACTTCAAGACAGAATTGTAAATGTTCCAAATGAGTCTGTTCTCACCCCAGTTAGGTTAAAGTGTTGGAACATGACCTATTATACTATAGTCCCAATCATTTTGTGGTGAGTAATGCAACATGAAATCCAAGTACTCAAGCTTAACTGGGTGGAGAACTGGACTGCCATAAAGGTTGACTATGTTGAAGATGGTGATAGTAAAACTGCAAATAGTGGTGCTGAGTCACACCCACACCAAACATTTAAAGTGTGTGACTTCACACAAAGAATCCTGGGAACTGTAGTTTACCCCTCACACAGAGCTACAATTCCCAGTACCTTTAATAAACTACAGTTCCCAGGATACTTTGGGGAAAGTGATGTGCTTTAAACGTATAGTATGGATGTGATTTTGGTTTACCAAGAAAATTCTGTCTTCCCGTTTCTAGGGTAGGTTCGTGTACAGCAAACATCATTTCCATAATGTCTTCCAGGGAAGAGCATTGGGTTGGATCCAAAGGTGCCCTTCTGCATGTGGAAGATGTCATCTGCTTATGGAAGGGCTATTTTTACACCTCACACTTGAGTGTTGTGTAAGAAAAGTGAAACTAAAGCCAAAGACATTCTTCCACTTAAGCAACAGTTTGGCCAGCCTCTTGGCAAACAGGAGCATCAGAACTACTATAGAACCTACCTATTATTTCATTGCATGAATTATAACGTAAGCTCATGAACAAGCTGTGATAGCCCTTTTCTAAGCCCCAAGTGAGTACAACCAGCTTTGCCCCCCCCCCCGTTATATTCTCCCCTCACTGGAGCTAGCTGTCTCACCTCACTTGCCTTTTGTAACCTCTCCTAGGTTACTGATAACCTATGAGATGACTGCCCAAAATAGGAGCAGTAATATAAATGTCTTTATGTGCGTGAACAAGACTATATGTGCCTCCGTATTATTTTTAAAACTTGTTAAACCCCAGCATTAACAAGATCCAGACAGTATGGTAAAGCAAAGAGAAAACTTTTATTTTAAACCAAGTACTTATTTAGGACAACCAGGTATAGCTGGCACATAAGCATGATGGTTACACTGTTACAGATTCAACCTTTCCCTGAATCCTATCTCTCAATTTTTCCTTTTTAACCTTTCCCCTATCCTAGTACCTCCTAACATTTGTCATTCCTGCCTATTCCCTTCTCTACCTTTAATCCCAACCCAAACTGATAACTCATCTAAATAACTTCATTACAACCCCAATCTCAACTCCCGTGCTTAACTGACAAAACAGTCTTTTTACACTCTTCCCCTTCTGAACATTCTAGTTCCAGGATTGGCTAATGACGGGAAAGGGCAGAACCTGCCCCTGTCTGTCACACAAGCATATATGGAACACTAGCAGCTATTTTCCATCCACGAATCATGGATCTATGTTTGCTTGACCTGTTCAATGAGCATTCAGTCTGATTTGTTTATGGAGGGATTAGAAGGCATTGGCTATTTGATGAGCATTCATCCTGATTTGTTTTTGGGGAGGCTAGACAACATTGCATCAAAGCAAGTGTTATCCTACATTTTCCAGTGCATTTTCCCATCACTTTCCTTATCAGAAAAAGTCTGATCTTTTGGGTAAGTGGGTTTGTTTCACAAGAGCTTCAAGTCAACTTTAACTGCACAACCTGAATTTGTCAGGATGTGACTGAATTCTGCCCAAAAATAGTGAGTCTGGAAGTGCGCTATAATTCTTTGGATGCAGCCCTATAACTACATAAATAATGGCTGTAATCCAGAGAGAGCTACGTGTTCCTAAATCTCACTAATGTCCATAAGATTAAGGTTGCAATTCTATACTGTACACCTTTACCTGGGAGAAAGTCCCATTCATCCTATAGATATGTATATAGGATGGTGCAGATAAGCACATAGACTGGGATACAAAGAGCTATGTTAAATAAATCCAAAATCTTCAGTGTGTACAATGGGATTTTAAAGCTTTTAAAAAAATTTGAGCCCCTGTGCCACATCACTAACTGCTTTTGAAATTCTAATTTCAAAAGAAGTTTTGCATGCAGCTTCTGCTGTGCACTGCTGTTCAAAAAACTTGAGCCCAAAGCTCCCCCCATGCATCGTATTTTGAGTCCACCCAAGGAATCTTTTTCTGGATCACTGAACTTTTTTTTATGTGAAGGGGTATATGAACTGTACATTGCATCTATATCACAGTATGGTAGAACTTTAGCAGATGGCGTAAATCATCATGTTCAGTAGTCAACTTTATTTGAAGTTTGTGAAACAACTAAATGTTTGAATGTTTGTATTTCAGCCCTCTATAATTAGTCTATGTATGCAACCCAGAGAAAGATAACTTGGTAAGAACAACGTGGAGTGCTTTGGATGGAACACTAACATATAGTGTTAGTGTTAGATTCTAACAGTGAGAAGAGCTATCTCAGACTCATGCACTTCCCCCTCGTCATCTAGCACAGCCATGAGCAGGTGTTCAGAAGCTTTTGCTTTCATTTTCAATTAATTCACAGGCTTGCTGTGTTATCCAAAACCCAGATGAACTGTGGTTAATCTTCACTATGGTTTGTTCAAACAAGCTAACTTCAGATTGTAATTTAAGAAGCTTGTTTCAACAAACCATAGTTAAAATTAACCACAATTTAGAATGCAGATTTAATGTTAAACTATGAATAATAGTTTGATCTTTTTCTGATCTTCCCATCATCATGCTGGAAAAGGAGAGAGGTGACACTTTCAAGTCCAAGGCTCCTGTTGGCTCTGCCTAGTAATGTTAAAACACAGTTTAGCATTTATGCCTCAGCCCTCCCATTAGCATAGCAGAAATGTTTGCCCAGAGACAAACCAAAAGATACTCCAGGTGCTTCCAAAACTCCATGTTGTTGAGAGGGCAGCGTCGAGGATATTTTGCTACTACATCATGATTGCTAGTAATGGTAGCTTCCATGTCTTGTGTGGTAATGATACAAGCTACATCCACACAGGATAAGTCCTTATCAAATACTTTTGCTTTAGCATTTGTCTCTATCAACAGAAGCAACTTTTACTTGAAGTAGGTAGTAATCTTAAGTTGATCTTCTTTGAGGTCACAGGCTTTTGTAAAAGACCTATTATCATTGTTCTTTTCATGGTGGCTATTAGATCATATAGGTGCCTCACTGCAAAGTTAAGAAACTATAGTTGCACACCCTAACACTTGGAAGCCTAATTATATAATGAAGAAAGTAACAGACCAACAGATGGAACATGAAAGGGTTTAAAGCAATAAGACTATGCGACTTTTAAATTATGTCCATGTGCTCATGGTCAAAAGCACATTATTATTTATAATTCTGTTTAATAAATGGGTTGGATCCATATGTTCCATTCTATGCATGGAAAGCATCTTCATCTGTCAGAGAGTGGGAGCCTTTGGATTCAACCTAAAGGCTTTCTTCAGAGGTAACATTAAAATAAGTTTTAGTGTTACATAAGTGAAGTTTGAGCTTGTTGTCTCCCCTCTCCTTTAGTACAGCTGTGAGGAGATCAGAAGCCTTCGCTCCCATTTTTAATTAACCATAGTTTAACATAGTGTCCAAACCCAAACTGCAGTTAGTCTTAATTAAGGTTTATTGAACAGGCGAACTTCAAACTGTGGTTTATGAAATTGGCTTTTCCCCCCAAATCAAAATTAAAATAAATCTTCATTTACAGCTCAGGCATAACATTAAATTGTGCTAATTAAAGTTAATAAATCAAAATTAAAATAAACCTTCATTTACAGGCATAACATTAAACTGTGTTAATTGAAGTGAATCAAAAACTTCTGATCTCCTCACAGCCATGCCAGGGGAGGAAAGGTGATAGAGACCTCACGAACTCAAGGCTCATGCACATAAAACTAAACCATTGTTTAGCAATACATATCAGAACTAGGCCAAATGTGTTTATCAAATTAGGATGCAATTCCCTCAAATACTACTGCTGAACTGCAATCTCCATTCATTTCAATAGATCCTATGCAAGACTCCCTTATGAGTCCTATTGAAATGAAGACAAATTGTACAAAAAGAGGTTAAGCAGATTGCACTTTTACTCCTGAAGATGCAAAGAGCCAAGGTTAACATATGTGCAAAATAGCAGTGGGTATGTTTGATGTCACCGGAATCATGCAGAGAGCAGCTGAATATAAAAGCCTTTCTATTGGAGATGTCTCCATCACAGAGGTCTTTCAGGTGAGAAGCCATTGCTGTTTGCAAAATGGTGTTGGTGAGTCTTCTGAGTGGCACTGGCTAAATGAAAGGCAGGGTCTGATTAAGGTCTGATCCAAAAGGATAAGGGGAGTGTTTGGAAGAGGAATGTTCATCCACTCCAGCCTGCCTAATATTACTTTCTTGGAACCAAGACTTGGGGGGGGTGTCATCTTTTTAAAAATATTATTTTTTCTCCAATGAGTGATTTTTATATTTTTGGATCTCTGATTTCTCTGAATGGTTCAATATAATAAATATGAAACAATAACTACACTGGGAAGTGTGATTCAGTGTTATTAAATATAAAATGTTTGCTGGGGAGAGGGAGAAATAACTCTAAGTTCAATTATATCCAACTGGGCCCAGGCAAAGTGGCTACAGTTAGAAATTAAGCCTTTGCAAGGTTCTCCTTCCCCCAATTATGTCTGTATAGTTTACCGTAGCTGGATAGCAATATTGCCACAATAACACTAAAGAGGAAGTTTCTTCCATTTGCTCTTCAGGAATAAGAGTATGCACCCAGCTTCAATAATCTCTGACCTAGACTGAAGCCTTTATTAAATGTGGGTGGTTATGATTGCAACTTGCTAGATGACATGGAAGAACAGAGAGCCAAGGCAGCAAGAGCAGATGAATCACAGATCTTTTTATGTAAAGAGTACATTTCCTAGAGTTTAACTCCTGAAAACTTGAATTATTTGTCCTATAAAGCTTTTGTGTTTAGTCCGTTAATAACATGGAGAGAAATGGCAGTAGCCCATACATCCAGCAGGCTTCTTTGAGAAAGAAAAAAGACTGCACAGTTACAATTATTTCTTTAAAATAAAATAAAATTGGAAATCAAGCCCTGGTGGAGGTTTCAATTTGTGCTCTGCAGAAACTGCAAAACATGATAAATCGATCTTTTTGTCAAATTAAGGTGAAAATATTCCATATGAAACCTTTTACCTGCTCTGATGTCTAATTAATCTCCAATGTGGCTGACTAATTCAAATGATCTCACCCCACGTGGGCAACCACCATCATGTATGAGCAAACCACACAGAACTTCCAGGATTTAGGATGGGGGTAGGGAACCTAATTAGGCCCTCTAAGCCTTCCCAATTACCCAGTGAGGCCATTTTGGTCAAACCACACTCACCTATCAAACTTGGCCAGTGGGGACATGTCAGGTATTCCAGTTCCCTCAGCCTCACTTTATGTAAACATCCGTTTAGGCATCTGCACCTCTTTAATTTTCCACTGCCACAGTTCACTCAGACTGCTTTCCAAACCTCCTAATAGTGTATATAGCAGGCTTTAGGCTTAGGCTTGAGATGGATAACAACTAAAGACAAGGAGGGATGGGTGAGAATTCCACTGAATTTGGATTTAGCACCAGATTTATAATAATAATAATAAAATTTTATTTCTAGGCCGCCTATCTGGCCGAGTTAACGGCCACTCTAGATTTGTCAATGGTCTGCATATTCTCTATCTTTGCAGAGCAATCCTGTTTTCTCCAAACTTCAGCAGCTTTCCCCAACACCTGATTTTCCCCCTTGAATATTCCCTTGAATTTTTTTAATTGATTTTACTCATAGCACAGGTCTCTCTTGCTCTCTGCCACCCCTTTCCATTCAAATAATCCAAGTTCCAAGTGGGGAGGCAGCAAGCCAAGCCTATAATAGCGGACGATGAGGAGGATGCAAAGCAGCTTTCCTTTCAAAATATCGATAATTCCTTTCAAAATATCTGCTTTATGCATATTTTGGGGGAGGGGAAAAATCAGATTGGAAAAAAAATGGATAGAGGACGAAGAACAAACTCAAATTGATACTGCCTGTTAGGTCAATGGAATGCTTTCGAAGTACCACCGGGCAACAGATCCCATCCCTTAAATTAAGCTTGTTGGTTTTTGAAAGGGATACTATGTACAAAAGGGAATACTGATACATATATTAGGTCTTTAAAGTGCTTGTTGCCAGTTTCTGAAGACTCGGGAGACACTGTTGTTAATACCAATCTTTAAGTAGCTTTTAATTCAGGCCAATTTCCCTAAACTTCCACCCTAGCCAAATATTCCCACAGCACAGTTCAGCTACTGGGAACCATCTGTCTCTGCACCCCAAAACTCCTCTGGTTGTACTCCTAGCCGTTTGGAAAAATTTAGCCAACTTTAAAACCCCACTTGTGTCACCTTCCTCTCATAAGATCTTTACACAGAACAGTTCCCTTCCCTTGATCATTCCCAGACAAGTACTACTAATAATAACTCATTGGATATTATACAGCCACAAGAGTAGCTGTATATATACAATAGCCAGCATGGATTTTTCACATTCCGCCATTTTAAATTAAAAATAACATGCATGCCATTATGATGCTTCCCATAAGATCATTTCAAAACAAACTCCTACAAAACTTATAGTCCTGAACTCAGAAATGCTTGCTTAACAATTCTAAGTTTTCATGGTGATACACAAAACACTCAGAGAAAGTCTAGAGTTCAAAGTCTGAAACACAAGTAAAAAAATTCAGACCCGGTAGACTTTTTTTCTGTCAGTGGTCCCATAATTTGTTGAAATTATTTAAAAATCAGCCATGTTCACAGAGTACCTGTAATCCTATTACTGACCTTACCCCATACTCTGACCTTCATCTTCTGCAGTTTAAAAGTTTAAAAACTGCCTGGCTGATTTTTAATTAATTTAAGAAAATTAATATTGGAGTCTATGATAAGAGCAGGCATGCTCAATAAGAATGAACTGTCGGTGTTCTAAAAACCAGACTAACAGCTGTTTGGCTTGGCTAATCAGGGGACCACTCCCATGCCAGACATTTATATAAACAATCATGGCTTCCCTCAAAGAATCCTGTGAAGTGTACTTTGTGAAGGGTGCAGAGAGTTGCTAGGAGACTCCTCTTTCCCTGAGAGAGCTCCAGTGGCCAGTGTGGTTTATCAGCCAGCCCCTTTTCCCAGAGAATTCTGGTAACCATAGCTCTATGAGGGGAATAGAGCATCTCCTAACAGCTCTCAGCACCCTTCACAAACTACACTTCCCAGGATTCTTTGGGGGAAGCCATGACTGTTTAAAGTGGAATAAATGTTTGGTGTGGATGCGGCCAGGGATAGCTTTGGTTTAAATTTGGGTGGGAGACTACATGTATCTGCTGTAGAATAAAAAGGTGGAGGAAACCCGGAAAAAGAATGATACTGTTAATGTTGTTTTCCTTTAGGAAAGGAAAGGGGCTTTCCCCCTGCCCAGTGCCCACCCACCTACCCAATCTCCTCTCCTTCCCCCTCCCCTAGACAGGAAGTGGATTGGACTGTGAAAGACCAACCCAAATTGTGTTTGCATTTTTTACAAATTTGTAGGGCAATACAATATCTCCGAGAGGAGGTCAAGTCTCCTGTTCTTCTGGTGCATTCATTATAGTTGCCCAGTTTCCCTGTTTTTTAAAGTTTGATAGAAATATCTGTTGGCTATACATACGTTTTTAAACTACAAGGGTTTTTTTTCCTATTGGTGAGTAAATATCCAGGCCTCAGTTTTCTCCTCAACTTTATTCTGGTCTATTCCTACCCTTGTGAACCAACTCCCTGTCTTGTCAATTCCCAAGTGATTCCCTAACTGACCAAAATCAACTGACTCTTTCCCACTGACAGTCACCTTTCAACTGGCTGGAACCTCCAGCTAATCAGAGTCTGCTATTCCCCAGACCAATCAGAGTACATTTACCTGATCCATGCCCCACCTAATAAATTATCAAAGTGATTATGCCTTTCTCCTCCCAGAACCTGTCCCCCCAAATTGCCATTGTACAGATGTGCCAGGAGTTCCACAGATAAAAAGGCAGAAGAAAATGGGAAGCTAATGAGTGGGCTGGCAGGAAACAGGGTGAGGTTCCTACCAGCTGCTTCCTGGTGAGACCCAGGCTGCATTTAACGCACATTTAATGCACACCCCCCCCAGGTATCCTGGGAATTGTATTTTACCCCTCACACACCTATAGGTCCCAGTATTCTTTTTTGAGAGGGGGGTACTTTAAATGTGTGGTGTGTATGAATCCCTAGTAAGGTCAGTGGCAGCCTCCCCAAAGGAGATATTTCTTCTATTCACACACAAACACACAAGCAGCAGAACACCCCCTGCCTGTTTCAAGGGGAGGGGGATATTTTCAGGATACAGAGAGGGGATTTCAGCCCAGTCTTACTCCAAAGCAGCACACTATCTAGGAGAGATTCAACATAGGCAGAGAGCTGCGGAGAAACCTTGTCCACAGTCTGGTTCAAATCATCTTGAGTTGGAGTTGAGCCAATGTAGATGTATGAAAAGCCGCTGTATGGAAACAGGAAGAGGCCACCACTGAATGGAAGAGCACATGCTTCATATGCTGAACATCCCAAGTTCAGTCCCTGGCATCTCCACTTACAAAGGATCCTAGATAGCAGGCCCAAGGAAGACGCCCGAGTCCTTTCTGCTTTGAATAGGCATCACAGGACAAGCCAAGCCAAGATGAACCACTAGTCTGCCTCGGTATAAAGCAGCTTCATTTGATGAAATCAGGGGAATTAACAGTACAATTCTATGCAAGTCTACTTAGAAATAAATCCTGTTAACTGCAAAGGGGCTTACATTCTGGTCCATTTGTAAAGACTGCAGCCCAGGTCAGATCCTATCCAGGTTGTTTCATTTGTCTCCCTGGATTGGTGCCCTTCAGAAAAACAAATTGGCCCATTGTGAGTCCAAACCAGTTGAGCAATTTTTTATTGTAACAACTTATTTGATACAATTTTGTGATATGGGGGAGGGAAATGTAATTTTTCAGGACTATACACTAAAGGTGTTAGAATGTTTTCCGTCCAGTCACATAGACCTTGTAATGCAAAACATGAAAACATACCCAAGTGTGATTGGCTGGCGAATTGGCTTAGACGTTAGTGCAAATAATGGATGAAGGAGAACTGATCAATGACGAATGGTTGCTTCAAAATAACATTTTAATGACAAGCTTAAAGGATTAAGCAAGAGCACATTCCTGTTTTAGATTCTTACTGAACATCCTGAAATATGGAATAAAAACTCTGTCCCTCATCTTATATATGACTGTGTTAAGATGAAGGAGAAAGGAGTAAAAATATTTAAGGATAGTTTGCAAGATGTGCTTTGAATTAATGAATACCTCTCCAAAATCAGAATATTTATTTATTCTTTCCAGGTTAAATATATAGTTATAAATGTATTAATACACTGCCTTCTTACAAAACATATGGGCAGTGTATGCTTTTCTATAGCAGTAAGATAACTGTTCAGATAAATGATTTTGAATATTGACAGCTTTCTACTGTGGCTATCCAAGATTTCATCACCACCTTCCATAGCTCATTTGCTTTCTCTCTGTTCCTGAAACTATTTGCTCAGAAAGGCATTTCTGCCCTCCTTGATGCAAACCTTCCAACAGAATAGCTACACCATAGCTAGTGCAGAAAGTCCCCATGTCCCACTAACATGTGTGTCTTGAATATATTCAATGGTAACCTCTTACAATCTGTAGATGACAGGCATGTTTACATTAGAGTGTCTGATAGCAAAAGACTGAAACTCATTTGTTCGCTGCAAGCATATTGTGTTCCTTACAAAGTGTTCATAATATATGTATAATCAATTTGCTTGCAACCTCCTCCTTATGTTTACAACCCTCCCCCTTCCCTGAATAAAATGGCAAAAAAATCACATGCAAAATGATAAAAACATTAGCAATACAACAGAGGACAATAATGCCAATCTCGGAATCTATGGCAGGTATGCACATCTTCAAGCCTGTAGGCCAATTGCTGCCTGTTGTCTGATCATTTGTGCTTCCCCTCAGGGAGGGGGGGGCTCTTTCCCAGCTTTTTGTAGAAATGTCTACAGTCAGCCTTTCCCATCCTTTGGGTCCCCAGATGTTGCTGGACTACAATTCCCATCATTCCTAACCATTGCCCATGCTGCCTGGACCTGCTGGGACTTACAGCCTAACAACATCTGGGGATCCAAAGGCTGGGAAAGGCTGCTCTAAATGTCACTGGATAGTTCCCATGCTGATCACTGCTGTTTGTAACAGACTTAGAAAGATCATCAGCGCAGGTGGAACAGCAAGTATTGCATAAAGCAGTGCAGCTCATGTCAAAGCCTAGTGCTAGAGCAGCCTTCTTCAACCTCATGCTCACCAGCTCTTGTTAGACTTCAGTTCCCATCATCCCTGACTATTGTCCATGCTGTTTGGTGTGGACCAATGGGAGTTGTAGTCCAAAACATATGGAGGGCATCAGGTTGGTGAAAGCTGTGCTAGACAATTCCTGGTTCTTGACGTGCCTTCTGCTCTACCCCTTTATATTTCCCCAGGAGTGGGGGGATGGCAGTTCCCTATACTATTGACTTCAGTTAGACTTCATAGACTAACTTAGCATTGTTTTAGCTACTGCTTGTTTAAAGCAGCATTTTTTCCTGAAGCCTCAATTAAGCAAGCATTGGTTATCAATACCTTTTAAAAATATAGGTAGCTAGAAACTCCCATTAAGATAACACATTGATGCTTTTCTAGACACCCATAAAGGATCTTGTAATCAAACACTAACTAAAAATATCAGCAAGTCATGAAGGATAACTATCAAGTTGACAGCCATTTTAATCACTCCAATTACTCAATTGTCTATGCCTAATTTGTTATAGGCAGTTCAATTGTGTTTGCCTTGATTAATATCGCTGTGGTTGCCTTAAAACAATGACATTTTGTGAATAACAAAGCCAACACAAAAATATGCAGCGGGTCCCAAAGGAAGCCGGAGGAATTATGATTGCTCAGCTTCCTTTCACAAATTAATAAGTAGGAAGAAAGATCAGTTATGAAAATAATAACAATCTAGTTTAGAATCAGATCTATCTAAAACAGTTAAGAGAATAACAAAGCTTGAAGTAGACCATATTAGGATAATGAAAGCATTCATCTTCTGTGTGGTTTGGAATTCATAGCTTGGATAAACTGATTGTGCAAAATGTAAGGAGAAAAACTTCTCTAGATAAAAAGTTATCTTCTAATTAATTACTTTAGTAAGAAAAGCAGCCTTTTAGGGAAAGCCTTGGGAAAGAATCTTATAGATGAGGGCAAGCTTGAGAGAGAGAGGAAAAAAGATAGACATTAAGAAGAGGAACCATTATAAACCTGATATATATTATTATTTATTATATATGTATTTCACCTTAACTGCAAGGAGCACAGGATAGCATGCAGTGTTCTCCTCCCAATGGTTATCCTCACAACTCCATGAGACAGGATAGGCTGAGAGAAAATTACTGGCTCAAAGTTACCCTATGAGCGTCATAGCTGAGCAGGGCCTGGAATTTGGGGGTAGAAACACACTCCCTGTTCTACCGGTTTCAGTGCTTCTCCACCTGAAAACAGGGGCACACAACTCGAGTCAAACCCCACCACTTTTTACTGTAACACCTGGTGAGATCCGCTTGAGTGCTTTTTAAAAAAAAGATTAAGCTTTACAGAGATTTTGCAACTGATCGGCAGATCAACCTGTTCCCCCTCCAGGAGTGGCTAATGGAAATGCTTTGATCTGGTGACTAGTGTGCTCACAGCCTAAGTGTGCTTAAGATTGCAGCCTTATACTCTTTCCATACCACATTGCCTGTTACACATGCCTCTTTATATAGTACTGATAAATGCAATCCAGAAGTCAATCGTTTACTAATCATAGTTAATTCACCTCTTGTTCAGTAACTAGAATTTAACAGACCCTGAAATGGAAATACTATCAAGTAGCTGGAATCAAAACTATTGTCCAGTTGAGTGGGAATGCTGCCCAAAAGGAAGTAACACAGCACTCTGGGAAATCAAGCAGGACTATAGGCAGTACATTTGTGACCAAGGAAGTAGGCTTCATGCTGGGAAGAGCCTCTTTGTAGTGCCCTCCTTGGAGACCACTATGGAGGCCGCTGACATAAGTAAGAGGTCTCCTGGCTAGCAGCTAGAATGGCAGGAATGAATTAACTGCAAAGATGAAGTGGTGTAGCTCAGTGGCAGAGCACCTGCTTTGCATGCAGAAGGCCCCAGGTTCAGTCTCTGGCATCTCCAGGTGGGGCTAAGACAGGCTCCTGACTGAAACCCTGGAGAGCTGCTACCAGTCAGTGTAGACAATACTGAGCTGCATGGACCAATGGTCTGACTCAATGTCAGGCAACTTTCATGCTCCTAAGTTGCCTGGAGGGAGGAGGGATAACCCCTACTACAGACAGTAATCCTGATCATGATGGTAGGCGAGGTTGGTGAATGAAGCAAGCAGGCGCAACAGCCCATAGTTCTTACTATCTAACTTCTATAATGTGTAACCTGGCACAGAAAGTGCCTAGGATATCAGTCTCTCTTTTATGTGTTTCACATAAAAACTGGCAATTCAAATGTTTTGTTATTTTGTCTCATAGAGTAATACATTATGCGACTCATAGATCTAATGGACTGATTACCTATGGGGCTGTCAGCATGTAAATATCAGTAGGGATGCGTTGTTAGTACTGATGAAGAATATGAACAATCTAAGTTTATATCTGTTTTAAAACTGAGGTTTAGAACTCATGACAAAAATATTATTCATATTTATCTCTTCTTATACTTTTTCTTCTTGACAGTGTCTTGCGACATTGACAGATGTAGCCAAAGAATACTTACTCAAATATTTGTTCCCTTAATCCCAATGGGGACTACAAAGTGTGTTTAGGACTGCAATAGGGCAACGTTGCCCTGCAGACTGCCAACAAAAGCGGTGACTTGCTTTGCTGCAACTATTGCAGCACCCTAACCGATCAGATCTGCAGTGTCTGATCCTCATATGTCAGTAAGTTATTCTGTAATGAAGCAGAAAAAACACACAGTTATAGAAGCAGCCTTGCTATGTGTGGGTTTGTAGACTAGGAGGAGCTGGAACAATGAGATGTAACTCGAGTCCCATTCCTCGACCCAAAGGGAAATATGCACAGACTATTTCAGAGACATTTACACATATGCCCCATTTGCCCCTAGCCAGGGCTTTAATGTATGCTGGATGGACAGCAGGAGAAGCAAGATGGAATCAGAAATTACACATGAAGCATGGTCAAATCAGGGTCAAACAACATGTTAAGCATAATGCATATTTATTAATTTATTACATTTATATCCCACAATTTCTCCCAGTAGTAGCCCAGGGCAGCAAACAAAAACACTCTAAAACATCATAAAAACAGACTTTCAAATGTATTAAAACATGTTTAAAAATGTCTTTTTAAAAAAAAGCTTTTAAAACATCTTAAAAAGCAATTCCGACACAGACTGGGATAAGGTCTCTACTTAAAAGGCTTATTGAAACAGGAAGGCAGCCTTGTCTCTTATTTTTCTTTAATTAATTGCAGCCATGCCCCTCCCTTGTTATCTGGATCACAGTGCATGGGGAGGGGAGGGTTAATTCTTCCTTCCTCAGACACAATTCATTTCAGAATTATCTCCCACACAGCTATGAAGCTAAGGAAAAAGGTTTCCATTGGCAGCTGCTCAATGGTGACTTAGGGGAAGGATGTAGCTCAGTGGCAGAGCACCTGTTTTGCATGCAGAAGGCCCCAGGTTCAGTCCCTGGCATCTCCAGGTGGGGCTAGGACAGGCTCCTGACTGAAACCTTGGAGAGCCACTACCAGTCAGTGTAGACAATACTGAGCTGTATGGACCAATGGCCTGATTCAGTGTCAAGGACTGACCACCAGTCCACTCTCACAGGACGGCACTCACCGCTTTCAGGGAGGTGGCCTACCTTTCTCTTCTGAGGGATGTGCCTGAGGAATCAGGCAAATGGCATCTCAGCCCTTTTACCTAAGCTAGCGGGGGGAGGGGGAGGCGGGCTGAGCTGGCCCCTTCCTATACTGCGCGGGACATTATGGAGTGGAGGACTGGGGCCCATAGCTTTTGTGGTAAGCCGCCCATAGAGTATTCACTGATGGGCAGCTAGAGCCATCTGATAATTAACAGCAAGAGCAACGTGCAGGATTTCCACACTTCCTCTTGACTTGGTTAGGGACCACCCAGAAGAGCTGGATGGCTACTGGGGATGGGCCTACTTTTCGCCTCCCCAGATGGCTGGGCATAAAGCTTCCCCGTAGAGAGATGGTTCAGGATTAAGCCACAGCATCCAAGGGCCAGTTGCATCTAGACTACCAGATCAGTTCCTCAGAGGAAAATGACTACAGAGAAAGATGTCCTTCTTCCCCCCTCCCCCCGATACATACTGGTCCCAGTGGGTCATTTGATGGTTGTAATTAGTCAATAAATCCAATTGAAATCCCAAAGTCAGTGCCCTCAAACCCCCAAAATTCCTTTCTATCCACAACTGGATCCTGGCCGTCTTCCAAATAGTGCTCTTTCCTGAAGCAATCTCATGGGAACTCTTGCAAAAGGGAAACTGTGTTAACCTCATTGAAACGGCATTCCATAGGACTCCTCTTCTACTCAAAGACTAGCGGGTGCAGGACCAGGGCGGGATCTGCATCCCCACTTCAGATCCACCTTGCTAGTAACATTCCTTGACATCCACTGTATTCAACAAGAAGCCAACGTCGCACTCTCCTGTTTCCCAATTGAGATTCAGGGAAGCATTTCAGGCCGAGCTTATGTTTGCATCTGCATGGAATAGCGTTATGTCACACCTACTTGTCCTCTGGGAATGGAGAGTGTTGGAGATCATACAGTGTGTGTGATGTCGTTCATTCCCATCAAGCATTGTCTTAAACCTCTTGCCTGATATGCCCTCTAGTTCTTTTTATCTACGTAGAGCTATATAACAGCTCCCTGGTCACCTTTTACACACCATTCATGGCCGTATGTATTTCTCTCAAATCCTTTTCTCAGCAATCTCTTTGATGAAAAGACCTTATGGCACATGGGCAAGCACTGTACTAAATCAAGGTTTCTTGGGAACTGGAATCTGAAGACTGAAATAAAACCTGCTGACGGTCCCTTTTAAAAGAGGATGGAGGCCATTCTAAACCTCTATACATAATGGATTCAGGACTCTTATTTACAATTCAGCTTTGAAAAGGGAAGTGCTATCTTAAATGGAATGAAATATTGACTTTGACGTGATGAACCCTCCAAAAATGGGTTGGAGAGAGGCTAGCCGATGGTGGCTGGTGTTCATTGGGATTGGCAGGGTGGGAGGCATGGAGCGAAATGGAACATGGAGCCACCCAATGACAGAGGGAGTCAACTAATTCTAGGTTTGTCTCCATCCTCCTCCCTGTTGAGTTCTACAAGGTCAACACCTGAGTCTAAGGAAAAGAAAGCCGACAGCAGTGCCACCCCTTAGACTGGTTGTAAGAAAGGGGATGAAGTATTGTTTTTTATGTGATGAACACCCCAAAAATTGGTTGGGGAGAGGCAAGACACTGGAGTTTAGGTTCTACCTTCCAGTACATTTTAGATTGGAAGAAGGGAAGCAGAAGGGGGTTATCTGAAGGCAGAGGAAGGTTGGTGAGGCAGTGCCCCATTCACCCTTATGGACCAGCTTCCACCAGACAGGGCTGATATGAAGCCATCATCTGAAAGCCTGGAGAGACGATGCCAGTCAATGTAGACAGTACTGAGCTACATGGACCAATGGTGTGACTCGGTATAAAGCTGCTTTCTACATTTTAAAAGATGTCCTCTTTCATTTGTCCGGGGAAAATCAGCACAGCTTTAAAGAGAGGGAGCAGCAGAAAGATTTGCATCAAAGGATATCCTTTTGTGTTATGTCAGCTCAGGGATGCGATACTGTTGGTCCGCAAGAGGTTTCATCAAAGTTCCTGCCTGAGCAGAGCTTGGAAAAGTTACTTTTTTAAACTACAGTTCCCATCAGCCCCAGCCAGCATGGCCACTGGATTGGCCTGATGGGAGTTGTAGTCCAAAAAAGTAACTTTTCCAAGCTCTGCTGAGACCCATAGAAACATGGTGCTGAGTCTAAGGGAAATCCTATACATCTTAGAGGGCTTGGAATATGACGCAGTTTCCTCATGGGGCATGAGAAGACTACAGGCAGAAAGAGAGAAAGTGGAAATAAATCTATTTGCCATTTAGCTGGAAATGCAAACTACAGTAGTCTAGCATGATAAATGCAGGTGGGTTGTTTTAATGGCACTTATCACCAGGTACAGCAAATTGCAGCAGGGATCCTTTTCCAGATTTTTGAGAACAGGCCAAAATGTTGTTCTAGTACTGGAATATGTCAATTTCTTTGGACTTGGCAGCCTGCCGGGACATGTGAAGAAAGAAGCTGAGATTCACTGGTATGCACATATCCTGCCTTCTTTTTTTTTTTTTTTTTTCAATAATTTTTATTCAGATTTTCATAAAACATACAAGACGAAATCATAAAACATTCAAAGACAAAAAACAAAATCAAAAATAGTTAAACAAAAAGAAAAAAAGAAAAAAAAAACAAAAATAAAAAATAAAGAGTAAAATATTGACTTCCCATTTGTCAAAGATCAAATCAGTTATAAGTCTATAATATATAACAATCCTGTCTCTTAAGTCATATTATAAAATCACTTTCCTCCAGTAGTTATCTTACTTAATCATCAAATCTCATAAACATTACTTTATTCTTTCCACAAAAAGTCAAAGAGAGGTTTCAATTCTTTAAGAAATATATCTATCAATTTTTTTTTCCAGATAAGCATATCGATTAATCCATCTCATTACTAATTATGATAATCTTATTGTCATAACCATAGTCAAAATAAACATTTCAATTAATCCATCACATCAGAATCTGTTAGGTTCAGTAATTTCAGTAGCCATTGTTCTATTATCCCTATTAGTTCCATTTTCCATCTTCCATCTTCAGTAGTCTTGTTAAGTCCAGTAATTTCAGTATCCAATCTTCCATTATCAGTATTCCATAATAATCTTGCTGTCAAAGCCATAGTCATATAGTAAGAGTCTGATGGGAATTACCTCTATCCCAAATATTTTCTTGCCATCCATTCTGAATAGGTTGCTGAAATACTGCTGTAAAATCATATCTCTGTTCTTTTTTTCAAAATACACTGGGTCATCTCTTGAAAGTTTTTCCATTGTCACATGGCTGCAGTTAATTCCATAGATTTTCTCTATATTGGGCTCCATCACATCATTCCAGTCCAGAAGATTATCCATGCCATTGATAACTTTATCTCTAGAATCTTCATTAATTTCTTCAGAGATAACATTGAGTTCCAAACAATAGATTTTATTTCTAAAGTCCATAGACTCCAAATCTTGTTCCTGTTCCACGTTTGTTCCAATCTCCGGGATCTCCTCTCTCACAGGGACCCCTGTTCCAGTCTCCAGGGTCTCCTCTCTCACAGGGACCCCTGTTCCAGTCTCCAGGGTCTCCTCTCTCACAAGGACCCCTATGTCTTTAATCTCCTGTGTCTCCAAACAATAGATTTTGTTTCTAAAGTCCATAGACTCCAAATCTTTTTCCTGTTCCACGTTTGTTCCAATCTCCAGGGTCACCTCTCTCACAGGGACCCCTATATCTTTAATCTCCTGCTTCATTTTACTCAATTCAATTTTCAGCTCCTTACAACCCTGTCGCAGGTTTTGTTTCGTTATCTCAATCTCATCCATTATTTTCTGAAACATAGTTATTTCCAGATTCTCAGCCACTTTCTTAATTGCCATTTTAAAAGAAAAATATAGGAAAACCACTTCTTATTTCAGCAACAATTGGGTTAATACTCCAAACTTGGTGACATCACAGTATAAACAGAGCAGACAGCCTTATCTCTCCATGCTTAAGTAAACAAAATGCAGTTCCCAGGATCGAAACAATTAATGGCGGTCGTCAGGAAACAGATTCGTCAAAATAAAATAGACCAAAAAGAGAGTAGTCTCAGACAATATAATATTCTTCAAAATAAAAATCTGGAATAGAAATCCCTCTTCTGTGTATATCTTTAGAATGCAAATCCAGGACAGCTTTTTGCAACAAAAACAGAGATAAGCTATTAATTAGTGAGTAGCAGAGAGAAGTTATGGCTCCCCAGTGAGATGTCAAAAACCGATCAATCTGGCAAATCTCTTTTAAACAGCAACAATTTAAGTCAAGTAAAAGAAAAATATAGAAAGAAGGGTGCTTGCCTGTTAGTGCGTTCTCTCTTAGAAGATAAGATGAACGTTCGCTTTATCAGATAGAGCTTGTTGTTGAAAATCCGTCCCACCTTCGTCGGCTGGACCTCGTCCCATAAATTAATGAGATCTGGTCGTCCCAACAAAAATAGGCTTTGAGGTTAATCTCTTCGTTTCTCCCTACCCGGGAGAAGTTTAATCAGTCAAAAAAAAAAAAAAATCTGACTGATATATCTGAATAAGCTTCTTTTGAGGCAGGAGCCCGTCTCAAAAGCAGGCACAGGCTAAGTCACCCTTCCCGGAAGTCATCCTGCCTTCTTTTTAATTAAATTCATGTTATCAGGTTTTTAAGCTTGGATAAGTAGAGTCAATGCACGCTTTATCTTGCACCTGTTTTTCATACGCATAAACTCACAATGGAAACTCCTCAGCTATCAGCTAATGCTGGCACGTACATAGAACGTGGAAACAAGGGTCCTTAAAGGCCGTTCTCCAGTTATCCCACATAAGCAGACATCCTTTCTAGCTTTCACACAGCGCCCATTAAAGTTATGCCTCCCCCCCCATGCACACTTTTTTTTTTTTTGGTCCTATGATCTGTAGCTGCTGAGTGCAATCAACATTGTATCTAGAATCCTGTCCCTGGCTTTCTTCATGTTAAATAAGAGTCCTCCTGCCTTCTTCCTGTAAAAATTACTGCCTCGTTAAAAAGATTTTTGCCTTCCTGCGAGATCCCTTTTGTTAATCAGGACAAACATCCTGGAACTTCCACCCTCCCAGCTACTGTTCTATCCTTCTTTTTTTGTTATAAGAAGTCCCAGCCCTTCCAGCTTGCTGGGGATGGGAGATCTCAGTGCAAAACATTCCCTTTCTATCTCCCATCATCATCCATTAGCAGAGGAAGTGAGAGGCCCATGAATGCTACTGTTCTTGCAGTCCTCTGGATTGGGGCAATCATATGTGTAATTGAAATAATTTCCAAAACTGGTTGAAAAGTCATTTTTTTAAAAAAGCATGCAAGTTAAAGTAAAAAAAAAAAGTTTTGTTTTCAGCTTGGTACGAGAGAGATGTTGTCCTCTGTTTTCCTTGCTTATTCTCCAGCCTTCCCTTCCATTTATGAAAAAATTCCTTGATTCAAGAACCTGGTGAGTACATGCATTTTTCACCTGTTTCACATTTCTCCATGCACATTGGCAATCAAATGCTAATGCAGTTTTTTTAAGAAAATCAATGGTGATCATGTTAACAGTACAATTACTGTTATATAACAGCATAACCATCTACCTGTGTGAGTTTCTGCAAGACCTGCTCCCTGCATTTCTGGCTGATTTCCACCTGGCCTGGAAGGGCGGGGCCCTGTCTCTCTCCAGCTACAAAAGCAGCAACTGCTGAAGGGGCCAGAGACCATCTACCTGTGTGAGTTTCTGCAAGACCTGCTCCCTGCATTTCTGGCTGATTTCCACCTGGCCTGGAAGGGCAGGGCCCTGTCTCTCTCCAGCTACAAAAGCAGCAACTGCTGAAGGGGCCAGAGACCATCTACCTGTGTGAGTTTCTGCAAGACCTGCTCCCTGCATTTCTGGCTGATTTCCACCTGGCCTGGAAGGGTGGGGCCCTGTCTCTCTCCAGCTACAAAAGCAGCAAGTGCTGAAGGGGCCAGAGACCGTGTGTGTGTATGTGTGCGTGAACCTGCTGCTCGGGATGTCTATAGACTACTGGGGTTTTGTTTAGTATTATATGTTATATTTTACTCTATGTTATATTTTAGTCTATGTACGCCGCCTAGAGTGGCCGTTAATTCGGCCAGATAGGCGGCCTAGAAATAAAATTTTATTATTATTATTATTATAACCAGGAGTGATTAAAGTGTTGGAGTAGGGCTGGGGAGAGCCAGATTCAGATCCCCACTTAACCATGAAGCTCACTGGGTGATCTTGGGCTAGTCATTGGGCTAGTCATTCTCCCTCAGCCTATCCTACCTCACAGGGTTGTTGGGAGAGTAAAATGGGGTGGGAAGGGAGCCACCTGAGCTCCTTAGAGGATAGATGTGATATTAATTAATTAAATTAAAATTATTGTGTGAATATTTAAAAGGTCACTCCAGGAGAGTAACAGCTGAACAAAACATTCAGAGGAACAGCGGGGTAACTCTGAAATCACTCAGCTTGGGCTTATATGTATAAAAGAGAGATGCTTGGCTACATATGCATGGAAAAGGACAAAAGGCAATGAAAACACAAAAGATAATTGGAGAACCTTGCAGACACAGCCGAAGCTGTTCATCAGCTGCCATAAGTTTCGATTGTGGCCAGCTATTCGGGTTGAAATTGGAGGACATCCATTCAGTGGAATGAATTTTATTGATTGCCTTGATGTGTTCCTGTGTGATATTCAAACAGAGAGGATTATATTGATTGGAGAAACCAGTAGCAGTGCCAAAAAGGATGCTGCTACTATCTTAAAGGAAGTTAATTTTGGCCAGAATGCCAAGCCAGTAGTTTCCATCATAGCTGGTATGACTGCTTCTCCAAGCAGGATAATGAGACATGCTGGGACAATCATTGATGTTGGAAAAGGTCAAGCTAAAGAGAAAATAACTGCTCTTCAAAGTGCCACAGTAGTCATCAGGATGATTCTTATTCACCTGGATAGTGTCGTGTATAGTGACTTACAGCAGAACATTTTCAAATGATGAGAATTGCCACCCATCCCCAAAACAGGAGTCCCGCTATTTCTGGGTTGTAATTGCTTATGTAACCACTGGCACACAAAGGAGGCTGTAGTGTTGGCTTGGGGAAACTCCAAGGTTTGCAGAAAAACACACACCATATTTTGGGGGAAGATCCCTAAATGGAGAAAGTCCTCCAAAATACCTCAGTTAGGAATGAGCATGCTCAGTGTCCATGGAATACTAACAGGTTGTTGCAGGGTAAGGGGAGATGGAAAACCGGCAAGAGGGGAATCAAATGGAATGTCTGGAATCCTAAGTAACCACACTCCACACTGCAACATTTTGATGCAGGGCCTACTTGTAGTTCCTCTACAGCACTTTGCTCTGTACTAATATCAATATAGGACATTTTTTCCTGGGAAAAATATGTTTCCTCCTACCTGAGTATTAGTGACATGCAACATTTGAATTCAGTTGTAAAGCCATCAAAGTATTTCCAGGGAGAAGGCAGCACACAGCACACTTTTCAAAGTTGCCAGGCTGTGTTCTTAAGTCATTACTAGGAGGACACACAGGGTTGGTTTAGAGTAGGGATGTTGGAGGATACTGACAGAAATGGAAATGGGAGTGGAAATTGCAAGTATTCGCTTATTCATCCCATGCCCAGAATGGAAATCAGTCCAGCCAATACAATTTATATTTGCTTTTGTTGTTGGTTTCAGTCCACAAACAATACGTAATTGATGACTTTCTCCCTATTTGCATTGTGTTTGCTTTGCACTGAATGGTGTGGAATAACATAACAATTATGTAATTAATTACATAAAATTCTGCCGCAGTGGACACCAAGACAAATAATGTAGTCTTTGTTGGAAGCTGACTTGCAGCGGAATAAAACAGCACTATGTGTGACAAACATGGGTTAGAATGGAAATTGATGCCTCCTTACACCCCTAGTTTAGGGTTTTAATGAACTAATAATGCAGAAAAATGACTGCTGAATTAATACTACTTGTCCCCCACCATTCCCAGTCCACAAAAGTGGACTTCTTAATTATTATTTATTAAATGTATATCCCACCCTTCCTCCCAGAAGGAGCCCTGGTTTGCAGGGCCGGTTTAAGCTGAGGAGGGCCCCTAGGCTGATTGGTATTTGGGGCCCTCTTCTCCCTACCTTTCTGCTTGTTTTCACGCAAGTTTGCCATCAATCAAGATGGTGGCCGAGGTTTCCCTAAGGGGCTGAAGCTTCTGCCACCATCTTGGTTGATGGCAGCAATGCGCGCGTGTAGCACGCATGTGTGCCGTCAGCCAAGATGGCAACAGAGGCTTCTGCCCCTTAAGGAAACCTTGGCCGCCATCTTGATTGATGGCAAACCGCAAAAAGCAGTGGAGAAAAAGGTAAGTGAAGAGGGGGGATGGCGGGCGGTTCGGAAGCTCTTGTCTTGCGATAATTTTTTTTAGCTTATGCACGGGCCCCCAAGAGCTCCAGGCCCCTAGGCTTCAGCCTACTAAGCCTAATGGATAATCCGGCCCTGCTGGTTTGCTTTGGGAAGCAGGGGAGAAGACAAAGCTAGCATTTATTTTTTTTAAAAAAAATCTAACTTGAGATCAATGATTTTGCAATACTCACACATACAAAACCCTCTTTCCTTTAATGACCTTATCCTATGCTGTGATGGCACCTGCATGTGTTGAAGCACGGTGATTTAGTGTGTGTTTGGTGCTGCTCACATCCCCTTTTAATTCGCATGGTTCACATAACGTTACTGGCAAACAGAAGCTATCACGCAGTTTCCCCCCTGTAAATCTGTACTAACCCAATCCTCTGATAATACAAAAAGGGAAGAAAAAAAATATTCAGTCTGTATCTCTAGTGCTTGCAAGACGCTTTGCTCTGATGCTTTTAGGTGGGTGTGTCAATTGTTCCCTTCTCTGTACCCACTCCCTCCTCCGCCTTTTGTTCATTTCATTTCCTGTGGGCTGAAGAGCAATTTATGGCTGCTTTCTCCTGTTCTGCAAGCCTTTCTTATGTTGCTGTAAACTGTGCCTTTATTTTCTGTTTCCCCAACCTGTGCGCAAAAGTATAACACTGCTCATACAAAGATGTGTATTTCAGCTGTATTGTACCAGTGAAAATACAAATAATTACAATTCTGGGTTGTCATTTTTTAAATGAAACGAACTGATAGAACAAACTGAGCATACTTGGTTGCCAGGTAACCAGAGGGAGTAGAAATGTGAAATTAGACGGTGTGGTCATTAAGAAATGGTATGATTGATCCTTCCCCTCACTGTGAATAGAAAACATCGTGTTTTCAGCTGGCATTGAGTCCTTACTGTGGACGGTGCAAATAGAAAACAGAGGTAAAAACAGCATCTTTAGCACGAAGTAATGCTCCCTTGTGGATAAGCCCTTAATCTCTTGCATCATATTTTACAAGAGAGGAGGTTGACAGAAAGGGAGACAGACACAAGGTGATAGAAAGTCGGCAGAGTGACAGTGAGAAAAAAGGAGTGGCCTCAACCACCCCGGCATGTGGCCCCTAGCAATTACCTCTGAGGGAATGTGGCCCCGGACAGAAAAGATTCCTCACCCTTGCCGTATAGCAAGGGGCTATAAGGAGATCTCTTTACAGAAGGGCCATGATCCTCACTTTATGAGTAACATAGGACTAGCAATTAGAAACTGTTTTATGCACAGACAGTCAGTAATGTTGAATGTTCTGTGTGATGATGACACATTTTATTTTTGTGCATCAGGAAAAAGAAATGTGAGATAATGGTTGCTTATTATGTAGCTGTACACAAAAGCACTTTTCAATGTCTTTTTAACTGTCATTACTAGGAAGAAGCATAATGCACATTCCTTTCCACATAAGACATTAGAGGAGTACAAAGGTTAAATCAAGGACAGGTTTTATTCATAGAACTGCAGAACACACCTTTGTTTATTGAACTCTAAACACGGAACTCTCAACAGGAACCAGGATTCACTCCTTTTTGCTGGCACCTAATATTGTGTCAGGTAACTGCTCGTCATATGCAATAAATTCTTGTGCGCTACAAGAACAGTTGCAGGCTTTTTTAACAACTCCTGGGATTTGGTGTAAAGTTCCGGTGCAAGAGGCCTCAAATATCCTCTTTTATTTAAAACTCGCCCCATTCATGCAATACTCATCAGTAGTTGCATGCCTTAAAGCCACATCAGAGGCTTAAAAAATAATAATCATAGACACACTCCCCCTTCCCCCCATATCCACTGGGCATGTGGGAAGGTTTAACCCTTCTCTCTTTATTCCCCAGTCATGATGCTGATGGGAAACCCTCCCTTGCTGCAGTTATAGAAAAGAAAAACCAGGCCCTCTCACTAATTGATTTTTGTCAGGATTAGGGAGAGGGAAGGGTGAAAACTCACCTGCCCACATGCTGCAGTCCGCAGGCACATTGGTGTAGGCAGCACACTTAGGATTACATTTTTAAATCCCCTGCTGTGGCTGCAAGTCACACAGTTAACATCATGTGTAGTTAGGCCTGCAGATGTACTAGGCCAGGGGTGGGGAACGCCAGGCTTGGGGGCCAAATGCAACCCTCAAGGCCTCTCTAGTCTACTGTACAAAGATAAAATGCACATGTGTTGTTCCACCCACTTTTTCCTACTGGTATGTGGTCTCCAGATTGTCCAGAAGGGAATGTGGCCCTCACTCTGAAAAAGGTTTCCCACCCCTGTGCTAGAGGCAGAACTGGTGGCAAGAATGGCCATTTAAATGAACCCAACAAGATGTGATGGCCACTAGCCTCGGTGGCTTTAAAGGGGGATTAGATCCATGGCAGAAAGTCCTATCAGTGGCTTCTAGTCATGATGGCTATATGGATCCTCTATATTCAGAGGCAGCATATACCATTTGCTGGAGAGCAACTTTAGAAGGCTGTTGTCTTCATGCCAGGAATAACCAACGTGGTGGGCATGGCACAACACAAAATTAGAGAGAGTACAGTTATTGCTGATTTTCCACTCTCAATGCTGGACAACCTCAAGCTCACCATGGGAAATCAGCTGTGTCCTGCTGGTCCTGATTGTGGGAATATAGCTATTAAAGCCACAAGAACCCTATTTTCCCCAATGCCAATCCTTAAGTGTAGTCTGCACCTACCTAGAAGTAAGGCCCATTAGACACAAAGAGACTTCTGAAGTGGACATGTTTACCATTGTACTGTAAGTTAACTATACAGTGAATTCTTAAGTGCCTGGACATCCGCTCCTGCACAGCAGAGACATGCCGAAGCATCTTCTGAAACTTCTCACATTTTGCATTTACCGTTTGTAGAGGATATTCTTTAACATCCTTCCATACTTATTGTGTAGTGGTATTTGCAGAAAATAACTTCTAGGGTGTATCGAATCTCAGATGAACCCACCACAGAAAAGAAGCAGCCTGGTTTCTAGGAAAAAAGGAAGAATAAAATATGGAGATTCCAAGGACTACTAGAAAATTTATTTATTTATTATTTGATTTATATCCCGCCCTTCCTTCCAGCAGGAGCCCATAAATAAGACAGAAGCAAGAAAAGTCCACTAAAGGGGAGGAGAAAACAGAAGTTCTTTGGGACCTGAGGGATTCCTATTGCCTGGTGTCCAAACAAGTCACTTATCAATCACATCTCTGATTTCACTCATTGGCTAAAAACGCTGCTAAGCTGGAGCAGCCAGCCTGACTCATTTCAAAGAAATCACTTAGAAGGTTGCCTATGCCCTTCTTATCTACTTCATAGTTCTTTTCTTAGCAGGGCTAGCTAGAGACATACTTAAAAAAAAAGTTCAGAGTCTGAGGCACCTGTCTGGGGGGACCAACAGGGGTCTTCATGGGCTCTGAACTGCAACTCCCATCAGCCCTAGCCAGCGTGGCCAATGTTCAGAGCAGATGGGAGAAGTCCACAATGTCTGGAAGACTCCACATTAGCTGCTCCTACTTTATGCTATGCTTCAAGGCTTTCTTAAAGCATCTGGCTGTGAAAAACCGGGTGCAAGATGCATCCTTGCTCTGATCCAGTAGAGCTTTCTTATCTTTGATAAGACTGAGTGCAAAACAGTGTTAAAGATTTAGGGCATTAATAATAATAATAATAAACTTTAATTTATAGGCCGCCTATCTGGCCAATGGCCACTCTAGGCAGCTTACAGTAAAATATGATAAAATACAATAAGTAAGATATAGTCAATACATTACATACAAGTTCAGTATAATAAATTATCAGCATTTCAATACAAGGCTAATTTACCCTAGAAGTCTCAGAGGTTGTAAAGGCCTGGTTAAAGAGCCAAGTCTTCAGGCCCCAGCGAAATATTTCGAGGGAAGGGGCATGTCGAAGATCTATTGGGAGGGAGTTCCAGATCGAGGGGGCCGCCACAGAGAAAGCTCTCTCCCGAGTCTTCACCAACCTAGCCACTTTAGTTGGCGGGACTGAGAGCAGGTCCTGTGTGGCAGATCTTGCAGGGCGGCACAATTTATGACGGTGGAGGCATTTCACTGTGAGTTTAATGAATGTGTTGTGGGACAGTTTATAGCTTGAGGAGCACAGCCAGTGGCTGTATTTAGTTTAGCTGCAGAGCAGCAGTAAACCTCAGGTTGCCCAGATTGCTCAGTTGCTGCTAAAGCAAACTCTTAGCATCACAATATTAATTTCCCAACACATGAAAAGCATTCTGATATGTTGCTTGGATTTTGAGCATCTATCTATGAAACACTGCTGATCTCTAGGCAAAATGGTGGGAATAGATATGTGTATCTGCCATAAAAGATTTTAAAAGGGGGGGCAGCAGTTCCTTTTAGCTGTAAGATAAAATCTTAAGGATCTTTTTTAAAAGATCACCAGACTACTGTAGCTGTTTAAGAAGAAAAGAAGGTCACACCTGTAATAGGTTCAGAGTGAGAAGAAATCAAATAAAAGAAGCGTGGAAATGAGCTAAGGCCAGCCAAGGTGCATTAAATCACCCCACACTGAGGTTTCCATTTCTGTCCCTTTTTTGTTTTATTCCTGTCTCCTTTGTGTGGAGGATTATTTCTGGATGAAGAATATTTTGCAAAGATTCCACGACATCTGCAGAAAGGTGATTGTGTTGCCGCAGTCATTGTCCCATCATTATCCTCCCATTTCTCACCATAGTTGTTGTTCATAAGAAGTCTGATAAATCTGCAGTTGGTTCAGGGAAAAGATGTTTGGCTTGCACAGCTTGCAGGTGTCAAATCAGAAGCATGTACAAAGCAGCACCAGTTTCACAGCAGTTTCTGATGAGAGAAAATGTATGTGACATACTTTGAACACACAAAATGCACTATGCAAATGTAATAATAATAATAATAATGAGGAGGAGGAGGAGGGGGAGGAGGAGGATATAGTTATTGTTGTTCCAGGCTTTAAACAGAATTCTGCTGTGTTAAAGACTCAAATCCTAGGGCATAAGGAGAAGAACATAAACTCTATAAACTGTCTCTGATGCCAGTCACATACCTACATTCTTGCTAATATTTTTAAAAGGAAGGGCAAGCATTGGCTCCTACACATTTCATCTGCAGCAATCCAGCAGCCCAGACTAACTGCTTATTATTTACATAGCATGTTCCTCCCTAAATAATCAAAGTGTTTCACATACACTTTGGCTGTAAACGTTACAACAACCTTATAAGGTAGGTCAGTGTTCCTTTCTTCCTATTACATGTGTGGGCAGGTCCACTCTTGGAAGCTGCCTTAAACTAAGTCAAACCATTGTACCCATCTAGCTTTGTATTATCTACTCTGACTGGCAGCAGCTCTCCAGGGTTTCAGACATGGTTCAATTCCCAGGAGTTAAACCTGGGGTCTTTTGCATGCAAAGCACATGCTCTGCCACTGAGCTACAACACCTCCCCGACCCTTACTCACTTGCCACCTGAACCCACAAAAGGCAGCCCTTTTAACCAACTTCTCTTTGTAGAACAAAATACCTTGATAGGTTTTCTACGTAAGTTATATATTTTCCAGTCATTCAAACAGTTTGATATGAGTACGTACCATAAGGGACACAGGAGAGCTGTTTAGAAGCTTTTTTAAAAAAAGAAATCTTGGTTGCAATTAGGGTTGCCAGGTTCAGGGCCTGAGAATGATCCTGTATCTTTAGGAGAAGAGAAAGTCAGCCAAGTGCAGATGTTCTTGCAACCCTGTAATGGGAAAAACCACAAGGTGGAATTCTCCCTTTCCCCCTGCACAACTTTTCAGTGCTCTGTATTTGTACAACAGTATTGCTTAAGTGTTTACTGTTTTGTTTTTTGTTTTTTTATGCAACAGAGAAGGTTGGGGACATCACAAGGAGTGACCTCATGGGCTCTGCCTGTGTGACCTCATAGACACCCCACCAGTTCTAAATTCCACCAGCCTCCATTGTTCACCCATGTTAAGGACTCTCTAGAGACTCTCTAGGGCTAAGATTGCCTTTTAATCTCTATTACAGGTTTGGCTTGCTTCTTCACACTTGGAGCTTGGATTATTTGAATGGGGTGGTGACAGAGAGAGAGACAGCTGTGCTGCGCTGTAAGTAAAATAAATAAAAGAACCCCAGGGAATATTGGAGGGGAAAAAATCTGGTGTTGGGAGAAAGCTACTGAAGTTCAGAGTAAATGGGATCAATTTGCAAAGATGGAGAACATGGGTTCATCCAAACGACTGTTTAATCAGCGACACGATCGCTTTGTGTCTTCATTAATTTCCCATGGTCCATACGACATCGCCTGTTTTTGCGGATATTATATTGTTTAAATCCGCATCTGCAGTATTGCAAAAAATGTGATTTCCTTTTTTTAAACCGGGAATCACCCGCTTCAACAAAGCGCTAGGATGCAATACCCCGATGTACATTAGTGATGTAGGCGGTTCATGGGTGGTCCTTGGCCATTTCCCCACACCCCTTCCATCATTCCTGTCCAATCACTTTTGTGCATGTGCGCGAATGTACAGAGGAAGAGGCCCGGGAAAAGTGAACCAATCAGGAGCGGAGCTGGGAAAAAGCAAGAAGAAGTACGGGTCCTCCCCGCTGCGTGTGCGGGTGCAAAAAAGCGCTGTTTTTATATCGGCAAAGAGAGAACAAACAGGCTAGTGGGGACTGTCAGATGACAAAGCACATATGGAAAACATGGATTATCAATGTCAGTTTGGACGAGCCCTTAGTGGACCATTGAAAAATCCAATGCTAAATCTGAATTCAGCTGAATTCTCGCCCATCCTTAGTCAGGTATGATGGAAATTGTAGTCTAGCAACATCCTGAAGGCACCATGCTGGCTACCCCAGCCTATAACATATTTGTGAACAAACAGTAGGAAAATTGGGCAACAAAAATTAAACTGGAAGAAAAAGACTCTACACTTCTCTTGAAAAGATATACAGGCGTAGGGAAGGGGTTGCCAACCTTTTGGGTCCAATGGGCATTTTTGGAATTTTCAGGAAGTGTCGTGGGTGCCAATCACAAAATGGCTGCTGTGGGGTGTACATAACACAAAATGGCTGCTTGGAGGGGGATGTAGGAGAGGCTGAGTCAGGGCAAAGGAACTGAGCAGGAAGAGCAGTCTCTCATGCACTGTATCTTTTTGTGGGGATATTTACTGAGACCTGTCATTGGCATCATAAGACATTCTGTCAGGCACATTGGTGCTCATAGTAGCATTGGTGAACCTTACAGTAGGGGACGGTACTCCCAAAGATCACAGGCTCTACTACACATTTTTCCAATGAGCATGATTGTATCAGAAAAATCTCTCTACTGATCACCTCATAGTGGCCTTCTACTCAGCGAAGAACCATTGCAAAGAAACAGATTTCTGGGAAAGTTTTTTAGTGGTGCAAATCTTCAAAGCAATGTATGTAAGCCTTGCAGGCAAATTGTATTATCTGAAAAGCTGCTTAGCCTTCCAAGTCAACATACCAAAGAACAGTCAGGAACATGATTTCAAAGAGCTACAACCATTTCTAACAATTAGTTAATTTTTTAAAAAAGGCAAGAAGGATCTGTGTGCATTTGGAAGGAAAGAATTACAAAGTTTAAAATGTTAAGAAGAAAGCTGAAAGGGACTGAATGGTACCATAGGAAATGGCTGTGATTTAAGGCAACAGTCCTCTGCACACTGGGAGTTAGCCCTGCTAGGCAGAGTTAGACTTGTGCTTATGTAAACATACATAGGATTGTGCATGTGAAAGAACTGAGTATCATCCTCCAAATGAGTGTGACTGGTGGCTACTAGAGAGGGACTTTCAGTGGTGGCTCCCTGGTTGGGGAATGCCATCTTCAGGGAGACTTGGTCAGTGCTCTCATTGTGGCCTTTTCTGTGCCAGGTGCAGTTTTTTTTTCCCCCAGGCATTTTGGCTTTTAAAAAAAGTGTAATGCTTTAACATTCTTTGCACTAATGCTATCTCATGTTGCTGGTTTTATTTTGGTGTTATGCTGTGGTTTTATTCTATTTTAGACTTCATGGCTGTATTTTTCTTCTGGTTTTAAATACTTACTGTAAACTGCCCAGAGAAGCTTGATGTTTGGATGGTATAGAAATATTGTAACCAAATACATATAAACAAACATAAAGGACCCAATGAATTGCATATAAATATCACACACATCTCACTAACTGTAATACCTAGTGTGGTATGTAATAGACTAGGGCAAGGGACAAATCTCCACTCACCCATGAAGCTCATTGAGTGACCTTGGACTAGACAGTATCTCTCAGCCTAATCTACTGTACTTCACATAGGGTTGTTGTGAGGATAAAACAGGGGGAGGAGAACTGTCTACACCACCTTGAGTTTCTTGGAGGAAATGTGAATACAAACATACTAAATATGTTTGCTGAAAATCCCATGTTTGATTGGTCATTTACCAAAATGATGCAACTAGTCACAAACAGTCATGTTGAGCTCAATGAGTCTTATTTGCTTCACGTAGCAGTGGGAGGTGTGTGTTGTGGAGTATTTATTTATTTAACAAAATTTATATGCCACTTGACTGTAAAAAAACCCCCACAAAAATGCTAACTAGTTTACAACAAACATTTAAATTATCAATAGAACCAGTTAAAGATAAGTAATAAAAACATCTAAAGGATAATTAAAAACAGTGGTAAACTAAAAAGAGATTAAAACACATTAACATCTACATCTGGATTGGTTTACCTAAACAGAAATGTTTTAAGCAGGATGCAGTGAAGGTGCCTGCTTAGGGAGGGAGTTCCAAAGTTTGGGTGCTGCCACGGTGAAAGAACAATTTCTTACAAGTGCACAATGAGTATTATGTGGCACCTGTAACAGTGCCAATCCTGCAGATCGAAGTGGTAGAGTGGGCACATCTGCAAGTATACTGGTACTGAGCTGTTAAGGGCTTTATATACCAATAGTAACACCCTGAACTTGGCCCAGTAACAAAGCAGCAGCCAGTGCAGATCTCTGAGCAGAGGTGTTACCTGCCAACTTCCATATGAATGCAGCATGTACCTGCAACTGCAATATGCAGGTCAATAGAAATGCATTGTTTACATAGTATACTTGAATTCAAGGGGACTGTGATGAGCACATTGAACTGTTTTCATGTTGTTAATGGCATATGGACCCATACTCAAGTTCAATTACACTCATTACTTAGGCAAAATATTGTACTTTGTTGCAGTAAGATTGCTCTTTCTTTTCTGCAATGCTCCTGACATTTGACAGTTAAAGAAATGCAGCCATGAAATCTTAATATTTTAATCACTTCTCCTGTCTCTAAACAACATGGGGAAAAGCATAAGTAGTCTGTAAAACAATCTGCATCCTATTTACATTTGTAATATTTTTCAATTCAAAAAGCCAGCACCTGAAGCTATTTAAAGCACTTTTTTCTGACAACTCTGACAACTGACTTGTTTAACATGCAACAAAAACATTTGATTAAAAATAACTCCTGAGATTTCCTTGATACATTTCAAAACAGAAAGTGTCATGGAAATATAAAAATCACACATGCTACAAAAATGTTTGGGTTGTTGTTATTTTGATGCGTAATTAATAGACATTTAAAACAGGTGCTTTTTTCTCCTTACAGAAAGAGATGGAACATTTCCAAATACAATGCTTTCATAAATCAATGGTTAAAAAAAAAGAGGTACATGCGGTAATAAGGGTTACCTTCTGTCTGATTTTAGTTAAGCTGGTTTTTCTTATCTAACCAGGTTATCTTTTTTTCCCTAGCTCAGTATCAGTGCTAGGAAATGAGCTATTTTAAATGTATATGCATCATTTATATGAAAATAACAGAGGGCTTTTTGCAAACTGGGAGGTGGGACAATTTTGGTGCTAGTTGTGTCTTCCTGTGCACAACTGACAGTTAAAACGATTCAATTTGTAATATGTCACTAATTATTAAGTACCTGTTTTGAACTGGGTCTTAGTGGTCCCACCTGGACATCACCTTCAGCAGTCAAGGCCATCTTGAGACCCATCGGTGGTCGTTTATATCTAAGGAATTCCCTCTCAGTGCAGACTCATCAGTACCCAAGCCTGAATACCCTTCAGGAACATTGTATTTGTTTACTTTATATCCAATATTTTGTTCAACATACACCCTCCCCCCGTGAGATAGGTTAGGCTAAGAGGTACAGACTGGCCCAGTGTCACTTTCATGGCCAGAATCTCCCCCGTTTTTCCCAGCCTGGTGCCCTCCTGATGTTTTTGGACTCCATCATCCCTAGCCAGCATAACCAATGGTCAGGGATGATGAGAGTTGTGGAGAGCACAGGTTGAGAAAGACAGCTCTAACCACTAGATCACACTGGCAACCTTCCACATTGCTTTCAGACTGGAGGACTTCTAGTGACATTTTAATGATGGACATTTGTTTTGCTGGGGCAAGGCAGGAGTCTTCCTTTTGTTATACCTACCCTGTGCTCGCTGGCCAAAGAAATCACAGTTTGATTATGTGCCAGGGTTAATTTTAAGTTACAAGGCAGAATTCTACAGAATCCATCCCACAAACTTGAACCAAAGGGATCAGCTCAAATTCTAGATGCCATGTGTCATCTGGACAGTAATGTTACCAGAACTAGGATTCTACATTTTAGTCTAGGGATTGGGAACCTTTTTGAGGGTGAGAGCCACATTCCCTTGTGGTCAACCTTCCAGGGGCCACATACCAGTAGTGACTAGGGCCAGATGCAACAGTGGACAGAGCAATAGATGTGACTCTTGCTTTTGTACAGTAGGTTACATTCCAGCCATGCAAAAATTCAACAAAGACACCCACCCCATATATCTTCCCTTCCCAGCAAGTAAGTGGCATTATTACAATTCAAGGTTACAGCCAAGCCAAGCAAACACATGCACTGAGAGGGTGGCCTGTGGGAGCAGGTGTAGCCTGAGTCCCAAGGCCAAAGAGAGAGAGAGAGTTCCAAGGGCCAAAGAAAGAGTCCTAGGGGGCCACACTTGGGCCTTGGGCCCAAGATTCCCTCCCCCTGATTTAGTCCATTACAATGCCAGGGCAAGGCCCAATCACTGGCCTTCCTCCCCTTTCTACTATTTACAAAATCCGAGTTGAGTCAGGACATGGATCTTAATCATTTCACTTGTCTGTGATGTGCCAGAGCATTCAAATAGTCATTCACCAGCAATAATTCTGTAGTGCCTTCAAATAATTCTGTAGTGCCTTCACTATAGAGTTGCCATATTCCAGTTCCACAAGTTAGGTCATGCTAATTTGCATATTATGCAGATTATTTACTAATTATGCAAATTAAGCATATTCATGGTTGCATTGTCCAGTTGTTTTGTTTTTGTGCCTAGTAATTTTGTGCCTTGTAATTTCTACCAAAAACTGGGGGAGGATATGAGGAGTCTTTTTTTTAAAAAAAAACTTACATTTTCAGCATTAAATGGCTAGACTCTACTTTCCAACACTATGGAATATTTATTTATTAAGAGAATTTATATCCTGCCCTTCCACTGTTAAAAACAAAGCTCTGGGCAGCTTACAAACATAATAAAAACAATAAAAATACACAATCAGTATAAAAACACAAAACAGAAATAAATATAGAACAAGTCAATGCAGCAGTATAAAAATCCAGCATGAAACAAAAAGCCAGCAAAGCATCAATTAAAAGCAATATTGTGTGACCTAGAGATTGTTTACCAACAATTAGGAAATGTGAAATTAACACACCACTATAACTTGTAATGCAGATAGAAATGAAGATTTCATTATTATTAGTTCAGTCAATCATCTTAACTAGAGAGTAGTGTCTGAGCATGTAAATAGTGTCTTTAGCACACTGAGTCTCACATACCAGATCAGGGAGAGGGAAAACACAGCCTTCTATGATAAACGCTGGAACTTAATGGAGAATTGAGTGCTGACACCTCTTTTAAAAATAAATAAATAAATAAATAATGCAGTGAATTCTAGAGACCAAGCAAACTGTGCTAGCATTAGACAGGGCAGCTGTTCCATTCCTACTTGTCTTAAGGGGAGAAAAGCCATTCCTACAGGTCTTGGGGGGGAAGGTTACACCATCCCACTGCATTGAATAGTCTCTCTATATGTATGTACAGTATATATGTACACATGTGTATATATGTACACACACAAACATACACACCCACCCATCCATCCCTAGGGAGGAAATGAAATAGGGTGATCTTTGGTAGGGAGAGGCCTGCAAGTCATTTGGAAGAAGGATATGTATCAAAAAAATACTTTTTAGCCTTTTCTCAATTGGTGAACAAAGGTTCTGCTGGGCAACAGGATGAGCAAGGCTGCATTCCAATGCAACTTTACTTGGGAGCAAGCACCATTTAACAGGGTGGGAGCAGGGCTGAAAACTGCAAATACTAATGCTGCAGCCTTTTCTACAGAGAGGGTTGCTTTTATATCTTTGCTCAGAGGAGGGAGTGTTTGTTGGATTCAGACCCCTTTATTCCATCCTCCATGATGACAGACAGACCCTCCCATTGCATTTACCACTTAAGACACATATCCTGAGACAATAAATAAGCCTTTCTTACTGGTAAATACATGAATAATTTTTTTTTAAAAAAAACTATGCTTTATTCGAGATGTGCAGGTGCACTCCTGTAGCTTCATAGGAAGCAGATATAAGCAACTACTCTGGTTTAGCGGTATGTCAATTTATGGATGTCAAGGTTTGTTTCTGAATACAAAAAAGGCAGTTCCCCCGATGTGTAAGGGATTGCATAATTTGACTGACTACTTAAGCTGAATGGGCTGGCTGCTTGGAAATGATGCCACCATAGCTATCCAAGCATTTGTTCCATATCGTTATTTGGGAAGAGCTAGAGCTGTGCCCTTTTGGGGAGGGGAAGAGGTGCTTCGCAATTTGCAAGATCAAAGACACAAATCTATGCATATTTACTGGGAAGTAAGCACCACTGAACATTTTTTAAAACATGTTTAGCCCCATGATACATAGTGGGATGGATAGGATTGCAAAGTAAGAATGAAGTCCTGTGTACAGTTTCCTAGGAATAATTCTGAACCGTGCGACACCTACTTCTGTGTAAGCATACAAAGGAATAAGCTGCAAGCCTTTGAGCCCCTCCAGACATTCTTTTTATTGTGTATTCAAAATAAGTTGTGCTCATGATGGCATCAGGTCAGTTATAAGAGATCCTGCTTCAGTACTATTTGTATCTGCAAAAGTTTTGGGACCAGTGTACTCATGTTTCCAATTGGTGCATCTCTTGTACAATCCTACTGAAATCCTGAAACTTTTTGTACCACAAATGTACCATGGCTGGGGTGGTGTCCTGTTTTTGTTTTAGTTAATTAACTTAATTTGATGTAATTTAATTAGTTTAATTAATTAATTAATTGGTTTAATTAATTTATTTTAAATTGGTAAATACTGCTGCTATAGGGTACGGAGGCGGGTCTCCGGACGAATTTTATTAGGGTGGGTGGCCTGCTGATAAGCAGGTAGGGATAGAGGCATGTGCAAGCCGGAGAGGGAGGTGGGGGGCCAAGTTATAGGAAGCTTGGGCGGCAGGCGTTGGAAGGGTGCTGCTAGCAGACCACGCCGGAATAGGGGAACACGGGACAGATGCATTATATCCATCCCATGTTCCGGGTCTGCTCAGAACCAGATGAAAACTGGGGGACGCAAGGTTCCTACTCACCTTCGACTGCTGTTATGTAATGCCAGGTCTGTGGTTCAGAAAACCTCGCGCATCCATGATATGATCTTGGATGGGCGCGCAGACCTGGCATGTATTACGGAAACTTGGCTGGACGAAGCCTCTGCTCCAATTCTTGAGGCCATGTGTCCTCCAGGTTTCCGTTACGCACAGCAGCCGAGGGTGGGAAGGCGGGGAGGGGGTGTGGCAGTCATCTATCAAGAGTCCTTGGTTTTTGCCAGACCTCCCCTCCATAGGACTCAATTTGTTGATTGTATGTACTGGAGGTTGGGCCCGAAGGGCAGTTTAGGGATCTTGCTGGTGTACCGCCCACCCCGCTGCACAGCAGATTCACTGGCCGAGGTGCTGGAGGTGGTCCGGCTGTACGGGCATTGTCCCCAGAGCTGTTAGTGCTGGGTGACTTTAACGTGCATGCTGAGGCTGCTCTCATAGGAGCCCCTCGGGATTTCCTGGAAACCATGGCTTCCTGGGAACTGCACCTAAGTAATACTGGGCCCACCCATGTAGCCGGTCATGCTCTCGACCTAGTATTTGTCCTGGGAGAGGAGAGAAGTGGTCTGAAGTTGGGAGTGATTCTTGCCACTCCTGTGTCATGGTCAGACCACTACCTGGTAAATATGGACCTCTCGTTGCCATGCCCCCTCCGCAGGGGTGAAGGACCTATTAAAATGGTCCGCCCCAGACGCCTGATGGATCCGGATGGATTCCTGACTGCGCTTGGGGAATTGGAACCTGCTGAAGGTCGCCCGGTCGAAACCCTGGTGAAGGAGTGGAACGTGGGGATCACCAGGGCATTAGACCGGGTGGCTCCGAAACGTCCTCTCCCCCTGAATAGAACTCAGCTAGCACCATGGTACACACCACGGTTGCGTAGTCTGAGACAGGAGGTGAGACGACTAGAGCGCCGGTGGCGAAAATCCCGCTCCGAAGATGTCCGGACACAGGTTAGAGTAGCAGTAGCTGCCTACCAAGTGGCAATAAGGGTAGGAAAGAAGGCTTTCTTTGCTGCCTCTATTGCGTCTGCGGAGTGCTGTCCCAGGAGGCTGTTCCAGGTGGTCCGAAGCCTGGTCGGTCCAGTTGCTCAGGAACCCTTGGAACAGTCAAAGGCCTCCTGTGACTTATTAGCAAAACACTTCGCCGATAAAATCGAACACTTACGGAGCTCGATCCCGTGCGCCGTGGACACAGTGGATGAACCAGAGTTGGCCAGTTGCATGCCGGTAAATTGGGATCGGTTTCGGCTTCTCCCTTCTGAGGAAGTGGACAAGGTGCTTTCATCTGTGAAGCCAACCACTTGTCTTACTGATCCTTGCCCTTCGTGGCTCCTTGTGAGCTGCAGAGAGAAATTGGGCGAGGGGATCAAAACGGTGGTAAACGCATCCTTGAAAGAGGGTGTGATGCCATCAGCCTTCAAGGAGGCAATTGTAAAGCCCATCTTAAAGAAGCCCTCCTTGGATCCCCAAGTATTCGATAACTTCCGCCCAATTTCGAATCTGCCATTTCTGGGCAAGGTCATTGAGCAAGTGGTGGCCAACCAGTTGTCAGCACACTTGGATGAAACGGATTATTTGGATCCATACCAATCGGGTTTCAGGACTGGTCACGGAACTGAAACAGCCTTGGTCGCTCTGGTAGATGATTTGAGGAGGGCATTAGATAGGGGAGAATCCACCTTTCTTGTCCTCCTCGATCTCTCAGCGGCTTTTGATACTGTCGACCACAGTATCCTTCTGCTTCGCCTGGAGGGATTGGGAATTGGAGGCACTGTATTACAGTGGTTCCATTCCTTTCTCTCCGATAGGTACCAACAGGTAGCGTTGGGGGAGGAGGTATCAGACCCTTGGCCTCTCAATTGTGGTGTGCCACAGGGTTCTATCCTCTCTCCCATGCTATTTAACATCTATATGAAGCCGCTGGGGGCAATCATCAGGAGATTTGGGCTGCAGTGTCATCAATATGTGGATGACACTCAGCTCTATCTCTCGTTTAAATCTTCACCAGAGTTGGCTGTGGAGACCTTGTCCAAGTGCCTGGAATCCGTGAGTGGATGGATGGGAAGGAACAAGCTGAAGTTGAACCCTGATAAGACCGAGGTACTACTTGTGGGGGACAAGAGAAGGTTGGGCGACATTGACCTGAAGTTCAACGGGGTGAGTTTACCCCTAAAGGACCAGGTCCGCAGCCTTGGGGTTGTGCTTGATTCCAGGCTGTCCATGGAGGCTCAGATTTCAGCAGTGAGCCGGGCAGCCTGGTACCAACTACACCTCATACGAAGGCTGCAACCCTACCTTCCTGTTCATCAGCTCCCACTAGTGGTACACGCCCTGGTCACCTCTCGTTTGGACTACTGTAATGCGTTCTACGTGGGGTTACCCTTGAAAACGGTCCGGAAATTACAACTGATACAAAATGCGGCGGCTCGACTACTTACGAATAGTCGCCGCCGAGATCACATCACACCAGTGTTGTTCGACCTACACTGGCTACCAGTTGTTTTCCGAGCCCAATTCAAGGTGTTGGTATTGACCTTTAAATCCCTACACGGTTCCGGCCCAGTTTATCTTACGGAGCGCCTTCAACGCCACCAATTATGCCCCCCGACAAGATCGGCCACACAGGGCCTTCTCTCAATCCCGCCAACAAAAACAGCCAGATTGGCGGGTACAAGAGAGAGGGCGTTCTCAGTGGCGGCCCCCACTCTTTGGAACTCCCTCCCACAAGATCTCCGGCACGTCTCTTCCCTAAATGTGTTTCGGAAAGCCTTAAAGACCTGGCTCTTTCAGCAGGCCTTCGGGGTATCCGGGGAGGGTTAATTGTTATAACTGAAATTCCTCCTGCCCAGTTTTAATATTGTTGCTGCAGATGTGTTGTTTTTTATGTTGTATTACTGTATTTTATCAATTGTATTTTAACAATTTTGTAAGTCGCCTAGAGTGGCCATTGGCCAGATAGGCGACGAAGAAATTAAATTTATTATTATTATTGTTGTTGTTGTTGTTGTTGTTGTTGTTGAGCGCAAGTGTGCCCCTCCAGGTGGCACAATGTGGTAAAATTTGGGAAGCATTGCAGAACAATTAAAGCAGAATGATGTGTGGGTGGTCCAGCATAAATCCATCACTACAGCACTATTATCGTGCCGGTGTCATGTTGTAGAATACCCCAGTAAAAAGGAGGGGCCCTTTGTTTCCTAAAGCCCACAAACTATCTGTGTTAGGTTCTGAATATGTATCACCTCCTTCTGATATCAAGTATTATTACATGCAAGTAGGGATGGCATCATGGGTGGGCATGTTTGGGTACCTGTGGAGGCCCATGACCTAAGTAAGGGGTTCACTACTGATCCCTGGAGCATGCTGTTGATTTTCCTTGCAGTTGTTACCTAGCCACTTGCATACACACTCTCTCTGAGTGCAAGGAGAAGGAGTTGGAAATCTGCATGCTTTCCCCTCTCTCTCTGGGAGGTGGTGGGGGCTGGACAACAATAGTGAGGAGGAGGAGGAGGATGTTTGCCCAGGAAGGGGGGCCATTGAGAGCATCTAGCCGAAGGGCCCTGCAAAAACTGAAACTAGCACTGCATGCAAGTGACCAAACTGGCTCATGGCAGTCTGTAGGGGTATTTATTCTGGTGTTTTGTTCATGCATCCAAACAAGGGTTGCTGCCATGTTTCACACCAATTTCATTTCAGTCTCTCACTGTCCTTTTATCTATCTCCATGGATTTTCCCATGTGCAGAAACCTTTTCCTATCAGTTTTGGAGGCCCACCATTTTTCATAAAAGCTTGCACTGAGAAAGACGCTTGCCCCCAAATTTGAAGAATTGTGGACCAACTGGTGAGGGAACTTACCGAGCTTCCAAAATGCTGAAGCCTAGTTGCTTTCACAAGAAAAAAGGAATGAATAGTACACAGGTGCAATGGCACAAATTCACTGCAACTATTTTTCAAAGGAAGAAAAATGTGTGAATAATTGAGTAGGGGATACAGTTAATGTTGCAGTGATGGAACATAGGTGGGGTAATAGCCAAGAAGAGACACAGTATAAGACTTACTCAGACTTATCTCAGCACTGCTTTTATATACATATTAAAATGAGGTCACTTTCACAGGTGGAAACCAAAAGTAAAGCAATGATTGCTGGTGAAACATGGAAAGCATTGTGGACTCCAGCAGCACTTCATTCAGATTTTCTGTGGAGAACCATACAAAAAGGAGCCAATCCGGTTGGATCCTGGAGATGCAGGATCTTACTGGAAGGGGTTCAATGTGATGGAATCAAAAGGTAAATTCTGTTGATTTTTGTTATAGAGAATGTTGTTTAGTCGGGTCAGGATTTCCTTCATGCAAAATTTCAAAATGTGAATGCCACTATTTACCACTGAGTCATGTTATGTTTGGTGGCTTCTCTGATAACATTTGGGGCTTGTTGATTTTTTAATAAAACAAAATAATCCTTACCCTCATATTTAGAGATGAGAAGGCCCGCTCAATTGCAGTGTTGTCATTAGGACAAAAAAAAACGTATCCAAACTGAAAGGTATATTGGCTCAATAGCTTCTGCAACAAGATGATATCCTTGTTACTGCAGACCAGTTGCGTGCGGCTTCTGTTTACTGAAGCCTTCTCTGCCTCTGACTTCCATGTTCTTTTTTCAACCTCCAACAGGGATGGTGAGGAAGGCTTGATGAAATGCTGAGACAGGACTCTGGCGATTACCGATCCACACTGGCTTGAACTTGAAGAGTTTGGGGTCCAGTCCAAAATGTACTGGAAGGCAGAACCTAAACTCCAGTGTCTTGCCTCTCCCCAACCAATTTTTGGGATGTTCATCACATAAAAAACAATACTTCATCCCCTTTCTGCTTGTCTTCTTACTTACAACCAGTCTAAGGGGTGGCACTGCTGTCGGCTTTCTTTTCCTTAGACTCAGGTGTTGACCTTGTAGAACTCAACAGGGAGGAGGATGGAGACAAACCTAGAATTAGTTGACTCCCTCTGTCATTGGGTGGCTCCATGTTCCATTTCGCTCCATGCCTCCCACCCTGCCAATCCCAATGAACACCAGCCACCATCGGCTAGCCTCTCTCCAACCCATTTTTGGAGGGTTCATCACGTCAAAGTCAATATTTCATTCCATTTAAGATAGCACTTCCCTTTTCAAAGCTGAATTGTAAATAAGAGTCCTGAATCCATTATGTATAGAGGTTTAGAATGGCCTCCATCCTCTTTTAAAAGGGACCGTCAGCAGGTTTTATTTCAGTCTTCAGATTCCAGTTCCCAAGAAACCTTGATTTAGTACAGTGCTTGCCCATGTGCCATAAGGTCTTTTCATCAAAGAGATTGCTGAGAAAAGGATTTGAGAGAAATACATACGGCCATGAATGGTGTGTAAAAGGTGACCAGGGAGCTGTTATATAGCTCTACGTAGATAAAAAGAACTAGAGGGCATATCAGGCAAGAGGTTTAAGACAATGCTTGATGGGAATGAACGACATCACACACACTGTATGATCTCCAACACTCTCCATTCCCAGAGGACAAGTAGGTGTGACATAACGCTATTCCATGCAGATGCAAACATAAGCTCGGCCTGAAATGCTTCCCTGAATCTCAATTGGGAAACAGGAGAGTGCGACGTTGGCTTCTTGTTGAATACAGTGGATGTCAAGGAATGTTACTAGCAAGGTGGATCTGAAGTGGGGATGCAGATCCCGCCCTGGTCCTGCACCCGCTAGTCTTTGAGTAGAAGAGGAATCCTATGGAATGCCGTTTCAATGAGGTTAACACAGTTTCCCTTTTGCAAGAGTTCCCATGAGATTGCTTCAGGAAAGAGCACTATTTGGAAGACGGCCAGGATCCAGTTGTGGATAGAAAGGAATTTTGGGGGTTTGAGGGCACTGACTTTGGGATTTCAATTGGATTTATTGACTAATTACAACCATCAAATGACCCACTGGGACCAGTATGTATCGGGGGGAGGGGGGAAGAAGGACATCTTTCTCTGTAGTCATTTTCCTCTGAGGAACTGATCTGGTAGTCTAGATGCAACTGGCCCTTGGATGCTGTGGCTTAATCCTGAACCATCTCTCTACGGGGAAGCTTTATGCCCAGCCATCTGGGGAGGCGAAAAGTAGGCCCATCCCCAGCAGCCATCCAGCTCTTCTGGGTGGTCCCTAACCAAGTCAAGAGGAAGTGTGGAAATCCTGCACGTTGCTCTTGCTGTTAATTATCAGATGGCTCTAGCTGCCCATCAGTGAATACTCTATGGGCGGCTTACCACAAAAGCTATGGGCCCCAGTCCTCCACTCCATAATGTCCCGCGCAGTATAGGAAGGGGCCAGCTCAGCCCGCCTCCCCCTCCCCCCGCTAGCTTAGGTAAAAGGGCTGAGATGCCATTTGCCTGATTCCTCAGGCACATCCCTCAGAAGAGAAAGGTAGGCCACCTCCCTGAAAGCGGTGAGTGCCGTCCTGTGAGAGTGGACTGGTGGTCAGTCCTTGACACTGAATCAGGTCATTGGTCCATACAGCTCAGTATTGTCTACACTGACTGGTAGTGGCTCTCCAAGGTTTCAGTCAGGAGCCTGTCCTAGCCCCACCTGGAGATGCCAGGGACTGAACCTGGGGCCTTCTGCATGCAAAACAGGTGCTCTGCCACTGAGCTACATCCTTCCCCTAAGTCACCATTGAGCAGCTGCCAATGGAAACCTTTTTCCTTAGCTTCATAGCTGTGTGGGAGATAATTCTGAAATGAATTGTGTCTGAGGAAGGAAGAATTAACCCTCCCCTCCCCATGCACTGTGATCCAGATAACAAGGGAGGGGCATGGCTGCAATTAATTAAAGAAAAATAAGAGACAAGGCTGCCTTCCTGTTTCAATAAGCCTTTTAAGTAGAGACCTTATCCCAGTCTGTGTCGGAATTGCTTTTTAAGATGTTTTAAAAGCTTTTTTTTAAAAAGACATTTTTAAACATGTTTTAATACATTTGAAAGTCTGTTTTTATGATGTTTTAGAGTGTTTTTGTTTGCTGCCCTGGGCTACTACTGGGAGAAATTGTGGGATATAAATGTAATAAATTAATAAATATGCATTATGCTTAACATGTTGTTTGACCCTGATTTGACCATGCTTCATGTGTAATTTCTGATTCCATCTTGCTTCTCCTGCTGTCCATCCAGCATACATTAAAGCCCTGGCTAGGGGCAAATGGGGCATATGTGTAAATGTCTCTGAAATAGTCTGTGCATATTTCCCTTTGGGTCGAGGAATGGGACTCGAGTTACATCTCATTGTTCCAGCTCCTCCTAGTCTACAAACCCACACATAGCAAGGCTGCTTCTATAACTGTGTGTTTTTTCTGCTTCATTACAGAATAACTTACTGACATATGAGGATCAGACACTGCAGATCTGATCGGTTAGGGTGCTGCAATAGTTGCAGCAAAGCAAGTCACCGCTTTTGTTGGCAGTCTGCAGGGCAACGTTGCCCTATTGCAGTCCTAAACACACTTTGTAGTCCCCATTGGGATTAAGGGAACAAATATTTGAGTAAGTATTCTTTGGCTACATCTGTCAATGTCGCAAGACACTGTCAAGAAGAAAAAGTATAAGAAGAGATAAATATGAATAATATTTTTGTCATGAGTTCTAAACCTCAGTTTTAAAACAGATATAAACTTAGATTGTTCATATTCTTCATCAGTACTAACAACGCATCCCTACTGATATTTACATGCTGACAGCCCCATAGGTAATCAGTCCATTAGATCTATGAGTCGCATAATGTATTACTCTATGAGACAAAATAACAAAACATTTGAATTGCCAGTTTTTATGTGAAACACATAAAAGAGAGACTGATATCCTAGGCACTTTCTGTGCCAGGTTATTTATTTATTTATTTTATTTATTTAATTACATTTCTAGACCGCCCTATAGCAGAAAGCTCTCAGGGCGGTGTACAACAAATAAAATCACAATTAAAATATGAGCAAGTGTGGAAAATATATATATATATAGTACAATTATAAAACATTAATAAAATTGCCATTGAGATTTAAATTAAGATCATATTGAGTTTAAAATGTTAAATTAAAATATTTAAAAATTTACAAAATTTAAAAAGCCTGGGCGAAAAGGTAAGTTTTTACCTGGCGCCGAAAAGATAACAGAGAAGGCGCCAGGCGTATCTCGTCTGGGAGGGCATTCCATAGTTCGGGGGCCACCACCGAGAAGGCCCTAGATCTAGTTGTTGATCTCCGGGCCTCTTTATGGGTTGGGACCCGGAGAAGGGCCTTCGACGTCGAGCGTAGTGAACGGGTAGGTACATAGCGAGAGAGGCGCTCCATCAGGTATTGCGGTCCGATGCCGTTTAGGGCTTTATAGGTAAGAACCAACACTTTGAATCTGGCCCGGAAACATATCGGTAGCCAGTGCAGCTGCGCCAGGACAGGTGTTATATGGTCAAATTTCTTTGTCCCAGTGAGAACTCTGGCCGCAGCATTTTGCACTAGCTGAAGTTTCCGAACCGTCTTCATAGGTAGCCCCACGTAGAGTGCATTACAGTAGTCCAATCTAGAGGTTACCATAGCATGGATAACTGAGGCAAGATGCTCCTTGCTCAAATAGGGTCGTAGTTGGGCTACCAGCCGGAGCTGGTAGAATGCATTCCGTGCCACCGAGGCTACCTGAGCCTCAAGTGACAGAAGCGGATCTAATAAGACCCCCAAACTACGTACCTGTTCCTTTAGGGGGAGTGTAACCCCATCTAGGACAGGTCGAACGTCAACCATCTGGGCAGAGGGTCCTCCCACCAACAGCATCTCAGTCTTGTTAGGATTGAGTTTCACATTATAGAAGTTAGATAGTAAGAACTATGGGCAGTTGCGCCTGCTTGCTTCATTCACCAACCTCGCCTACCATCACCAAAGCTACACCCTTCCCCCTGGGTCTCTAGAGCCCTCCCCCTTTCCCCTTAACTGGTTGTGAAGGCCCTCCACCTGCCCCCCCACAGGTTGCCAAAGCTCCCCCTTTTGTAAACATGATGCATATATAGATATAGGGATGAAGACCGCCTGAACCCTTCTATCCCAGCTCGATCACTGGGATCATCGGCAGGAGTGGCTTTGGTTGTCCCCCAAGTTGGCAAGGCTCATTTAACATCAACACAAAATCTAGCCTTCAGTGTCATCAGCCCACTGCTCTGGAATGCTGTGCCAACAGAGATGTAGTAGGTGCCTTCTGTTTTAAGCGCCTGCTGAAAACCTTTCTGGTCCCCCAGGCTTTTGCAGGCAATTAAGAAGATGCTTTTTTTTTGCAACAGTTGACCTTTGTTTTTATTGTATTTTTTAATGTTTTATTCTGTGGTCATTTTTAACATATTGTAAATCACTTTGATGTTTTTAACGAAATAGCGGTATACAAATATTTTTATAAATAATAAAAAGAGACCTGCTAGATCAGACCAAGGCCCATGTAGTCCAGTATTCTGTTCTCACTGTGGTCAACCAGTTACCTATGGGAAGCCTACAAGCTGGACCTGAATGCAACAGCACTCTCCCTACTCGTGATTCCCAGCAACTGGTATATAGAGGCATATTGCCTTTGACAGTGGAGGGAGCCTAATACTCCATAAATTTGTCTAATCCAAGTTAGTGGCCATCAATACTTATTGTGGGGTGAATTCCATGCATTTTCTTTCCTCTGTCCTGAATCTTCCAACATTCAGCTTCATTGGATGTCCTCAAGTTCTATTATTATGAGGGAGGGAGAAAACCTTCTCTACCCACTTTCTTCACACATGTAATAGATATTCACATGTAGCACTGGTGTTCCCTATACCTTGCAAAGAAGACTATGTATACACATCGCCAAAAAACCCAGCTTGTGGTATATGCAGTGTATACATGTGCTTACAATGTATATGTGCTTTATAAAAAAAGATGAGTACAGCTCTTACATTGTTCATCATGAAATGCATGCACTGCCAGACACATGGAAGTTCGAGAAATCAATGGGACCTACTTCCAAGTAATGAATGGGTGCCAATCCATAATTGAAATCTAAGCATGAAGACCTTTAGTTAGAAGGAGAACCACTGACTGATAAATCAACTTTTTAGGAACAGCACGATGAACTCTAGGTCTGCCATACAAAGCACATTTACTTGGAAGTATGCTGTACTGAAATCAATTATACTTTCTTTAAGTTAATGTAGGATCCAAGTGACAGTGTAAAGCGATAGCAGGATAAGGTCATGCTGATAGAGCTTAGAATACATCCACAGTAAATGTTTGGGTGGAAGCTCAAGAATTGAATGTTCTGCCTAAATGGAAAACATGATGAAAAATTAATGTAGTGACAGGAAAACAGGAGTGTGTGTTTACTGACTCATCCCAAAAAAATATGACAGGGTAAAAAAGAATGTCACTAGAGCAAAACAGTGAGATGTATTAGTGACATCCAAAAATATGACACTCAGGTAAAGCACATTCTAATCATGACCACCACTACACTTTGAGCTTACTCTGGCACAGCTATCTGATGCTCTCCCAGCAGCAACTTCGAAAACACAGTAAAAGCAGTGGGAGAAATGAGGCAATATAGCAGCAATGACAAACCCCCTCATAGCATCCTTGCCAATTCTGTTGCAATCATGACATCATTGCAGCCAATGTCTCAAACAGCCATGCACTGAAGGCACCACTCAATATGTGTTGATTGTGGGAAGAATCAGATGATATCACAGAAATGGTTCCATGCATGTTCCTGCACAATGCACAAGTGCACAGTCAGGAAGAGCCCATAGCACCTGCACAGCTAATACCATAGGCTAGTGGCCAGGAAAACAGCAGCTCATGCCATCACAAGTTCCAGGACTCCCTGGCAGGACAAATACAGATAGCAACAAAACTGCTAACAACCATCCTTTTGCCAGGTAAAAGGCAAAGGCCATAAGGCGAAGGAAGGATGTGCAATTCTACTGCCCTGCAACCAGGCAGTTAGGAGGCACAGTATTGGCAGGCTAGCTACGAGCCTATAAACCTGAGAGACACTCCACCCTAACATGGCCTATATGATTTTTAAAATGGCTTTGATTTGGTTCATTTTTCAAAAAGGCTGCTTGAGACCCGACGGAAAAAGCAGCTGAAAGAGTTAAGTCTGTCATCTCAAATAAGAGAATGTTGCAAGACATATGCACAGGATATGGCCTTTGGCAATCCAATCAATGCAATCCCAAAAGCGATTGTAAAGGTTTGGCCCTCAGGAGAGGAGCTTTGATGTTTTTTAAATGAAATAGCAGTATACCAATACGTTTATAAATAAAATAAACACACTCACTCCTAAGGTATGTGCAAGCAATCATATTTATTCAGCTAACAAACAGTGAGTCAACAACAGATTAGCAATACAGGGAACATTACAAACAATATTGTAGTCCAACATGTCCATCAACAATATTTTGTTTCAGCAGAGGCTGCAGCAACTGATGTATCTATCGGAAATCTTTGGTTTTTACCAGACCTCCCCTCCCGAGGACCAAGTTTGTTGATTGCATGTATGGGAGGTTGGGCCCGAAGGGCAGTTTAGGGATTCTGCTTGTGTACCGCCCACCCTGCAACACAGCAGACTCCCTGGCCGAGGTGCTCGAGGTGATCTCGGATGTACGAGTGTTGTCCCCAGAGCTATTAATTCTCGGGGACTTCAACGTGCATGCTGAGACCACTCTCGTTGGAGCCCCTCGGGATTTCCTGGAAACCATGGCTTCCTGGGAACTGCACCTTAATAATACTGAGCCCACCCACGTAGCCGGTCATGCTCTCGACCTTGTATTTGTCCTGGGAGAGGAGGGAAGTGTTCTGAAAGTGGGGGCTATTTCTTATACCCCTGTGTCATGGTCAGATCACTATCTGGTGAACATAGATTTCTCGTTGCCACACGCTCTCCGCAGGGGCAAAGGACCTATTAGAATGGTCCGCCCCAGGCGCTTGATGGATCCTGATGGATTCCTGACTGCGCTTGGGGAATTGGAACCTGCTGAAGGTCGCTCGGTCGAAACCCTGGTGATGGAGTGGAATGAGGGGATCACCAGGGCATTGGACCGAGTTGCCCCGAAACGTCCTCTCCCCCTGAACAGAACTCAGATAGCGCCATGGTATACACCACGGTTGCGCAATCTGAGGCGGGAGGTGAGACGACTAGAACGCCGGTGGCGGAAATCTCGCTCCGAAGGTGCTCGGACACAGGTCAGAGCAGCAGTAGCTGCCTACCAGGTGGCAGTGAAGGCGGCAAAGAAGGATTTCTTTGCTGCCTCTATTGCATCCGCAGAGTGTTGTCCCAGGAGGTTGTTCCAGGTGGTCCGAAGCCTGGTCGGTCCAGTTGCTCAGGTACCCCTGGAACATTCTAAGACCTCCTGTGACAAATTGGCAAAACACTTTGCTGATAAAATCGAACACCTAAGGAGCTCAATTCCGTACGCCGTGGATGCAGTGAATGAACCAGAGTTGACCATTTGCAATCCGGTCCAGTGGGATCAGTTTCGGCGTCTCCCTTCTGAGGAAGTGGACAAAGTGCTTTCATCTGTGAAGCCTACCACTTGTCTGATTGATCCATGCCCATCATGGCTCCTTGTGAATTGCAAGGAGAAACTGGGCGAAGGGATTAGGGCAGTGGTAAACGCATCCTTAGTGGAGGGTGTGATGCCACTGGCCCTCAAGGAGGCAATTATAAAACCTATCTTAAAGAAGTCCTCCTTGGATCCCCAAGTTCTGAACAACTTCCGCCCTGTTTCGAATTTACCATTTTTGGGCAAGATCATGGAGTGAGTGGTGGCTAACCAATTGTCAGCACACTTGGATGAAACGGATTATCTGGATCCATACCAATCGGGTTTCAGGACTGGACATAGAACTGAAACAGCCTTGGTCGCTCTGGTGGATGATATGAGGAGGGCATTAGATAGGGGAGAATTCACCTTTCTTGTCCTCCTAGATCTTTCAGCGGCTTTTGATACCGTTGACCACGGTATCCTGATGGATCGCCTGGAAGGACTGGGAATTGGAGGCACTGTTTTACAGTGGTTCCGTTCCTTTCTCTCTGACAGGCACCAACAAGTAGCATTGGGAGATGAGGTTTCAGACCCTTGGCCCCTCACTTGTGGAGTGCCACAGGGTTCTATCCTCTCTCCCATGCTATTTAACATCTACATGAAGCCACTGGGATCTATCATCAGGAGATTTGGGCTGCGGTGTCACCAATATGCGGATGACACACAGCTCTATCTCTCGTTTAAGTCTTCACCAGAGTTGGCTGTGGAGACCATGTCCAAGTGCCTGGAATCCGTGAGTGGATGGATGGGAAGGAACAGGCTGAAGCTAAATCCTGACAAGACCGAGGTACTGCTTGTGGGAGACAGGGGTAGGCTGGGTTCTGTTGACCTGAGGTTTAATGGGGTACAATTGCCCCTGAAGGACCAGGTCCGCAGCCTGGGGGTTGTTCTTGATTCCAGGCTGTCCATGGTGGCTCAGATTTCGGCAGTGAGCCGGGCAGCCTGGTACCAACTACACCTCATACGCAGGCTGCAACCCTACCTCCCTGTTCATCAGCTCCCACTGGTAGTACATGCCCTGGTCACCTCTCGATTAGACTACTGCAATGCGCTCTACGTGGGGTTACCCTTGAAAATGGTCCGGAAACTTCAACTGGTACAGAATGCGGCGGCTCATTTACTTACAAACAGCCGTCGCCATGATCATATTACACCAGTATTATTTAATCTACGCTGGCTTCCAGTAGTTTTCCGGGCCCAATTCAAGGTGTTGGTGTTAACCTTTAAATCCCTATATGGTTTCGGCCTGGTTTGTCTGAAGGAGCACCTCCAGCGTCACCAACTATGCCGCCCGACAAGATCTGCCACGCAGGGCCTTCTCTCAATCCCACCAACAAAAGTAGTTAGGTTGGTGGGGACTAGAGAGAGGGCTTTTTCGGTGGCGGCCCCCACTCTCTGGAATTCCCTCCCGTTCGATCTTCGACATGCCCCTTCCCTGGATACCTTCCGCCGAGCATTAAAAACTTGGCTGTTTGGTCAGGCCTTTGAGACTATCGGTATGGGCTAATTATATACTCAATCCCCGCTGCTATGTATTACAATTGCTGCTATTCTGTCACTGATGATTATTTGTATTTTATTGTATTTATTGTATTTACTGTATTTTGTATTTTATTGAATTTAATATGTACGCCGCCTAGAGTGGCTTCGGCCAGATAGGCGGCCTAAAAATTAAATTATTATTATTATTATTATTATTATTATTATTATTATTATGTTGCAATGAGGTATTCCAACCAGCAGATGGCAACAACTGTAGTAGGTGATAATAAGAAACTCCAACCAGCAGGTGGCAGCAGAGAGGCTTCTGTGGCTCTGCAGCTTCAAGCCAATAGGAATTGCTGAGCCAGGTTCAAGGTACAGGCATACCCCGCTTAACGTTGCTTCACTTAATGTTGCCTCCCTATAACGTACATGCTCCATACGTCCCCATACCCCGCTTAACGTTCGTGCGCTTCGCAATAACGTACATTTTATTGGCATGACGCCGCTGCCATCTAGTGGTGACTGCGTGCAGTACAAGTGAAGACAATTGTTTCACTTAAAGTAGATTTTCACTTAAAGTATACTCTCCGGTCCCATTGCGAACGTTAAAGCGGGGTATGCCTGTATTAGGGTAGCTCTAAGCTTCCCCTTCTAGGTGTGATTTCAGCAAGTAGCAATTCAGCTAGGAAAGCTTAGCAATTCTCTCTTTCAAGTATTCCCCATGGGAACAGTTCAGTTCTTCAGTCTTCTCTTCCATCCAAAAGAGAAAAGTAGTTCCAGTCTTTCCTTGACTAGATCTGTAACAACTAACCTCTAAAGGTCATTTAACTTCAGGGTGAACCAGTATCCTGCAGCAACCTTAGAATGCTTCTTTCAAGCCCAATTTCAGCAGTGTAGCGGCAGAGAGAAGAGATTCTTTAGGCACCAGGTAAGTGCTCTGCAGCCACCATGTTAGCAACACTTAGAGAATAAAAATGAATGATCTTATACACTTTGAATTTCTGTCTAAAATGAAGTTAGCAAGTAACATAATTTCCTCTAAAAATCAAGATTTGTTGTTGTTGCCTTCAAGTCAATTACGACTTATGGCGACCCTATGAATCAGCCACCTCCAATAGCATCTGTCACGAACCATCCTGTTCAGATCTTGTAAGTTCAGGTCTGTGGCTTCCTTTATGGAATCAATCCATTTCTTGTTCAGCCTTCCTCTTTTTCTACTCCTTTCTGTTTTCCCCAGCATTATTGTCTTTTCTACTGAATCATGTCTTCTCATTATGTCTCCAAAGTATGATAACCTCAGTTTCATCATTTTAGCTTCCAGTGATAGTTCTGGTTTAATTTGTTCTAACACTCAACTATTTGTCTTTTTCACAGTCCATGGTATGCACAAAGCTCTCCTCCAGCACCACATTTCAAATGAGTTGATTTTTCTCTTATCCAGTTTTTTCACTGTCCAACTTTCACATCCATACATAGAGATCAGGAATACCATGGTCTGAATGATCCTGACTTTAGTGTTCAGTGATACAGCTTTGCATTTGAAAAAATAAGATACTATTTACAAAAATAATAGTGACATTAAACATCAATATTTGTGCTTAACATTCAGCTAAGCAATGGCTATCCAATCCATGAAAAAGAATTGCAGAACATTTCTTTAGATTTCCTTTACCTCCACCCCACACCACCCCATATGTCTTAACAACTACACACTATTGGGGGGGAAGCACATCACAAGATTGACAGCTTGCAGTCTACAGAAAAATGCAAAAATGAAAAATACACATTGCTACTAAGAGACAGTGAAATATGGGGTGAGCTAGAGGTGATGTTGTGGGAGGGGGATTCAGAAAGTGAAAAGGTATGAGTCATGAAAGAATTTAGAAGACTAGACTTTATGACAGGAATGTCAATATGGAGCAAAAACAGGGACAAAAACAGAGGCACAGTGATCATATGTCAAGAGATTAGGAGGCAAATGAAGGCCTCACAATGGCTCATTTGGGCAGGCACAGGAAAGCAATATTCTCTCCAGTACAAAACCAGGGCATGTCTGTGGTTTTTCAAGGAAATGTATCAAATGTCTACAACCTACACATTTCACTGCAGGAGCCAAGATAGTCAATAGTCAAGACGGTCAGCAGTCAGCTAAGACCACATGCTCTAAAAGAACAAAGAACAGCTCAGGAACAGATGAGAGACATCAGAAATGGCAAAAAAGGAGAAATGACTAGAAGTTGTCTTTCTTCCATTACATCTCCCGTTGATCTATCTATCTATCTATCTATCTATCTATCTATCTATCTATCTATCTATCTATCTATCTATCTATCTATCTATCTATCTATCTATCTATCTATCTATCTATCTAATCTATTAGTCGCCCATCTGGCTGGTTGTCCAGCCACTCTGGGCGACGCACAACATAAAAACATTCAGTTCACATTAGAGCCTTAAAATTCCAACAATAACACTAAAATCTAACCCACTCCAAAGGCCTGCCTGAAGAGCCAGGTTGTCAGGGTCCGGAGGAAGCTCATCATGGAGGGGGCATGGCGGATGTCATTTGGGAGGGAATTCCATAAATTGGGTGCCACGATTGAAAAAGCCCTCTCTCTTGTTCTCACCAGTCTAGCTGTTTTAACTGGTGGGATGGAGAGGTCTTTTGAGGCTGATCTTGTTGGGCGGCAACACTGATGATGCTGGAGGCGCTCTTTCAGATAGACTGGGCTGAAACTGTACAGGGCTTTAAAGGTCAAAACCAACACCTTGAATTGGGCTCGGAAAGCAACTGGTAACCAGTGCAACTCCTTCAGCACTGGAGTAATGTGGTCTCGCCGGCGGCTACCCTTAATCAGGTGAGCCGCCGCATTCTGTACCAGTTGCAGCTTCTGGACCATTTTCAAGGCTAACCCCACGTACAGCACATTACAGTAGTCTAGGCGAGAGGAGACCAGGGCATGTACCACAGATGGGAGCAGATGGTTGGGAAGGTAGGAGTGCAGCCTGCATATCAAATGGAATTGATACAACGCTGCCCGGCTCACAGCCAAGACCTGAGCCTCCATGGACAGCTGGGAGTCAAGAATGACCCCCAGGCTGCGGACTTGGTCTTTCAGGGGCAGTTGTACCCCATTAAGCACCAAGCTTTTTTGTCTCTCTACTCCTCTGTGAATCTATACCTGCCAACTAAGGTTAACATTACATGCATCTGAGGAAGTGGGTTCTGTCATATAAAAGCCTATGCCACAATAAATTTGTTAGTGTAACAACTTTAAGGTGATGTAAGATAATTTGTGGGGTTTGCTGCTAACTGGCTAACCCTCCAGAATAAGAAATGAGATGTGGATCTCCTGCAAAGATGTGACCACAATTAAAACTATCCTACAATGAAAGGTTAAAGTTCACTCAACATGTATATATTGTACAGGGGACACCAACGTGGGACCCTCAGGCACCAATGCACCTACCAGTTCCTCCTATGGTGCAAATAACTTTTGTCTATGAGTATGTGATGGCTGATCTAGGTGCTTTTTTCTCTTTGAGTGGAGGGAGGGAGCTGATAAGGGGTATGCCCAAGTCTTTTTGTAGTCCTGCCTCTTTTTCTGCTCTTTTAGATGTGACAGTCATTTTGTGGTATGCCAAACCCCATGGCACCTATTTTGTGACTGGCACCCATGGCACTCTCTTAAAATTCCAGATGTGCCTACTGGCCCAAAAAGGTTGGTGATCCCCATTATAGTACATTGTTATCTCTCTGTCTTTATTCACTAATAGGCAAAACACCTTGTGGTTTAAGAACATACCTATAGCCAAGACATATTTCTATCAAACTTTAAAAAGCAGGAAAATTGGGCAGCTATAGTGAATGCACCAGGGGAGCAGGAGACCTGACCTCCTCTCTGAGATATTGGACTCCCCTACAAAGTTGTCAAAATGCAAACACAATTTGGGTTGGTCTTTCACAGTCCAATCCACTTCCTGTGTAGCTTGGAAGAATTTGGTAACATGTGCCTCTGAGCATATGGTGAGTGGTGGCAACACTTGTCATCTCCAAAGATAATTATATTTTTGTATGTTTGTTGGTGTTCTTCTTTCTTTGCTTCTTTCCTGTGTTACTAATGTTTCTACAGAGAATCTAACTAGAAAATTTTATTTCCCTCATTATTCATCTGTGAAATCTGTGTCAAATGTATTTTTATTAATTTCAAAGCCTTTTTATTGGTCAATGTCATACGATGGTGAAGACAGCCTTTTGTGTTTCAAATTGGAGGTTATGTTCTATTTCTATTTTGGGTGCATTAACAGTTGAATCTGAAACTGCAGTATGATGTAAAATCAGACCGATTACAATATGTTGCTACTTCAATGACTCTACCTGTTGGAAAAAAGAGGGTGCATGTTTTCAGCCTCCTATGTTTACACCACTTTATTTAAGGCAAGGTGGGCACATAGAACACACCTAGAATTTTGCTACAATATATTTCACCTCCCACTGTTTTACCTTGTGCAAATTGAGACACTCCTGAGGTCCACTGGAGACTATTCTGCAGAAGTCAGTGCCATTATTTGTTGTAAACCACCCAGAGGGCTTCGGCTATGGGGCGGTATACAAATGTAATAAATAAATAAATAAACAAATAATTCCACGATAATTTATTTATTTTATTTATTTTATTTCGTTTCATTTCTAGACCGCCCATAGCTAGTAGCTCTCTGGGCGGTGTACAAAACTGGATTAAAATACAATAATATAATAAAATCAATAACACATAGCAGCAAATTAACTAACAAAAAAATTAAACGTAAAAACATTAAAATGCCTGGGAGTATAGCCGGGTCTTAACCTGGCGCCTAAAAGAAAGTACCGTAGGCGCCAGGCGTATCTCCTCAGGTAAGCTGTTTGGAGTTTTTTTAGTTTAAATTTTGCAAAGTGTTGCTGTACTTCATATCTTCACAGAAACAGAAACAAAAGAAAATGATTTCCTATAGGAAACTTCACTAAAATTGCAAAGTAAATCAGACATATTTAAAGTGACCATCTGAACTATATCAACTGTCTTAATAATGTTGCTTCCTCCCAGCTAAAACAAGATCAGCACAGGACATATCTTCTTTCTATTATTTGGGCTAATTACAGGTGTTGCCACCACTCACCATATGCTCAGAGGCACATGTTACCAAATTCTTCCAAGCTACATAGGAAGTGGATTGCACTGTGAAAGACCAACACAAATTGTGTTTGCATTTTGACAACTTTGTAGGGCAGTCCAATATCTCAGAGAGGAGGTCAGGTCTCCTGCTCCCCTGGTGCATTCACTATAGCTGCGCAATTTCCCTGCTTTTTAAAGTTTGATAGAAATATCTCTTGGCTATAGGTATGTTCTTAAACAGCAAGGTTTTTTGCCTATTAGTGAATTTCCCTGCTTTTTAATCCGGGAGGTAAGAAATGGGATCCTGTGCAAGTTTGCTGAGAGTGGATCAATCATTTGCATGCTTATTGAGTTCAGTGGGATTTACTCCTCTGCAATCATGCTTAGGATAGGTGAAACTGACCACAGGGGATGGGGAGAGGAGGGAGGGGAGGATAGGTAAAAGTGACCAGGGGGGAGGGAGGGAGAGCTGGAGTGGGCAGGGAGGAGAAAGAAGGAAGAGGGGAGGGGAGGAGGGGAGGAGAGGGGAAGGAGAGGAAAAGCAGGTCTGATCATTTGCATTCTTATTGAGTTCAATGGGATTTACTCCTATGCAATGATGGTTAGGATAGGAAAAACTGACCATGGGGGAGGAGGAGCAGGAAGGAGCGTATTGGAGGGGGACAAAGGAAGGGGGAGGGGAGAGCAGGTTTGATCATTTGCGCGCTTATAGAGTTCAATGGCATTTACTTCCCTGCAGTCATGCTTTAGATAGGTAAAACTGGGGATGAGGAAGGGGAGCGGGAGAAGGGGGAGTGGGAGGAGGGGGAAGGGAAGGAGGGCATTGGAAGGGGATGGGGATGGATAGGGAGGGGCAAAGGAAGGGGGAGGGAAGGGGCAAGAGGGGGGTTAGGAGGAAGGAGAAGGGAGGGTGGGTTTGATCATTTGCATACTTTTTGAGGTCAATGGGATTTATTTCTGTGCAATCATGTTTGAAAATGGAAATGGACTGCCTTCAAGTCAATCCCGACTTATGTTGACCCTATGAATAGGGTTTTCATGGTAAACGGTATTCAGAGGTAGTTTTACCATTGCCTTCCTCTGAGGCTGAGAGGCAGTGACTGGCCCAAAGTCACCTAGTGTGCTTCATGGCTGTGTGGGAATTTGAACTCTGGTCTCCCAGGACATAGTCCAACACTGACCAGGGGCAGGGAGGGGAGGGGAGGAGATTGGGTGGGTGGGCACTGGGCAGAAGGGAAGCCCCTTTCCTTCCCAAAAGGAAAACATTGTGAACAGTATCATTGCTTTTCAGCCTTTCCCCCACCCTTTTATTCTACAGCAGACACATGTAGCTTCCAACCCAAATTTAAACCAAAGCTGTCCCTGGCCACATCCACATCAGGCTTTTATTTCACTTTGGACAGTCATGGCTTCTCTCAAAGAATCCTGGGAAGGGTGCTGAGAGTTGCTGGGAGACACCCAGTTCCCCTCACAGACTTCAATCAGAGTGGCTGACTGTTAAACTACTCTAGCCACTGAAGCTCTCTCAATGGAACATGAGTCTCCTCTCAACACACTTCACCAACTATATATTGCCAGGATTCTCTGAGGGAAGCCATGACTGTTTTAAGTGAAATCAAAGTCTGGTGTGGGTGTGGCCCCTTAATTAGCCAAGCCCAGCAGCTGTGAGGCTTTTAGAACTCTGACAGTTGGTTCTTACTGAGCATGCCCGCCCTTATCACTGGCTTCCAGACAAAATTTATTAATTAAAAATCAGCCAGGCATTTTTTTAACTTTTAAACTTCAGAAGATGAAGGTCAGAGTATGGGGCAAGGTCAGTATTAGGATTACAGGTACCCTGTGAACATGGCTGATTTTTAATGAAGTTCAACAGATTATGAGAACTCTCAGAGAAAAAGTCTAAAGGTCTCTGAGGTTTTTTCTGTCTTTTTACACTTTGAACTGTCTATTCTCTCCGACTGTTTTGTGCATCACCATGAAAATTGAGAGGGTTGTTAAGCAAGTGTTTCTGAGTTAAGGACTATGTTTTGTAAGGTTTTGTTTTGAAATGAGCTTATGGGAAGCATCAGAATGGCATGGGGGATATTTTCAATTTAACATTGCGGAATGTGAAAACCCCCCGCTGGCTATAGTATACAGCCACTCTTGTGGCTGTATAATTACCTCTCCTTGAATAAAAAATAATGCATATAATCATCTTTGTTTTCTGCCTAGTTTGTGGTGGGTTCCCCCAACTTTTTTATTTCTTGTGCGACTGCCTGTCCATCCAAATCTGAAACTTTGAAATTTGCTACAGTAATTTCAAGGCTCTTACTATAATGGAGCAAGAAGGATGCAGTGTCTGCTCACATACCCTGACAAATTGTCCAGACAGTCTGGCAGAACCTAATGCATATGGATATAGTAAAATAAAATGCATGAGAGGTACAGGAAGAAGTGAACTGTGAGGGACATACCAGAACTACAAGGCTGAAGCTCAAATTCAGCCAGAACTATTCTAAGGGTGAAGTTACATATTATACTATGAAAAAGGTATTCCAGTGTCAACTTCTCCTCATTTCCCATAACATGTAGGATATTTTTCCATTCATTATGACATCACCATTTGATATGTTTCTGTCCACTTTCCATCAGTGACAACCAATGATGTGGAGCAAGAACAAGAAAACACATAATGTGATGATCTTGCGATATGAAGGTAAGTGATCCTTTATGCTACAGGGAACTGGGAGAGAACCTGACACAGGAATGCCATTTGTTTGGTATTGGTCCTGTCCCATGCATAAAGTGTAGTTCCATGCTAAGACTTCATGCAGTATAGAGACAAATACCATAATTCAGCGATCTGTTCCATTTGTATAGAGCAGAGGTTCCCAAACGGAGGACTGTAAGTTTCATTTGGGTGGCTCATGGCATGTTTGTGGATTGGAGGCTGAAGCCGGGAGATGGCACATCCAATGCACTGAATGTTCAAACTGATTTTTAATTGTATTTTTATTGTTTTTATTTCTTAAACTGTATTTTATAGTATTATTATTTCAAATCTATGAACTTAAAATTGTTACAATAGGCAGAAAAATAATTAAGTAGGTCTCCAGGACCTTTATGTATTTAAAGGAGTCCATGGGGGAAAATATTGGGAACAACTGGTATAGAGCATTCCATTCATTTCGACTGAACAAGATGCTCCCATTCCTTTGTATTCCAGGATTGTCTCTTTCCGTTGAAATTGACAGGATACCCAACACCTGGTGATGGTGTTGTTAAATGCCAGGTATGCCCAAAATAAAATATCTATCATCCACAATTTGATTGTGGATGAAGGGGCAGACCTGGCATGTATGTGAGACCTGGGTGGATGAGCTCAGTGACCCAGGTGCTTGGACAGGTACGTGCAACCACTTCTGCACTAGATCCTTGCCCCTCTTGGCTTATAAAAACTAGCAGGGATGGAACAGCTACCTGGGCCAGGGAAGTGATAAATGCCTCTTTACGAGAGGGAGTGGTCTCTGGCTGTCTGAAAGAGGCAATAGTGAGACCACTTCTGAAAAAACCTTCCTTGGACCCAGAAAATCTTGATAGCTACAGACCAGTAGCGAATGTTCCATTCCTGGGCAAGATCTTGGAATGAGTGTTTGCTAGCCAGCTCCAGGCGCTATTGGATGAAACCGATTATCTAGATCCATTTCAATCGGGTTTTAGGCCCGGTTTCAGCACTGAGACAGCCTTGGTTGCCCTGTATGATGACCTATGTTGGGAGAGAGACAGAGGGAGTGTAACTCTGTTGATTCTCCTTGATCTCTCTGCGGCTTTTGATACCATCGACCATGGTATCCTTCTGGAGAGACTTGTGGAGTTGGGTGTTGGAGGTACTGCTTTGCAGTGGTTCCGCTCCTACTTGACGGGTCGTCTCCAGAAGGTAGTGCTTGGGGAACATTGCTTGACGCTGTGGGTCCTCCAATATGGAGTCCCACAGGGGTCAGTTCTGTCTCCCATGCTTTTTAACATCTACATGAAGCCGCTTGGTGCGGTCATCAGGAGTTTTGGAGTGCGTTGTCACCAGTATGCTGATGACACGCAGCTCTACTTCTCCTTTTCATCTTCTTCAGGTGAGGCTGTCAATGTGCTGAACTGTTGCCTGGCTGCGATAATGGACTGGATGAGAGCTAATAAACTGAGGCTCAATCCAGAGAAGACTGAGATGCTGATGGTGGGTGGTTTCTCTGATCAGATGGTGGATGCTCATCCTGTTCTCGATGGGGTTACACTCCCCCTGAAAGAGCGGGTTCGTAGTCTGGGAATACTTTTAGATCCTTCTCTGTTACTCGAGGCTCAAGTAGTTTAGTTTAATTAGTTTAAGTAGCCTCGGTGGCACGGAATGCGTTCTACCAACTTCGGTTGGTGGCCCAGCTACGTCCCTATCTGGACAGAGAAAATCTCACTTCAGTTGTTCATGCTCTGGTAACCTCTCGATTGGTCTACTGCAATGCGCTCTACATAGGGTTGCCTTTGAAGACAGTTCGGAAGCTACAGCTGGTGCAAAATGCGGCGGCCAGACTAATAACGAGGACCAGGCGGTCTGAACACATAACACCTGTTCTGGCCCGCTTGCACTGGCTACCTATATGCTTCCGGGCCAGATTCAAAGTGTTGGTTTTAGCCTATAAAGCCTTATACGGCGCGGGACCACAATACCTTTTGGAACGCCTCTCCCGATATGAACCTGCTCGTACACTACGCTCAACATCGAAGGCCCTCCTCCGAGTTCCGACTCATAGAGAAGCTCAGAGGATGGTAACAAGAACTAGGGCCTTCTCAGTGGTGGCCCCCAAACTGTGGAATAGTCTTCCCGAAGAAGTGCGCTTGGCGCTGACATTGCTATTCTTTCGGCGCCAAGTTAAAACCTTCCTATTTTATCAGGCATTTTAGCTTTTCTTAAATATGTTTTAACTGGTTTTAGATTATGGATTTGCATTTATATTTTTTGTATTGTTCCATGTGATTCTATTGTATTTATTATATTTGTTGTACACCGCCCAGAGAGCTATGCTAGTGGGGCGGTATAAAAATCCAATAAATAAATAAATAAACTGTGTCTGCCTGGGTACTGGGTGCAGGAGCATTCCATATGAGAGGGGCGAGGAGGGGAAGTTGCAATCGTCCATAAAAATTCCATCTTCCTCTCCAAGAAACCAATCCACACCGTATCTGGGTTTGAGGTATTCTTGTAGTATTGGGCCAGAGAGACAGAACTGGGATGTTGTTAGTGTACCATCCACCACACTGCACTACAACCTCCCTAGCTGAGCTGTTGGAGGTAAACTTGGATATAGAACCCTTTCACTGTGGAGTTGGGGGACTTCAATATCCACTCTGAGACTGCCTCAAATGGTCCAGCTTGGGACTTCGTGGCCTCCATGACAACCAAGGGGCTGTCTCAATACACCAGTGGCTCAATACATGTGGCTGAGCATACGCTTGACCTGGTCTTTGTCACAGAGTGGACTGGTATTATTCCATTGATTGGGGCACTTGCTGTGAGTCCATTGTCATGGATGGATCATTCCCTAGTAAGGTATGGGTTGAATGTAGCAACTCCACTCTGCAAGGGTGAGGGACTCATTGAGATGGCCCACCCTCAGACTTTATGGAATCTGATGGATTCCAGAATGCTCTGGGAGATTTTGTGACTGACACAGCTGATGTTCCTGCTGAGGCTCTTGTCTCACTGTGGTATGGCAAGATGCAACACGATAGCTCCTGAGTGCCATTGCTGTGGAGCATGTAGGTCTCCTTGGTACTCCAGTGACCTGTCAGTGATGAAACAGGAGGATCAGCAGATGGAGCACAGGTGGCATAAATCTCAGTCTGAACCTGACTGAACATGGGTAAGGTTGCACCATCATGCCTACCACATGGCAATGATGGCGGCAAAGAAAACTTATTTCTCTGCCACCATTGCATCCGCAAGTAGCCATCTGGCAGAGCTTTTCAGAGTAGTAAATGGGCTTCTGTCATCTGGGTAAGAGCGTTGCTCTGACGGAGGCCTACTGTAACAACTTTGGGAGGCACTTTAGGGACAAAATCACTGATTCAAACAGAGTTGGATGCCACAATTACAGCAAGTCCAACAAAGGCATCCAGAGCACTGTCTGTTCCATCCGTACTGGATCAGTTTCAATTATTGTGGCCTGAGGATGTGGACAATCTGCTTGAAGTATGGCCAATCACCTGCCCCCTTGACCCTTGCCCATCTTGGCTTCTTAGAGCTAGCCATAGGATGGTGACTGGATGGGTCCAGGGAGTGATTAATGCTTCACAAGAGGAGGGGGAGATACCATCTGCCTTGAAGGAGGCGGTGGTGTGTCTGCTCCTTCAGAAATGTTTTAACAATTCACTTCCGGGAAGGGTGACTTCGCTTGTGCCTGCTTTTGAGACCGGCTCCCGCCTCAGAAGAAGCTTTTTCAGATATAAATCAGTCAGAACATTTTTTTTTTTGACTGATGAAATTTCTCCCGGGCAGGGAGAAACGTAGAGATCAACCTCAAAAGCCTGTTTTTATTGGGAGGACTGGATTTCATTAATTTATGAGAAAAGGTCCAGCCAGCAATGCCGGACGGACTTCCGAACAAGCTCTATCTGATTAATGCGACACGTTTATCTTTTCTTCAAAGACAAAACGGACTAACAGGCAAGCACCCTTCTTTCTATCTTTTTTTTTACTTGGTTTAAATTGTTGCAGCAAAAAGAGATTTGTCAAATGAATCAGCTTTAAAGAACTTCTGGGTGAGCTATAACTCTTCTCTGTTATTCACGAAATTAACAGCTTATCTCTGTTTCTATTGCAAAAAGCTGTCCTGGAAGTGCATTCTAAAGATATAAACAGAAGAGGGATTTCTATTCCGAGGAGAAAAAAATAAAAAATATGGACTTTGGAACATTATATTGTCTGGGACTATTCTCTTTTTGATCTATTTTATTTTGACGAATCTGCTTCTTCACGACGCCACTAACTGTTTTGATGCTGGGAACTAAATTTGTTTTGTATTCTTGAACATAGAGAGATAAGGCAGGCTGCTCTGTTTATACTGTGATGTCATCAAGCCTGGAATATTAACCCAATTGTTGCTGAAATAAGAAGTGGTTCTTCTTTATTTTTGTTTTGTTTTGTTTTCGTGGTTTTAAAAATGGCAATCAAGAAAGTGGCTGAGAATCTGGAAGTAATTATGTTTCAGAAAATAATGGATGAGATTGAGATAACGAAACAAACCCTGCGACAGGGCAGTAAGGAGCTGAAAATTGAACTGAGCAAAATGACGCAGGAGCTTAAAGAAATAGGGGATCCTGTGAGAGAGGAGAATGAGATCAGAGATGAGAAAAGAAAAAATAAAGGGAAGATACAAGCCCTGGAGATTGGAACAAATGTGGAATTGGAAAAAGATCTGGAGTTTATGGATATTAGAAATAAAATCTACTGTTTGGAATTTAACGTTATCTCTGAAGAAATTAATGAAGATATTAGAGATAAAGTTATCAATGGCTTGGATAATTTTCTGGACTGGAATGACGTGATGGAGCTTGATATAGAGAAAATCTATGGAATTAACTGCAGCCATGTGACAATGGAAAAACTTTCAAGAGATGAGCCAGTGCATTTTGTAAAAAAGAAGAACACAGATATGACTTTACAACAATATTTCAGCAACTTATTCAGAATGGATGGCAAGAAAATATTTGGGATAGAGGAAATTCCCATCAGACTCTTATTATATGACTATGGCTATGACAGCAAGATTATTATGGAATACTGATAATGGAAGATTGGACACTGAAATTACTGGACTTAACAGGACTATTGAAGATGGAAGATGGAATTAATATGGATAATGGAATAATGGCTATTGAAATTATTGGATCTAACAGATTTTGATGAGATGGATTAATCGATATGTTTATTTGGACTATGGTTATGACAATAAGATTATTATTATTATTAACGAGATGGATTAATCGACATGTTTATTTGGAGAAAAATTGATAGATATATTTCTTAAAGAATTGAAACCTCTCTTTGACTTTTTGTGGAAAGAATAAAGTAATGTTTATGAGATTTGATGATTAATTAAGATAACTACTGGAGGAAAGTGATTTTATAATATAATTTAAGAGACAGGATTGTTATATATTGTAGACCTATAACTGATCTGCGACAAATGGGAAGTCAACATTTTATTTTTTTGTTTAATCATTTTTGTTTTGTTTTGTTTTTTGTCTTTGAATGTTTTATTATTTTGTTTTGTTTGTTTTATGAAAATTTGAATAAAAATTATTGTAAAAAAAGAAAAGAAATGTTTTAACAATTGTCACCCAGTGGCAAATATCCCCTTTTCGGGCAAGGTACTCAAGAAGATAGTAGCAGTACAGCTTCAAGCATGCTTGGAGGAAACTGATTACTTGGATCCATTCTAGTCTGGCTTCAGTTCTGGCCATGGCACTGAAACTGCCCTTGTTGATGACATCTGTCAGGAGAGAAAGGAGGAGTGTGACCCTGCTCATTCTCCCTGATCTTTCAGCAGCTGTTGATACTGTTGACCACGGTATCCTTCTGGAGTGTCTCAGGAAGTGGGGGTTGGAGGCACTGTGCTTCAGTGGTTCCACTCATACCTCCAAGGCCACATCCAAAAAGCAGTTATGGGAAGCTACTGTTTGGCACCATGATAGCTGTCCTGTGGTGTTCCACAGGGTTTCATCTTGTCCTCCCTACTATTTCACATCTATATAAAGCTGCTGGGAGCTGTCATTAGGAATTTGAAGTGCCATCAATATGCAGATTGCTATGCAACTCTATCCCTCTGTTCCATCTGAATGGGGAGAGGCAGTTGAGGTGCCGGACCAGTGCTTGGAGGCGATAATAGGCTGGATGTGGGCCAATAAATTGAGGCTTCCTGAAAAGACAGAGGTGTTATATGTCCAGAGTTCTCATGACTGGGAGGTGGGGAGACAGTATATTCTAGACAGGGTTGCACTCCCCTTGAAGGAGAAGGATCAAGGTTGGGGGTACTCCCAGATCCAATATTGTCATGGGAGGCTCAGGTGGCCGTGGCTAGGAGTGCCTTTTTTCAGATCTGGCTGGTTCACCAGCTTTGGCCCCTTTGGGGCAAAGATTACTTGCGCACAATACTCCATGCTCTGGTAACTTCCAGATGGATTATTGCAATGCGCTCTACATGGGGCTGCCCTTGAAGATGACTTGGAAACCTGAACAGGTCTAAAATGCAGCAGCCAGATTACTGGCTGGAGTTCCCTTTAGAACTCATATAACCCCTGTTTTAAAACAGCTGCATTTGTTGCCAGTTCATTTCTGGGCTCAATTCAAGGTCCTCACATTAGTGTTTAAAGCCCTAAGCAATTTAGGTCCCAAATATCTGAAAGACCGCCTCCATCCTAACAGAACCTCTCAGGTGTTAGCAAAGGGGCCCTTTTGGTAGTTTCGCCACCCTCAGAAGTATTCTCTGTGGTGGCCTCTAAGTTGTGGAACTCTCTCCCCACTGGGGTGCATCTGGCAACTTGGCTGTACAGTTTTAGGCAAATGCTGAAGATGTACCTCTTTACCCTGGCCTTTGACACCTGAGACATGTATTTTTAGGACCCACCCTATTTGGGGATTTTAGGAGTTTTACAAAATTGTTTATAATGTCATATTATATAATTGTTGTAACCTGCCCTGGGACCTTGGTGTGAGGGGCGGGTAATACATGATGATGATAATAATGATAATAATAACATTTGCTCTTCATGTATACAAGTCACCAGAGCATGCAGCGAATCCTAAGTTCAGTTTGCAATTTCATTCTCCTCCAGCGCAATGAAGAGATGTGTGAAGTGCATATTTATTTATTATTTATTTTATTCATTAGATTTATATTCTGCCCTTTCTCCCAGTAGGAGCCCAGGGCCACAAATAAAAGCACTAAAAACACTTTAACACATCATAAAAACAGACTTAAAAAAATATGAAAACAAAACAACCATTAAAAACATTTTAAAAGAAAACATCTGTAAAAACACTTTTTAAAAAAACTTCAAAGCACCTATTTTTTTAAAGGTTAAAAAACATATTAAAAAGCAATTCCAACACAGATGCAGACTAGGATAAGGTCTCTACTTAAAAGGCTTGTTGAAAGAGGAAGGTCTTCAGCAGGTGCCAAAAAGATAACAGAGAAAGCTCCTGACTAATATTAAAGGGGAGAGAATTCCAAAGGGTAGGTGCCACTACACTAAAGTTCAGTTTCCTGTGTTGTTTCCTATGACCTCCTGATAAGATAGTATCTGCAAAAGGCCCTCACCTGAAGAGAGCAGTGATCTACTGGGTATATAAGGGGTAAGACGGTCTTTCAGGTATCCTGGTCCCAAGCTGCATAGAGCTTTGTACAACAAAACTAGAACTTTGAACTTAGCCCGGTAGCTAATAGGTAGCCAGTGCAATTCTTTCAGCAGTGAGGTGAAATGTTGGCGATACCCTGCCCCAGTGAGCAGTCTCACCACCTCATTTTGCAGCAACTGCATCTTCCAGACCAACCTCAGGGGTAGCCCCACATAGAGTGCATTACACTAATCCAGCCTGGAGGTTACCAATGCATGAAAAACAGTGGTCAGGCTATCCTGCTCCAGAAACGACCACAGCTGTCTTATCAGGTGAAGCTGGTAAAAGGCACCTGGGCCTCTAGCAACGAAGATGGATCCAGGAGCTCCCTGAGACTACGAACCTGCTCTTTCAGAGGGAGTACAACCCCATCCAAAGCAGGCAACTGACCAATTACAGAACCCAGAAACCACCAACCCACAGCACAGCCATCTTGCTATGATTCAGATTCAGTGTATTGGCCCTCATCTGGCCCATCAACGAGTCCAGGCACTGGTCCAGGGCTTGCATGCTTCTCTTGATTCAGATGTTACAGAGAAATAGACCTGGTCATTGTCAGTGTGCTGCTGGCATCTTGCCCCAAATCTCCTGATGACCGCTCCCAAGGGCTTCATATAGATGTTAAACAGCATGGGGGACAAGCTGGTACCCTGCTGCACCCTACAGCACAACTGCCAGGAGGCCAAAAGACAATCACCCAATGCTATTCTCTGAAAACAACCGTGGAGGTAGAAACAGAACCACTGAAAACAGTGCCTCCAATGCCCAACTCACCAAGTTGGCCCAGAAGGATACCATGGTCAAAGGTATCAAATGCCGCTGAGAAATCAAGAAAGAACAACAGGGTCGCACTCCCTCTGTCCTTCTCCCGATAAAGGTCATCTATCAGGGCGACCAAGGCTGATTCAGTCCCATAACCAGGCCTGAACCTAGACTGGCATGGGTTAAGATAATCTGTTTCATCCAAAAGTACTTGCAATTGTTGCACCACAACCTTCTCAATCACCTTCCCTAGGAAGGGGGTATTCGTGACTGGGCAGTAGTTGTCACAAAGCAGTGGGTCCAGGGTGGGCTTTTCCAGGAGCAGTCGGATCACTGCCTCTTTCAGGACAGCTGGAACCACTCCCTCCGGCAACGATGTGTTGACCACACCCTGGATCCACTCTGTCAAACCCCCTTGGCAAACTTTAATAAGCCAAGAAGGGCAAGGGTGGACAAGACACATTGCTGGACACATTGTGGCAAGCACCTTGTCCACATCATTAGGCCACATCAACTGAAACCGTTCCCAAGAAGTTACAGCAGATGTTGCACTGGACACCTTACTGGGGACTACAGTAGATGTGGATGAGGCATCAGGATTGCTACGGAGGTGAGCAACTTTATTCTCAAAGTGCCTTGAAAATAATTCACAGTAGGCCTCCGAAGGGTCTAAAACTCCATTTCCTGGAGTTGATGCCAACAGACCCCTGACAATATGGAAAAGCTCTACTGGATGGCTACTTGAGGATGTGATTGTGGCAGAGAAATGGGTCTTCTTCGCCGTCCTCACCACTGCACAGTAGGTAGTTATTATGTTTTACTCATGCCCGATCAGCCTCACAGCTCATCTTTCACCACTTGCGCTCTAGCTGTCATCCAGCCTGTTTCACTGCCCTTAGCTCACTGGTGTACCAAGGTGCAAACCAGGCTCCACAATACTGGAGAGGGTGCTTGGGGGCAACCATTTCAAGAACCTGACATGCTTTGCTGTTCCACAGCACGGCAAGGGCTTCAACAGGGTCACGGGCTCTATCTACTGGGAACTCCCCCAGGGCATTCAGGAATCCCCTGATGGGGGTCGGCCATCTTAATCTGTCCATCAGTCCTGCATGGGAGGATCAAAGCTGTAAGTCTAAACTTCACCAGGAAGTGGTCTGACCATGACAATGGGGTGACATCCACCCCCCATCTCCAGACCACCCCCTCCATCTGAAGCTAAAACCAAGTTGAAGGTGTGTCCTGCCCTATGTGCCGGGCCAGTAACAACTCGAGACAGCCCCATGGTCATCATGGAGGCCATGAAGTCTGAAGCTGGAACACCAGAGGCAGCCTCAGCATGGACATTGAAATCATCCAGCACTATTGTACTGGGCTCCTCCAATACCACAGCTGAGACGGTCTCTGCCAGCTTGGTCAGAGAAGCTGCCGGGCAGCAGGGTGGAGGGTACACCAGCAGGAACCCTAGTTTACTGTCTCCTTGAGCTGACACCAGGTGCAGGCCCTCACAGCTAGCTCCAAGCCAAAGTGGTTTCCTGGTGACAGAGATGGAAGTTTTGTAGACCACAGCAACTCCTCCCTGCATCCTGCAGTCTCTGCTGTTGTTGCACCGAGTATCCAGGTGCGCAAAGCTGGGTCAGACCAACTCCTCCCAGCTCACCCACCCAGGTCTTGGTAATGCACACCAAATTGGCACTTTAATCGATGATGAAATCACAAATGAGTGTGGTCTTATTGTGTACCAATCTGGCCTTAAACAATAGCATACACAGGTCAGTGGGCACAGCAGATGAGCAACAAGGAACCTGTCCATGAGAGGAGTGGGAGAGAGGAACAAGGCACAGATAGTCTTGTACTCATCTTCTATGGTAGTTCACCACCTCCCCATGGCTATACCTCCCTCTACCCATGATCACTGAAATTGGGGTGGCATCACCCATGTTCCTCCTTACTAAGACTCCTCAACACCTGATATGGACCTAGCAAGTGCCCATCAACAAAACCTACCTGAGCCAATTATCCCAGTAGGCCTCTGAGAGAACTGGGAACAGTCAGACCCAATATCTTTCACACAGGGCACATCTACTCCCCCTGTCTCACACCCAGGGAGGGCCAGCCTTCTGTCAGTTACAGACTCTTACTCTGAAGGCATCTGGTGACTTTCTCCTATCGTTCAGTTCACTGCACAGGCTCTCATCCTGTGCAGGAACTACACATGTGCCATCCACTTCTCCACTACCAATCTCCTCTAGATTGGTTTTTTAAAAAATGCAAGTGGATAGCACCCTCGTCCTCGGGGCTCCCCAAGGGCAGCCAGGCTTTTATGCCTGCTGACCCAGCCAGGAGTTGATGCAAGAGGCTGCAAAACTGACTGCAGCCTCTCTCTGGAATCAGGGTCAAGCAGGGGGTCCCACTCCTTGCAGAACTTAACTGGGACTTCAGCTATCTCAAGAGACAGCAACCCAGAGGAGCAAGCAAGCAACTACCCAGATGCTCAGGTACTCACTCCCAGGGCAGATCTTCTCCAGGCCTACAGTGCAGCAACTGTTCTCAATTAACTAGAGCACACAGTTCTTCTCCTTACTTCCCAAGTCTTTCCGTTTCCAACAGAACACCTGAATGAGTATAATGTGCTGATTGTTCACATTCAGCTGCTGTGGTGCCAGGTGGAAGGCTGAACCCCCAAGGGTTGTACATGTGCATAACAGCCTAGGGCTAAGTGCACAAAAGGGACTATATCCAGTGTAACTGATGCTCAGTAAGGGAAGCCTTTAATAGTTCAACATTTCTGTGTCACAGACTTTCTCTAACAGGAAAGTTCTGTGTGCATCAGTACTTTTTCTTTATGTAAAATGAGGACAATAACATTTTACTGTCCAATCTTCAGACTGAATTTATTAATACTTGCAGTATTATTTGAGCTCTACAAATGGAAGGTGGTATTGAAGTGCAAATTATAATATCTTAACAAAAGAAGCCATCATTAGAATCAATGGAATTAAAATGAAGCTAGATAAACTTCCCGATCATTTATTAGCATGTTGAAATATTATAATCTCCATGTCACAACTGGGGAAACAATAGTAAATAATGAAGAAAAAAAGCACTAATTGGTAGGGAGAATACCAAAATCAGTTGCTTAGAAAAAACAACTTTGAATCTAGCAGTTGCTTGCATTATATGAAAATGAATCAAATCCAAAGTAATGCAGTCACGTCACGTTTGCTAGCAAAATTTGCAAAGAAAAAGATTTGTTATTTTACCTTCAGTATGCCTAAACCTTTTCCTGAGCATTCCGATGGCCACACCAAAATCTACCATTGTTTTGACAAACGTGCCACTCGTTCATCCTGGGCCAAGATTTTTTTTATTGTTGTCATAATTATGCCTACCTTCATTATGTATTCTCATGATATCTGCACATCTGCAGCATTTTTACATTTTTGTGCCAAAACAAAGGTATCTTCACAATATGCGACACCAAGCCAGCAGCTGCAATCTCACCAATCCGTATATCACCAGGTATGGCTTTGAGTGAAATAGACATGCTGTTCTTAAAACTATAAATCCTATGGTTTATTATGCCCACAAGCAAAATAATGCATGAACGCCTCTTGAACCTGATTTAATTGAACCAAACAACTGACCAACTTGACAGAAGAGCAAAGTGAACTAAAAAGGATGAAATTTGAGTAAGTAAATGAATTTCTACAGAAAACAAGAAATCCCCTGGTTGGATCAGAGTTAAAAACAGGATTTTTTTTTCTTTTCTTTTCCAGGTTTTATAAAGATAGCCAGAGGTGTAGCAACAGGAGGGGCAAATGAAGGCATTCCCCCCAATGATACTTCTGCCCCTCCAAATAAAATTTTCCTTCAGTCCCCAAATTTCTAGCATTGCAGTGACTTAAAACTTCACTTGAGCTTTTAGAAATACAGTTTAGGCATCCAAAGAGAGGGACAGGGCAACATTACCAAGGGAATGTGAACACAGTGTTATATTCTGTTAATAAGACCTGGGAGACCAGGGTTCAAATCCCCACATAGCCATGAAGCTCACTGGGTGACCTTGGGCGAGTCACTGCCTCTCAGCTCAGAGGAAGACAATGGTAAACCACCTCTGAATACTGCTTACCATGAAAACCCTATTCATAGGGTTGCCATAAGTTGGAATCAACTTGAAGGCAGTTCATTTCATTTTTCAATACAGTAGGGCCCCGCTTACTGGTGTTCCGTTTTGCGGCATTCTGCTCATGCGGCGGCTTTCAATTCGGGGAAATTCCCCGTTTTAAAGCCGATTTTGTGCTTTTACGGCGTTTTGCGTCATTTTCGCGCAACGCGGCCCATTATAGTCAATGGGTTCCGCTTTACGGCGGGGGCCTGGTCCCTAACCAGCCATATTAGCGGGGCCCTACTGTAGGTTTGAGTTTAAAAAGTTGAGCAGGGCCCAGTAGGGATTAGGCTAAGAATGTAACTGGACGTGATCAATAAAGTTCTCCTCAAGAATCCACAGTATCTTTGTCTCGTGGATAAAAGGGGGTAGATACCAAACACAGCAAATATAAGAGTTGAAAATGTGAATGGAGTCAACACAAGTCTTGATGGATGGGGAGGGAGTTGGCAAAGCTAAGGGTTTGCAATTGGAGGATTCGCAAGGCGGGAAGGACAGTATTGTGATGCACTGCACCCCCATTGTTGCCAATTTAACTATTTCCCCACTAAAATCTAGTGTTTTTCGGTGCATATCTGGTGCAAATTTTCCTGTCTAGTAGGAAATCTAGTGGATGTCAAACATTTTATGGTCAGTATCTGGCAGTTTTTACAATTACTTCAATTTCATTTTTTCCTTCCACTATTATGTATTTCATGAAACTGTCTAACCAAAATCTAGCCTTTTTTTTAAAAAAAATCTGCTTTTGGATATTTTCTTGTATTTTTCAGTGTTTGCATTTCTGTTCCTATGTACAGTCTCTAAAGTGCTACTTGGCTATTGTTTCATTTCTGCTGTAAGTCATGGCTAGTTGGCTACCCCTTTGATTGAAAGGATACAAGAGTACTTTACCCAACACAACGAACCAGTGACAGAGAAGGATTTTTAAGTCAAGTCTCCAGATCCTGTGGGTGTGCTTGTTTTTTAAAGGTATAAAGACAAAGAGGTTCTTGCCAGTTGGCTGACTGAGAAGGAAAATGTGTAGGCAATATTCTATCCAATCAAAGTGTGATGCAGCCTAAGCACCACCAAAGGAGACGTAATGATTAAGAACTACAAGCCTCAGAAATAAATGGCCTGAGCATGCACAAAGTGCACTTGCCTCACCAATGAGAAATCTCTGCTTGTATTTAATAAGGTGATTCCAGAGTACGTATTCTTAGCATAAAGAATACATCTTATAATCATCACAGGAAGAGCCTGCTGGATCAGGCAAAGGGCTATCTAGTCCATTATCCTGTTCTCAGAGTAGCCAACCAAATACACACACAGAGGGAGATAATTTTTTAAACCTAAAAAACCCAGGAATGTAAAATTTCCATGCTTCTCTCAGATATAAAAGCAGAGCCTGGAAGATTACTTTTAAAAAGTAATAAATTACCATTACTGTTACAAGGCCCAAAAAGTAATACCATTACCATTACAACTGATCTGAAAGTAACTTATTTTATCATTACTCAAAAGTAATCACTACAATTACACTTGTTACTTATTTTAAAAATGGAGTGCCTTTAAGGTGTTGGCCTTGGCTGCTGCACATCTAAGTAGCCTAAAACAACATTAACAATAAACACACACACTCAGAGGATAGCAGAAATTTTTTTTATCTATAAGATTAACAGAATGACATAACAGAATCTCACATCCACCCCCCACCTCCACCTCAGCAATGGTGATACCCCAACACACGTATACTTTTTCACTCAAAATCAAATTTTACACTTGAAAAGCTGCGCTTATTATTTCTGTTATGTCTCATCTTTGCTCAAAGCACGACAGACAAGGAATGTCTTTTTACAGTCATTACGTTGCCACCAGTATTGAACAGGTGTTCTACTGTGGCGCTTGAAGGCATGCCTGTGTTGTGCTGCAAAAAACACTGCAGTACCCCTTTCAACTAAAACACATTTTTATCAATATGGCAAACTTTAGTCCTTTACTAGTTGCCTTTGTAATTTTTTTGTCAACAATACAATTTAGAGGTAACTTAATCGTGTACATACTTGGGAGTAAGTCCCATTGAACTCACTGGGTAGACATCTATGCACAGTTGAACTGTCAAGCAGAACTTAAGAGACATAACGGAGGTAACTGGAAAATCCACCAGAATAAACGTTATCCCTTCTGCAATTAAAAATGTAGTCTTGCACAGCATATGGTCAAACTATGGAATATGCTACCACAAGAAGCAGTGATGGGTACCAACTTGAATGGCTTTTAAAAAGGATTACTGTAGACAAATTCATGGAGGATAAAGCTATCAGCGGCACCTAGCAATGATGGCTATGTTCTACTTCCACAGTCAGAGACAGTATGGTTCTGATATCAGTTGCTGGGAATACAAATGAGCAGAGTGCTGCTTGTGCACTCAGGTCCTGCTTATGGGGCTCCCTTTAGGGCATCTGATTGGCCGCTGTGAGAACAGGACGCTGGACTAGATGGACCACTGGTTGGATCCAGCAGGCTCCTTATGTTTTTGTACGTATTGCAACAAACAACAAAAGTTACTTGTGGGGTCTTACAGACCAGGGATAGTCAATGTGATGTTCTCCAGATGTTGGAGGACTACAATTTCCATCATTCCTGATTGCTTATGTTGTCTGAGACTGATGGGAGTTGTAGTCCAACAACATCTGGATGGCACTATGTGGAAGACCCAATAAGATTAACACAACACCCTTCCCATCTATCCACCTGTTTCATATACCTCCAGAAAAGTACTTCTCTTAAATTCCATGTCTGATAGCATGTTCGTTCAGAGGTAAAAATTAATCTGCAATCCTTATACTTGTCCATTTAACTCAATGAGGCTTAATTTGGAGTAGACATATATAGGACTGGACTCCACCAGAATACATTTCAGGGACTATACTTTATTAATGCTGTGCCAACTACAAGTACCCACTGCTGCTTATGTACATATATTGTCTCAGCCTAACCTACCTCACAGGGCTGTTGCAAATGTAACTGGGGGGAGGGAATGGCAGTGGTCGTGGCATTCACAAATCAAAATTAAACCTGGGGAGGGGGGCACACACAAGTAATAAGATGTCTGAAAGACAAAATGTTCAAAGGTGAAGCTTTCCCCATAATTATATTTCCATAGTAGAAAAGGCTTGCTCCATTTAATTTCTACCTGCCACACACCTGTTAAATGCACAAGAGCCTGATCTCCTGCAATGCCAACCCTAAACCATGCAAAGAACTCAAGTTGAAAACAAATAGCCACCACAGAATTTGGGCAATATTTTTTTTTAAAGAAGAACATCTGTAACAGTATGAAATATGACATTCTCAAGCAAAAAGAAATTATAAGACAGTGGATATAAACACACACACACAAAATGCCTTGACCAACAGCAACAAATATACTCTGAGCATAAGCATTTTCACATTTTAAATATTTATTCATCATTGTTTTTGTTTATTTACTGCCTTGGGCCAGTCCCTAACTCTCAGCCTAACCTACCTCACATGGCTGTTGTGAAGATACAGGAGGCAGAATTAAAATGGTGGCAAAAAGAAACTAAGGCTGCAATCCAATACATGTCTACTTAGAAGTAAGCTTCATGGGGCTCAATGGGACTTACTCCCAGGTAAGTGTGTACTCCAATACACACTTGCCTGGGAGTAAGTCCCATTAAACCCAATGGAACTTACTTCTGAGTAGATATTATTGGATTGCAGGTTAGTCCTTGCATAATAGGCATCAATTTTTACTTGCCTTAACCAGATTGATGCATCTTTGTACTATAAAGTGTCATATTTTTCTCTCCTCCCCTCCCCCCACACATTGGTACAGCTTCAAGGCTTCAACCAGTCCTTATCTTGCCTAATTAGTACAATCTAGGGTTGCCAGGTTCAATCCCTGAGACTGATCCTGTATCTTTAGGAGAAAAGAAAGTCAGCCAAGTACAGGTGTTCTTGCAACCCTGTAATGGGAAAAACCACCAGGTGGAATTCTCCCTCCCCCCTGCACAACTTTTAAAGATACAAAAGACCTCTTGGAGGCTGGGCCTGGCAACCAAGAGGTCTTTTGTATCTTTAAAATTTGTGCAGGGGGGAGGGAGAATTCCACCTGGTGGTTTTTCCCATTACAGGGTTGCAAACAGGGCTGTGGAGTTAGAAGCAATTTTGGGTGGAGTTGAAGTCTGTAGAAATGTACTGACTCCGACGTCGGCTTCAAAATAAATTTTGTTTGACAATTTTTTTTAAATATAAATTCAAAATGTCAAAGAAGCTTCAGCTGCATTTGAGCATTTCACCATCTCAAGATGGAAAATATTTTGTGTGTCAGTGTATGACCCAGGACCCAGATGAAGACAAATGCTGTGATGCCAAGATCAGTGCATATTCAGGCAGCGATAAAAATGCCCCTAGGAGAGCTTCCAATTTAAAAAGACATTTACAGTGCTTTCCAGGGCTGTGGAGTCAGAAGCAATTTTGGGTGGAGTTGGAGTTGGACAGTAGAAAAATAGAGGAGTCAGAGTCAAAGGTTTGGTGTACCGACTTCCACAGCCCTGGTTGCAAGAACACCTGCACTTGGCTGACTTTCTTTTCTCCTAAAGACACAGGATCAGTCTCAGGGATTGAACCTGGCAACCCTAGTGCAATCCTATACCCAATTTGATTTACCTGGGAGTAAGCTCCATTAAACCTAAAGAGACTTACTTCTGAGTAGATTTGTATATATTGTACTGTTAACTGTACAATCATTTTTAACTAGTGCCTGTTTGGAATTCTTTGCATTTTTCATGGGGAGCGGGATTTTTTAGTTTGCACAAAAGAACTTTCTGAGAATACCTTCCTCAGAAGACAAAAATGTATCCTGGTTGTTAGGAAGAAAATATGGGCAGGAAAGAGAATTGGAAGCAGCAGCTCTTTAGGACTCTGGCTGCTTGCTGATGCAACTTCTGCCTGGCCCTTGTTCACCTGAAAGGTGTGAGGAGGCTTTTGTCTGTCCGTTAGTAAGAGAGGTGAGGTGGGGAAGGAGGCAGAGGCCACCGCTCACACCTTTGCATGCCAAACACACACCTCATCAGCTCTCACCTCCACAGTTCTTCAGGTCCTTTCTGCTTCTGCCTCCTTGTCCTCCAGCTTCTTTCTTTCTTTCTTTCTCCCTCCACTGCACTCTTCTCCACGACCATCCATTTTTTAAACCATTTTTCTCTACTCCACCCCCATCTCGCTCTCTACCTTCTCCCTCATCGCCTCCTAAACACCCATAGAGTACAAAGGAAGAGTGATGCTACACAGAAGCACATTATTTTTATCCACGAATCAGAGAAATAGAATGTTTCCCCTGCTTCTCCCCCCACCCCCCCCATGCCCAAAAGCAATGCTGGAAACATTACAATTACAGCTCAAAAGTAATGAAGTTATTCCTCTTTCTATTAGAATCAAAATGTAAAGAAATTACCCACTCGTTCCTCAAAAAAGTAATAAATTACACATAATTTGTTTTTCCTAACAAATTACTTCCAAGCTTTGTCTAAAAGGCACACACACACATTTATGTCTGCAGTTCCAAACTTAAATGCAGTACACCAATGGTTGCTAGTACTTTTAAATTCTATTATCCACCTTGTTAAGCAATTTTTCATAAGTGTTTCAGAATAACACAAACATGTTATCAAACAGGGTGTCTATTGGGTTAAGGTCAGATTTTGGTGGATTTGGGGTGTGGGTCTGGTGGGGAAAAAACTTTGTGTTGGCAGCACTGATATCCCCCTCCCCTGCAGTGCTCAGGCAACCTCTGTAGGTGGTGGGTGCTATTAGTGCATCTGGTGGGTGTGCCTAGGCATGTGGACCTAGACAATGCAGCAACCTAGCCTAGTCTTAGGCAGGATCTGAGAAGAAGCAAAGAGGTGAGTGAGCTGGCTCTCCAAGGCCCAGGAAGCCTAATGAGATCTTACTATCTTAGCCCAGGCAATGGGAGCTGGAATATTGTGTGGGGTGCATGTCTGGGGGGCATTTCTTCCCTAGTTTGTTAAAAAAAAGTATAAAAATATATCCTTTCAATCCAGTTCCATTTCAGAATGGTTTTGAAGAGTATAATGTGGCTAGAGCCTTAGTTGCAACAGTTTTAGACCTCCACCCAACTGCGCAAATCATTATAAATAATTCACCTTATTTAACTTTCCTCATGTGAACTTATGTACTACCAAAATAGGGCATGTGACATTTGATGATACAGCCATCACAAGCAGTGTTAGCTGGCTGGCCCAGGGCCTTTATGTAGAACAGAGATTGTGTGCTTGTACAGTTAATTCTAGCACCTGTAGTTCACAGAGACATATAGTTCCTATGTGACATGCTGTTGAGAATTTTCTTATAAAAAGTTATGTTTATAGGTATTAATTTAATTTTTAAAGTGAAACTTGTCTTAATTGCTTTCCTGGCAGAGCAAAGGAAACCAGGGTAGTTAGTTCCAGGAAGTAGCTGCCTCAGGAGAAAGGAACTCACAGTTCACGAGCTTACTAAAACACTGTACCTGTACAAGAAAGCCTTTTCACGCATGTACACTTTGTATGCTGCAGGACTCACCTTTGGTGCATCTACAGGTGTGTGTGAAAATTCATTCTCAACTTTGACACATGTGTTGACACCATACATGTGTTCAGTGCTGCATCACAGAAAAACAAACTTTGTAATCTTGGCTTTTGAAAATAACTTATTTGAAGGAATTTCAAGTGAACAGTTCCTCTGCAAGTTTGCATAGAAATCACAGTTCATTAGACTTTATCAACAGTTCAGATTATTATGGTAGGTTGCCTTGCATGATATGCATTTACTTCCTAGTCACTGTTATTTAGTTTACATAACTATTTTGCGTGTGGAAAATATTGTATTTAAATTGATTTGCTTTTTTATAAACTTCACAAGTCATAGTTCCTAATTGAAATGCATAAACGGGGGTTGTCATTACCTATAAAATCTCCCCCCCCCAGAAAACTTTTATAGTGACCAATGCCCCAACCCTTCTGCCCCCCCCCACCAAAAAAAATGTCTTGCTACACCCCTGATGATAGTACCGTATAGCACTATGTTTGTTTGGCTTGGGGAAACGGAGGCATGAGCCTTAAGATGACAAATTGGTTTCAGTTATTGGTGTACCAAGCCAAACCCCTTTGGACATTAAAAATGAAGTGAGTATTGGGAGTAGTAGAGTCTGGTCAAGCTCAGCCTCCTCACAAACATTTCCAGCTGAAAACGATCACAACTAAGGGAATTAATTACTACATATAAATCTAATTTTCAAATATCTCTAGACAGAAATTTGTACTCTCAAGGTAAAATAGTTCTTTTAAAAGTATGTAGTCTCAGAGGAACACATAACTTGTGAAAAAGTTAATGAACAGCACAGCTGCCTTGATCTACTCTCACTGTATTCTAGGGCAGATTTCCTTCCTCTTTATTAAACAGAAGAAGAGGAGGAGGAGGAAGAAGAAATTATTAAGTAGATTGTAAGACAAAACAAAGAGGTTGTCAAGCAAAGTGATAGCCGATATCAGATATCTGAAAAAAAAACTTGACATGCAAGGAAGCATATGATGAAGCCAATAGGCTTGACATATCCTCTAAAAAGCAATTATTACATTTTATCCCATTCTTCCACCAGTGTACACAATCTCTCTACCCCCTCCCCATTTTATGCTCACAACAACCCTATGAGGTAGGTAAGGCTGAGAGATGGGCACAAGGTCACCAAGTGAACTTGAAGGCAAAATGAGGATCTGAACCCTGGGCTCCTTGACCCTAGTTTGACACTAACCACTACAAGACTCAATGGGACCTCAAGCATGTCAACACTGTTGTTGTTTTAAAAACAAAGTCTAGAATCTTTTGTTCAGATCTTCTTTCTAGATCAAGTTTGTGTGCAGCCTCTAGTTTATGAGAGTGGTATATAAATTTATAAAACCAAACTAAACTTTTTACTGAGGACTTCCCAGGACAAAAAGAAACAGAAACTGTTTCAAACACACACACCCTAAACTTCAATAGAGAGAACAAGGCCTGCATTGTCAGCATGTACCCAATGTTGCAATTGTGAATTGTTATTAAGACTCTGTGAACTACTGTCATTTCTCTTCTTTCTGATGTCCCAAATATTTAAAGCCTGCGAGCAGACCCCCTTCCTGATAGCGTGGTCCTAGACATCATTACTCGTAAGTAAGCCCTATGGAATTTAATGGAACTTACTCCCCATTTAAGTATTGTAGGATTGTTATGTTACTCTTTTCTTCAAGTAAAATGCATCCTTTCAGCCTGTGCTCATAGAGTTTGCCTTGGGAAACTCTTCAGTATCTTTGCAACTCTCCTCAGATGCCCAGAACTAAAAATAGTCAGCTAAATGAGGCCATACCAAGTACTGCTGAGTAGATCTGTACAATAATTTCTTGAGTCTGGGAAAACAGTGCTCCTGTTGAATCCACCTACAATGTCATTGGCCTTTTATTCTATAGTACCGCATCTACACTGAGGTCTAGTTCAATGTCCGCAAAGCTGGGGAACCGATGTTCCTGCAGCCCTGTTATGGATACTGTACAATCCCTAAATCTTCTGCAGAAAAGTGACCTGAATGGCTTATGAGAGGCATAATGAGATACTCCACCTTCAAGTTACAATAGGTCACCAATTTAGTTATGGCATTTAATACCATTTAAAAGCTGTTCAGTAACAACTACAGCAAAACAAAACAAAACCCTATCCACATTAGTTAGTAACTGAGTTTCTGTGTTTGGTAATTCTATATTGTAATGCTTATAGAAGACACATGTGTTCTATTTATTCACTGTTTTGTATCAAGACAGCTTTTAAATCTATGTAAAGCAGTTCAACGTGGTATTTGGCCATTCTTTATGTCAAACCTGTCCTGTGACAAATTTCTGTCTGTTACCTTGTATGATGCCTTGAGTTTTTAGCTGGCACAAGTTAGGCAAATATAACCAGTTTTAAAATGACAGCAGTTGATTCAGGGATGAGCATTAAGATGAAACATGGCATCTTAAGTTTTTTTAAGCAGAATCTGCTAGGCTTCTGTATGCAGGAAAATGACAGTGTTTCTTATTACTTGGTTTATTGATTGACTGATTGCCCTCCCTTCACTATGCAGTCTCAAGGCAGGTTACACATAGCTAAAAACAACAAGTAAGCCACATACCACATAACAACTTTAAACCATCAATTAAACCATATCAAGCAGCAAGCAAAGCCAGCAGGCTTGTGTGGCACTCTCCATATTTTGGCCTAGACACACAATTCTCAGTAAAACAAGAGTCACATGGGAAGACTCTTTGCTGATTTGCTGCAGGAGATTAACACGACTATCCTCTCTGGAAATCCTTAATGTGTGCATGCCTTCCATCTTACCTATACGCTCAACTAGCATAACACCACTTCTTTATTAATTACTACCTGGTGTTGTTCAGGAATTCTAAAAAACCAAAACAGTGCAGTTTTGAAAGGTTCATTCCACCATCTTGTTTCAAAATGGCATCCAACTGTAGCCAAACACAGATGAAAACCTGCTCTTTGATCTCTGGAACCATCATGCAAAATTTGGATATGATATTTTGTGAGGTGTCCAAATGCATAGCAAACAAACAACTTTCCAAAATGTGTGGGAGAATTAGAACAAATGGATTGCAACCAAAATGTTCCATAAATTGAAAACAATACCAAGTTAGGGTTTGGACTGAGAGTTAGCCCAGACAAAACTAGATATAAGTTTGCAATCTTACCTACTTATCTGACTGGGGACTATGCCCAATTGAACTCAATGAGGCTTACTTCAGAGTAGACATGTATAGGATTGTGCTGTTAAGGACAAGCCAGACCTGTCATCAACACATGGCATTCCTAAACAGCTTGCGGAGGCTCAGCGCCCTAGCAGGGCCCACAGCTTGCTGATGCCAGCCCTGCAGTCCACCCTCAGATAATTTCCTCCCCATGCTCGGCAGCTGAGTCAGGAGCCACAAATTTAATTCCCCCAGTACTCTACTATACCAGGACCATCATAGGAAATCTGTATATAAGTTCCAAAACCACCACTGGGGACCACCCAACCTAGGCTGGAAGACTGCAGCCCACTACCACAACTATGTTAGCCTGCTGGGGAGGGCGGCATTGATGTCTCACTGCATTCTGCTATACCATGTTACCAAGGTCTCCCCTACTGTTAGCCAGAGTAAGGTGGCTGCCTTGGACAGCTGATTTTGGGTGTCATGAAAGGGCAGCAAATTGTTATTTTGAATGTATTATTATTGTGAATTTATTATTATTGTATTCTTACTGTCAGGGAGGGAAAGAGACGCTTATCTGCCTCTGGTATCAAAATAAGTTGACCAGCCTTGGACCTTGACTTAAGCAGGGTAGGGAAACACCACTTGCTGTTCCATCTTAGGCAACAAAATGTCTGGGGCCGGGCCTGTTGTAGCGTTAGAAGGCTGCCACTCCCAACCCTGAATATTTTAAAGCTATACAGCAGGAGTTGGGGTGATGAGAAAGGCATGCCCCCAAGCATAATCTCCCCTAACCAGAGCGACCTATAGCAAAATATTGCAATGTATTCTCACTTCCTAATAGAAATGCTCCTGTTCTGGATTCAGTACATGTTTCAATAGGTGATGCCATGCTAAGAGACATAAACCATTGACATGGACCACCAAGCACAACTACATAGTGTGAGAAACTGCATTAGGAATAATTTAATGTGCAGTGTAATATAATAATATCTACTTGAAAGCAAGTCCCATTATATTCAGTGGGGCTTACTCTCCAGTGTGTCCTTAAGATCATAGCCTTAGCCAAGTTTTTGTTTTTGGATGAAATCTGTGAAGATTTATACTTGTATTATCTATCTCTAACCAATGTGTGACTAGTAAGTTTTTGTACTCTCAGTAAACCCATGTAAAGATGAGTGCCTGCAGTATCTGGGGGTATTTACACTCTGTGGTGAACTTTACAGTAGCTTAAGCCTTTTATGGAGAGAGATATAGCAATTTTTGCAGACAGAAGAAATAGCTCCTGCTGCTGGCAGAGCTTAGCCAGATTTGGAAACAAATTAAGACTTTGCTTTCCAAGTGTGTCAAGCTGAACCTCTTTATCATTACTGAATACATTTTAACCCTGTTTTATTGAGCATATTGTTCTTCATGCAAAACTTGCTCTACTTTTAAAATAAAACACAATCAAGAAGAAGTTTTCATGAGTATCAGGTACTACAGACTTGTAGGATGCATAGGATTTCAAAGAACAGCACATATTCTGTCCTTATAATAATGTAAGCTAAATATATATAAGCTAAATATATATGTTACTCCAAGAAACAAATTGGCATAGCTACATTTCTGAATATAGTTTTTTTAAAAAAATATTGCCTACTAATTATTATGGAGATTGCTACAAAAATGCTAAAAATAAGCATCAGATTAATCTAGAAAAGGAAAAAAGTATTTAATAAAAAGAAAAGCAATGATTTAATTTTGTTGTGGCTTGAGCCTGCTGAGTTTTGATAACATTTATCATATTGCTATACTGTAAACACTGTAAAAACAGGGGGGAATTATTTGGAACCACAACTCCATCACAGCAGGAAATGTATGATTTTTAAGGTTAATTGATAAATTAATTGTCTACTCAGAAGTAAATCCCATTTATTTCAGTAAGGCTTACTCCCAAGTCAGTGTGTACTGGCTTGCAGCTGGAACCTTTGAAATTAGTTAACTCCATGGTAATTAGCCCCAATACTGCTCTTGATGTCATAAAAACACTGCTATATTGGCCATATTAATATGTAACATGAGTTGTATTTTAATGTACCCAATGTATAATTACGTCATGGCACAGGGGGGACACTGCACAGTGTGGCTATGCCTTAGCACATCTCTAACATATGAAAAACCAACCTGGCCATTTGCATTATTACAGCAGTTATTCCAGGCACCAAAACAATTTATTTACAAACAAATTACTGCCACCTCACTCAGTGGTTCACAAGTACTTGACCAACCGACACACACATAACAGGAACAAAGAGAAGAAAGTAAGCTGAGGGAGGAGCCCACAGTATTTTGAACTATGCTATTTATTTACTGTGATGGGCTGCCTTCCTGAGCTGTCAGTTTTACATCCAGTGATTTCTACTGGGATGAAACTTTCCACCTGTAAATGTCCTAAGGAAGCCATCAGTAGAATATATTATTTGTTATGGACCTACACATAACTCTCATCCCCCTGAGCTGAAAGACAGCCTGTGAAAGAGAATCCTTACTTTCAACTGCAAAATATATGATCATCTGGTGGGTTCCATCAGTTCAGGGTGAGTAACAATTCCTTTTGGACAACTGCCTTTTATTTTTATCATGCCCACCGTATGACCTGCTCTGTAACAAAAAGAAGGTACATTCAGGAGTCTGATGAAATGCATTGTGAGCTGATTTTAAGGTGACTTTAACTTCTTCCTTTGTTTGAGACAGTGGCATTCTTTCATTCCCGCACACACATCACAAAATGATCTTTGGCTTTCGGTGGCAGCCATCGCTGTTATGCTAAGGGTACCAAAACACGTTGCTACTCTTTTCAACGTTGCAATTCTTGATCACACCTTTTACTGTAGGATTTTCTCCTGCGACAATCCAGTTCCAAGACAAGACAAAGACGGGCAGAGAGCAAGAACAGGCAAACGCGCTGATCCTTCTTCCTACCTTGCCAAAGCCAGGAGCAGCAGTCTGGTATTTGCACAGTTCTGCCAGGTTTACTCTTCGAAATCTATCTCCGTAAGGGGACGTGTCAAAAAGGCTGCCCCAGTCTAACGTCAGTTTGAAACAGCCCTTCGGGCTGTAAAATCAGCCACGTGGAGCCTTTCCTCCCGGGGGTGATGGTAGTGGTGACTTCCTGCTTCATTTTAGCAAGCTGGGCTGAAAGAGTAGCAAGGAGGAGAGAGAGGGAGAGGACTCACGCGTATATACCAAGAGAACAGGAACATCCAGGCAGATAGAGGGAGGGAGGGAGGATCTTTAAAAAAAAAAGTTTGTGGTTTGCAGCGAGACAACACAGCGAGCAGCAAGAGTCGGGGAAGAAGAGGCGGCGGCGGCGGCAGCAGCAGAGAGATTGAGGAAGGCTGAGGGGAAGAGAAGTGAAGCTGCAGGGAAGGAAGCTAGACCGAGGCTCGGCGCCAGGCGCCTGCTGCCTCAGAGAGAGAGCGAGCGAGAGAGAGAAAGGCGGCGGCAACAGCAGCAACAGCGAAAGGGGGGAAGAAACCACGCAGAGCTCAGCTCAGCAGAAGTGAGGCGCAACAACAGCAGTTGCTGGGAGGGGGTGGGGACAACAGCGGGAGCCTGGCGGCGGCGGCGGCGGCTGAGCGGAGCTGGTCGGGCCGGCGCCGAGGATGCGGCTGAAGCTGGGCTTCCTTTTGCGCGCTGTGCTGCTGCTCGGCTCCTTCCTGGGGCTGCTGCTACTCTGGTCGTCGCTCTCGCCGCGCGTAGAGGAGCCCAGCCCGGGAGACAGGATTAGGGTGAGTCGCTGTCTCCGAGCCGGCCGCAGAAAAGAAGAGAAGGGGTGGGTGTGTGTGTAGGGGGGTGGGGTGTCGCTGTGTCCGGACTAGCCGCCGACCCTTCTTTCTTCTCGGCTGACTCTGAGGCGCCGTACCGGGCCGAAGCCTCCTCCGACCCCCCCCCCCCCGTGTTGCTCTTTAACCTGGGTCGGCAAGCTGGGAGGGGGCGGTTTCGGCTGCTGTTGAGGCCTGTGGCGTTGGCAAGGCCTGAGAAGGGGAGTGTGGCGGCTTCGGACGAGGGTCCTCTGTAAGCCACGGGCGCCCCCTCGCCGTCTGGGTGTAGGGAAGGAGCTGCCTGGTGCTGGCTCCCAGGCAGATAGGTAGGTGGCGCACTTAAAAGGTAGTTCGGGCTCCTTAGGTGTACAGTTTGCCTCCATGCGACCCTTGAACTGTTTGGGGCAGGACGCTTCATACGGCCCTCTGCTGTGTGGGTTGGTTGTAGGGAGGTAAGCAGCAACCCTGGCTGTGACTTCAGGTTCCTCCTAATAATTCACCCAACAATTCACCCACCCATAGAAGGTGTTTCAGGTAACAGGGCTGGGGACCATACATTTATATAGGGCTGAGAGATTGTTTCAAGAGTGTTGGCTTTTCACCGGGGTTGTTGAGGTACGGTTTTTACGTTAATGGCTGCTGCAGATTCAGCTTTCTGTGCGTTTATTCGGGGGAAAAAAACAGTTTTCCCTGAAAATGCATACTATTACAAATTAGAAGCTCCATTTCGCCTATCAATGCATATTGCAAGGATAGTTCAAACTTCTCTGACTACTATGGTATGAGGCCCTAACTGTATGTCATGCTATATGTATAAGAGGAACACACCCACAGGAGTTTGCGTGCACTAGTAGTTCATTTAAACCAGGTCATCTTACCTGTATGTGTACTTGTAGCATGTTAGGAATTTGTACTGGGCAGATGTGTTGCTGTCTGACACTGACCATTGGGAAACCAGCACTTACTCAGAAGTCAAGATGAGTTCAAGGGAACTTGCCTTCAAGTAAGTGTATATAGGGTTGTAGCTGAGAGCCCAATCCAGAGGAGAGATGGGTTGTCTGTGTGTGTTCCTGCTTTGCAGGTAAGTTCTTCGTGCCTGCCTGGTATCACATTTAAACTGAGCCCTGAGTAAATGGGCCTGATGGTGTTAAATAACCTTGAATATGAATTCTGTAATGCTAACACTCCTTTGTTAGTTTTCACTCTCTTTACTAGTCCTGCTTCTGCTCCCTGTACAGCTGCCTGATAGACAGAAATATAGCTGTTGAAGCTTTTTGCAACACTTCTCTCCCAGCCAGAAAAAGCTTCACTGTTAAATTTCTGTGTGCTAGATTGTTGTTAAAGACATGGGAGAAGGGCTGTTAAAAAAGATAGCAACCATGTTTAATTAAGGTCATAGAATGTTGTAGGTCTCTGTTTATATTGCTAGTGTGAATGATGTAGTTGGAGAAAATGTGTGTTGTGCCTTCTTGAACAATGTAGCATCAGCAGTGCATTCCTGTACACTCCCTAAGCTGTGCTTGGTTATTTCCACATCAGCTGGATTCTTCACATTAGTTACTAGGTGGCAGTGTTTTTATATTTAAACTTAATAGCAAGGCTCTGACTGAAGCGCATGCAGTCAAAATGATTAACACAACATTTAACTGCTAATGGTATATACTCTAATATCTATCTCATCAGCCTCGGGGTTGCTTTCCAGTGCCTTTAGAATGTGCTTCCTCTGGAAATGTATGTAAGGGGCCCACAATGCAGAGAGTGGTGCAAACAGCATCGGTTTCTCATGTCTGGCCTTTTTCTGATAGATTCCTTGCTGAATTAGATTTAAAGCTTGTTTTGTTTTTAAATTAGTACATAATGTCTCACATGAATTGTATTCTACTGTATGTTAAAACTAGAGCAGAAATTGGCCTTAAACAGTTTTGTAAGACCAAATATTACAGCAAATTTCAATAGCATGTGCACATAATATAATAAATAAATAATAGACATAACATTTATGAGAATGCAAGACTCACCACATATGTGCAGCTGTCTCATGCCCCATGAGCCACAGTACTTTTGACTCTGCCTTGTGAAACATTTCATTTTTGGTAAACAATTCTGCTTGAAGTGCCAGCAGTAGTGAGTGCCATTCTACCAACAGAATGTTCTGGTTCAGGGATAGCCAATATAGTGCCCTGCCAATGGCTTTGGAATAAAACTCGCATCAACTCCAGCCAACATGTCCAGTAGTCAGGGATGATGGAAGATGTGGTCCAACAACATCTGGAAAGTACCATGTTTGTTACGTCTGTTCTAGCTGCTAGGACAGTCTTAGAAGCTCAGGATTGCTGAATCCAAATTTTGGTTGTCACAAGGAAGCTTTACACAGAAGATGAGGATGGCTATGATATATTAAAACAGACTATATGTTGCTCCACAATCTTAAGGACTTGTGAGGGAGAAGAAGGGGAAAGCAAAGGTGCCTTATCCAATGCCCTGCTGTGTAGTTAGGACGGAGGGGTGCTCTTGTTCATTTCTGTCCTTTTCCTAGCTTTAAAATAATCATAATTAAATGGAATTAAAATATACCATCTCCTGAGCTGACATGATTTCTTTCTGATGGAGGGAGGGTCTCGGGAAAGTAAGAAGGCTATGGATCATTTGGATCCACGTTTTCCTGTTGTTCACTGCCAGCATGTCTAGAGATATGAAGGCCCAGGGGAAAAAATGAATAAATTTGGAAAAAATAGTTTTTTCTCTGAATTTTTCCAATTCCCCATCCTCCCAAAATGAAAAAAGAGGTCCCCCCCCCAAATTTTCCTGTGTTTGTTTAGGCCTTCACATCTCTAAGTACACCCTCAAACCATCTCTGGCACACCCTTTCTTCAGCTCTCAACTGTTGGCAGGGCAAAAGCCATGGAAATGGCTGTTGTGGTGGAGGGGAAATCCAACATCAGATATTGTTCTGAGACTGGAACTCTACCATGGGCCATAGGATTGCAGGGCCCATCAGTTTATTTGCCCTTCAGTTTATATTGGATGCATTTTCAAGCTTTTGACTACAGTAATGACGTAATCTGAAATCCAAACACTCTTGAGTTTTAGGATTCTAAAAGCTCTCCAGATTTCACAGGCTGTATTCATGTGAACAGCCTCTTTAGTTTTATAAATCCTTAATGTGCTTTAACTCCTGTACTGTTTTCACTGGTAGAAGAACTATAGCGAGGAGGTAACTGAGTATGGATTCCTCTTTGGCCTTGGCTTACCTATCCTTATTTGTTCATGGGAATGTTGATAGTGTACATATTGCTTCACTCCTTCTAGAGAAGATGGGGAACTGGGAATAGCAGTTGGAGATAGCTCACATATCATTAAATACAATTTTTCTTAGACTCTTGTATATAAAGCTGCTTTATACTGAATACTTCATACTGAATTGGATCATTGGATCATCTAGGCTGCTGTTGTCTGCTCAGACTGTCAGTGGCTCTCCAGCAGATCCCACTTCCATTATCTGTTTCTTCTAACTGAAGATGCCAGAAGATACCTTCTGCATACAAAGCATGTGGTCTTGCACTGAGCTTTGGCCTCGCCCATTAATAGTCCCTAAAGAAGTACTTAGCGATGTTTGTTTTTGGTGAATGAACCCAGATGGAGAGTCCTGTAAGTGACAATCCTGCATTTTTGTGTAGCGCAGTTAAAGTGAGGTCACACTTAATGAGCTGTGGAGCTGAAGAAAGTTTGCAAGTATGTTTCTAGGGAAAATTATATGCAGAAATGTCTGGTGCCATTGTTCATCAAGGCCTGTCGCTAATGCAACAGTTTGGACATTTAAGGTAATAGTCATAATTGTTCATATCATAAATCAGTGGCATTTAAAAAATGGACTATGAGTCCTGAAGAGAAACTTCTGTATATTCTGGTTTTATGAAAGCCAGTAATATTCTGATATCCTATTTCAAATTGTGCGTCTTTGTGGTTGTTACAACAACCATTATATTTAAACCAGCTGTGGTGAAGAGAACATTGAAAGACCTATGTGGTAGACAGCAAGGCTTGAATTGCCAGGATGTGGCCTTAGGCATGCATCTTCTCTGTGCCAAAATGTATGCAGAGGAGAAGTGAAAACATGATTAATTATGAATTTTATATATATATAAAATAACACTACAGAGACTTCAGATTTCTCTGGAGAAAATGTTGATTATCCTTGTTGATCATAACTCCAACCCCACACAATAGGATTTTAGCTAAATCTGTGCTGGGTTGTAGACTTTGTGTAAATAAGCATTCAGTGCTACAGTACTATTTTCTAAAAATAATTGTTTAAAATGAACTGTCTGATTTTGGGGCAGTGTGCCATGAAATTGGTTTACAAGTATTTCACTGAAAAAATAACATCCTCACAAATGTGTTATACATATGGACAGAGCACAGATTGTTATAGGTGAGAGGTGTGATTCTAGCCGTTTATGGATAAAACTCTACTGACAGGAGAAATGGGAAGGAAGAGTAAGCTTCAAACAGGGCCATAAATCACAGCTTTTTGACACTTGTATGGCTTGTGAAATCCTGGACGGCTGAATATCTTGGTTGCAGAATTTTCTTTTAAATTTGTATTGCCAGTAGTTTGTAAAAATGGTACCGTGTGAGACCAGGCCAAGGAAACAGATTTGCAGGGTCAACAACTCTGTGAACTTTTACAGAGGATCTCTGTTGTTTAGAATCTTTATTAAACCATGTCAGTTTATTCTAAGCAAGAGATAAACTATTTCACCGTTGTGACTATAGGAGCTACCTCTGGTAGGTTGCTGTTCAAAATAGTGATGAGGACAAGCAGGGGGGAAACATAAAGCACTTTTCACATTAAGGGGTTGATGCTGTTGTTCTCTGTGCATGCTGTTAAGAAGGATTGTGTGGAAGTGTTGCTGAGGGGAAGAAGGGGTCGGTATAAGAAAACTACCATGTTTTGTGCATGAATTCATGTATGAAACCCTGGGGTATCTTGCTTTATATCTGTTTCCCTCAGGGTGAAGATGTGTTCCTGTAAACCTATAATAATAAACCTATGACATTTCCATTTAAAATAGCTGAAATCTAATTTTAAAATAAGGCCTATTAGAAATTATGATCTGTGCCAATGATATTAAGCACATGTAATGTCTTCTGAGTAAAAAGTGTTTCTCTGAAGGCTGGCTGTAGTACTAAAACTAGGTTTCTGACTAGTGCTCAGGGCAAAATAGGTGTTACGGGAATTCCATACTTGGAATTGCCCACAGATTTTTCCTTTTAAAAAAACACAAAACCCTGCTGTTGGGGGTGTAATTTTCATCAGTGCATGTTAACCATGTGACCCCACACTGATTCCTTGATGTAATCATCCTTCCATTCTGAAGCTTCTGTTAAGGCAGAGGGTATGATGTTGTTGAAGAACCCCGTAAAATCTACTTTGGCTCTTATCTCCTTGACGGGTGGCTAGCAAAAGGTAGAGAATTTTCTGCAAACCGAAAAAAATGTTGGCTCTTTTTTCTTGAAGGCGGTTGATATGCCATGAATGACTAACATAGATATGCATGGGTAGACAAGGTGCTAAGCATTTTTATGGAACTATTTACCAAGGCTGTGGAGTCGTTACGCCAGACCTTCAACTCCAACTCCTCTATTTTTCTACTGTCCGACTCCGACTCCTTCATAAATGAAACATGAATCCAGAGCTTGGAAAAGTTACTTTTTTGAACTACAACTCCCATGAGCCCAATCCAAACTTGGTGGTGATGAAATGCCTTGTGCTACCATTTTACTACAGTAAATTTGTTATTGCTAGTTAATATACATTTGCCATTAATGAAGGAGTCGGAGTTGGTACATTTCTACCGACTCCACCCAAAATTGCTCCTGACTTCGACTCTCCGACTCCACAGCCCTGCTATTTACAATGTAAGAATAAGATATATTGGATGCGTAAGATAGTATGTGCTAATTTATGCTGATATACTGCTTACTATAAAGAATAAAATACAGGATTGTAGTATTTTCAAAAGTGTCACATTCACTATAATGGGCTTCACTGTTCATTACATTCTCTCTCTATAAAAGTGATTTGTCAGCTAAAACTGAGTAGTGAGGGGTGGTATACTTTGGGAGGGTGATAACACATTACAGAACACTGAAAAGAAAGTGTTTTTAACTTCAGCATCAAGGCTGTAATAAATTTGTGTATCGGGCAAAAGTAGCAGGATTACTGATGTATTTCCTTGAATGCATACTTTCAGCTTCATTCAAGCAGTGAAAGCCATCTCCGGCCATTTGTAAATCTTGTGTGACAACTACTTCTAGCTGAGATTTGTTTCCCTTAAACCCTGTAAGAACAGGTCTGAAATTAGAATCAGTCCATATGCCTGATTACTTATAGCGTGTATACATAATGACCTCATCACCTCAGTGATTCTATTTAGCTACAGGCTAGAAAACTGCATTCTTTTGTTAGAAGAGAGATGGTGTTGGATTGTCCACTCCAGATCATCAGATTATTTGATTTGATTTATTTCTTGATTATGAACCAGTGCCATGGTTGACCACTAGTTTTGTTACAGGAGTTGGTGAGTCCACCCCTGCTGCTACCCATGCAACGTTTCAAGAAGTCAAGCTACCCCTTTGAGACATATTTCTCCCTACTCCTAGCCTCCCTTTTCTAGTACTGCCCAAAGTGGAGAAAAAGGAGACTGCAAGGAAGGAGATTGTCATAAAGTAACGTTCAAGGTGGACTATTTCTTTAAAAAAGCAAAATTTTGATGTAAAACAGTTGTAACAGTGAAGTTGCCTATAATTAGGTTACTATTCACTAATAGGCAAAAAGCCGTGCGGTTTAAGAATGTACCTATAGGCAACAGAGATTTCTATCAAACTTTAAAAAGCGGAGAACTTGGGCAGCTATAGTAAATACACCAGGGGAGCAGGCGACCTGACATCCTCTCTGAGATCTTGTACTGCCCTACAAATTTGTAAAAATGCAAACACAATTTGGGTTGGTCTTTAACGGTCCAATCCACTTCCTGTGTAGCTTGGAAGAATTTGGTAACATGTTCCTCTGAGCATATGGTGAATGGTGGCAATACCTGCCATCTCCAAAGATGGAGAATTTCATTTTTGTATGTTTGTTGGTGGTGTTCTTACATTACTTCTTTTCTGTGTTACTACTGTTTCTACAGAGAATCTAACCTAGAAAATTATATTTCTCTCATTATTCGTCCTAGAAATCTGTGTCAAATTTATTTTTATTAATCTCAAAGCCTTTTTATTCATCAGTGTCATATGATGGTGAAGACAGCCTTTTGTGTTTCAAACTGGAGGTTATGCTCTATTTCTATTTTGGACGCATTAACAGTTGAATCTGAAACTGCAGTTTGATGTAAAATCAGACTGATTACAATATGTTGCTACTTAAGCAATGACACTCCCCCTCTAGGATGCACACCTTAACGTGGTGAGGGGATTTGAGAGTGTTGAAGAAGCTGAGAGCAATGCCGTCAGGAGTCTAGACCAAGAGGCTAGACTCCTAGCAAGGGCACCCAAGGCGGAATGGTCAAAGCTGAGGCGCCAGACTGAGATGCATCCAAACTCAGAGGAAGGCAATGGTAAACCACCTCTGAATTCCTCTTACCATGAAAACCCTGTGAATGGAGTATCCAAAATGCAACATGAGATAGTACTGGAAGATGAGATCCCTAGGTCAGAAGGCACTCACCGAGCTACTGGGGAAGAACTAAGGACAAGGACAAGTAGTGCTGTGACTAATGACGCAGCTGGGTCAAAGCTGAAAGGAAGCCCAGAGGCTGATATGCACAGATGCGAAAGGAGAGTCCGGAGTTGTACAACATACACAATAGGAACATGGAATGTGAGAAGCATGAACCAGGGAAAGTTAGAAATTGTCAAGCAAGAAATGGAACGTATCAACATTACAATACTTGGCATGAGTGGATTAAAATGGACAGGAATGGGACATTTTCAGTCAGGCAATTACAAAATATTTTATGCAGGAAATGAGAAATTAAGAAGAAATGGGGTTGCTTTAATAGTGAGCCGTGATGTAGCAAAAGCACTTATGAGCTATAACTCAAGGTCTGAACGAGTGATATCAATGAGATTTAATGGGAAACCTATTAACATAACCATCATCCAAGTCTATGCTCCAACGACAAATGCAGAAGAAGAGGAATTGGAGAGATTACTCAGAAGTACAGAAAGAAATTGATCATACACCAAAACAAGATGTGTTGATAATCCTGGGGGACTGGAATGCAAAAGTAGGGAACATAGAAGAACTAGGAATTGTGGGGAAATGGGGCTTAGGAGATAGGAATGAAGCAGGAGAAAGACTTATTGAATTCTGTCAAGCCAATAATTTCGTGTGAACCCATTTTTGAGCAACCGAAAAGACCTGTACACTTGGACATCACCAAATGGTCAATATAGGAATCAAATTGATTATATAATTGGTAACAGAAGATGGAGAAGTTCCATACTTTCTGCGAAAACAAGACCAGGAGCAGACTGCAGTACAGATCAGGAACTGGTCGTATTGAAAATCAGAGTAAAACTAAAGAACAAAGCAATCATAATCCCAAAATACAGTTTAAATAACATCCCAGAAGAATATAAAGATCAAATAAGGACCAGATTTGAAGCTTTAAACTTAGTTGACAGAGAACCAGAAGAACTATGGAGTGAAGTCAGAGATATTATCATGGAAGAATGCAAAAAGACAATGCCTCTAGTTAAAAAGAGAGAAAGACCTCAATGGATGACTGAAAAAAACTCTTAAAATGGTTAAAGAGAGAAGGAAAGAAAAAGGAGATAGAAACATGGTCAGAACGCTAAATGCAACAATACAGCATCTAGTACGTAGGGACAAAGAACTATTACAATAGTTATTGTATAGAAATAGAAGAGGACAACAAAAAGAACAAGAGCCCTATTCCAAAAGATTAGAGAAATGAAAGGGAAATTTAAACCAATAGTAGGAATGTTGAATAACCAACAGGCGAACACACTGACTGATCGAGATGAAATAAAAGGAAGATAGAAGCAGTATACTGAAGAACTCTATAAAAGAGATGCCAGGATGACAGATTGATTCACGGAGGAACCGTAGGATGAAGAACCAGAAATTTTAGAATGTGAGGTGAAAACTGCTCTTAAAATACTTGGAAGAAACAAATCACCAGGAACAGATGGCATACCAATAGAGTTGCTACAAGCTACTGAGACTGAATCTGTCTAGAAGTATGGAAAACTAAACAATGGCCCACAGACTGGAAGTGTTCAATATATATCCCAATTCCCAAGAAAAGGGATCCCAGGGAATGCAGTAATTATTGAACTATTGCCTTAATATCCCATGTAAGTAAAGTAATGCTCAAGATTCTACAACAAAGGCTCTTACCATGCATGGAGCAAGAAATGCCAGGTGTCCAAGCTGGATTTAGAATAGGACAAGGTACCAGAGATCATATTGCAAACATACGATGGATAATGGAACAGACCAAGAAATTTCAGAAGAAAATCACCCTGTGCTTTATAGATTACAGCAAAGCCTTTTATTGTGTAGATCATGAAAAATTATGGAATGCTTTAAAAGAAATGAGGGTGCCACAGCATCTGATTGTCCTGATGCACAACCTATACTCTGGACAAGAGTAAGGACAGAATATGGAGAAATCGATTGGTTCCCAATCAGAAAAGGTGTGAGACGGGTGTATTTTATCACCCTATTTGTGTAATCCATTCGCAGAACATATCATACAGAAAGCAAGATTGGACCAAGATGAAGGTGTGAAAATTGGAGGGAAAAATATCAATAATTTAAGATATGCAGATGATACCATAGTACTAGCAGAAACCAGTAATGATTTGACACGAATGCTGATGAAAGTTAAAGAGAAAAGTACAAAAGCAGGACTACAGCTGAACGTCAAGAAGACTAAAGTACAGTAGGACCCCACTCATATGGCGAAAACTACCGAAAAGCAGAACACATTGAATAGAATGACACGCAGTGCCCGTAAACCGCCGTAAAAGCGGAACAAGCGCCATATGAGTGGGGCTTTAGTCTAATTGCGTCTAATTGAGACCGTCGCATTAGCGAAGTGCCGTAAAGTGGGGCCCTACTGTAATGACATCAGAAGATTTATGTAAGTTTAAAGTTGACAATGAGGACATTGAACTTGTCAAGGATTATCAATACCTCGGTACAGTCATTAACCCAAATGGAGACAATAGTCAAGAAATCAGAAGGCTAGGACTGGGGAGGGCAGCTATGAGAGAAGGTATTCAAACGCAAAGATGTATCACTGAATACTAAAGTCAGGATCATTCAGAACACGGCATTCCTGATCTCTACATATGGATGTGAAAGTTGGACAGTGAAAACAGATAAGAGAAAAATCAACTCATTGAAATGTGGTGTTGGAGGAGAGCTTTGCGCATACCATGGACTGCGAAAAAGACAAATAATTGGGTGTCAGAACAAATTAAACCAGAACTATCACTAGAAGCTAAAGTGATGAAACTGAGGTTATCATACTTTGCCACAAACTTGAACTTAGAAGATCTGAACAGGGTGGTTCATAACAGATGCCATTGGAGGTCACTGATTCATAGGGTCGCCATAAATCGTAATCAACTTGAAGGCACATATCAACAAGAAGCAATTACTCTACCTGTTGGAAAAAAACAAACTTGGCCTGCCCAAGATGCATGTTTTCAGCCTGCTATGCGTAAACTACTCCACTTAAGGAAAGCTGGGCATGGTCAATAAACAACATAGAGCACACCTAGAATTTTGCTAGAATATATTTCACCTCCACTGTTTTATCTTGTGCAAATAGAGATACCCCTCATCTCCATTGGAAACTATTCTGCAGAACAGACAGTGCCATTATTCCACAATGGTTTTTGGAGCTTTTTTTAGTGTTGCAAAGTGTTGCTGTACTTCACATATTCACACTAAGAGAAGCAAAAGAAAATGATTTACTGTAGGAAACTTCACTAAAATTGCAAAGTAAATCAAGCATATTTAATGTGACTATCTGAACTATATCAACTGTTTTAATATTGTTGCTTCCCTGCTAAAACAAGATCAGCACAGTGCATGCTTGTTTCTGTTATTTGGGCTGATTGCAGGTGTTGCCACCACTCACCACATGCTTAGAGGCACATGTTACCAAATTCTTCCAAGCTACACAGGAAGTGGATTGGTCTGTGAAAGACCAAGCCAAATTGTTTCATTTTTTACAAATTTGTAGGGCAGTACAATATCTCAGAGAGGAAGCCAGGTCTCCTGCTCCCCTTGTGCATTCACTATAGCTGCCCATTTCCCCTGCTTTTTAAAGTTTGATAGAAATCTCTGTTGACTGTAGGTATGTTCTTAAACTGCAAGTTTTTTTTGCCTGTTAGTGAATTTCTTTGCTTTTTAATCTGGGAAGTAAAAATGGGATCCTGTGCAAGTTTGCTGAGAATGGATTGATCATTTGCATGCTTATTGAGTTCAGTGGGATTTACTCCCCTGCAATCATGCTTGGCATAGGTGAAACTGATCTCGGGATGGGGAGGGGAGGGGGGAGCAGGCAGGAGGGAGAGGGAGGATTCGGGGATTTGCATGTTTATTGAGTTTAGTGGGATTTACTCCCATGCAGTCATGCTTAGCATAGGTAAAACTGACCTTGGGGAGGAAACATGGAATGGGCAGGGGAGGAGGAAGAAGGAAGAGGGAAGGTGAGAAAGAGCAGAGGAGGAAAGGAGAAGAGAGGGGAAAGGCAGGCCCGATCATTTGCATGCTTATTGAGTTCAGTGGGATTTACTCCCATGCAATCGTGCTTAGCATATGTAAAACTAACGGGGGGGAGGAGGAGGAGAAGAGGGAGGGCTGGAGTGGGCAGGGGAGGAGCAATGAAGGAAGATGGGAAGGGAGAGGAGAGGGGAAGGCAAGTCTGATCATTTGCATGCTTACTGAGTTTAGTGGGATTTACTCCCATGCAATCATGGCTAGGATAGGTAAAACTGACCATGGGGGAGGAGGAGCGGGTGGGGAGAGTAGAGGGAAAGAGGAAGGGGGAGAGGAGAGCAGAAGGAGGGGGAGGGGAAAGGACAGGATTAGGAGGAGAGGGGGAGGAATGAAGCAAGGGAGAGGGGAGGTGATGGGAGGGAGGAGGAGGGGAGTGTAGGTTTGATCATTTGCATGCTTATTGAGTTTAATGGGATTTACTCCCGTGCAATCATGCTTGAAAATGAAATGGACTGTCTTCAAGTAGATTCCGACTTATAGTGGCCCTATGAATACCATTGCCTTCCTTTGAGGCTGAGAGGTAGTGCCTGGCCCAAGTTCACCCAGTGAGCTTCATGGCTTTGTTGGGATTCGAACCCTGGTCTCCCATGTTACAGTCCTAAGATAGGTAAAACTGACCATGGGGGAAGGGGAGGAGAAGGAGGAAGAGGGGGCAGGAGGGGATTAGAAAGGAATGGGGGAGGTGAAGGGAGGGGTGAAGGGAGGAGGAGGAAGGAGGGCAGGTTTGATCATTTTGCATGTTTTTTGAGATCAGTGGGTTTTACTCCTGTACAATGATGCTTAGGAGGGGCCTGGGGGAGGGGCAGGAAGGGGAGGAGGATGGGAGGAAGGGGGAGGGGAGGAGATTGGATGGGTGGTCACTGGGCAGAGGGGAAGCCCCTTTCCTTTCCAAAAGGAAAACACTGTGAACAGTATCATTCTTTGTCAGGGTTTGCCTCACCTTTTTATTCTACAGCAGGCACATGTAGCCTCCCACCCAAATTTAAACCAAAGCTGGCCACATCCACGCCAGACCTTTATTTCTCTTTAGACACTTATGGCTTCTCCCAAAGAATCTTGGGAGGTGCAGTTAGTGAAAGGTGCTGAGAGTTGCTACGAGATGCCCTGTTCCCCTCACAGATCTTCAAACAGAGCAGCTGACTGTTAAACCACTCTGGCCACTGGAGCTCTATCAGAGGAACAGGAGTCTCCTCTCAGCACCCTTTACAAATTACACTTCCCAGGATTCTTTGGGGGGAAACCATGACTGTCTCAAGTGAAAGTCTGGTGTGGGCGAGGCCCCCTGATTAAGCAAGCCCAGCAGCTGTGAGTCTGGCTTTTAGAACATTGATAGTTGGTTCTTACTGAGCATGCCGGACATTATTTTTGAGTTAAATGCTAAATTTCTTAAATTAATTAAAAATCAGTCAGGCATTTTAAAAACATTTAAACTGAAGAAGATGAAGGTCAGAGTGTGGGGCAAGGTCAGCAATAGGATTACATGTACTCTGTGAACATGGCTGATATTTAATTAATTTCAACAGATTATGAGAATGTGACGCTCTTCCCTGGCTCTCCCTGTCAGGTTCCTACCTGCTCGTGGTTACTGCCTGTCTCTAGGCACCACCAGGGACTCCACCAGTCCGGACTGTCCTTTTATATGGTTTCTCTCCCCGCTCTAGCACAGATCTCAACAGATCCCCCTGCTAGGAAGCACCACCAGTCACGTCCTATAACAAGTAGTCCCAGAGACTCTGCCTGAGTCTCTCTATCTGGTTACCTCTGTGACTGAGTGCTAAAGCTGTCCCAATCCCTTTGATTTACTCAGACTGCTTATAATTCTGGTTTGCTCTGAATACTTGTGGTGTTATATTCTTCCCTTCACCCGCTGCCACCATTTGTCATCCTTCAGCCTTGGTATTTACCTCACCCTCCCTTCTGGTCTGTGAAACCCCAGCCAAGGATCAGGCCTTTGGTAAACCAAATAAGTATTTTATTATATAACAGAGATAACAAGATTTCTTTAAAAGGCACTTAAGCATATGGTTACATCTATTCCTGAGGTACTGGTCTTAGTATTAATCCGAACTCCACCCTCTCCTCTCAAAACCCACCAAAACAACCCTCTCAAGTCCACCAACGTCCACACCACATCCACTTCACATCCACCCAGATTTACCTGACATTCTTCCTTTTACACTGTCAGCCATTTTAAACATCCAGCCAATCATCCAGCATTCTACTGCCCATTCACTCCCCCTCCTCTTTCACTCCACTTACCATGTATCTTCTAAACAAACAGCACTTACCCTATTTACACTAATACAGGATCATCACAGAGAACTCTGACAGAAAAAAAGTCCATAAGGGGTCTGGTTTTCTCTTTCTTTTTACACTTTGAACTCTCAATTCTCTCTGACTGTTTTTTGTATTGCCATGAAAATTTACAGGGTTGTTAAGCAAGTGTTTCTGAGTTCAGGACTATAAGTTCTGTAAGGTTTTGTTTTGAAATGAGTTTATGGGAAGCATCAGAATGGCATGGGGAGTTATTTTCAAATTAACATTGCAGAATGCAGAAAAATCCATGCTGACATTCATGGCTGTATAGTTACAAGCAGTGAATCTCTTCACTGGATCAGTGCCTCTCCGACATTTATTGAGGGGAGAGCAATCCTAACTCTGGCTGGGAAGATCATAAGCTTTGCTGACTCATGGTAGCCATGGCAGTTGGTGGTGAGTTCCCTGATTTTTCTAGTCCTCCAGCTCCAGGCTGGTGTAATGGAAGGGCCTGAAATCCATCCATCAACACCCCATTTTTAGGGCTTTCCGCTGCCTACTTCCAGTAGAAAACTCGCTGGTGGTGCTTTGTACCTGACTGGGCAAAGCTGTGGCCTCCACTGTGTGAAGCCACCACTGCCAGCAATAGAGAGGAGACTGCACACTATCCTGACACCCTAGCCATTAATATTAGGGTGAGTGGAGTGCTCTCCAGAAGCCGTGGAATGTTGAGTGTCAGTTTGAAAAGTAAAACTGGGGAGGTTGGTTGGTTTGCTTGACTATCTAATAGCTTAGGTGTCCCCGAGAATGGCATGGCTGTCTGGCCTGACCCTGAACAGAAACACTCCCTGGTGTGAGGTAAGGATATACTGCATCATTTTCTTGCAGGTACCACTTTTTTTTAGTTAGATTACCCTAGAATTATTTGGATTTCAAGACCAAACAGTTGAATCACAATGTTGTGTGATAGTACTTAAATTTTATATGGCTGCTAATTTATTTTTTTTAAATTACAACTTGGAATAGTGCTCACACAATACTTATGTGTCGATGTGACTCTTGCTGCAATAGCTTTAGTGTGCAAGGATAAAGCCTGCCTGAGAGGAGTGGTGAAACAAAGACGGTAACAAAATGAGGAAAGTAAAAGTGGTTATTTAATAATATTATTTAGTATTGATATAACACCTTCCTTACGATCATGCAGTACTGTATGTCATGTTCCCCATTTAATCTTGATAACAGGCCAGTATGACTGTCACCGTATTATAGTGAGGGCTCTGTAGCTGAGAGATATTGGCTTGCTTAAGGCTATCTAGTGAGTTCATGGCTGAGGTCAGATTTGAAATAGGTCATGCTTAAAAATATTGGTAAAATGATGGGTCACAGCTAATTTCCAGAAGCTTTCCTTTAGAGTAGATACCCAGTTATTTTATTAAAGTTACTATTTGCCCTCTGCAATCTTACCCTATTAATATTACGGAACAGGCTAAATTGCTTCTATTTTTATCAGCTGCTCTTAAACTTTATTTGGAATTTGGTGAGAGGATACAGATTCTGTCGTTTTGCATTACAAACTGCTATCTCAGTTCAGTAAATTTGTAACTTGCCAACTGTGCAGTGAAAACTCTCTAATGCTTTTATCCTTTCACCATTGAGGTTGTGTGTGCTGTTGTGCTAGTTTATTGTGCAAGACATAGGTTTCATGCAACATCCCTATAGATCAAACTATTGACATGTTAAGAGTTCGCTAGACACAGAGTTGTGAATGGTATTACATTTCACTACATTTTAAATAAAAAGGTAACATTTTTAAAGGCTTTTGTCAGCATCTGAAAGACATCAACCTTCCTTACACTTGATGCTGAGAAACGTTAGGGAATCCACAGGAACCTAGCTGTTCTTTTGAGGTTGGTGCCAAGTGTCCATTTATAAGATCTTTTGCACAATGTTTTAAAATGTCAGATCATAGAATAATGAAACTCCCCATAGAACAGTTTTCATTTGCTTTTGTGGTATTTGTTTATAATCCCTGTTTCTCATTCAACGAAGAATTCTGATTGAACTTGAAATATTGCTTTGGATGCTTTTTTTTGTAAATGCCTTTTAAAAGAACAATTGAATGTCAGATAAGGCAGAAAGATAATTCTTTTTTACAGTGAGATTGAATATTACTGTGTGAAACACATCATGATTTATTCTTTTGTAATACTAACCTTTTAAAACAGATGCTAAACAATTCTGCACTCCCATCTTTTTATCTGTCTAGCACTGCAGGTATTGCAGTTGGCTGTTGTATATGACCTCAGGCTCTAAATACCAGATATAAGAGAATTCCGTTCTGTTCCTAGAATCCCTGCCTTTTGTGTAGATTGATGAGAGATACTTAATATTTTTATGTGAGGTAAATAAGTGAGTATAAGTCAGCTTTTCCCATTCTGATGCCCTCCAGATAATTCAGACTGCAACAGCTGTGCTAGCTGGGGCTGATGGCAATTAGTCCAAAACATCTGGAAGGGACTAGGTTAAGAGAGGATGGTGTATGTTGCATAAAAGAGGCAAAACTGAGGATTTGAGGCTGCAATCCTAAACAATATTTTCTGTGGACTTCTGCACAGCGGGTCTTAATTCTGAATAAACATGCATAAGCATGTATCGAATTTTGTTAGTTTTCTTTAATATGTAACTAGGGTAATGCAAGAGACTGAAAGAACTGGGCATGTTTAGCCTGGAGAAGAGAAGACCGAGGGGAGATATGATAGCACACTTCCAAGTACATGAAAGGTTGCCACATAGAGAAGGGCTGGGATCTCTTTTCGATCGTCCCAGAGTGCATGGGCTCAAGTTGCAGGAAGCCAGATTTTGACTGGACATCAGAAAAAACTTCCTAACTGTTAGAGCCATATGACAATGGAATCAATTACCTAGAGAGGTAGTGGGCTGTCCAACATTGGAGCCATCTGTCAGGAATGCTTTGATTTGGATTTCTGCATTGAGCAGGGGGTTGGACCTGGTGGCCTTATAGGCCCCTTCCAACTCTACTATTCTATGGTTCTAAGACCATAGGGAGTATACCCAGAAGTTGCAAAAAAAGAATGATGATATGAAAAAGCATTAAGGTGATACTGGCAAAATAATCATTGTGTTATGAGAGACAGTTGGTTTGATTCTCCTTTGCTATCTATCCTATTCTTTATAAAATATAATACTAACTCTAGGATAATTAGTTCATCTGTCTCTCCCATATGCAGCTATGAATGGGTATAGATTTGCTACAAATTGGACTTGGCATGTGCCTTTCAACTGTTTCACCAGGTGTGTCCACAAACCCTGTTCAACACGACCTTTCAAAATGTGTAAGATGCTTCTCTGTTTTTCCCCTGCCCACCAAATCATGCTCTGGAAGAATGCTTCTCTTGACATAATTATTTTTTCTCCTCTGAAAAATATATTGGTCCGTCCCCAAAAAGTTGGGAGTCAGCCTCAAATTCTGACTAGTTTTAGAGTCAATATTGTTAAGTATCTGGGACCTTGTCTCATAAGTGAGACAGTTGTTTTAGTGATTTCATAAAGAATCAAGAGCTAGTTTAAATGCTAAATTACTGTTGAAATACCTGTCATTTTGGCATACAGGTCTGTGTATTGCTAGAACTCTGCCCTCCCCCTGCTGGGTCCCCATCTGCAGCCTGCCTTTTAGCCTCAATAGCTTTGCTCAGGATTCTGTTTCTTGCCCTATAAACTTGTAGCTTCATCTGCGTGTATGTGTGAATGCTGGCACAGGAGAAAATGAGATTGAATCGGAGGTGTAGACCTCTCAAGAGGATAGGCTCTCAGAATAATATACTTATTCACCTTCATGTTTGTTCTCAAATATTGATGAAATCCAATTATAGTTGTGATAGAAGACCTATTGAAGTGTTCTGAAATTGTATCCATGGTGGGCCCATGTATGCACATATATTTGAAACCACATACTTGTATGGCGAGCAAGTGTTGCTGTATTTCACACATTCCCAGAAACAGAAGCAAAATCAAATAATTAACTATAGGAAACATCACTAAAATAGCAAAATAAATCAAACATCAAGCTTCTCAGGAAGTGAATTGGATTGTGAAAGACCAATCCAAACTGTTTTTGCATTTTGACAAATTTGTAGGGCAGTACAATATCTCAGAGAGGAGGTCAGGTCTCCTGCTCCCCTGGTGCATTCATTATAGCTGCCCAATTTCCCTGCTTTTTAAAGTTTGATAGAAATATCTGTTGACTATAGGTACATTCTTAAACCGCAAGGCTTTTTTGCCTATTAGTGAATTTGCATCTTAGGCTTAGCATGGTATCAACTCTTGCACATTTTCATATTCTGCAACATGTACAAGAAATACAAACATTCAGCCATGTATTTCTCCCTTAGAAGGCATAAATCTTGGTCAGACTGCATGTGAAGTGTATTAAATTAGAAACTGTTCCTTCTGCAATTTTTGAGCATGCCCGCAAGCAGTGTTATCAGTTGCTATGTTCTAGTCCCCAGTTCTAGCTTTTCATGAAATTACATAAAGTAGATTTATTGACTGACTGAAATATAAATTCTGTTTTTTAGCTTCCCATTATTGCCTTTATCAGTATTGCATTAATTAGTTATTCTTGCCCAGCCCTGGCCCAATCCTGCAGGTGTAGAGGTGTCAAAACATCTTTTCACATGTGGAAGATTTGGGAGGGTAATGTGGAGGTTTCAGTTCCCTTGTGAGAATGCAAAGTGTTTCTTGCACAAATAGAGGTTTTAAAATAATGTAAGTGATGTAATTGAAAATAGGCATAAAATACATTATTTAAAGTAATAAACAATTGATTAATCTTTCCTTTTCTTGTTCCATGAGATTGCCTGAGAACCATATGTATGTTGTCTTGAGTTCTGTAGGTAAGTTATAAAATAACCTACCTACGTAATTATAAATGCTTAAAATAGTCATAGGCTGTCGTCAAACATATTAATAGAACCATACAGTAAGAGAGGGCCGTCTAATTCAAATCCCTGCTGGATGCAAGAAATCAGTAGCAGAGAATACCCAAGAGATGGCTGTTTAGCCTCTACTTCAAAACCTCCAGTGTGGGTGAGCCCCCAGTAATTCAGTTGTTAAGACATGTTTTAAAATCTTATGATTTTACTAACTGTTCCTTCTTCCTACTGCCCAACTGCTTTTTTCACACCCTTTTCTATTCAAGGTTTTTTGTGGCTTGTACACAGGATGTGTGGATAACCTTTATGTTACATCAGATTTCATACGACCTGGGAGACCAGGGTTCAAATCCCCACACAGCCATGAAGCTCGCTGGGTGATCTTGGGCCTGTCGCTGCCTCTCAGCCTCAGAGGAAGGCAATGGTAAACCCCCTCTGAATATCACTTAGAATGAAAACCCTATTCATAGGGTCGCCATAAGTCAGAATCGACTTGAAGGCAGTCCATTTCCATTTTACTGTTGCTAATCTCTTATTTTATGGTACTAAAATCTAGAAAATTACATTAGATTTGGCAGCTGCCTGCAATGTGCAAAACTAGGGCTTGCAGTTTTATGTCTAAAGTGTCAGGATTCTATTCTGCTCTAAAATCCACGTGAATTAATTCGTTGTACAACTTTGAAATTTGGCACAACTTGCCTCAGTATTAGGATGACAAATGGATTGTATGGGTAGCATTCATTAAAGATGTGTTCTACGTTCTTTGTAATGTTTCAGTCGAACTGCTGACAGCTTAAGATGCAGATTCTAGCAGCTGCCTTAAGAGTGCACCTGAAAAACTAGCCAAGATAATGTCAGGCAGTCTTTGGAGAGAGGAGACACAAAATCATAAGCTTTTTTTTTTTTTTACAGGCAAGCACTGAAGTAATAAGTCTTTTCCTTGCGGGCAAACAGATAGTAGCAAGCAATGATATGTTTGACTTATTGGCACCAACCAAATCTCCTAAGGCTGGAAACTTCAAAATCTGATGAAGTAAGACTGGAAAAGAACAAAGCTTAAGGCTGCAATCCTAAACACACTTACAAGGGAGCAAGCCTCACTGAACACAGCGGAACTTGTTTCTAGTAAACATCCATAAGATTGTACTGTTATTAGGGTTTTTTAACCCACCTCCTCGAGATTAATAGGTATGTTCTATTAGAGAACTCATTACCTGTAAGTGTTCTACAGAGTTTCTAGTTTGCTTTCTAGCAAAGAGGTCTCCCATACTTCAGCTACAGAAAAATAGCCTGTAAAGAACAGGGAAATTTATTAAAGACAACTTTGATCATTTAAATAGAATACTTGCAAAAATCAGCCTGAGATGTTTGTAAATAGAAACTGCAATGATGTGGGAGGAAAGAGCTTGAGGAACAGGAAAGCCTGAATATGAATGGATTTTTATTTTATTTTTGCCGATATTAGCCTTACCAACTCAGCATAATGAAAGTGGCTTGTACAGTTTTGTGGAAGAATTGGGGTTATTTTTTTTGTTCCTGCTTTCAGTACCTGCAAGAATATGCCCCCCCCAAAGAGCAAATAAATTCCACCATGTGGTATAAGCCATAAGCTATGGTGGTAGTTTCTCACATAGTGGAATGTGACCATTCTGACTACGTTCATGTGACAGTCTCCTTGACTTATGAGATTGACCCAGTGTATCAGGTAATACAGCAACATTGGCCTGGTGATCTTTATACCCATTTACTTGCTGGCAGTGCAGGTCATACCATCAGTTTGTCAGCAAATATTAATAATATCTCAGGCAACTTGGTCAAAATCTGCTTACCAGATCTAGGGTGGTACTTACTTCTGACCAGTGACATAGCTTGCAACTTCCATATTCAAAGCCTTTATTTTAGAGTGAATGCTTTTCTGTAGATGTACAGTGATGTTTCTTTACATCTTTCAGATTTAAATTATAAAAGTGGCTCAGCATATTTTTATTACTTGCTGTATGCTCTGCCATGTTACTGTCTGTATATCAAACAGCAACAGCTCTTGTGAAGAAATTAATACTCACTTATTAAGATTTATGATTATTCCTATTTTTCTGAACTGCCACTTCAAAACTGTCACAGAGAGACTTCTGAAAAGCACTCTTCTTAGCCAAGATATGTGCTATGTGCTACATGTGAAATGTGCTACATGAATAGATTTTTTCAAATATGTAAGAGCTTAGTACTTTAATATGAGGGGTTCTCACTTGGGCAGTCATGGGAATCATCATACACATGGGAATCAAACCAGTCAGACAAAGTTATTTGATTCATTGTTCTTTCTGATGAGTGTGCTAATGTTAATGTAAAATTATCCTAGCCCTAGTAATTAAATACTATATCTCAGTATCTTATTGAATAAAAGTAAAATATTACTCTTCTAATTAAAAATCTAGCAAGAATTTTAAAGCTATAAAAGCTTTTCCTATACAAGGGAATCTATAGATTGTCTTCCTGTTTCTAATACATAGGATCCATTCAGCTGTGCCCCATGGCTTCCACAGACATCTTGACTGGAATATATGACTGGGTTGTGTGGGGGATAGAATGATACTGAATATGTTATCTTTCCTCTGAGCTTTTTTACATTGCTGCTTGTACCAAATTTCATTTTGTCATTTTGCATTCATGTTTTACCCAGGTATCATCTTTGGAGATTATTTTACCATTCATATTTTAAGGCTGTGATCATATAACTTGGCTATTTCTTTATTTAAAAATGTATATCCTGCTTTTCTTAAAATAACCTCAAAGCAATTTAAGAAAAATAATGAAATACATAAAATAGAATAAGTGTTCCAACAATCATAGGATGACACAGATCTCCCTCTCCCAGTGGGGGGGGGGAGTTGGGGTCAGATCAGGGAATGCTTCAGATCTTCGGGATCCAAAACCCCTCTTGTTCCCCTGGCATGCCCCCAGCATAGGACTGGAGTACTGGAGCCCTATAGCTGACATACTTCCTATTGGGAAGGAAATCTTAATCTTAAAGGGAATGCAGGTCCTCCTCCTTCCTTTCAATTTGGCAATTCATATGCTGCAATCTCTCCCTCTCCTAACCTGGTAGGATTGCTCTGTAAATTATATGCTATGAAAGATTTGATATTATAACTGAAATCCTCACTATTATAGTGGGTGCTATCTGATATACAAGGCAATATGATTCTGATCATACTGTTTTATGCTTTCTTCCCATAGTTGACTGTCTCTTCTTGTCATGTTTTTGATGAGTTCAGCTATGTATTGATGGATCAGTTGAGAGTTATCATAACTGCTGGAGTTGTCATGCAGTTCAACTACATTAGGAATAATAACATTATTTTCATACCTTTAAATTTAAAACAGCTAATGAAAATTCCATTTACCTGTATTGAGTAGATAAATATTATCATCTGCAGTCCAGATACCATTGGTTATGGTACTGCATTGATTGTACAGCAGTTAATGCAGTGTTAAAGTGGAAACTGACTCACATAGTGTCACTATCTTATCTTCACCAATTGAAATGTAGATTTTAATATTTAATATTATTCATTTATTTATTAAATTTAAATCCCACTTTTCCTCCCAGAAGGAGCCCAGGATGGCAAATATTGTAAACATATTGTGTGCATAATAATCATTTCCTTCTAGTTTTGAATGATAAAATAAGTCAAGAATGTCCATGAACAGGCCAACTTTCTTGTCTATTTTATTGCAGCTTCAATAAAATATTTATAGTGCAATCCTGTGCATGTTCACTCACAAGCAAGTCCCAATGTGGCTCACTTAGACAGGGAAGCATGCACAGGACTGCAATTCAGTGATAAGCAACTTCACTCACCCAATCCAAAATTCATTTTTTTTCATTAATTTTTATTCAAATTTTTAAAGACAAAAAACAAAACAAAACAAAAATTATTAAACAATAAAATAAAATGTTGACTTCCGATTTATCGCAGATCAGTTATAAGTCTACAATATATAACAATCCTGTCTCCTAAATTATATTATAAAATCACTTTCCTCCAGTAGTTATCTTAATTAATCATCAAATCTCATAAACATTACTTTATTCTTCCCACAAAAAGTCAAAGAGAGGTTTCAGTTCCTTGAGAGATATATCTTTCAATTTTTCTCCAAATAAACATGTCGATTAATCCATCTCATTCAAATCTGTTAGGTCCAATAATTTCAATAGCCATTTTTCCATTATCAATGTTAATTCCATCTTCCATCTTCAATAATCCTGTTAAGTCCAATAATTTCAATAACCATTCTTCCATTATCAGTAATCCTATTAAGTCCAATAATTTCAGTAGCCATTCTTCCATTATCAGTATCCCATAATAATCTTGTTATCATAGCCATAGTCCAAATAAACATATAGATTAATCCATCTCGTCAAACCAGTTTGATCCAATGATTTCAGTAGCCATTCTTCCAATATCAATATTGATTCCATCTTCCGTCTTCAATAGTCCTGTTCAGTCCAGTATTTTCAGTATCCATTCTTCCATTATCAGTATCCCATATTAATCTTGCTGTCATAGCCATAGTCATATAATAAGAGTCTGATGGGAATTTCCTTTATCACAAATCTTTTCTTGCCATCAATTCTAAATATGTTGCTGAGATATTGTTGTAAAGTCATATCTCTGTTCTTCTTTTTTACAAAATGCACTGGCTCATCTCTTAAGAGTTTTTCCATTGTCACATATCTGTAGTCAATTCCATAGATTTTTTCTATATCAAGCTCCATCACATCATTCCAGTCCAAAAAATTATCCAAAACATTGATAACTTTATCTCTATTATCTTCATTAATTTCTTCAGAGACAACGTTAAGTTCCAAACAGTAAGCTTTATTTCTAGTATCCATAAACTCCAGATCTTTTTCCAATTCTACATTTGTTCCAATCTCCAGAGCTTGTATCTTCCCTTTAATTTTTCTTTTCTCATCTCTAATCTCAACAATCTCCTCTCTCACAGAATCCACTATTTCTTTAAACTCCTGCGTCATTTTACTAAATTCATTTTTCATCTCCTGTCTACCCTGTCTCAGGGTTTGTTTCGTTATCTCAATCTCATCCATTATTTTCTGAAACATAATTTCTTCCATGGTCTCAGCCACTTTCCTGATTGCCATTCTTAAAACCACAAAAACAAAAATTATTTCAGTCACAATTGGGTTAATATTCCATGCTCGATGAAGTCACAATGTAGACAGTACAGCCTGCCTTATCTCTTACGTTCAGGAATACAAAACAAATTTAGTTCCCAGCTTCAAAAAAGTTAATGGCATCGTGAATAAGTAGATTCGTCAAAATGAAATAGACCAAAAAGAAAATAATCCCAAACATATAATGCTCCAAAGTTCATAAATCAAATTTATTTATTTTTTTCCCCTTCTCGAAATAGAAATCCCTCTTCCGTTTATATCTTTAGAATACACTTCCAGGCCAGCTTTTTGCAATAAAAACTAAGATAGGCTTTTTCAATTTCTTTCCTCCTTAGTTTCGTGAATAAAGGAGAAAGTTTTTAACTCACCCAGAAGATCTTTATAGCTGATTCATTGACAAATCTCTTTTTGCAGCAACGATTTAAACCAAATGAAAAAAAATATATAGAAAGAAGGATGCTTGCTTGTTTAAGTCCGTTCTTCTTTAAAGAAAAGATAAACGTGTTGCTTTTTCAGTTAGAGCTTGATGGACGTCCTCCGGCATTGCTGGCTGAACCTTCTCTCATAAATTAATGAGATCCAGTCCTCCCAAACAAAAACAGGCTTTTATGGTTAATCTCTACGTTTCTCCCTGCCCGGGAGAGAATCTTCACCAGTCAAAAAGAACGTTCTGACTGATTTAAGCTGAAAAAGCTTCTTCTGAGACGAGAGCTCGTCTCAAAAAGCAGGCACAAGCGAAGTCACCCTTCCCGGAAGTCCCCACCCAATCAAAAATTCAGAATCATGCCACTTTATAAACTGTTTTGCAACTCTTTTATACTTGTTTTATGGTTATTGGATTTTAAATGGCTTTATTTCTTGTTTTGAGCTGCCTTGGTTCGTTGGAAATATATACACACATTGGAGAAAATACATGCACCCCATATAATAATTTATTGTCAAAACCAGTTGGCCATTGCAGAACATTGTTTTAAAAAAGAAGTATTAGTTTCCTGCCAAATAACAGCAGTGACACTTAAGTAAGCCCTGCCTAACTGCTTTTTAAAAAAGGATCTGAGCAGGAGAGATTTACAACACAATCCTTTTCTATGTTCACTCAAAAATCCCATTGATTTTCAGCACAATCCTAACCATATCTACTCAAAAGTAAGTCCTAGTGAATTCAATGGGGTTAACGCCTAGGTATGTGGAATTAGCATTGCAGCTTTACTCCCAGAAAAGCTTTATATTGGGAAGTTGTTCAAAACAGGTTATGAATAAGACAAATAAACTGCCCTCTTCAACAATTCAGTAAAATTTAAACGTGTTTGACTCCTTTATTAGAAAAGTATAACACTGAAGCATTTACACTTTTTAAAATTTCTGTTCAAAAATTATTTGAAAGATAAAATGTATAATATGCCATCTTTGCAAGTAATTAAAATAACCTGCATGTACACTTTTATTATAATTATAACTAAAATTGTTTACTGTGTATGCCTACCAAGATCCTGCTGTGATCTTCTGTTGTAGTGCATGTTTACTCAGAAGCAAGTCCTAATCCTGTATAAAGAAAAGCATTCTTTCTGCTGCGAAAGCTATATATTTACTTAATTCCTGATGCGAGACAAGCAGGAAAAGGAAACAGTTCTCAGAACTTGACACTGGGTTAGGTTTTGCCTGGGGGTCAGCTAATCTTGTCAATCACAACCCGGACTTCACTTATTAGCTAAAAACCTGAAAGGGCTGGGATTAGAGCAGCCTGTGCTAACAGAAGTGCAGGTGGGGCAGTGGCTGACATCTTGGTTTATATCTTTTGAACCAGACCACCTAGAAATTTATTTAAAGTGAAAGCTGAGTCTGGAGGTTAAGGTGACTCATCCGAAGACCTGGAGAGGACCCCCAAAAACCGGAATCTCAGGGTGAAAACTGGAGACCTGGCCACCCTAGTGATGATTGGTGTGTCTGGAGTTTGCTGTCACAAAAGGTTGCAAGTCAATACTCCTCTATCAATTAGTTTCTGGAATTTGGTGCTCACTCTTTGCTTAAGTGAAGTACACAACCTTATGTAATGTGGCCTCTTTTTCATATGTAATATTTAATTGTTATTTTGATATATTTTCATACAGTGTTTTCATATTTTATAACAGGCAAAAGTATGGTTGGATGGATGGCAACAGTGTGTGCAGAGAGTAAGGAAAGGGGAATGAGTTCCATTCCTTAACTGTGGAAAAGTCTCATAGGTTAGGGATAAATTGTTGTCTCTAAAGGAGGATACAACTCTGTAAAGGCTGACAAATGTCCACATATAAATGTAAACAGCCTTTTTATATTGTCAACTTTTGAAATATATGGGTACTAGCCTGCAAAACTGAGGTAGGACAGTATTATTAGCAGCCACATAGGTGAGCATCAAACATTATCCCCCCCTTGCATTAAATTAATTGACATTAATTTAATCAACTTGCTTGAAGAGTATGTTTGTTTGAACAGATTTCATGGAGATTAAAATTACAGAATCGTTAGTGAAAAAGGTATGGAAAGCTTAAATTGGGTCTTCAGCTTTGATAATTTTTTTGTTCTATTATGTCATCTTTCTCTCTTACGTAGGATAACAGGGAAGCCAACAATCTCATGCCAAACAATGGAGACCATGGCCTGGTTCCTGGAAATGACAAATTCAAGCCTGTGTTACCCTGGCCTCATGTTGAAGGTGTTGAAGTAGACTTGGAATCAATTCGGCGAAGGAATAAGGCCAAAAATGAAGGGAATCCTCTTGTTGGTGGCAATAATGATCAGCAAAACATAATGCAGCGACAATATCTCACATTTAAGCCACAGACGCTTATCTACCATGATCCTGTATTGCGATCTGGAATTCTTGGTAACTTTGAACCCAAAGAACCTGAGCCTCATGGAGTTGCAGGTGGCCCTGGTGAGGAAGCCAAGCCATATATTTTAGGACCAGAATATAAAGAATCTGTTCAAGCCAGCGTTAAAGAATTTGGGTTTAACATGGTAGCAAGTGATATGATCTCACTAGATCGAAGCATTAATGACTTGCGTCAAGAAGAGTAAGTACATGTTCTACCTCTTCCCCCTCTTCCCCCCCCTTTTTTTGGGGGGGAGTATTCATTATGGGATCTGTAACCTTCATTTTTATGTGTAATCTAACTTCAGTAACTCATTATGATTAGACTAATAAATTTTCATTCTATGTGTGTTGTAACTTAAGTTTTCATCTGGTCCATCACTTTTAATGTACTACTTTTGCAGTGATTCATTCCTGTGTCTGGTAACAAATGCAACTTTAATCTGATCGTTTGCTTCATGCTCTTGCTTTGTCGTCCAGATTTTGTTGCAGTAAATATTTTCTTTTTTACTTACCAATTCAGATAGGTATCCATTTTTTTTCTCTCTCAGATGCCTTTCTTTCTACTTCATTAATATCTCTTGTATTTCTCAATATGCACATAGATGTTCAGGAAAAATGCCTGCATCCCCAGAAGTATGTCTCTGACAATGTGTTCAAAATTTATATATGTAGTATTGTATTCATACCACTCTTACAGCTTTACATAAGAATAAACAAGGGTATAATCATCCACAATTCAGTACTATTTTTTTAAAAAAAGCTTTATTTTTTAGAAGAGATGGAAGCATATGCTTAACACTCCTTCTGAAATCAGTGAAATTTAAAATGATTTATGACTTGGTTGTTCCCCAATGTTGCAGACTTAATTCCCATAAGTATTCTAGCTCAAATTCAAATAACAAGTAATAAATTGTAGTTGCTTAAGCTTTGATCACATTTGATGTGAAATTATTTTCTATGGTGGTAGATAAGAGTTAGTCCGGCATGAAAAAGGCTTATGCAACTTTCCTTCCCCTTTGTTCTGCTTATTCTTTGAGATATGGCCCTTGCTGCTCTCATAAGGCATGATGCCAACCTCTGACAACCATCATCTGGACCATTGCATTGACTGTTGCCGCTTTCCACTGTGTGATCCATGAACAGAACTAACCAGCTTGAACTTCTGCTTGTTTTTGTTCTTTGAATTTGGTGTCTGTTACAGGATGTGTTCTTTCTGAGTGAATTGAAGGGAGAACAGTACAATCATTTCTTTTAACAGTTACAAAAAAATATTTTTCTTCATGTTTCTGTTGTAACTACTAAAATATTATTGTGTTGTGCAAAGATCTTGTATGTGTTCTGTGTGTGTGTTTGATATAACTCATCAGGTTTCCTCCCTTTCTTTCGTCACCAGTAACTTAAGAACTTTAGAATTTGATTTCTGTGCTTTTGTGCCCTCATACTGCATGAAACCAGAGACTTGGGGGATGGTTGACAAGAAGGAAGAAAAGCTATCATCAAGAGACATAGTTTCCATATAATTTTTACTGTGCATGATTGTCGGTGCTCTATATATCTTATTTCTGTCATTACTTTAGAACTTTTTGGGATTGATAAGCTTGAATGACAAGTCCATTTTCATGAACAGCTTGTTTCAACTACATAAAATATTTATATTGTTGGCATTAATGTAACTTGTTAAGTGTGAATATCGTATCAAGCTTTTCCCCCCCATAGATGGCAGTCTTTGGGTTTTTTTCATTTAGATGGATTGAATAAAGCAACCTTGGTAATCTATGCTCAGAAATCTTATAATACATTTGTAAGAATAGGGAAGAAATTAAGTATAATTTTATTATTGATGGGCATAATCCTTTCCTTGTGTGTATGAAAATTTGCAGTACAGGTGGTGAATATTTACATATCATTTGTTGCATATCAAAATAATAATAATAATAATATTTAATTTGTGTGTCGCCTATCTGGCAGATAGCCACTCTAGGCGACGTACATTAAAATGGGATAAAGTACAATAGTATCAAATGCAGTCACATTAATCTCAATAAATAAAATACTGGACAGTCATCAGTACATTTATAAAAACATTTACATATACAGCATATAATAGATGACAAAATCATGGAGATTAACCCATCCCAAAGGTCTAGCTGCAGCCAAATTCTAATGATAACAGTGCAGACCCTGAAGCACATCTGATAATTAAATAAGCAAACAAGGCCATGACAGTTGTTCTCAGCGTATTTGGTTAATTTCCCAAATGTGTGGGCTTTTTTCCGCTTAGAAATACGGAGCTGAAGTGTGAATGGCTCTGAAACTATGAGAAACAGCATCTAGGATATACTTCTGGCCTGCTGAGAAACACATTCCTTTAATTGGGGAAGGAGCTGGAAACCCATTTCTTGCAAAGTCCATTTTTAAGAACCTGCTATTAAGCAACTGAATTGTACTGAATCAGTCAGCCTATTGTTCCAACTAGCCTAGTATTACCTGCTCTAATTAAGAGCAGCCCTCCCGGTCTCAGGTAGATATCCTTGTAAGCTCTGCAACCCAAGATCTGTTTAAACTTGAAATGCCAGGATACACATAAAGTATATGTTATATAATTTAGCATTGGCACTTGACCATTATTTTAATATTACAATGGGCAACTGTACAGAGGAGCAGGGTCAGGCATGTGGCTTAATCTAGTTCAAGACTATAGGCAAACTTGTGGTATCTTCTCTTACCTTCCAGGCAGGTAAGGCATATTTTGGACAAAGATTAAATTGGAGGTTAGGCTAATAATTCCGTGATAAAATAGATGCCTGGGTTCATTCCCAGTATCTCTAGGTAAGACTGGAAAAGACTCCTGTCTGAAAACCAATGTCACCTTACAATAATTGATTTTGAGTTCGTGTTTCAAAATAAAATACCATACAGAACGAAATTGCAATGTACCATTTGTAATTCAGTAATATAAGAGTATTGGTTAGGGGCCTGATTACATTTGCAAGGCACTGTATGTGGTGATAGTGTGATGGAAGCTTTCTTTACCCTACTATCTCTTAAAATGTGACCTATATTACAAAATAAGAGAAATCATTGGGGTATCTGGTGTGCACATGTTCTCAACCTTCTAGAGTTGTAAAACAGCAACAATGCAGATGCTATATGGAGACAAGAATATCTGGTAATGCCTTTGCTCTGGCAGCTATAAAAGATAAGATATAAAGTGCTGCAAAAATGGCAGCTTTACAATATTGAGTAGAAATACAAAAAAACTATCACTAGGTGGCAGGATGCATCTAGCAAAACACTGTTTTAAAACAAATCCTACATATATAAAGGCTTCCATGTTTGCAGCCAGAAACACTTCCTCCTTCATTAATTTAAATAACTTATTCTTTATACTGTGCAAGATACAGTACATTGGAAGTGCTTTGAGAACCTTCAGTGCTGTAGTTATGAGACTTAAATTTACAGCACTGAACAATAATTTTCTTCTTTTCTGAAGCTTCACCTCAAAGTGCAACATAAAATGTGCATTTCACATTGGGCCAAACTTCGGAAAAGAAGCTTTTCAGAGTCTTTCAGTTCCAGGCAATAAATAGTAGTGAATAGCATCTGCCTCTTAAAATTCTGCTGTAGCATTGCTCACAAGTACAGGGAACTATAAATTTTGGCTGACCTTGGTAGCATATTGTTCCCAATAGCTGACAAGGTGCTCCATAAAGTACACTCCCTTTGTACCCATTGCCTAATGTAAAGGTTTTAGAAGGTGCATGCGAGAGAAAGGCAACCCTGGGAAACATAATTCAATATGCTTAATACTGACATTGTTCACGTTCATACATAATTGAGCTTCTAGCATCTCACTTGGCACTCTTATATTTAGAATAAGGTAGATGAAATGATAGTTAACAGTGGCACTGAGTTCTTACTTGTATTTTTTGTGGACAAGTTGCCTATGTAACATACAGTGCAGTATTTAGTTAATAACGTCATTAATATTTGCTTGTTGGTGTTGGTTAGCTAGCCACTGGATGTCACTATTGTTCTTTACAATGGAAAATGGAAATGGACTGCCTTCAAGTCGATCCCGACTTATAGCTGCCCTATGAATAGGGCTTTCATGGTAAGCGGTATTCAGAGGGGGTTTACTATTACCTCCCTCTGAGGCTAGTCCTCCCGAGCAGGCTAGGGCCTGCTCAGCTTGCCACAGCTGCACAAGCCAGCCCCTTCCTTGTCCGCAACTGCCAGCTGGGGGGCAACTGGGCTCCTTGGGACTATGCAGCTTGCCCACGGCTACACAGGTGGCGGGGCACGTAACCCCTGAGCCACTCACTGTGGGGCTGATCTTTAGCTGGCCCTTGACACCTAGGAGACACGAGTGGGGATTTGAACTCACAGACTCTGGACTCCCAGCCATGCTCTCCTCCCCACTGTGCTATATCTGTTGGTTTTATCTAGTAGTTATCTGTTTGCTTGGAAACCTATTTTGAACCAACAGTAGGTCATTGCAATTACCATTGAGGACTATTTTTGAAAAGGCAAATTTATTTATTTTCTTAAAAGAGAATTAAATTTGAATTATATAGCTCATAGAAGATAGGTGCTTTAAGCTTTTTAAAAGATGAACAAATACAGAACACTGGAAATTCTGTCCAGCATTTCCACTATAAGCTATCTTGAACTTTCCATTTGAGTGTAAAGTGCAAGTTAAGCAGCTGAAGGGAAGGTTGTTGACTTTTGTAAAACAAATAATAGATGATGATGATGTTCTTATATGCGTTCAAGTCGATTACGACTTATGGCGACCCTATGAAACAGCAACCTCCAGTAGCATCTGTCATAAACCATCCTGTTCAGATCTTGTAAGTTCAGGTCTGTGGCTTCCTTTATGGAATCAATCCATCTCTTGCTTGGTCTTCCTCTTTTTCTACTCCCTTCTGTTTTCCCCAGCATTATTGTCTTTTCTAGTGAATCATGTCTTCTCATGATGTGTCCAAAGTAAGATAACCTCAGTTTCATCATTTTGGCTTAGTTCTGGTTTAATTTGTTCTAACACCCAATTATTTGTCTTTTTCTCAGTCCATGGTATGCGCAAAGCTCTCCTCCAACACCACATTTCAAAGGAGTTGATTTTGCTCTTACCTGCTTTTTTCACTGTCCAACTTTCACATCCATATGTAGAGATCAGGAATGCCGTGTTCTGAATGATCCTGACTTTAGTATTCAGTGATACATCTTTGCGTTTGAGTACCTTTTCTAGTTCTCTCATGTTGCCCTCCCCAGTCCTAGCCTTCTTCTGATTTCTTGATTATTGTCTCCATTTTGGTTAATGACTGTGCCGAGGTATTGATAATCCTTGACAAGTTCAGTGTCCTCGTTGCCAGCTTTAAAGTTACATAACTCTTCTGTTGTCATTACAGTAGGGCCCCACTCATACGGCAGGTTACATTCCAGGCCCCTGCCAAAAAGCAAAAACCGCTGGAAAGTGGAGCCCTACTGTATTCCAGCCACCGCTCTACAGCTGACAGCAGTCAGCTGTAGCGCACAATGAGCTGTAGCGTGGGGAGTTCCAGCTGCTGCACTACAGCTGGCAGCGATCAGCTATAGCGCGAGAGCTCCCTGTGCTGCAGCTGATTGCTGTCAGCTGTAGTGTGGCAGCTGGAGCTCCCCGCACAACAGCTGATCGCCCTCCTGGTGCCACGGTATTAGTGGAACGCCGAAAAGCGGGACCCTACTGTACTTTAGTCTTCTTGAGGTTCAGCTGTAGTCCTGCTTTTGTGCTTTCCTCTTTAATTTTCATCAGCATTTGTTTCAGATCATTACTGGTTTCTGCTAGTAGTATGGTATCATCTACATATCTTAAATTATTGATATTTCTCCCTCCAATTTTCACACTTCCTTTATCTTGGTCCAATCCCGCTTTCCGTATGGTATGTTCTGCATATAGATTAAACAAATAGGGTGATAAAATACACCTGTCTCACACCCTTTCCAATTGGGAACCAGTCGCTTTCTCCATGTTCTGTACTTACAGTAGTCTCTTGTCCGGAGTATAGGTTGTGCGTCAGGACAATCAGATGCTGTGACACCCCCATTTCTTTTAAAGCATTCCATAGTTTTTTATGATCTACACAGTCAAAGGCTTTGCTGGAATCTATAAAGAACAGGGTGATTTCCTTCTGCAGTTCCTTGGTCTGTTCCATTGTCCAATGTATGCTTGCGATATGATATCTGGTAGCTCTTCCTTTTCTAAATCCAGCTGGGACATGTTGCAGTTCTTGCTCCATAAACAAAATACACAGATGCTAAACTTAGGTTTCCATAGCATACATAATGATACTGCAGTTGCAAGCCCCTTTTCAGACTTTGAAAGACTGGGAACTAAATGTTCATCCTATGTCATTGCACCCTGTTTCAATACCATTTTTGCCAATTCAGTAGCTTTGTTACTGAATATAGTAGTTTTTTTTAATGTGTTCAGTGAGAGAAATTCCTATCTCTTCGTTAGTGGGTTTGCTTGTTTCATTGTGATTTCTGGCTTGAAAGCTGGGGAAATGTGCTGGTACAGACACTAAATTCACAGGCAGTGATAGCTACCTGCCAATAAAAATCCAAAGCAGATCTGAGTCTATGCTAGTTGAGAATAATGGCAATTGTAGTCCAAAACCTCTAGAGGGCATGAGGCTCATAAAGGGTGAGCTAGATTAACTGGCTGTTACTGGCTGCCTGGAACATCTTCACTGGCTTTTGTGTGTGTGTGTTTGTGTGTATAATTCAAGGCATTAATTTTACTTTACTTTGTAAAGCCCATATAACTTGGAATTGGGGTATCTGAAGGGTTATCATCTCGCATGTAAACCTGTCCATTCATTAACATTTGCACTGGGCATCTTGCAGAACTGAGGTGGGTGATGAATAGAGACCTGAGCTTTTAGTAATGCACTTCAGTTGTGGAATACTCTCTCCAGTGATGACTCTGTTTGGCACTGGGTAAAGAAATTTTACTCTCCAAGGTGCTTTAGTGGACAATTTCATTTCTGTATCCTTTTTTATTGTTTCCTTGTTCTTTTTATTATTTTGTTGCTGTTTTTATCTGCTGCTTGCTATTTTGATTTCAGTGTATTAAATTACGTTACTCATTTTTCTTGAGCACCTTGGAAGCTTTGACTGAAAGAGCTAAAATTTGACACTAGAAATTATTGTGGAATGCACGGAACATGCATGTGGAATATGATTCTTATATGTTGATGTGTCTTCTTACTGTGTGTAGGCAGGGGCAATTTCAGTTGTTTGTTTCCTACAAACATTTCCCAACATAAAACCAATGTCACATTACAATAATTGATTTTGAGTTTGTGTTTCGAAATAAAATATCATAAAGAATGAAATTACAATATACCGTTTGTCACTCAGTAATATGAGTGCATTGATCCGTGGTCAAAATATTTTTGCAAGGCACTGTATCTCTTGTATCCCTGAGGGTTTAATGAGCAACCTCTAGTTTGTCTGTCTGTCTCTCTCTCTCTCTCCCCCCAATACCTGCTCACACACAAATACAAATTGAACATATGTGGTATCTGCTATGGGCTGAAAGTGATATGAATGGAGCCCAATTGCATAGACAGGCTTGGAAAGCAGTTAAGAGCAGAATGGGTACAACAATGCAATTACAGGTTATAGGGATGAGGGAGGAATTTGCTTTGCTTCTCATTTTAAGCCAAATCTATCAAATTCACACTTTCCAAAACAATATAAGGAACAAAACACAGCTTTATCCAAAATTCACACTTATCTGAGTTTTGCAATACAGTTCTCCAACCAACCAATGTTTACAAAAATTGATATATTAGGGGGAAATGTGCATAAAAGTGAAAATATTTATTTAATTTGCTAGTCACGTCATACCTACTGGTCTCTAGGCGGCTTACAACAGATTTAAGAACATATAGTATAAAATAAAATTGAAAACATACAATGTAAAAACTTAAAACCCAGATTAAAAAATAGTGAAAATAACATACAAAAAGTATTGTATTAGCAGAAATTGCTTGCAAAAATGTTGACATAAGTCAAAACTGCATGCAAAACTGTATTTAGTAGGAGAAATTCACACTAAAATGCTGAAGTGAGTTTTTTTTTAATTTTTGCAGAAACTTGGAGAACTGAATTTCAGATTAGAAAAATTAGAAACTGAGATAACCAAATCTGACAGATCTTTCTGTCCCTAATGGAGAGGAGGCATATGGTAATTTGCAAGAATGAACCCTGTACTTTAGGCTGATGACAAATTAGGTTTTCACCCTCTGTTGTGATTATAACAACCCCCAGTTACTTTTGAAACTTCACTTACAAGTATGTAGAGTCTACATGAAGGAGAGGTCTGCACCGATTGTTGGATATATGGTGCAAAAACATTGCGATTGTACCCTCTGAAAAAACAACATAACAAAATAAACCAAAAAGAAGTTAAATTGCCTCCAACTTTCATGTTGTTTTTAATGGAACACAAGAACTTCCTAAGCATGCTTTTCATTTTGAGAATCCTGCTTCAGGATCCTTCAAAACTTCAGAAGCAGCAATAATTGCAGTCCAACCACTTTATCAATGTAAGCGTAGCTTCTAAACCAGCATCATATTCATATTCTATCCAGAATAGTGTGTATATTCATATTAATAATATATAATAATATATTTTATTTCTGTGTCGCCTATCTGTCCGAGTTAATGGACACTCTAGGCGATGTACAACAATATAAAAACACAATATACATATTAAAACAGCAATCAGAACAGACTAAAACCAACCTTCCGTTTAACATCATAAAACTGATCCACCCTAATCCCATAGGCCTGCCTGAATAGCCAGGTCTTTAAGGCTGGGCGGAACCCCATCAGGGAGGGGACGTGCCGAAGGTCAAAGGGAAGGGAATTCCAGAGGGTGGGGGCCACAATCGAAAATGCCCTCTCTCTGGTCCGCACCAGCCTAGCTGTTTTAACCGGTGGGACCGAGAGAAGGTCTTGTGAGGCAGATCTTGTCAGGCGGCATACTTGGTGATTCTGGAGGCGCTCCTTCAGATAAACTGGGCCGAAACCGTATAGGGGGGGTGTCTTCTATCAACTAGTTTAATTGTGAAAGCCGAACTTTCATGTATAGACCACCTTTTATTTATTTATACTTTTAAAAAGTATGTACCTCTAGTAGTATTTACAAACAAAATATAAAACACCATCACAATGAAATAGATGATCAAAAAAATTAAAAAGGTCTTGAGGATATGCCTGAAAATCAAAAGTGAAGGTATCTGCCAAATTTCTGCTAGAAGAGCATTCCACAGCATGGCACCAGGGACTTCTGTTGACTTCTACTGGAGGCCAGTTGGGCTTCTGTACCGTGGGGGATAGCTTGCAGCCCTCCTCTGGATGATCTCAGTGATCGAGGTGGAATATTAAGGGCTCATGAAAGAGATATTATGAAAGAACTTTATCCAAATTGTTGTGGTCTTATTTTATTTATTTTTTTATTTATTGCAGCTAGAACTAGTGGTCTAGTTGATCCTGTTTTTTCATTGAAATTGGTTCTGAGAATAACCACAATTTGATTCAACATTTTCCAGATATGTGCAAATATAACACAATTATCTGTTGCAGATGCAAGTATTGGCATTATGATGAAAATCTACTCACCTCCAGTGTTGTCATTGTCTTCCATAATGAAGGATGGTCCACACTCATGAGGACGGTTCACAGTGTAATTAAAAGAACTCCAAGGAAATACCTGGCTGAAATTGTCTTAATAGATGATTTTAGTAATAAAGGTAAATGCATTTAATTTATACACCCAGTAAGAGATAAATCTATCATTCTAAAGGAAAGATGAGCCAACGTGAGAAATACTGTGCTGATAATGCAGTGGTATCTGCTCTTGATAAAATACCAACTTGTAGATTTAATAAGATTGATCTGTGGGTACATTGTGTAGCATGCTTGTCATCATAGATCAGGGTGGCTGTTTTCCCCCCAAAAAAGCTTGAGTGAATTAATGCAGTTTGATCTAGCTGTAGAGATTATAATTTTCTAGCAAGATACTCCAGTAACAGCCTGTTGAATGAAGAAGCGTAAGTGCTATCACTTTTGGAAAATATCTGTCTCTTTTTGTTTCTTTAAATAAAGACTTTACAACCAAATTCAATCCTCCTCTCCCCAAAGAGTAATTGTGACAGAGGTCTCAAATCGGAAATAAAGACTACATCTGTTCAGAGATAGCATGAGGGCACCCTTAAACTCTCTGTATTAGCCCCTTTTAGAATGGTAATCTTACTCTCCTTCCCGACATGGTTGTTTTCATGCCAGAAGGGCTTCCTGTGTTCAATGTTTGAACTTGGTGCAAAATGTGAAGTGTAGGAAGCTTCACTTGTGCCTCTATAGATACTTCATCTGTCAGACTTGGATTTTCGTTGCTTTAAATGCTTATTACTGTAGCAGAGACTTCTAGATAACAGTATAATGAGATCCTGCATCCTCCTCGCCAGACTAAAAGCACTATTCCACACACTTTTGTATTCAGAGTTATGGAGAGATGGGTGGATGAGTATGAGTTGAAGATCTTTAACTGAAATATGGGTAGGGGTGGAATTTCTAACAGACAAATAGATGAGCCTGATTAGCTTTAATTATGGGTAACATACTTGCTTAAACAAGATGATGTGATAGTTAACTACATGTGTAGTTATGTGTGGGTCACTATATATTTTAAAGAATGGAGGAGGAGAAGGATCTAGGAGGCTGATATAATCCAAGCCACACTAATGCAGTTGAAGGATAACCCAGCTGGCCCACAGTTGACCCAGTGAGTAAAGGGTTTCTAGATGCATTAGATCAGGCCAAATATGTAAGCAATATGAATCAATATTCCACCTATTCTGTGCCTCCCCTCCCCTTTATTTTCTAATGAATTGGGAGGGAATGCTACTGTCCCTTATCTTTCTCTCCAGTATCTATATCAGCAGACTTTCAGGGAAGACTGCAACAGAGTTGCAAATGAGCATTTTAAACCTTTTTGTGGCATTTTGGGGAACAATAGCATAATGCTGAGAAAATGCTAATCCACAGCATTGTTTTCCTGCAGCATTTAATTGTGGTTAATAAAAGTCATGAGTGTTTCCTTGAAGGTATTTCATAATCTTGTTTGCATCCACATTTGTCTTCAAATTCAGACATTACTAAGATTTATTGTGGAGAGTGAATTGTACATCTCCGTATCACCTTCTGGATATTGTTGCCTATGAATGTTGACATTTTATTATGCGAGTTAAAGACTTGCTTATATTTATTTTTGGCAAGTCAGGGAACAGCTGTGAATGTGTCACTCTCCCACCGTTAGTAAAGACTAGCTTAAAGCAATAAGGAGCACACACAAAAAGTTGGAACACTTATTGTATTAGGGCAACTTCCATTGTTACATTTCCTTACTCGTGTCTTAAAACTATGTGGAGGAAATGACTGGAAAATTACCTGAAGGCTTTTCTGCCTTTCTATTGCCAAAAGGGTCAGATACAAGCATAAGATCTGTGTCTTCCTTCTCTAGAATTTACCCATCAGTTTCTTAGGTCTGACCTTTGTAACACTGTAAGGACACACCTTTTCTACTTCCCTACATGTACCGTATATTCCGGCGTATAAGACGACTTTTTAACCCCGGAAAATCTTCTCCAAAGTCGGGGGTCGTCTTATACGCCGGGTGCTGAAAAAGAGCGGGAGTGGAAGCAGTCGCAGCCACCGTCCAGAGAGAGCGTCGCGGTCCAGAGAGACCGAATGAGCATTTATGAACGCTGAACACCCGCCTGCCACTCAAAGGAAGACAAATGCATCAAGAGTATCAGGAACTCCTGCCTCCGCATACAGGAAGTTTCCCTTCTAGGACTATCTAGACGGCGTCTCAGCGTCACCGATAGAACATCGGGGCTCCACCGCGCGCCCCTTACCGCTTCCCCGCGGGTGCCACTCCGGCGTCGCCCTTCAGGCGCAGAGGACCCCGCTGGACGGCCTCGTACTCTGCAGACATCCCTCTTCTCCGGAAGCGAGGGCGAGCGCAGGCCAGCACTTCCGGGGCAGCGGGCTACCCAATAGGAGCTTCAAGCCAGGAGGGGCGGGGCGAGCGGCACCTTCCTTCCCCAGAGGGAAAGGTAGAACAGCTTCCAGCTTCCGTTCCTTCCGGGGTCTTTCGCCGCAGAGGCACTGAAAGTGTAGAGTGATGCCAGCTTCCAGGCTCCGCTTTTCTTTGTGCCCCCCCCAGTCCATATCCTGCTGCCGAAAGACGCCAGACTGGAGGAGCGAGCGGGAGCGGCGGCAGCGGCAGCCCGCCTCCCTCCTCCTCCTGCCAGCCGCAGAGTAGTCCTCTCGCCCGAGGGCGCCCTTTGCTCGTCCTCGAGGCTGCTCCTCCCCCCGCGCGGCTATCCTAAGGACATTTACCTAGGAGAAAACCTCCCTGAATTTATTGGACCTACCTTGGATGCATAGTACCGGACTACTCCTTTATGCACGCCTGAAGGACAGCAGCCTCCCCCCGCCCGTCCTTTCCTACTAAGAAATGGGGGTAAATTATTCTCAGATTGCACCCATAATCTTAAAATATGGGCACAATCCACTTTTATGTCCTTTTGATTGTAATGGGAGAATTAGGCAGGCCCTTGACAGTGCAATCTTATGCATGTTTACTCAGAAGTAAGTCCCATTAAGTTCAGTGTGTGGGGATACTCTCTAATAAATTTGTTTAGGATTGCCTTGCACATCTCTCTTGACCTCAGGATTTACCTTGCAAGCAAGGCATCGGCATAGCTATGTTTCTTTGTTGATCTCTCCCCCCTTTCTTTGTCCGTTTACATATAATAGTTGCTTGAACTGTATCTTTGGAAAAATAAAACCCTATCTTCTATGCTTAGGGGGGAAATACTTTCTGTTTCTGCATTTTTCCCTTAGTTGAGTTGCACACATTTATGTATAAAACGACAGGGCGAGTATATCCCAAACTCTATATTTTAACTGGAAAAGTTGGGGGTCGTCTTATATGCCCAGTCGTCTTATACGCCGGAATATACGGTATTTTAAAATCCAAGTGTCATTGGAAGTGAGCTTGCAGGTGTTATCAAAAAACATATCAAGGAGTGATTTATATAAGATCATTAACTTCTGAGCATCTAGATATTTAGTCAATTATATTTAGTTTGTTTTTAATTTAGATTTAGTTTGTGTTGTAAGCTCTCTAAGCTCAACATTTTATAACATACATGGAAACTTCTTTTTTATTATTTGATAGCACACTTAAAAGAAAGACTAGAGGAATATATTAAGCAGTGGAATGGCCTTGTAAAGATTTTTCGAAATGAAAGGAGAGAAGGTTTAATTCAAGCTAGAAGCATTGGAGCCCAGAAGGCTAAACTTGGACAGGTAGAAAACCATTTGCTAAATAAAACCCTTCTTTCCCTACAGTCTGAATTTTGCTTTTTACAGATCTTAAACCACTTGATTATTTCAAGTAGTTCTTAATTGCAAAATGGCATATCATCTTTTAAAAAATAGTTATAAACTGGTATCATTGTAAAATGCAAAAACTAATCAATTAAATCAATGTATGTTTTGTGTAAGGAAATCTCAAATGAGTTAAAATCTACTTTCCTCTTCATTTTAAAGGTTTTAATTTACCTTGATGCCCACTGTGAGGTGGCAGTAAACTGGTATGCACCATTAATAGCTCCTATATCTAAAGACAGGTAATGATATTCTGCTTATTTCTATTCCTCAGAAAGCCTTTAACAATAGTCTTTACAGTTAGTAATTCACCCAGGACATATAGCTGCTCTTTCTGTAGCTTTCTCGCTCATCTCCAAACCGCCTGAAGAGGTGTTTGTAGGATTGGATGAAAAGAACTCACCTGTAGTGCTGTTCTAGTGAGAAAAATAATTGCTTGAAGAAGCTTGGTTTGATATTTTTTCACACTAAATACAGTGTAAACATCTGCAAGGTTGAAAACACTAAATTCACAGTGGATTATGTTTGTTTTTAATGAGTTTTTTAATCAGAACAGTTTTAGGGGATTTTGTCAATTTGAGTAAATTGAAAGGGAACAAAGCAGTACGGTGGTGTGGATGTAATTTGCAAACCAAAGATACTTGAAACAAGGTATAGAATAATAAATAATAAATGTCTACTTTTAAGGATATCCTTGCATAAGTGCAAGCCAGAACAGTGTTTAAAAAGTGAATCGTAAAATATGATGTTGGAATATACTTTTGATTCTTTTCCCTCCTTCCCCCTTTTTAAATAGCTCTCCTGGTGAAGGACTTAGTGATTCTGGCTTTGTCACCTTCAAGCAAGAAAAACAGACACTTCTCATTTGCATATGTTGAACATATGCAAAGTTTTAAAAGTTTATTGCCTAGCTATAAATCAAACCTTTCAAACATTAAACCAGTCTTATCTAACGAGATGGCAGTCTCTCTTACTCTTAAGAGAGTACAAATCTGTAATTATACAACCACAAGAGTGGCTGTATACTGTAGCCAGTATGGATTTTTCACATTCATTCATGTTAAATTAAGAATATCCCCCATGCCATTCTGCTGCTTCCCATCAGCTCATTGCAAAACAAAATCTTAAAAAACGTATAGTCCTGAACTCAGAAACGCTTGCTTAACAACCCACTAAGTTTTTGTGGCGATACATAAAACACTTAGAGAGAATCCAGACTTCAAAGTCTAAAATAAGAGTAAAAAATCCAGAGCCCTGTTGGACTTTTTTCTGTCAGTGGTATCATAATTTGTTGAAATTAATTAAAAATCAGCCATGTTCACAGAGTACATGTAATCCTATTACTAGCCTTGCCCCATACCCTAAAACTGCAGAAGATGAAGGTCAGTGTTTAAAAAATGCTTGGATTATTTTAAATTATGCTCAGTAAGAACCAACTGTCAATGTTCTAAAAGCCAGACTAACTGTTGCTTGGCTTGGCTAATTGGGGCCACACCAGACAGTTATTCCACTTTAAACAGTCATGGCTTCCCTCAAAGAATCCTGGAAAGTGTAGTTTCATGAAGGGTGCTGAGAGTTGTTAGACTCCTATTACCCTGAGAGTGCTCCAGTGGCCACAGTCAGACCCTTTTCTGGTCATTGTACCTTTGTGAGGGGAATAGGATACCATCTAGAAACTCAGCACCCTTCACAAACTACACTTCCCAGGATTCTTTGGAGGAACCCATGACTGTTTAAAGTGGAATGAATACTTGGTGTGGATGTGACCAGGGACAGCTTTGGTTTAAATTTGGGTGCAGACTACATATGTCTGCTGTAGAATAAAAAGGTGGAGGAAACCCCGAAAAATGATATTGTTAACATTGTTCTCATTTTGGAAAGGAAATAGGCTTTCCCTCTACCAGTGCCTGCCCACTCTCCCAATCTCCACCCCCTCTCTCCTCCCCAACCCTGCCTTTCTTTCCCCCTCTCTGCCCTTCCTCCAGGTCAGTTTCACTTATCCTAAGCATAATTGCACAGGAGTAAATCCCACTGAACTCAATAAACATGCAAATGATCAAACCTGCCATCCCCTCTTCCTCCCTCCTGCCACTCCCCTTGCCCTTCCTTTCCCCTCCTCCCCCGTGGTCAGTTTCATCTATCCTAAGCATGATTGCATGGGAGTAAATCCCACTGAAGTCAATATGCATGCAAATGATCAAACTGCCCCCCCTCCTGCTCCCATCCACCCTCTCCTCTCCCCCCAGCCCTCCTTCCCTGGGGTCAGTTTCACCTATCCTAAGCACTATTGCAGAGGAGTAAATCCTACTGAACTCAGTAAGCATGGAAATGATTAATCTATTCTCAGCAAACTTGCACAGGATCCCATTTCTTACCTTCCAGATGAAAAAGCAGAAAAATTCACTAATAGGTAAAAAAAAAATGCTTGTGGTTTAAGAATATACCTATAGCCAACAGATATTTCTATCAAACTTTAAAATGCAGAAAAATGGAAGCTCTAGCGAATGTACCAGGGGAGCAGGAGACCTGACCTCTCTGAGATATTGTACTGCCCTATAAATCTATAAAAATGCAAACAGAATTTGAGTTGGTCCTTCGGAGTCCAATCCACTTCCTGTGTAGCTTGGAAGAATTTGGTAACATATTCCTCTGAGCATATGGTGAGTGGTGGCAAGGTTGATTGTGGTACTGATGTTTCTGCTTTCAGCATTAATGTATTATTATGTGAGTTTGAACCTACCCTGCTCATTCATAACCTCCACTTCCTGCCCTCCTTCTGTGAGAATAGTGCTGTATGTATATGCTATATTTATTCTAGCTAAATTAGAATAAAGTGTAAGAGATAGTAGGTGAGTTATTGGATTAGACAGTTTAATCTTGTCTCTTCCCCTTCCATAAATGTTTCAGAACTACATGCACTGTGCCTCTAATAGATTACATAGATGGGAATGACTATTCTATTGAACCACAGCAAGGTGGGGATGAAGATGGCTTTGCCAGAGGGGCCTGGGACTGGAGCTTGCTATGGAAACGTATTCCATTAAGCCACAAGGAAAAGGCAAAAAGAAACTATAAAACTGAGCCATATCGGTAAAGAATGCTGTTTCTTTTTATTGCTCTTTGTAACTCAGGCTTATCTAAATCCTTCAATTTTTCCCTGTTTTTTCCATGAACCATGATTCGTTTCAATGTGCCGTGTACGTGCTCTCATCCTCACCGCCACCATCCATAATCCTGCAGAACCACATGCACTGTGCCGCTTATAGATGTCATAGATGGCAACACTTACAACATTGTACCCCAAGGGGGTGGTGATGAAGATGGGTTTGCTAGAGGAGCATGGGATTGGAGTATGCTCTGGAAGAGGGTGCCCTTGACCAAACGTGAGAAGGAAATGAGAAAAACAAAAACTGAGCCGTATCGGTAATCACTAAACCACTTACACATTTCTCCTTTTCCTGAGGATGTACTTGCACTATTAAATATTTGCATGAACTCTCCAGATCTTTAAAACAATGTTAGGAAAAGCACATGCTCTATCAAGATGCATCATTTTCTTCACTAATCTGTGATCAAGCTCTTCTAACATAGCCTTACTAATTCCTTTTGCTCTTCTCTGACTGTACTTATGTACTCAGTTCTTTCAGAAAAAATATATATGATGGCTGTTAATTGGATTATTTACACAAAACGTGCAATCTACCATTGTGCCTTCAGGAGTTGTGTTAGAAATTGCTTCATACTCTTCAGAATGCCCAACATCTCTCCTGTCTCAGTTACATGCATACCAGTCTTGTTAAGAGTGGATCAGGGAAAGAGGATGTGGTTTTGCCTTGCCCAGCCAAGTGAACAGACAAGTGGAGGTATAACTGATAGACATTTACAGGAAGAAAATGCATGGGCAATGAATCTTTTGTCTAAGTACCGCATTCTTTTGGTGGTGAAGGTGTCATGTTTTGTTTCTCCAAAATTCTGCCTTTACCTATATGACTTGTTCAAAACAAGATTCGTCTAGAAAGGACTGAGATTTTTCTAATATCCCTGCTACCTTCCCTAAACTAATTAGGCTGTGGTTCCGCTGTGGTTCAGTTATGCTTCACTAATCTTGCAACCAGAATTCTTTTCCTATCAAAACTCCTTTTCTCCTATAGCCTAAGAAAATATATATTGTATTATTTGGATATGTCATATTGCCATTTTAAGAACTGGTGCTACTTTCATTTTACTGTCACTTTCTGATGTCTTTGGAACTAAAGATCCAAAATATTTTCAAGAAATTATGAAGCTTCTGTCAACAGAAATGTTTGCTCCCTGACATAAAAATGAGCATATTGTTAGCATTTGTAAGAAAATAATTAAAGGGAGAAAGAAGACTCAAATGGTTGATGTCAATAGCACAACAGAAATTCATGACTGTACATTTATATTTTCATATTTTTCTTAGACTATTGACACCTGGCAATGGGTGGTGTGCAGGTTTTTAAGTTGGAATCTACAGAGGAATATGACTTTCTGGGAATCTCTGATACCACTTTTTAAAAACAAAATTTCTGATCCTGATGATTGTGGAGAAAAAGTTTAGCATTGTGTTGGTATTGGCTAGTTGAATTATTACTAGGACATGGGGAACACAGAGAACTAAAATGCTACATAAAGAAAGATTGTCATAGTTTACATATGTATCCCATCCTTCCTCTGTTTTGCTCCGGGTAGCAAAAATGGGTATGGTTAATCCAAATCAGTTTAATAGAAATTAAATTTTATTCATACTGAAGGAATATATAAAGCTCAGCCTTTTTAACACTTTGTTCTGAGAGGCTATATATGTTGTAGAACTGGGGTGATAACCAGTTAAGTCATACTCAGAGCAGACCTATTGAAATCATTGGGCTTTAAATTTAAACATTGTTTTGCATAAATCCTTTGATTTCATTGGGTCTACTCCGTGTCTGACTACTGCTGTATATCATTCATAATCTGGTGTGTTGTATTGTTCTTGTTTGTAGTTATCTTAGCAGTTACTGTATTGGAATTGCCATAAACACTGACCCCACTCTCCTCCAAAAAACTATTTGTTAAACTGGGGAAATTTACAAAAGCAGTTTGATGTTTCAGGTGAGGGGAACTGGTGAAATGATATCCATTTAAGTTAATTTGGTGAACTACTTACAGTTCTGACAACCTCCATTACATGTGGTGAACTGATAACTACAATCATTGATCAAAATAATTTTTTTGTTTATTAAAATTTATATACCACTTGATTGTAAAGAAAACTCTAGGTGGTTTACAAAAGACATTAAAATGATCAATAAAACAGTTAAAAACAATTAAAAACATTTAAAAAAACTTTAAAATGCAACAGACAAAAAAAAGTGTAAACTGCCAGGTGCCAAAAGTGCCCAGTATTTAAGTGAAAGTGTATGAGTTTGCAAGAGGTGAAAAATGTAATCTTTCACATAACAGTGGATTATTTCTTTTGAGCCAAGTCCGTTTTTGCACAGCTATTACTTAAGTATCCAAGCACTAGAGAAGTTCTGAGGACTGGCTCTACGGAACTATCTGCTGTGCCTGGGACATTTTGATTTTTCAGTTGCAACTGCTCTAGGTATGTCAAATTTTAAAAAGAGGAAAACAATTTTTGATAAATGCTTGCTAGCCCTGTCTGAAAATGGGCATAGACACTAGAGCTTGGATATGAACACTCAAAGTATAGATCATATTGCCTTGTGTTAGGTCTTTCCTGGCTCCTCTGAAAATGGGACTAGGATCAAATGGAGGTTCATCTTTGAAACATAGAAAAATTATCAAGGGAAATGTTGTATTCTGCATTTTCCTCCCCCTTTTGAAAATGGGTGTGGGGATTATGTCAGTATTAAAATTCGAAATATAAAATTGTGGCCTAAACATGCACATTGCATTTCATTCCAGTATGGTGATATTCAACCAAGTTACAGTATTAGAAACAGATACCTGAACATCCTGCTTCATTTGGCCAAATATTGGTTTTTTGTTTTTAGTTTTCAGCTCTTCTGAACTTGGCACAAACTGTTGCAATATTATGAACTGTTTCTCCACAACTGTAAAGACTAGGGATGTGCTTAGATTACCCTTTTCCTCATTTAAAGGAAAACAGCTTATGGGGGAAGTGATCCTCAATCCAGCTGTTTTCTCCACTCTGGATCACAGCCTTCTGTGACTATTTATACATTTTAAAAAAGCAACAAATGTTGGGAGTACATCACACCAAAATGTAACTTGTACCTTAGCTGGTACTCATAATTCCAAATGCCATTAAAGCTTTATAATTTCTGTCTATCGAAGACAATTGTCAGTTGCTTCTATTATATAAAAGGCACTCCTGAACCATGGTGTATGAGCTTTGGTTACATTTTGTCTCTCCTAGATCACCTGCAATGGCCGGTGGATTATTTGCCATTGAACGTGACTTCTTTTTTGAGCTGGGTCTCTATGATCCAGGTCTTCAAATCTGGGGTGGGGAAAACTTTGAAATATCTTATAAGGTAAGCAACAATACTAAGAGGTAATAACTCTCACACTTCATGAAAATGTGTGACCACCTTTCAGTTCAGTCCTTATGTTTTCTTGATTGGCCCAGGGAACACAGTATCTTACTTTTTTTCCATCAGCTGATTCCTAGTTAGTGCCATGCAGGGAACTATGTCTTGTTGCATTCATGCTGTCCGCTGCTTTTGAAAAGTGTTGGCCCTGCACCTTTTTTTCTGTGGGGCTCTTCTTTCTCAGGTGTACCTCTCTCAGTGGGACCAAAAAAGATGCCACATTCTCACCTCTTCTTGAACCAACAACTGAAGCACTAGAGGTCCCATCTGCCTCATTTTGGGAAGTTTTCTGTTGACCTAGTGGGCTACTAAAGTAAAGCCTGAGACCTTCTTCCTGTATATGTTTATAGATTAATAACAGGGCAGGTTTTTGTCATATGGCACCTTTTTGAAGTAACATATCTTTACTTGTAATTCTGAGTCTACAGCAAAATCGGATTGAGCTATTTTGTAGTATGGATAGCCTTCGTAGGTTACAGAGGTCCCAATTTGCACATCTTTGCTTCAAAGGTTTCTGCACTCTACTACCCAACTTGATGAAATGACATTGAGACTGAAACACAATTACTAGGGAGTAAATACCACTGAGCATTGTAGGACCGTAAACTTGCATAGATTGCACTGTAAGAAATATATTAGAAATCTTAGATCTGTGTCTGTTCCAGAAGCAGCTTGCTGGGTGGAGCAGAGTCATTATACTAGCTTTCGCACAGGTAGGTTGCTGTTGCTTACCAGAAGAGAGAGGGGCAAGGTGGCAGGGAGGTTGGTGTAGTGCAAACACGCCAGTGGAGCCATTCTGGTGTTCTTGCCCATGTGTTTGCACCACACCAACCTCCCTGCCACCTGGCTGTTTCCCCTCTTCCTCTCGCGCCCAGGAAGCAACAGTATCTCATCTGCTGGGAAACCCTGTCTGAAACCCTGGAGAGCTGCTGCCAGTCACTGTAGACAGTACCAAGCTAGATGGACCAATGATCTGACACGGTATAAGACAGCTTCCTATGTTGTTCCTATAAAACTAGTATATAGCTCCATCCCACCCAGCAAACTGCTTCTGTTTTGTATTATTAAATAATCCAGAATAATATCAAGTCCCATGCAACAAAGAAAAATGTTTGGTTTAATGCTTCCTAGTAGGGAAGGAAGGTTTTAGGTCATACAGACCATGTCTGAGCTTACTGCAATTTAAGAAATTTACAAACCCCACCAATAAATTCAGAAATTGTTAAAATTCCTCAAAGTGTTGAAATGAGCAGTTTTAAAAATATTTTAATTTAAAACTTAATGGATGCCCTAAAGTAATTTGTAAGATTGTTTTCCTTCTGGCTTTATCATTGAAAAGATCTTTAAATAAAATGAGTTCTTCATATTCCCTTCAGAAATTGGCTGAAATTCAGTTAGGAAATCATATTCCTTGTGAATACTATGCACTATAGGACCATGTTTTCTTTAGACATCCTGCAGTGATGCTGAATGTCTTGAAAAATAATAACAGCACCGTAACTTAGCATCTGTAACTTGATGCAGTGCTTACCACTGTGTTTTGACATTCCAAATTCTGTGAGTGTTTAATTCCTTTTTTTGCCTGTTTCAATATATTTCGTATCAATTTGCAGATTTGGCAGTGTGGAGGGAGGCTTCTGTTTGCGCCTTGTTCTCGTGTTGGACATATTTATCGTCTCCAGGGATGGCAAGGGAATCCACCGCCAGCATATGTTGGATCATCTCCTACTCTAAAGGTGAAGCCTATGTCATTAGCATGTGATTGCTGAATCTAAGATCTTATGCTATATCTTCTTTTTTCCGGGTGGTGAGCCTCAAAATGTTTTTAAGGCTCATCACTGAACTCTTTATTCTAAATGAATGAAAACGTGATTTGTTTAAGAAAAAAACACGTAAGTTAACCAAGTGTGTATGTATAGAGCACTCACTACTCACTCCACGAGTTGATAGCTGGATGACCATTTTAAGAGCTGGTCAATATTCTTCCTCTCCCAACTGAAAAGTGCAGCTTCTTAATATATTACTAGATTTGGACCGCCACTGACTAGAGTTTTTAATGATACCAGTATTCCTGAGAGAGTATTTTTTAATATACAAAACCCCTCACGTTTATAATACTAGTAACTTGTGTAAAGAGATATAGATGTGAATGTTGCATAATCAGTTTTGTGAAATGATTCTTTCTGGGGATAAAATCCAGTGTATTCTACAAATAGAGGTAGGAGCACATAAAGTAATAGAAAGCCTAGTCACAGCGATCTATCCTCTGGTAAACTCTTGTTTGGTTTATTGTAAAATGTATACAATAATTTTGTGTTTTTCACAGAACTATGTCCGAGTTGTGGAGGTGTGGTGGGATGAATACAAAGACTACTTCTATGCTAGTCGTCCTGAGACAAAAGCGCTAGCCTATGGTGATATATCTGACCTGAAGAAATTTCGTGAAGATCACAAGTGCAAAAGTTTTAAATGGTTTATGGAAGAAATAGCTTATGATATAACTTCTCATTATCCTTTGCCACCTAAAAATCTGGAGTGGGGAGAGGTAAGTCTAGTATCTTTGTATATCCATTCCTTGAGCCAAGTCAGTATTTCAGAATGCTGTGAGTTACAGCCACAAAAAGACTTCTATTACCTTTGTCCCTTTAGTTTAGAATTAATCCTGGGAAGGACTAGTGCAGGGATGGCAAAACTATGGCGCGTGTACCCAAGGTGGTGTGTCTGGCTCTCTGTCTCCCTCAAGAGAGACCATGGTCTGAGAACCTTGTGGGATCTCTTCCTCCCACTGAAGCCTTATGTGTCTCTGTCAGGGCTCTCAGGCAACACACTGTGCTTTTACACGTCCTCCTTAGAGCGTGGGAGGAGGGGATTAAGGGGAAGGAGAAGGACAACCGCAGGCAGCTGGAGAGAAGGAGACAAAGGAAGGGGAAGACCCTTGGTGCTGCTAGGTGGCAGGAGGGGCTTGAGCCGCCAGCACAGTTTTGGGGTTCTCTTGCTTTCCTCGCTTCCCCCCCCCCCCGTTCCCACCCTAGAGCTGGAAGAGAGCGAGAGGCCAGCAGAGTCTTTTTGCGCTGAGCTCTGGGGAGGTTGCCTGGCTGGTCTAGCCTACGAGGAAGGGATTCTCCAAGCGGTAGGACCAGAGGAGAAAGACAGACAGAAACCGAGTTTGGGACTTAGCCGTGAAAGGAGAACAGGAGACTATGACCGGGCAAGGAGGCTGGTCGGCTGCTTTGTTTTAAGACCCGCTGTTGTTGCCACTGCCAAATAGAGCAGAGGTGCAACTGGGCAGGAGTGCAGAGGCCCCCTTCCTGAGGCAAAGAGAGTGAGGCAATTGGCTGTCGCAATTCCCTCCTAAATTATGTTATCATGTTTACGTTTATCGGTGAGATATTTTTAAATTGTATTTATCCTTTTCAGCTTGTTCGGAATGTCAGCTCAACCAGCAAAGAAACAGAAACATTATTAATTTTACTTGTTGTGAATTACTAGTTATTAATAACATGTAATTCTTAAAGCTGTCCCATTTTAAACAATTCAGAAGAGTGATTGGTTGCCTAAACAGACTTCTTTAAGAATGCTTTCAAGCATTTTGTTCTTTCTTTATAAAAAAAATGTAAAATACAAATAATAAATGATAATCTGCTGCTCAAAACTACCATGGGCACACAAGAAAATTTTTTAGAATATTATTGCCAATTTGGGCACATGCTCTCAAAAAGGTTCGCCACCCCTGCACTAGTGTATACTTGAAGGACAAGGGGAATAGGTGTCTCATTGTGGCTAGATCTGTTTAGTTTAGATCTGCATCCATTACTTGGAAGAGTCCCAGGCTTGCTGAACCCAGTGCTAAATTGGTCTGAAATCTGAGCAAATTTCAGTACAGGAATTGGGAAAATATCTAATCCTATAGCTAGCATATCTATGTGTAACTCAAAGCTGACTGTAGGTTGGAATCAGAGTGAGTGGTTGACACACATACAGAACAAAAAATGCAAAGGAAAAAGAAAGAAGTATCCAGATTGATTGTCCTCATTGTCTAATTTCCTTTATGCTAATCTGTCACAAACTAACTTGGAAGATTCATTATCTGCTCATTTACTTGCCAGAGGAAAGAGGGTCCTTCAATTACCCTGGTGCTCTGGCAGATGATGTCTCCATTCCTGTTCTGGAAAAAAAGTCCTAAAGCTGTGCTTCCCTGTGTTTCCCCTCCACTCTGTATCCAAGTTATAGCATATCAGTAAAAGAGACCAGAAGCTGGTAGGAAAAGGTACTGGAGGGATGCCTGCTAGGGCAGAAAAATATGTTTAGGAAAAAGACCGGCTCAAGCTGGTGACTCATAATACATGCTAAAAGGAGAAGTGAAAACTTTCCTATGCTACTGTTTAATCAAGTGGAGCAAAAAGTGGCAACGGGAAAATTTCAATATAAGAAATCTTAGTTGGAGAAAGGTCAACATTTAATTCAGATTGTACTGCAATGGTCTCTATCACTTAGTATTTTTTTTTTCATTTTGGAACTGCTGCTCATGCAACCATGCTCTGGATGTACAGTCCTTGTGAATTTTCTAGGGAAAGTATTGTGATCGGTGGGGTGTAACTTGGCAAGAAATAAGGCAACAGAAGTCTGCAGTTAATATATGAGTGTTCCTGATGGGATCTAATTTGGGTGCCAAGGTGGTGGGAATGCAAAGAGAGCTGTTACTCATGATGGCAGTTGAAGAGATCAATAGAAGCTGAAGCATACAGAGTATGAGATGATTTGGTGTTTGGCTACAGAACTACAAATATTTGAATTTTAAATGAAGACAAGTTACATAAGTGCATGCATAACTAGAAGAAACTAAAATGTGAAATATTTTAAAATAAAGCTAGCAGCTACTGCCAAGTTCATTGTACTATTCACCAATATGTATTATTGGTTACTATGTATATTATTATTTATTAAATTTATATCCTACCCTTCCAGTAGGAGCCTAGGACGGCAAACTAAAACACTCTAAAACATCATAAAAACAAACATTAAAATATATTAAAACAAAACATCTTTAAGAACTTACTAAAACAAAACATCTTTTAAAAAAATCTTTTTAAAAATCTTAAAAAGCAATTCCAACACAGATGCAGTCTGGGGTAACGTCTCTACTTAAAAGGCTTGTTGAAAGAGGAAGGTCTTCAGTAAGTGCCAAAACAATAACAGATGGTGCCTGTCTAATATTTAAGGGGAGGAAATTCCAAAGGGTAGGTGCCACTGCACTAAAAGGTCCGCTTCCTATGTTGTGCAGAATGGACCTTCTTATAAGGTGGTATCTGCAGAAGACCCTCACCTGTCTTCAACCCCACTGGAGATTACAAACATAGAGATGAAGGAAGAAATTTTACAATACAGTAGGGCCCCGCTTCCTGGCGCTCTGCTTCCTGGCATTCCGCTAATGTGGCGGCTTTCCTCCCCTCTTTTAAAGCCGATTTTGCTGCATTTTCGTGTCATTTTTGCACGACACGCCCCATTAAAGTCAATGGGGTTCCGCTTTACGGCGATTTCCACTTTACGGCGGGGGTCTGGAACGGAACCCGCCGTATAAGCGGGGCCCTACTGTACCTAAAACAATTTAGAACTTAAGGATACTTGGACACAAATTTTGGATGCTAAAGTAGGGGATTTAAAGCAGAAAGTGATGGAAGTGGAAAAAACTGCTGTGAGTGCAATGGAAAAGGTATCAGTACAAGAGGAGAAATATAAAATACTAAAGAAGCAAATCTCTGAAGTTAAAACTGATTGATCAGGAAAACTGAAATCAACGTTGTAACGTGCGCCTCCTTGGAATAGCCGAGGATCTGGAAGAAAACAATGCAACAACGTTCGTGACAAAATGGTTGACTTCATTACTGCCTGATTTCCCCATTGATCCGGATGATTTAGAAAGAGCTCATCGTGCATTGGGGCCAAAGAAAAGAAATATACCACAAGACTTAATCATATGTTTTGGTCATTATAATAAAAAAGAAGCACTAATGAAAAATCTGAGGGAATTAAAAGAAATACAATGCCAAGGTGCACCTGTTCTGATACTACAGGATTTAGCCACAGAAACACTACAAATGTGCAGAGGACTATGCCTCTTCACTTTAAAATTACAAGAAATGGGGATTCATTATTCTTGGGGTTTCCCATTCAAATTAGTGGTCCCCTATAAGGGGGTCACTCATATTGTGGCAACAGAAAAAGAAGCCATGCAGCTATTTAAAAACCTGTGTTGAAAGAGATAAGCTGGAAGGACTTTTATTAATGAATATCCTAGTAGTTTCTAGGTAAAAGGTTTGGGACTATAGTATCTTCTGATTATGTTTAAAGGGCTAGAGGGACTCTTCTCTCATGTAGTCAGATCTATGGCACAAATAGATCTGAACTATTTGCCTCACCAGTTTCATATACTTTTTTTCTCTTTTTCCTTTTTCTTTTTCTTTCTCTCTTTCCTCCTTTTTTGTTTTTTAATTTAAGAAGTACATATTGCGGGAAGGTACTCCCAGCACTCCTGAGGGGCAACACGGATTATATATCTTTTTTTTCTTTTTTTGTTTTTTGTTTGTTTTTGGTGGGGGGGAGGTTGGTTGCTGTATTTATTATTTGTTAATTTAATGGTTGAATTTAATTCAGTTGGGAAGTGGGGAGGGGGAGGTCAGTTGGTAGGGGAAGATTAACGGGAAGGATATTAAAAAAGAAAGAGAGAGGCATAAATACTTTAACAGTTAGGCAATCTCCATGGCTGATTTAAAAACAGTCTCATTTAACATTAAAGGGTTAGGCAGTGTGATAAAAAGAGCCAGGATGTTTAAACTGATCAGGGATCTGAAGCCAAAAATAATGATGTTACAAGAAACTCATAAGGCAACTTTAAAGGACAGTATATTCAACAGTAAACAATGGGGGAAAATATTCATAGCTAAAGGATCTTGCAAAGCAAGAGGGGTAGCAATTTTAATCAAGACCGAAATTGACTTCAGAGAGACAAAAGTAATGAAAGATAAGGAAGGAAAATTTATATTTGTGGAAGGAATTTTGAATGGACTAACAAAAATTACATTAGCGTCAATATACAGCCCAAACACAAATCAACTTACTTTTTTAGACAGAACCCTAAGAAAATTACGTAAATTTACAGAAACAGAATTATTGATAGGAGGGGACATTAATTGGAATCTACAAGGTGCAGCAGTAGTTAGAGATGTGAAAAATATTAAACAAACCAGAGATGAATCTCAACACCATAAGCAAGTAATGAAATGCATGAAAAGTTTACAAAAATATGAACTCCATGAAACATGGGCAGAATTCTACCCAAAAGATTACACGCATTCATTTTACTCATGACCCCATGGTTCATTCTCGAGACTGGATACAATAATGGTCACAAGGGGTATATTACCATGGTTAGTTAGAATAGATATAGGCCAAATAAACATATCTGACCATGCCCCAGTGCTCCTGGATATGGCAATGTGTGCCAAAGAAAAAACAACACCAATATGGCGATTACACCCTACCCTAATAGCACGACAGGAATGTAAAAATAGAATACAGGAGGGGATAGTAAATTATTTCAGAGTAAATCATATTAATGACACCTCAGAAGGGGTGAGATAGGATTGTATGAAAGCAGTAATCAGAGAGCAGTATATCAAAGAAATGGCCATTATTAGAAATAATACTAAAAAACAGAAATCGGAATTAGAAAAAACAATAGAAGCCCTAACAGTACAATATAAATGCACTGGTTCACAAGTTATTAGACAAAAAATGGAAAAGAAGACAACAGAATTAAACTTGCTAGATATTGATAAAACAATGGTAGATTTGCTGTATGTTAAACAAAAATATGAATTTGATGGAAAAGGATCAAGAATAATAGCAAATAGAGTAAAAAAAAGGAAAAATAGCAATAGAATTGTAGCTTTAACAACTAAGGAAGGAACAAAATCCTATAGTGTAAATGAAATAAGAAAATATTAACCAAATATTATGAAAATGTATATAAAGGAACAAATATAGACAGGGAATCTATAAAAGAGCATCAACAAGAAAGTAAGATTATTGGTTTAACAAGGGAGCAGTCAACATATTTAGAACAGCCTATATCGGAAGAAGAAATAAAGAATGTAATAAAAAATTTGAAATCCCATAAAGCACCCGGCCCTGATGGTTTCACAGCTGAATTTTACAAAGTATATGCCGAATTACTGATTCCGCAACTTTTGAAAGTTTTTAATGTAATGTTACAGGGAACTCAACTACCGGATTTTTGGAAACAATCAAGGATAATTCTCTTACTAAAACCTGGTAAAGCTCCAGAACTTCCGGATTCATATTGGCCCATTTCATTATTAAATGTGGACTATAAAATCTTTGCTACTATATGGGCAAACAGATTAAAGCTAATGATAGGAAAAATAATCCATCCAGACCAGTCTGGGTTTATTCCCAAAAGGCATATAGCAGATCCAATTAGGAGATTACACAGTGTAATCACGTGCGCAAAAAAATCCAAAATATCATTAGCAATTTTGGCTCTAGACCTCTATAAGGCCTTTGACAGTGTAAACTTAAAATTTTTGTTAAATATTCCACAAGTATATAAATTTGGCCCAAAATTCTCACATGTTCTACAAACAATTTACACTGAAACATCAGCGACAATAAGATTTAACAACATAGAAACATCTCCCTTTAAAATTCAATCTGGTACCAAACAGGGATGCCCTCTATCTCCATTATTATTTGATTTGGTAATTGAATTTTTAGCAGACAAATTAAGAAACAATGTTAATATTAAGGGAGTGCAAATTAAAAATCAAACTCATTTAATAAATTTGTATGCTGATGATATGGCACTTATGTTAGAAAATCCACAAATAAGTATAAGATATATTAAAGAAGAATTGGAACATTTTCAAAAAACATCAGGATTGAATTACACAAAATCAGATTTGTTATGCTACAATATACCTCCTAAAGATCAAATTAGTATGTCCAATCAACTTAAAATCCCATTGGTTCACAAGACATTTTGTTATTTAGGAGTTCAAATTACAAAAAAAAATGAACAAATCCTTCCAATTAAATTATGGAAGGATCTGGAATCAAATAATAGTAGACATCAAAAGATGGAATAAAATGAACTTGTCAGTAATGAGTCAAATATTGGTTATAAAGATGATGGTGCTACCAAAATTTACGTACTTGTTTTATGTATTACCCATGGACATTGCACAATTTTTAAAAAAAATATGGCAATCAACAATTGGCATATTTATCTTCAAAAGTAAAAGACCTAGGACACCAAAAAACTTGAGATATAGGAGGGTAGAGGAAGGAGGATGGGGAATACCCCTATTGAAACTATATTATGATGCTTAACAGCTTAGAAATTTGATGTCCATAATTAATGACTCTCAAGAAATAGATTGGGTTTGTATAGAAAAGTCTTTATTCCAAGACACAGATCTTACAGTATTACCTTTTATTATTTAGATCCATTCCAGTCGGGCTTCAGGACTGGACATGGAACTGAAACAGCCTTGGTCGCTCTGGTAGATGATTTGAGGAGGGCGTTGGATAGGGGAGAATACGCATTCCTTGTCCTCCTGGATCTCTCAGCGGCTTTCGATACTGTCGACCACGGTATCATTTTGGATCGCCTGGAGGGAATGGGAATAGGGGGCACTGTTTTACGGTGGTTCCATTCCTACCTCTCAGACAGGCATCAACGGGTAGCACTGGGAGATGAGGTTTCAGACCCTTGGCCTCTCAATTGTGGTGTGCCACAGGGATCTATCCTCTCCCCCATGCTATTTAACATCTATGTAAAGCCACTGGGAGCCATCATCAGGAGATTTGGGTTGCAGTGTCACCAATATGCAGATGACACTCAGCTCTATCTCTCGTTTAAGTCCTTACCAGAGGTGGCTGTGGATACCATTTCCAAGTGCCTGAGGTCCGTAAGTGAATGGATGGGAGGTAATAGGCCGAAGCTGAACCCTGACAAGACTGAGGTGCTGCTCGTGGGAGACAAGAGAAGGCTAGGAGATATAGACCTGGTGTTTAATGGGGTAAGATTACCCCTGAAGGACCAGGTCCGCAGCCTCGGAGTCATTCTTGACTCCCAGCTGTCCATGGAGGCTCAGGTCTTGGCAGTGAGCCGGGCAGCTTGGTATCAATTACATCTTATACAGAGGCTGCGACCCTACCTTCCTGTCCATCTTCTCCCACGGGTGGTACATGCCCTGGTCTCCTCTCACTTAGACTACTGTAATGCGCTCTACATTGGGTTACCCTTGAAAACGGTCCGGAAATTACAGCTGGTGCAGAATGCGGTGGCACGTTTGATTAAGAACTGCCGTCGCCGGGATCACATCACTCCGGTGTTAGAAGATCTACACTGGTTACCAGTTGTTTACCGGGCCCAATTCAAGGTGTTGGTACTTACCTTTAAAGCCCTAAACGGTTTTGGCCCAGTTTATCTGAAGGAGCGCCTCCAGCATCACCAAATATGCTGCCTGACAAGATCAGCCTCACAAGACCTTCTCTCGGTCCCACCAGTGAAAACAGCTAGGCTGGTGCGGACCAGAGAGAGGGCATTTTCGATTGTGGCCCCTACCCTTTGGAATTCTCTGCCCTATGACCTTCGCCATGCCCCATCACTGCCAAGTTTTCGCCAAGCCTTAAAAACCTGGCTATTCAGGCAGGCATACAAGATTCCTGGGCTGGACTAGTTTTATTGTGATACAGCTGTGGTTGGTTTTGATTAATTATAGTCTGAGGTTTATGACCTATGTTGTATTTTATATATTGTATTTTATCTTATTCTGTACGTCGCCTAGAGTGGCTGTTAATTCGGCCAAATAGGCGACTCAAAAATAAAATTTTATTATTATTATTATTAAAAAAGAAATTAAAAAGGGAATACAACAACAACACACAAGTATTATTTCTATATTAAAGGTCTGGAAATATAGAAAGGAATCTTTGATGCCAGGGATATCCCCACTGATACCAATTTGTGGACACCTGGATTTTTATCTAAAAGAGAGAAAGATAAACAATAAGGCATTAAAAGATAATCAACTTTATAGATTAATGCATTACTACACTGACTTATTACCCATATCTAGGACGGTTTGGAGGACATCATTGAACAATTCAAATATTATATGGTTAGCATGGTATCAACTATCTACATTTATCAGAAAGCAACAAGGCACTAGAAATTTGACAGATTTTGAAAGAATGGTAGTTAATACAACAGAAAAAGATAAAGGGCAAATAACTACCTTATATAGATTACTACCTAAACAGGATTTGGGATCACAACAAGGGTTATGATCCTGTTGGCAAACTGACTGGGCTATCAAAATTGATCAAGAATATTGGAAGAAAATGTGGGGGAAATTTCCTTTTAAAGCCACATCAGCTAAATATATAGAAATATCACTCAAAATATTACAAAAATGGTACTTAACGCCATCCAGAATAGGAAGGATAAACAAGTCCTACGCACCCTTGTGTTGGAGAGGATGTGGAGTCTGAGGATCTTATGTTCACATGTGGTGGGAATGTGAACGTATTCAAAGATTCTGGATAGAGGTCTTTGAAGAAATATCCAATATAATGGGAACGAAAGTAATAAAAACACCAGAATTGGCATTACTTAATAAATTTGATGGTCAAAATCAAACCATACTACACAAAAAGCAAATTGAGTATATCCTAATAGCAGCACATATGCTGATAGCCAAATGTTGGAAGGAGGCAAAAGGATTAAACATTAGGAAATGGTACAGTATAGTATGGGAAATAGCGCTTACAGAGAAACTCACTCAACGTCTGAGAGTAATGAGGACAAAAGAAAAAAGATAGTTTTGCTACAGAATGGTTGTGTTTTATTACATATACAAACAAAACATCAGCACCAACACAGGTTCCACCTGCCTTTAATAGCTTATGGTTGTAATAAAAATAATATCTTGATTTGAGATTTGTCAATTTGTAAATTAATCATCATCAAATAACCAATGTTAAGTAATATGTATTTGTATTGTAAGTGGATAGCGATAGACTGAATACAAACATATATATTGTATCAATTTTTGTATATATGGTCTATGAACTATATTAATATGTAAACCATACTTTATCTATATATATTCCCTTAAAAATTCAATAATAAAAGAAAGAAGGCCCTCACCTGCAGAGTGTAGTGATCAGCTGGGTATATAAGGGGTAACACAATCTTTCAGGTGTCCCGGTCCCAAGCTGTATAGGGCTTTGTACACCAAAACTAGAACCTTGGACTTAGCTAATGGGCAGCCAGTGCAATTCTTTCAGCAGCAGGGTGACATGTTGGTGATACCCTGCCCCAGTGAGCAGTTGCGCTGCTGCATTTTCAACCAGTTGCAGCTTCCAGATCAACTTCAGAGGCAGCTCCACATAGAGTGCATTACAGTAACACAGCCTGGAGGCATGGACAACAGTGGTCAGGCTATCCCAGTCCAGAAATGGCCTCAGCTGTCTTGCCAGCCGCAGCTGGTAAAAGGCACTCGTAGCCATTGAGGTCAACTGGGCCTTTAGCAACAAAGATGGATCCAGGATCACCCCGACACTATGAACCTGCTCTTTCAGAAGGAGTACGACCCCATCCAAAGCAGGCAACTGACCAATTACTGAACTCAGGAACCACCAACCCACAGCAACTCCATCTTGTTACGATTCAGACTCAGTTTATTGGCCCTCACCTGGCCCACCACCAAGTCCAGGCACTGGTTCAGGGCTTGCACAGCCTCCCCCAATTCAGATGTTAAAGAGAAATAGAGCTGGGTATCAGCGTACTGCTAACACCTTACCCCAAATCTCCTCATGAACACTCCCAAGGGATTCGTATAGATGTTAAACAGCAAGGGGGACAAGATGGTACTCTGCGGCACCCCAGAACACAACTGCCAGAGGGCCGAAAGACAATCACCCAATGCTATTCTCGGAAAACAACAATGGAGGTAGAATCACAACCACTGAAAACAGTGCCTCTGATACCCATCTCACCAAGTCGGCTCAGAGGATATCATGGTCAATAGTACCATGGTCAATAGTATCAAAAGCCCCTGAGAGATCAAGTAAGATTAACAGGTTGCAAGGTTCCCCTGCCCTACTCTAAATAAAGGTCATCCATCAGGACCACCAAAGCTGATTCAGTCCCATAACCAGGCCTGACCCAGACTGGAATGGCTCCAGATAATCTGTTTCATTGCTGCACTACAAACCTCTGAATCACCTTCCCAAAAAAGGGGGTATTTGCAACTGGACGGTAGTTGTTACAAACCATTGGGTTCAGGGTGGGCTTTTTCAGGAGCGGTCGGATCAACGCCTCTTTCAGGGTGGCTGGAACCACTCCCTCCTGCAATGACACATTGACCACTTCCTGGATCCACTCAGTCAAACCCCCTTGGCAAGCTTTATTAAGCCAAGAAGGGCAAGGGCCGAGAGGACATGTTGCTGGCTGCATCGTCGCAAGCACCTTGTCCATGTCATCAGGCCACATCAACTGAAACCAATCCCAAGAAGTTGTAGCAGATGTTGCACTGGACACCTCACTGTGAACTACAGTTGATGTGGATGAGGCATCAAGATTGCTATGGAGGCAAGCAACTTTACCCTCAAAGTGCCTTGAAAACAATTCACAGCGGGCCTCCGAAAGGTCTAAAACTCCATTTCCTGGAGTTGATGTCACTCCTCCCCAGTCCTTTTTGCTGCCATGCTAAGAAAGCCAAGGTTCGGCTTAGCATGTCATCTGAACTGGGACTTGCAGTTAAGCTCTCTTGCTGTCCACCAGCTGTAACCAACATTAGGCTGCAATCCAATACACACTTGGGAATAAGTTTCATTTTACTCAATGGGGCTTAATTCTGAGAAGATATGTAAAGGATTGCACGGTTAGTGTATTGGGTGAATCAGACCATTGTGGAAGGAGTATTAGAATATAAACACTATTTAGTAAAGGCAGAGCTCTCCTTGCTTATCTGCATTTACTTATTAGCAAGGTGTGAACACCAAGCTTGAGTTCTACTGTATCCTTCTGCATATTAGAACAAAAGGGTGTCCGTGACATACGTTTATATAGATTTTTTTTTCTTGTAATAGTTCTCAGTATTCTGAATATCTTTTTGTATGACTAGCACATTGAGCTGAGTTCTTCAGTGAGTTGTTTGCATTGATTCAGAAATCTCTCTACAACTGCATGATACTTGTTTCCATAACCAAGTTATCTTTCTAATTTTATTTTTGAAATGTTTAGCTGTAATATAAACTATAAATGTGTTTCAGATTAGAGGCTTTGAAACTGCTTACTGCATAGACAGTATGGGGCATTCCAATGGGGGCTTTTTGGAACTTGGACCATGCCACAGAATGGGAGGAAATCAAGTAAGTAGTCTCAAAACAGCATGTTTGGAACTATGAGGAATGCCAAAAGATCATTAAATTTTTGCCAATGAATTTTGTATTGCTGCAAATGGTGTTAAATTAAATTGAAGAAAAATCACACACACAGCACTGGGAGCTGGGATATGTATGAAGGCCATTCCTGCATTATTACAGTAATAGTATAAGTCATACTACTAAACATGAAATTGTTTTGAATTGTCTTTTATGGGGAAATGTTATGGAACGAATTCTTATTGATGGCTTAAATCCAAACTTAAGCTGATTCCCATTTTCCCTGCAGTCCCTTGCACCATCCAAAAATCTGGTGAGGGGGCCCCCTCTGTAACAGTTTGGGGCAGCTTCAGGGGAATTGCTGCCTCCCCACTTCCACCAGCATTTCTAAACTGCTTAATACTTTAAAATCTCTGAGACATACAAATATCAAAATCTAGCATACCTAAACATATTTCTAATCAAAAAGTGTCACTCAGCTGTCTATAAAAAGTTTCTGTTAGCAGAATGGGGAGAGAAGCAAATTTTAGTGTTTCACCCAATGCAGACGTGCTGTGACTCCTCTAAATCTGTTCCAGAGAGGTCCTCAACTCTCTAGAGCACATTTCACAGGGTGCTCTAGGGGGGGTGGGAGAACAACCGAAAATTGTTTCCCTCTCTGTTGCCACTGATAGGAGCCTTACCATCAGCTGAGTGACACCATTGGATTCAACCTGATGAGTCAGCCTTCCATGATACAGTTTCAGCAACGTACAACTTCTTTCTTCCTCTTCCATCACTTCAGAGCACAGCCAGAGAGTGCTGCAGGGATTGAGACCAGTCGCCCTGACCTTTGATTAGTTCAGCTCTTTGCTGGTATAGTAGGACAGTGATTAGAGTGCTGCAGTTTAAATGGGAAGATGTGTCCAAATCCTGCTTCTGATGAATAATGCTATTTTCCCCATTTGGCTCAACATCTATTCACAGTTCATGTGGTGTGACTATTTCAAAATTTACTATACTTCCTGATGCTCAGTAAACTTACGTTCCTTCTAGTTACACAGTTTACTTCTCCAAATCAGTATTGCATCTACTGGCCTGTGAATACAGTGCATTTGTACCAATGCCTCTTGTGAACAAGCTTATTAATTATTACATAACTGAACATTGTCATGAACCTTGCATCTTCTTGGATCCATGCTGGACTTCTTGCCATCAGTGGGACTTACTTCTGAGTAGACATGTGCTATACATTCTGTAAACATCTGTTACCTTCAGTGTACTGAATTCTTAAAGCAAAAGACTAGTAGATTGACATGTTGTAAATGTTCCTGCTTCCAAATAATATTAAAATTAATCATTACTTTAGCATTTTTGCAGTTACTGGTATAATATATATATAGTGTTTTTAATGTAATACTTTTCCTCTTAGCTGTTCAGAATTAATGAAGCTAACCAGCTCATGCAATATGACCAGTGCTTAACTAAAGGACCTGATGGATCAAAAGTTATGATTACACACTGCAATCTAAATGAATACAAGGAATGGCAGTACTTCAAGGTATCTAATGCATGTTCAGTGATCTCAGTTTGCATTTTGTCTTATTAGGTATATACAAACTGAAAACTCTTAGTTAGTTTTGTGGCTTTCAGTGGTGAAGAAATAACAGAATTAAGGGTATCTGGTAAAGTTTTGTTAAAAGGCATCCTGTTAAGGAAAGGTTGTGGATTTTATGTTACTGCAAAACATAAGGGCCAGCTTACTGGACACAAAAGATGGAAATATGAGTGCACAGATGAGATAATAAATCTTATCTCTTTGGTACATTCTCATCTTCTCTTCCATTAGAAAGCCAATATTTTAGATAGAGTAGCCAGGGAGCCTATACAGGGCTTAATTGGAGGTCTAGTACTTTATGAATAGAATTTATCTGAGCATGTTCAGGTGGTTTTCCTTCCCAACTAAAGAAAAAAATCTTTTCTCCTGTCACCTTGGATTAGGAGTCATGGATTACACTATCTGATCTGTGAACTGAACCGAATTTCCAACAGGCTTGAGCCTTATTATATAGAGGGATAGGAATAAGGGAAAGCACGCTTATAGGCTCTAGGGAGGGGGGAGAATGAGAGGGGGCACAACAACAAGAAGAAAAAGAACACAAAATGAAGGATTGAAATAACCTTTGGAAGAGCTAAGAGGAAGGGTACAGGAAAGAAAATTGGAGTGGCTGATGGCCTAGGAACATGGGAGATAAGTCACCAGGAAAAGGCCTTGCCAGCGTTCTCCCTCATTCTCCCTCTCCCCTTTGTAAATATATTAAGTAACAGCTAACAGATATGGGTCAAATTCTGTGGAATTTTGGTGGTGGGGAAGATAGGTTTTGAATGGTTGACTGCCATGGGCTATCACAGCCTATGTAGCTTGAGAAACTGTTGCTTCTCCTTCCTCACCACCCCTGCACAGAAGTTTAAATCCCTTTTGTGTTCACAGAACTGAGTTGACATTTAGATCCTGCCCTACAGTTATATATAAGCAGTTATTACAGGAACTCTAATAATCTAATGAATACTTGTATGTATTCTCCTAGCCTCTTTATCCATGAGTAAAATGCATTCCCCTAATACCCTTATTTTAGTCAAACTATATAGCCACAGGTGAGAACAGTAGTTTCAGTAGGACTTGGAATGTTAACAAATTGACATATTGCTCTTGGGAAGTAATATGCTTTTCTTTTCCCCCCCCCCAGAATCTACATAGATTTACTCATATCCCTTCCGGGAAATGTTTGGACCGTTCAGAGGTTCTACACCAAGTGTTTATTTCAGAGTGTGACTCAAGTAAAGCAACACAAAAATGGGAAATGAACAATATCCTTAGTGTGTAGACAAAATTGCTTGAACCTACCTACTGACAGATTTAATTCATATAGGACTGAAAATAGCCTGAAAACTGCTGCAACTATTAACTTTGTACAGCTGCGAGCCTGGAACCTCCTGATCTGGATGAAGGACATAGATGGATGGTGATAGATTTATCAACTTGCAGTTGATGTTTACAAAAACTGCTCTTACCTTAAACTTTAATAGATGTTTACATCTCTTTTTTATTTTGTTCTAGGATTTTTGTTTTGTTAAATGTGTTTAGTTATTAATGTACTGTGCTTTTGACTCTGTTTCTGTTTTACTGGAACAAAGCTAAAAGCACTGGCTTGGATCCGAAGTAGCGGGAAGTTGCTTCCACTCATGCAAGGGTGCTTTTCTGCTTCATCTTTTGGTGGCAGCTCCCATTCCAAAAAGCCTATCCTGATGGCTGAAGAAACTTCTGGAATGGCTTTTTGAGTGGCAAAAAGGGCTGGGAATTAGAATTGGAAGCTTCCCATATGCGTGTGTGTACAAGTGCTATCCACTTGTGTACAAGCAGGGGGATTGGATCTAAGCATTTTATTCTCGTATTTGGGATTACACTCAGGGGTCTGCAGGCAGTTTTTTTTTAAACACACTTGAAAAAGGTTGGAGTAACCAGACTTTGCTATAATGGTGATTATCAACCTGTTGTATGTTGTTTTGATTTTACATCTTACCAAGCACTGCCATGGGTTTTTAGCCAGGGTGGCCTTTCACAGTCATGCTGCTTTTTTGAAAGGTGAATTTTCAACATATTTAGTGCCTCTTTAATTTTTCCTCGGTAATTCATAAGAAAAACATTTCTCATAGAACAAGTTTGAAGTGTCTCCTTAATAGGGATGAGTTGGTAATGCTCTCATTATGATTAAAGAGAAAGATATTGGCAACTTGACAATAATACTCTTTATTCTGTATTGATAAGGTAACCAACTGAGACACAAGTTATACCAGGAATGCTGTGAGAGGAACCTGAAATAGTGATGCGCAAATTTCATTGGAACCTTTAAAGAAGATTGTAATTAACATACTGGGTAGCACTTAAATCCATGAGCCACTTGTGTAAAATAGCATTAACGCAGCTTGAGTCTACTATTTTGCAATATAAACTGGAAACTGAATTCTAGCACTATGTGATGCATTCAGTGGAAGTGAGCACTCCTAATTTCAGCTAAAAAATTCAAGCACTAACTTCCCTGCTGTGTCATGCCTTACAAAACGTATATGTCAAAATTGAAATATGTGTATATCTGCACAATGTAGAACAGTAAAACTGATCCAATTCTTTACTTTTCTTCTGATAAATGGAAATCTAAGATGAACTAAAATGTTTTTTAAAATTCAAAATGATTTTACAAGCACTCAGCATGTAAAGGGATATTGTCAACTAGTTAGAGTTAGAGATCCATATATAGACTAGAAATAGGCAAACGGGGTAAAGTGTTTTTTTTAAATTTTGTACAGAAGTGGCTTCACAGGTTCTCCATTCCTTCAAATAATTAAGAGAATGGTTGAAACCTGGGGGGGGGGGTTTACACCTTGTGTTGTGAACCCAAGTTTATATGACATGAACAGGAAATGAATAATAAAGATACAAAGAAGAAAAATTAAGGAAAGGTTTCTTAAAACATTTGTGTTAAATATTACCCTAAAAGTCAACATGGGGTGGGGGAGAAGAATAATGAAAAAACAAGAGCTACTGCAGTATTTAATTCTGATTCAAAGGCAGAGGTCTTGGCCACAATTCAATAGAGATTTCAAGATGCTTCTTAGATTGTGGCCCTGGTGTGCAGTTATGCACACCTGAATTTTACTGAAATCAGTTAAGTTCCTATATATGTGACTGCAGAATTTTAGCTCAAAATTAAACTCCTAAGTGATTTGATTGAGTTTCAATAATAATAATTCCTTGACTCTCATTTAACCAACTCCTTAAAATGAGCAATGGAGGCACTTCAGTTACAAGGCCAAATTTTATTTTAGATGCAGTTCAGTGTTGCATATAACATTTAGTCAACGTGGCATTTTGGCCGTAAGAAGGCCAGGTACATATAGTTTAGAATCTTTTTTTTTTCTGGCATCAGTCATTTTGGGCCTCTTTTAAAGGGTGTGAATAATTAAATTTGAAAATGGAGGATGAAATTTAAAAAAAGGTAATAAAGGTGTGGGTACATTTTATTGTTTGTGTGTATGAAAACCAAGTTTCATTTTCTTTGTTGGATAGAGCTTAATTTAATCACATTACTATGCATAAGTGAAAGACTGCACATCGATTGTCCAGGTGTGTATGTATTAAATGGGTATTGTGTGCAATTCCATTAAAATCCAATACTGTATGTGAATATGAATCTGTATTTTTAAACTCCAAATCTTACAAGACAACATAAGCTTACTCCTAATGACTTTTCCTACTGTAACCTGCTTTTTAAAAAAATGTTCCATAACTTGCTTTGTAAGTTGATCACTATGCATTTCTACACATTTTATAAATTTGATTTATGCAGATTTTGATATACTGTATGTTTCTGTAAAGATTGTATAAATCTTCAAAAGTTTTAATAGGGATAAATCTGGGTATCTTGTGTATCTTAATTCTGGGTTGCCTGTTTTTAGGTGAGGAAAATAAATTTTAACTTGTAGGTTTATTATATATTTGCACCCAAAACTTATTTTTCTAAATGTGTTCCCATTGAATCAAAACTCATTTAGAGAGTGTATACATGTAATGTATATGTGATTGTTAAAGTAAAATAGAATCCTTTATTTTATTTTTCTTACCCACTATCTAATATAAGTAAGCCCAAGGGAGCAATTTTAACTCGCAGCCAGAAGAGCAGTGGGACGGACTAAACTGAACTGCAGAGCCACCCACAACACCCGCAGGTCTGCTGCTTGTGCCAGCTGGCCTGGAAGATTAGGAGGCAGTGAAAAACTGTATTCCTCTGTGCCAGCTTCAGCCTTGTGCAGCACAGAGATCCAGATTGTGCCCATATTTGGACCAGAGTAGGATCCAATGGATCCTTGACTGGTTCAGTTCCACTCCAGAAATTCCATTTCAGGTCTTTTCTGCTTGTGGGAATACCATTGATAGTAGCTTCCACTCACCGGTGGAAGGGCAAGTACGGGGGGGGGGGCTCAGAGCCTAGCTGAGCTCAGCAGAATTGGACAAAGAGATACAGTAGGGCCCCGCTTTACGGCGTTCCATTTTCCAGCGTTCCACTGATGCAGCGGCTTTCAATTAGGGGAAATTCCCCGTTTTAAAGCCGCTTTTGCGGCATTTTGGTGCGACGTGACCCATTATAGTCAATGGGTTCCGCTTTACGGTGGGGGCCTGGTCCCTAACCCACCGTATAAGCAGGGCCCTACTGTACTATTGCTGCTTTCTAACCCCTTCCAGTGCTGTATATCAGGGTTTATGATTGCTTTGCTGAAATTAATAGAAAATAAACTTTCTTACATTGAGCCACCTTATAGGGTCAGATGCACTTGGCTGCATGAGGAAACTCATGTAAAAAAGGATGCTGGTCGGAAGATACAAATGAGTGTTACTATAGGATTAACAACAGGAGACAGCATAATGTTTAATAGCATAATTATGGCATGTTTTATTTAGTGGTATGGCAAGGCTTACTACACCATAATAGGAACATTTCATGGGAGGGTTCTACTTCTACATTCATTCTTTTTGAACACCAGTTAAAGGAAAAACATTTGTTCCAAGGGGAGTTCAAGGAAGTAAAATCTGCAATGCAAATGTTTTTCCATTTAAGTTTTATATTGCATACTCAATTTGCTTTCTCAGACGGCTAGATTTCAAATGATTCTTTGGTAAACTGTCATAACAGTCTCAAAGCAGAATATTTAGGCCGACTGACACATGTTGATTTAGCTATCAACACTTACTCCATTAGCATAATGCAGTTTGCTGTCATTTAAGATGTACTCTCTCTTCCCAAATGCTTTCCCACAGTAGGATCAGATACCCTTCTGCAGCTCCTTCTCATACAAAACTGAGACTGGAGAACATTATGGGTGCAAGCTGACTCCATACACACAGTGTACAAAACAATTCTTTCCCCAGACTATTGAACAGCCAAATAAAGTTCTAACAAAAATTTCTACTGAATATTGTCAATTAAACAATGGAAAACGTTAGCATTTTAATACAATCCTGGAATGAATCAATATTTTAAAAAATTGCTTGAGAAAAGTATGATTACACATGGTTGTACTCAAGTTCAATGCTTGACTTGTTTTGGTGTTAATGCTGTTCATGACTCTACCTTAATTTCAGTTATGTAGCCTGCATAGCTGAAAACTACAGCAGGCTGTTCCATTTGAATCCCTTTAAAGGATTTTTTAATTTTTTAAAGATTACAAATGCTGCATACCAATAAAGTACCTAAACAATATGAGCCATAAACATTAGTATAGAGTAAGTTCCACACCACCCTTCGGCCATCCAATTAAATAAAGATTCTACTACAACAAAGGGAGAAAACTGAAGGTAGCCCTCCAGGCCTCTTTATCCTTAACGCCTCTCCCCAGCAAGGCCCTTCACATATCCTGCTTCATACACCCCTTGAGTGCCCTGTTAGAATGTGTCATAGAGCCATGTTAATGCCTCTTCCTTGACTGAGGATAGAGACAGGTAAGTGTATGTCTGTATATGTATGCAATTTATATATTAATGAACTATTCACTAATAGGCAAAAACAGAAACAAGTCTTGCGGTTTAAGAACATAACCTATAACCAACAGATATTCCAATCAAACTTTAAAAAGCAGGGAAATTGGGCAGCTATAGTGAATGCACCAGAGGAGCAGGAGACTTGACCTCTCCGAGATACTGTATTGCCCTACAAATTTGTAAAAATGCAAACACAATTTGGGTTGGTCTTTCACAGTCCAGTCTACTTCCTGTGTAGCGTGGAAGAATTTGGTAACATGCCTCTGAACATATGGTGAGTGGTGGCAACACCGGCAGTCAGGACTACATCTCCAAAGATGGAGAATTACATTTTTTATGTTTGTTGGTGTTCTTCTTGCTTTGCTTCTTTCCTGTGTCGCTACTGTTTCTATGGAACATCTAACCTAGAGAACTATATCTCATCCTGGAAATCTCTGTCAAATTTATTTTTTATTAATTTCAGAGCCTTTTTTATTGGTTAATGTCATGATGGTGAAGACAGCCATTTGTGTTTTGAAATGGAAGTTATTTTCTATTTCTGTTTTGGGCACATTAACAGTTGAATCTGAATCTGCGGCCTTGATGTAAAATCAGACTGGTTGCAGTATGTTGCTACTTAAGCAATGAATTTAGGTGTAGAAAAAACAAGCTTGGCCTGCCCAAGATGTATGTTTTCAGACTTTTATGTTTAAATCACCCCACTTAAGGAAGGGTTGGCATGGTCAATTAAAAGCAAAGAGCATACCTAGAATTTTGCTAGAATATATTTCACTTCCCACTGTTTTACCTTGTGCAAACTGAGACACATCTTATGACCATTGGAGAATAGTCAGTGCCATTATTCCACAATTGTTTTTGGAGGTATTTTTAGTGTAAATTATGCAGAGTGTTGCTGTACTTGACATATTCACAGAAACAGAAACAAAAGAAAATGCTTCACTAAAATTGCAAAATAAATCAAACATTTAAAGTGACAATCTGAACTATATCATCTGTCTTAATATTGTTGCTTCCTGCCTGCTAAAAAAAGATCAGCACAGCACATATCTTGTTTCTGTTATTTGGGCTGATTGCAGGTATTGCCACCTCTCACCATACGCTCAGAGGCACATGCTACCAAATTCTTCCAAGCTACACAAATTGTGTTTGCATTTTTAGAAATTTGTAGGGCAGTACAATATCTCAGAGAGGTTAGGTTTCATGTTCCCCTTGTGCATTCACTATAGCTGCCCAATTTCTCTGCTTTTTAAAGTTTGGATCAACATATCTGTTGGCTGGCTATAGGTACATTCTTAGACTGCAATATTTTTTGCCTAGTGAATTTCTCTGCTTTTTAATCCAGGAGGTAAGAAATGGAATCCTGTGCAAATTTGCTGAGAATGAATTAATCATTTGCATGCAAATCGGGTTCTATGGGATTTATGTCTCTGCGATCATGCTTAGGATAGGTAAAACTGATCATGGGGGAGAAAAAAGAGGGAGGGAAGTGGTAGGATGGGCAAAGGAAGGGGGAGGGGAAGCCAGGTTTCATTATTTGCATGCAGGGCTGGTGCTATCACTAGGCCAACTAGGCAGCGGCCTAGGGTGCAGACCTCAGAGGGGCACAGAACTGACCTTTGAGGGGCACAGGTTTATATAGATTAGTTGTTTTAACCCTTGTAAAAATGCAACTCACAATTTATATTTTTTATTTTAAGATAAATACCGCAACAGTGCAATGGAATATAATTAACTACAACTCCCATCAGCCCCAGCCAGCATGGCCACTGATGGGAGTTGTAGTTCAAAAAAAGTAACTTTTCCAAGCTGTGGATCTAACCTCGCCCTTTCAGGATTGTAGCCAATAGTGAAGCCAGGGTTGTGTTTTGCTGAGCCAGGCAGTGCCTAGACTTCATTGGAAAGTCAGAAAATTTTGAGATTCTCAGTTTGAGTAAGTAAGAATATGGCTTACAGTTTTTTCTCTCTTGTGTGCAACTTAGAATCACACCCTAGGGGCTATTGAAGAGGGCAGTGCTTTGAAAACCTTTGCAATATGAAAATATTAATCCAATACTTGCTTTCCATGTACCTGGAGTAAACTCCATTGAACTCCATTAGGAATAATATCCCCCCTGTTCTGAGCCCTTGGTTCTGAAACCCACTTTGCCAGACAGTCAACTCAGTCTCTCTCTTTTAACCAGAACTATTTTATTAAACCAGAAAACACAAAGGTACACAGAAACTTCAAAGAAAGAGTAAAAAATCTGGCGATGGTGAACTCTGGCAGAGAAATATCTTCTGAGAGAGAGAGGTAAAAAAGGAGTGTTGTCTCTGAGGCTACTAGGCCTGCTGCTACCTTCACTCATGACTGAAACAAACTGAGGCAGGTTTTGGAGGGAAAACTAACTAACCAATTAAAGAGAGGGGTGATGTCACCTGACAGGAAGTTACTGTAAGGCTAAGGAAGCATAGAGACAGACCACTAGAGTGCCACAACTCTAACCTAATAAATGCCTTGTTTAGCACAACAGAAGGAGTCTATATACAATTCTAAACCCTGCGGAGGCAGCACACCACCCTTCCTCTCAGTAGGAGCCCAGGGCGGCAAACAAAAGCACTAAAAACACTTTAAAAATCATAAAAACAGACTTTAAAACACTAGGCTCCTTTCTTCCTACAGAGGCCTTCTGGTGACTGGCCTAGCCTGAAGGCACTTAAACCCTTCTTGCCTAAAGCAAGTAGGCTAGATTGTGCAATTTTTGCATAATTTTTGTTATATCTTATAAATTTCTGATATTTTACTTTTATTTTATATTTTGAAGAATTTTATCATTCTTGAAGTAATTCATACATTAGAATTGTTTTTATGTATATATGAAATAGATAGTAGAGTTAATTGGAGGTTATGTAATACACACACACACAGTGAAAATGCACTTAATTTTTAATCTTACAGTCACATCTTAATCTTATTTAGAAAATGTATTCATTTTTCTAGTGAGCTATGGCAGATAAAAAAGACCATCGGGAGCTCAGTACCGCAAACGAAAGGCAGAAAAAGCTAAGGAGCAAGGAAAGCAAGAGGGGTTCTTCCTGAAATACCTTTGTACACAGAAAGCAATTGAAGAACAAGAATATTACTATACTCTTGTTGAAACTAGCACTGAGGGAGCTGAATGTGGTGCTCCTACTACAAATGATACAAACTCTACAACAGAAGTTTCACAAACTGGAGATATTTCTGGAAAACACACAGAGGAAAAAGAGGATGTCAAGAAAAGTGAGAGTACTGCAAAGTCTGCAAAAGAAAATGGTATTGTGCCTGAGTTGAATTACAGTAACCCTGCCAACTGGCCTAACTATTGCAGTGATAATTTGCGACAGCTTATAATACAACATGGACCACAGCAGGTTGTATCACATGATTTCCCCAAAGACTCAAAAAACAGAAGGTTTTCTCCTATACACTACAACAGGAGACTAGCAAATGGTGAAGAAGTGTGCCGTCAATGGTTGATATATTCAACCTCAAAAGATGTGTTTTTTTGTTTTTGCTGTAAGTTGTTCAGCAAAAACAATAGTGGATCAACTCTACAAGAAACAGGTTCAAAAGACTGGAAGAACATTGGAGCAATTCTGTCTTCACATGAGAGGAATACTGACCATTTAAAAAACTATCAGGCCTGGAGACAACTTGAATTGTGCTTATATAAAGGAAAAACAATTGATGATATTAACCAGCAGAAAATTAGGCAAGAAGAACAATATTGGCGACAAATCTTGGAACGCTTGATTGCTTTGGTCAGAGTTCTTGGCATGCAAAACTTAGCATTCTGTGGTACAACTGAAAGTTGTGCAGTGCTAGCAATGGAAATTTTTTGAAGTTTGTAGAATATCTAGCCCTTTTTGATCCTGTCATGAATGAACATTTGCGCAGAGTTAAAGATCAAGAAACAATGGTTCAGTACCTAGGAAAAGATATCCAAAATGAGCTTATACAACTTCTAGCACGTGCTATAAAGCAGAAAATTTTAGCACATGCAAACTCAGCCAAATACTACTCAATTATTCTGGACTGCACACCTGATGTCAGTCATATTGAACAAATGACGATTGTACGTTATGTTGATGTAATCAAACCATCAGATCATGAGATGTCTGAGCCTGAGGTTATCATAAGAGAACATTTCTTGGGATTTGTTCCACTAGAGGAGACTACAGGTGCCTTTATGACAGAAACTCTTCTTGGACAGCTTGAGCAAATGGGATTACCAATTGAGAATCTGTGTGGTCAAGGTTATGATAATGGGAGTAACATGAAAGGCAAAGAAAATGGCGTACAAAAGAGAGTCCTGGACATAAACCCACGTGCCTTTTTTGTGCCCTGCAATGCACACTCTATAAACTTGGTAGTCAATGATGCCGCTAAGTGTTGTCTGGAAGCAACTAGTTTCTTCAGTTTGGTTCAACAGATCTATAATTATTTCTCTGCATTGACTCAGCGTTGGCGAATTCTAACTAGGCATGTATCAGACTTAGGCATAACAAGCCATTGAGCGAAACAAGATGGGAGAGTCGGATTGATGCTTTGAAACCACTGAGATATCATCTTGGTAGTATATATGATGCTTTAATAGAGATCTTTGATGACACAAGCCTAAAAGGTTTATCTGGAAATACTTCCCAAATTGAAGCTAAGGCCCTTGCTGATGCAATTTGTAAGTTCAAGTTTGTGGTATCCCTTGTTACATGGTACAACATCCTTTTTGAAGTCAATTTGCAAGCAAGCTACTACAAAATAAAGAAGCTGATTTAAATTCAGCTACAAGCCAATTGCAAGTGATCAAGAATTACCTTGTGGGCTGCAGGTGTGATGAGGTTTTTCAACAAGTTTTGATAGTTGCTACTGCGATTGCAAAGGAGCTAGAAATACTACCAAACTTTGAGACAGAACAGGTTAGAAAAAGGAGAAAGAAACGGCAGTTTGAGTATGAGGCCCAAGAAGAGGCACCACAAGATCCAAAGCAGAAATTCAAAGTAGGTTTCTACTATGCTGTCTTAGACATGGCCATACAATCTGTTGAAGAGAGATTCCAACAGCTACAACAATATAATTCCCTATTTGGCTTCCTGTATGATATATACAGTATCAACAAAAAATCTACTGAAGATGTACTTAAGGCCTGCAAGAATTTCGAAAAATCATTGATTCACTATGGAAACAAAGATATTGATGCTGAAGATCTGTGCTGTGTGAACTTATAGCAATAGCTCGAAGACTTCCAAAGTCTACGAGGAGTACTTCTCTTCATACTACAACAAAAACTCCTGGATAATGTGCCTGATGTTTCTGTTGCTCTCACTGGTCAACACTAATTTATTACCAATTATGTTTGATTGATGTTAGGGTAACTTTGTGTTGCTGATTCCAAATATGGCATCGGTTTTGCTAGATTGGCTCTAATTTTTGAGATAATGGATGCCCTCATTGAAAAACATAACAAATTCAAAAAATTTAATGGTCAGGCATAGCCTACCCACAAATGTCATGGAAACTGTCTCAAATCATACAAAAGTAAACACATGAAATACCTAATGGCGTTGTATTCAGTACAATAACATTAAAACAAAGTAAGCTGATTCAGATAATCACAATTAATGCATAGAAAAACACTGTGTGTACGATTTTCTTTTATGTGGAGCATCAGGACAATCACGTTGGAGGCTCCAGCAGTAGTCTGCCATCATGTGTCTGTCCCATCTGCCTTGATACCTTTCCTCCATCACCTTTATATCCTGATGGAACCTCTCCCCTTGTTCCTCACTAAAATCACCAAGATTATCCGGAAATCTGTCTAAGTGGCTATGGAGATAGTGTACCTTTATGCTCATATTAGTACCCAAATGTTTAAAGTTAGCGAGCATGTTTTGCACCAATTCATCATAATTGTCTGCTTTGTGGTTATCCAAGAAGTTCTTGACAACTGAGACATAACTGCACCAGGCAGAAGCTTCAACATCATTCATAAATTTAGTGAAATTCAAACCATTGATGAGTTTACAAATTTTAGGGCCATCAAAGATTCCTGCTTTTAGTTTTTCCATAGTCAGTCCAAGGAACGATCTACAAATGTATTTGAAGCAATCACCATCTTTGTCCAAGGCCTTAACAAATTGCTTCATCACTCCAAGCTTGATATGGAGTGGTGGGAGAATGATTTTTTCTCTGTCAACCAATGGCTTGTTAATGATGTTCGCTGCACCTACAGTCATGTGTTCCCTTGAAGGCCATGTCACTTTTTTCCAATGATCTCGCTTTGCCCTACTATCCCACAAGCAGATGAAACAAGGGTACTTCGTGTATCCACTTTGCTGCCCAAGCAAGAAGTTCACCATCTTTAGATCAACACAAATAGACCACTGGTGCTCATGATAGCAGAGCTTCTGCAAGACCATTTTGATATTTTCATATTCTTCTTTAAGTTTTGTTGAGTGAGCAATTGGAAGAGATGCATAGCGGTTACCATTGTGCAATAAAACACATTTCAAGCTTCTGGTGGAGCTGTCTATAAAAAGCCGCCAATCTCTGGTCGATATTCCGGTAGTCCCATTTGGAGAAGAAGTCCAGGAATGTTATTGCAGTATACAAGTTCTTCATCTTGGCTGAAGTATGGAAGAAGTCCCTCCTCTCTTGTCCGATAAGCTGTTATGTTAGCTCCGGCTGTAGACAGTTCTTTTCCATTAGCCTGGATGCTGAAAGTTCAGATGCTTGCTTTGACAGACTGAGCTCTTGTATCAGATCATTGAGTTCTTTTTGGGAGAACTGCTCCAGTGTTGAAAAGCTTTCTTCATATCCACTTCCAGGGCTACCACCTGTGCTACACTCTATGTCCAGCATTTCTTCAACATCTGACAATGGAAGGTCAGACAATGAGGTAAACACTGGTATGGGAACGTCTTCGCTGTGTGGCACAGGTTGCCTTGCTGAGTCCAAATCAGGATACTCCCACTTACGTTTCTTGTAGCGATTGAAGCCTTTCACATTCACAACACAAAAATAACAATCATCGTGATGGTTTTGCGGCTCTCTCCACACCATAGGCACACCGAAGTTTAAACATTTCCTTTCTCCATTTTTCCACTGTCGTAGGCACTCTACACAGGTTTTGCAAACCTTACGGGGAGCCCAAGACTTATCTTGATCTCCAAGCTTCACTCCAAAATAAGCAAGATATGCTTGTTTTACAAAGTCAGTGATGTTTTTTCTTTGTTTTTGCAGAGTGTATTCGCCACAAATGTAGCAGAATGCATTAGGATTGTTTAAGCAGCCTCTTCGTGACAAACTCATATTCCTCTTCAAAAAAAAAAAAAGTATCAATATGATATTATATGCAATGGATAAACTTGCAAAACAATGTTCAAGAATAAAAAGACAGACCAAACCCTGCTGCATATGGCAGCAGCTACAGGTCGTATTGGGGTACAATCGTCATTTGAGGGGTATCCATTATCTCAAAAACTAGAGCCAATTCGGCAAAACTAATGTCATTTTTTGATTTAGCACCCCCAAAATACCCTAAAGTCATTCAAACATCCTTGGCAACTAAAAAAAAAAAAAATGTTTTTTTGTTGGGCTGTGGGATCCTTCTTACACTTCCAGTGTCAGTGGCAAGTGGTGAACGCAGTTTCTCAAAGCTCAAATTTATAAAAACTTATAAAAACGCTCAACAATGTTGCAAGAGAGACTAGTTGGCTTGGCAACTATATCAATTGAACATGCCCAAGCATCAGCACTTGACCTGAAGGAATTGGTGACAAAATTTGCAAAGGAAAAGGCACGCAAAGTGAGATTTTGATGTGCCTGAAACGGAAACTTTTAAGATACTTAAAACTTAACATCACAATTCACAAGATTATTCAAAATGATTTGTGTGCTAAACCATTTTCTGTTGTATTTGAGAAAGATAATAAAAGATTGTTGTATTACTTATTCTTGCAATTTGAAATAAATTTAGCAGTTTCAAGTTTTGTGCTTTTCATTATTTCTACAAGACATCTGTTTTTGAAAATTGAAGTTAGCCCTTTTTGGGGGGGGTACAAGTAGTTAGCCTTGCCTAGGGTGCAAAATAGCCTGGCACCGCACTGTTTGCATGCCAAATTGATAAATCACACACAGCTGTAAAAGGCACAAGGCATAATTTACTTTGTGCTTGCTTCTGCTGGAAGAGTGGATCTCTTCAGCAGGGAAGATACTTGAAATGTCTCTCATTACTTCCTTCTGATTGCTTAGCAACAGTGATTGTGTAAGAATGCGTAGCAACAGCAGCACCTCTGTATCTGCCTAATGACCCTTAGAACATTGCCTCCACATTTTGCTTTCTAACTTTATGGGAAAAAACTTGTTTTCTTTTAATTAAAACTAAGATTCCAGGCCTCCTCCTGGGAGGCAGAGGAACAAATAAACATAAAGATTAACTAGTTGTTCAAAGTTCTACCCCAAAATGAACATAATTCACCCAGCAATTATGTAAACTACTTTAGGGTGTAGTCAGAAATTTTCCCATTAGTTCATTCCGTGTACTGCACACAAAAATCCCATAAATTACATTACTTCTACCATTTATATCTATACTCTCTTATTTGGATGAATGAATTATATCAGTTTCAATTATGGTTGGTGACAAACACTGCCACAATGTATGTTGGCTGCCAGGGCTGGTTCTAAAGGGCAGCCAGGTGGGGCACAGGCCCGAGGGCCTGGGGCCCCTCTGCTCACCGGACAGGAGCTTCCGAGCCACCTGTCATCCCCCTGGTTCACCTACCTTTCTGGTGTTTACACGTGCGCATTGCTGCCATCAACCAAGATGGCGGTAGAAGCTTCAGCCCCATAGGGAAACCTCGGCTGCCATCTTGATTGATGGCAAACCTGCGCACGCAGCTGCAAAAAACAGCAGAGAGAAAGGTAGGTGAAGCGGGGAATGGTAGAGGCTCAGAAGCTCCTGTCCTTTGAGCCGCGCCTGCTTCCACGGAAGGGGAGTGGAGGGGCCCAGGGCAGGCTGGTGTCCAGGTGTCCAAGGGCCCCGGCCTGCCTGGGGCCGGCCCTGTTGGCTGCATTTCCATAGCATCCTTTTACTATGGTATTATTTACCATTTATTTTCTGACTCCACAACCACCCCAATCTGCTTAGGTATTACTACTACAAAATTACAGTTTTGAAGTCATCTTCCTTAAGTGGCTCACTATAGCTGCAGTTGTTATACATGCTTCTAAAAGAATACATAAGAGGTTTTGTTTTTGTTTCTTTTAAAAAATCTAGTTGCTGTTTTGTAAGGTGAGGAGCAAGAGTGCCTCTATATTTCTTATAGGTTGGATTCAGAGAAGATTATGCTTAACTCCACTTGGACAATGGGGCTTTCCTACCTCCCCCCACAGGATGGAACACCAGAGGGGCAGGTGCTTGTGAAGGACTGGAAAATTAGAAGTGCATTTCTGCTTGCAGAAGACATCTCAGGATCCCAACTTACATTTTCAAAAAATGGGCAACAGCTAGTTTGTGCTAGCTTTTGGTGCAACCTGGAATCTAGTTGTACTAAATTCAAAGCAATCATGGAATTTATTAAAATAGGGAGGGGAACCTGTGGATCTCCAACTCCTGTCAGCCTCATGATCAATGATTGAATATCTATCTTTTCCTGTAAGTTACCTCTTTTTATAGCAAGCTTCCATTTCAAAGAGGCAAACACACACACATCTCAGTCTACATATATATATTGGTGGTTTCTAAACCTGGCATACTTCCAATTCAGCTGTCACTGCGTTTATGCCTATCAGTAGCTGGGACTCTTGCTGAACTGTGGCACTGAGGCCTGGTCCACAGAGAATAAGGTAGTAAAATGTACCATTTTACAGGTGATTATATTTTTGAATGTTGTCTAAATTTAAACATAACACTTCCTACTACAAGTAGAAGTTAGCACAGCAGGAGCAAAATCTTTGTTCCAATGATAAACTTTTGTTTTGAACTTTCAGGAAAGCATAAAAAAGACACACCTTCCTGTTATCTGAAGTTCAATCTTACTGCCTCATTCAGCTTTATGTGCAGATCAGATCTTGACCAAGTGTATTCTGAAGATCACTTAACAGCTATGGCATAGTTCATCTGTGCTAAAAGCCTGAAAGTACAATTTTGTTTTCCAGATTTAAAGCATATAAAGAAAACTCAGGGATTGTAGTTTTAAAGGTCCACAAAGCATGAATTTGGCTCAACTTTATTCCAAGCCACCTTCTAGAAAGCTGAAGTTGGATGTTCAGTTCAAGAAACCCTGGTTACAAGACTGAAACTGTTAAGTCCAATTTAAAAAAAAAATCTTTGGCCTGTGACAGAGAATATTTGTAATTAAGTGAATCCCACCCCATCCACTATAGACAGTTCACATGAGATGCTCCATCCTCCCATGGACTAAAACCTCTGGTAGTACCTGGCTGTGGGTTACTAAGCAGCATACGTTAGAGGAAGACTTCATAGAATCTTTGAAGAGTAGCAGTTTTAACAGCCATACCAGCAGCACCATCTAAGGCCTGAAGTGTACCTTTGCACTGTCCCTTCCCATAGTCTTAAGTTCCATTGCCTTTTGATGTGTTTTCATTTGCCAGCTGCTTTGGAGGCCTGTCCTCAGGCAGAACATAAACATTGTAAATAAATACATAAAAAGAGCTGTGGTGGTCTACAGGAGTCCTGTGTTTGCTAACTTCTGTATAAAGATATTTGAGCTTCACTATATTAGTATTTTAACAGCTAGAAAGTACATTGTGATACTAAGACACTGATGAATTGGAAATGGGACATTTTTGCATCTTCTGTTCCAAAGCCAGAACTACAAGGACAGGAGGGTAAACATTTCTCATTTTAAAGCAGCATGGAAACAGCATCTCCTGTACCAATTACATTGATGCTTACAGAATACAAGCGGTAGCTACTACAAAAATGTTTTTAACAAGATCACTTTGTTTTCCTATTTTAAACTTGATCCAAATCACAAGTCAATAGCTTTACATCATTAGTAAACTATGGCAATCTATTCCTGAAAAAGTAATCACTTAAAGGCAATGTAAGTGCCAAACATCTCCATTAATTTTTATTTTACAGATCTGATGGGACTAAAATGTACAAGTCATATTTGGGGACAGGAAGCCTTTTCTGCTCAAGGGATGCATCCCTTTGCGGGCATCCTCTGGCATTTGCCAGAGACAAAAATGAATTTTGCACAGTAAAGCTATGTTCTAGCCACATTCAGGTTTCTACATACCCCCATTCTCTCCAATCAGGCAAACAAGGCATTACTACAATTCAGTATGTTTACGAGTATTAATTTCACCCATTCAAGTATTCAAGGATGGCATGGAACAGAGATAACCAAGGAACATGGTTTTGGGAGGCCTAAGGACCAGACTGAGGCCTGAAGTTTCCCACTCCTAGTCTATAGCATTTATAATCTTTATGCTGTTACCTATGAACACTCACTTGTCTACTAGCAAAATTGCATACAGTATTAGGGGTTGCCCAAGTACCTTGAGCCAAAGGTAGGATCTCTAGCTAAATTCACCCCATCCTAAAAAAGGCCTGTGTCAAAAATTCACATTAGCCTCCCAAAAATACATATTGCGTTCTGGTCTGCAGTGTCAAAGATCATGTACCAGAAAGTTGTGCAAGTACTACTCAGGCAAAAACTACTCCTTGGGATCCAATGTATAGGAATCGCAAGGCTCCTTATGCAAAATACTATATTGACCTGACATACTATCCGTAAGTTAAAACAGAAAACAGTGAGCAAGGAGCTCACAGCCTCTTCTGCAAAGTATATCAAGTTTGCCATTCATTCCTAAGCAATTTATATTGCAGCCTCAATGAGGGGGATGAGCTGAAGAAACACTTCTTGGGGAGATGTCTGTCCTTTAAGTCCAACCACAAAGCAAGCAACTTCTGAAACCCACCCACAGCTGTCTCAAGCCACTTTTGAACATAAACCAACTAAGAATGTGCAAAATCTGACATTTTAATGATCTCCTATACTTATTAGGCCTGAACTCGTAGTCTGAAAAATCTTGTGCAAGTACCACTAGAGTATCATTTGAAAAACATGTGATACTACCATCAGCATGGTCAGGGATGGGAGTTGTAGTCTCAACTTCTGGAGAGCTTCAAGTTCACCACTCCTGCTTTACAACATGAAAATTGCAAGAAAAATTGCAGCAACTCTTCAGTTTCCAAAGTGGCAATATGAATTAAATGTAATGTAGCTTTTTACATCATCCTTCCTCAACCTGATGCCCTCCAGAAGTTTTGGACTACAACTACCATTAGTCCCACCAAGGGCCAATAGGCAGGAATGATGGGAGTCATACCCTCCAAATATTTTGGCCTACTGGTTTGGAGAAGGTTTTAGTTGTAAATACCCTTAATGACACAGCTTCAGCAAATTAACGCTACATTATAGTAACAAGAATAATGTACATCATTTTATTACAAAATTGTTAAAAAAGTAATACAATGCAATAGTATGCAAGACAAGGTTACTACCAATTTTACTACCTTTTCTTACTTTGCTCAAAATCAAGCAGTCACTGAATTTCAAAGAACCATTAAATATGCCTGAACATTGGACAATATCAGCTTTCAAAATCTAACAGTAGCGGCCTTTAGCTACTACTTACATTAGAATACAGGTTTCCCTACAGAGAATCACATCACCTATACACAATTCTGTACAGTTTTTATACTGAAGCTAACAATGAGCTGCACTTCACATTCTTAGCAAAATCATGGACTTTTTGAGCACAAAATCTTTACAGCAGGTTATAACTTCACTCTTCATCTTCCTCCTCCTCCTCTTCTTCATCATCTTCCTCCTCTTCATCTTCCTCCTCCTCCTCCTCTTCCTCAGGTTCTGCCTTCTTCTTGGAGCCTGCTGGCCTACCTGGACCTTTCTTTCCTGCATCACTCTTACCCTTGGCACGGTATGCTGCAACATCCTGCAACAGCAACACAGAAAGTTGAGCACTCACAGCCTTAATTTGAAAACCTATCTTCAGAAATATTAACTGGGATTTCCCCCCCATTTGTTCTTCAGGTCCTGGTTTCAAACATTCACTCTTTTCTGACAGTCATGCCATGTCTTGACAGCTTCTATTCACTCTCCCACCCCCAAAAGTAACAAATAACCCTAGTTTCCATGTCCCTTTAACACCAACATCGGATGTAAGAGCGTGAAACTTAAGGAACTACAGCAATGCTCTACAGGAAGACTTAGCATCCTATTACTTTTTTACCCAGTTTCTCAGGTGGTGTCTCAATACAGAGCATGCTCAGGGCCACCGCCATTGAAGCTCACCAGTACAAGTTGTATCCTGTGCCCATAGACTATTTTCTAGGTCATTACTGTATCAAAATTAATATTTGCCAAGTAATCCCAGCTCCAGTAGTTTTCAGTGCACAATACAAGATATTGTTTATATGCTATAGCATAAAGCACATTGATAGAAAATTAAAAGTAAGAGTACCTTTTCATATTTCTCCTTTAGCTTTGCTGCCTTCTGCTCAAAGGGTTGTTTGTCTTTAGCTGTTTGCTCAGACCACATTTCACCTAGTTTTTTTGCTGTATTCCCAATAGACAAGCCAGGGTGTTCACTTTTTATCTTTGGACGATGCTCAGAACAAAACAGGAAGAAAGCAGATCTAAAGGATAAACAAGAACAAGATGTCACACACAACTTTTCAACATAATGATTCTAGTTCAAGGTGATAGAAGTGTTCTAAAATGTTTGTTAATAGTTTCATTAACTTTGAAATCTAATTTGCAGTAACCAGCAGGCAAATTGGTTTAAGCTATAGATAACAAAAACAGATATCTATGACTAATGAAGATTAACTTACGGTGGCCTTTTGGGGGCATTGGGATCCTTTTTCTTCTTCTCCCCTTTAGGAGGAATATAGTTTTTCATCTCCCTTTCATAACGAGCTTTGTCACCTTTTGCCATGTCTTCAAACTTGCCCTTTTCTTTTGCAGACATTGTCTATGAAGAGGAAAAATGTGTTTAAACCCCCTCCTATGTGAAGTATGCTCTTTTTCTCATTTGGACTCTGGGCACCCAAGAGCCCCCAGCGAAAGTGCAGAGAAAAGTAGTAATCTTCTACACTGCCCCAAAAATAAACCCTAAAAATGATTGTTTTAAACTCTTTAATGTTATTTGGTTAGCTTGCAGCATTTTATTGACCTAGGAACCCTTGAACCCTATGGGTCACTGAAGAACAGCAATTTCTGCCAAATAAAAGCCACAAGAAAAGAGTTGGGATTCACTGATTTCTTCTACAACCATTTGCAAGACTTCAAATAATAGGGGTATTCCAAGACTATAAATGTTTTGTTGCTTATATGGATGCACCAAAGGTCCCTACAGGTGTTCCTTTTTCAAATGCCACAGATATTGCCTTGAGAAATGACACACATTTGTATAGCATTTATCCACACCTTTTGTACATGAGGCAGTTTAAAGTAAAGCAACATCACCAAAACCAAAGGTGTTATGTAAACCACCTCAGAATATATCTAAATATATGACTGTGGTTTGACTATATTTTGTTTTATTTTTGTAATTGTTAGAATGAATCATGTGATTTTTCGACATTGTAAGCTGCCTTCAGCATGGCTCAGCTGTGGAAAGGTGGCATACAAATAATAACAATAATAAATATGAGAGGCAGGAATGGGTAACATGGTGCAAACAATTACAACTTCCCTATGGCGACTGCTTCTATACTGCGGGTTTTACATTTGTTATCATAGTTTTAGTCAATTTTGCTTTGTAAGCTGTCCTGGTAATCTGCAATTTTGTCCTGAAGAAATTCTGAGGATCTTAAAAATGACAAACGCAGGAACTCCCAATGCTTTTCTGTAATGAAAAACACATTTTAATGTTGGGAGCTGGGCACTCAATTTTGTGAACGTGATTTGGAAGCAGTTAGCCTATTTCTAATACTAGATTTCAGCACATTCTGCTTGCCCACTACCCTGGACCATATTGTTGCCAGGTAGAACAGCAAGAATGTGTCTGTGACAAAATCAGTTCTCAAACAGCAAAGCTTAAGAGCTGTTTAAAAATGGTTTCTATTTATAATAGAATACAATTCAAGTTTACTCAGAAGGTGGTAGAGGGTTTCAGCCTTAATTTTATTTTCTGTAACTCATTACCAGCCACAGGATGTTTTTTCCTCTCTCCTTTTTAAAAAACATACCTAATCTCACATTCCCAGGAAAGGTCTAACAACTTTAAACTTGCTGAAATACTTCCAGCCCTGGTCACAACACTCACACTTCCTGACCTTAACGCTTCCATAAACCGTGGCCACACAGTGAAAATCTGGAATTTTTGGGGGGGAGGGTGAAAGAATCCAACAGTTAAAGCGGTTTAATCAGGCGGGATCAGTGGAAGGGCCGGCTCCAACTCAGTTACCGCCTTTTAAGCACTTGGGCGGGCGCTTGCAACTGCAACGCGCGCCAACCTCACAGGAGGGAAGGTCCAGAGCTGGAGGCGGGGCCTAGCACGCAAGGCGAGGCGGGCCCGGACTGGGCCTCTGGCGGAGTCGCTTCTTACCCGCCATCGCTCAGAACATTTCTTGGAGAACTCAGCAAAGTTGACCGAAGACTCAGGGTGCTTTTTCTTGTGCTCTTCGCGGCACGTCTGCACGAAATAAGCGTACGAGGACATTTTGCCCCGAGGCTTATTGGGGTCGCCTTTGCCCATGGCTATGGCAACCGTCCCTGAAGACGGACGAGGGGGAAAGGGAGAGAGAAAAAGAGAAAATAACAAGGAAATAAGTACCAGCCGCTTACCCGCCGAGTCCCACCCTTTACCTGCCGCAGATCTGTGGGAGGAACACTTTCCCACCCCAGCTATTTACTCCCCGCTCAACAGCCGCTCTTTCCCGCCTTTCCATACTTTACCAGATCCCCAGCCCCACTCCCAATTCATTCCTGCTCAGGCCAGCTTCGTATAAACTCTCTTCTCCTCTCCCCCACCTCCAAAAACACATTGACCCCTCAGCGTGCACTACCCCCACCCCAAATAACCCAGTCACCGTTTTCTAGCCGCGCCCGAGAACACAACCCACCCAAGCCCCGCTTTCCCAAGGAGGAAAATTGCACGTGTATAGTACTTAGCTCCTTGCCTGGTAGCCCTTGAGGAAGAGAAGCCGCAACCGTTAACGACGCCGAGGGAGGATGTCAAAAAAACCCTCACGGATCACCTCCTTCGTTCACCGCAGTAGAACGGGTCGTTTCCAACGCACTTGATAGCCTCTTGTTTTCCACAGTCCTACCCGCCACAGTAACTTGACCCGCAAACCTCTTCGTAAGGCCCACCCTCTAAGCTTTCTGGTTGGTTGGCAGGTTGATTTGAACCTCGAAAAGCCGCACCCCCATGCTTCTTTAAGTACTCGATTGGCTAAGAGTACAGACGACGCCACCAGCAGAACTTACTGGGTTTGGTCGAGAAAGGGGCGGGAAGAAAGGTGGGGGTGGGATGGCTTGCGCTTCATACCCGTTGAAACCGGTTAGGGAGTGTGGAGAGAGTGGGATTAAGAGCACGTCTCCGATTGGAGGATTGATAGAGTTGGAAAAAAATGCCATAGATGCCCCTACTATTGGCCAAGGATATAATTAAGTGTTGCTATTGGTCTGAGGAGGGTGAAATCGCGGGGTTTAAAAATACAAAGGAGGAGAGGAAGAGGAGGGCGGGGAGGGGAGGGAAAAGAAGTGAGAAAAACAAGACGGGGGGGGGGCGGGCGGGCGGAGGAAGGGAAAAAAGATGCTGGTGGGCGCAGATGCTAGCAAAAAAGACAACTCGGGTGTGGGCTTTATATGAGTTTGTTTTTTTCTGTTGTAGTAAAGTTGTTGGAAGTAATCGTCCGTAGGATTGTAGCCTTGCAGTACAACAATCCTACGTATGTTTATTCAGGTAACGTCCATTGTCTTCCTTGGCCTCCCTCCTTTTTGACTGAAGTGAGGAAAGGACTGTCTTGCGCAGCAATAAATGATTGGTTGTCTTTGAGGAAGTACCACACCCATTCTTCGTCATTCTTGCTGTAACTGATGGTAGTCCTCAGGAATCTGCTATGCTTCTTTCCTGAGTTTCTGGCTTATGTTGTTTACTGCTTTAGGCAACAAAAACAAGTTTTCACATTGCTGTTGCCACCTGTTGCTACTCCTCTTGACTGTTTTTAGTCTCTTCCCCCCCCCCCCGCCAAAGTCTGTGTCATGGCCCATTACACGGCTGTCCTTTGCTTTAAAAGGCTGTTCCATAGTGTGACAAATGGTGAGTCCTGCTCCTCTGACCTCTTTGGCCCAAAGGGAAAAAGGAGATAGCGGTTTTGAACACTTCAAAAACAGAAGAACCCCTCATGATACCCTTATAATAAGGCTATTCTATGCATGGGTGTGAGGGAGAGTAGCAAGGGGACATTTGCTCTTCCCTATGAACCATAATCCTCTGATTCCCTGTATTCTCCCCTGTGATGTTCCTATATTAATGTATATATGGTAAGTGTTGTTTTAGAAGATACATGGTAAGTGGAGTGAAAGAGGAGGGGGAGTGAATGGGCAGTAGAATGCGACATGATTGGCTGAGTGTTTAAAATGGCTGAATGTATAAAAGGAAGAGTGAGAGTGGAATCGGGGGGGGGAGAAGAGAACTGAGTGGGTTGCTTGGTGGGGTTTAGAGAGTTGTTTACCAGGAGGGAGGTGGAGTTTGGATTAGTATTGAGTAAAACCATATGCTTATGTGCCTTAAGAAGAAATCTTGTTAATCTTGTTAGCTTTGTTATCTGTAATAAATACTTAATTTGGTTTACCAAAGGCCTGATCCTTGGCTGGGGTTTCACAGACCAGAAGGGAGGGTAAGGTAATGACCAAGGCTGAAGGGGAACTGTAACAAATGGTGGCAGCGGTGAAGAGAATAACAATACCAGTATTCAGAGTCTCTGGAAATACTAGTATTGGGACGTTACTGGTGGTTGCCTAGCAGGGGGATCTGTTGAGATCTGTGCTAGAGCGGGGAGAGAAACCATAAGAGAGAGCGGTCCGGACTGGTGGAGTCCCTGGTGGTGCCTAGTGACAGGCAGTAGCCACGCGCAGGTAGGAACCTGACAGGGAGAGCCAGGGAAGGACGCCTCACATGTGGTGGCAGTAGCGGTGGGATACGAACAACAGAGAATCCAGATACGAACCAAAGAGAATCCCAAAGACACGTGGTGACAAAGGAGAATACGTCACAGCTGTTGGCTGTAGCAGTGAGATATGAATACTAGAGAATCCCTACCAGTGGTGTGGCAAACAGAAATAACAAAACAAGATTTCTTGTGAGAGTGACTGGCAAAGAGTGTGTGGCAAAGAGTGAGTGAACTCAAACACTATGGCTGAATACATAAAAATGAAAAGAGAGGAGCTGCTGGAGAAGTGCATAACATTCAATTTACCTCACGAAGGTAAAGGGGTAGATGAATTGAGGGTAGCACTTATAGGATTTGCAACTGCCCAGCAAAAACAACCTGTCAGGGAAGAGACCCCAGAAGGATATTTAAGCAATCCCGCTTATATAGAGTATTTGAGAGAGAAGTTGAGGAGGGAGACTGAGGAAAAAGATAAGCAGAGGGAGTTGGAAGCTGAGAGACTGAGGATGGAAGCTGATGGGAAAGATAAACAGCGAGAGTTAGAAATTGAGAAGTTGAAGATGGAAACTGAGAGAATGAGGATGGAGGCTGAGGAAAAAGACAAACAGTGGGTCTTTGAGGCTGAGGAAAAAGACAAACAGAGGGAGTTGGAAACTGAGAAGTTGAGAATGGGGTTTGAGGAGAGGGAGAAGCAACGAGCAGTGGATGCTGAATTACAAGTAGAAAAGTTAAAATTTGAAAGAGAGAAGTTTCATTCTGATGAAACAAGAAAGGACAGAGATGGAGCAAAAATAAAAATTACTCCAAAGGACTTTGCTGTCTATGAGCCTGGTCAAGATCCTCAAATTTACCTCAGCACCTTTGAAAAAGCAGCTCAGTTGTGGGGGCTACCTGAAGATAAATACATGCAGTATTTATCAAACCTGATTAAAGGGGAATTGGCTGAGGTATACCAATATTTCCCCTCAGACAGGCCCGTCACCTATGCTGAATTCAAAGAAGCAGTGTTTAAAAGATTCAGACTGGGGCCTGATTATTTTAGAAAGATTTTCAGAAACTGCCAGATACAGACAGGGAAGTCTTTTGTGGAGCTGGGGGCAAAACTGATGGACATATTTGGGAAATGGCTGACAAGTGCAAAAGCTCAGTCTGTGGAGGAGGTGAAAAACCTCATGATATTGGATCAATTATACCATCAGTTACCACCAGAAATAAGGCTGCTGGTCAAAGACCGTTCCCCTACATCGGTGCAGGAGGCCGCAGAGATGGCGGATCACTTCGCCTCCAACAGAACTGGCTGGGTGGGGAAAACATCAAGAGATTTTAAACCCAGACCATATAATGCTAGCAGAAGGGATGTGGTACCACAGCAAGTGAGTCCTCCAGTAAAATCTGAAGGGCACAGGACACCCCAGAGTGGATCTGTGTACCCTAAAAGTGAGGAGAAATTATGCTACAAATGTGGTAGACCGGGGCACCTACGTTTTCAATGTGAGGTTGCCAACCCCATTAGTAATCCTGCTCAGACAAGGGCAGTGAAAACAGAGCCCAAGGCTTTAGAAACAGCGAAAAAGGTTCAGTTCTGCCAGATAAACTGGACAGAAGTAACAGACCTTGCTTCAAGTCTGAGAGAGGAAGTGAGTGTACAAGGGGCAAATTATTGGGCATTGCTTGATACTGGTGCCGCTCAGACATTACTGAGGCCAGATTTAATAAAATCTGAGCTAATATTACCTCAGGAAACTGTGACTATCCAAGGAGTGAGGGGTCAACCAGAAAGTTTGCCTGTGGCCCTGGTGGATATGACTTGGAGAGGCCGAGAGGGCCGATATAAAGTAGGCATTAATGCCCAGCAACAAGAACCAGTAATACTGGGAAGGGATGTAATGGGCGCCCAAGGAAAGATCTATGTAGTGACCAGACAGCAAATTGGCAGAGAAAAAGAAGCCATATTAAGGGGGTCTGAAACAAACAGGGTGGAATCTGTTAACCAGCCTCAGGTCACCATAGCAACCACTAGCAGGCCTGCTGAAGGAGACAAACTGTATCAAGTGGTCTCTGATAATGATGAGGCAGATCAATTCAGGGAAGAGCTGCAAAAAGATATAAGTTTGAAGCAGATAAAGGAACAAGCTCTGACCCAACAGATTCCTTTCACTGACAAACTGAGGAATCAAGTTGTGTGTGAGAATGGGATTTTATATAGACTGTGGATGCCTGCTGAGAGAAAGGATGAATGTGAACCAGTGAAGCAATTAATAGTACCTAGCAAATACAGAACCAGATTGCTAGAGGTAGCCCACGATGTCCCATGTGCAGGACATCTGGGAATAAAAAAGACCAAGAGGAGATTGGCAGCACACTATTATTGGCCAAACATCTCCAAAGATGTAAAACAACATTGTCTATCTTGTGGAATATGCCAAAAGGTGGGAAAAAGTGGAGTAAAGACTAAGGCACCCTTAAAGCCCGTTCCTATAATTGGACAACCCTTTTATAGAGTGGGAATAGATTTGGTGGGCCCTTTTTCCAAACCCACAAGGCATGGCAAGAAATATCTATTGGTGGTGGTGGATTTTGCCACCAGGTACCCAGACGCAGAAGCACTAAGATCCGTGGAAGCCCCTGTAGTGGCAGAGGCTTTATTAAAAATCTTTATGAGGCTGGGTTTCCCTCATGAAGTGCTGACGGATCAAGGCAGTGTATTCATGGGAGAAGTGATGCAATGTATGTGGAAATGTTGTGGTCTAAAACATCTAAAGACCACTACTTACCATCCCGCCACTAATGGGTTAACAGAGAGATTCAATGGCGTTTTGAAGGGCATGATCAGAAGCTATGTTCAAGATCACCCACAAGACTGGGATGAATGGTTGGGATGCTTCTTATTTGCATACAGAGAAGTCCCTCAGGAGTCAACAGGCTTCTCACCCTTTGAACTCATGTTCACTAGAAAAGTGAGGGGACCTTTGGAACTATTAAAAAATTCATGGGAAGGAACCCTGGGAGAGTACAAAACATCTGTAGTAGATTTTGTATTGGAATTCCGCAATAAATTAACATCAATGATGGAGGTGGTGGAAAAGAATTTGAGTCAAGCACAGGAGAAGCAACGTTACTGGTATGACAGAACAGCCAGGGAACGTGTGTATGATGTGGGAGATATGGTTATGGCGTTCATACCCAGGAAACATGACAAATTGCAGGCTAACTGGGAAGGACCATATACCATCAGAGAAAGGCTTGACACAGTGACGTATGTAATTACCACAGACCAATTAAACAAAAGCAAAGTGGTTCATGTAAATATGTTGAAGCCTTACCATACCAGGGATGCACAGGTGTTGCAAGTTACCTTATTCCCTGAGGGAAGTGGGCCTGAACTTCCAGATTTGGTACAGGAAAGCAAAGACAAAGGAGGGGTAGATCAAGTGGAATGGTCAGAGGAGGTGAAGGAGGAAGTAAAAGAAGAGATTCTGAGAGTTTTGAAAACCTATAGGAATCTCTTTAGCAACAAACCTGGCCGAACCAGTATAGTTATACATTCCATTGATACTGGAGATCATGCCCCAATCAGATCTGTTCCGTACCGTCTGAATGGGAAAGTTTTGAATGAGATCAAAACGGAGGTGGAAGATATGCTGGAATTAGGAGTGATCAGGGAATCCATCAGTCCCTGGGCCTCAAGTATTGTCCTGGTTCCGAAAAAAGATGGAACGACAAGGTTTTGCATTGATTATCGGCTAATCAATAAAATTACTGTCCCAGATGCATAACCTATGCCTAGGGTAGACGCAATGTTAGAGTTATTGGGGGCAGCAACCATTATCTCTACACTAGATCTCTGTAAAGGATTTTGGCAAATGGAACTAGACGAGCAATCCAGAGCCAAAACTGCCTTCAGTACACCAGATGGGTTATATGAGTTTGTGACCTTACCCATGGGACTAAGGAACTCACCAAGTTCATTTCAGAGGCTAATCAATACTGTGTTGCGAGGCATGTCAGATTTTGCAGTGACCTATATCGATGACGTGGCCATTTTTAGCAAGTCGGTGCCTGAGCATGTCCAACACCTGACAACAGTATTGGAGGCCTTAAGAAAAGCAGGCCTCACAATAAAAGCTAAGAAATGCCAGTTTGGACTAAAGGAAGTAATCTATTTAGGACATAAGGTGGGGAGTGGGAAAATCACCCCCTTATGGAGCAAGGTGGAGGCAATACAAGCGTGGCCGATCCCCTTAACCAAAAAACAAGTAAGGGCATTTCTGGGTGTGGCTGGATTTTATAGGAAGTTTGTGAGAAATTTTGGGGAAATAGCAACCCCCTTGCATGAATTAACAAAGAAGAAGTGTTCTGAGCGTGTGGTATGGACGGATGAATGTCAGAAGGCTTTTGATCTACTGAAGCAAGCCTTGTGCCAAGGACCCATATTAATAGCACCAGACTATGAGAAACCATTCATTGTGGCTACAGATGCGTCGGACCTGGCGCTGGGAGTCGTCTTGCTACAGGAGAGAGAAGGCACCAGACATCCAGTGGCGTACCTGAGTCGCAAGCTGACGCCGAGGGATAAAAACTATTCGTCGGTCCAGAAGCAGTGCCTAGCGGTCGTGTGGGGACTGAACAAGTTGCGCCCATACGTGTGGGGACGAAGATTCACAGTGACTACGGATCATCGGGCCTTGTTATGGTTGCAGACTATGAAAAACCATAACACTATGCTGCAGAGGTGGTCCTGGGCCCTACAGGACTATCAAGTGGACTTCCAGTTCATAAAAGGCAAGGACAATGTACTGGCCGATGGACTTTCCAGGCAAGTGGCTGGGACTGCAGTGACGTGACCAGACAGAGGAACAAAGAAAGACATTTTCCCCATAGAGACTGTTATTTGTTAACGCGACGTATAAATCCTGGAACAGGAATAATACTCTGCTGTTGTTTAAGGGGGGGGAAATGTGATGTTCCTATATTAATGTATATATGGTAAGTGTTGTTGTTTTAGAAGATACATGGTAAGTGGAGTGAAAGAGGAGGGGGAGTGAATGGGCAGTAGAATGCGAGATGATTGGCTGAGTGTTTAAAATGGCTGAATGTATAAAAGGAAGAGTGAGAGTGGAATCGGGGGGGGGAGAAGAGAACTGAGTGGGTTGCTTGGTGGGGTTTAGAGAGTTGTTTACCAGGGGGGAGGTGGAGTTCGGATTAGTATTGAGTAAAACCATATGCTTATGTGCCTTAAGAAGAAATCTTGTTAATCTTGTTAGCTTTGTTATCTGTAATAAATACTTAATTTGGTTTACCAAAGGCCTGATCCTTGGCTGGGGTTTCACAGACCAGAAAGGAGGGTAAGGTAATGACCAAGGCTGAAGGGGAACTGTAACAAATGGTGGCAGCGGTGAAGAGAATAACAACACCAGTATTCAGAGTCTCTGGAAATACTAGTATTGGGACGTTACTGGTGGTTGCCTAGCAGGGGGATCTGTTGAGATCTGTGCTAGAGCAGGGAGAGAAACCATAAGAGAAAGCGGTCCGGACTGGTGGAGTCCCTGGTGGTGCCTAGTGACAGGCAGTAGCCACGCGCAGGTAGGAACCTGACAGGGAGAGCCAGGGAAGGACACCTCACATCCCCCCCCCCAAAAAAGTAAGTTTGTAGGATCTGTAGAACCTGAGATAGGAGGCAAAAAGTATGTACATCATCCCCCCCCCTTTTGTGATAAACTAACCTAGTCTCACCAGACACCTATGATTTTGCAGATGCCCATAATTCTGTAGTGGACAGTGACAAGGTAAAGATGACTCAAACAAAGAAAAGCCGTTTGGGCACATTACATGATAGGACTTAGTTTTTACACATTTCATTTTCTAAATCAAGGATATTCGTCTTCCATTTGCCATCTGCATTAGTGGCTGAAGTTGAGGGAAGGTATCCAGGCTGTGGGATTTGCTTGGGTTCCCCCCCCCTCTCAGTCATTCCTCCTCTGCTCTCCACTGTGTTTTCTGTTCTGGGCAAGCACACTTGTGTACCTTTTAAACTTTTTAATTTTGTGGATGTGTACAGAAATCTATTGCCAGACCTTAGTTATGTTTCACAATAGGCAAAATGGAGGCTTATGCTTTGCGTGTGTGTGAAATATCTTTCTCCATTTTGTGCAAGAATTATATTTTGCAGTTTTTGCTGTTTGATTTAATGAGGGGCAATATCCAAAAACATTCAGAATGCCCCAAAGGTTCCTTTAACAAAAGTATAATCACACATTCCCCAACCCCCAAAACACCAGCCATAAAATACCTGATTGATTGATTTAGAATGTTTATAAACCACACTTTCATATAAAATTTCATAAGATAGTATAAAGCCTAAAAATATAGCATTACAATAAAAATATTAAAGCATCAGAAAGTGTTCATTGGCAAAGAATCTGAGTCAAAAAGCTTGTCTGAATAATACAGTTTGTAGAACACATCTAAAAACAAGCAGGGATTTATCTCGCTGAACCTCAGTTGACAAGAAGTTCCACAGGGCAAGACCAGCCACACTAAAGGCTTGGCCCCTGGTGAAGGTCAACCAAACCTCAGGGGCATGTAGGATCACCAATAATGTCAGAAGACCTCAGAGATTGAGTCAGATAAAGAGGTATTGTGCAGGCCATTATTATTATAAGTCATATGTACTATGAATTATGACAGTCTCGAAGATAATTCCTCACATTTACTATGTGGAGATCTTAAGGAAATAACTGCTTTGAAATGTGTTGTTGAAATCTGAACATGTGGCTTTCATTTGGTATTGGGGGCTTCCAGAAACAAAATGGCTACATTGCGCCAGGTGAGAAACGAACAAAGATATGGATGTAGCAATAGAGATACCCGTTGAAAAGTCACCGCACATGTGACAAACTGCTCACCTCCCAAAATATGCTAACAAGCTTCCATATAATGGGCTTTTTTTACTTATTAGATTTTATGTGGTAATGTTAAATGTAAAAAAAAAAAAATACAGGCTGGCATTTCAGTAACGATGTCGTCATGTGGATGCTGCTAAAAACTTGTGCACCAATTTCACAAATACCTCCCAACTGAAAGCACCCTGAGACAGCAATCCATTATGCACCTACCTGAAAGTTAAGTCCCACTGGATTAAGTGGGACATAATTTTGAATAGACCTGCACAGGATTGTTCCCTAACAGATTTATGTGGCATAAGCTTTTGTGAATTAGAGTCCACTTTGTCAAATGTTTATGCTATAATACTAGTTTAATGTGCTACAAAACTTTGTGACACAGCTGGGTAATACTTCACTGTATAAGAACATAAGAAGAACCTGCTGGATCAGGCCAGTGGCCCATCTAGTCCAGCATCCTGTTCTCACAGTGGCCAACCAGGTGCCTGGGGGAAGCCTGCAAGCAGGACCTGAGTGCAAGACCACTCTCCCTTCCTGAGGCGTCTGGCAACTGGTTTTCAGAAACATACTGCCTCTGTATATTTGTTTTCTCTCTCTCTTTTGCAGACTAGATTGATTTGAGATTTCCGCCTGTGTTGTGATATTTTGTGGTGTTATTTATTGATACTGTTGTAGTTTTTATTATTATTATGCTTTGAATTGTTTTTATTATATTGTTTTGTTCTTTCTATGGAAGCCACTTTGAGGTCACCTGGTGATGAAAAGCGGCATACACATATACTAAATAAATAAACAAACAAATAATAATACCTGTTCTGTGACCAACTAAATGTCACAAAGCAATCAGCAATTTTTTTACTCATTCAGAATTCTTCTTCATGCTTGATGTTAAGCAAATGAACAACAAAACAGAGATGGGGATATTGCTGTGTTTCCTATAACATACAAACATAGCCATCCTGAAAATTTATCAAAATAAAGATGGAAAATGAGAAACCTCAGCAGACCATTCCTGACTGAACTAACTGGATGCTTTAGGGCCTTTTCCCATGATTGGGTGTTTGTGAGTATGCATGTATATATATTTGTGGCATGTCCTCTTGCATTGCGTTACTGTTGTGAGGGTATTGCATTATTTTAAAAGTGAAAATGGAAATGGACTGCCTTCAAGTCGATCCCGACTTATGGCTACTGTATGAATAGGGTTTTCATGGTAAGCGGTATTCCGAGAGGGTTTACCATTACCTCCCTCTGAGGCTTGCCCTTCCTAGCAGGCGAGGGCCTGCTCAGCTTGCCACAGCTGCACAAGCCAGCCCCTTTCTTGTCCGCAACTGCCAGCTGGGGGGCAACTGGGCTCCTTGGGACTATGCAGCTTGCTCATGGCTGCACAGGTGGCAGAGCACGTAACCCCTGAGCCACTCACTGTGGGGGTGATCTTTAGCTGGCCCTTGACACCCAGGAGACATGAGCTGGGATTTGAACTCACAGACTCTGGACTCCCAGCCAAGCTCTCCTTCCCACTGTGCTATACCAGCTGTATCTTAAAGTAGGGGGGTACTAAAAGATCCTAACCACCAAGCCGTTTATGCCTTGTGTGTTGGAAGTGTTGGTGTTCAACTCAGCTTGGGAAAGGGTAGAGAAGGGAACCTCCATACTTTCTAGACTGTCTTTCTGATCTAACCTGTGCTGACCTTCCTTCAGGTGCTAGACTGATACTCTTAGGGCTGCTGACAGTGGTGGCTGATGCCCATTGAGACTGGTAGGATAGAAGGCAGGGAGCCTAAACAGCAGGTTGCACCAGAGCCAATGACAGGCAAAGCCACCTAATTCTAGTTTTGTCCCTTTCCTCCTCCTTCCTGAGTTCCACAGGGGCAGTACTGAGCCTAAGGAAACAGAAGCTGACAGGGTAGTGCTGCCACCTCCTGGACTGGTTGTAAGAAGGCAGATAGGAGGGGCAGGGGAGAGGGCAGACTGAGGTTGGTGCTGCAGTGCCCCACTTCCTTGAATGGACTAGCCTCTACTAGTTGCTGACCTCACTTTCTGACTCCTCCCTCCTCCCTTGGTAGGGTAGACACCTTCCCCCCCTCCTACAGAGTTTGAAAGAGCAAGCATGGCTCCCTCACATCGCAAACTTAGTTAGCTAGAACTAGGAACTATTTTCTATCTAAGTATGTGTTTCTAATTGTCCTTTTTTTTTTTTTTTTTTTTCAATAATTTTTATTCAAATTTTCATAAAACATACAAGACGAAATCATAAAACATTCAAAGACAAAAAACAAAATCAAAAATAGTTAAACAAAAAATAAAAAATAAAAATAAAAATAAAAATAAAAAATAAAGAGTAAAATATTGACTTCCCATTTGTCAAAGATCAGATCAGTTATAAGTCTATAATATATAACAATCCTGTCTCTTAAGTCATATTATAAAATCACTTTCCTCCAATAGTTATCTTACTTAATCATCAAATCTCATAAACATTACTTTATTCTTTCCACAAAAAGTCAAAGAGAGGTTTCAATTCTTTAAGAAATATATCTATCAATTTTTTTTCCAGATAAGCATATCGATTAATCCATCTCATTACTAATTATGATAATCTTATTGTCATAACCATAGTCAAAATAAACATTTCAATTAATCCATCACATCAGAATCTGTTAGGTTCAGTAATTTCAGTAGCCATTGTTCTATTATCCCTATTAGTTCCATTTTCCATCTTCCATCTTCAGTAGTCTTGTTAAGTCCAGTAATTTCAGTATCCAATCTTCCATTATCAGTATTCCATAATAATCTTGCTGTCAAAGCCATAGTCATATAGTAAGAGTCTGATGGGAATTACCTCTATCCCAAATATTTTCTTGCCATCCATTCTGAATAGGTTGCTGAAATACTGCTGTAAAATCATATCTCTGTTCTTTTTTTCAAAATACACTGGGTCATCTCTTGAAAGTTTTTCCATTGTCACATGGCTGCAGTTAATTCCATAGATTTTCTCTATATTGGGCTCCATCACGTCATTCCAGTCCAGAAGATTATCCATGCCATTGATAACTTTATCTCTAGAATCTTCATTAATTTCTTCAGAGATAACATTGAGTTCCAAACAATAGATTTTATTTCTAAAGTCCATAGACTCCAAATCTTTTTCCTGTTCCACGTTTGTTCCAATCTCCGGGGTCTCCTCTCTCACAGGGACCCCTGTTCCAGTCTCCAGGGTCTCCTCTCTCACAGGGACCCCTGTTCCAGTCTCCAGGGTCTCCTCTCTCACAAGGACCCCTATGTCTTTAATCTCCTGTGTCTCCAAACAATAGATTTTATTTCTAAAGTCCATAGACTCCAAATCTTTTTCCTGTTCCACGTTTGTTCCAATCTCCGGGGTCTCCTCTCTCACAGGGACCCCTTCCAGGGTCACCTCTCTCACAGGGACCCCTATATCTTTAATCTCCTGCGTCATTTTACTCAATTCAATTTTCAACTCCTTACAACCCTGTCGCAGGTTTTGTTTCGTTATCTCAATCTCATCCATTATTTTCTGAAACATAGTTATTTCCAGATTCTCAGCCACTTTCTTAATTGCCATTTTAAAAGAAAAATATAGGAAAACCACTTCTTATTTCAGCAACAATTGGGTTAATACTCCAAACTTGGTGACATCACAGTATAAACAGAGCAGACAGCCTTATCTCTCCATAGTTAAGTAAACAAAATGCAGTTCCCAGGATCGAAACAATTAATGGCAGTCGTCAGAAAACAGATTCGTCAAAATAAAATAGACCAAAAAGAGAGTAGTCTCAGACAATATAATATTCTTCAAAATAAAAATCTGGAATAGAAATCCCTCTTCTGTGTATATCTTTAGAATGCAAATCCAGGACAGCTTTTTGCAACAAAAACAGAGATAAGCTATTAATTAGTGCGTAGCAGAGAGAAGTTATGGCTCCCCAGTGAGATGTCAAAAACCGATCAATCTGGCAAATCTCTTTTAAACAGCAACAATTTAAGTCAAGTAAAAGAAAAATATAGAAAGAAGGGTGCTTGCCTGTTAGTGCGTTCTCTCTTAGAAGATAAGATGAACGTTCGCTTTATCAGATAGAGCTTGCTGTTGAAAATCCGTCCCACCTTCGTCGGCTGGACCTCGTCCCATAAATTAATGAGATCTGGTCGTCCCAACAAAAATAGGCTTTGAGGTTAATCTCTTCGTTTCTCCCTACCCGGGAGAAATTTAATCAGTCAAAAAAAAAAGAAAAAACTGACTGATATATCTGAATAAGCTTCTTTTGAGGCAGGAGCCCGTCTCAAAAGCAGGCACAGGCTAAGTCACCCTTCCCGGAAGTCGTGTTTCTAATTGTCCTGATGCACAACCTATACTCCGCACAAGAGGCTACTGTAAGGACAGAATATGGAGAAAGCAAACTGGTTCCCCATCGGAAAGGGTGTGAGATGGGTGTATTTTATCACCCTATTTATTTAATCTATAAGCAGAACATATCATACGGAAAGCGGGATTGGACCAAGAAGGAGATGTGAAAATTGGAGGGAGAAATATCAATAATTTAAGATATGCAGATGATACCATACTACAATACTAGCAGAAACCAGTAATGATTTGAAACGAATGCTGATGAAAGTTAAAGAGGAAAGCACAAAAGCAGGACTACAGCTGAACGTCAAAAAGACTAAAGTAACGACAACAGAAGATTTATGTAACTTTAAAGTTGACAATGAGGACATTGAACTTGTCAAGGATTATCAATATCTCGGCACAGTCATTAACCAAAATGGAGACAATAGTCAAGAAATCCGAAGAAGGCTAGGACTGGCGAGGGCAGCTATGAGAGAATTAGAAAAGGTCCTCAAATGCAAAGATGTATCACTGAACACTAAAGTCAGGATCATTCAGACCATGGTATTTCCGATCTCTATGTATGGATGTGAAACTTGGATAGTGAAAAAAGTGTGTAAGAGAAAAATTAACTCATTTGAAATGTGGTGTTGGAGGAGAGCCTTGCGGATACCATGGACTGCAAAAAAGACAAGTAATTGGGTGTCAGAACAAATTAAACCAGAACTATCACTAGAAGCTAAAATGAGGAAACTGAGGTTATCATACTTTGGACACATAATGAGAAGACTTGATTCATTAGAAAAGATAATAATGCTGGGAAAAACAGGAGTAGAAAAAGAGGAAGGCCAAACGAGATGGATTGATTCCATAAAGGAAGCCACAGACCTGAACTTACAAGATCTGAACAGGGTGGTTCATGACAGATGCTCTTGGAGGTCGTTGATTCATAGGGTCGCTATAAGTCATAGTTGACTTGGAGGTACATAACAACAACAACATGTATTTCATATAATAAACTAAGATTTCTTATTTTCCATGACAAAAGTCTCTGATTGGAATGCCCCCCTGGGCTCCTACTGGGAGGAAGGGCAGGATATAAATTTAATAATCATAAATAAATATAATCAAAAGAAAAGTCTGCTCATTCAGCATTCAACCCCCTTCTAAGCTGTGTGCTATACTCTGCTAAGTTAATTGTGCTTGTTGCATATACCTGTAGAGTATTTCCTGTAAAGCTTTTCATCGTGAGCAACACTCAACATTCCTGCCACATGTTTAGAACTTTTAAAAGTCTCTTCCCCCGCCACATACACCATTATTTTACTGGCCAAGAGATTCCTTCCAGTTTGTGTAAAGTTCTGCAGGGGATCTTTAAGATTCACAGAATAGTAAAGTTGGAAGGGGCCTACCATGACTGCCCCTTTAAGGGAGCCCCAATCCTCCTCTACATATGTATTTCACTGCTGCTGCAACTCAGACAGCCCATACAAAAGAAGGGTGGGGCAGGGAGCAGCTGTTATTAGCAAGGTCTAATGAAAGACTCTTGAAGTTCAAGAGCTTAAATAGTTAGGGCTAGAAAGCAGCGGGAGACTGATTTGCTAGAGAAGGAGAGCTGAGGCCTGAGGAATGACTCGCTCTTGGTACCAAGGCAGTTGTGTCCCCTGCCGGTGGGAAGGTACAGGGGGCTCTCATAAGAGGTCTCCCTTACTGCTCTAAATCTCTTCGTAGAAAATATTGGGGAAAGTGGCTACTTTGTGTGGATCTAGGGTATCCTGAGAAAAAGCTAGCAAGTGGACTGTTGGACCTATCACTCCTTGTTCTGGAAAAGGGGCTTTTGGAGTACCATAGGCTTCACAAGCTGGGGAGACCTTACTGTGGATTCACCAAGCTTATTGGGACTGGACTGAACTTCTGGCCTTTCCAGCAGATGTCACTGGAGAGGACCCAGGCAAAGAGGAAGGTAAAGTAGAACCCCCTGAGAAGGGCTTGCCATTGCTTTGATAGCTCATGGGACTCTGAGACTATATTGTCTGAGGAAAATAGTGTAAGGGTTGGAAGAGGATGGGGGAAAAACAGCATTTTAAAATCATTTAAAATGCCACCCTGGGCTCCTGCTGGGAGGAAGGGCAGGATATAAATATAATAATAACAGTTTTTTAAAAAATAATAATGCTTGATTCTTACTGGAGTATACATAAGGATATTTTAAAGGTGGGCAGCAACTAAGCAATTTCTCTTACTCATTACATACAAATAGGAGACTATGTTACTGTTGTAGGACTGCAACTTGTATCAGTACTGCTTTGTCTGGTCCCACAGGAAGGCTATATTGAGGTGCATGAAGTGGAAAAGGGTTTTAATATTACATGTTGCCCTCCCATGTAAGTTCTTTCCCTCTTTTTCCAAACCTAAAGACTCATGTGGAATACCCACCCTGAAATGTTTTTTACACTACAATGCTCTTCTTTAAAGTATGAGAGAGTGGACCAAAATGAATTGACCCAACAAGTAATCAAAACTGTGTTCCCTGAGTGGGAAATGATCTATGAACAGAACACAACCCTTAATAAACAACACCTTCTCAGACTTCTACAGGTAGTTCCCTTTAAAGCTTGTAAGTCAGGACCATGCATTCCCCTTCACTGTCTCTTCCTCAGCCCACTGATACTGCTCAGCTATGACTGTTCACAGGTAAGTCCAAACTGGGAAACTGGTTTAATAACGGTTTACTAAACAGGATCTTAAACTGTGTGTTGTTTAAGGTCCTGGTTAGTAAGCTGTCATTAAAGCAAAGTTACCCATTTTGGTGTAACCAAGAATTGTCATTTAAGTTAACTAGGATCAGTGGGCTGCTCTGAAAGAGGCAAGGGGGGAGCATGTAACTATTGTTTTCAGCTTTTGAACTACGGTTCAACAAGCTGGGAATTATACATCTGACCCAGCCAAAATCTCTATCATGATGTGTCAGCTATTAGGATTAAAGGATTTTGTACTACTGTTTTACTGATTTATGACATTTTGTTTTAATGATATTGTTCAATGGTTTTATGTTTGCTTGGAAATTTTTTAAAATATTAACCTTGTTTATAAATATTTTAAAAGAACGAAAAACGCTATAGATTTTTTCCTTTATATGCATGCACATTGTTTGCACTTGTTCTTATGAAGTAGAATTCATAGGAGACATGAGATTAACATTAACTGGACCTGCTGACATCAGAGAAGCATACTTGACAGGTAGCTGTCCAGCTGCCTCTTTAACGTCTCCAGTGTTGGAGAGCCCACCACCTCCCTAGGTAATTGGTTCCATTGTTGTACTGTGTGATGCGTCCTTCCCTGGCTCTCCCTGTCAGGTTCCTACCTGCTCGTGGTTACTGCCTGTCACTAGGCACCACCAGGGACTCCACCAGTCCGGACCGCTCTCTCTTATGGTTTCTCTCCCCGCTCTAGCACAGATCTCAACAGATCCCCCTGCTAGGCAACCACCAGTAACGTCCCAATACTAGTATTCCCAGAGACTCTGAATACTGGTATTGTTATTCTCTTCACCGCTGCCACCATTTGTTACAGTTCCCCTTCAGCCTTGGTCATTACCTTACCCTCCCTTCTGGTCTGTGAAACCCCAGCCAAGGATCAGGCCTTTGGTAAACCAAATTAAGTATTTATTACAGATAACAAAGCTAACAAGATTAACAAGATTTCTTCTTAAGGCACATAAGCATATGGTTTTACTCAATACTAATCCGAACTCCACCTCCCTCCTGGTAAACAACTCTCTAAACCCCACCAAGCAACCCACTCAGTTCTCTTCTCCCCCCCCGATTCCACTCTCACTCTTCCTTTTATACATTCAGCCATTTTAAACACTCAGCCAATCATCTCACATTCTACTGTCCATTCACTCCCCCTCTTTCACTCCACTTACCATGTATCTTCTAAACAACCAACACTTACCATATATACATTAATATAGGAACATCACATTTCCCCCCCCCTTAAACAACAGCAGAGTATTATTCCTGTTCCAGGATTTATACGTCGCGTTAACAAATAACAGTCTCTATGGGGAAAATGTCTTTCTTTGTTCCTCTGTCTGGTCACGTCACTGCAGTCCCAGCCACTTGCCTGGAAAGTCCATCGGCCAGTACATTGTCCTTGCCTTTTATGAACTGGAAGTCCACTTGATAGTCCTGTAGGGCCCAGGACCACCTCTGCAGCATAGTGTTATGGTTTTTCATAGTCTGCAACCATAACAAGGCCCGATGATCCGTAGTCACTGTGAATCTTCGTCCCCACACGTATGGGCGCAACTTGTTCAGTCCCCACACGACCGCTAGGCACTGCTTCTGGACCGACGAATAGTTTTTATCCCTCGGCGTCAGCTTGCGACTCAGGTACGCCACTGGATGTCTGGTGCCTTCTCTCTCCTGTAGCAAGACGACTCCCAGCGCCAGGTCCGACGCATCTGTAGCCACAATGAATGGTTTCTCATAGTCTGGTGCTATTAATATGGGTCCTTGGCACAAGGCTTGCTTCAGTAGATCAAAAGCCTTCTGACATTCATCCGTCCATACCACACGCTCAGAACACTTCTTCTTTGTTAATTCATGCAAGGGGGTTGCTATTTCCCCAAAATTTCTCACAAACTTCCTATAAAATCCAGCCACACCCAGAAATGTCCTTACTTGTTTTTTGGTTAAGGGGATCGGCCATGCTTGTATTGCCTCCACCTTGCTCCATAAGGGGGTGATTTTCCCACTCCCCACCTTATGTCCTAAATAGATTACTTCCTTTAGTCCAAACTGGCATTTCTTAGCTTTTATTGTGAGGCCTGCTTTTCTTAAGGCCTCCAATACTGTTGTCAGGTGTTGGACATGCTCAGGCACCGACTTGCTAAAAATGGCCACGTCATCGATATAGGCCACTGCAAAATCTGACATGCCTCGCAACACAGTATTGATTAGCCTCTGAAATGAACTTGGTGAGTTCCTTAGTCCCATGGGTAAGGTCACAAACTCATATAACCCATCTGGTGTACTGAAGGCAGTTTTGGCTCTGGATTGCTCGTCTAGTTCCATTTGCCAAAATCCTTTACAGAGATCTAGTGTAGAGATAATGGTTGCTGCCCCCAATAACTCTAACATTGCGTCTACCCTAGGCATAGGATATGCATCTGGGACAGTATTTTTATTGATTAGCCGATAATCAATGCAAAACCTTGTCGTTCCATCTTTTTTCGGAACCAGGACAATACTTGAGGCCCAGGGACTGATGGATTCCCTGATCACTCCTAATTCCAGCATATCTTCCACCTCCGTTTTGATCTCATTCAAAACTTTCCCATTCACACGGTACGGCATAGATCTAATTGGGGCATGATCTCCAGTATCAATGGAATGTATAACTATACTGGTTCGGCCAGGTTTGTTGCTAAAGAGATTCCTATAGGTTTTCAAAACTCTCAGAATCTCTTCTTTTGCTTCCTCCTTCACCTCCTCTGACCATTCCACTTGATCTACCCCTCCTTTGTCTTTGCTTTCCTGTACCAAATCTGGAAGTTCAGGCCCACTTCCCTCAGGGAATAAGGTAACTTGCAACACCTGTACATCCCTGGTACGGTAAGGCTTCAACATATTTACATGAACCACTTTGCTTTTGTTTAATTGGTCTGTGGTGATTACATACGTCACTGTGTCAAGCCTTTCTCTGATGGTATATGGTCCTTCCCAGTTAGCCTGTAATTTGTCATGTTTCCTGGGTATGAACGCCATAACCATATCTCCCACATTATACACACGTTCCCTGGCTGTTCTGTCATACCAGTAACGTTGCTTCTGCTGAGCTTGACTCAAATTCTCTTTCACCACTTCCATCATTTGTTTCACTGGTTCACATTCACCCTTTCTCTCAGCAGGCATCCACAGTCTATATAAAATCCCATTTTCACACACAACTTGATTCCTCAGTTTGTCAGTGAAAGGAATCTGTTGGGTCAGGGCTTGTTCCTTTATCTGCTTCAAACTTATATCTTTATGCAGCTCTTCCCTGAATTGATCTGCCTCATCATTATCAGAGACCACTTTATACAGTTTGTCTCCTTCAGCAGGCCTGCTAGTGGTTGCTATGGTGACCTGAGGCTGGTTAACAGATTCCACCCTGTTTGTTTCAGCCCCCCTTAATATGGCTTCTTTTTCTCTGCCAATTTGCTGTCTGGTCACTACATAGATCTTTCCTTGGGCACCCATTACATCCCTTCCCAGTATTACTGGTTCTTGTTGCTGGGCATTAATGCCTACTTTATATCGGCCCTCTCGGCCTCTCCAAGTCGTATCCACCAGGGCCACAGGCAAACTTTCTGGTTGACCCCTCACTTCTTGGATAGTCACAGTTTCCTGAGGTAATATTACCTCAGATTTTATTAAATCTGGCCTCAGTAATGTCTGAGCGGCACCAGTATCAAGCAATGCCCAATAATTTGCCCCTTGTACACTCACTTCCTCTCTCAGACTTGAAGCAAGGTCTGTTACTTCTGTCCAGTTTATCTGGCAGAACTGAACCTTTTTCGCTGTTTCTAAAGCCTTGGGCTCTGTTTTCACTGCCCTTGTCTGAGCAGGATTACTAATGGGGTTGGCAACCTCACATTGAAAACGTAGGTGCCCCGGTCTACCACATTTGTAGCATAATTTCTCCTCACTTTTAGGGTACACAGATCCACTCTGGGGTGCCCTGTGCCCTTCAGATTTTACTGGAGGACTCACTCGCTGTGATACCACATCCCCTCTCCCAGCGTTATATGGTCTGGGTTTAAAATCTCTTGATGTTTTCCCCACCCAGCCAGTTCTGTTGGAGGCGAAGTGATCCGCCATCTCTGCGGCCTCCTGCACCGATGTAGGGGAACGGTCTTTGACCAGGAGCCTTATTTCTGGTGGTAACTGATGGTATAATTGATCCAATATCATGAGGTTTTTCACCTCCTCCACAGACTGAGCTTTTGCACTTGTCAGCCATTTCCCAAATATGTCCATCAGTTTTGCCCCCAGCTCCACGAAAGACCTCCCTGTCTGTATCTGGCAGTTTCTGAAAATCTTTCTAAAATAATCAGGCCCCAGTCTGAATCTTTTAAACACTGCTTCTTTGAATTCAGCATAGGTGACGGGCCTGTCTGAGGGGAAATATTGGTATACTTCAGCCAATTCCCCTTTAATCAGGTTTGATAAATACTGCATGTATTTATCTTCAGGTAGCCCCCACAACTGAGCTGCTTTTTCAAAGGTGCTGAGGTAAATTTGAGGATCTTGACCAGGCTCATAGACAGCAAAGTCCTTTGGAGTAATTTTTATTTTTGCTCCATCTCTGTCCTTTCTTGTTTCATCAGAATGAAACTTCTCTCTTTCAGATTTTAACTTTTCTGCCTGTAATTCCGCATCCACTCTCATTCTCTCAGTTTCCATCCTCAATCTCTCAATTTCCAACCCCCTCTGCTTGTCTTTTTCCTCAGCCTCAAAGACCCGCTGCTTTTCTTTCTCATCAGCCTCCCTCCTCAATCTCTCAGCTTCCAACTCCCTCTGCTTGTCTTTTTCCTCAGCCTCCCATCTTAACTTCTCTCTCAAGTACTCTGTATAAGCGGGATTGCTTAAATATCCTTCTGGGGTCTCTTCCCTGACAGGTTGTTTTTGCTGGGCAGTTGCAAATCCTATAAGTGCTACCCTCAATTCATCTACCCCTTTACCCTCGTGAGGTAAATTGAATGTTATGCACTTCTCCACCAGCTCTTCTCTTTTCATTTTTATATATTCAGCCATGGTGTTTGAGTTCACTCACTCTTTGCCACACACTCTTTCCCAGTCACTCTCACAAGTAATCTTGTTTTGTTATTTCTGTTTGCCACACCACTGTTAGGGATTCTCTAGTATTCGTATCTGGATTCTCTGTTGTTCGTATCCCACCGCTATTGCCACCACATGTGAGGCGTCCTTCCCTGGCTCTCCCTGTCAGGTTCCTACCTGCTCGTGGTTACTGCCTGTCACTAGGCACCACCAGGGACTCCACCAGTCCGGACCGCTCTCTCTTATGGTTTCTCTCCCCGCTCTAGCACAGATCTCAACAGATCCCCCTGCTAGGCAACCACCAGTAACGTCCCAATACTAGTATTTCCAGAGACTCTGAATACTGGTGTTGTTATTCTCTTCACCGCTGCCACCATTTGTTACAGTTCCCCTTCAGCCTTGGTCATTACCTTACCCTCTGTCGGAAGGCAGAGCTGGGGTCCCAATCCCGGGGAGCTGGATCCCTGAGAGTTGGGAGAAGAGTATTCGGATGGATGGCAGAGGGAAGGGGGAGGAACTTCCCCCCTTTGGAGCGAAGACGAAACAGAGGAACTGCCAATGATAAGGTCGCTTAGCAACGGGGAGCCTGAGCCCTCCCTGGACATTCTCACGCCTCCCCCTCTTTCAGGCTCAGAGCAAGAGAGGAAAGAGGGAGGGCTGCTCACAGCCAAAAAGCGGGGAGGCAGTTTACCATCAGCCCCTCCCCTATCCCCCGTCCTGGAATCGGAAACTTCAGAAGAGGAGGGGGTGATGCTTCCCCCCTCACCATGCACACGCAGACAGCTGAAAAGACAGGAGGGAAGGGGGGGAAGGCGGGCAGTACCTGAGGGGCAGTTAAGGAGGAGCGAAAGATTGCACGCCCGTTTGGCCCCTTCTTAAAGAACAGGCGGGAAGAAGTCCCTTGCTCTGTCAACTTTCTCCCAATGCCGCAGGACCTGTATCCCTGTATTGCTTCATGAGAAAACGCAGTCTTTGTTTGGACATTACCCTAATAAAACACGAATTAACTACAGCCGTTGGTCTGGTTCCTGAGTCACATCCTGGGCCTGACAGCTTGACAGAGCCACCTAAATCGCCCTCAACGCTCTCTTCACTTGACTGGGACAAGATGTCAAAGGGAGCAGCGGGGGGGACGAACCCCACTTCTGAGACGGAAGAAGTGGAACTCTTGAGGACTAAGGTAGCTGATTTGCAGATGGATGTTCAAGCCCTGCTAGCAGCAGTCAAGGCGCTGAAGACGGATAATCAAACCTTGAAGGCCACGATAGACCAGATGCGAACAGCCCCTCCAGCTGCCGTAGTAAAGGTTCCCATTGGATTGCCCCCAAAATACGCGGGACAAAGTGATCAGTTGGCAACCTTCATGGCTCAATGTGAGTTATATCTGGATGTCAGGCACACGGAATTTCCAGACGATGGGGCTAAAGTAGCTTTCGTGATTAGCCTCCTGGAGGGAGAAGCTGCAAAATGGGTGACTCCGTATCTCGTGAGAAAGGATACTGTCTTAGGAAGGTACAGAGGATTTATACAGGAGATGACCGAGATGTTTCAAGACCCGCAGAGGGCTGAAACAGTAGCGCGGCAACTAGGCGCTCTGAAGCAAGCTAAAGGGACTGTTTCCGAGTACACTAACGCTTTTAAAATTCTGTCCCAGGAAACTGGTTACAATGACGCCGCCCTGATGTTTATGTACCGGAGTGGATAAAATGCTGAAATCCTGGATGAGTTGGCCAGGACCTCCCCACCCGCTGACCTACCAGGGCTCATCCGGCTATGCCTACAGATAGATCACCGGATGGAAGGAAGGCGCCTGGAAAGGAAGCAGGAGGTCCCGAGATACTCAGCCTCGGCATCCCGCAACAAGACCCTTCCCACTACAGGGATGGCAGGTAATGCAACTGAGGGACAGGGAGGGGCTAGGCCAAGACTGTCGGAAGAAGAAAAGGAAAGACGACGCCAGGAACGTTTATGCTTTTATTGTTCAAAGCCAGGCCATGTGGCCAGAGACTGTGGACTGAAAGGGGGGAAAGCCGAGCCGTCGGGAAACTAGAACACCCAGTCCACGTGCAGGCCGGTGGACTGGGGGCAGCGTTGTATAAAGGCCCCCCAACAATCCAACCTCCCTCAAAGGGGGTGTTGGTCTTGCCTATTCGGATTACAACTTCCAGAGGAGTGGTGTTTAATTCCACTGCCTTAATTGACAGTGGAGCCTCCACAAATTTTATTGATGCAAAGTTAGTCAAGCGTCATGGAATTTCCCGGTGGAAACTGGACGCTCCCCTAGCTGTGGAGACTATCGATGGGAGACCCCTGAAGTCAGGAGGGGTGACACAAGCCACGGAGGAAGTGAAACTTCAAATCCCTGGGCACGAAGAGTTCATTTCGCTATACGTGTCAGATCTCTCGAACTTTGAGGTGATTCTGGGAATGCCCTGGCTAGCAAAGCATGAACCCAAAATAAGTTGGAAGGAGGCGGTGGTGTGGTTCACCTCACAGTATTGCCAGGAGAACTGTCAACCTGAAGGAATCAAGAACACCTTAGCGGGGGCAGTGCAAGAGATCGAGCAAGTGACCCTGCCGCCAAAGTATGAAGAATTTAAAGATGTGTTTGATGAAAAAGAGGCAGAGACTTTACCCCCCACCGCCCTTACGACTGTGCGATTGACCTAGTGCCAGGAGCCAGCATCCCATCAGGGAGAATCTACTCTCTCACAGAGAATGAGAGGGAGGCCCTGAAGGAATTCCTGGATAAAAACCTGAGGCGAGGATTCATACGCCCCTCACAATCCCCTGCTGGAGCGCCACTATTGTTTGTGAAAAAGAAGGGGGGAACTCAGACCCTGTAACGACTATCGCGCATTGAACCAGATCACCATCCCCAACAGCTACCCGTTGCCCCTGATCTCAGAGTTGCTGGACCGACTGCGCTCTGCAAAAATCTTCACGAAGTTGGATTTGAGAGGAGCGTACAATCTGATCAGAATGAAGGAGGGAGATGAATGGAAAACAGGATTCTTGACCGCTTACGGACAGTATGAATACCTGGTCATGCCGTTCGGGCTTTGTGGAAGACCAGGAATTTTTCAAAAATTCATGAACGACGTGTTTAGAGACTTGTTGGACACGTATGTAATCTGTTACTTAGATGATATCCTGGTGTTCTCAAAGAACCAGGAAGACCACGACCAGCATGTGAAGACGGTGTTGAAGAGACTGAGAGAAAATCACCTGTATGCTAAATTAGAGAAATGTGGATTTGACCTCAAGTCTCTAGACTTCCTTGGATATCGAACCTCAGCGGAAGGCGTGGAGATGGACCCAGGGAAAGTAAGCTGCATATTGGACTGGGGCCAACCTGTCACCAAAAAGGATGTACAACGGTTTTTGGGGTTTGCCAATTATTACAGAAAGTTCATTCCAGGGTTTTCCAAATTAACAGCTCCTCTGACTGACTGTTTAAGGGGGAAGAAGAAGTTTCAATGGACAGAGAACGCCACCGAGGCCTTTGAGGAGCTGAAGAGAAGGTTTGCTACTGAGCCCATTCTGCACTTTGCTGATCCGAACCGCCCTTTCGTAGTGGAAGCAGATGCTTCAGATTTTGCCATCGGGGGGGTCCTGCTACAATTAGACCGAGAAGGGAAGGAGCTGCACCCCTGTGCGTACTTCTCTCGGAAGTTAAAGCCTGCAGAGAAGAACTACACAGTTTGGGAGAAGGAGCTGCTGGCCATCAAGGACTCTTTTGAAAACTGGAGACAATACCTAGAGGGGACCTCTCATCGAATTGAAGTGCGCTCCGACCACAAGAATCTTGAAAGCCTCCAAACAGCCAGAAAGCTGAACCAGAGACAGATAAGATGGTCCCAGTTCTTCACTAGGTTTAACTTCCAGATTACTTACCATGCCCAAGCCAAAAACCAGAGAGCGGATGCCTTATCCAGACAGCCACAATACAAAGAAAGTGAATCCGAGGACCAGCCTCAGTACGTAATCCCGCCAGAGAAATTAACGTTGGGAGTATGCCAGCCTTCATGGGAAGAGGAACTCAAAAAGGCACAACAAGAAGATGCAGACATGCTAAAATATCAGCAGGAGACGGGACAAGGTCAAGACTCAGAAGTAACCTTTCACTGGAGAAATGGACTGTTATGGTTCAAAACCGCCAGATATGTGCCAGAAGGGGAATTAAGGCTCAGAATCCTACGCCAGTGTCATGATTCCATCACAGCGGGACACTTTGGGATTTACAAGACCATTCAGAACGTGGCCAAGGACTTCTGGTGGCCTAAAATGCGTCGGGATATTGAGAGTTATGTAAAGTCCTGCTCTGTCTGTCTGCGGACAAAAACACAAACAGGGACACCAGCAGGACTGTTACAACCGTTGCCTGTCCCACACGAACCCTGGAAGGACCTCTCCATGGATTTTATAACTGATCTACCCAAGTCCCAAGGAATGACAGCCATCTTAGTAGTGGTGGATCTACTTACCAAAATGGCACACTTTCTTCCTTGTGCAGGGGCCTTAGAGGCTAAAGAAACGGCCAAGTTATTCATAAAAGAAGTCTACCGGCTGCATGGATTGCCAAACAGCGTAGTCTCAGACCGAGGAACTCAGTTCACAGCCAAATTTTGGAGAGCAATGTGGAAACAGTTGCAGACGGAATTAAAACTCTCCTCCGCCCATCACCCCCAGACAGATGGGCAGACGGAACGCTTGAACGCCGTTTTGGAAAGATATTTACGAAGTTATGTGTCCTATCAACAGACTGACTGGGTATCATATTTGCATTTTGCAGAGTTCGCCTACAACAATTCTCTGCACTCCAGCACTCAACAAACCCCGTTCTTCGCTAATTATGGATTCCATCCTAAAGTCTTTCCAAGCAGCTCAGAAGGAATGCTGGTACCGGCAGCTGAGAACTTCCTTAAGGAATTGCAAGCGGCGCAACAGACACTGAAACAGCAGTTAAACAAAGCCAAAACGGAGTACAAGCGAGTTGCTGACCTGCACAGGAAGGAGGCCCCCCCCTTCAACCGGGAGACCAGGTATGGCTGTCCACCCGCTTCCTCCAGATGCCGGGCAAATGTAGAAAATTACAAGACAAGAGGGTGGGTCCTTTCGAAATAGAAACTCATATCAATCCCGTGGCGTACCGACTGAAGCTGCCTGACACGTTTAAAATACATCCTGTGTTCCATCGATCCCTCTTAACGAAAGCCGCCCCTCCCAGTGAGTTACGGCCAGAGGAACCTCCCGGAGCTCCACTCCTGGTAAATGAGCAGCTTGAGTTTGAAGTTGAGGAGATCTTAGATTCCAGGATCAGACGCCACAAGCTGCAGTACTTGATTCACTGGAAAGGCTATGGGGTGGCTGACAGATCATGGGAAGATGCAGCTGATGTGCATGCTCCAGAATTGGTAAAACTTTTCCATCAACGTTTTCCCCACCGTCCCAAGCCAGACAAGGGGAGGGGGGCACAGCCTGGGAGGGGGGATGGTGTCGGAAGGCAGAGCTGGGGTCCCAATCCCGGGGAGCTGGATCCCGGAGAGTTGGGAGAAGAGTATTCGGATGGATGGCAGAGGGAAGGGGGAGGAACTTCCCCCCTTTGGAGCGAAGACGAAACAGAGGAACTGCCAGTGATAAGGTCGCTTAGCAACGGGGAGCCTGAGCCCTCCCTGGACATTCTCACGCCTCCCCCTCTTTCAGGCTCAGAGCAAGAGGGGAAAGAGGGAGGGCTGCTCACAGCCGAAAAGCGGGGAGGCAGTTTACCATCAGCCTCTCCCCTATCCCCCGTCCTGGAATCGGAAACTTCAGAAGAGGAGGGGGTGATGCTTCCCCCCTCACCGCGCACACGCAGACAGCTGAAAAGACAGGAGAGAAGGGGGGAAGGCAGGCAGTACCTGAGGGGCAGTTAAGGAGGAGCGAAAGATTGCGCGCCCGTTTGGCCCCTTCTTAAAGAACAGGCGGGAAGAAGTCCCTTGCTCTGTCAACTTTCTCCCAATGCCGCAGGACCTGTATCCCTGTATTGCTTCATGAGAAAACGCAGTCTTTGTTTGGACATTACCCTAATAAAACACAAATTAACTACAGCCGTTGGTCTGGTTCCTGAGTCACATCCTGGGCCTGACACCCTCCCTTCTGGTCTGTGAAACCCCAGCCAAGGATCAGGCCTTTGGTAAACCAAATTAAGTATTATTACAGATAACAAAGCTAACAAGATTAACAAGATTTCTTCTTAAGGCACATAAGCATATGGTTTTACTCAATACTAATCCGAACTCCACCTCCCTCCTGGTAAACAACTCTCTAAACCCCACCAAGCAACCCACTCAGTTCTCTTCTCCCCCCCAGATTCCACTCTCACTCTTCCTTTTATACATTCAGCCATTTTAAACACTCAGCCAATCATCTCGCATTCTACTGCCCATTCACTCCCCCTCTTTCACTCCACTTACCATGTATCTTCTAAACAACCAACACTTACCATATATACATTAATATAGGAACATCACATACTGCTCTAACAGGAAGTTTTTCCTGATGTTCAATTGAAATCTGTCTTCCTGTAATTTGAGCCCATTATTCCGTGTCCTGCACTCTGGGATGATTGCACTCTGGGATCCTGGCCCTCCTCTGTGTAGCAACCTTTCAAGTATTTGAAGAGTACTCTCATATCTCCCCTCAGTCTTCACTTCTCTGTGTAACATTCCTATGTTACTTTTCAAATTCACTCTACTTTTTACATTAATTGAATTAACACAATTATACTTTTCTCCCCTTTTCTGCTCCTGGTGTACATGCTAGAAAAAAAACTCAAAAAAATTAATGAACGTGGGTTCTTAAGTTGTAGTACATGTCTTTCTGTATAAATGAATGTAATTATGCTATCTGTCCCATAAACGTTTGCACAGGCACTTTGCATAGAATTAAAAAAGAAATAGACTAACATAGAGCTAGTGTGGTGTAGTGGTTAAGGTGTTGGACTACAACCTGGGAGACCAGGTTCGAATCCCCACATAGCCATGAAGCTCACTGAGTAACCTTGGGCCAGTCACTGCCTCTGTCTCATTAAAACCCTATTCATAGGGTCGCCATAAGTCGGAATCGACTTGAAGGCAGTACATTTACATTTTAGTTGGTATATACCCCAGAGCTGAGAGTGAGATGGCTTGAGTGCAGATGGAGACGAACTCCTGGTAGGTGCAGTTACACACTGGTAAGTGCCTATGGTAAGCTATATTTAGGGGCAGTGAGGGCAGCAAAAAAGCAGTATGTTGCTGCCACTATCAAATCATCAATCTGCCCCCTAGTGGAGCTCTTCAGAATTGTCCAGGGGCTATTACACTCTGGCCCCAAGGACAGGGTAGAACCATGTGAGGCCCGCTGTAATGAATTTGCTGGGCACTTCCAGGATAAATTTTTTAGCATCTGCCAGGACTTAAGACTCCAGTGTTATAGTAGGTGAATCAAGCAGGGTATCCAGAGCACAGCCTTGTCCCGATTTCTTGGATGAGTTTCAGTTGGTACAGCTTGAGGACGTTGACAAGGTGCTTGGACAGGTTCGTGCAACCACTTCTGTGCTGAATCCTTGCCCTTCTTGGCTAATAAAAGCTAGCAGGGATGGAACAGCCGGCTGGGCCAGGGAAGTGATTAATGCCTCTCTGCGAGAGGGGGTGGTCCCTGGCTGCTTGAAAGAGGCGGTAGTGAGACCACTCCTGAAGAGACCCTCCCTGGACCCAGAAAATCTTAATAACTATAGGCTGGTAGCAAATGTTCCATTCGTGGACAAGGTCGTTGAACGAGTGGTTGTGGGCCAGCTCCAGACACTCTTGGATGAGACTGATTATCTGGATCCATTTCAGTTGGGTTTCGGGCCTGGTTTTGGCATGGGAGAAAGAGGGGCGGAACCCAAGATGCTAGAAAAATATGTATTTATTATATGATCAAAGCCCGACGCGTTTCAGCCTATTAGTTTTTAGGCCTTCATCAGGGGCTGTAGATAAAAAGGCAGGAACAAATTTACTTTCAAGAACATATGAAATCATACATATAAAATTTATAAAACAATCTTATCACTTACAATGCAGGCTGGGAAGAAGTATCCTCAAATGAGCAATCAGTTTTCATCAATGTAAATGCCTCAGAGAGAAGTTCATTAGGCATGTACACGTATATACAACCAAAAATCATGATGCTGGTGTAACCACTTAACAATTATTACTTATTACTCTGACAACCACCTGGACAACCACATAGACAACTCTATGACAACCACATGCAATACTGCCAGTGTGATTTATGTAACATCTCTCTGAGGCGTTTACATTGATGAAAACTGATTGCTCATTTGAGGATACTTTTAATTGTTGTAAACTGCCCAGAGAGGTTCGGCTATGGGGAGGCACACAAATGCAATAAATAAATAGTTTACATCAAATTAACTAAACTGATTTTGTCAATATATTTGCCACACTGGCATATGGACAAATATGCTAAGGCTTCAGTGCTTTGTACACATAACAAGTATGTCCAATTAAACGAGGTGGGATTTAACTGCTGAGTCAACATGCATAGGACACAGTCAAATGTGCTTGATTTTAAGGTGTTTTCTCTAGTAATATAATTTTAAAAGTAATATTTAATAAACATTTCCACAGAGAGTTTAAAGGTTATGTATGAAGAACATTTTTTAAATCCCACCAGATCCTTTTGTTTGAGAATTCTTCTATTTTGCTCTAATTCTTACTAGCAGCCCTGGAGCTATGATTAAAGAAACAGGTTTGCCCTTTATATCCTGGTACTGGGATTAAGCCAGATAGTTTCTTAAGGGAAAGAATTTCATTCTGCCTTTATATTGTGGTTCCCTTCCCTGCAGAGTTTGAAGCCATAGCTGAAAGACTAGAGTAACAATAAGACAGTACACTATTCAGAAAGGTATCGCCCTTTTGCAGCACAAAATGCTAGCTAGTAGTTAGCACAGTGGCTTGTGGAAGAAGTGTTATATGGGAAATGAATATAGAAGAATTATCTTCATGTTTCAGGATCCAAGTTGCTAAAGGACTGTTCATCTTTCAAATAGTTAAGGTAGAGAATAGTGAGGGAGAAGAACAGATAAATAAGGATTGAACACAAGCAAATATTGTTACAAATACTTAAGCATCTCAGTTGGGGATGAGGGGGTAATCACTTAGAAATTGTATCCATGTAATGGGATAAAAAAATATTGAGATTCTGAACTGACTTTCAGTTTGGCATACTGATCCTAAGCATGGCTTTTCTAAAAAGAGTCAGTGGAATCTACTTTCAAACTGTTTTATATTTTCAACCTTATTGCTACAGCTGTTAGATCCAATTCCTCCCTCCCCAAAACAAACATCACTCTAGATGTAGAATTTAGTTCCTGCATTTGCAATGTGTGACAAGATTCTAGTCAGTGAAATTAGTGTTCCTAATGCTAATTAACATTTGAGTGATATCCAACAAGTTTTATTCTTGGATATTAGTAATGCAACATTACTTATGTTCCTTTGAAATTATTCAGATGTCAGCTGGTTCAGAGTATATTTGCATTCCTCTTGACAGCAGTTAACTCTTGGAAGCATGTGCTCCAAGTTCTATATACTTTTGTTGCCTTTTAGAACCAACACAGATGTTGGTTTGGAGTTTCCAGGGTAACATATGTGTTGGTACTGTATGCCTTGAACCTGTATTGTATTGCAACTAGATGGTGTGGATGTAGTATGGGTAACAGCACCCTCAATCCACCCATCAAACCCTTACTGAATTGCCATTGCTTCCCTTGTGGGCACATGCCTCTCTCCCTTTCCTTGGTTTGGAGGAGAGACGGGCTGGCACTGCTGCCAACCTGCTTCTGATCCACATCAAACAGGGAGAATTCATGCCCAACCAGGCTGCAGAGATAACTTGGTATAGGCCCTCTCCCTAATGCTCAAAACAGAGACATTGTTTCTGCTTTAGCTTCAGAGAAGACAGAACTCAGGTGGTAAGAGGTTGTTATACAGAAAAACAAGTTAAACTGCAATCCTAACTCCACTTAAAGGGAGAGCCCCACTGAATTCAATAGGACTTTCTTTTGAGTAGGCATGGTTAGGACTGCACTGTCCATTAATGGACTATATGCCATGGTCAAAATGAGAATGAGGAGGAAGGTACTTGGTGGTTCCTGCTTGAGTATGAATCCTCTTCCCCTTGTGGAGGCCTGTTGAAGCATAGGTGTTTCCTCAGAGAGAGTATGTTTTTAAACAAGCTTTCAATGGCTGGATATAGATATAGCATACAGATAGTATCTGTGGCTACAATCCTATCCACACATAGAACAAAGCAGGACTTCTGAGTAAGCATGCAAAGGGTTGTGCTATATTGTTTGTGTTTAATCCTTTGAAATGTGTGACTTCCCCAAGTTTAAGGGGTGGGGAAGTTCAGACTGGATATTCTTTAATATTTTTTTCTAAATGTGAATAGGACTTTATTTTGGGGTTGATAATTTTTGTGTCCACAGGAGTTTGGGAACAGTCAGCCTTGGCACAGTATTTCAATATATCTTTATGGTGTGGGTTGGGCCAAGGTTTTATTATTAAGCGTGGGTCAGGCAGAACTGGAAAACTCAAAGCTCTACCCACTATAAACAGAGCAAGGAATGCTGGTATTATCTGCCAGAAAGTGAACTAGCTTGTTTTCAGCTGTTCAGCATCTTTTATAGTAAGTATCGACTGTACTTACTATGTAGGCAGAGTGAAACAAATATAGATAATAAGTACAGCATCTTTTAATGCTTGCAGAATATTGGAATGCAGCTGCTCTGTCGTTAGAGATTGTTTTGCCTTGTATTTTAGCTAAACCTTGTTTTTGATATGGAAATTATATACATTTGCTAAGTGCTTTTTTGTACTTTTTTTGGCATTTCCCCCCTCATTTTTCTTTCATGCCTGTCATTTTCTACTACATCCTTCTCAGTGTCTCCAGGCAACTGTCTGTGTAACAACTACACTGGCCAGTGCACAGAATACTTCCTTCAGTCGAATAAAGCATTATTCTAAGTACTAGGAAGCAAATCCTCTGAAAAAATATTTTCAATTACTTTTTGCAAAGTGCAGCAAAGTGATGGTTATCATCCCTGATCAAAGTGATGGTTATCATCCCTGATCAAAGTGATGGTTATCATCCCTGATCAATCTTGAACAACTGTTTTATTATTCCAGTTATAAATCACTTTTCAGGTCTAAGGTCCCACAATGCAACCTACAGAGAAAAATAGAACCAAGCACTGAGTTGATACAGGTACAGATATATGAGAGATAATTAATTAGATCACAATTCTTTTAAACAAAGGCAATAGTAAAAAATAAGTTTCCAGGGCCTTCTTGAAAACCAGAACTAAAGGGACCAAGGAAATGTTAAGTGGAAGAGAAATTACCCACTTGTGAAGCTACCACAAAGAAGGCCCTATCTCATATGCTCACCAACCTACCTGATTTAACCAGTGGGCATACATGCAGTATCTCAGATGCAGATCTTAAATTAGACAGGGTCATACAGATGTAGGCAGTCCGTAAGGTAATCTGGTCACTTAAATGTAGAAACTAGGACTTCAAAATGGGCTTGGAAACACATTGGTAGCCAGTGCAAGTGGAAAAAAACTGGCCTCAAATGTTCAGACCTTCTGGACAATGCAGTTCGAATAACAGATTTATAAAAGTTTCAGATTAGGACTCATTGTCTGGAGACAATCCCCTCCTGCCCCCATGGAAGCCAAACACAGCTTCTAATATGAAACACTGGAAAAATCAATTATTTTAGTGTAGCTATGATTGGTTAAGAGCAACCAAACCCAGCAGCAATCATCAAAATTTCAAAAGGACAATAACAGAAGGGGAATGATGCATCTTTTCCAGTTGGGGATAAACAGGACATAAATACAGGGCGTTTTCAGTCTATAGAGATGATTTATTTGAAGATATTTATTTAGTGTCTTGGTTGTTATTTATACTGCCCAATTAACCATGTCTTCTGGGCAGTTGACAAATTAAAAAGTCAATAAAATAGATACAGTCAAAATTATACAGAATCAACATGAAAATTATCCCAGGAAAAAGACTGCATACCACCACCACAAGGCACCATAAGACCATCAGAATAAAAACAGCACTGAAACCTAGAAAAGGGAAAAACAAAATAGTTCTAAGAGCTTAAAAGATAAAGGCTGAAATAGTCACCATAACAATGGGTAGTGGGGTTCCATGGCATCCTCTTGTTACACCACAACTTTTGGACAAAAAGTTTTGCAAATTGTGCTACATGGCACTATTCATTAGAGTCCTTCTCTCTCCCCAATGTACAAACTTGTACCAAACCTATTCCACTGAAGGAAAGCTCTCTGTGTTGTGACCTGTCAGTCCTAACATCCCCAGCAGTCAGTAGTATATGGCCACTGAAGATAGTTTTAGGCTGCAATCCAATATATGTCTACTCAGAAGTAAGCTCCATTGGGACCAATGGGATTTACTGCCAGGTAAGTATGTATTGGATTACAGCCTTAGGCAGCCGGAAGTGGAAAGGATTTTAAATAGATCATAGTACATGTGAAGACTAAATCAATGTTCTTCACTGTACTGTAAGTACATCAGGACATGGAAAAATGTTACTTTGCCAGTTAACTTCATGTTAACAGGACCATTGATTCCTGACAACTACTGCCCAGTCGCAAATACCCCCTTTTTTGGGAGGGTGATTGAGAGTGTTCTGGTGCAGCAGTTGCAAGTAGTCTTGGATGAAACAGATTATCTTGACCCATTAAATTCTGGGTTTAGGCCTGGTTATGGGACTGAATCAGCCTTGGCCGCCCTGATAGATGACCTTAACTGGAGAAGGACAGGGGGAATGTGACCCAGTTATTCTTACTTGACCTCTTGGTGGCTTTTGATACCATTGACCATGGAATCCTTCTCGGCCCACATGGTGAGATGGGTGTCGGAGGTGCTGTCTCACAGTGGTTCCGATCATACCTCTATGGTCGTTTACAGAGAATAGCATTGGGTGATTGTCTTTTGGTCCCCTGGTAGTTGTACCGCAGGGTATCATCTTGTCTTCCATGCTGTTTAATAACTATATGAAGCCCTTGGGAGTGGTCATCAGGAGATTTGGGGCAAGGTGCCAGCAGTACGCTGACAATACCCAGCTCTGTTTCTCTGTAACATCTGAATCAGGAGAGACATGCAAGCCCTGAACCAGTGCCTGGACTCGGTGGTGGACAGGATGCAGGCCAATAAACTGAGTATAAATCCTAGCAAGACAGAGGTGCTGTGGGTTGGTGGTTCCCTAGTTCGGATAATTGGTCAGTTGCCTGATTTGGTTGGGTCGTGCTCTGTCTGAAACAGAAGGTTCGTAGTCTGGGGGTGCTTCTGGATCCATCTCTGTTGCTAGAGGCCCAGGTGACCTCAGTAGCTAGGAGTGCCTTTTACCAGCTTGGGCTGGTAAGAGAGCTGTGGCCATTTCTGGACTGGGAGAGCCTGACCGCTGCTGTCCATGCACTGGTAACCTCTAGGCTAGCTTACTGTAAAGCACTGTATGTGGGGCTGCCCTAGAGGTTGCTCTGGAAGCTGCAGCTGGTGCAAAATGTGGTGGTGAGACTGCTCTTGGGGCAGGGTATTGCCAACATGTCACCCTGCTGCTTTTTAATATGTTTTTAAAGCTTTTTAAAAAATATGTTTTTAAAACTTTTATTTTTGTTATATACCTTCAAGCCGATTAGACAGATTCAGTCTCACTAGCTTGTAGCAAATCTATTGGTATGCCATCTGTTCCTGGTGATTTGTTTCTTCCAAGTATTTTAAGAGCAGCTTTCACCTCACATTCTAACATTTCTGGTTCTTCATCATACGGTTTCTCCTTGAACGAATCCGTCATCCTTGCATCTCTTTTATAGAGTTCTTCAGTGTATTGCTTCCATCTTCCTTTTATTTTATCTTGGTCAGTCAGTGTGTTCCCCTGTTGATTGTTCAGCATCCCTACTCATGGTTTAAATTTCCCTTTAATTTCTCTAATCTTTTGGAATAGGGCTCTTGTTCTTCCTTTTTTGTTGTCCTCTTCTATTTCTATACAATAGCTGTTGTCATAGTTCTCTTTGTCCCTATGTACTAGTCGCAGTATAGGTGTATTTAGGGTTCTAACTGTGTTTCTGTCTCCTTTTGCTTTCCTTCTCTCTAACCATTTTAAGAGTTTCTGCAGTCATCCATTGAGGTCTTTATTTTTAACTAGAGGTATTGTCTTTTTGCATTCTTCCCTTATACAGCAGGGCCCCGCTTTTTGCCGTTCCACTAATATTGCAGCGCCAGCGGGGCAATCAGCTGGAGCGTGGGGAGCTCCAGCTGCCGCGCTCCAGCTCACAGCAATCAGTTGGAGTGCAGGGAGCTCTCGCACTACAGCTGATCGCTGTCAGCTGTACTGCAGCGCAGTGGCTGGAATACAGTAGGGCCCCACTTTCCAGTGTTTTTTGCTTTTCGGCGGGGGCCTGGAACGTATCAGTGGGGCCCTACTGTAATGTTTCTGACTTCACTCCATAGTTCTTCTGGTTCTCTGTCAACTAAGTGTAACGCCTCTAATCTGTTCCTTATATGATCTTTATATTCTTCTGGGATGTTATTTAAATTGTATTTTGGCATTATGTTTGGTTTGTTCTCCTTCTTTAGCTTTACTCTGATTTTCTATATTACAAGTTCATGATCTGTACTGCAGTCTGCTCCTGTTCTTGTTTTCGAAGAAAGTATGGAACTTCTCCATCTTCTGTTACCAATTATATAATCAATTTGATTCCTATATCGACTACTTGGTGATGTCCATGTGTACAGTTGTCTTTTCGGTTGCTCAAAAAATGTTTTTGCAAGAAACAAATTATTGGCTTCACAGAATTCAGTCTTTCTCCTGCTTCATTTCTGTCTCCTAAGCCCCATTTTCTCACAATTCCTAGTACTTCTCTGTTTCCTCCTTTTGCATTCCAGTCCCCCATGATTATCAGCACATCCTGTTTTGGTGTGTGATCATTTCTTCCTATACTGCTGCGTAAAATCTTTCTAATTCCTATTCTGTTTGTTGTTGGAGCATAGATTTGGATGATGGTTATGTTAATAGGTTTCCTGTTAAATCTCATTGATATAACTTGCTCAGACCTTGCTTTATAGCTCGTAATTGCTTTTGCTACATCACTGCTCACTATTAAAGCAGCCCTGTTACTTCTTAATTTCTCATTTCCTGCATAAAATATTTTGTAGTTGCCTAGCTGAAAATGTCCCATTCCCATCCATTTTAATTCACCCAGGGCAAGTAATGTTGATACATTCCATTTCTTGCTTGACAATTTCTAACTTTCCCTGGTTCATGCTTCTCACATTCCATGTTCCTATTGTGTATGTCGTACAACTCTGGACTCTCCTTTCGCATCTGTGCATATCAGCCTCTGGGCTTCCTTTCGGCTTTGACTCAGCTGCGTCATTAGTGACAGTGCTACTCGTACTTGTCCTTAGTTCATTCCACCTTGGGTGCCCCTGCTATGAGTCTAGCCTCTTGGTCTAGACTCCTGATGGCATTGCTCTCAGCTTCGTCAACACTCTCAAACCCCCTCACCACGTCAAGTTGTGTTTTAATATGTTTTGTTTTAATATGTTTTTAAGGATGTTTTGTTGTAATATATTTTAAAGTCTGTTTTTTATGATGATTTAGAGTGTTTTTAGTGCTTTTCTTTGCTCCCCTGGGCTGCTACTGGGAGGAAGGGCTGGATATAAATCTAATAAGTAAATAAATAAAATAAATGTTGCAACGTTGCTTGAACTATAATACTTAGATAAATATACCTCATTTTCTTTTTTTAGGATGAAGCATGAAGTCCTCGAAGGCCCAGTGGTCTGCATACCTGGCTGCTGTTAAAGGCAAGAGAGGACGGTCAGAAAGGTAAAGTAACCCTATTTGTACTAAAGATTGAAAATGCTATACTGGGCCCTGTTACATGGCTATAAGTTGAGTACAATTTGGGGGCTCTTGCTATTTTTCTCTATTCATTCTGTATACATTTAAGTCATGCTGAAGTACTGAAGTCCTTTTAAGACTGTGCACGTTTCAGTAGTGTTATTGCACGAGTCAAACAGATCTGATTTTTCCATGTGCACTTTTGTGCACATTTGTCCACATACAGCCTCTTTCAGTTGAACTCTTATTTCAGTGTTTCTCATCCACACAGCAATGAGCGATGCTTGAGGGGATGTATATGCACTATGTGTCTTGTCATCTCCCCTCAATTAGTACTTCCCGACTCTTCTTGAGTTCCAGAAACCTGAGGTCCATTGTGGGCATGCACGCAAGCATTTGTTTCTCTGTGTGTGAGGGCACTTAAAAAAAAAGAGATACATGTTTTCCAATATACCAGACTTGCACAAAAAAGTGAGTTTTAAAAATGTGTGTTGCTGTATAAGTAACCCACTTTCCCTGAGTTTTGGAAACCAGAGGTCTGTGTGTGCAGGTATTTGTTCACCTCTGCACAGGCCAATCGTTTTTTATTTTGAGATACAAGTTTTCCAATATACCAGACTTGCACAAAACTGCAATTTTCTTTTAAAAAAAATCATGCCTGGCCCAGGCAGCAGCCCACCAAGGAACACCTTGCCAGCAGAGGTGGGGGGGGGTGTTGAGAGATGAACTCAGCACAACATAACCACACACTTTCAAAAAAACCTATGTAATGCACTTCAGTGCACATTTGGGTAACATGCATTTTTTTGTTGGATTTTTTCAATTTCCTGCATTATCCAGTGTGGGTATATCTTAATTAAATGGGCAGAAAGTGAGGGCTGCCACTGGGATGAGTATGTCATGTGGGCAATGTAAAAAATGTGCACATATGGAATGCACTGAATCCACTTTAAATCGCCATGTGTACACACCCTAAGTCACAGTGACATAAACAGCACTTTCTTCTCCCAGTTCTTTGTATTTTGAACAATTATTCAACTTTTATAAAATATCCTTTATGTATTTGAGATCTGATGCCAGTGCATGATTTGTGATCTCTCAATGTGGCAACATGTTACCCACAATATGGGAAGACGTTAGATGAAATTGTTATCTTTGAAAGGGAAGTACATATAATAGTTGGGGAAACTGCTATTCCAGCAGAAATAGTAAAAATAAAAGTAGGAACAATGCAGTACATTTTAGGACAAGGTATTAATCCAAGCTCACTTCTAAGGTGAAATGTTTCTAGATTAGTTATTTCAAAGGATAATGCTAACCTATAGTGTATTCTGACAATATTTTGTAAGCTAAAATGACAAATTTTAAATTCATAGATAACTGGACCATACCAATTTAGGCCAATTTTTATTTAACGTAATTTCAGTGTTGATCTGAAGGTTTCATTAGAAAACACTTACATTCTCCTCTGTTTTCCAAAACATGATTCTGGACTAAGACGGCCTTTATTCCAAGCTTGGAAATAAGACAGGGAAAGGAGTGGGAGCTTTAAAGGCCATCACGTTATAGTTCTTAAAGACATTGCTGAGTAGTCTTTCCCCTGCCTCAAAATAGAAAGATAGCCTCAAGGAAAAATTGAAAGCTGGGTGTATGAAACTTCCTTTGTCATGTGGTGCCTTGATGTTCGGAGCCTGAGATCATACTGAGTGGCCCTATTGACAGAAGTATGTATGGAAGTGGGTCTTGGTTTTTCCTTTTAAATTGAATCTTTGTTTGGTACTAATGGGGTTGTCTTTCATGAGTCATCCTCTTTTTTGTTTCTCCCCCCTTGACATTCAATGTGTGTAGCCTCCTCAGTCATTCCACTTTTGGTTTTTCATATTAAAAAAAAAGGATTCCATAGAGTATCAGAAATTTAAAATCGCCCTGATCAAAACTGTAAGCCTTCCCTCTTTCTACTAAAGGTCTATTTCTCTGCCACTCACATTAATGAAAAAATATCAGCGACAGTGTAATTTTTTCCCTACACGGAGATAATCTGCCCGAGTTTTGTATTTAACTCTGGACACATGACAAAGATTTTCTCTGAAGCAAAAACCTCACGAATGAAGCTGCCCTAAGTGAGATAGAGGGGCTTCCTAAATTGAGCCCAGCCTCAAGCGCCTTTCCTCCCCCGTCCTTCTGCAAAATGCAGTGGGTTAAATTATCGGTTGGTAGCGGATACAAAAGGTGTTTCGGGGAAGGGTGCAGTTTTGCACTGTCACCGGAAGGCAGCAACTACACACTCGGTGTGGTGGAGCGGTTCTTCTGGGCTTCCGTGAACACAAACGGAGAATACTGCGCTGGAGGCTTGGTAACTGCAGCAGCAGAACGAGGAAGGTGTCAATTTTCAACTTTCCCAAAGGATATCGATTTCAAATGCTAACGGCTGCATGGAGCCCACCGAAGCGCCACCTCTTGTGTAACTAACTATGCATCCGTCTCCCCACACGTCCACTAATGTGGAAGAGCAACGCGCTGGCGCGTGTACGTACTGTAGTGAGATATTTTGGTTGCCGAGCTAACGCAGATTTATTAACTCTTTCCCATTCCATTCCCTTAAAGCAGGGCGGGGGAGCGGAAAGCCCCTTCTCGTGCGTATTTGGAAGCGTCTCCCTCGCTACGGGCAGTAAAATGGCCTGTGCGTGGTTGCGTGCGTGCGCGCGCGCGCCCAAGCGAGAAGGCTGCGAAGCCGCCGCGTTCGCTCCCTTTGTAAATATATTTAACTCAAGGGCTTTGCTTGGCGGTGCATTTCGGGATTTGTAGTTCAGAGGCCCGCAGCTGCCCAGAGTGAAGGCGACACTGAGAAACTACCTTTCCCATGAGCGCACATGGAGAGGAAGGCGGGGTAAGAAAAAAAAAAGCACGACAGGGCAGCTTGCTGCCACTGCAATGGGAAAACAGCTGAAAAGTCCGCTGCACATGACATTACAGCACAGGAAAGGAAAGAAGCGGAGTTGGTCTGTTCATAGCTTTAAAGAGAGGGCGGCTGGAGCTTTGATTTCTTCAAGGAAACGGGAGGGGAGGGGGCGTAGTGCTGGAGCTCATGGTCGGAGGGAAGTGAGTCTCTTGTCCTGGCCAGGCTCGGCTCGTGCTGGCTTTTTACATAGAGGACGGGGGAATGTTATGGTTTCCCCCCTTCTTTCTCCTCTCCTGGTATTAAACTGAAGAGGGAAGGAAGCGGAGCGGGCATTTTCCACTGTCGCCCCCCTCCCAAAGGAGTTTTGGCGGACTACGGCATCGCACTACGGGGTTCAAGCCCCTTACAACCCTCCCCCCAGCAGCTCAGTCCAAGCGGCTGCAGGAGAGGAGCTGGGCGGCCCTCGCTCCTGCCTGCCTTCGTCGGCTCCTTGACAAAAGGAGACGGAGGCGGCGCCTCAGCGTATGTGACGAGGAGGGGGGCAGGCAGCAACAGCAACAACGCCGCCCAGTTGAGTTACTTTACTTTCGAGGTAGTGGCTGCCGGAGAAAGTCCGTAGTCCGGCCAAAGCAGGCGATGAACGGTTTCGGCCCCGAGGAAGTGACCCGCGGCGGGGGAGAAGCCGCCGCCATCCCTGCAGTAGTCGCCAACGCCGCCGCCGCAGTGGAAGTCTTGCCGCCAACGCCGCCTCTCCCGCAGCCACCGGCCGGGCTCGGAGCTGCCTCGTCCGCCGCCGCGGCGACAGCTGCGGGCTCGGCCGGACCCCCGGGGGCTGCGGGCCCCGGCGCGGGGCAGTTGTGCTGCCTGCGGGAGGAAGGCGAGAGGTGCAGTCGGGCTGCTGGCAACGCCAGCTTCAGCAAGCGCATCCAGAAGAGCATCTCGCAGAAGAAGGTGAAGATCGAGCTGGACAAGAGTGTAAGTGTCGCCTTTGCAGCGGCTTAGGTCAGCCAGGAAGATCTGGTCTCTTTTCTTGGTGAAATGGATGTGTCGTTTCCTGATCCCACTCGAAGGCATTGCAGTTTAACGCCGCCTGATCTCTCTTTCTGCCCCGCTCCCCTCCCGCACATACATAAGATCTTCAGCAGACCTAGATTTCCCTATTAAATTGCACATTGCCGGGGGTGGCGGAGGCGAAGGAAACAAAAGCGAGCCGAGGGAAGGGAATGAATGGGTGAGATGGCTTTGAGAAGCCCAGCGTTTACACGGGTTTGGTTATCTTCTTTCTCACTCTCGCTAATTCTTCGGCAGCCTGGCTGGCGTTTAGCTCCTTGGGAAACCTTAATGGAACGGGAGCCCAACTAATAACCCTCGAACCTTTTGCCCTTTTCTTAACAGCCCATGTATCTCCCCCCCACCCCATAAGTTATATTTCTCTTTTAACAAGAAAGAAATATATTGATGAAAGATGTGCTTGCGTGGTTAGGCGTTATAGAGTCTCCCAAAGTATGGACGCTCGAGGCAGTTGGATGTTTGTTGTTCTGCCCCCCCCCCCGGGGGGGCTGCTTTTGAATGGGAGGCCGTTGTGGTTTCTCTCTGTTTTGTTTGCCCTTGCTGTATACAGTAGTTGCCTAGTGGCTGTCGTTGCAGAAGCTGAGCTACTGGTCTTTGTATGTGCGGGTGGAAGTGGCTGCTCTCTTCTTTCTTTCTCCCCCCCAGTATTACTATTTCTTGTTCCCACTCCTCTTTTATCCCCCACACACATCATGGTGGTTTTTACAAAAGAGTGATGGTGTGAACGTCTCTGTGCAAAAAATTCCCCAGTCCTCTTTCGCTTTCTCCCGGGACCGGTCGTGTGTGTGTTTTATGTGTTTCATGGAGTGTTTCTGTTTCTCTGGAGAGGGCAGTACTTGGCTGTTCCGCCTCGTGCTGCAGTGTTGCACGTCCTACTTTTGCCACTGTGTCGTCTTCCCCTTGGCAGCCATCAGGCTGTCCTTATAATCCTTTCTCTTCAGGCGAAATACCCACATTCGTAGGTACCCCAAGGCTGGTCATCCATCTGTTCCCTCCCTGCCCTCAGTTCATATTTAAAGGCAAGGCAAGAGAGAACCCTCTTAGCGTAACAGACATTCCTCAGGTCGGAGCACGTTAACCTGCGGAGTAAATGTCTGCCTGCTCATGCCCCCTAATGTAGGGCGAATATTTGTGCTTTTTAACCAGAACGAACAAAATTTTTGTATCTCTTCATTTTACTGACATAGTTTAAAGTGCATTGTTAAATGCTGGCACCAAATGCAGTTTGCTAATAATCGATTACAAATGCAACATTAGGAGATCATATACAGGGTTGGCTTTTGGGGGGGAAGGGAAGGTCTTTTAGTTTGTATTGCTTGCCTTCTGCGCTACTTGGGATGACTCTTTCTGAAAGCTGCTTATCAGAGTGCTGATACCAGATTTTCAACCCAATCCTATAGGGTTTTTTTTATAGTCTGACAGAATTTGCTGGGACTTAATTCCTAGTAAGCATATTTAGGATGGCAGCCTTAGGATGCTATTTCAAGTACACTTTCTAGGGAATGAGCCCTATTGGAAGCGATGGCTCAGCTAAAGGTTTTAAGATGTGTGCTGTTAAATGTCTTCTGGTTGGGATTTGCTTCTCTGTGGTTAAAACTAATTCAGTGTTTGTGTTGAATTTTATGTACAAATTCGTGAATCTTGACAAAATTGCAACTGCTAGCTCACAGTAATACTGGATTTTCAATTCAAAGAAACTTAAGTTTGTATAGAAGGTGGAAATACTACACATCCTTTAACATGTTAATTTGTATTAGAATAACGAAGTTGGTGTGAAATAACCAAAGACTTCCTTTTTTAACTCATTTTGGCACTTCCCTATCCTTGAATTTTGCCTGTCTTTGTAAAAGGTTTTACTTAGTCCCTATTAAAGTCTTTTTACTTGGCCAATGGAAATAAGATGATGGTAAAATATATTTTCTGAGCCAAGCTGCCTGCACTGCAGTAACTTGTTAGCATAGCAAAATTCCTCGGCAGCTTTTGGTACCATCAAATGTGTTTCTGGTCAGTGCCACCTGACTCTCTCTTGCTGTAAATCACTGGTGTCCTCTGGTATGGCATGTGAATGATGAAGTTTGAAAGTGGTGGTGCATGTTGCTAATCTGTTTTTTAAAAACCTTTAGGCAAGGCATCTTTATATTTGTGATTTCCACAAAAACTTAATTCAAAGTGTCCGAAACAGAAGAAAGAGAAAAGGCAGCGATGATGATGGTGACTCGCCAGTACAAGATGTAGACACTCCAGAGGTAGAGTAATAGTTCTGAAATTAATCTCTACATAGATAAATATTGTATGCAGGACATACGAAACGTGGTGTTTTGTTTTTTTAAAAGGCGATGCAGACATTTTATTACTGAATCCTACATATTTTTGTATGTCAGCTGTACTGTGTAAAGTAGTTCTCATGATTGCATTGATCCTTTGACTTGCCCTCTGAAAAGGAAAGGTTGGGAGTATGGAGGTGTAAGCCAACCTTCTCCAACCTTTGTACTCTTAAGAAATGTTTCCATCTTCCCTGACCATTGGGGCTGATGGGAGTTCTAGTCCAAAACATTTAGAGGACGCCAGTTGGGGAAAGCTGGTGTAGATGGAACTAGTTTATGGTCAATACAAAACTTGTTGAAGAGTTGTGTATTTGAAATTGTGTGTTGTTTGCTTTAAAGCTAGGGCTGTGCTACCTAAATTCATCATGTGGGTTCCACTTCAAATGGTCTTCCTACAGTGTGTTTTTCCACTGCCACAAATGTGTAGGTCGGTCACTGCACATGAAGCTGATGTGTACTGGATCATAGCTATTGGGCCCTTTAACTCAGAACTGTTTACTCTGACAGCACCTCTCTGGTTTGAAGCAGGTTCCCCCCTGAGATATTTTAGCTGGAATTGCTGGGGATTGAAATTTGGGCTTAATACATGCAAAACATGTTACCTACCTACCATGGCTAGAATTTAGAGAGGTGCATCGCCACCTTTTCCAGGTGGCAGATGTACTGAAATAGAAGCTCTATGCACTGCAACAAAAGCATGTGCTACATGTTACAGGGAAGACCAAGAGAGCATATCACCCAAAGTTTACTGAAGCATCTGCATGATAAAACATCTTGTAGACTGGCCCTCAAGTTAAAAGAATCATGTTATTCCCTTCCAGGTTGATCTGTTTCAGTTGCAGGTAAACACACTAAGAAGATACAAAAGGCACTTCAAATTACAGACCAGACCAGGACTTAACAAAGCACAGCTTGTTGAAGTATGTGAAACTTCACTTTTTTTCTGAATTAAAAATAATGTACTAGATTATATGGCTCTCCTCAATGGTGGTTCTCAAATCCTTGCGTACTGAGGACTGCCTTCTTTGCTTTTTTCTTTTTTTGCTGACTATTGCTTCCTTGGTACTCTTTCATACCGATGTTTATGCAGCTTTCTGATCATGTGAATATTTTATATAGGAACAAATCCTGTTGAACTAGGTGGGATTTACTTCTGAGTAAACACACATAGGATTGTATGAATGAGAAGTAGCCAAGATTGCAGTTGAAACAAAATTATTTATGGTGCTTCAATGCTAGACAGGCAATGAAGAAATCCCAAAGAACATCTGAAAGCTGGGTGACTGAGCAGCAGAACAATGATACTCAGTGTAATTGCAAAGTGACAGACATTGAGAAAAGACATTGCTAAATTCACATAAGTGCTGATGGGGTCTAAACTGGTTTTAACCAGCCAGGAAAAAGATCCTGCAGACACAGTGGAAAAGGTCGCCTCAGTATGTTGCAGTGGTGAGAAAAACAAATCCAATGTTGCAGATTATTAGAAAACTAATTAAAAATGAAACTGCATATCACAGTGACATGCATCACCTTCATTTGGAACTTTTCTCATTGGTTGCCTCATCTCGGGTATTACAAAGCTGAAGGAAGCATTTAGCATTAAGAAAAACAGATGGTTCTTCATGCAAAAGTTCCTGGAATTTGGTGCCATCCGATGATTATCGGAAGATGCAGCCAGGCAACAGAGGATGGTTATTGAGTCGAGCATTTTGAAACTTCCATGGTCATTTCAGAAATTTGGAAAGCCTTTGGAGTTGTTCATCTTGTTTAGCATCCTCAGTGTCTTAGTGACGTGTCATTTATAAACTTGGCTACTTCTCTGCTTTGACTTTATATAATTTGTGCATAGTTAAATACAGATCCATGAGTAGTCTAGTTCATGTTTTTCATGTGTGTGGTTGTGGTGGAGAATCAGTGTTTCTTCCCTTCCTTAACCAGTTACTGATCGCAAGAGGACCTGGGCTGCCCTCTTATCTGAAGACTTCCATATTTTTTAAGGAATATTTGCCAAAGCTTCTTGAAACCCAAGATATATAAGAATGCCTCCCTCACCTACATGCTGCTAAGCCTCAAAGAATTCTAAACGCTTAGTGAGTCCATTATTCTTTTGCAGCATAGCTTACAGTTTTGTATGCCTGACAACTCTAAGTATTAGAAACTTTGCACCAGTTGGCTTGGGACAGAGCTTAGCCTGTTGGATATCTAACTTTCTGAATACACCTAAACCATGGAGATATTCATCCTTCCCATTCCAAAATGTGCATTTCCAGAGGATTAGAAATTAATCAGTACAACAAAGCTGATTTTAATATTGAATATTTTTTTCGACACAAGCTCTTGGATGAATGCCATTGAGTCCGTATGAATTTTTATTCTTGTCCAGTTCCAAGACTTTAATGGCATGTTATATAAATAATAAAGTGAAATACACAGAATTTCAAATATATTTCTCTTTCAAGAGCAAGTAAACTAAAAAGGGAAGTGACCCAACTACTTTTTGTATCCCATTGTACTTCCATATCAGTTCAAAATGTTTTGCTCCTAAACAAACTTTAGATGCAACCAATATATATTCTTATACTTACTAAGTTGTCTTGGTTGGCAGAGCAACATTTCTCCCTTTTTAGGCACCAGACAGTATTGGATCAAGTGTGTTGGAGCTATGCTTCTTCCAGTTGCTGTTTGCTGTGAAATGGACAAATGGAAATAGTTGCCAGTTGTCCAGAGTTCTCAGTTACACCACTGTCTTGGCCTTTGTATTTGGGCAGTTTAAAATATCTCATGGATTGGGCCATATGATACCTTGCGCTTTGGATACATCTCTGTATTTGGAGTAAGGGTAGAACTTTTATCTGTAAGCTGCTCTGGGAGCTTTTTTTCAGCAGAAGAGAGATAAAAATGCTTTAAATGAAAACAATATAAAATCAATGCAGATGTGCTATATGCAACACTAATGTCTTGTTCCTTGGGCGCCAGAGGGCAACACCTAATGAGTTCTGATGCTCCAGTCCTGAGCACTTTTGTTTGGAACCAAGGCTACATTCTGCTGTGTGAGTTTAATTATGCATTTTCTTCATAAATAATCTGAGTAACATTAGCTGATGTTCAAGGAAACTCAATTTTTCTTGCAGATAATTGGGTGTCATTTCCGGACGATTCCAGTAAATGAAAAGGACACCTTGACCTATTTCATCTACTCTGTGAAGAACGATAAGAACAAATCTGATCTAAAAATGGACAGTGGTGTTCACTAAATAAGAGACTTGCCGATGTACAGACTGTTTTGGGTTTGCTGAAGATTTCTTTGTAACTGGTATTCAGATGGAGAATCCTCATATTTTTCTTGGGAAAAATACTGCTCATAAATGAGATTTCCATGGTAAAAATATTTTAAATAAATACTATTGATGTTGCTGCACCTTCATGTGTACGGTGTCTGGCACGTGTGTAAGGCTATTAATGTAGATTACTTAACAATTTGCAGAAATAAGTTGAAAGGTGGGGTGTCCTCCAAAAATATTTTCTATAGATCATTCCTGGGGGGGAAACAGCTAATGATGTCAAGGTCATGTTTCATAACAAAGTAATTTGTATATCAGTTGCAAAGATGAGTGGCTACGTTAGGTAAGATGTTCAAGAGACCTTTGCATAGCAGAGCTCTTAGCATACTTTCTAAGGTTTTCCATCCTCCGTATTACCTTTGGGTCAGTTCAAAAATCATGCTAAGCCACAGTTAAGAGAGCTTTCCTAGGGATTAATATAATATCTGAATTGACGGACCATTGCTTATGATTAGGCTGGCAAACCACCTACAGAAACCACAGTTTGTAATTAGTTTTCAAGCAATGTTTTGTGCTACTTAATAGGTTTAGCATGTTGTCTGAATTAGCAGACTATAGTTGTGGTCATTGCTCAACTGCCAAAGGCTGCTTCATCATGAAGAGGGGATTAGACTTTTAAGTGCAGGGGGAGGGGGGAATGAAAGCAAGTAACTGGCTGTAAACCATGTTTTGCCTATTTGTATGTTGGAAGCTCAAACCATGGTTTGAATTCTAAACTATGGCTAGCACAAATCATGGTTTGGCATGATATTCAAACTGAATCTTAATGTTTGATGTCGTATCACCTACTTCCAAATAAAGATTTGATTGCAGTTCCATATTACTACCACCATTATAAATGGGGATATTTATTGTATAGCGCTTCTCCTATTGGAGGTTGTAGTCAGCAAACCACCGATATTGTGCTGCTCCCACAAATTTAAGTAGCTTTAAAGAGGACTCGGTGACTTGTAGCCAGTATAGTATTCCCATTGGGGAATAGTGTTTTGTATTGCTTTCTTAAATAATGTAATTTGCACTGTTTGACTTCTGTGCTTCAGTAGTAGAAAACACGCCTTTTGCCTTACTAAATATAACACCTGTGACGTGAAAACGTTTATCCATATTTTACAATATGCTGCCACCAGCCATTTTCAGAACTATAGGCACACTGGTACCCTCGTCCAAAAGGGCAATTTGTGAGTCTTATCTGCTTTGCTGTATAAGGAAGAGGGTATATATCCAGCATCTGGAGTGCACATACACCAACTGCTAGTTCAGTGGTTGGGATCAAGCTTATTCTAGATAGAGCCATAATGGGTGATTGTTGCCTTAGCAGTTAACAGTGGTAACTGGATCTAGAAGTTGGCGTATGTAAATGCAGCTTCAGGTGTACAGCCTGCTACGTCCCTTGTTTCCTGTACTGGGGCCCTGATGTATTTCCTATCCTTGTCCTATCTTCTGAGGTGCTAGTGCTCCACTGCACAATGTTACCAAGCAACCCTACATACTAGTTTCAAACCACCTACTCTTCTCAACCCCATTTCCCAGCATGTCCTCCTGTGCTGAAAGTCACATTTGATGATTTGTCACTTCAATTTAGACTAGGTGTAACCTGCAAAAGGTAAGTGCTATCTAAATATGCTGATGTAATTAAAATCACAGCCAGTGTTTGGCTAGCTGAGGAGTTAAGTTTGAATCTGTGGCTAAAAAAACCAAAATCTAGTTTTTAAAGGTGCAGTGCAAATCTATACATGTTTACTCAGTAGTATGTCCCACTGTGTTAAGTGGGGCTTACTTCTAGATAAGCGTACATAGGATTTCAATGAGACTGAAGTGCCGACACTGCCATCTTCTACCATCTGATTGTGAGTATAAAACTTACTTTTGAAATTAAAGCAAGCAGTTAATAGTCAAGAGCATCTCTAACATTGTGCTGTTAACTTACATGTACTTAGGAATAAGTCCCACTGAAATAAATGGCATGTTGCCCACAAAGTTGTAGAAGTTACAACCCTTAGATGAATTATATGTAGTTAATATTGTCTCTGGTTTGAAAACTTATAAGAAGCTTTTCCCCCCTTTTTTTGTGTGTGCTTATAATAAAGTTATGCTGTAATTGTTTACCATCATGTGGCATCTTTGCCTTCTGGCTGGATACAGATTTCAAAGACCCACATCAGGATACCTGGAAGATAAACCTATATTGGTGGCCTCTGTGTGTGCATTTGCCCTTTGAATGCTTTTGGATCAGGGGTAGAATGCACACTTACCTTGGAGTAAGTACAATTGAATTCAGTTGGACTTGCTTATGAGTGAGCATGCATAGGATTGCTGTGTAACAGTAATTTTTAATAGGGTTGCTGCCTGTAATAGCCCTCCAACCCCCCATATGAGAAACCTAAATGTAGCTGATGACTTTAAACTATGAATTCTCTCTGCTCATATTATTGTTGGTTCTATACATCTAAATTAACTCTTCAATAATAACTGCTTAATTGAGCTGCAGAAAAGTAATACAATTAATAAGATTGTTTAGAAGACCAGCTAACTGCCATATTAAATTCCTCCAAAGAGAGATACCAGTAGCCTCATAAGGAAAGAGGTTGGTGCTGTCCAACATCATGATTAGACAGAAGACTTTGCTGATAATATAAAAATCAGAGCAATTGTAGACAGAATCAATGCCACATTCAAAATTACCTCAGACTGCAGAGATGGACTGGTGCCAAAAGTCTAGTTCTAGAAAGACAAATGAACACTTTAGGGGGAAAAGGACTTTATATAGTCCTTCCCCGGCTCCAGCACTCAAATAATTTCATACACTTTATCTCAGTGATAGTTAAATAACCTTGTTACGTAGGCTAGTGCTACCTCCATTTTTTTTGAACTAGTAACTTTCCTACCTTATACATAATCACTACATTATAATGCAAGCCATTAAGTATTACAAATGGGGAAATGAGGGCCAGCATATAAATATTTTTGAGATAATAACTACATAGGCAATATCCATTTTGTGAAATGCTTAGATGTGGAGAACAAGCATGAAGTCTGCAGTGGTATGCCAGAAGCAGACTATCTTAATGCTTGGGAAGTAATCCTACTTTGTTTAGCACCGGTGTAAGACTTTGATGAGAATACATGATCAGATCTAGATATTGAGAAGCATAGATAAATGCTAACCAAAAGTGTTGCATTGAAAACCTGAACTAGGTAGGCACACTATTGAAGGGATGAAATCCCATTATTCACAACTCTAAGAAAGCTGCCTATCTAGCCTCTAATGAGATAATGTAAAAGTAGCTACCACACCTACAAACAGCTTATTCCTTTGCTTTCCTTAAACACTGGGAAACTATCCAGACATTTATCATGAATTTTTGGGTAACTAAAGCACGTTTCTTGGGCCAAACCCAGGGAGAGGATTGAGCTATTTTTCTTAGCCTTTCAAATATTTGAAAATGATGCATTTATGTCCTCTTCCACCCCAAGGTTCACGTCTTCAGACTAAACATACCCATCCAGCCAGCCTTTCTTCTTATGAGGCTTACCAAATCCCTTGTAGACTACAAATCATGGGTGACATTCATGAGATATGATTTCGCTCAGAGAGTGACAGTTCTGCAGACCTGTTTGACTGACACAGTGAAATGTAAAATGTAATCTCTTAAAGCATAACTATTCTGAAGTCTCTCTGTGTTCAATGGGGCTTACTCCCAAGTAAGTGTCTGTGAGAATGTAGTCTTAAACAGTCAAAAGTGTTGGATTGGCCCCTGCTATATTCAGTGTGCATATATATATGTATCAAAATAATTTTACTAACAGGATATTGGATACCTAGCACAATTAAAACCAAAAATTTAACAGCTGAAGATACGATCAATCTGTTCTCCTTGTACGTTATACTGTGAGGTTTTCATGCCAAAATAGAAATAGCAGCATTTAAATACCTTAATCAGCAGAAAAGGTGATAGAATATCAATTATTCAAGGTGACTTCAATCCAAGCTACCCCTGTTAATATGCTACAGTATGTTTATTTCTTGGCAGTTCATACAATACTTCAGAAGTTTTCATAAAATCAATGAAAAATTTGGTTCCTGTTGTCAAATGTATCTATTTCTTTTTCTTTGCTTCTGGCACTTTTAATTGACACTTTTATCATTTCCACATAGAAGGCTTGTAAGTGCTTCTATGGTTGCAGAAAATTCTTCTCTTTTGTCTTGTGCTTGGAAAGAGAATTGCTGATGAACCAAAAGAGTGCACATGTCCTGGTCTGCATATTAAAATGCTTCTGCTGCTGCCTGGGAGGTTATGGCTAATGTCTAGCAGAATTCATTCTGCAAGGAGTGGTGAGCAACTAACCTTTTACATGAAAGTGGACATAGCATTGTGTTTGAAAAGAAAAGCAGCTTCAGGATGGAAACTGGTATGTTGGGGATGGGATGCTTAACACCTATCCCAGTCACTTTTCCCCAGTGCCTTCCCCAATCTGTAATAAGCACCCTAACACTTCTCTACTTAAAATATGCCCACCATAAAGCTACTTTCATTTCTAAAATGCAGTCAGCAGGCTTTTTTCTTACATGCATCTGCGTCTGGCAATCATTTCTCCCATTTGATCAGCGACTTAACTACCCCAGTTCATGTCTTGATTGGAAGTGGCCGTTCTGTATCTCAGGCAGGAATCTGCCAGGAGATAGCAGAAATTGACCCGGGGACAGGTTTGCTATGTCTGTTAAAACTACACCATAAACACTGAACTCAAAAATACTGAGATAGATGATCCAGAGAGAGAGAATACTTACAGAAGCTGTGCTCACACATCACAGTTAACTATGTCTTACTGTGCATGAGCAAATCATGACTGCGTTGCTTTTCCCAGCTAGCATAAGGTGGGGAAAAAACCACAGTCCCTACCTTAGTGTAACATCCAAGCCAAGGATTGTTGCTTGTTTCCTCTGAATGTTAGGGGGGAGCAAAGCAGGTGTCATTTACTTGTACACAGTAAGCCATGGTTTACTGTGGTGTGCAATTAGGGACATGCACACAGTGGTCAGCAGATCACACTGTGATCACGTGCATTCTTGAAGTCCAATTGTATTCAAGCACCAGTCAGCAGGAGCATTCAGTGGAACTTAACTAAACTTGAAAGACAGACAGTGCAGTATTATACAGCCACAAGAGTGGCTATATACTATAGCCAGCATGGATTTTTCACATTCTGCAATGTTAAATTGAAAATACCCCTCCATGCCATTCTGATGCTTCCCATAATAAGCTCATTTCAAAACAAAACCAACTCAGAAACACTTGCTTAACAACCCTCTAAATTTTCATGGCGATACACAAGACAGTCAGAGAATCGAGAGTTCAAAGTGTAAAAAGAGGGGGAAACAGACTTCTGTTGAATTTTGTTCTGTCAGAGTTCTCATAATCTGTCGAAATTAATTAAAAATCAGCCATGTTCATGGAGTACATGTAATTGTATGACTGACCTTGCCCTATACTCTGACCTTCATCTTCTGCAGTTTAAAAGTTTTTTTAAAAGCCTGGCTGATTTTTAATTAATTTAAGAAATATAACATTGAACTCAATGATAAACTCAGGCATGCTCAGTAAGAACCAACTGTCAGTGTTCTAAAAGCCAGACTCACAGCTGCTGGGCTTGCATAATCGGGGCCACACCCATGCCAGACCTTTATTACACTTGAGACATTCATGGCTTTCCCAAAAGAACCCTGGGAAGTATAGTTTGTGAAGGGTGCTGAGAGGAGACTCCTATTCCCCTGACAGAGCTCCAGTGGCCAGAGTAGTTCAACAGTCAGCTGCTCTGATTGAGCTCTGTGAGGGGAATAGAGCGTCTCCTAGCAACTCTCAGCACCCTTCACTAACTACACTTCCCAGGATTCTTTGGGAGAAGCCATAACTGTCGAAAGTGAAATAAAGGTCTGGTGTCGATGTGACCAGGGACAGCTTTGGTTTAAACTTGGGTGGGAGCCAACATGTGCCTGCTGTAGAATAAAAAGGTGAGGGAAACCCTGAAAAAGAATGATACTGTTCACAATGTTTTCCTTTTGGAAAGAAAGGGGCTTCCCTTCTGCCCAGTGCCCACTAATAGGCAAAAAACCTTGTGGTTTAAGAATGTACCTATAGCCAACAGATATTTTGATCAAACTGGGGCAGGTGTAGTGAATGCACCAGGGGAGCAGGAGACCTGACCTCCTCTCTGAGATACTGGGCTGCCCTATAAATTTGTAAAAATGCAAACACAATTTGGGTTGCTCTTTCACAGTCAAATCCACTTCCTGTGTAACTTGGAAGAATTTGGTAGCATGTGCCTCTTTGCTTAAAAATGAAATGCCATAATCTTAATCTAGTCCTAGTACGCTTCTTTTAAGATGTGAAACATTTAAAGTTAGTCATGTATTTTCAGACAAAGCCTTATCTAAACCAAGCAAAGTCACTAGAGCTCCATTTTATATATATAAATAATCTCAGAAATAACCTACAGTGTAAAGAACTGTCATCAAGGAGCTCCAGGGCAAATATTTCCATAAAGTGGTAGAGTCCTGATCTCTTCAGCATCTGTTTCATTAGAACTATATTGGTGTAAATGATTTATTTCTTAAAGTAGAGTGGTAGGATTCTTAAGTCTCATAGTTCAACATTTTAGTTTTTATATATATATATCTCCAACAGAGGTTCTCACAACTTTAGCTACACTAGTCCTGACTTGTAACAACTTTACATTCAATGGAGAACATTACCTGCAACTACAAGACACAGCTATGGGGACTCACATGGCTCCTTAATATGTGAATCTCTTTATGGGTAAACTGGAACAGGAGATCCTCAAAAAGGCCATCAACAAACCACTTATATGGTGGCGATATATTGACGACATCTTTATGGTCTGGACGAATGGTAAAGAGAGTTTGGAACAATTTAAAAATTATATCAACGCTATCCATCCATCTATTAAGTTTATATTTAATAGTACAAATGACAATCCACACATCCCTTTTCTGGATGTTCTTCTCACTACTGAAAACAACAAAATAGCCACTGATCTCTACAGCAAACCCACTGATGCCCACACCTATTTAAACTGGAAATCCTGCCATCCTAAGCATCCTAAGTGGATTGCCTCCACCCCCAGCTCAAGCCGGCGGGGCTGTTCCCTGCTCGGGGGCGTCCGTCCGGCATGTTCTAGTACAGCCCCGGTTGGCGTTGTGCAGGAAGAACTGCCGGGAGCTGCGGAGAGAGAAACGCAAGTTTCGAGAACCGCTGCCACAACTTCCCGAGCCAGGAGGTCCCCCCACGGCAGCCGCCGCCACAGACAAAAGATCTAGGAGCCAGCCTCGCAAAAATGGCGCTTCCCCTTTCCAGAGAGTTAGAAAGAACTACAGGCTCCGGGCCATACTGGCCCCCAGCCCGTACATCATCGCCACCCACCACTAACACCATTACCGATTCTAACTCTGTCGTCGCCGGGCAAGAGTAAGGAGGCTCTGGACAAGGACAGAATTAGGTTCTATTTTATTGTTTAGATTTTAATGTCCTGATGTGTTTGTATGTTCTGTTATGTACGTCGCCCAGAGTGGCTGGACAGCCAGCCAGATGGGCGACTAATAAATCTAATAAATAAATAAAATAAATAAAAATAAATAAAGAAAAACATTGTGTATAGCTTAGCTCTGAGAATCAAGCTTATTTGCAACACAAGATAAATACCAGAGAAGGATCAGTGAACTTAAAGAACACCTTTTAAGAGGATATCCTATACATACTATCGATTGCAACATCTACCGAGCCTCCATTCTGTCCAGAGAAAACCTCTTCCATCATACTGACCTATGTCGGGAGAGGGACAGAGGGAGTGTAACTCTGCTGATTCTCCTTGATCTCTCAGCGGCTTTTGATACCATCGACCATGGTATCCTTCTGGAGAGGCTCGCGGAGTTGGGAATTGGAGGCACTGCTTGGCAGTGGTTCCACTCCTACTTGGCGGGTCGTCTCCAGAAGGTAGTGCTTGGGGAACATTGCTCGACACCGTGGGATCTCCAATGTGGAGTCCCGCAGGGGTCAGTTCTGTCTCCCATGCTTTTTAACATCTACATGAAGCCGTTGGGTGCCGTCATCAGGAGTTTTGGAATGCGTTGTCATCAGTACGCTGATGACACGCAGCTCTACTTCTCCTTTTCATCCTCTTCAGGTGAGGCTGTCAATGTGCTGAACCGTTGCCTGGCCGCGATAATGGACTGGATGGGAGCTAACAAACTGAGGCTCAATCCAGACAAGACTGAGATGCTGCTTGTGGATGGTTTCTCTGACCAGGTGGTGGATACCTACCCTGTCCTGGATGGGGTTACACTCCCCCTAAAGGAGCGGGTTCGTAGTCTGGGAGTTTTTTTAGATCCTTCCCTGTCACTTGAGGCTCAAGTGGCCTTGGTGGCTCGGAACGCGTTCTACCAACTTCGGTTGGTAGCCCAGCTACGTCCCTACCTGAGCAGAGAGGACCTTACATCAGTTGTACATGCTCTGGTAACCTCGCGATTAGACTACTGCAATGCGCTGTACGTTGGGCTGCCTTTGAAGACAGTTCGGAAGCTACAGCTTGTCCAAAATGCGGCAGCCAGAGTAATAACGAGGACCAAGTGGTCGGAACACATAACACCTGTTCTGGCTCGCTTACATTGGCTGCCAATATGCTTCCGGGCCAGATTCAAAGTGTTGGTTTTAACCTATAAAGTCCTATACGGCACGGGACCACAATACCTGTTGGAACGCCTCTCCCGATATGAACCCGCCCGGACACTGCGCTCTGCATCGAAGGCCCTCCTCCGAGTCCTGACTCATAGAGAGGCTCGGAGGGTGGTGATGAGAACTAGGGCCTTCTCAGTGGTGGCCCCCGAACTCTGGAATAGTCTCCCCGTTGAGGTGCGTACGGCGCCGACGCTGCTGTCTTTTCGGCGCCAGCTTAAGACCTGCCTCTTTTCTATGGCGTTTTAATTTCAATTTTAAAATATTATGTAATCTGATTTTTTGCACTTTATACGTTTTTGTAATATTTATTATGCACTTTTTATGAGATGTATTTTGTATTTTCTGTTGTACACCGCCCAGAGAGCTATTGCTAGTCGGGCGGTATAACAATTTAATAAATAAATAAATAAAGAGCAGAGAGCAAGGAATTCCATTTGCGGTAGATTTCCATCCAGCATCTCCTATCACCAAGCAATTAGGGAGAGCTACCGATTGCTGGCAGACTCTGAACATATTGTTAGAGCCATCAGCAGGCTTCCTGTTGTAGCATTTTGCCAGCCTCATAATTTGTGCAGACTGTTAGTGAGAGCTGTCCACCTGTCACCAATCCTGGGTCTCATCCATGTCACTCCAAACGCTGTATCACCTGTGTGTACCTCAGGGAGACAGCTACTTTTACAAGCACTAGGACATGCAGGACCTATTACATCAAACAGAACATCACCTGCAGGTCCTGCAATATAATTTATGTCAACAAATGTAGAAGACTAGGATGTCATATCCAATACATAGGTAAAACCACAACTGACCTATGCACACGCTTCAGAAACCACAAATTGTCTTGCAAAGAAAAGAAAGCAAGAGACCAAAAAAGTAACTTGCTTTGGGCAGCAAAGCAATTCATTGAAATTACAATAGCAGACCATCTCACAGCCCTTTCTCTCCCAGAAGTGATCTTGAAGAAGTTTGTCAATTGGATGAAGACTGGCTGTGTTGGAATGTATGAGGTTCAACTCCAACTTGTGGGTTGAGGCTGCATGGGGTTAAAAAGGGTAGCTAGGGAGGAGAACTCTTGGTTGCTAGGCTATACCTGTCCTTTGATCCTTGCTGTCTCTCCCCTTCCTGCTAGACTGATATGCAAAGGATGTTGATCCCAGTTCCTTCCCCCCTTCCCAGTTTTCTTCTCTCTTGAGAGGGGAGCAGACATCTTTCCTTTGTCTCTTCCTCTCAACCAGCATGAGAGCTGCACTGGGACCAGTGCAGACTGCTCCAACATAGCTAGTTAGCTAGATACAGAACTCTTTCCTATCAAGCATGTATTTCCAGAATTAAGTAGTTCTTATTTTAAAGCTTAAAGTCTCTGTCTGACTAATTTGCAGGGAAGGTAGAATCTTAGCAAAGATTCAAACACACACACACACACACACAAGCTCGCTCAAAACTCTCCGCTCTTCTCTGCTACGCAACTCAGTAGAATTCCGGCAGGCTGCACTTTCTGGGATGCTGTGACAGTTGCGGTCTTCTAGCATTTTCCTGTAACGGGAGAGGCAGCCAGATGGTGTCAGCTTGGTCCAAAGCAGCATGCTCAGCAACAGAAGAGTGAAGAGCATCTTCATTGTTTTAATTGTCTTTGCAAGAAATTGCCAGCAGTGCTAGTAAGAAAAGAGAAGTAAGTGCCTTAGACAGGTGCCTGTATGAAATCCACCAGTGTATTTATTGAATTCATTCCTTTTGCTCCATTTTCCCCTGAAGTATCTGAGTGCTCATCCAGAGTGCTAGAAATAACAATTCGGCAATCTTATGAAGGTCTTTTTTTAAAACAACAACAGACTGCTACTACTTCTATGGATTTAAGATTTGGCAAGAAGCCAGTGAAATTATCTGAAAACGTTAGTTTGGAGCAATAGCTGCAGCAGGTTGTATCAGAAAATGTTCTGAGACTGGAGCAAAGAGACAGTTTAATTGGAAGAAGTCCTGATGAGTCAGATCTTCCAGATTCCAGAAGATCTTACAGATTCAAGTTGTGCCACAGCTTTTCACATCCGCTTGAACCAGAGGGTGTTTTAAGAAAAGGAATCACATTGCCTGATGAAGGTTAACAGAACTATGCAACCCACTGGATCGGGTGGAAGCCAATGTTCATTAGCCACTGTTTTCCCTAGCCCACTATTCAGCCCTCCTGTTCCAAGGCCAAGGCCATCTTTGACTCCTCTTCCATCCACACTGACTTTAAATTGGATTGAAGCTGTTGTAGCTTTCCTCAATGGTGCAGTTAGGTAACTTTAGAATATGATGCCAGTGGAGACTTGGATCCAGTCAGCAGCCAGGATCTTTACCTCTTCTGTCCCTCTCTGGCCAAGTTTGATAGGTGAGTAGGGCCTCTTACCTATCAATCACAACCCATTTATGCCTTCACCGTTTGAAATCAAACTGCAGACAAAAGGATGCCCCACAAACTAACAAAAATCAGCTGATCATTGGGTCTTCTGAAGCACTGTGCAGGGGACTCGCTGCTGCTTATAGGGAGGGGCAAGGTAGCAGTGAGGTTAAGGCTCCAAGGGCACACTGGCAAAGCCAAGCTGGTACACATGCAGCTCTGACCTTGCCATCTCTCCCCCCCATAAGTGGTCATGATGCCCCTGCCGGGAAGCTATTCTATCTGCAAGTGATCAGCCCTCTGGCAAGAGCAAGATGCCCCTCCTTGGCAGCCAACTGGATGGGATTGGAGGTGGGGTGCCTCATGCACCACTGGTGTACAGTCCAGTGGGGAATGTGACCCTCAATGGAGAAACCCTGCCATATCTAGTGTTACTAAGCCTGAATAAGTGTGCTGCTGAAATAATTATTCCCCTGTTTATCCATGCCTCCACTTCCCCTCCTTCCTCTGTTGTCTCTGAGGTGTCTATTTCTAAATTATAACTCCCTTGGGGAAGGGACCTATCCTTTCATTCTTTGTAAAGTGCCGTGTACATGGATAGTCCTATATTAATGAATGAATTCATAACAGCTTGCTAAGGGGATTAAAAAAATCTGATACATTTCCCTTCTGCAGTTCTCCATGATGTTGGTGACTTTTGGCCCACAGTCCCTGCCTCATCCAAAGGAGGAGTAATCATTTGCACCGTTATCCCCCTATACTGTAGTAAGGTCCTCTCACGCTACACAAATTGGGCTATTCCTTTTTCCAGCCTGCTGCTGCACACTTCCTTTGGGCCAAAAATCCTTCAGAAGGTTATGGATTGCAGTTTAAGGCCAGAATAAAAAACAGAATTAAGTGCACTTAAACCCATTGTGATCAGCATACTTTAAGCACACTTTAGCTTTGAGTTAGATTGTATCCAAATTCAGCAAGAGTATTAAAATATTTGATTTTTTTTAAAGAAAGAAAGTTGCCAATGATTTCTTTGTGACACCGTGAAATAAAGTGGAAGCTTGTTATAACCAGACTTGCTGTACCGCAGATTTGGATATACAGTACCATGGGTGTGACGATGTCCCCGAGTACAATACTGCATACAGTATCATAGTTTTCATTATAACATGGAACCCATATAACACAGGTGCATCCTTTGTCCTCTGCCACTGTTATGATGAGCTTCCACTGTATATTAAATCTTTACTTCAATCTCCATTTTAAAAACAAAACCCTAGTACCCACCAAATAATTTAACCATCATTTATCTTCCTTTGACAATGTCTCTAAAATCTTTCCACCCAGATGTAGCCAATGTGGTGCCATCCAGATGTTGCTAGTATGCTATTGATATTGTCCCTCACTGTCAGGCATGCTGGATGGAGCTGATGGGAGTTGTAGTTCAGCAACATCTGGAAGGCATCACATTGGCTACCCCACTATTAACCAATAAAACCTAATATCATGAATGACATTATGATACAGGCTCCCTCAGTCAACACAATAAGTAGAAATATTATATATGCTGAGTGTATTATTACTGTTAAATAATTATGAGATTTAGGATAGTGATAGTATGGTATTGCCAGTTTTTAACAACACTATAACACTGAAAATGTATGCTCTACTATTGTTTGCATTAGAAGGAGGCTTTGTGATATAAGGAGCTAAGATGCCTCAAATAAGAGTTCGAAGTGTTTAATGCTGATCTTACCTCTCAGAAGGCTGAGATGAAAGTGTGTGTGGAGAGGATCAATGCTCTAAACAATATTGTTTATAGTATAAACTTGGGTAGGGAGCTTTAAACTACTGCTTTCAATTGCTGAGTGTGAAGAATGATATCCTACCTACATGAATTCTTCAAAACCACACTTATGCACAGTATGATCAAGGCTTTTTTCTGTGTGAGGTGAGAATCCTCCTTACAGCTGCTTGAAGAAATTGATCTGTGCAGACCCCTGTACAAAATGACCTGATTGCATCTCACAGATTAATGTGCACGTCAGAATTTAGCAATCCAATAGGTGTTGCACTTTTCCAAATATTCTCAGCAGTTTAAAGATCTCAAAAGATTGATTTAAAGATGTATTTTGAGAGAAAAGACACATTGAAGTATTGAAATAGTATTTAAATACGTAGTTTTAGCAGATACTTTAAAAACCACAGATTAATTTGGAAATAGAAATTGGTGGATAAAAGCATTAGTCCATCCTTATTCCATCTTTTTGGAAAATTACTCTGATAATAAATGACAGGAAAGTTACAAAAGAGAAAGACAAAAGCTGTATAAGAAACATCCAGTGTTACTCTAAATTCTGTAATTGTGGGAATTTGGGCAGTGAAGAGCTGTCCTCATTATTTTCTCATTGTGTTTTGTCTCTCATATTATTGTCCAAGCTCCATGATGCCCTCTGTGTGTACTGGAGTTCTGGCCTCTGTTAAGAGGTACAGTTCATGTCCTGAGTTTTAACTGTTTTATGTCAAAAGGTTCTATTTCTAGTAATAAGGGTGTCTTGAACAAAAATGAAATGAAATGGACTGCCTTCAAATGGATTTCGACTTATGGGCAACCCCACAAATAGGGTTTTCCAAATTTCAGCTCTCTAGTTAGCATGAACACCCATTAACAACAATGAGGTGCCCATCCTCCTGTCCTTCATGTCAAGGAGTTTCATTTTCAGGCTTCTCTAGTAATTGGAGTGATTTAGACTACATGCATATCAGATTTCTAGGAAGAGTAACAGTGTGCTAATCATTTTGATACCCCTGTTGACTGAGGAGGCAAGCAGTCCTTATTTGCTATAATAAAACATCATTGTACATTGTTTGATATATTTAATATTGTTCTGGTGAATGGCATCAACAATGAATTCATTGAACTAGGATTTCTGAAAGTTAAATCGAATGTTTCAAATTGAATTATTGAATCTGACATTTAAATGTATCAGCCTCTCTCTTAATTTGCCAAGATGGTCAGCACATTATGTGTAATGGTAAAGAGAGCAGCTAATCCAGTAAGGAAGGATTCCATGGATCAACTCTTTGTGAAGACCATCAACGCCGCAGTTCTTTACAGTTACTAATATTTTTTTAAAGTAACCCCATTTCATTTCTTTAAAGAAACCCAAATGTATATGCATATTCATATTTGTCATCTTCATGCCAATCCTTTGTTCCTCAATCAACATTTTTATCACTGTTCTGTGGTGTGTTGGATATCCTGTGTTTAAAACTCTTATTTCTCAGTTTTAAAGCAAAGAAAAAGCATTGCCTTTCCTTACCTCCTCAGGCAAGGCTGTTCAGCAAATTATTATCTCGCCATATTCATCACCCTCTGAAGTGCAAGTCAGCGCCACCGCCTCACAGTGATTTCTGTTGCCTCAATTTAACACATGCGGCCTTTAGTTTCATTTCTTAGAACTACCCCAGAGAAAACTAATTAATTAGAATAATTTGCATGGGGCGAGGGGCGGAGAAGACATACCTTATTTGTTTGCTCCTGTTTCTTACCTTCTTGTTTGTTGTGTCTTTCCAAATGCTGAAGCAAGCTGAGAATTAAACTGAACTGAAGGGAGATGAAGGGGGGAAAGAGAAAGGGTTGGAAGAAAGTCCTGAATAAATGCTCCTTTGTCTGTCCTGCCTCTGATTTCCCAGAGGTAGAGTGTCTCCTCCAGCCAGCCAGGAGCTAAGGAGAGAACTGTGAGGAAGCAGAGAAATGAAGAGCCCTCCCTTTCCAATAGAAAACACTCCGTCTATTCATGCTTTCAAAAAATGTTGTGCACTGTGATAGCAAATAAATAGAAAAGTGTGTGCATGGAGTGTAGCGGGGAGAGAGGGGACAGCATTAAGATCATTTGATCAGATGTGGGCAACATGAGTTTAGGTATGTTTACTCAGAAGTAAGTCCCACTGAATTCCATGGTGCCTATTAAGCATCCTTAATGCTTCATGCAATCATCTTTGTCAACATGAGCAGGCCTCAGCGTCCTTGTCAGATATATTATTTCTTTTTACAATATTTACATACCACTTATTCAACAAAAGCCTCTAAGTTGTTTACATACAATATAAAATATTCGTTTAAAACACTGATAAAATAAAACATTTAAAATGAATTAACACAAAATATATCAAAAATATAAATAAAATTGACAGTTTTACTACATAATTAAATTACATGTTGCAATTGCAAATTAGATATGCTCACATGGTGAAATGTGATACGTAAACTGGACACTCATAGATGCAGTCAGCAGGAAATGTCATGGTTGTGGTGGTTGAGTAAAGAGCTGTCAAGGTTGTGACAGTGACTAATCCAGGCTGACCATCCATTTATTTGCTGCTCTACAACTTTCATTCCAGGATGGTTGCAAGGTTGGTGTGTGTTTTTTAAAGTACAAATGCATAAAATCACAAGCAAAGTATGAGGCAGCAGATAAAGAGCAGTCAAAAATACTGAAAGTAAAAAGCTGAACTATTTATGAAGAAAGTATGAATGTTTTAAGTAAAATAAAATCAAAGAAGGTTTTTGCCTGTCACCTAGTGATGCTGACATCAACAAGCATTCTGGAGCAGGCCTCATTATTGGGGTACCATAACCCCAAATGCCCCCTCTGAAGTTGCCATGTGTTTCACTTCTGGCAGAGAAGACATATGGCAGGTGTGGGGACCCTTTAGCCTTCCAGATGTTGCCAAACTACAATTCCCATCATGCCTTGCCATTTGCCATGCTTGTTGGGGCTGATGGGAATTGTACTTATTCACTCAGTGAAAGACATTGAAGCAAACAACTATGGCTGCATATGCACCATACGTTTGGAGGGACAAAGGCTCCCTAACATGGCATATGGAGAAGGGTATCAGCTGATGAACTCAGAGGCCAGACATGTTGACACAAGAGGAGGTGATCCATCCTTCATCATGAGGTCCTAGGCCAGGTAATATAAAAATAAAAGATTAATATTGGTTAAAACAATGTACAATTGGACAAATAGAGTGGGTCCTAAAATAGGTGTCAAAGGCCAGGGTAAAGAAGTACCTGGGTCCCAAGTGATTTATGACTTTAAAATTAAGCACCAGCACTTTGAATTGTGCTCAGAAGTGGACAACCAGTCAGTGAAGCTCTTAAAACTGGTGATAAGAGATCCAAACAAACTTGCCCTATAGTTTGTTTCAAGAATTTATATCCTACCCTTCACCAAATCCTCCCAAGATGAGAATACATATATATTGAAACCATAATTTTCAATGTTTCAAAAATTAACAGAATATATTGAAAAATGGACTGCCTTCAAGTCGATTCCAACTTATGGCGACCCTATGAATAGGGTTTTCATGGTAAGCTGTATTCAGAGGGGGTTTACCATTGCCTCCCTCTGAGGCTGAGAGGCAGTGACTGGCCCAAGGTCACCCAGTGAGCTTCATGGCTGTGTGGGGATTCAAACTCTGGTCTCTCAAGTCGTAGTCCAACACCTTAACCACTACACCACACTGGCTGTCCACAGAATATATTAGCCCTGCTAAAATATTAATGAAAATTTACATGACAGTGAGAACTGGATAAAACCAATTCTACCAGTCAGCCTTAAACCTGAGCAAAGAAACTGAATCTTTACCTATTGAAGAAATTTATTTGTTATATTTATACCCTGCCTTTCTTTCACCATGGAACCCAAGATGGCATACATATGATTCCCAAGCAATCTCCCATCCAGGCACTGACCAGTCCCAGAGCTGCTTAGCTTCAGCAAGGTGGTAGCCTCATGTGCCTTCAGACCATAGCCTCGGAAATGACAATAATGCTGCTGCATGACACACCTCGGAGGGAAGGGCTACCACAGAGAAGGCCCTTCAATGCACCCATATACCACAGACCTCACTTGGTGGCAGGACTACAAGCAGGGCTCTTTTGCTCATCTTAATGCACAGACAGGGTGATACGGGACAAGATGTTGTTTCAAATAGTTGATCTTCAACTTGTTGACTGGATTTACATGTATTCATAAGCACCTTGAATCAGTCCAGAAGATAACTGCCAACCAGTTCAGTTCTATAAAAAATGGTGTTACATGTGATCAGCCAACAGCAACCTTCTGACAATTTTCAAGGGCAGGCCTGTGTAAAGCACATTACAATAGTCCAATATGAAAGTGACAAAAGTATACACAGTTTTGCCCAGGCTATCTCTGTCTAGCAAGAGCCATAGCTGGGAATAAGCTCTCCTAATCACTGAAGAAACACGGCCAAGTTACAAGGTTGGCTTCAAGATCATCTCCAAGCTACATGCCTGCTTCTTCAAGGGGAGTGCAACCCTGTCTAGAATAGGATGTTTTTCCAAATCCTGGATCAGAGAACGCATCGCCCACAGTACCTCTGTTGTGTCTGGATTCAGCTTTGATATGAATTTTAGCTACTGTATTCTGGGCTAACTGTAGCTTCTGAGCTGTCTTCAAAGACAACCCCACATTCAGCACATTGGGAGATTAGCAGAGCAGCATGGATAACTGTCACTGGCTATCCATGATCTGTTATTGTACACATTCCATTTCTTTATTAAAGTACTGAACTAACCTAGATTAGGGCTGCTCATGTGGCACTGGTGAAAATGATATTTGAACCAACCATTAGTAGCTTTCTTTCACATGGAAGAAAAAATGTTGACCAAGGGAGATGGCAATAACTCAGTAGCAGAGCACATGCTTTGCAGGAAGAAGCCCCCAAGTTCAATCCCTAGCCTCTTGGGTACACTCCTGTCAGAAATCTTAGAGCAGAGGCCACCTACCATTTTGTACCAGTAGGCACATTTGGAATTTTGAGAAAATGCTGTGGGCACCAGTCACAAAATGGCTGCCATGGGGTGAGTGGTATAGCATAAAATAGCTTTCACATCTAAAAAAGCAGAAAAAGACACAGGACCACAAAATGGTGTGGGTATGCCCACCATCACTACCATCACTCCATCAAGGGGGGGAGGTACTTCTTTGAGCTACTGCCATGCTTGCACATACACAAAAGCTTTTTGCAGCTCTTCTCTGTTCAGAACAGGTGGGAAGGTGAGTGTCCAACCTTAGCATCCAATGAAATGTAGGCATAATTAAGAGGGTGTATTCTGTGGGAGAACCTGGGTATTGTGAGTCCTACTGGGAGGGGGGGTCAGATGAGAACAAGGCAGAGGATGAGGACTTGGACTATGTTGATCAACCCAGGGAGGGGCCAAGTAGTGGAATGACTTTGAAAGCATCCTGGCTCCCGTCCTTGACAGCTCAGCCCCCATAACTTCAGACACCCCCCCGTGGGGACTCAACCTGGCCCATCTGATGGTTCCCAGCTGGGCGCACCCCCACTTCCTACACCCAGACTCAGTTAGCTCCCCCCCTCAGAGAGGGAGGAAACAAGAAGGTGGCCGAGGCCCCACCTTTGCCTCGCGCCAAGTGGTGAATGCGGTGGGAGATTCAACAGACCCAGTACAGGCGGAGTCTTTGCATATGCTTGTACTCTCATCACTGACAGTTGGCACACACAAGCGGGAAGCCCACCCAGCCTACTTAAGTGGGCTCAGGAGGGGGAGCTGCTTCTGAGTCAACATCTTAGAGTCGCAAAATCATACTTAGCTAGTTCTAGAGAGATGCCAAGTTCTGAGTAAGTGCAGATCGATTCATGAAGCGCACTGAATTGAAGCTGACTCTTACTGCGATAAAAGAAAAAACCACAACCATGTCTGAGTTCTTCAACTTTGGGCAGGACATTGAGCCATTACAATTAAGGAGGAAGAGCAGTCTCTTGCACATTGTGGATTTTTGAGGGGATATTTACTGAGACCTTTTGCAGATGCCATAGGAAGTACAGGTGAGCACACTGGTGCCTGCGGGTACCACATTGACAACCCCTACCCTTGCCAGTCAGGGTAGATAATAATGTTATACATGGTTTGAATTTGTAGGGGTTCAGATGACCAGCCTATTCATTGAAAGAAGGTGTTAGGTCAGTCATGTGGCTGCACAGTCTAGTCCTGCCCCTGCCAAGTATGCATGCACTGCCCCTTCTAATAATAATAATAATAATAATTTTATTTGTGGGTCGCCTATCTGTCCGAGTTAATGCACACTCTAGGCGACGTACAACAATATAAAATACATACACATACTAAAACAATCATAATCCATCTAAAACCAACCATCAATTAACACTTTAAAACTAATCTACCCTAATCTTATAGGCCTGTCTGAATAGCCAGGTCTTTAAGGCTTGGCGAAAACCTAGCAGGGAGGGGGTAAGTCGCAGGTCCAAAGGAAGGGAATTCCAGAGGGTGGGGGCCACAATTGAAAATGCCCTCTCTCTGGTCCGCACCAGCCTAGCTGTTTTAACCGGTGGGACCGAGAGAAGGTCTTGTGAGGCTGATCTCGTCAGGCATATCTGTCCAGTATGTGAATGGGGCTCTTTATATGCATGGATGTGTGTGCATAAAATTCCTCCATGCAAAGGGGGGGGGGGAGCTGACAGAGCCAAAGTCCCCACTTGTGTGTTAACATCACAGAGGTCCTTCACATGTTAGCTAAATTAAGGATACTGGGGGATGGCGGATTCACATGGTGGGATGGCAGAGCTAGCCTGCTCAACCTACTGATTGCCCTTACACATTTACCCGAATCCCCCCCTCCCATGGGTAAGCCAGCTTCCTAAGCCTTGTTTGGACCAACAAATGTTGACATGCAAGTTTTCCAGACATATTTATTTAGACTAAGTATGTGCTGAGCAAAAAAATTGAAGCAGAGAGAGAGATTATATTGCTTAAGTCCCATCCATCTAGCCATTTTTCAAGAGTTAGGAAACTTGGTAATGCAGAGACTTAAATGCTAATGTTCACAAGCAAGAGGCCTGAGGGTTGGACAGAGAGGCATTTGGCCCCTGGGCCTGAGGTGCCCCATCCTTCTTTATGATTAAGGAGAGATTCAGCACCAGATGTCCCCAGTCCAATTCCAACACTCCATCCACTATACTCCATGACACTGCTTATGCCACTGTTTCACACAGAACACAGTCACTTTCCATGTGGATCCAGTGACTTCCCCCATTCCCCCCCCCCCCATTGCTGCAAATGACAGGGAATAACAGGATGCTTGTGGCATGGAAAAAATCTGCGGGATCCGAGTGGCAAGCACATACATTTTATTTTAGGAATGTTTACTTCATCCGTTTATGCAAGTGCTCTCAAGGGGGCTACGAAATCCAAAGGTTCTCCACCTCTTTTTTCCTCATAGCAACAACCCTGCAAGGGTTGAGGTGAGGCTGAGAGAGTGTGCAAGACCAGCCCAAAGTCACCCAGTAAGCTGCATGGCTGAGTTGGGGTTTGATCCTGGGTCTCCTTGGGTCCTAGTCTGACATTCTGACTCGGGTGGGGAACATGTGGTTCTTCAGATGTTTTGGGACCCTAGCTCCCATCAGCCCCAGCCAGCATAGCCAATGGTCAAGGATGATGGGAGCTAGAGTCCAGTGACATCTAGAGGGCCACAGGCTCCTCAGCCCTGTTCTGACTATTTCACCAACACTGGCTTGCTACATGAAGTGGATGCAATAGTGAGCAATGTAGACTACACATGGCTGCTTTGGGGTGTGCCTCAACCCTTCATTAGATTGCAGATATGACATCAGACCACAGTGGTGCAACTAGGAATAGATGAAAGTTTCTCATGTATGATCAAACCCCAGTTTCTTTCAGCTTTTCATTTTTCCAATCTTAAATTCAGTTCTCCACATTTCTGCAAATGTTTATGATTTTTAATGATTATTGAATTTGTCAGCATTTTAGCATGAATCTCTCCTACTATACACATTTTTGTATGCCACTTTTAATATACACCTTTTTGGAAGCCATTTCCCCTAATATAATGCCTTTTGTATTTTTTTTATGAACTGCATGTGTTTTTGTGTAAATGTGTTTTTATTCTAATAGGTTTTTACTTATTTTTATACTTTTGCTCTTAAAGATATTGTAAGTTTCTTAGGGCATAAAGAGCCAGGGGTAGCTATGTTTTGCTTTATAATGCAATGGACCTGAATCACGTGTGGTGATAACTTCATGCTTGGTTCCACGAGTGGCAATCCCATTAAGACAGCGGTGGGGAATATGTGACCCTCCAGAAATTGCTGGACTCTAGTATCTATCATCCCTGACCCATGGCCATGCTGACTGGGGCTGATGGGAGTTGGCGTCGAACAACAACTGGATGCCCCCCCACCTCTGTCTCAGTGGGATGGCCATTCTTTATATCCAATACCTGAACTGAGCTTTTCAAGGACACAACTTCCTCAGGTGTGGCTTTCAGAGCAGGGAGAAAGAATGTGTTAACCTGCCTTGGCTGCCATCAACCCTGGCCTGTGTCTGTTGTACCTTTAAACAAATGGTGGAGAAACAGCAGAATAACTGCTGGATTTGATTATAAATCTCTGGCCAGGAGGCTTTTCTCAGGGCGCACAAGTCCTTCAGAGAGAAAGCTGCAAATGGAAAATGTGCAGGAAGTGAGAAAATGATTGCGTGGCAAGGAGTCTCTTCAGCTTCTGTGCGGTTCGCCTTTCAAGAGGCCTATAAAACAAAGAAGAGAACTCTTTGACCTGCTGTTTGAGACAAGTATTTATTTATTCATAGGATTTCTAACTTGCGTTTCATCAATGAACAATCCGAAGGCTGGGGTATATTAGAACTGGAAGCACAGTCACAGATAAAACAACTTCAGCAGGGCGGATTAAACAATCACAGTGGCAGACAAGAACAAATCAAGTACCAACCTAAGCAACAAAAACTTGGGTGAAAATCTGCTGTGCCGTCTGGCCTGTGTGTGCTGTTGCTTAACACCAGATCGGTACACAATAAGGCCACACTCATCCATGATGTGATCATGGATAAAAGTGCTGATTTGGTGTGCATTACCGAGACCTGGGTGGGTGAGCTGGGAGGAGTTGATTTGACCCAGCTTTGCCTACCTGGATACTCAGTGCAACACCAGCACAGGCTGCAGGGACGGGGGGGAGGAGTTGCTGTGGTCTACAGAACATCGATCTCTGTTTCCAAGAAACCACTTTGTCTGTGATGGCCTGCACCTGGTGTCAGGCCAAGAAGACAGTAAACTAGGGGTGCTGCTGGTGTACCATCCACCCTGCTGCCTGGCAGCTTCTCTGACTGAGCCGGCCGAGGCCGTCTCAGCTGTGGTATTGGAGGAGCCGAGAATGATAGTCATGGGTGATTTCAGTGCCCATGTTGAGGCTGCCTCTAGTGTTCTTGCTTGGGACTTCATGGCCTCCATGACGACCATGGGACTGTCTCAAGTTGTCATTGGCCTGACACATAGGGCAGGGCACACCCTTGACTTGGTTTTTGCTCCAGATGGAGGACAGTGTGGTCTGCAGATCGATGTCACCCTATTTTTATGGTCAGACCACTTCCTGGTGAAGTTTACACTTATGGCTCAGATCCTTCCCTGCAGGGGTGGTGGACAGATTAAGATGGTGCGCCCCCGGAGATTAATGGAATCCATTGGATTCCTGAATGTCCTGGGGGAGTTCCCAGTAGATAGAGCAGGTGACCCTGTTGAAGCCCTTGCCATGCTGTGGAACAACAAGGCACATTGGGCTTTTGACATGGTTGCCCCCAAGTGCCCTCTCCGGCATTGTGGAGCCTGGTTTGCACCTTGGTACATCCGTGAGCTAAGGGCAATGAAACAGGCTGGGCGACAGCTAGAGCACAAATGGCAAAAGATGTCCTGTGGGGCTGATTGGACATGAGTAAAACATCATAACCATGCCTACTGTGTGGCAGTGAGGGTGGCGAAGAAGGCCCAGTTCTTGCCACCATCGCATCCTCAAGTAGCCGTCCAGTGGAGCTTTTCCATATTGTCAGGGGTTTGTTGACATCAACTTCAGGAAATGGAGTTTTAGACCCTTCAAAGGCCCACTGTGAATTGTTTTTAAGGCACTTTGAAGGTAAAGTTGCTCACCTCCATTGCAATCTTGATGACCCATCCACATCTATTGTAGTCCCCAGTGAGGTGTCTAGTGCAACATCTGCTACAACTTCCTGGGATCGGTTTCAGTTGATGTGGCCTGATGACTTGGACAAGGTACTTGAAACAATATAGCCGGCAATGTGTTTTCTCAACCCTTGCCCTTCTTGTCTTAATAAAGCTTGCCGAGGGGGTTTGACTGAGTGTCATCAATGGGTTGTTGCAGGAGGGAATGGTTCCAGCTGCCCTGAAAGCAGCGGTGATCCGACCGCAACTGAAAAAGTCCACCTTGGATCCATTGGTTTGTGACAACTACCACCTGGTCACAAAACCCCCCCTTTTAGGGAAGGTGATTGAGACAGTTGCAGCGCAGCAATTGCAAGTACTCTGGATGAAACAGATTATCTTGACCCATTCCAGTCTAGGTTCAGGCCTGGTTATGGGACTGAATTGGCCTTGGTCACACTGATGGATGACCTTTATCGGAAGAAGGACAGGGGGAGTGCGACTCTGTTATTCTTACTTGATCTCTTGGCAGATTTTGATACTATTAACCATGCTATCCTTCTGGGCTGACTTGGTGAGATGGGTATTGGAGGCACTGTTTTGCAGTGGTTCCAATCCTATCTCCAGGGTCATTGTCAGAGAATAGCATTGGATGATTGCCTTTCAGCCACTGGCAGTTGTTCTGTGGGGTGCCACAGGGTACCATATTTTCCCCCATGCTGTTTAATATCTATATGAAGCCCTTGGGAGCGGTCATCAGGAGATTTGGGATGAGGTGTCAGCAGTATGCTGACAATACCCAGCTCTATTTCTCTGTAACATCTGAATTAGGAGAAGCATGCAAGTTCTGGACCGGTGCCTGAACTCGTTCATGGGCTGGATGAGAGCCAATAAACTGTGTCTGAATCCTAGCAAAACAGAGATGCTGTGGGCTGGTGGTTCCTGAGTTTGGCTAATTGATCAATTGCCTACTTTGGATGCAGTTGTGTTCCTTCTGAAAGAGCAGGTCCGTAGTCTAGGAGTGCTCATAGATCCATCTTTGCCGCTAGAGGCCCAGGTGACCTCAGTGGCTAAGAGTGCCTTTTACCAGCTTTGGCTGGTAAGACAGCTGTGGCTGTTTCTGGAGCAGGATAGCCTGACCATGCACAGTGTTTTCCATGCACTGGTAACCTCCAGGCTGGATGAATGCATTCTATGTGGGGCTGCCCTTGAGGGTGGTCTGGAAGCTGTAGCTGGTGCAAAATGTGGTGGCCTGACTGCTCACTGGGGCAGGGTATGTCCAATATGTCACCCCGCTGTTGAATGAATTGCACTGACTGCCCATTAGCTACCAGGCTAAGTTCAAGGTTCTAGTTTTGGTGTACAAAGCCCTATACAGCTTAGTACTAGGATACTGAAAAGATTTTCTTACCCCGATACACCCAGTCGATCACTGCACTCTGTAGGTGAGGGTTTCCTGCAGATACCATCTTATCAGGAGGTCCATTCCACACAACATAGGAAGTGGACCTTTAGTGAAGTGCTGCCTACCTTTTGGAATTCCCTCCCCTTAAATATTAGACAGGCGCCATCTCTATTATCTTCCTCTTTTAACAAGCCTTTCAAGTAGAGACCTTATCCCAGTCTGCGTCTGTGTTGGAATTGCTTTTTAATAACTTGTAAACCTTTTTTTAAAAAAAGATGTTTCTAAAGATGTTTCATTTTAATGTTTTTAAGGGTGTTTTGTTTTAATATATTTTAAAGTTTGTTTTTATGGTGTTTTGGCGTGTTTTTAGTGCTTTTGTTTTCTGCCCTGGGCTCCTACTGGGAGGAAGGGCAGGATATAAATCTAATAAATAAATAAATAAATAAAAAGATGTGCCTTCAGTTGGCACCAAAGCCTTTGCAAAGCCAGTATCCATCGTACCTGGGAGGGAAGGACAGTCCAATGATGGGACACCGCGGCCAAGAAAGCCCTCTCCCAAGCTGCTGCTGAACAGATTCAGCAGCAGAGCAACCAAGAGGGCCTCTTTGCCAGATCTTAACTCAACAGGAGAGTAGACTGATCAACAGGAGAGTAGGAGGGGTGAATTTTGGTGTCTCAGTTGTTTCCAACCTTCAGTACTCCACATTTCCATGTCAGTTTATGATTTTTAAAAAAATAAAATTCCCATGAATTCATCCTCATTTCCATGCAAATTTCTCCTAATATACAAATGTTTGCATGCAATTTTGTCTAATACGTGCATACACATATTTGCAAAGCAATGTTCCTTAATATAATGCATTTTGGTATATTATATTCACTAATAGATGAATTTTTATGCACATTTTAACCTATTATATGCCATTTTGGCAAGTAAGTGGTATATACAAATTATTATTATTATTATTATTATTATTATTATTAATAATAATAATAATAATAATAATAACAACAACAACAATAACAATAATAATAACAATATAATAGCTGGAGAACTGCATTGCAAAACGTGCAGAAGTGTGAATTTTGAAGGACAGCTGTGTTTTGGTTCATAATATTGTTTTGGAAAGATTGATTTAGGTAGGTCCACCCTTAAATGTGAACTGAATTGAATTTGTACCCCATCCTCTATATGGGAGTAGATGCTCCTTTAAGTATTTGGTCTCATGTTGTTCATGGTTTTATTAAGCATCAGGACCTTGAATCTGGCCCAGTAGCAAACCAATAGCCTATGCAACTCCTTTACAATCAGGCTTAGATGGTCCTTAAATGTTGATTGACTCAATAAATGAGCAACCACATTTTGCACACGCTGCAGCTTCTGCACCATCTTCAAGGGCAGCCTCATATGGAGCACATTACAGAAGTCTATTCAGGAGATTACCAGCACATTGGTCACTGGTGGTGAGACTATCCCTTTCCAAGAAAGGCTGAAGCTGGTAAAAGGTGCTTCATGCCATTCAAGTCACCTGGACTTCCAGTGATAATGATGAAACCAGTAGCACCCCTAGACTATTGGCCTGTTCCTTCAAGGGGAGTGTTGCCCCATCCTTCTACCTAATTCCTGAATCTGAGCACTACTCAGGCAGAGGGACCTCTGTCTTCCCAGGATTCAGCCTCAGCTTATTAGCCCTCATCCACTCCACCACTGTGTTTATACACAGGTCCAGATCCTGCATGGCCTCATTTGATTCAGATGTCAATAAGAAATAGAGCTGGGTATTACAAATAGGGTTGCCAGGTCCATGGCCTGATCCTGATCCTGTATCTTTAGGAGAAGAGAAGGTCAGCCAAGTGCAGGTGTTCTTGCAACTCTGTAATGGGAAAAACCACAAGGTGGAATTCTCCCTCCCCCCTCCACAACTTTTAAAGATACAGAAGACCTCTTGGAGGCCGGGCCTGGCAACTAAGAGGTCTTCTGTATCTTTAAAAGTTGTGGAGGGGGGAGGGGACATTCCACCTTGTGGTTTTTCCCATTACAGAGTTGCAAGAACACCTGCACTTGGCTGACTTTCTCTTCTCCTAAAGATACAGGATCAGTTTCAGGCCACGAACCTGGTAACCCTAATTACAAACATATTGATGGCCCCCAGCTCCAAACTCTAAGAGAGCAGCTGCCGTCTTGCCTTGAGCTACAGTCTCCCTCAGAGAGTTTTCATAGATTGGGCCCAAAGTGGGACAGCAAATGAATGGGCAGAAGGGATGTCAGTGAGGAGGAGATGAGCCCACTCAGGGCATCTTGCCCCCCAAATCTGTAGCCAGCATTCTCATAGGGAGACACAGCTCTTGGAATTTTTATTTTGTTAACAGCCTTGAGCATGCAAATAGAAAGGTGGGACATAGACTGAATGAATGAATGGATGAAGATATGAACCTAAATTATTTCCCAGTATTGTCTGTGGCATTGCAAAAAGTCCTGCAGTACCCTTCGTTGAGTGCCTGGGGCTGCACAAGGTCTTCCGTCAATCCTGGCACAGGTGGAAGAGCATAGGAATTGTCCTGGTCTATTCATTGTGGTGCAGTTTGAAACTCCCAAATGAAAGTTATCTGGTGCCACCTGCTGGTACAACAGAGCACAAATTATATTTTAAAAATTGTTCACACCAGTGGTTCCCAAACTTTCCCCCCCACGAACCATTGAAAATGGCCAGCGGTCTTGGTGGACCACAATGATTTTTCTGCCTGTTTTAGCAATTGTCATGCGCTGTGCCAGCTGCTGTATGATTTCTAATTGAGTTTTCATTGCTTCTTTCATGTCTTATACTTTATCTTATCGTATTACAATTTAAATTGCAATACCATAAAATACAATATAAGAAATAAAAGAGGCAAATAAAAATACAATTAAAAATAAGTATGAATATTTAATGTGGGCATGTCATGGGCCACCTGAATGAAACTCATGGACCACTGATGGTCCACAGGCCATAGCCTGAGAACCCCTGGTTTACAAATCACAAATTATTGCTCATGAGAAATTGTTTGTAGCTAAAGCAGGTAGAATTCTTGTGCGAACAGAAACACATCAAAACATAGGAAGTTGCCTTATACTGAATCAGGCCACCAGTCCATCTAGCTCAGTATTGTCTACACTGACTGGCAGTGGCACTCCAGAGTTTCAGGCAGCAGTCCCTCCCAGCCCTACCTAGAGATGCCGGGGATTGAACCTGGAGGGCCTTCTGAATGCAAGGCAGATGCTGTGCCACTGAGCTATGGCATGTCCCCAAAATGCCATTTGCTACAAGGCTTTATGAACACATTTCATTTATTTTAAGTGTGTCTCAGCTAGAAGACACTGCAAACGAGATTTAGAAACCATTTGTCCAGCACCGACCTTGCCATACAGCAGGGTGATGCGAGGGAGCTGCTTCAGGTGGTAACGTGAGGGATGTGCCGGTGGGAGGCGGGATTGATGAAATCAGGAAATCTGAATGGTCCAGCAATAATTTTGAAAGTATTGGCCAAGTGTTGGCTTGTTTAAGGCACCAAAACATCTTGGACTGGCACTGTTCTGATCTGCAAACACTGAAAAACATTTTTTTTAATTATGATTTCAAAAACATTGACTACTACACAATTTTAACTCATATATCTGAAAATATATCTGCTACGTTTTGAAACCCATCTTTTTTTCTGGATAGAGTTTCAAGGCTGTGGAAGTCTGGCCACTGGTTCAGTTTGAAACAGGCTTGAGATATCATATCCTCACCCAATTCATTTTTTCCAGGTTCCTCCTCACTGTGAGAGAAAGCAACCTTTAAAATCTCCCTCTCCGAGAAACATTGCATCCTGTTACTGAGGATGTATTCCTTATCACCCTTTGATTGCTATTTCTTCAGGCTGGACAGAATCACCATCCTACAAAGTATAGTCATATTAGAATTCACCCTTTTACCCTTTTAAAACTTAACCAGTGGCAGCTGGTGGCTCCATGTCAGTGGGGCAGTGGAATCAGTTCTGAGTTTTGACCCAACTTTCAAGGAGCTGTCCAAGGTGCTGAAGTTCAGACTGAAACTCAGAGTGGATTCTACTGCCCACTGATATGGAGCCACCAGCTGCCACTGAAATTAATAATTAGGCTATGCTTATAAGGGGATGGCTGAAGTATCTCTAACAGTCTGTCTTATGTGAACCCTGAGTCTGGGTGATTTGTTAAGTGATAGGCTTAGATTTGGGGAATGAATCCAGGTTCAAATCTATTCCACTATGGATCTGATTGGGAAAATCTCTGCCTTGCCTTCCTCGCATGTTGTTGTGGGGATAAAATGAATTCTGTGTATGATGTCCTGACCGAACTCCTTGACAGAAGTACAGGATGCACATCTGATAAAATTTATCCATGCGAATGGAAGAGCTCTGACTGTCCCCAGATGAAAGTGTCTGTTGTAGAAGCTAAGGAAGCTGCACATGGAAGTTAACATGCAAGTTAAAGCAGGAACTTTTATCAAATCAAACTCTGCTGATGGAAGGTTATCACAGGCAGATCTGAAGATCTTGTCAGCCTGCCTGACTCCCATCCCAACAGAGGCTGGTCTAGAAAAAAGAGACAGTTCAATCCTGCGTTATATCTCTTGTTTTCTGAAACCTAAGCAACAACCGTCAGGCAGGGCAGATTCATAGGACTTTTGACAGTCTCGATTCTTGCAGCTAGCTAATTCTTATCAGAGTGCGATTTTGACATGTTTTGAAGCATCCCCACAAGGCGTGGCATACGTGTTGTTCACTATCAGGAAGTGACTGCAAGATGGAAGTTGCCCTTTAGTAGGAAAGACGGCTTGTGTGAACCTATTCCAATGGCTCCTGTGAGCTCTGAGCTGACTTCATAGTAGCTCTAGTACCAGTGCAAGAAAACAATACGTTCCTAATTCTAGTCCTATATGATCTGACCCCAGCATCTCCCTTTGGTGCTGTTATGCTAAGGTTTTGCTCCTGAATCCTGGGAGGACAGTTCTTCCACACAAAGTCCCTTGTGCTACTCCAAAAAGAAAAGTGAGAGGGAGCCATGGTCTGCCACCTATCACCCTACTGTGTGGTATCTAATGCTGCTTTTGAGGGTCAGTGTGGTATAGTGGTTAGTGTTCAACTGAAGAGAGCCAGGTTCAAATCCTCACTTAGCTTTTCCCCTTCCTGGCTGACCTTGGGCCAGTCAAAGTCTCTAGATCTCACCTACCCCACAGGACTGTTGTGAGAATAAAATAAGGAGACAGGAAGAAACATGTACACCGCCTGCACTTGGTGCATCTCTGTTATCTTTTCGGCGCCTACTGAAGACCTTCCTCTTTCAACAAGTCTTTTAAGTTGAGACCTTATCCCAGTCTGCGTCTGTGTTGGAATTGCTTTCTAATATGTTTTAAAACCTTTTTTAAAAAGATGTTTTTGAAGCTTTTAAAACAATTTTTTAAAAGGTGTTTTCTTTTAATATATTTTAAAGCCTATTTTTATGATGTTTTAAAGTGTTTTTAGTGCTTTCGTTTGCCACCCTGGGCTCCTACTGGGAGGAAGGGTGGGATAAAAATCAAATAAATAAATAATAAATAAGTAAATAAATTGATAGAAGGTGTATTTCCTGTTTCCTAGTAATTGAGGCAGAGGCAACTGGGATTACACTTTAACTTTAAGCAATATAAGATGCGGCTAGTGTCACTGTAGCTTAACCTGCTCTCTAGATCAGGTGTTAGCCCACAAAGAATCACACTGGACAACTTGTTTTTGTTTTTGTTTTAAAAAGAAACTTCCCATGTCATTCACTCCCATGGCCAGAAGAGGTCACTAATGAACTCTTTAAAGTAAATACCACTGTAATTGCCCCCAAAATAAATATATTCACTTGGAACCACTTTGAATATGACCTAAAAATTATTGTAGTACAAATCAGTATAACCACTTACTACAGGCATCACTACCCCGGACACACACACACACACAAAGGACACAAACTATTGCCTCTCCCACTTCTGTCTTACTCTATGTGGTCATTTTGATAAGCAGAATGCCCATTGCACAACATTGCCAGTATTATTATTCCCAGCCTTTTCCCAAGGAGTTCAGGGGATGTACTTCTGTCTGTGTGTGGTTGCCTACAACCTTTAGAATGTGAGTTTAGGAACACCTACTTTGGTAAACATTGGTTAGTCAGCCCTGATGTAAAGTATCCAGTATGTACCCATTGGCACCAATGGGAGCTTTTTTCAATGGCTAATAGCAGTGTGATTGAGGCTGGGGAAGGAAGTGTTAATCTTCTCCTTTGTGGTCCCAGTGAAAATTTCCCCCACCCCAACCCCATTATTAATTTTTAAATAACAATGAAGTTTGTAACGGCACATTTAGTGACGTGTGGAAACTAAGAGAAGAGTGGTTTTGTAACGTATCGTGTTTTGTGGCTGAACTGTGATTTAGACTAAGTAGGGACTTCTTGGATTGTACCTGATAACTTTAGCCACCAAGTATAACCTTCCTTTCAGGAGTGCAGAATAGTTTCACACAACCACCCTGTCTGCTAGGTTCTCCTGAAAACAACTTGCTCGAGGCCACTCAGAGACCTAGCTGAGCCAAGACTTGAACCTGAGTTTTCCAAATACAACCCTATATCACTATGATACTATTTGGGCTTTATCTATCACTTATGGGCACTGAAATGTTTGTGTGAACTGGTTCTCAGTATAATGTTCATGCATGGGGGGGGGAGCAAATCACAGTAAATACTTATGAGCTCCAAATGATTTCCAGGAGCTTTTACCAAGAGTTTCCAACACTTTGATATTTCATTCTTAAATTAATGTCCATGATAATACTGTAATACATAACACAATTTTTTATTTGCTGCATGCTATTTCTGCACTCTGAAAAGTACAACTCTCACCTAATATTCCTTGAAGGGGTAGCAGTAAATGTGTTAGTAGGCCATTAAGCAGATCTTTGTTCCTTAAGATACTCAAGGTGTGTACTAACAGCCCCATAAAACATGCATTTTTTGTGTACATATACGCCCCACATCCCTCGAGTCTCATGTTTTATTATTTGGCCAAATAAAGGAGGTAAATTTAAGACAAGAGCAAGGTTCTGAAAATCCAAAGGGAGTATTTTGCCAGGTGTTGGCTGGCCTGGTGCATATATTTTTAAAAATAGTATGAGTTTATTGAAGAAAACCCTACTACTCTCCAGCTCCCAGAGTTTCCCCTTCTTTTCTGCTTTGTGTAATTGGAGAGTTGGAGCAGTTTTTTTAAAGCCATCTAGTTCATCCTGTGATTCCATATAGCAAATTGAGACCTAGAGCAGTGTTGCTCAAACTATGGGACTGGGCCTGCTAGTGGGTTTTGGTCCACTTTCAGGTGGGCCTCAGAGCCACAGCCTGCTCAGAGCCTCCTCGTTTGCCTGCCCCACATCCTAACCATCCCACAGCTTTTTGGTTGGACCAGTGCCAGCCCCAGCAACTCATGGGCCCCATCTTTACCATACATTTAAAGCACTATTATTTATTCCACTTTAGCAGTCATGTGAAGGGTGCTGAGAGTTCTTAGGAGACCCCCCTATTTCCCTCACAGAGCTGCAATTTCCAGAGTGTTTATCAATCCAAACCTCTTCCCAGGGGACTCTGAGAACTGTAGCTCTGTGGGGGAAATAGGTATAATAGTGCTTTAAATGTATGGTGTGGATGTGGCTATTGATTTTTGTTGTTTAGACTGTACACCGCTTAGAGATTTTTCAAATATTAAGCAGTTTATAAACGATTTCAATAAAATAAAAATAAACTGTGGGCTGAGTCAAGGAGGCTGGGAGACAGAGAACTTTGGGGGATGTTGGGGAGGAAGGAAGGCCTTTCTACTCTGAAGGTAAACCTACAGAGGAGGTATTGAAGGAAATTAGAGAGAGAAAAGGCTAATATTTATTTTAATTACCATTATCAATAAATAAACTAGAAACAAAAAGAAAGGGCATAAGAACGGAAAGCTGTTACAGGAGGAAGAAGTGAATATCAAAGGATTGGGGATAAGAGATGAAAAAAACTGGCAGCTGGAGGATGGGGATAAGGTACACGTTAAGTGCAAAAAGAAAATGGAAGAGGAAATTACAGGAGATGGATAAAAATACCTTGAGAGACATGTGGGAGTGGTAAGGAAAAAATATAAAAGAAAAAGCCTTTTAGAGAGTCTGATCAGCAAATTCTGCCTAAAATGAGGAAATTAAGTCACAATACCTTCAGGGCAAATGTCTGTACATGGTTTGAGGAAAGCTAAGCTATGGAACTCCTTGTCACAAGGAATATGCTGTGGCAAAGAATTTAGCAATTTCCAGAGATGGGTTAGATAGCAATAGAAAGTGATGTCAGTAATTGTCAGCTAATTATACCAAACTGCTATCTGCCACCATTTTGTGACTGGATTGGTCTCTGTACCACCATTTTGTGACTGTTGCGTCTCAGAATTTTTAGCCACCTCAGGTGGGCCCTGGGGATAGAAGGTTTGAGAACTCCTAGCCTGGAGCATCCCTGAACAGAAGACTGTCCAGCTTTTGCTTGAAGACTTTCAGCAAGGGGGCCGCCTCTACCCCCATAGGTGCTTCCACACTTGGGATGGATGAGATTTTCACTGAAATTGAATTTGTTAGTGGACATCCCTATAGTTCACACATTTGCTATCTGTGTAGGCCGATCTTGTAAGCTGAGAGCTTCTGCAGCTTTTCTCAACACCGGAATTTTTTTCTTAAAAAATGCATAAAATATAATGGCTGAAAATCCTGAGGCCCACCAGTCACCCCCACATGCATCTCATGGTATTTTTACCCATCTCCTGTAATTTTGTCTCCCATGTACTCTGAAGGTAATTTCCTCTCTAACTGGTTGTATTGCCATATAAGTGATGTATGCAATGTTCTCTATAGCATGCCTGGTTGATTGTATTTAAAGGCTTGAACCCATTCTTATTAGAAGCCATTATATGAGGCTTATATTGTTAACCAAAGCTAGTAAGTAGAATGCCCTCCTTAAGGAGCTAAATTAGCTTTCCTGAAGCTCTTCACAGTGCCACACTGTGAGCTGCAGGCTCAGCACTCAACATGAGAAACTGTACTAGATAGCAGGTGTCTTATCAGCCATGTTATGACTACAGCAGTGTGAGAGCTGGGAGAATAAAGTAAACAACTAGGGAGTATCTCTCTTTGATAGATTTCTTTGATGTAGACTACTTGACTCTTTCAGAGATAAACTCATTATCTCATGCCCTGCAACTGCTATTTGAAAGTGGAGATAATCACTAGTCAGCTACAGATCTTAGCTACTTCCCAAAAGTTAACATAAACATGGTCACAATAACCAGAACAGCGGGTGTGGCTCATTAGCATTTAAGAATATAAAAAGCACTGCAAAATTGTTCCATGTTGGAGCGCAGTGTACAGCCAAGATCCTAGGATGGTGTGCTATGTACCAAAGTTCCTACAGTGGTCTGTTCATTGTGGTTCTGAAGGTGTCCCCAACAGCAGAAGGGACATAAGATTGACTGGTTTGCTTTCTGAATCTCTATACATTGCTTAGTCATTAATAAACCTATGACTTTTCACCCCATCTGTGTTGTTATCAAATCCAAATTGTAAAGAACCTTGCCTTTGGGCATTGCAACTTGGCTTGGGCAATACATCTGGCAACACAAACAGGATTTGGTTGCAATGACCTTTTGGGGGCAAAGAGTCAGTAGATGAGCAGGCAAGTTGGATGTCTGGACGGCCACGCAACAGTGCCTAGGGTCCGGTGGCTCAGTACAATACAATACAATACAATACAATTTCTTTATTCGACCTTTTGGTCAGCTTAAAACATGGTATACAAAAATATACATGTAGCAATATGCTATATGGCATTTTAGTTAATACACAGTTTTAAATTTGGTCATAGATTAATAAAATTGAATAAAAACATTAAAACTTTGATTTATTATTTAAATTTCTATAGGTTTAAGATTAAGCATTTATTAATAAAGTTTATATAACCTTTCTAATTTATAAATTGTTATCTTTTATTAATTAAAATTCAATTAAATCTTAAATACCAGTATTTTTATCATATTTATCTATTCAATGTCTATCTATCCAGTATAACCTTTATATTTTCATTATCATCGAGGGGTATTTTTAACAAAATTGGATCGTAAATTTTGTGCAGCTACACTGAACTTTGCTACTTGAGTTGTTATTTTAGATGATGTATCACCAAGGAGATATTCTAACTGATCCAATTCTGATTTGTATGTTATGGATGTTATCAATGGAGTTATTATTTGTTGTCTTAAATTCTCGTAGAGAGGGCAGTGAAGAAGTATATGTATATTATTCTCCACAGCGTCTTCCCCACATATACACATTCTCTCCTTATATGGAATTTTTTGTATTCTGCCATCCATAACAGCTGAGGGCATCACATCTAATCGTATCTTAGAAAAGGCTTTACGATGTTTAGGTAGTTCTAGAGTCAATAAATATGACATTGGTTGAAAGAATTTAGGGTTATGTCTGTTTTTTTATTAGAAGCAATTGTTGTTGATGGTCTATATCCCTCAGACGCTGTCTCACCTCTGTAATTGCTGTTTCATATCCCATAAGTTTGATAAGATGTTTTGAAAAGCCTATCTGTAACAATTTGTCCGTGACTAATTTAGCCCAGGGAGATTGATAATTATCAATCAAAATATCTGGAGTTATACCTATTGGGTTAAAAATAAGTTTTAACCATAGGTTAATCCTCAATGACCATATCTTAGTTTCAATCAATTGGGTACCTGCCTCTAATCTTATGATATTATTGGAGACACATGTCAGAATTGACATAATAGATCTTAAAAATATTGTTTGGATTGATTCAAATGCGGTAAAATTCAGGTTCTTATTTGTTTGAGATCCAAAAGTTAATTGTGATATTATTTTAGCATTAAATATCTTCATAGCTGGACGAAAGGCTTGTCCCCCTCTTGAATAGAAATAAGCTAGTAAAACTTTTAAGGTTCGTCTTGCATTCTGAATCATACATTGATTATGCATCTGATGGCTGCCAGAAGATTGGAATATATATCCTAAATATTTTATGGAATTAACCTGTTCTATTTTGTGTCCATGAATTTGCCAATCAAATTTCAATTTTTTATGAGTAAATGCTATTATTTTTGTTTTTTGATAATTTATTGTTAATAATTCACTGGAACAATAGATTGCTAATTTAACTAAAAGTCTTTTTAGATCAATTGGTGTTCATGCACATAGTGCTACATCATCCGCATATAGCAGAATATTATGCGGTTTCTCAGCCAAAATGGGAGAATGTGTTGAGACTGATGTTATGTTGTGTACAATGTCATTAATATAGATGTTAAATAAGACAGGCAATAATACACAACCTTGTTTCACTCCTCTGGATGTATTAACTGGATTAGATAAATGGCCTTTACTGCTACATCGGTGGCTCAAGTTTTGAACCAGGTGACACCTCCAGTGTCATGGGATACTGAGCTGGATTTATGGGGGACAGCTCCAGCAGGAGGGGCAGTTTGCCTAGTCATGCCGGGAGTCCAGGGGATCAGAAAGCAGAGCAGAGGAGAGATCTGAATAGGTCTTGTTGACAGCACTTCCCAGAGACTTGGAGAAGTCAGAAGCAGCTCAGGAGCAAAGCAAGAGCATGGAGGAAAATGCTCTGAATCAATAGAAATGCCAGTTGCTTAGACAGGAATGGGCAGAAAAGCAAGAGGAAGCTGTGATGGGTGGAAAGAGCAGCACTCCCATAGCCTGCTGCCACATTTGCTGCGAGCATGGGCTGTAACAGCAGCCAAGTGTTTTGAACCCCATCCACCTCAGAGCAAAGATGTGCACACAGGAGAGGGAAGGAGAATCAAGAAGTGATGAAGGATGGACTCCGTCCTCCACAAAGGAAAGTGAGGAGGTGGGAGAGGATGAGACCCCACAAGTCTTCTCACACCAACACAAGCTTCCCTTATCTCATTGATGGAAAGAGGAGTTCCATTCATACGGAGCTGCCCTCTCCCTTGATGTGAATAAACACCTCCCAGTGGCAAGCCCATGTATTATTATTATTATTATTAATAATAATAATAATAATAAAAGGAGATTTCAGCACATTACAATATTATACTGCTAGAAATATTCATAAATATCCTTGTAATATCTAAATAATGCTTACATAATAATTATATCAATGCATAGATAATATTTAATATATAATGATAATTTCATCAATCGTATCACCAAATACAAATCAGTTCATAATTAACTGGAATTAAATAATACTACTTCTCCAGGAGAAGAAAAAAAGTAAGTAAAGAGAGAAGGAAAAAAAGTAACTCATCAATAATATTTCCCCAACTCATTTATTCTTCCATTCTTTCCATCCTTAACTCTTAAATTTCTCCCAGTAACAAATATGGGTTTGTGGAATCTTACACTTTGTCATTCCAATATGAAATAAAGAAGCTCCATTTTGCTATAAAGATGTTTTCTTGCTCTGCACCCTCTCTCACCTTGACTAAGTTTATTAGTTTAACCATGGATGCCATATCACATATTTTCGCTAGCCAAGAGTCTATAGAAGGAATGATGGCAGTCTTCCAGTTCTGACATATTATCATTCTGGCTGCTGTTATTTAAGAAGTTGTCATTTCTATATCTTCCTTTGGTATAATTTCTTTAAGGTACCCAAATAGTATTACCATAGGGTCCCTTGAAAGGTCACAACCCAAAATACTTTGCATTTCTGACCACATAATATGGAACATGGTTGCCCCCAGCATTCTGCATTTCCAACAATAGTCTGTGTTCTCAGAATGTATTTTATTTAGTGAGACTGGTGTGATATACCAATGAATTATTAGTTGATAAAAGTTTTCTTTAAAATTCTTACATAAAGTAAAACTAGGGGCATTTTCCCAAATCCATATCCATTTATGGTCTGGGATTGTTATTGATATACCTTGTTCCTACCTGGTTTGATATGATGATGATGATTACCCATCCTTCACCAGAAGGTTCCAGGGTGGGTTACAACAGTTTAAAATTTAATACTGAAAACAGTTAAAACAAACTACAACCACAGGAATAGCATGGGTACTGAAAACATACATCTCACGTGTCAAAGGCCATGGTAAAGAGGTGCATCTTTAGCACACATGAGGATGTAGATTGGGTTTTTCTTGTTCGTCAAGACCTCTGATTTCTTTACAGTCACTAACGGGATATCTACATAGCAAATACCTGAATCTTTAGTTGGACGTTAGAGGATAGAATGGGAAACTGTGAGGTGGTATGGCCTAGTGGTCAGAGTTTTGGACTAGGACTGAGGAGATCCTCCTCAGCTATATAGCTTAGTGAGTGGTCTTAGGCCAGTCACTATCCCTCAGCCTAATATAGCACAGCGTAATCGTGAACGGGGAAAAACAGGAGGTAGAGAAGAACCATGTGTGCAGGTCTGTGGGGCAGGGTAGAATATGAGATGTTTTGTGGAGACAGGCAAGTACTTTATCCCCAGGGACTTTTTCCTGTGTTAACTCTGGGAAGCATCTCATTAACGTTACTTCTCCACTTCATGGCTTAGCCCAGAGGCAGGGCTGGATTATCCATTAGGCTTAGTAGGCTGAAGCCTAGGGGTCCGGAGCTCTTGTGGGCCCGTGCAAGAGCTTCCGAACAGCCCGCCATCCCCCCACTTCACTTACCTTTTTCTCCACTGTTGTTTGCAGTTTGCCATCAACCAAGATGGCAGCAGAGGGTTCAGCCCCTTAGGGAAACCTTGACTGCCATCTTGATTGATGGCAAACCTGCGCACACAGTGCGCACAGCCACAAAAAAGTGGAAAGGTAGGTGAAGTGGGGGGATGGAATGGGACAGGATGGCGGGCAGCTCAGAAGCTCCTGTCCTGCGATCCCTCCTGTGGCTGTTTCTGCAGATCTGCCTAAGAGGAGAAGGGGGGCCCAAACACCAATCAGCCTAGGGGCCCTCCTCAGCTTAATCCGGCCCTGCCCAGAGGTGGAGACTTCAGACCCAGGGGTCAAATGCTGCCCTCCGCACTGCTCTAACTGGCCCTCAGGACTCTCCTCAGGCCACACCCCTCACTGGCCCTGCTTTGCACCTCGAGTGCTCATGCCCAGCTGGCAGGCGTCCTTGATCTTTGATCACACCTCTTGCTTGTTTGGATGGAGGACAGAGAGGGGTGTCTGTGTCTGTGTGTGGAAGGCAGCCCACTGTACAAAGGTACAATTTACATTCATTGCTCAACCCACTTCTGGTTCTGGTCCCAACCGCCAGTTGCACGTGGCCCTCACAAGGTTGCCCAGAAGGGAATTTGGCCCTTGAGCTGAAAAGGGTTTCCCATTCTTGTCCTAGTCACATGGACAGTACACACTCAACACACTGCATGTGGTCATCTGGTCTTTGAAATAAGCACTCAGTGAGGCTACCAGTAAGTTACTACAGTTCTCTGTTGTGCTAACGTCTCTCTCCTATTATCCTACCCCTTTTCAAGTCTAGAGCCTCATATCCCACCATGGCTAGCGCTGGATTTAAATGGAAGATCTGGCTACCAAGGCACTTACAACACCACTAGCACAAACTGACGGAGGACTTGTCTGCAAGTTCATGACTTTTATTTCGTGGGGAATGCTCAAGTAGATGACCTCATTCTTTTTTTTTTTCAATAATTTTTATTCAGATTTTCATAAAACATACAAGACAAAATCATAAAACATTCAAAGACAAAAAACAAAATCAAAAATAGTTAAACAAAAAGAAAAAAAGAAAAGAAGAGAAAAAAAAAAAAAAAAAAACAAAAATAAAAAATAAAGAGTAAAATATTGACTTCCCATTTGTCAAAGATCAAATCAGTTATAAGTCTATAATATATAGCAATCCTGTCTCTTAAGTCATATTATAAAATCACTTTCCTCCAGTAGTTATCTTACTTAATCATCAAATCTCATAAACATTACTTTATTCTTTCCACAAAAAGTCAAAGAGAGGTTTCAATTCTTTAAGAAATATATCTATCAATTTTTTTTTCCAGATAAGCATATCGATTAATCCATCTCATTACTAATTATGATAATCTTATTGTCATAACCATAGTCAAAATAAACATTTCAATTAATCCATCACATCAGAATCTGTTAGGTTCAGTAATTTCAGTAGCCATTGTTCTATTATCTCTATTAGTTCCATTTTCCATCTTCCATCTTCAGTAGTCTTGTTAAGTCCAGTAATTTCAATATCCAATCTTCCATTATCAGTATTCCATAATAATCTTGCTGTCAAAGCCATAGTCATATAATAAGAGTCTGATGGGAATTACCTCTATCCCAAATATTTTCTTGCCATCCATTCTGAATAAGTTGCTGAAATACTGCTGTAAAATCATATCTCTGTTCTTTTTTTCAAAATACACTGGGTCATCTCTTAAAAGTTTTTCCATTGTCACATGGCTGCAGTTAATTCCATAGATTTTCTCTATATTGGGCTCCATCACATCATTCCAGTCCAGAAGATAATCCATGCCATTGATAACTTTATCTCTAGAATCTTCATTAATTTCTTCAGAGATAACATTGAGTTCCAAACAATAGATTTTATTTCTAAAGTCCATAGACTCCAAATCTTGTTCCTGTTCCACGTTTGTTCCAATCTCCGGGATCTCCTCTCTCACAGGGACCCCTATTCCAGTCTCCAGGGTCTCCTCTCTCACAGGGACCCCTATTCCAATCTCCGGGGTCTCCTCTCTCACAGGGACCCCTTCCAGGGTCACCTCTCTCACAGGGACCCTTATATCTTTAATCTCCTGCTTCATTTTACTCAATTCAATTTTCGTTATCTCAATCTCATTCATTATTCTCTGAAACATAGTTATTTCCAGATTCTCAGTCACTTTCTTAATTGCCATTTTAAAAGAAAAATATAGGAAAACCACTTCTTATTTCAGCAACAATTGGGTTAATACTCCAAACTTGGTGACATCACAGTATAAACAGAGCAGACAGCCTTATCTCTCCAATGGTTAAGTAAACAAAATGCAGTTCCCAGGATCGAAGCAATTAATGGCAATCGTCAAGAAACAGATTCGTCAAAATAAAATAGACCAAAAAGAGAGTAGTCTCAAAACAGTATAATATTTTTCAAAATAAAAATCTGGAATAGAAATCCCTCTTCTGTGTGTATCTTTAGAATGCAAATCCAGGACAGCTTTTTGCAACAAAAACAGAGATAAGCTATTAATTAGTGCGTAGCAGAGAGAAGTTACGGCTCCCCAGTGAGATGTCAAAAACCGATCAATCTGGCAAATCTCTTTTAAACAGCAACAATTTAAGTCAAGTAAAAGAAAAATATAGAAAGAAGGGTGCTTGCCTGTTAGTGCGTTCTCTCTTAGAAGATAAGGTGAACGTTCGCTTTAACAGATAGAGCTTGCTGTTGAAAATCCGTCCCACCTTCGTCAGCTGGACCTCGTCCCATAAATTAATGAGATCTGGTCGTCCCAACAAAAATAGGCTTTGAGGTTAATCTCTTCGTTTCTCCCTACCCGGGAGAAGTTTAATCAGTCAAAAAAAAAAGAAAAAACTGACTGATATATCTGAATAAGCTTCTTTTGAGGCAGGAGCCCGTCTCAAAAGCAGGCACAGGCTAAGTCACCCTTCCCGGAAGTCCTAGATGACCTCATTCTAAAGACATCATAAGGCAGCAGTAAAAAAAAGAGAACAAATGGAACTGGATTGCAACACTGAGCATTCGGTGTCCCCCCAAGGGGGACAGAGTAGAAACAGAGTAATGCACAGCAACAACTCTCCCTGACTTAGATTAATGCGGAACATTTTGCAACGTTAACTCGTGGGCCCCGATCCAGAAAAGCACTTAGGTGTTTCTTTAATTTTTGGCATCTGGCTATTATTACGAATCAGTGTTACAATCCAAATGCATCTCCCGTGGTAAGTATATGTATTAACATGCTTTTGCACAGTGACTCCTGAGTTCATCCTCTGGCATCATGGTTCAGAGGAGGGAAAGACAGAAGGGTCCAATCTGCCACCCCACCCCCCACTTTGCCCCAAGTACATCATCTTCGTTGAAATGAATCCTGCTAACCTAGAAAGGAGTCGCAAGTCTGCAGCACTCAGGCAGACTCATTCCTTGCAGTTTTGTACAGTAGGGCCCCGCTTTACAGCGCTTCGCTTTATGGTGCTTCACTAATGCAGTGGTCTCAGTTAGTCGCAATTAGACTAAAGCCCCATTCATACGGCGTTTGTTCCGCTTTTACGGCGGGTTTCGGACGGCGCGCACCAGTCTATCCAATGAGTTCCGCTTTTCAGCGGTTGTCGCTTTTCAGCAGTTTTCACTTTTCAGCGGGGATCCGGAAAGTAACCTGCCGTATGAGTGGGGCCCTACTGTACTGGGGCTAAGGAAGGAAGGCTCTGCCAGTTTCGGTTCTCTCCGTTTCCCATTTTTCCAATCTTAAATTTGGTTCTCCACATTTCTGCAGCAATTTCTGATATATATATATATATATATATATAAATCCAAATGAAAATTCTTCAGCATTTTAATGTGAAATTCTCCTAATAAACACATTTTTCTGTGCAGTTTTGACTAATGTACACATTTTTGCAAGCAATTTCTCCTAATAGAATGCATTTTTGTATGTTATCTTCACTGATATATTCATTTTGTACACACTTTCCCCTAATATATGCATTTTTGGAAACATTGCTTGGTTGGAGAACTGCATCACAAATTTAGGACTTTGAACGATGGCTGTTTCCATTCTTGTATTGTTTCGGAAAGTGCAAATTTGATAAATTCACCTTTAAAGGCAAATTGAATTGAATTTCTTGACCACCCCTAATTGGGGCTGCTGCTGGACACAAGTGACAGCATGCTGAGGCTAGTAGCATTAGCCCCCCACCCATATACTGTATGTACATATGGAGGGGTATAAAAATGTGGAGCTCTTTCAGTGGAATAGGAGTCTCCTCTCAGCACCTTCACAAACTACACTTTCCAGGATTCTTTGGGGGAAACCATGACTGTCTCAACTGAAATCAAGGTCTGGTATGGATGTGGCCCCCTGATTAGGGAAGCCCAGCAGCTGTGAGTCTGGTTTTTAGAACACTGACAGTTGGTTCTTACTGAGCATGCCCGACATTATCATTCCGCTCAATGCAAAATTTCTTAAATTAATTAAAAATCAGCCAGCCATTTTTTTTACTTTTAAACTGCAGAAGGTGAAGGTCAGAGTATGGGGCAAGGTCAGTCATGGGATTACAGGTACTCTGTGAACATGGCTGATTTTTAATTAATTTCAACACATTATGAGAACTCTGACAGAAAAAAGTCCCAAAGGGGTCTGTTTTTCCCCTCTCTCTTTTTACACTTTGAACTCTCGATTCTCTCTGACTGTTTTGTGTATCACCATGAAAACTTACAGGGTTGTTAAGCAAGCATTTCTGAGTTCAGGACTATAAGTTTTGTAAGGTTTTGTTTTGAAATGAGCTTATGGGAAGCATCAGAATGACATGGGGGTTATTTTCAATTTAACATTGTGGAATGCGAAAAATCCATGCTGACTATAGTAGGCAGCCACTCTCATGGCTGTATAATTTATATCCTGCCTTTCCTCCCAAAAGGAGCCCAGGGCAGGAAACAAAACATTTTAAAAGAATCTTTTAAAACATCTTAAAAAACAAATATAACAGATGCAAAATATCTTAAAAACAAATATAACACAAGTAAGGTCTCTAATTAAAAGCCTTGTTGAAAGAGGAAGGTCTTCAGTAGGCACCGAAAAAACAATAGAGAAAGTGACTGTCTGGCATTTAAGGGGAGGGACTAGAACACTGAACAGGAGTTCCCCATGTTGCAACATTTTGTTCCCAGTACTACTTGTTGCTATCTAATGTACATTATGGAACATCAAAGGATCACTACCAGTCTGCTACTTCCGGGATGGATTTTTTGGGATGCACATTTGTTCCTTGGCTCACCCTCCCTTACCCAATTGATCACCTTATAGCAGGGGTTCTCAAACTTTCTGCTCCCAAGTTCCACTTGAGATGGCTGGAAATTATTGAAAGACAGTCACAAAATGGTGGCAGATGTAGGAAGACTTTGGCATAATCAGTTGGCAATTACTGACATCATTTTCTACTGATATCCAATCCTCCTTTGGAAATTTCTGAATTCTTTCCACAGTGTTTTCATTGTGGCAAGGAATTCCATAGCTCAGTTTTCCTCATGCTAAGTAAAACCATTCGTTCTGTAGCTTTTGTGACAACCTCCCCATTTGAGGCAGAATTTTCTGACCCAAGGGCTGTAAGTGGAGAAGCCTTTTTTCTTTTATGTTTTCGGTGCCCACCCCCATGTCTCTCAAAGTATTTTTACTCATCTCCTGCAATTTCTTCTCCCATTCTCATTTCACACACAACTTGCCCCGTCCCCAGCTGCTAGCTACCTTCATACCACCTCCCTGTTCCTTTTACATTCACCTCTTTTCCAGTTTGCTTGAATTCTTATTCTTACTCCCTTTTATCTAACTGTATAAGTTCCTACGACACCTCCTCTTGTTTCCATTGTCCAAGCACTAGACTATTTTTAAAAATGCAGAGAGATCTCGCCACAGTCAAATGTGGTCTGTATTGACTGTTTTGTTGTTAAATTTCTCACTTGGACATCATGCGTAGAAAAAAACAATGCCCAATTAAGTCTTCCAGCGTAAATGCTCAAGCACCAAGCTTATTACAGAACCAGACACCATTTGACTGTGGCTAGATCTTTCTGTATTTTAAAAAATAGTCTAGTACTTGGACAATGGGGCCCAAAAACTGTAAATTGATTTCTGGTATGATACATTTGTTAGTTTTTAAGGTGCCACAAGACTCTTTGTTGTTTTTGCTGCAACCAACTAAGGGAGCAAACCAAACCCAAGATCCACCGGAATGAGGGGGGCTTGGAATATGCAGATCTCCAGCTAAGTCAGGAGCCAGGAGTGTTGACAAGCTGTTAACACTTTGTTTGCATTTATTATTATTATTATTAGTAGTAGTAGTAGTGGTAGTGGTAGTAATTCTGCTTAATGTCAACTGCTTATAAGCGGTTTACAAAACATAAAACTACAATTTTATTTCTTTGTTAGATATTATTCTTTCTCCTGTTTAGTTTTATGCTGTTAAATTAGGTTAACTTATTTCTATTGTTTTATATAATGCTGTATGGATTTGTTTTGCTATGAGTGTGCTGCCAAAGCTTCCTGCAGCTGTTATGGGTGTGTGTGTTATTTTTGTATCTCTCTGTGTGTGTATGTGAATTGTAGGCATTTATATAAGAATGTTAAAGGTTTTACATATGAATTTTCAATGGCATAATGTATTTATATTTATGTTTTTAAAAGTAAGTTGCTCAGAGACCTTTTAGATAACAAGAAACTAATACGTCTCAGAAATAATAACAATAATAACAGCAAACTGTAGTTATTGCCATGATCATTATTTCTAATTGTTCTTAACATATTTTTTAATTGTTATATGTATTATTGTTCATTTGGTATGTTGTGAGCTACTATTGGCACAATTGTGGAAAAGTGGCATGATGTAATTAAATCAATGATGATGAAAACCAATTGCCCGCCATTGTTAAAATACACAAAAATTAAAAATACACCATATTTGAAATACACAATAAAATAATCCCATTGACACACTAAAGTACAAATGGCCATAATTAACATAATAACATAATAATGAATGAAGCAATGAAACACTCCTATCACTGTCTTGTTTGTGGGAGGGGGAGGGGGGCTCCCCATTCTTCCATGGTAGAGCCAGTCTGGGCTTCTTCCCCCAGATGGCGACTCAACATGGCCACCATCAGCACGACAGAGGTTGGCTCTCCTACTTTGCTCTGAATGCTTCTCCATGAAATGCCCTCCTCAGCCTGCCTGTGTCACCATCCCCCTTCCCTGTTTTGCCCAGAACCTGCGCTTGATGCAGAACAAGTGAGTGTGACAGCTTGTAACTTTTTAAACAGCTAATCATTAGTCGTATAAAAGAGATAATTTCCCTCGTTTGACATCTCCCCGAAGACAGATTATTAAAGACAGATTAAGAGGTTGCTGCGAGCATTAGCTTTCATTTCATGACGCACCAGCTCTGTGCATTCTCTGCGAGTTGGATTCTATTGCAGGGCATTTCTGCCAAGCTTTAATTAGCAGCTGATTTCCAAAGCATCTTAAACTTTAATCAGATTATATAGTTCCCCTTGAATTTAGGGGATATAGATGTCTACTTCCCTGACAGTTCAGTTGGATCTCTGCCTGTTTCTATTTACAGGGAATTTTTATGTGGAACTGCTTTATTTCTATGGCTGTTCCCTTTCATGTTTCAACAACTGAGAGTTCTATTGCATGCTCTTACCACAGCAGGTTTTTGTGCTATATTTTCTTTTCTGGTATTGCACAGTTAAGTGGTGGAGCATAGGAAAATGCCTTATACCAAGTCTGGCCGTTGGCCTGTCAAGCTCAGTATTGTCTGCACTGACTGGTAGCTGCTCTCCAGGGTTTCAGGCAGGAGTCTCTCCCGGCCTTACCTGAATTGAACCTGGGACCTTCTGCATGCAAAGCAGATGTTCTTTCACTGAGCTACAGTCTCAGTGGTCGGATCCTACTCATCGGTAGGCATCGGTGCATTGTTCCTGCACTGGTAGGTTCAACATTTTCAGGGAGAAATAGAGAAAGTGCCTTTCAGGTAATGCCTTCCCGTTTTTTCCCCATGTGATGGTGGTCTGATGTTGAGAAAGCAGTAGCACAGAGACAGAGAAACACAAGCCACACATCAGTGGTACTCCAGTGACACAGGCCGAACACAAAATGAAGAATGTAGGGTAAGAAAGCCTTGGTAAATAGGGAAGAATGACACACAGGCAGAGCTTGGAAAAGTTACTTTTTTGAACTACAACTCTCATCAGCCCAATCCAGTGGCCATGCTGGCTGGGGCTGATGGGAGTTGTAGTTCAAAAAAGTAACTTTTCCAAGCTCTGAACACAGGCATACAGGATCGAGCAGCTCTATCTTTCCACGTACTCCTGCTCTGCTACAGTGATGATTTTCAGTTGGGAAATAGAAGTTCAAAGCCGAGTGTGTGGTTTCAGCCTTCTCTTATCAGGAAAGATACCCTTCCAATCACTTCATTGGACTGCTGATGGGAGGAAAACTCATTTCAGAAACTGAAATTCATTTTCTTTGGCAACCCTGTCCAAAATGGAGGAATGAGCCTTACAAAGGACCTTGATTTTAGGTATTGCTAAATCTCTTCTCGCAACTGCACTCTCACCATGGTCAGCAGGCCACTCTGAGTGGGGGACAAGGATAGCAGGTGCAGGCCATTCCCATGTTCACAGTGCTTGACCAGCAAGTCAAATACTGTACCCATTCCCCTTGCCTATTCCCCAAGTCTTTCCCATCCACTCTTCCCAATCATGCCCCCTCATTTTAGTTGATTGAAAGGCCTAATGAAACTGGGCTTGGTGGCCGGGAACCTAATTGTGTTGTGATAGGTGCACTAATGGGGGGGATGTGCTTAATCAAGAACGCCTCTCATTTATGAGTGGGTATATTTCCTTGGCCACGCCCTTCACAGGTAGACGATCTATTAAAAAGGAAGTTTACAAGACTTTGGGCCTGTAAGGCCTTTCATTGTAAGTTTGCCCTACTGTGATTGCTGTTGTTGATTCCGGTTTGCTGTAAACCATTGCTCAGTTCATTATTCACTTTTCTCGTACCACCCACTCTGTTTCAGGTCAGGCCCCATTTTCTTTTACCTGTTGCTCTGTATCTTTCTCAACTGTGCTCTGTTCACTGCAAAACTCTACCGCCAACAGGCAGGGTGAGGAAATGGCTCCCTCAAGAGCCATTCATCATGGTCATAAATGCTATACATTTTACTAGGAGGCCATCAAAGGTCACCAACAAGTGGAAACAAACCAAGCATGCCCTGTGTTCAGTATTCCTGCATCATACTCTGTACATGCAAGCACACACACACCCATATGTGTTCAGCAGAGAGAAGGATCCCCTGCAGACAGAACTGGGAGAAATGTTAAATACTTTATATTGATTCTTCTGTGCAAAGCAAAAAAGGTGTCTTTGTACTTTTGGGTTGATTTTTTTTTTTTTTTTAATGGAGTATTACATTTCCTAGTTTTCTTCCTTGTCTCCATGATGTATTGGTTTTAGTCACTTGACTTTTGCAGATGTCCACAATCTGGTGCCAGACAGATACCAAAACCCATTTAGTCTCACAACCTGTCTTTTCTCAGCTGCCCGTCACCTTTTTGTTTATACCTAGCAGGAGCAACTACAACTCTTCTAATTGGTTCCAGAAGCTTTTGATTTCAGGGATGATTCATGCTTAGTAGTGCTTTGGTCAGGTGAGTTCGCAGTGCATTCACTGGATGGGATTGTGCCCTGTAGCACCTTTCACTTTTTGTCTCATCCCATGACATTTCCCTGGTCTGATTCATACCTTACTGGTGGTGGTAGTGGTAAGGATGTGTTTCCCCATGATCCAGTGTTTTGGTTAGTGAGTGGATTCAGCTTCTCTTTTTATCTGGTGGGTTTCCCTGCTAACCTCATTAATCAAGTTAACATGATTATCCAAAGGAAAAAAAAGCTAGGCCATGTCTGAATATTATGGCCCAGACACGTTGCCTGTGGGACGGAGGGTGGTTTTTTTTACACATTATTAAAATTGGAAAGTGAAAAAAGCTGATAAGAGAAAAATCAACTCATTTGAAATGTGGTGTCGGAGAAGAGCTTTGCGGATATCATGGACTGCAAAAAAGACAAATAATTGAGTGTTAGAACAAATTAAACCAGAACTATCACTAGAAGCTAAAATGAAGAAACAGGTTATCATTCTTTGGACACATAATGAGAAGACATGATTCATTAGAAAAGATAATAATGCTTGGAAAAACAGAAGGAAGTAGAAAAAGAGGAAGGCCAAACAAGAGATGGATTGATTCCATAAAGGAAGCCACAGACCTGAACTTACAAGATCTGAACAGGGTGGTTCACAACAGATGCTATTGGAGGTCACTGATTCATAGGGTTGCCATAAGTCGTGATCGACTTGGAGGCACATAACAACAAAAAGAGCATGGGAGCCTATCATACCCTAAGGCAAGCATGGGAATCCGTTTTCTGCCTAAGGACCGCATTCCATTCTGGGAAACCTTCTAAGGGCCATATGCCAATGGTGGGTGGAGTCAGAAACAAAAGGGGGTGGAGCAATAGATGTAAATTTTATCCTTGTGCAGTAGGCTAGTTGCTACAGACACCTCTCACTAATCTTTACCTGGAAAAGGAAGAGGGAGTTTGAACTCTGCATTGTGCTACATCATACTGATTTTTTTTCTTGTGTATATATGTATATACGTACACGGGATCACCTTACCCCAGATATGCCCACTCGACCACTTCAATATGTGGAACTGGCACTATTTTAAATGCCACATAATACCCATTCCACCCTTATAAGAAATCGGTCTTTTAGAATGGCAGGATCTACACTTTGGAACTCCCTGCGTATTGACATTAGAGAGGCACCTGCTTAAGGCAAGCGTATCCAGACATGCAGATCTCAACATGTTTTAATCAATTTCTAGTGTACTGTTAATTTTTTTTTTTTTACAATAATTTTTATTCAAATTTTCATAAAACATAGAAAACAAAATCATAAAACATTCAAAGACAAAAAACAAAACAAAACAAAAATGATTAAACAAAAAAAAATAAAATGTTGACTTCCCATTTGTCACATATCAAATCAGTTATAGGTCTACAATATATAACAATCCTGTCTCTTAAATCATATTATAAAATCACTTTCCTCCAGTAGTTATCTTAATTAATCATCAAATCTCATAAACATTACTTTATTCTTTCCACAAAAAGTCAAAGAGAGGTTTCAATTCTTTAAGAAATATATCTATCAATTTTTCTCCAAATAAACATGTCAATTAATCCATCTCGTTAATAATTATAATAATCTTATTGTCATAATCATAGTCCAAATAAACATTTCGATTAATCCATCTCATCAGAATCTGTTAGGTCCAATAATTTCAATAGCCATTATTCCATTATCCCTATTAGTTCCATCTTCCATCTTCAATAGTCCTGTTAAGTCCAGTAATTTCAGTGTCCAATCTTCCATTATCAGTATTCCATAATAATCTTGCTGTTGTAGCCATAGTCATATAATAAGAGTCTGATGGGAATTTCCTCTATCCCAAATATTTTCTTGCCATCCATTCTGAATAAGTTGCTGAAACATTGTTGTAAATTCATATCTGTGTTCTTCTTTTTTAGAAAATGCACTGGCTCATCTCTTAAGAGTTTTTCCATTGTCACATGACTGCAGTTAATTCCATAGATTTTCTCTATATCAAGCTCCATCACTTCCGGGAAGGGTGACTTCGCTTGTGCCTGCTTTTGGGACGGGCTCCCGCCTCAAAAGAAGCTTATTCAGATATAAATCAGTCAGAACATTTTTTTTTTTGACTGATGAAATTTCTCCCGGGCAGGGAGAAACGTAGAGATCAACCTCAAAGCCTGTTTTTGTTGGGAGGACTGGATTTCATTAATTTATGAGATAAGGTCCAGCCAACAATGCCGGACGGACTTCCTAACAAGCTCTATCTGCTTAAGCGATACGTTTATCTTTTCTTGAAAGAGAGAACGGACTAACAGGCAAGCACCCTTCTTTCTATTATTTTTTTACTTGGTTTAAATTGTTGCAGCCAAAGGAGATTTGTCAGATTGATCGGCTTTGGACAACTTCTGGGTGAGATATAGCTCTTCTCTGTTATTCACGAAATTAACAGCTTATCTCTGTTTCTGTCGCAAAAAGCTGTCCTGGAAGTGCATTCTAAAGATAATAAACAGAAGAGGGATTTCTATTCCTGATTTCTATTCCGAGGAATATTATATTGTCTGGGACTATTCTCTTTTTGGTCTATTTTATTTTGACGAATCTGCTTCTTCACGACGCCACTAACTGTTTTGATGCTGGGAACTAAATTTATTTTGCATTCTTGAACATAGAGAGATAAGGCAGGTTGCTCTGTTTATACTGTGATGTCATCAAGCCTGGAATATTAACCCAATTGTTGCTGAAATAAGAAGTGGTTCTTCTTTATTTTTGTTTTGCTTTGTTTTCGTGGTTTTAAAAATGGCAATCAAGAAAGTGGCTGAGAATCTGGAAGTAATTATGTTTCAGAAAATAATGGATGAGATTGAGATAACGAAACAAACCCTGCGACAGGGTAGTAAGGAGCTGAAAATTGAACTGAGCAAAATGATGCAGGAGTTTAAAGAAATAGGGGACCCTGTGAGAGAGGAGAATGAGATCAGAGATGAGAAAAGAAAAAATAAAGGGAAGATACAAGCCCTGGAGATTGGAACAAATGTGGAATTGGAAAAAGATCTGGAGTTTATGGATTTTAGAAATAAAATCTACTGTTTGGAATTTAACGTTATCTCTGAAGAAATTAATGAAGATATTAGAGATAAAGTTATCAATGGCTTGGATAATCTTCTGGAGTGTACTGTTAATTTTAATTATATTTTAAATGTTTTAATTGCTTGTTTTTAACTGTTTTATTGATAATAGTAATATTTCCTGTAAACTGCTTAGAAGTTTTATTACAATCAAGCTGTATATACATTTTGTTAAATAAATAAATATGTATATATTAAGCTGTTTTGAGAACTTTGGGATGGACAGAAATGTGATCAATTAATTATGCCCACTTTTAAAAATGTAGGGTGGGTTGTTGTTTTTTGTCTCTGCTGAGGGTAGGAAACCTGTGCTCCCCAGATGTTGTTAGACTAAACTTCCATCAACCCTAGCCAACATGGCCAATGGTCAACAATGATTGGAGTTGGAGTCCAGCAACATCTGGACCAGGTTCCCACTCCTGTTCCCCCTGCCCCTCTCTAGATGTGTAGAAGCATTCAGATCCTCCTTTTTTAAAAAAAATGCAGCTTCTGGCTTTTGAAGGCAGTATGCCATATTGTATTCCATTCACATTATGTTTCTGGGTAAAAGAGCAACTGCGGCTTTTCATATCAATTTGTTCAGTAACTAGATCTGTTCAATACATCCTGGCATTTGGTCTTTCAGCTGGATCTCAGACCAGATCTGAATCCCACAAATTTTGAAACAGGAGTTCAGGATATATGGCAAATTAGCCCCAGATCTGTTGTCCATTTTCAACGACATGCAACTTACACCTCTGAGCTTCATGCTGTAAAGTCAGAACACATTTGGCTGAAAGAATGAGATCCAGGGGATAAATGACTGGTTCATCTCCTGAGAAAAAAATTGAAGGAGAGTGGGAGATTCTTCTTTTTGCTGTAAGCGTTTGTGGTTTAAGATAATAGTGCTCATGAGACTGGATATAAGGGGGGGAAATTGCTTCCCAATAAAATTCTTCATTTTTATTGACTATAGTACAAAGAATGGTAACCAGCTGATAAAATACTCGGTGGAATTTCCATTCTGTCCAACCATCCATTGGTGATCTACACTAGTATTGAATGTCTGAAGCTGCCTTCTTTTGTAAAAACAGGGGATTGAATTTGAGTTTGTTCTTAACACATTTTAAACTTTAATATGCCCTTAGGATCACTCAAAGAACCCCTTTCCCCACCGTGAAGTTACTATTTATAGTCACTGCACAATGAAGAGTGATGTAGTGGAACCAACTTCAGTTTTCTCAAGTGATTTATGATGAAGATTGATCTAGTGAATTGGCTTTAGGAGGATCTATTATGTTGTTTAATACTACAGCCAGCATGGATTTTTCACATTCCGCAATGTTAAATGGAAAATACTCCCCCATGCCATTCTGATGCTTCCCATAAGCTCATTTCAAAACAAAACCTTACAAAACCTATAGTCCTGAACTCAGAAACACTTACTTAACAACCCTCTAACTTTTCATGGCGATACACAAAACAGTCAGAGAGAATCGAGAGTTCAAAGTGTAAAAAGAGAGGAAAAAAACAGATCCCTTTGGGACTTTTTTCTGTCAGAGTTCTCATAATGTGTTGAAATTAATTAAAAATCAGCCATGTTCATGGAGTACCTGTAATCCCATGACTGACCTTGACCCATACTCTGACCTTCATCTTCTGCAGTTTAAAAGTTAAGAAAAACAACGCCTGGCTGATTTTTAATTAATTTAAGAAATTTAGCATTGAAGTCAATGATAAGCTCAGGCATGCTCAGTAAGACCTAACTGCCAGTGTTTTAAAATCCAGACTCCCAGATGCTGGGCTTCCCTAATCAGGGGGTCACACCCATGCCAGACCTTGACCTCACTTAAGTCAGTCATGGCTTCCCCCAAAGAACCCTGGGAAGTATAGTTTGTGATGGGAGCTGAGAGGAGACTCCTATTCCCCTGACAGAGCTCCAGTGGACAGAGTGGTTTAACAGTCAGCTGCTCTGTTTGAAGCTCTGTGAGGGGAACAGGGCATCTCGTAGCAACTCTCAGCACCCTTCACTAACTACACCTCCCAAGATTCTTTGGGAGAAGCCATGACTGTCTAAAGTGAAATAAAGGTCTGGTGTGGATGTGGGCAGGGACAGCTTGGTTTAAATTTGGGTGGGAGGCTACTTGTGCCTGCTGTAGAATAAAAAGGTGAGGAAACTCTGAAAAAGAATGATATTGTTCACAATGTTTTCTTTTTGGAAAGGAAAGGGGCTTCCCTTCTGCCCAGTGCCCACCAACCTCCTCACATCCCCCTCCCCTTCCTGCCCTCCTCCTGCCCTCCTTGCTCCTCTCCCAGGTCAGTTTCACCTATGATAAGCATGATTGCACAGGAGTAAATCCCATTGAACTCGAAAAGCATGCAAATGATCAAACCTGCCCTCTCCTCCTCCTTCTCCCCCTTCTCCCCTCCCTCTTGCCCCTTCCCTGCCCCTTCCTTCACCCCTCCCCTCCCTTCCCCTCCCCATCCCCTTCCAATCTCCTCCTCCCCCTCCCCTCCTGTCCCTTCCCCTCCCCTCCACCCTCCCCGTCCCCCTCTCCCATGGTCAGTTTTACCTATCCTAAGCATGATTGCAGGGGAGTAACTCCCACTGAACTCAATAAGCATGCAAATGATCAATCCATTCTCAGCAAACTTGCACAGCATCCCATTTCTTACCTCCCGAATTAAAAAGCAGAGAAATTCACTAATAGGCAAAAAAACCACAAACCCTTGTGATTTAAGAATGTACCTATAGCCAACAGATATTTCTATCAAACTTTAAAAAGCAGGGAATTTGAGCAGCTATAGTGAATGCAACAGGGGAGCAGGAGATCTGGCCTCCTGTCTGAGATGTTGTATTGCTCTACAAATTTGTAAAAATGGAAACACAATTTGGCTTGGTCTTTCACAGTCTAATCTGCTTCCTGTGTAGTTTGGAAGAATTGATAACATGTGCCTCTCAGCATATGGTGAGTGGTGGCAACACCTGAGAACAGCCCAGATAACAAAAACAAGACATGTACTGATCTTGTTTTAGCAGGGAGGAAGCAACAATAGTGAAACAGTTGATATAGTTCAGATAGTCACTTTAAATATGTTTGATTTCGTTTGTAATTTTGGTGAAGTTTCCTACAGTAAATCATTTTCTTTTGCTTCTGTGAATATGTGAAAAACTCCCCAAACCATTGTGGAATAATGGTACTGACTGTTCTGCAGAGTAGTTTCCAGTGGACATGAGGAGTGTCTCAGTTTGCACAAGATAAAACAGTGGGAGGTGAAATATATTCTAGCAAATTCTAGGTGTGCTCTATATTTTTAATTGACCATGCCCACCTTTCCTTAAGTGAAGTAGTTTAAGCATTGCAGGTTGAAAACAGGCATCTTGGGCAGGCTAAGTTTGTTTGTTTTCAACAGCTAGGGTCATTGCTTAAGTAGTAACTTATTGTAATCAGTCTGATTTTACATCAAACTGCAGTTTCAGATTCAACTGTTAATGGACCCAAAATAGAAATAGAACATAACCTCTAATTTGAAACACAAAAGGCTGTCTTCATCATCATATGACACTGGCTAATAAAAAGGCTTTGAAATTAATAAAAATAAATTTGAGACAGATTTCTAGGATGAATAATGAGAGAAATATAATTTTCTAGGTTAGATTTTCCATAGAAATAGTAGTAACACAGGAAAGAAGTAAGAGGAACACCAACAAACATACAAATATATAATTCTCCATCTTTGGAGATAGCAGGTTGCCACCACTCACCATATGCTCAGAGGCACATGTTACCAAATTCTTCCAAGCTACACAGGAAATGGATTGGACTGTGAAAAACCAAGCCAAATTGTGTTTGTCTTTTTACAAATTTGTACGGCAGTACAATATCTTAGGTGTCCTGCTCCCCTGGTGCATTCACTATAGCTGCCCAATTTCCCTGCTTTTAAAAGTTTGATAGAAATATCTGTGGGCCGGAGGTACATTCTTAAACTGCAAGGGTTTTTTTTTGCCTATTAGTGAATTTACATTAGGACTGTAGACAAATTCTTGGATCCTGTCGTGTCCAGGGCTGGACTCAGAAATCACACCAGTCGATGAAAGCAATTCAGTTTTTATTAATGTAATATCCAGACAGAGACTACATCTCCTCATGAAGCAACACAATACACGTGTCCTGCGACATGCAAGAGAGTTGACAGAACAAGGAATTTCCGCCCCCCCTTCTCCTTATTAAGGGGGCTTTCTGGCGCGAATTCTCTCACTCCGCCTTAGGACAATTTCTTCCCCGCCCCTTCTCTCTCTCCCCCTGACTTGTTTTTCCCTTCTCCAGTTCGTGGTGAGGGTGGAAGTTCTGCCTCCCCCTCCTCTTCTGAAGATTCTGTTTCTGGGATTGGAGAAAGGGGAGGGTGAGCGTCATGCCCATCAGACTGACTTTTCCCTGGCTGAGGAGGGAGTGGAATCCCCCCTCCTTCTTGGTCTAACGACTCAGTGAGGGGGGTGAGCGTGGGAAATTCCTGAGTAGTGTCTGTAACTTTGTCTGCTGGAGTTTCAAGGCCTCTGTGGTCACTGGGCAACACTATCTCTGAGAGTTCTCCCTCCCCCTCTTCACCCAGCTCTGAGAAAGTGATCTCCTCCTCATCCTCTGAAGTGCTAAGGTCCCAATCCTGCATCCTGACACCATCCCCTCTCTCATGCTGTGCCCCCCCCACCTGCCAGCTTCGGATGATGGGGAAACTGTGTATGGAATTCTTTCACTAAATCTGGGGCATGCACATCCCTTTCATTTTCCCAAGATCTGTCAGCTGGCCCATAACTTTTCCAGTGAATTAAGTACTGTAATTGATTATGCCGCCTTCTGGAATCCAGAATCTGTTCCACTTCGAACTCAGGCTGTCCCCCTACTAGAATGGGTGCTCCCGGACGTTCCAGTGGCCGTAACTCGCTGGGAGGGGCTGCTTTCGTTAACAAAGAGCGATGAAACATGGGATGGATTTTGAAGGTAGCAGGCAATTTCAGTCTATAGGCCATGGGATTGATTTGTGCCTCCACTTCGAAAGGCCCCAGTTTTCTGTCCTGCAGCTTCCTACACTTGCCTGGCATCTGAAGGAAGTGGGTGGACAACCACACCTGATCTCCTGGCTGGAGGGAGGCCCCCTCTCTTCGATGTTGATCAGCAATTCGTTTGTACTCTAGTTTGGCTTCGTTTAATTGTTGTTTAAGCACCTGCTGCACGGCCTGTAATTCCTGCAGAAATTCTCCTGCTGCAGGCACCAGCACATTTGATGCACTACTAGGGAATGCCTAGGGGTGGAACCCATAGTTAGCAAAGAAGGGTGTCTGTCCAGTGCTAGTATGCAAGGAGTTATTATAGGCAAACTTTGCAAAATGCAAATAGGAAACCCAGTCATTTTGTTGATACGAAACATAACAACGTAAATACCTTTCCAAGACCGCGTTCAGCCTTTCCGTCTGCCCGTCCGTCTGAGGATGATGAGCAGAAGAAAGTTTTAACTCCGTCTGCAACTGCTTCCAAACCGTTCTCCAAAACTTAGCTGTGAACTGGGTTCCTCGATCTGAGATTAAACTGTTTGGCAGCCCATGTAAACGGTAAATTTCCTTTATGAACAACTTGGCTGTTTCTTTAGCTTCTAAGGCCCCTGGGCAAGGGAAGAAATGCGCCATTTTTGTGAGGGAATCCACTATGACTAGGATGGCCGTCATTCCTTGGGACCTTGGTAAATCAGTTATAAAATCCATGGATAAATCTTTCCAGGGTTCATTCGGAGTAGGAAGGGGCTCCAACAATCCGGTAGGCCTTCCCGTGTCTGTTTTTGCTCGCATGCAGACAGCACAGGATTTTACATCGTTCTCAATGTCTCTGCGCATTTGAGGCCACCAAAAGTCCTTGGCTACATTCTGTATGGTCTTAAAGATGCCAAAGTGTCCCGCTGTGACAGAGTCATGACATTGACACAGGATTCTGAGTCTTAGCTCTCCCTTCGGCACATATCTGGCGGCGTTACGCCACAACAGCCCATCTTTCCAATGGAAGTTGGCTTCTGGCCCCTGGCTCTGTTCCATCTCCTGAATGTACTGTTGCGTATATGGATCTTCCTTTTGTGCGTTTCTGAGCTCCTCTTCCCAAGAAGGTTGGCATGATCCCAGCACCATTTTCTCTGGCGGAACCACGTACTGGGGTTGGTTGTCAATCTCACCTCCTTTGTATTGTGGCTGTCGGGACAGGGCATCTGCTCTCTGATTTTTTTCATGGGCATGGTAAATAATCTTGAAGTTAAACCTGGTAAAAAAACTGCGACCAACGTATCTGCCTCCGGTTCAACTTCCGGGCCGTCTGTAGACTCTCCAGGTTCTTGTGATCTGAACGTTCTTCTATCTGATGTTGAACCCCCTCTAAGTATTGCCTCCAATTTTGAAAAGAATCCTTAATGGCTAGTAATTCTTTTTCTCACACCGTGTAGTTTTTCTCAGCATCCCTCAGTTTTCTGGAGAAGTACGTGCAAGGGTGTAGCTCCGTTCCTTCCCCATTTCCCTGTAAGAGGACCCCCCCGATGGCAAAGTCTGAAGCATCTGCTTCCACAACGAAAGGGCGGGTAGGGTCAGCGAAGCGCAAGATGGGCTCAGAGGAAAACTTTACCTTCAACTCCTCAAAGGCTCTTGCAGCGTCCTCTGTCCATTGAATTTTCTTTTTCCCCCTTAGGCAGTCAGTGAGAGGGGCTGTTAACTTGGAAAAGCCTGGAATGAACTTTCTGTAGTAGTTGGCAAACCCCAAAAAACGTAGTACATCCTTTTTAGTGGCTGGTTGCCCCCAATCCAATATACAACTCACTTTTTCTGGGTCCATTTCCACTCCTTCAGCTGAGATGCGATACCCAAGGAAGTCCAAAGACTTGAGGTCAAATCCACATTTCTCTAGCTTAGCATACAGATGATTCTCTCTCAGTCTCCTCAACACAGTTTTCACATGCTGATCATGGTCTTCTTGGTTCTTTGAGAACACCAGGATATCATCTAAGTAACAGATTACGTACGTGTCCAACAGGTCTCTAAACACGTCGTTCATGAGCTTTTGAAACACTCCTGGACTTCCACAAAGTCCGAATGGCATGACCAGATATTCAAACTGTCCATAAGAGGTCAAAAATCCTGTTTTCCATTCATGTCCCTCCTTCATCCTGATCAGATTGTATGCTCCTCTTAAATCCAGTTTTGTGAAGATTTTTGCAGAGCGCAGTCGGTCTAACAGCTCTGAGATCAGGGGCAGTGGATAGCTGTTAGGGATGGTGATTTGATTCAATGCACGGTAATCGTTGCAAGGCCTGAGCTCCCCCCCTTCTTCTTTACAAACAACAGGGGCGCTCCAGCGGGGGACTGTGAGGGACGTATGAATCCTCGCTTCAGGTTTTTTTCCAGAAATTCCTTCAGGGCCCCTCTCTCATTCTCTGTAAGAGAGTAAATTCTTCCCGATGGAATGCTGGCTCCTGGCATGAGATCAATCGCACAGTCATAAGGGTGGTGGGGGGGTAACGTCTCTGCCTCTTTTTCATCGAACATATCTCGAAATTCTTCATACTTCGAGGGAAGGGTTATTTGCTTGGCCTCCTGCACTGCTCCAGCCAACGTGTCGGGTTTTTCTTCTGCCTGACAGTTTTCCTGGCAATACTGAGAAGTGAACCACACCACAGCGTCCTTCCACTTTATCTGTGGGTCATGCTTGACTAACCAAGGCATCCCTAGGATCACATCAAAGGTCGAAAGGTCTGTTACATACAGCGAAATGAACTCTTCATGCCCCGGGATTTGCAGTTTCAATTTCTCTGTTGCTCTCGTTACCCCCCCTCCTTTCAGGGGCCTCCCATCTATGGTCTCCACCGGCAAGGGGGTGTCCAGTTTCCATTGGGAAATTCCGTAACGTTTTGCTAGCTCTGCATCAATGAAATTTGTGGTTGCTCCACTATCAACGCGGTGGAGTTAAACATCACTCCTTTGGAAGTTGTAATCCGAATTGGCAATACCAAGACTCCTCTTGATGGGGGTGTTGCCAGCTGAGGCCCTTTGTCCAATGTAGCCCCCAGTCCACAGGCCTGTACATGGACTGGGTTCTCTAGTTTCCCGCCGGCTCTGTTTTTCCCCCTTTAGGTGCACAATCTCTAGCCACATGGCCCGGTTTTGAACAATAGAAGCATAAACGTTCTTTACGACGCCTCTCCCATTCTTCTTCCAACAGCTTCGGCCTGGTCCCTCCCTGTCCCTCAGTCACATTGCCTGATGTTCCTGGGGTGGGAAGGGTCTTACTGCGAGATGCTGAAACCGAATATCTCTGGACCTCTTGTTTCTTTTCCAGACGCCTTCCTTCCAACCGATGGTCGATCTGTAGGCATAGCCAAATCAGTCCAGGCAAATTATTTGGGGGGGAGGTTCTAGCCAATTCATCCACGACTTCAGAGCTCAGTCCACTCCTATACATGAACATCAAGGCTGCATCATTATAACCAGTTTCCTGGGACAAAATTTTAAAAGTGTTGGTGTACTCTGACACCATTCCTTTCCCTTGCTTCAAGGCCCCCAACTGCCTGGCTACCGTTGCCGCCCTTTGAGGGTCCTGGAACATCTTAGTCATGGCTCGCATACAGTCTCTATACCTTCCGAAGAGGCCATCCTTTTTGACCAGGTACGGAGTTACCCACTTGGCAGCTTCTCCTTCCAAGAGACTAATGACGAACGCCACCTTGGCAACATCACTGGGAAACTCTGCATTTCTGATGTCCAAATACAATTCACACTGAGCCACGAAGGTAGAGAGCTGTTCACTCTGTCCCACATATTTAGGTGGTAATCCTATAGGGATCTTCACCACAGCTGACGGAGGGGCTGCTCGCATCTGATCTACTGTGGTTCTCAGGGCCTGATTGTCAGTCTTCAAAGTCCTGACAGCCGCTAACAAGGTTTGAACATCTGCCTGTAAATCCGCCACATTGGTCCTCAGCCATCTCACTTCTTCCGTCTCAGAAGTGGGATTTGTTCCCCCTGCTCCCTTCTCCATCTTGTCGTGTTCAAGTGGTGGGAGCGTTGAGGGTGAAGTTGGTGGTTCTGTCAATCTGTCATGTCCAGGGCTGGACTCAGAAATCACACCAGTCAATGAAAGCAATTCAGTTTTTATTAATGTAATATCCAGACAGAGACTACGTCTCCTCATGAAGCAACACAATACACGTGTCCTGCGACATGCAAGAGAGTTGACAGAACAAGGAATTTTCGCCCCCCTTCTCCTTATTAAGGGGGCTTTCTGGCGTGAATTCTCTCACTCCGCCTTAGGACAATTTCTTCCCCGCCCCTTCTCTCTCTCCCCCTGACTCGTTTTCCCCTTCTCCGGTTCGTGGTGAGGGTGGAAGTTCTGCCTCCCCCTCCTCTTCTGAAGATTCTGTTTCTGGGATTGGAGAAAGGGGAGGGTGAGCGTCATGCCCATCAGACTGACTTTTCCCTGGCTGAGGAGGGAGTGGAATCCCCCCTCCTTCTTGGTCTAACGACTCAGTGAGGGGGGTGAGCGTGGGAAATTCCTGAGTAGTGTCTGTAACTTTGTCTGCTGGAGTTTCAAGGCCTCTGCGGTCGCTGGGCAACACTATCTCTGAGAGTTCTCCCTCCCCCTCTTCACCCAGCTCTGAGAAAGTGATCTTCTCCTCATCCTCTGAAGTGCTAAGGTCCCAATCCTGCATCCTGACAGATCCAGACTGTTAGTTATGTCCAGGGGTGGGAAAATGTTTTTGGGTTGAGGTCCACATTCCCTACTATTTTTTCATGAAAAAAAATATTGTAAAAATAATGTATGATTAACTTTACAGCTGATCTTTACAAAGTGGAAGGCAAGTACAAAGACCTGAGTGGTTAAAAGTGTTATGGCTTTTGAATGCTGTTTAAGAGTTGCCATATAGGTTTTTCAGTCTGCTTCCTATTTAATAACTGGTGCAGTCATACAAGCCATTTCCCAAGCCAACACTTTTAACAATGAACACTGCAGTCAAGCTACTGGTACCATTACTAATAGACATGAAAAGGGAACTAAGAACTTAGAATCCAATATAATTGGGACAGATTCTAGGATTTCAATTAAAGCCAAGCCAGTTACAACAGCAACAGACATTCTAAAATAAATGCCTACTGGACAAGTGAGTAAGTAGAAGACACACATTTAATGGCTGGCTACTTGTACAAATATTCCTTTTCTTCAGCACTGCAGCGTTATTAGGTCCTTCACGGCGCCACAGATTATTTAGCTCCTGCCTGAAGAGATTTCTTCTCATCAGCTGCTTTCTGCTTTTGCTGCATCATTTGAGAGCCTCCCTGCTTCCTTGGAGAAGCCGACAAAGTATCCTCTTGTCTTTTTCCTTTATCCAGTTCTTGATTGTCTTCATGTTCTTTTGGCGGGCAAGTTCATGCTGATTCCCACTGGCCATGGCAAAACAATAGCCCCCGCTATGAAGCTATGCGCATGGCCAACAACTTCCCACCAGTCGCTCCAACCGCCAGAACCTTCTGCCTACACATGCCCTTCTGGGCGACCTTCCAAGGGCCACAGGCCAGTGGTGGGTGGGGCCAAAGGCAAAGTGGGTGGAGCAATCAATGTAAATTTGACCTTTGTGCAGTAGGCCAGTTCCTTCACAGTCACAAATTGCTCTCTGTCCTCCATCGACACAAACAAGAAGCATGGTCAGAGCTCAAGGACACATTCTAGCCAGACAAAAATACTCCAGAAGGGTGCAAAGGAGGGGTGTGGCTCAGGAACTGTATGGCATGGGGAAATCCCGAGGGCAAGATAAAGAGATCTGGAAGCCCACCTTTGGCCCTTGGGCATGAGGTTCCCCATTACTGCATTGGTCCCATTGAAAGTGCTGCAGCTAGACTTGGACCTCAGGGCCGACATCTGGGGCTCCACAGCCTAGGGGCCCCCAAAGGACCACTCAGAGAGCTGCAGCTTCTAAGGGCAGTGGCAAACAGGCCCCACATCAGCACTCAGGATGGTATTGGTGTACTGGGGTCGACATGGAGGCTGAAAATGATTGCTGCAGTATCCTTTCTTCTTATTTTTTAAAAAAGATTTTGTAATCTGAGGGCGGCCACCCTAGCCAGACATGTACATGCAAAATGTTACTTATTCCCAAGTAAATGTCTTTAGCCTCGGGGCGGCAGGAACAAACCCCATATTATTCCCACAGTCATGATTTAAGTGAGCTTAAAATGCAAAACCGCACATGCTTGGAGCATTTCAGGGTTGGTAAACCTTTTGTTTGTTTGTTGCTCTAATGTATCAGGAATGTAGAAGCAGCTGTAAAGCATGGAACTGCAGCGGGGGAATAGAAAAATCATAATTGTGTGCTTCAGAACTGAAGTAATACACATGGCCATCTAAAGCACAACCTCCCGTCCCTCGCCCTGTAAGACCGTTAAGAATGGGATCTAAAATTGCCCAGCTGTACTGTTGCCAGTTAAACCAATGGGACAAACTAGTTGTGACTAATTGAGTCTGCTCTGGGTCCAATCCATTAAAGATTGTTTCAGATAATTAACTGTCTAGCTTCTTATCTGTTAGTCAATTAACTCACTACCTTTTTGAAAAAAATGTACATATTGCAAAACAAGATTGAAGGCTTCTCTTGGAAGATCCTGAAGGAATATGCAAGATAAGTTAATAACCAGAAACTGTCATTCGCTGCTAGAAGAAAAAGTATCTTTATGTGGAAATATGGAGCACTGCCAATAATAGTAACATACCCAAATGGCTGTGATAGTAACATACCAAAACTAATGATTTTGAATGTACAAACTGAAGGGTTACCAAAACTGTATCTGTGCACCTGTCATATATGTAAATGACAGGTGCAGGTGGATGGAGGGATTCTTATAGGGAACCCAGTGGTGGCTGATGTCCTTTGGGACTGGAAGGGTCGAAGGCAGGAAGGGCAGTAGTAAGTGACAAATAGTAAGTGGTAAATGACAGTTTTGCCTCTGTCTTCCTCCCTGGTAAGTTCTATTAGGGGCAACCCTGAGATGGAGGATGAGGAAGCTGCCTGGCAGATCCATCCCCTGGACTGGTTGTAAGTAGGAAGGCAGGTGGGGGCTAGCTGAAGGCAGATAGAGTTTGGTGGGGCACAGCCCCATTTGTCCTCATAGACAATCCTCTACTAGGTTTTATTTGGGGTGGGGTTTTTTTTTTTTTGGTTAACCACAAATCAGTTTCAGTGGTGGTGGTGGTAGTGGTAGGAGACACTTCAGCTCATCCCAAGTGTTTTGCTGGTGCCTCTTCTCCAGAAGGCTGGAAGTTGTTTGTAATGTCATAGAAAGCCATTGGGATTTCCTGACTAAAAGGCACGCTGACTAAAAAACTGCAGGGCTGGCTCTAGGTTTGAGGAAGCCCTCGGCAAAGTGGGCCCCCTGGTGGACTTGCCTGGTAACAGGCAGCAGCACTAGCAGTGGCAACAGCAGTGATCTGATCAGTGCCTGCCAAACTGTGAGCCGCCACTTAAATTTCCCACCACAGTGTCTCTCACATAGCATTGCTGGAAATTTAAATGGCAGCTCTGAGACCTCTGGGGGGGGGGAGCATCATTTTATTTGCCCACAATGCCCTGGAACAATACTATGCAAGGGGCACACTGGGAAATGAAAATGACAGACTTGCTCCCCAACAATGATCAGAGGCGCCAAACTCTGCTGATGTGCTGGGGCCACAGCAGCTACCTGAGCATACCACATCCTGAGGCCAGTTTAGTCAAATTGGACAGGAATGCCATCTTTCTCTTTAATCCGATCTAGTTCAAGGAGGCCAGAACTGACATATGCATGCAGCTTGCATGGTAGCAGATCCTAGAAAAACTGTAGAGACTTTACTTGTTACAGGATGGCAATGAGGGTAGATTTTAATCTATGATTAAAGCTTTAGTTCAGGAATGGAAAGCCTGTGGCCCTTCAGCTAGTGCTGAACTACAAGTTCTATCACCTCTCACCATTGTCCATACTGGCTGGCGCTGATGGGAATTGGATTCCAACTTGGGATGGGGGAGGAATTAGATTCAGATCGCATTTAAAGCCAAATCTATCAAATCTGCCCTTTCTGAAACAACAGAACAGAAACACAGCCATATTTCAAAATTTGCAGTTATCTGAATTTTGCAGGGCAGTTCTCCAACCAAAAAAGCTTAACAAAAATGCATACATTAGGGGAAAATGTGAATAAAAATGAATATATGAGTAAAATAACATACAAAAATGCATTATATTAGAAGAAATTGCTTACATTCATCAAAACATACAAAGAGGTGTTTATTAGTAGAAATTTGAACTAAATTGCCGAAGAATTTTCATAAGGATCTTAAAAAAAAAAAAAATCACGGAAATGCGGAGAACTGAATTTCAAATTAGAAAAATAAGAAACTGAGAGAACCGAAACCTGACAGATCCTTCCATCCCTAATTCTAACAATACCTAGAGGGCCACAAGTTCACTGCCCCGTCTTGCTTCATTTATTCCCCAACTTAAAGTGCAATCCTATATGTTTCTACTCAGAAGTTTGTTTCATGGAGTTCAACGAGGCTTACTCCCGCTTTGGATTGTTGCCTAATTCACACAGGTACACATTGACATCATAATTTCATACAAGAAAAGGCCTATACTTCTGTTAAAGAGGAAACTTGCAAGTGTGGAGCCATGAACCTGTAAAAGGAGAGAAAAAGACAAACATTCAGCTGTTCTTAGTTTGCTTTAGAGGTGATAGAAAGTGGCGAGAGAGTGAACATATGTAATATGCTTTTTGAAACAAAAACCCAAAGCATGCAAACAGCTGATATCATGGTTATAATGAAGCCATTTAAACACACACATGCTCACACACACTGACTCCTATTGGGTGCCCTTTCCCGCAAGAATGATTGACTCATATTAGCCAGAGAAGAATGAGATACTAATGAATTGGAATGAAATAACTGAAGACATTGAATGGTTGTCAGCACAGTAATATGTATCACTGAACAGTAAAGTCAGAATCATTCAGACCATGGTATTCCCGATCTCTGTGTATGGATGCGAAAGTTGGACAGTGAAAAAAGTGGATAAGAGAAAAATCAACTCATTTGAAATGTGGTGTTGGAGGAGAGCTTTGTGCATACCATGGACTGCAAAAAAGACAAATAACTGGATAATAATAATTAGAACAAATTAAACCAGAACTATCATTAGAAGCTAAAATGATGAAACTGAGGTTATCCTACTTTGGACACATAATGAGAAGACCTGATTAACTAGAAAATACAATAATGCTGGAAAAAACAGCAGGGAGCAGAAAAAGAGGATGGCCAAACAAGAGATGGATTGATTCCATAAAGGAAGCCACAGACCTGAACTTACAAGATCTGAACAAGGTGGTTCACAACAGATACTATTGGAGGTGGCTGATTCATAGGGTCGCCATAAGTCGTGATCGACTTGAAGGCACATAACAACAACAACAGTAATATATATGACAGAGGTGTTAAACCAATTTTATCTTTGCAAACAGTACTAGAAAGGAAAGGTTTTAAAAACAGGACTGCTCCCTGCAAAGCTTTCGAAAACACTCAAAACGCTAGATGAAAACTTCTTTACAAAAAAGAACCACTAATCCCCTCGGCATTTCAATGTTACAGCTAGCTTTACATACAATTTATTTTATTTGCATTTATATATGCACAGCAATGTCATTCATGTCCTAGACACATTAATTTTTTTCTCTCTGTAATGCTCTTAATTGGAAGAAAGTATGTTGCTCCTGATTTATGAACTTCAGTAGTGCCAGGGATCATTTTAAATGTACACAGCTGCTCAGCAGTAGTTTAACTTGGCAGATAGTTTTAAACCATTGAATTGTGTCATTTATTTGTGTATGCACACAATGCATTACTTGTGCAGGTTCTTCAGCAATGCTTGCACTGATAGATTTGGTAATGTAGCCTAAAAACAAGCCAGGAGCATGACTCGTGGTTTGGGTGATTGTTTCCAAACAGAACATCAAATATGAAGAATGAGATACCTTGGAGCCCTGATGATGACCCCAAAAGAAAATCATCAACAAAAGGCACTAGAGAAGTGGTTAGGAAGGATTTAGAAGTTGGGGAAAGAGACAAAATAGAAATAGGTATCACTTTGGGATGTCTGACACCCTCACTCACTGGACAAACTGAAGAATATAGCATGTACACACATACACTTTATTAAATTTATTTATTAAATATATGTCCTGCCCTTCCTTCCAGAAGGAGCCCAGAAGGGTGGCAAACAAAACACTAAAAGCACTCTAAAACATCTTAAAAACAAAATACTTTTAAAACATATTAAAACAAAACATCTTAAAAACATTGTTAAAAACAGCTTTAAAAACATCTTAAAAAGCAATTCCAGCACTGGGATAAGGTCTGTTCTTAAAAGGCTTGTTGAAAGAGGAAGGTCTTTGGTAACAAGATAACAGAGATGGTGCTTGTCTAATATTTAAGGGTAGGTGCCACAACATTAAAGGGGCACCTTATGTTATGTGGAATAGACCTCCTGATAAGATGGTATCTGCAGGAGATCTTCACCTGCAGAGCGCAGTGATCGACTGGATATTGAAGGAGTAAGCGTAGTGGTTAGAGTGTTGGACTACAACCTGGAAGACCAGGGTTCGAATCCCCACACAGCCATGAAGGTCACTGAGTGACCTTGGGCCAGTCACTGCCTCTCAGCCTCAGAAGAAGGCAATGCTAAACCACCTCTGAATACTGCTTACCAGGAAAACCCTATTCATAGGGTCACCATAAGTCAGGATTGACTTGAAGGCAGTCCCAAGATGATTTTTCAGGTATCCTGATCCCAAGCTGCATAGGGCTTTGTAAACCAGAACCAGAAGCTTAAACTTGGCCTTGTAGCTAATGGACAGCCAGCGCAATTCTTTCAGCAGTGGGGTAACATATTGGCAATACTTTAGGACATCAAAGCACTAGAAAAAATACAGGACATTTTGTAAGACCTTTGCCTTGGCTCAGACGTACATATCTCAGTTTATTAAGCCATGATGTGTACGAACCTTGCGCCTATGTGCTCCATCCTTGTGCCACCCTTTTCCTCCACCCTTCTTGGTGTACTGTGCAAATCAACATCTCTTGGGTTAATTAATCACAGTTTCCCATTTGCATCTGAACCAGGAAACTGTGGTTACCAGGTTTAGAACAAGCCAGAGTCTTAAACCAACTTCAAATGGTTGTTTTAGATCCTGGCTTGTTTTTATCCTGGTATCCAAGGTTTGCCAGATCTGACACAATCAACTCAGAAAGTGTTGAATTGTGGCACACTGAGAAGGGAGAAGAAAGAAGAGGTTACAAGAGTTGTAATCATTCCTTCGCTTTCCCCACCCCTGGATACAGATAGTGGAATGGTATAGAAGATGCGTAGTAAAGAATGATAACCCTAACCCTAGTGCAATCCTAGCCTAAAGAACTTTACAGTATCTGAGTCATGCCATCCACCTGTCCAATCTGAGCAGATATCCAATTTTCAAGATGCTGTTCCACCATCCAGGTTTGAAATCTAGGTATTTATTTTAATTAAAATCTGCTTTATTGTAGCTTTATAAAACAATCAACAGCAGTTAAACTAAGCTTTCCAAGATTGGTGGATCAATGCATATCATGCTATGAGATTTCAGCAAACTAATTAAAACCAGACTGAGCTACTAGATTAGAGGCTTTTAGGGCCATCAGTTCTTTAAGGTACCTTTTGCTGAACCTGAGCTACAAGACAGCTCAGATCTAAGGTCTTGCAAAGAACCCTTCCAACAGAAAGCCAAACAGAAGATATGTAGATTAGAATTTGTGATAGGGATGGAAGGATCTATCAATTTCAATTCTCTCGGTTTCTCATTTTTTCCAATCTTAAATCCAGTTCTCCACATTTCTACAACAATTTGTGGATTTCTTAAAAAATCCTCATGAAAATTCTCCAGCACTTTAGTGCAAATTTATCCTAATAAACACATTTTTGTAGGCAGTTTTCACTAATGTACACATTTTTGCAACAATTTCTCCTAATATAATTCATTTTGTATATTATTTTGTGTGTGTGTGTGTGTGTGTGTGTGCGCGCACACACACACACTTTCTTCTAACATGCATTTTTGTAAACATTGGTTGGTTGGTGAACTGCATTGAAAAATTTGAGTAAGTACAAATTTCAAAGGATGGCTGTGTTTCGGTTCTCATATTGTTTTGGAGAGTGCAAATTTGATAGATTTGGCTTGAAATGCAAACTGAATTGAATTTCTTAACCCTCCCTAGTTCAGGAGCATGGCTACTGCTGACTGAGCTGGCCCCCAAGTCTGGCAGAGGAAAACAAGCTAAAATAGAGCTTGATTTGTACCCTCATCCAGTTTAACTTCTGCTGGGTTGTTAGGTCATGTGACCATCCTGAATGGAGTTTGGAAGAGGGAGTAAGTCTCCCCCTGTCCTGTGCCATCCACACTACTTCCACAAGAATCCCCTTTCCTCTAGAATGCATCTTTTTGGGGATTTACCCAAGCCCTGGCTCAACCAACTTCAGCTGGGCTAGGTTGGAGGACTTATACCAACATACATACCTCCAGCTAAGCTGGGATGAGCGACTTCAGCCAGCTCAATTGGACCTTTTCTGGACCAGGATAGCCTGACCACTGTTGTTCATGCACTGGTAACCTCTAAGCTCGATTACTGTAATGTGCTCTATGTTGCTGCCCTTGAGGTTGGTCCGGAAGCTGCAGTTGGTGTAAACTGCAGCGGTGAGACTGCTCACTAGGGCAGGGTATCGCCAACATGTCACCCGCTGCTGAAAGAATTGCACTGGCTGCCCATTTGTTACTGAGCTAAGTTCAAGGTTCTAGTTTTGGTGTACAAAGCCCTATACAGCTTGGGACCAGGATACATGAAAGACCGTCTTACCCCTTATATATCCAGTTGTTCACTGCACTCTACAGGTGAGAGCCTCCTGCAGATACCATCTTATCAGGAGGTCCATTCCACACAACATAGGAAACTAACCTTTAGTGTGGCGGCACTTACCCTGTGGAATTCCCTCCCCTTAAATATTAGACAGGTGCCATCTCTGTTATATTTTTGGCGCCTATTGAAGACCTTCCTCTTTCAACAAGCCTTTTAAGTTGAGACCTTATCCCAGTTTCTGTCTGTGTTGGAATTGCTTTTTAATATGTTTTTAAACCTTTTTAAAAAAGATGTTTTTAACCTTTTTTTAAAAAAAGATGTCTTCGAAGCTTTTAAAAAAATGTTTTTAAAGATGTTTTGTTTTAATGTATTTTAAAGTCTGTTTTTATGATGTTTTAAAGTGTTTTTAGTACTTTTGTTTGCCGCCCTGGGCTCCTGCTGGGAGAAAGGGTGGGATATAAATAAATAAATAGATAGACAAACAAATAAATAAATGGAAATCTGGCTATTCCACACTCGTCTTATGCCAGCAGTTCTTGGGTTTGGATACTCCCTGAGTTGAAGAGTTTAATTACAAATGTTTTAAACTGGTACCATCTCAAATGAAGTGTGAATTACCTTGGGAACAAATAGGACCTCCATGATCAGAGAGACAGGGAGGTGCATCTCAACAATGAAATATTTGATTAACAATTTTACCAATATCCTGGGGGGGAAAAACTTCTTACTTTAGGCTATAAAGTAGCTGTTGAAGCCACAGTAGTTATCCTTGTGTTCTGTGGCTCATGTTCAATCCCCTTTGGTTAAAAGTAAAATAAAAGTATTCTAAAAAGCTTTCAGTTTATTCTTACTCAGGGCAAATTGCATGTTACAGCTGTGTATAATGTATTGTTTACTCCTTGAAATAGAACAAGGGGACAAAAAAAATAGTAGAAAGGAAAAGGTTAAGCAGCCCCTCTTATACCTCTACCCAAGCCTCTGCTGAAATATTCACCATCCAGAGGTTATTTACATGGGGTTTTTTTTAATGCCCTATAAAAGATGCACACAACTGTATAATGTGTCATTTGGCCCTTGGAGATCCTTACTGGCTGATTTAAGGGCTGATTGATAGACATCACCTCCTGATGACTGTAGCAGAAGGTCTGAGCCTGATGATTGCAAGTACAGACCTTCTCTCAGGCTGAATTTATACCTTAGATGTTGGCAGCAGTCATCTACTTTTGCTGTTATCCCCCCTCTCCCCCTTAAATAGATCTCAGCTGCCTGACATAGAACTCGGTTCTGAGCCAAAAGGAAAACCAGAGGCCTGAAGGCGACCGAGTAGATAGTGCTCAAGTGAAATGGAGTCAGGAATAAGCACAGTGTATACATAAACAAATAAATGAAGCCCAAAAAGCCAATTCCGATGCAATTAAATATGAGAATGGCTTTAAAGAAAACACATTTTTTTCCTGAAGTCAGAATATTTCAATTATAAAAGCACTGGAGAAATGAAAGATCAATTGCACGGATCCCATTTTAAGGGCACTTGAACTACTGTGCATATGTGAGTGTGAAAGACTGAACTGCAGTTTCTAATGGGTTTGTAACAGGTTTTTAAATAGAAGTATGGTGATGTAGGAAGGTGGGTTGCTAATTTTTTATCTCATTTCAACCTTGCTGCGTTTTTGTGTCACATAGGAACAGATGTGTTCTATCTGAAGTACACTGTGAGTCCTACTGCATTTCCCCCTTACAGTTGGGCATATTTAAGGTTTTCTTAAAAAAAAACATTTTAACTCTTCTCCCTAAGCAGGCTTGTGCATTTCCCTGGTGCAGAAACTCTCAATTCTCTTATCTTGCCAAACTGGGAAGATACTGGACAAGCTTCATCTGTCCATCCCTTTCCTAAGCTTCTGTTGCTGCTCTTGCCGCTTTGCAGAAGGAAAGGGGAGTTTCTGTGTGTTTTATTTTTCTTAAAATGTATAGCAGCCACTATTGGTGTGCTTGGTAGTATTACTTAAACAATAGCAAAAGTGAAAGTGACAATTCCCACAAACGTGTCAGTTTCAGTGGAGATCTGGTGGAAAAGGAAATGTTGTTGGGTGGGCAAAAGGAAACCTGAGAGATGTATCTGAGTCCACTCTAGAGACAGGGCAGCATGGACCAGCACCCAGGAAAGACAGATGAGGGAGGGCCTTTCTCCCACATTAACAAGAGGAGTTGTGGCAACACTTAGAATGAGAAAGATATAGCATGGTGAATGGTAATGATGTGTGTCACAGCCTCCTCCCAGCAATGCTTGATCCCATGCCATCTGAGGGTAGGGCATTCCCAGCTAACACAGAGTATACCCTTCTGCTCGGTCCACCCTTCCTCTCTAAAGAATTCAGTGTCTCCAGATAAGGGGGGGATTTGAATATAGGGCTGCCCCACATCAATCAGTGTGTTAAAGAAAAAAAAGCCTTGGGTTTCTCTGAAGCTTCTCAAGGCAGCATAGCATTATGGCTTCTGGACATGGGGGTATGAAACAAGATCTAAGTTTACTACAACACAAAAATATGGTGTTTAAGAGAAAGATACACAATGCAAAATTTACAGAAAACCAGTATTTACCCTTTGGAGAAAAGGACAAGCACAGGGTTAAAACCACCTCACTGACCCTATCTCTAAACACACACCCTAAAGATAGAATCTTATGCAAACTCTTTGTTGTCTTCTGTCTGATTCCTGCATGCTCTCCTTGGTGACTTTTTCACCAGTGTACAAAAGGCTTTATTATGAACTACTCACCTCCTGGCTGTCCACCTATAGATAAAGACTCCCCTTGCCAATCACTAGCTCAGCCCAGTAGGGTACAGGCAGTCATGGTCCTCTTAGACCAGAGATGTGCCAAACTCCTTGTTTGAGATGAAGTTTGATTATGATGATCTCCATTGAGAAGGGGCCAGTGTCTTCAATGAATGTTGACTTCCCTTCTGGTGGTTCCTGAAACTCATCCTTCCAACTAGATTATCAGTTGCATGCAAATGAAGTTTGACTTCATCCTCATTTGAGCCCCCTGATGATGTCATTTCAACAGGTTAACCCTATAATCTCCAAATGAACAGACAAGAAAGTATGCAACAAACAAGAAAGATATGCACCTCCCATATAATAAACAGCGGTCCATATAAAAGCAGAGACTATACAAACAGTTCATCTAAAACAAGCCCATTTCATTCACATCATGGCTGACTGAAACAGGGAACAATTTCTGAGTGACAAGTAACAGTACTAAGAGACATGTAGTTTCCCAGAAATTCTACTTTGAGGAAAGATTGGTGGATCCCCCCTTAATATGAATTGCGAACAACCATGGGTGTCTTACTGTGGGTGTATTCAGTAACATGTTCTTGACACAATAATAATACATTAGTGGTGGATTCATTCTGCTTTAGCGTGTTCTGCAGTGCTTTCACAATCCTTCCACATTATTGCTATCTGGAGGGGCCACAGCACAACAAAAGCCAGACAAAAAATACCAGAATTTTTGTGGTATAAAAATGTACAGATCTCAGCAGGAGGAAGTTATGGGACATACACTGATTGGAAATGAAGCTGTGTGACCACCTCAAAAACATTTGTAGGTACAAAAGGTATTAAAAGTAGAAATACGTGTGAGCCTCCTGATAGCATCATGAGTTCAAGTCATCATGAATGCACAATGAAAGGGACATCTGGAGGGCCCCCAAATTATTTTAGGGGAGGACATTTTGATATCAATGCATCAATGGTGAAAGGCCTATACTAATATAAGACTGTGATAGTCTGGGAAGACCTTAAGCTGGCATTGTAATGTAGCCAAGAAGACTGATCAGCTGTTTGAGGGTTAGCACGTTCAAGTGAGAGAAAGCCCTAAAAAGAATTTTTGGTCCCTGTATGTTCAATGAATTATGATGATCTGCATTGAGAAGGGGCCAGTGTCTTCAATGAATGTTGACTTCCCTTCTGGTGGTTCCTGAAACTCATCCTTCCAACTAGATTATCAGTTGCATGCAAATGTCTTGCATGCAGAGGGGGCCAGGTTCAATCTCTGGCATCTCCAGGAAAGCTAGGAATGATCCCTGCCTGAAACCTTGGAGAGCCACTGCCAATCAGTGTAGATAATACTGAACTAGATGGACCAACGGTCTGATTCGGTCTAAGGTGGCTTCTTAGGCTCTTAAGGTCTCTGAGAAGCCTGGGTGGTTAACCTATAAAGGAGAAAAGGGAGAGCAAAAAGCCCACTCTCCACTCTTTGCCCTATTTCTCTCCCCACCAAACACACATTCCTTGCTGGTACCCAAGTCTTAAATATTCTCATTTACATGGCCCTGTTGCCATAGCAATTTTTTATTTCTTTTTTTGCTGGAGGCAGATAACAAAAATGTTCATGATTAGAATCTGCTTTTACTTAACTTGACAAGGAGAAAAAGAAGAGGCCTTTAATGTCTACAGCAGATGTTCCTAGGCCCATCATGTTAGTAGACATATTCATTTATTATTCAGGATTTCTGTAACTGGATTTTGACAATCCTTAACCTTAAGATTTTATTCAACACCTCCTGAAAGTACTCCCTTTCCATGACTGCATCTTCTTGATTGTTTAGTTATGAAAATACAGTGGTTTAGTGGAAATTTTAAAAATGATAAATTCCAGCTGTGTTAGTTGGTTGTAGCAAACACAAAAAAGAATCTTGTGACACCTTAAAGATAACAGATTTACTATGACATAAGCTTTCATGGACTAGATCTCTTTCCATCTGATGCAGTGGGCTCTAATCCACAAACAATATGCCACAATACATCTCTTAGGCTGCAATCCTAAGGCAGTTTAACAGCCCTAAATTGAAGGCAGTTTAACCACTCTATTCACAGCCTTGTTTGGCTCAAGCACGCAAAAGAGAAGTGAGGCTAAAGGAATAATCTTGTATATCTCTGTCCATTTTCTGGTTTTAATTTTTCAAAATGTTTTTTCTCCCACTGGAAACAATGGAAGGAAATGGGAAAGAGAGATTTGGACACTCTCAGGTTTTGTGTGTGTGTGTGTGTGTGTGTGTGTGTGTGTGTGTGTGTGTGTGTGTGAAAGGATCACAACAGCTTTGAAGTTAAGCTATTTCCTGGTCCTGTCCCAGTGCAGACCCTTTTTGGCCCTACTGATGTTGAATCTCTGATATCAGTTGGGGCAGGGTGTTGCAGGACTCAGCAGCAGAGGGAAGGGGACATCTGACATCAGATCTCCCTCTCTGATACTGAAACTATTCTTCTGACATCAGAGACGAATATATCCGATGTATCCTATGGTGCCTGGCACTCTCATTGAGGACCATGGGACTGCACCAGTGAAGTCTCTATTAAGTGCCACAAGATTCCAATTTTCAGAAACGAATGAGAGTGATGTGATATGGTATCAGACTAGGCCTGGGTTCAAATCACCTCTCAGCTTGCATACACACCATACATTTAAACCACATTATTTTCTCTAAAGAATCCTGGGAACTTTAGTTTACCCCTCACAGAACCACAATTCGCAGCACCCTTAACAAACCACAGTTCCCAAGGTTCTTTGTGGGGGAGGAAAATGTGCTTTAAATGTATGCTGTGTATGCTGCCTCATTCATGAAGTTCATAGGGTGACCTTTGGTCATCCCTCTCTTCCATCACAGGATAAAAATGTGCAGGAACCTTGTATGCAGCCTCGGTCTCCTTGGAGGAAGTGAGGGATAAATTGCAATACATACATACCTCTTTCTACTTTTTTATTTTACACAATTGGTGATAGTATAATGTGATTTCTTTGGTTACTGATAACAGTTTTTAATCTGATTGAAAAAGCAATACTTTTTATAGTAATGTCTCATTGCATAACTGGCTATTTAGATCTCCTACATTGCTGACATCCTTTTCTTGTGAAGAAAAATGTTACACAACAGTATGAAATCATTCAACTGTGACCTGCCATCACCTCCAAAACAGAACAGAACTGAGGCTCTGTCTTTTGGATGCCAACTTTACAGTGTGGTAATAATCTTCTTGCAGTCAGCTAGTTGGAAGTGACACTTCCCTGCTACAGGCGTTCAGTATCCCAAACTGTGTAACAAAAAGGCAGGCCTGAGTGATTGTTTTAGCCATTGTGCTGTTCCTTTCCAGAATAGGGCTGCAGTTGCAGCCCAACTGGGACCACTCTGTGGTTTCATTATCTGGGATTTTCCAATACAAAAAGCATGCCCATCATGCTTCCTCCACTGGAACCCCCTTGATCCAGCAAGGGAGATCAGCAGGACACCAGATTCATGCAGTCAGATTCCTTTGCTGGGTCTGGGAACACCCAGGGATATTGGATGTGAATGTGCATCTACAGTGCAATACAGTTCTGGATGCAGGACATCAAATGCAATCTCTGCCTACAATGTAAGTATGAATGATGATGTGGTTCTGTTTGGCTTGCAGTACAGACATGCAGGGACCTGCAAATTAACAATCCTCTCCTCTTTTCCTGGGTTACTAGACCTGCACAGCACAATGGTGATGCATTGGGTTTTCTTTGTTCAAAATTCCCTGGAGCTCTGTAGCACAGGACCACTTCATAACTGGGAAGCAACCTTTCTGCTTTGGAAGCACTTCCCATGATATCTAACTCTCACACTCACAGTGAAATACATATGAGTGCATATACCATATGTGGAAATCTCTCTCTCTCTCTCTCTCTGTATGCATTAGAAAAGTACATACAATGAATGGATGTGTATCCTATACAGATAATTATAGTATTGTTAGCATGAGAAACTGCACATACTCTTTTATACTTTTAAGATTTTACCAGGAGAAGGGGACAGGTAGATGACAAGCAATGTGCGTCTGCTTATATTTGTCTATGCTCACTTTTGTATATGAACATCAGCTTATGAGAAGTTGCAGCTTATTACTTTGAGACAGGGAAGCCCCCCACACCTTCAAGGCTTCAGCTCAGGGCCCATAAGTTCTTTAACCATGTCCATATTGGATCAGAGCAATACACTAGACTTCATAGGAGCATAGAATCAGTGAAGTCATATATCTCACAGAAGTTGCTGCAATCTCAACACTTCTAACAAAGTTAAAAACAAAAAATGTGAAGTAAAACCTTCCATTCCCAAGATGGTGTAAACCCATGAGTTCCATCTTCCTTAACCTGGAGCCCTAGACCAGTCTTTTTCCAACCTTGGGTGCTCATCCCCAGCCAGCAAGGCCCAGGGTTATGGAAGATTGGGTTGTGATCCAACAATATCTGTGGACCCAAGGCTGGGGAAGGCTGGTCTAGATGCTCCCTAGTCATGTGGGACAGGGATCAGTCTATCCCTAGCAGTGACATAATTGCCAAGCCTCCAGGATAGAGGAGAACACAGTGAGAGTGGATATGCCATGTCTTCATCTTCTGATCAGCTTTGATGAATGTAAAAGTACATAGTGAAAAGAAGAAGAGGGTTTCTTTCTCTTTAATCACTATACAAGGTTGTCTAGCCTTTGGGCTGATAGAGCAAAATACAAACAGCTGAAGATAAAGAACAGAAATAGCAAGAGAAAATATTACAGTTTCTTAAATAATTAACACCTTTATATCACTCCTGACGTTTGTGCCAAGGGGCCTTCAGTGTAGCTAACAATATTGAAATGAAATAAAGGCAAGCAAACTGAAATGATGATGATGATATAATCATATAAACAGCAAAGTGAAAAACAGCAGTGAGGGATGAAACTCAGCCTACAAGGAAGAGGAATCCCTTCTACACTCAGAGGATTCCAAATGTCCTCTGAAATGCCATGCCCTTTGTTCATCATCAGAAGATCAACAGCAATGGGCAAGAATGAACTTCTCCTGGAGTTCCAGAGCTTCAGTGCTGCTATAGAAAAGGCTCTCTGTCAGGTCATTCCCCACTGTACTTCAGATGTCACAGGAATATTGAGCAGGTCTTCTGAGCAAGTTCTTAAAAAACAGGTAGGTCAATATGGAAGAATGTGGTCCTGAGTGCTTTCAAGATCAGCACCAGCATGTTGAAACCAACTAGGGAGCCAACAGAATTGTTCCAGAATTGGTGTCATATGTTCTCTTCAACTTACTCCACAAAGAACTACTGGTATGTTAATGGCTTCTCTAATAAAATATAATGGCTCACTGATAAAAAGTTCTGTTTCTGCAAGATCCATGTGACCACCAGCCCCTCAATCTGCCTCTGAAGATCTCATATGTTCCTGTCCCAAGTGGTATTTTACAGCAGCAGAAAGGAGAAACTTAGGTTGACCACAAAGCAAGTCCTGCAAAGTGCCATCTAGTGGCTACTCCAACAAACTGCTGCCGTCACCTGGTGGCAATGATGCCGTCGTAGGCAATAGCAACACAGTTGCACTCTGTGGGGGCTACCTGTGAACCACCTGCCATGTTGATGCTACCACTATGCCCCATCATGGCCTTGTTTCAGGAAGAAATGAGAATGTCATCATGGAGGCTTCCTGACCACTCGTCACTGTTTGATAATTTTAGGACAGAGGAGTTGTAGAGGTGGGCTCAGCTCAGACTTCCACTGCTGGAGAGCTCTTCTTGGTCTTTGGCAGCTGCTGGCCCTGCCACTAGAGTGTACCTTGACAGGGAACTGTGGCACATCCTATCTGTTTGGTTAATCTACCCATATGATTCATGTACTTGCATTCATGTGTCAGGGTTTGTGAGGTTCGCATAAAACATTTTACATTGTGTTCATTGGAGCTTACTCCCAAGTCAGTGTGTATAGGTTTGCAGCCCTAATGTGTAAAGCAGCCCTTATAGATGCAGGAAAAGCAAAAACTGGTTTAAGGATCACTTGTGAAAACAGTCTTTATGGTCAAGGTCTGGTAGTATCAAAACTTCAATGGAATCTATCCAGCTCAGCTATCTGACATTATTCTGTTGATACCAAGAGTCATAAACTGGGTTTAACTTGGATGGGGAAGGCAGTTTATGGTGACTTTGTGTTGCCAGAATAAAGCAGAGAAACAAGAACACCGGGCCATTTAATGAGCCTTTCTTGAAACAGAGGGGATTTTCATATGTCCAGAGCCAAAGAATGAAAGTACTGCTCTATAGATTGGCATGGGGGTGAGGTCAAATCATTTGCAATACTGTAGCTAAAGCTGAACATTCAGCTGCTTCAAATGGTTAAGCTTTCAGCACTGTTAGTTTAAGATTAATGTGGAATTTTGATTGCCAACATGCTGTTTCCCACCTGCTCTGGATCCTAATGAGGTGTCTGCATTCTGGTGGTTGGATCCCAACTAGCCAAACAATCTAATTTGATTGGGAAATTATTGGGAAGGGAAAACTGGAAGCTGCTTCAAAGAGCAAACTTCTTTTTAATTGGAAAAGTGTGATTTCTCTCCCCCAAGTAATTTGATGGGAGCATAAGCCCAAGATTTGCGGAGGCCATGCAATGGGAAAATGTTTGTAGAATGATGTCAAGGCATTAGCAAATGGCTCAGGATTTTGTAAGGGAAAGGTGAACATTTTTGATCTCCTGTAAATATTTTTGTACCTCTTTGTAAAAATAAAATACTCTAGATCACTTTCCCTCAGTTTCTTATGCCACATAATTAATTTACTTACTTATTTAGAGATTTCTGTCCTGCACTTCTCTTGCCTATTCACTACTCAAATCATAAACCAATTTAAGATCAACATCAGAAAAATACTTCAAAAAAAAAAAGAACACTAGAAATAATCTATTGTTTTTAACAAATCAATTGGTGGAGATCACAGATAAAGCATGGCTTTTACATGCAATTTGTAGCAGAGAATAGCCTGCTGGAATAGTAATATTTTTACTACCTAGCAAAAGACAGCCAAAGAGGAGTCATCCATGCTTCACAGAGCAAGCTGTTGCACAATTATTATAGGTGCAGTCACTCAAAAGGTCCTATTTCTTACTAACATCAACAGTGCAACTACCCTCTGTGGGACACAGAGAACGGTATCTCCTTCTGATCTTGGGGATCAAGCAGGATGATATGAGAGGAGATAATTCTTCAAGTATTCTGAACCCAAGACACATAGTTAAGCTTTTAGAACCATACCCTGTGTTAATCAATCCAGAAAAAGGAACACTCCTACTTCAGTTCTTATTGATAATCACTATTACCCTGAACATGCCTAATCTCAGCTGATCTGGGAAGCTAAGCAGGGTCAGGCCGGGTTAGTACTTGAATGGGAGACTGCCCGGGAATACTGGGTGCTGTAGGCTTAGAGGAAGGCAATGGTAAGCCACCTCTGAATACCTTTTACCATGAAAACCCTATGAATATATCCAAAAAAGATTCATAGGGTCGCCATAAATCCCAGGCTATGGTCTGAAGGCACATGAGACCAGCACCCTGCTCTGGTCAGTGTCTGGATGGGAGACTGCCTGGGAACCATATGTAAGCCGTCTTGGGTTTCTAGCATGGAAAGAAAGGGGGGTATAAATGAAATAAATTAAATAAATAAATAAATAATTGACTTGAAGGCATATAACAACAACAACAGTGAAGATTAGAGTCATTGCACAAGCCTGTGTATACTGATTCATTTAATCTTTTTCAGGCTTTATATCCTGTCTTTCCATTTGTAACAAATGCCCAACATAGGCATTTACAATTTATAGAAATTAAAACAAAGATACAGAATACTTTGGAATGGATTTATTTGCTCTTTCATACACTTATCTTTTTATATATATATAAAAAAACAAAGCCTTTGACTGTATTTTAAAACTTCTATAGCCTTGCCAGATTTAAAATGCACACATTCATATTAGTCTCCTGATTAATTTGCTTCAGACAGAGCATAGCAGCATGTCATTTTGGGTGGGGGGAGAGAATGTGTGTGTGTGTGTGTGTGTGTGTGTGTGTGTGTGTGTGTGTGTGAGAGAGAGAGAGAGAGAGAGAGAGAGAGAGAGAGAGAGAATCAGCCGTCATCTCTAGGCTTATTTGATCTTTTGGGCTGCAATCCTCTGCTTACTTATTTGGATGTCCTATCGTACTCAACAGAACAGAGTGGCTAACCAGCGGCCCTCCAGATGTTGTTGGACTCCAACTCCCATTGGCTCCAGCCAGCATATGGCAAATGGTCAGGGATGATGGAAGCTGTAGTCCAGCAACATTTGGAGGGCCACAGGATCCCCACCCCTGCAGTAGAATTTTTTTATTAGGCTGTGATTGCACTGTAAATAGAAACAATGTAGTGGTCACTTTCCCCACAGCAGGTGTCATGAGCCCCATGAAAAGGTCTTGGAGTGATGATGATGAGGAGACAGACTTGGACTTGGGGGAAGGCCCTAGTGACATGCATTCTGATGTGGTTGAGCCTGAAGGCTCCCTGTGCTGCTGACAGTAACAACTCCATCCCTGGAGTTCCAATTACCACTGATGAGGTACTGCCCAATCAGGAAGTTGCCTCTCCACCTTCCTTCATCCCCCTTCCTCACTCACCTCACCATCGCTGCTGCACAGCCCTCTTCTTGAGTAGGAGGATCTTGCTGAAGTGGTCCAGCCGCCCTCAGGCAGACCCATTAGCTGTGGTGCTGGGAAGCTCAAAGAGGCCTCATTGTCCCACTGAGGAGGAGCGCTCACGTGTGCGTGTGCTCCTGGCCGTGACACTTTTCTCATGCAAGTAGGAAGCCCGCCCATCCTAACTTAAGGCTGGTAATGGCTGCGACAACGTCTTAGTGCAGTGTGGTCATGCCTCCTATACCTGGTAAAGATGCTGAATCCTGTGTCACCTGTAAGCTGATTCATGAAGCGCTTTGAATGGAAATTTTCCACTAGGCCTATTAAAGAAAAGCAGACCTTCGTGTCTGTGTCTGACTTTGACCAATTTGGGCAGGACAGCAGGATCTTCAAAATAATGACCACATTGGTTAACCCCTGAGTTTTGATGCCATGGAAACCAGGAAAACTTGTAGCAGAGACCTACTACTCTGGCTATACACCAAGTTAGAGGCCCTGATCTAAGATTTTCACTCCAGTATTCCAAAAATCAATAGAAGCAGAGTGTATTGCTTTCCAACACACTTCATAACCTATTAGATCTACTACAATGGTTCCCAGATGTGTTACTGTGTCCAAAAGGGTAAATGGAGTTTTATGAGATTATCTTCTGTCTGTACAACATGTGCTTAAAAACCATCTATGCTAATGCTATGCTGAAATCTGTCTGCCAATTTCTCAGAAGTTTCCTTTCCCTGTGAAAAAGTCTTCCTTTTTTCTTTTCTTTTTCTTTTTTTGCCTCATTCTCAGGGTACTTAAGAATTTCTTTAGAATTTTGGTGCGCGCTGGGTTTTGATTGGAAGCAAATTGGTAGCCAGTGCAATTGTGCTCCCAATTGTTTTCAGGCTCAGTTCAAAGAGCCTTATACAGCTCAGGACCCCAATACCTCAAGGACCGCCTATCCCCATGTGAACCAACCCAGACCCTGCATTCGGCATCTGAGGCCTTTACTGTATTATTGTCAGGTGTCCAAGGGTGCTGTGTTTTTCTTTCCAGAAAATATTTCTCCAACACTCTTGCAGCCTCCCTAGCTGCCTGTGCTTCCTGACCCCGCCCCCCAAAAGACCATGGGAAGAGTAATCTCATGATGTCTTCCCATGAGCTTTAATTGACACATGAAAATACGGGAAATCTGCAGAGTGCAAGTTGTGAGATGATTTGCTGCGTAAGAGAAGGGATATTCACACAAGCACTTCTCAGCTACTTCAAAAGAAAGATGAGCATGAGAGAAACTCTGCACTCCACCCATGAGGATTTCATCCAAATTTTCTCTCCCCTTTCATAATTTTTGAATGCAATTTATTTTCTCATTAACTGATGGAAAATGGTTTTGGGAAAATTTAGGAGACCTGTTTGGCACAGCACCAAATCTATACCAATCTATACCTTGCTTTAAAAAATGCACCCAACAAGCAGCTTTGTGGGAGTCAGTGCAGATCTCTTTTATTGTTGTGGGCACGTGGTGTGTGTCAGTGTGTGTGTGTGTGTGCGTGCATGCATGCATGCGCGCGGGTGCTAGGAATGGGTGAGAACTTTGATTCAGTTCGCATTTCAAGCAGAATTTATCAGAGTCGCACTTTCCAAAACAATATGAGAACTGAAACACAGCCATCCTTCAAAAATCACATTTATTAGAATTTTGGGATGCAGTTCGCCAACTAAACACCATTTACAAAAATGCATATATTAGAGGAAAGTGCATAAAAATGAATATATGAGTGAAAATAACATGCAAAAGGCATGAAATGATGAGAATGGCTTGCAAAAATGTGTACCTTTGTCCAAAATGCCTACAAAAATGTGTTTATTTGGAGAAATCCGCACTAAAATGGTGGAGAATTTTCATGAGGATTTTTTTTAAAAAAAATCACAGATTGCTGCAGAAATGTAGAGAACTGAATTTAACATTGGAAAAATGACAAACTGAGAGAACCAAAATGGACAGATCTTTCCATCCCTAGTGCGTGCGTGCGTGCTGGGTTTGGGTCGTACTTTATAATGGGTAGAGTTGAGTACAATGTATTTCTGAATATATTGTGAATATATTGATGCCCCTTGACCAGAAGCAACTTGCTTGACAGGGTGGAGCCACTATGCTAGCTGCCTGGGAGATGAGTCACTCTTGCTCACTGGGAGGGAGAGGGGAAGCGGCAAGTGGCAGGGAGGTTGGAGCAGTGGAAATGCTCTCCATCCCAGTAAGTAACTGCGATCCTCCCAGGGGGAAGCTAACATACTGGCTCCGCCCCACCCAGTTAGCCACTTCTGCTCTTGGCATGTCAAGATGCTGCCCCTCTCCTCCCTCTTCTTTAGCTCCCATGCCAAGGATTTAGCTCAATGATTACTTAATATATGTTAGCAGGGCCTGCTCCAGGAATGCTGGGACCCTTGGGCATCAGCTTGCCCTGGGCCCCCGGAATGTGTGTGTGTGTGTGTGTGCATCCACCTGCCCGTGACCCACCCCACCCCCACCTACCTGTCTGCTGTCTTTTACCATTGCCCTTAACGAAGATGGCGGCCGCGGTTTCCCTAAGAGGATGATGCCTCCGCCGCCATCTTTGTTGATGGCACGCATGCGTGCTATGTGCGTGCATCTCTGCCATCAACTAAGATGATGGCAGGGGCTTCAGTACCTTAGGGAAACCGTGGACGCCATCTTCATTAAGGGCAATGATAAAAGACAGCAGACAGGTAGGTGGGGGTGCATGGGGTGTGGGGGGGGCTGCAGATCACAGGAGGGGAGCAGAGGGGTGGCTGAGGGGCCCCCTGTAGCTCCAGAGGCCATCAGGCCAGTGCCGCACTTTAGAACCGGCCCTGCTCATAGTGGTAAAAGAGAATTCATGTACTGGGCAGCATGGCTGCAATTGTTCCCAATCTGCTGCCTATGAAGGTAGACCAAACCATGTGTGTTTTCTCTCTGTCAATTATTACGCACTGGAACTGGATTGGCTGTCAAAGTGAGTTTATAGCAGCCCACAAGGTAGACAGAAAAGGGTAGAGAATATTGTTACTCTTACTCATTTCTCAGACCTCTTTCTGAAGTGAAGGGACAAATCTGTAAAGAAGTTTGGAACAGTCATGTTGAGATGTAGGGGCAGGGCATTCCAGCCAGGGGGTTGCCAAACCTGTTTGGATATGGATATATTTGCAGAGGATCCCTAGTCAAGCTTTACCAACACCACAATCCAACCATATGTACTCAGAAGTAAGCCCTATTGAGTTCTATGGGGCTTGGTAAGTGTTTAGAATTGCAGCATTCAAGGGCATCCATCTTTACTCCTGAGTGCTCCTATCTAACATCTCCACAACACTAGGCTCCTTTCTGCCTACAGTTGCCTTCTGGTGACTGGCCTGGCCTGAGTGCACTTAAACCCTTTTGCCAGAAGCAAATTGGCTAGATTAAATGTTCCCTACCCAGGCTCCATCTTTTAGCTAAAATTTCTATCTTAATTTCCAATCAGAGAAATGTTTTTTGTTTGAATTGTATGTTCCAAGCAGCTGTGGTTGATGCTTACGGTATCTTGCTTAATGACATCACTGCAGCCTGCCCCGTGACATCACTTGGGCCTGCCCCTGAAATCTCAGGGTTTGGGATGCTTCTGACCAGGCAACCCTACTTTTTGAGAAAGCTTTTATTTTCTTGTCTATCCTGTCTGATTCTAATAATGTCAGTGAATTGTTATATAAACACCAGGTCCCAAATCCTTAGAAATCATACTCCTAATGAGGGTGGACTGTATGCAACTAAGTTCTATTCAGAGTAGACCCATTGAAATGGATGAATCTAGGCTAGTCATAGCCATTAATGTCAATGGGTCTATTGTGAGTAGTGCTAGTATTACATACAACCCAGAAGATCTTTTCTGGCTCCTCCAGATGTCCCTTTTTTTGAACATTTATCATGATTTGTGCTCATGATACTACTGGGGAGTTATACATGTTTATGCTTTTGATAACATTTGTGCCTGCACAGGTTTACTGGCTGTTCTGCTGCTTCATTTGCAATTGGTACATGTTCTGTAGTTTCCTGTAAACATCCTGTAACTTTTTATACCACAAATGTTCCTGGAGGGTGCAATAGTGCCTCTCCAGATAGCAATAATATGGTAACACTGGAGAAGCATTGGAGAACAACTAATAAAGTGGAATGATGTACAGATGGTCCTGTATAAATCCAGCACTAATGTGGCATTATTGCATCAAGTGACATGTTGCTGAATACACCTGCAAAAAAACCCCAAGTCTGGAGGGGCCCTTTGTTTCCATTTGAAACTTACTGCCATTCTAGCAGATGCCAACAATATCCCAGTCTGCAGCTGTTAGAATTGTTTTTAAGATGTTTTAAAACATTTTTTTAAAATATGTTTTTATGATGTTTTGTTTTTAAAGGTATTTTTAAGATATTTGTTTTAAAGATTTTTTTAGTGCTTTATCATTTCTCTGCCACCCTGGGCTCATTCTGGGAAGAAGGCTGGAACATACAATCCATCAATCCATCCATCAATCAATCACAAATGAATCATTTCCCTATCCTCTATTTTGGAGGAAAAACAGCTGATCAACAGCTTTTGCTGTAAAAAAAGAAACAATCAACAGTAAACAGGAATCTTTCCTCCTTTTCCCTGCCCTGCAGCAGAGACTGAAAAAAGTGGGAAGGACACCCCAGCCAGGATCCCACTTCCCCCTCCCCCAAAGTACCTCTATGGGCTATGCTGCTGAGGGCAAAGATCAAAGGAAGAGAAGGCAGCAACATTTCCTACCTTCTTTCTCTTGTTGCTCACCAGCTTGGGGTACCACAGTAGGGAAGACTGGGCCTGTGGTGGTGTCTAGAAAGAATTCCCAAGAGCCCCCCTCTTTCTCTCTTGGCAGTGCAGCATAGATGCTTGGTCATGGAAGATGAAGCCACCTCATCCTCTCACTTGCTCGCCTGAGCTCTCCCTCCGACTGTTGCGATAGTAGGGCCCAGGCCCAACAAACCCAGTTCACCTTGCTGTGCTGTCCAGGCAGCAGTAGGGATGGAGGACTCAATTTGCTTTTAAAGGAGAACTGACCTAATTTGCACCTCTTGAGCCGTATGCGAAATGCAGCCGTCCTTCAAAATTGGCACTTCTCCAGATTTTGCTGTGCTGTTCTCCAGCCAAGCAACGTGCACAGCACTGTGGATACTAGTGTGAAATGTGCATGTAAATGAATATATTCAGGAAACTAATATAAAAATGCATTATATCAGGGGACATTGTTTTCAAAAATGTGTATATGTCAAAACTACATAGAAAAATGTGTTTATTAGGAGGTCACATGAAAGTGCTGATGAATTTTCATGTGGCTTATTTTAACTAAAATTCACATTGCTGTGGACATGTGGCAAACTGAAATTAAGACTGGGAAAATGGAACACAGAGGGAACCAAAATGGGCAGAGTTCATCTGTCCCTTGTCAGCAAGCAGAGATGGCGGTTGCTCCTCTGAGAAACTGGAACCACCACTGTTTAATCACGTGTGCCTTAGATGGCTCCACTGGCCTCACTGCTGCACCACCCACAGAGAGCAGTAGCCTGAGCAAGGAGGGCCTGTCAGAGGAAGATGGGCGGGTGATTCATCAGAAGCTGTGGCAGCCATCACTAGTCTAATCCTCACTGCAGAAAGAGAGGCTGAACGACCAAGTGGAGGTACCAGATGCTCCTCCGAGAAGCAGCCGCTGCTTCCTCTTGTTTGCCCTTGCTCTCTGGGTGGCACAGCAGGAAGTATTTGGTTCCCTAAGCTCAGGGGGATGGGAAACCTTTTTCAGCTCACACAAGCACATTCACTTGTGAGCAACGTGCCAGGGTAGTGAATGGAGGTAAAGGCAAAAACTGGGCAGAGCAGTACAATAGCCGACATTCCAGCTAAAGTCAGAAGTTTCTACACAAAAGCATATCTGTCTGTCCTTCATCCAGACAAGCAAGAGGCATTTTCACAGTTCAAGGATACATTCTAGCCAGGCGAAAACTCTCCAGGAGGGTGAAGAGCAGGGCTGGTGAAGAGGGCGGCTTGGGGAGGAGTCCCAAGGGCCAGACGAGAAGCCCAAATAGCTGCATTTGGCCCCTGGCCTGAGGTTGGCTGAATCTCCACCCCTGTCTTAGCTGAATCCCCACCAGTCTGTGGCTTGCAAGAAGGTGCCAGATGGTCACTCCCTGGTGGTGGGATTGAGTCCTCTGGTATGTTGCTAAATTCCTATCCCTGCCAAGAAAAGGTTAGCTTGTCATTGTGAGAAAAGGGAGCCACATGGCATCCTTGGAAAAGAACTTACTGTCACCTTTGCTGCCAGTTTCTTTGGTCTTCCTGTTTCCATGTTGAAGGACAAAGAGGCAGTTGTTTAAAATGGTTGATCCTTGGGTAGTTGAGATGTTTAAAAACATTGCATTCTTGTGTGTGAACTCAAATTTCTCACATGACAGGGGACTCTGATTGTATAACACGAATTGTCTCACAGATCCTTAAATCCTGCTACCATCATTGTATTTACACATGTTCCAAACATTTTTTTTACAGTTGCTACAAAGCATTTACTTGGGTTTTTTTCCCCATTTGTGTTGTATTTTCAAAATGCTTCCTTGTCAGTTCCTCTCCCACACACACACTTGTGAAATTTAATTATTGTATCTCTACTCAGTTGTCAGAGGTGATGGTGACACTCCCAGATGGTGCTTGGACTTAAAAAAAAAAGTCTCCAATTCCATATGTATAATATTACATTTTTACATACTTCAACAGTAATGGATACTGGTTACTTTAAAGGCTTCTCAACATATGTTATCCATCTTTACCATCTAGCATAATGTGGTAATAGTGTGTACATTGTGAGCCTCAAATGTTATTGGGAACCCCCACTCAGCATTTATGTGACATTTGGAAATGTCTTTTCTTTTGCTCCCCTCCCTCTGTTGTCTCCCCTATGTCAAAATTTAAGAACGTAAGCTCCTTGGGGCAGAAACACTTTTTTGCATATGCTACTTTGGAAAGTGCTTGTACATTGATGGCACTAGTATGTATGTGTGTATTATTATTATTATTATTATTACCATTAAATATTAATATTATGTATTAATAAATAATTGCTAATTCACGCTAATATTAATTATTTAACAATAATTTGACTTTCCCTCCTCCATTCCTTCTGAAGGAGCCCAGGACAACCATGCAAAACTTCATAAGTAAAACAATTCCTAAAGTTTTACGCAACCACAAACCCATTTTGATAGATATATGGCAATTTCCAGCTGCTGGAAACTTACCACCCTTCACATATTAAATGCCTGGATGGACAAAAAATGTTTTCAAGTTGTGTCTAATGGATAGTAATGCCACACTTCCAGAGGGAGCGAGTTCCATAATAAGAGCACCACGTCTTAGGCTATACTCATAGATGACACCACCAGCAATCTTAAGCCCTTGCTGATCTTAAGGCCCAGATTGGTTGAAAGTGTGTGTGTGTGTGTGTGTGTGTGAGGAGCCAATATTTCAACTACTTATGACCCTAACTGTTTAGAGTTTTGTACACTAGTACCAGCACTTGAATTGGACTCAGTAGCTCACAGGCAGCCAGTGCAGTGCTTTCTGGACTGGTGACATATGACTTTACCTCACTGCCCAATTCAACAGCCTGACAGGTGTGTTTTGCACCAGCTGCAGATTCTGGACTGTCTTCAATGTGGAGCACATTGCAGTAGACCAAATGGGAGGTGAATTAATTAATTAATTACTTGATTCACTCAAAATATCCCTGCTTTGGGCCCAGAAGTTGACTTCCAAGGATCTGGCATTTGATGACTCAATCTTCAACATTTTTATTTTATATAGCCCACCTTTCTTCCATCATGGAACTCAGGGCAATGGTACACAGAATTCCTAGGCAGTCTTCTATCCAGGCACTGATCAGATCCAAACCAGCTTAACTTCAAGTGCAAAGTAGCCAAAAAATTCTTGCTAATTATCCCTTGGAACAGTTGTTACAGACTAGATTTGGAGCTGATTCATGAGTCCTCAGCATGTCATACCTTCAACCTGGAATCAACTTCTTCTCCCTGTGTTCATCCTACTGTGCAGCTGCTGTTTTAAATGTGTGAGTGAGATTAATCATGTAGGTTTTTCTTCCAGAACCAGTACCCATGCTTCTGGTGGTGGTGGAGTGGTGCCTATTCTGAAGGAAAGGTCCCTGCAATAATCTGTGCAGCTGTAGGCTTTTAAATATGATAGGAACACTGTGGGATGAACTCGTAGAAAAGCAGCTCCCATGACAGGCTGAAATATATAAACAGCACCTAGGGTATTACTCCAGTCAAGTAATTCTGATGTGCCTGTGGGTCCTCATATGCAGAAAGGGAGATCCATTTGAGTAAGATGTTTCTCAATGTGGATTCAAATTTCCCTTACCAGGAAGGGTTTTGCTTAGGTTGCAGATACGTTAGTTGCTTCAAAAGCAGCCTGTTCTCTGGTGGCATTTTGAAACAACTCTGCCCATTTTTGGACATGTCTTCCTTCTTCGCCACTGATTATGACTGCCCACAGCAAGCATTGGGTGAATCACTGTGGCTGCCTGAGCCTACAGCAAAGTGTTTTCATTGGACACACCTGGAGTGGTAACAGGTTGACGGACAATCAGTTCTGACCTCTTTGTGGAGCTGACTGCAAAGTAAAGTGTGCTGGGGCTACAGCTTCCGAGGTTTTGGAGTAAAGGGGGTTGAATTTGCCTGGCATGGTGTGTCCCTACGTTCAGAAAATGGAGGTGAAGACTCACTGAAGCTAGCAAGTGTATCTCTACCTAGGTGGAAGGGAGACTTGTTAGACCCCTATTCCCCTCACAGAGCTACCATTTCCAGAGTTCCCTTGTCGTTGTTAAACAACTGTAAGATCTGTAGCTCTGTGACGGGAATGGGGCCCTCCTCACAATCCTCAGAACCCTTAACAGGCTACAGTTCCCAGGGTTCTTTGGGGGAGAGCCATGACTATATAAAGTGGTAGGATACTGCTTGAAATGTAAAGTGCAAACAGGGAAGAGACAGCAAAAAGACGCATATGTGAATCTGTCCCTTCTATTAAACGTAAAAGAAGAGGCCCATTCATGCAGGAGCTTTGGGTCAGCAGCTGAATGTCATTTTGCTTTACTTTTATTAAATCTATATATCAGCTGCATCATGTCTGCTACAGATGGTTCTGTGATAATAAATAAATGCATGTGGAATAATACGTTGAATAAAACATAAAGCTGAGTGATATGAATAGAACTTGAATAACATTAAAGTTCTTGGCTTATGATTTTAGTCATTTTATAAGTTTTGGGCACTGACATCCAAACATTCTAGATCTGGGAAGCAAAAACCCCTCTTCCAGCTTCCCTACCAAGATGTACTCAACAGAATTTTCATTATTGACATACCCCATTTGTCAGTTCATGAATTAGTTGTAGAGGCCTTCAGAATATGACATTTGTATTGGAAAAATACTGTAATGTGGTTTATTTTGTTTCAGGTTTGGAAATTTTGAATATTCAAGCAAATAAACAAAATGTGCTATTTTTATTAAAAATTCACCAGGTCTCTTAGAATGTCCCTTCACTGTCTGCCATCCCCCAAATATGTGTGTTTTTTAATTGAAAAATACTTCATTCTAACCATAACATGCTCATAATAACAAATTTTTCCACATCTATTCATCTCTAAGCCCAGAGCAATTGCTCCATCCTCTAAGATGCTGAGCTGATTTAGTAGCCCCTTAGGCTCCAGCAAGAGAGAGTAAGCATAACTATGGAGGGACAAACTCATCTCTTTGGGGCACTGTTAGGATTTTATCTGTCAATTTACTTAGTTGACATATTTTAAAACTTGTCTTCATTCTCAGGTACCAGGACAGTATACATTAGGCATGAATAAAATTAAATTGTCAGAAAAGCTATGCTTTCACCCTCTCTGACCCTGGTGTTCCTGTGCTTCTGACCCATGCATGGAGAAAAGCTGGTGCCCCTCCGATCCCAATGTGTGGCATCCTATAGGCAAGGGGGGGCAAATGTGGCCCTCCAGGCCTCCATCTTGACAGCAAAAGTATTTTGGTGGGGTTCACTTCTTCTCTTTTGTTTAACCTATACTGTGCTGCTTTTGTTTGGAATTGTTTTACTTGTTTTTATAACTGTATCAACAATTTTACTGGTTTTTATTGGAATTATATTTTTGTAACCCACCCTGGGACCTTATAGTAAAGGCAGGTAAGAAATCTTATGAATCAATAAAATCAATATCTTGAGCCCAAACTCTCCTCAGCCACACCCCCTCTAAGCAGGCCACACCCTTCACTGTCCTTGAGTGGTTTTGCCTGGCTGGAATAGATTTTTTAATTCTGATAATGCTTCTTGCTTGGCTGGATGGGCGATATTGAGAGGGGTGTGGGGAAACTAGCCTACTGGATAAAGGTAAAAGACATGTCCCATGTGGCCTCCAGAAGGATAGCAAGAAGGGAATGCAATCATTGGGCAGGTCATAGACTAGGGATCGAGGAGCTATGGCTCTCCAGATGTTGTTGGACTTCAACTCCTATCAGCCTGAGTCAGCATGGCCAAACATCCGGGGAGATGGGGACTGGAGTCCAGTAACATCCGGAGGGCTGCAGATTCCCCAACCCTGCTACAGACTGAAGGGACAGAGGTCAAAGGCTGGAATCAGGGCAGCTAGTTCTGTATCCCTCTCCACTAGTAGAATTGTGTATGGCAAGACATGTTGATGCCTGCATATTAAACTAATCCACAGGATTGGGATGCCAGAAGACATTAGGACAGCCTTCCCCAAACTGGTGACCTCCAGATGTTTTGGACTACAGCACTCATCAACCCCAGCCAACAGTGTGATTCTGCCTGGGGCTGATGGGAGTTGTTGTCCAAAGTACCAGGAAGGGGAAGGCTATATTAGGAATTCAGACTTTTTCAAAACACTTAAGGGTTTTTTTATTTTTTAACTGTATCTATGTTTTTGTAGAGTTATATTCCATCTTGCCTTTGCTCCTGCTGCTCCTTAATTTTAATGGAGATAAACCAACTCAATGAAATACTCAAGTCCTTTGGCTTTGTTGGGCTGCAGCTGGAGACAGATCGCAGATAAGGCATGCTTGTTGCTGTACTGGAGCAATAATCATGTTGTCGCACTAACATTGCTGTGATTCGGTATCATTGTGTGTGTATGAGAGCCAATCTGCATGATTCTTCAATACCTTCTGATCTGTTGCTTTTAGTCAACCTGTGCTGATTTGCCATGGCTTGAGCCAGTCGCGTATATGCCACCACCATATGCTGAACACAGTACTGATGGACATGTGGTACTATTTCATCATATGCTTTTGAAAGTTTGGCTGCACAGCCACAGTTATAGGCTTCACCTTACAAAATATACAGTTGGGCAATTCCACAGGCTAGACATTGCACAAAGCTGGAAGGGGGTAAGGTTAAGAGGGAAAGAAGGAAAAGAAAAAAGAAATTGGCATGTTGTAACCAACCTAAGGTCTGCATCTATGCTCAGTCTCAAGATAGAGATTGCAAATTTGATGGGGTGAGGTGCTGCAGATCTCATGTACCCAGATCTTTCTCTATCCTTATGGAAAACACACTGGTTCCTTGCTAAGCAAAGAGCAGATGCAGACAGAAATATGGTAGCCTTTATATCATCTTGTGAGGGTATACAACAGATGATACTTCAACCTCTTTTACATGGCACACACCTGTTAAATTATGGCATTCTCATTCTACTCATTCACTGAGGTGAGAGGTCATAAGTAGGCACAAAATCACATACATATAAAAACACTTTTTATTTATTTACTCATGTATTTATTTTAAAAAACACATTTCTATACTGCCTCTTGGCTCCAAAAGTTAACATCTCCATACAATTTAAAATACAACATTCCAAGACAGAGTAAAAAGATAAATAAAATTGGACTATAGCTAGCAAGGTTAAATACACTAACTGCCCACTAAAAGGCAACAGAAAAGGAAGCAGGTTAAGCTCCCTTGGGGAAGAAGTTCCATCATCAAGGTGCTGCTTGGTCACTGCAACCACACTTCCTTTGGTGGCAGGGCTTCTGAAGATTACTACAATTGATGGCAAGTTCTTGTGGCAAGAGGTGGTCCTTCAAACATTCTGGACACAAACTATTATGGGTACCAAATATTTTAATAAGTTATTTATGCTGCCATGCTAAAGGTGGTGGTGGTGAGAACTAAAAGCAGAGGAACCACCTCATCCAAAGCTCTACTTGGAACAGGAAGAAAGGGCAGAGTGATACTGCTGGACTCCATCCTTTTGTCTCTCTCTGTGTGGTTTATTATTGTTGCTTTGCTTTACCAATTTCTCTCCCTGTGGGAACTATGGGAGAGAAATTCACTATACCAGCCCCAGAGTTGGCACAGTTTCCTCCCTGGTTTGGATGTGTGCCATTGGACCACTGGCAATGCACTACAGGCATGTTCTGATGTGCCTCCTTTTCATCATTTGTAACTCCAGCATTGGTGTAACTGGTGTTGTAACTCCAGCATTGGTGAGGCTAAGGTTGCAGAGGTTTCCATGCTGGTGGGAAAGGGACCTATGAGATCAGGTCTTTAAACATGGACCTCCTATTGTCCCTAAAACAATCTCCCAGATACTATTGGGTTGCAGGGCCAGTTGCATTTCTTCTTAGTGAGCAACTGAATATAATATTGCTTTTTCTTATATCTCTATAAGCTAAAGGGCTAGCACTTATTTAAGGGAGGGGAAAGCTGAACAATGAAGGGAGGGACCTGGAATATCGCTATGGGGGCCTGCCTTTGGCTGTAGTCCTGTTAAATCGCTGCCTGAAGAAATAAAATTAGTTTCCTATAGAATTCCAGAACTAAGGGGAACTGTATACATAAAATGTCTGTTCTCTGCAAAGCTATCAGGTTCTGTTACAAAGACTATAAATTTCAAAAAAGTCTCTCTTGCACCCTGAAAGTAAGTGGTACAGGTACATATTTTGTTTTTTCTTCCTCCTAGATCTGTGAGCAACACACACACACAAAATGTATCTGACAGTTTTCCCCTCGTACCTCTCCAATAATCACTTAATGGAAATGCTGGAACTGAGAAGTCTGTTTAGAGTTCTTTCTTTCTCTTGCCTCTGAACAAAACCTTAATGGTGTGTTTAGGGCCTTGAGCTATTCTGCCTGTGAAGAAAAGAAAAGCTGGAAAACTCCTGGAAACACGTTTTTGCCGGTGAGGCCTCTAGAGTTTCCCACATGTGTTCCACATTGTGCCTTGTATACCCTTTGATGTTTCCTCCCCCATCCCCACATGTAAAGACCTTACAGCCGATCTTCTACTAAATGAGGTGATTTGCAGACTCCCACTCTTTTCAGTTGGAGCGGGATTGGGGCTGAATACATTATGCACCAGAGGGGTGTGTGTGTGTGTTTTAAATGCATACCGCTGCATGTTTATTCAGAAATCAGTTCTACCATCTTCATAGAAGGCTAAGTGTGCTCAGGATTGCTGCCTCACTGCACAGTGGGTCTCTTTATTGCCAAGTATCTCTAAGATATTGTCACTATGCAAACTAAGAAGAGCCAAATTCCATGGTTAATTTATCATCATAAGAACATAAGAGCTTGCTGGATCAGGCCAGTGGCCCATCTAGTCCAGCATCCTGTTCTCACAGTGGCCAACCAGATGCCTATGGGAAACCCTCAAGCAGGACCTGAGCACAACAGCACTCTCCCCTCCTGTGGTTTCCAGCAAGTGGTATTCAGAAGCACACTGCCTCTCACCATGGAGACAGAGCATAAGCAACACGGCTAGGAGCCATTGATAGCCTTATCTTTCATGAATTTGTCTAATCCTCTCTTAAAGCCATCCAAGTTGGTGGCCATCACTGCCTCAGCATCATTGCCATTGTGTAAGGATTGCAACCTAAGTCCTACTTCTCCCATTCCCCTGGAAGAAAGTTGGGGGGGGGACAGGAAGGGAACAACCGGACTGTATTAGGGAGAACAGAAAATAGGAACACAGGAAGCTGTCTTATACAGGGTCAAAGTACTGGACCATTTAGCTTGGTATTGTCTACACTCTAGGGCATCAGCTCTCCAGAATTTCAGACAGGGAGTCTTTCCCAGTCCTACCTGCAGATGCCGAGGATAGAACCTGGGACCTTCTGCATGCAAAGCAAATGTTCTACCACCGAGCTACAGCCCTTTCCCTAAAATATGAAGGCAGTATTGTGCTTTGTTGCTCATCAAGAAAAGAGCACCGACCTTATAATATTCTGACCAATAAGCACAAAGGGACCGATATAACTGACAAATGAGGGAAGCAATGAAATCTTGTTTCATTTCTCTTCACTGTATGTACTGTCCTCTTAAAGAAAAGGAACAGAAGTTCCTCACTTCTGCTCTTGGTCATTTTACTCATCTGGCCATGATGTCTGCATTATTTTCCTGGCTTTGGTTGGTTGGTTGTACTGCCTTCAAGTCGATTCTGACTTATGGCAACCCTACTAATAGGGTTTTCATGGTAAGCGGTATTCAGAGGGGGTTGCCACTGCCTTCTTCTGAGGCTGAGAGGCCGTGACTGGCCCAAGGTCACCCAGTGAGGTTCAGGGCTATGTGGGGATTCGAACCCTGGTCTGTGCAGGTTGTAGTTCAACACCTTAACCACTGCACCACACTGGCTCTCCTGGCTTAAAGCCTCTGAAAAGTCCCATAGCATTTTAAGCATCCTCTCACTGGTAGCTCTAAGGTTAATAAAAAGTGGTCCTCAAAAGCAAGCAGAATAGTGACATTTTATTGTACTAAAATTTAAGAAATGTTGCCCTGGACTGAGTCAGCTTGTGTCTCTGATGCCAGTATGTCCCAGAGCCACAGTGAAAAAGATTAAAAAATAAATTGACTGAAATAGAAAATGATTCCTTTGATTCATTAAAGATGCAATCCTAGGGCCTCTGAGAGGACATCCCTGGGATCTATCCTGGGATCATAGCGTAGATCAGATCTACCCTTCCAATGTCGGAGACAGAGGGAGATCCAGAGTTAGATCCTCCTTCCAGACTGCCACTGGATCCTCCAACACCTCAACCCAATTGATGGTTTGAAGTGTTGGGCTGCAACTCAAACTTGCTGGGTTGCATGGAGATAAAGTAGATAGTGAGAGGAACCTCCAAACTTCCTGCCTGCTCTGTCCTTCACAGACTGTATTTCTTACCTAATCCATGCTGACCACCTTGTGTAAACTGAAAATCTTAGGGTTTCTGACCTCATTTCCTCTTGCTCCTCCTTTTTTGTCTCACTTTGGGAGAGATCTTTTCTTTTGTCTTCTCTCTCTGGCAGCAGAGATCAAAGACTAAGCATGGGTCTTAGTATCGCCCAACTTAGTTAGAACTAGGAACTCTTTTCTATCATGTATGCATTTCCTATAATAAACAAGCTTTCTTATTTTCCTAACTTGGAGTCTAACAAATGATTATATCCTGAGGAAAAGGCATGCTATTTCACTCAAGACACGCACACACAAAGCTCAGACTCCGTGCTGTTAGCTATTCTGGCAATATTGAGGTCCGAGCTCTTATAGTGGTAGGGCCAAAATGATGTGTGTTGGAGGAATGCTGAGAAGCAGCTCATACTCAAAGCTATCTCAATCTCTCAGCATGCCCCCAAACTGATGGTGGTAGTGGTGGTGGAATTAGACAGGCTTTTGAGTGTATCTAAATCTTTCCCTCTCATTGTGGGAGGACAAATGTAAAAAGAGCACATCAGGAAACTGATAGAGGATCACAAGATTAGTCCTCCACCCTCACTTCTGCCCTGCCAGCTCAAACTAGGAAGGGCATAGGATAAACCAGTAAAATGTGCTTTGTCTTCCCTCCATCCTTAGGTCTGCAGCGTTAATTACCTCTATTTCTCTCCAAAATCAAGCATTATTTTGAAAAGAAAAAGTCTCAAAAGAAAGATGCACACACCTATTGCATGTTTGCACATTGAAATAAATCTGCAACCCTGTACAAAAAACAAGATATACAAACAAACATCCCTATAGATACATGCATACATTAATACAGAGTCAGTTTTTGCTCATTTATAGTCTTAATCATTTTGGGATCTCTGGCTTCGGCCTGCAGTTAAATAAGACATAACATTCCAGAGTGATCCTTTGTGAGACTACTGTGGGATTATGAATAAGCTGTTTTCATTGCTGTCTTTCCTTAATTAAGAAAAAAACCCCAATGGTATCTGGCTATGCTGTGTAGATTTCACTGTGTAGATGTAACATTTGATGGCTTCTATGAAAGCTTGTGCATAGCAAGCACATTCCTGATGAGTTCACAGAATTCCACAAATTCCATATAAGTACAGTTCATGTGCTGATATTGCTGCCACTCTTTCTTTAATAAATGCCAAGCAGTTAGACAGAAACTCACCAGACTTCTGGGAGGTGAGCACTTGAGACATTTACGTTAACGTGATAAGTATTAATAGGTAGATAATGAAACTAGATCAACAGCAAGAACTGAGTTAAGAGTCTTCAGTCAGTCTTCAGGGAACCTTGCAGAAAACATTTATTCTTCTACCAGTTATCTACTGCTACTACTATTAAATATTTCTTGTGGGCCAATGATATGCTATGCTGGGGAGATGGTGGTGTGTATGGAAATCCGCAGTATTTAGCATTTATATAGCACTTTAAAATTTCAAAGCATTTCACATACCTTATCTTCTTCTAATCCTTACAACAACACTGCAAAGTAGATCAGTGTTGTTATTCCCCCTATGCAGGTGGTGGGCTAAGGCAGTAAGGCCTGCACCAGCAGCTGGACCTTGCAGGAGGCTGGGTAAGAAGAGTCACTCATGTCTCAGGATCTTAATTTAACTGTTGTAAGTGAAAGTATTTTGACGGGAAACCTGAAAATTTTCAGGAAAAAAATGACATTTTGTTGTTGATGATCAGGAGTTTCTGCCTAAACAGGATGCTAACAATAACATCTGGCTAATCTGTGGTCCAAAGATCCACAGAAGTTCCTGTGTCAAAGTGGGGGCTGGACTCTCTCATACAGATGCCAAAGAGAAATAGTACATAGCATACACAGAGAGGTGGTGGGCTCTCCAACACTGGAGGCATTCAAGAGGCAGCTTGACAGACCTATGTTGAGTATGCTTTAACCTGGATTCCTGCATTGAGCAGGGATTGGACTCGATGGCCTTATAGGCCCCTTACAACTCTACTGTTCTATTATTCTATGACTTACCATCATTGCCCTCCCAAACATTTCCCTTTTGCTGCTGATGGTCATCTCTGGAGGAGAGAAGAGGGAGACAGCTGTAAGTCATCTAGCCTGGTAAGAGGACCTGTCCCCTCTGAACTGTATCTAAGCCAGGCTGCTGAGGCCTGAGTGCAGCAAGATGAACACCTGGAGTTCTATTGTCTGCTTGCTTGGCTTCTTCTTCTTTGTACTTATGACCTTAAGTCTAGATTGCTTCTTTTGTAATAATTGGATTTATTATATGTTTGCTAAATTGTTTTTTGGTCCTTTGTGAATGTCTTGGTATGCTTTATAAACTGACTTCTCTCCCCTATCCCAATGCTTTGTATTTTAGTATTTTGGATGTTTGTTATAAGCTGCTTTGGGCACAGCTCACTGTGGAAAGGTGGCCTATAAATAAACTCAGTCAATCAGATAATGAACAGGCCATGTCTTTTTCAGTGCATGTCTTACTTTACTGCCATCATGGAATGCAAGGGTTCCTAAGTGGCCTTTCATTCATGCACTGACCAGACCCATGCCAACTTCTACAGATTCTCCTGTGCCTTCAGCCTGTACCTGGCACTTCAGCAAGCGAATGTGTGGTATAGGTGAGATTTAACCCAAGGACTTTGTCACTTTGCTCCATCAGCTTTTAAGAGAGCTTAGAAGTAATAGGGTTTTTGCACAGAGGGACAGCTGGATCCAGAGAGGTGGAATAAACATGGTCCTCATGGGAAGATGTGTGTTCCATAGCCAGAGAAAATATGGTTTCATAGGATGGTTTGAAGGCACAGGAAATAGCCACTTTGTTGAAGCTAAGCAGGTCTGGCTCTGGTCAGTCCCTGAAGGAGAGATTCCCTGGGAAGCCTGTGTGCACTGCCTTGAATACTATAATGGACTAAAGGAGGGATATAATGTACTAAATAAATAAAAAATGCATCACCCTCAATTGGACCAAATCCAGAAGTGTGATGAAAAGAAACTTGTCCTTCAGAGTCTCTCTCAAATGCTTCTTTGGAACATCAGAAGCGTCTCCAAGGAATGACCATATCTGGGAATGACAGCTGAGCAGTTTAAACTTAAAATAGTCAGCATGCCAGATTGAACCCTGTGAAAATACTTGCTTATTCACACAAAAGGATAGTCAGTTACCACCACCACTCTGACTGAAGCCCCTTGCATCCCCTAAAAGCTGCTCCGAAGGATCTCCAAACATTAGGAGGGGCTTTTCAGAGCCTGATGGAGCTGCTTCCAGAACAAATGTCTCCTTGCATGAGCAAAATTAACTCAATGCTACTTTAAATCCAACTCCATATTTCTATCTAGCTGTTCTCCATGGAGTTCTTGGTGGTGATCATGGAGTTATCCTATTACATTCTCTCAGCAACCCTATGAGGTAGGTGGGGAAACCAAGCAGTTTGCAAATGAGCAAATATATGCAAAGCTGTGAAAAAATACTATTCCAATATTATATGATACATAAAGGGGATCCCCAAAAAATTTGGTCAGTATTCATTTATGAAGTGTGTGTGCTTTCCAAAAAGATATGTACGTAATTAAATCTTATTCTGTCTTTTAAAAATATTGTCTAATCTTTAGATCTCACTCATAGATTACATAGAAGTCTCGTTGATTTCTAATTCAAGAGACTAAAATAAAAGGAACCAAAGGAAATAAAATCTTACCACCCACCCCACTTCCATCCCCTTGTTGGAGTGCTGAGTGATAGAGAGCTGTGATCTCATGTCTGAGTTGGCCAGATGATGAAGAAAGAGAGGATAGAAGACCACGGAGGCTGGAAGCAGCCAATTATCTATATGGACTTCCTACAAAATATCCCTGCCTAATTTATGACATGCCTTTTCAAGCTGAAACTGCCACCAAGTGCTCGTCCATGGGATGAAAGGAAAAAGCTTTTATTCAGGTGGAAATAAAATTAACCACTTACAGTTGGAGACTGCTTTGCCATGTGTTTCAGAGAAGGACAGAAGGCTGGCAAAGACTTCAAGGTCATACACAAGTCTCCCTACATTGAGAAAACTTCTTCTTTTTCAGACCCTATGTGATGGCCAAGACTGATGTGTCACATTCTATTGTGCCAACAGTACTATGTTGGTGTAGGTATTGCGTATTAAATGTGGGGTTTGCCAGTGGAGGCTGGTCTGTTAGGGCAAATGGGACACTGTCCCACCAACCTCAGTTTGCCCTCAACCAGCCCCCATCTTCCTGCCTCCTTACTTACAAGTTCAATTCCTTAGCCTCAGGGTTGCCCTTGTAGAACTCATCAGGGAGCAGGACAAAACTAGAATTTATTTATTTATTTATATGCCACCTCTCATAAAATATCAAGGCAAAAAAACTTTTAAAAATATTAAAAGGAGTATAGAATGAGTTGGCTCAGCCTGTCATTGGCTCTGTTTTTACCGGTTCTGTTGGCCAGTGGAGGCTGGTCCATTAGGGCAAATGAGGCACTGATCCATCAACCTCAGTATGCCCTCAGCCATTTCCTGTCATTAGCTCTGGCTCCACCTACTGTTGGTCTCCCTGCCTTCTGCCCTACCAGTCTCAGTGGGCACCAGCCACCACTAGGGGTGTTTATTTGATGAACAATAAGAGGCAAATAGCAGTAAAATGGATGCAATTTTAGAATTAGTAATCTCCTAAACTCATTCCTGTCCAGCTAATTCCCTCTCCTCTCTACAGCTTGTTAACCCATCAAACAGACTCTCCTGCACCTTCAGCCTTTACCTAGCAACTTAGCAATTGAGTTTGTGGTATAGGTGAGATTTAACCCAAGGACTCTGTCACTTTGCACCATTCCACCTACCCTTCCCTGCTTCCTCCCTCTTATCTTAGCATTCCATACTCCAAGCAATCTTCTCCCTTCCCACCAAACTCAAAACCCAAACATGGCTCCTTGGACTTTGTATTGAGGACCTCTGTTCGGTTTGCTTGCATGGTCTTTTGAGACACTCACATTTTTTTTGTAGCCAAGAGTCACCACCTTGGAGAATGCAGTGAATGTGGTGGATCACTTAATTTTATTGATTTAAAAATATTTGTAGACCACCCTTCATCCAATAGATTCCATGGCAGTGAAAAACTTAAATTACTATAATATACAACAAAACCATAGCAGTTAACAGTACTGTAAATGGAAATGGACTCCCTTCAAGTCGATTCCGACTTATGGGTGACCCTTTGAATAGGGTTTTCATGGTAAGCGGTATTCAGAGGGGGTTTACCATTGCCTTCCTCTGAGGCTGAGAGGCAGTGACTGGCCCAAGGTCACCCAGTGAGCTTCATGGCTGTGTGGGGATTCGACCCCTGGTCTCCCAGGTTGTAGTCAAACACCTTAACCACTACTGTAAGGTACCCCAAAAACCCAAGCAGCACATTTAAGGCATTACATAAATTAAAATACTGGAGAAATTGAAATGAAATGACTTAACCTGTTACCAAGACACTTGTATACATGGTTGGTTTTGGTCTTGTATCTTCGCCTCTACTCCTTTAACTGAGAGCCAGTATGGTGTAGTGGTTAAGGTGTTGGACTACGACCTGGGAGACCAGGGTTCGAATCCCCACACAGCCCTGAAGCTCACTGGGAGACCTTGGGCTAGTCACTGCCTCTCAACCTCAGAGGAAGGCAATGGTAAACCACCTCTGAATACCGCTTACTATGAAACCCCAATTTGTACAGTCGCCATAAGTTGGAACTGACTTGAAGGCAGTACATTTACATTTTACTCCTTTAACTATCCTTATTTGGCACCACTTGAGTCCCAGATATTAAATAATAATGTTTTTAAAATACTTCTAAGCATATGCAAAATGCCTTCCCTTAACCACTGAGCAGCTGTGCCCTGTACTCATACACATAGAATTAAGTAACCATTTCTTCTGAGGAGAGCCAGTGTGGCGTAGTGGTTAGAGTATTGGACTTGTTCAAATCCCCACACAGCCATGAAGCTCACTGGGTGACCTTGGGCCAGTCACTGCCTCTCAGCCTCAGAGGGAGGCAATGGTAAACCACCTCTGAATACCGCTTACCGTGAAAACCCTATTAGTAGGGTTGCCATAAGTCGGGATCAACTTGGAGGCAGTCCATTTCCATTTTTTCTTCTGAGGACCTCCAGTGCTCAAATTACAGGTAGGGAAGAAGGGCCTTGTTCCTTACTCTTTTTTTTAAATGACTTTCTTTGCTACTGTATTTGAAAAACTACAAGCGATGCATGATTTGACTAAAACTGGGCAGGGTTAGGGGTGGATTTCATTACCCCCCCATCCCTCCATAAAATTCAGGCACTGTGTGGTTCATGGATCTTAGTCATGAACAGTGGTCCCTCCCTAGCAAAATGACAGGGAGAGGGACTGCCTCCCCCCCCAAAAAACCCCTTCCTTGCTCTAGGAAAATGTTAGGCTGCAACCCTGTATACACTTGCTTAAGAGTGAATCCTACCGAATACAGCCGGACTTCTGAGTAAACATACATAGAATTATACCATTATACCTCTCTTTTCTTCTGGTTAGTGTGTGGAACAATGTGTATTAGGAAAGGGGGTATGTGCCAGGATTTATGTCCTCCATTTACTGTTGTTGAAAGCGCAGTAGCAAACAGAGAGCTTGCATTGCTCACCTAGATGATAGATTTAAGCAAATGGTGCAGTTTCAGGATAAGTATGTTAAATCTTTGTGGGACACATTGATTAAACAGAGTTGCTGATTGAGATCAAGAGGGTTTTTTAGGTTCTTTAATCAATCTCAAGAAAAATGCACAGTTTTGGCAGCCCTTCAGTTTATTCATTAACAGTTAAAATGTAATATTCAAGACATTCCCCCCAATTTATGTGTATCCTTATTGTAGCTATAACTGTTCCATCTAGTGAGAGGTTATTTTCAAAGCTGAAATTGGTAAAAATACTCTGCGTTCTTCTGGTCGCAAGAATGTTGAGTAGGATTAGCATGGTGATCATAAAAGTGAGGATTTTGCTTCCAAGAAGGCTCAAAAAAGTTCATTTCATTAAACAGGGCACTAGAGAATTGAATCTTATAGGGTTAATCACTATACCTTTATTTATCAGTGAACTGGATATCACTAATTCACCACATATTCCTCCGACCATGATATCATACAATATGCTTTTTTAGGTGCCACCTCTGTTTCTGTTTACAGTTGTATGTGCATTGCATATTTAGAGAGCAGCTTGTTTCTCTTTCTTTATGACTTGTGTTGCTGTATTTACAGTGTAGAGTTGTTGATATAATGTATTAATCTTCTCCACTCCAGTTGTAATTAAAATTGGCCACAATGAATGCAATATGATAATTTATCCATACTCTCATTGCAGCTTTGTGTATAGAATTAAGTGAAATGTTATGCCTGACTTGCTTTCATACCTTTAAGGGGCCCCCAAAACCTTACGGCCACCACTGCCATGACATCTATCTTTGCTGGAATTAAACACTGTCCATTAAAAAAAAAAATTGGGGAAGCTTTTTACTTTCATTGCTTGTGTTAGTGCTTCTGTAAAACCTTCCAAATTAAAACTGAACTGCTGCATTAATCTGTTATGGAAATTTGTATATATGAGCAGAGATAGTCAGTCGGTCTAAGATGCATGTGTGTCAGTGTGTGTATTTTCCTAAGTAGCAGGCTTTTACCCTGCATTGAGATCACTGAGACTTAGTAAAATAAGAAAAGCTACTTTATTTCTAGAAATACATAGTAGATAGGAAAGGCATACCTAGTTCTAACTAACTAAGTTAGAGGCGCAATGCCCAGACATGGGTATTGCCCTCATGGCTCAGGAGAGAGAGCAAAGACAAAGGTGTCTCCTCTCTCCTCGGACAGTTGAAGAAGAGAAAACAAAGGGAGGAAGGAGGAGGGGCATATAAGTTTCCCTGAGCATATCAGTTTACAACGGAAGTTAGTCAGGGAACAGCACAGAGAAAGGTAGGCAAGCTGGAGGACCCTAACTCTATCTCCCTTCTGGAACACAAACATAATAACCCAAACAGGAGTTGCTCTTGCCTCACTTCCAACAATATCCTCTGTGGTTGTGCTCCAATAAAAATATATGTGCACACAACACAGGAGCACAAGAAACTGCATTATACGGAGTCAGACCATTGGTCCAAAGTATTGCCTGCACTGACTGGGAGTGGTTCTCCAGGATTTGAGACAGAGGTCTCTCCTAGCCCTATTTGGAGCTGCCAGGAATTGAACCTGGGACCTTCTGCATGTGAAGCAGATGCTATCCTAGCCATTGGCCTGATCCAGCAGGCTTTTCTTATGAGTCAACCTGAAGAGGAGTTCTGTGATACTGAAGAGCTTGCACACTTGTATGGTGACCTGACTTCTTACAAAATTTGCTTTAGGGTTGCCAGACTGGCTAGCCAGGGGCTCTTGACCTTCAAAGCCTCTTGTGCAAACAGTGAAGCATGGGGTGGGAGGCAGTACTTGGTTGCTGCTGCTTCTAAATAAAAATGGATGGTGAAGGGGTACCCAACATGGAGACCCTCCCTCAACAACCCAAAGAAAATGGAACATAATCAGTGGACACAATGTTGTTGTTGTTATACCATTTTTTGGCCAAAAGGCCCCCAAAGTGGCGATCAGCATATTATAAAATATATTGCAAAAAAATTACATAAGAAATATACAGGAAAAAATACAATGCATACATTAGATAAATCAAACCATATTGAATGTTAACTGCCTGTTGTGCGGAGGGGGGAGAGAAACTGGGATGGATAGATAGTATGAAATTGCTGGAACCCTGAACAGAAAGCACTTCACACTGCAACATTTCCTTGCAGGGGCCCACTTGTTCCCTCAATTTCTGACATTCAGACTATGAGTATCATTGCTTATGTCTCCAACATGGCATCATCCTCCCGCAAGCAGGAGGTACTGTCAGGATTGGGTGAACCCTAAGATTTGCACAAGTACTAAAATATTTAAAAATGGAAATGGACTGCCTTCAAGTCGATTCTGACTTACGGCGACCCTATGAATAGGGTGTTCATTGTAAGCGGTATTCAAAGGTGGTTTACCCTTGCCTTCCTCTGAGGCTGGGAGGCAGTGACTGGCCCAAGGTCACCCAGTGAGGTTCATGGCTGTGTGGGGATTCGAACCCTGGTCTCGCAGGTTGTAGTCCAACACTCTAACCACTACGTCACACTGGGACAAAAATAGGCCAACGAAGACAGAGCATGCTCAACAGCCATGGACTGGTGGGGGAGGGGAATGGAATGAGGTGGCTGGAATCCTGAACAGGGAACATTCCACACTGACAGCCAATCAGCATCAACATGGTACTGATAGTATTGTTCCTTCACTTGGCTGCTGCTTCCTGGTTTTCTCTGGCAAGGAACACAGGCCCCTTACTAGTACTACCTCCCACCCCAAGCCCCACCTTTAAAGGAGAACAAAAGAGTCTTTAGATTGCCAATTGGCAGGAGCTGTAAACCTGTGCTTGGTCTATACTACAGGTAGGGTTCATATGAAGGAGCACTCCTCCATGCAAGGATGTCACTGCATGTAGAAAACTAGATGACAAGGCACAGGCTAGGCTAGAATCCTTCTCCCTGGCATCCCTGTGAAGGGATTTCACTTATCGATAATGGAGGATCCTTCAGAGTCTGACACAGCTTTGCCAGCGTACTGAGAATCAGGCCTTATTTGCAGTCAGTCCTATGCAGAGTTGGGCTCTCCTCAGCAACGTTAGGTTCCCCTAACAAACCTCTGCTGGCTTCCTGGGGTTTATACATGAAGCTAAACCCCTTGATGGGATTGGGCTCGGACCGATCTTGTCTCACACGCCTTTACAAGCAGCAACATTCTTTCTGTCGGTGTGAACTCTAACCGGTCTGAGTGCCGCAGATCCACATAACAAGTCGTCCCGCCCCCCATTCCCAACCGAACCGCGTCTTCTGGTATTTGGAGCAATTATGTGGGTTTTTTTTCTTCTTCTATTGGGACGATCTGTCAACAGCTTCTGGAAACAGCTTATTCATCTTCATTAGAGCTCCAGCGATATGTCATTCCCGAGAGAAGGAGGAAAAGAGGAAGCCAATTTGGCTGGGATGATCAGGGAGCGAGGTCACGCTGCTAACCGAGAGCTCCGGTGGGTGGGAGCGAGGGTGATGCGGGGGCCGGCCGAGAGGTTATTGGCGTGTCAACGGACCCTCCACTCCCCCGGGAAGAATCAACGAGCCCTTCTCGTTCCGGGAAGCCTCGTTAGGCGCCCGATCCGAGGCAGGCCCGCTGCGAAGCGCCGGAGACCTCCAGCGGCAGTTAAGACTGCATGCCCGAGCAGGCTTGCTTGGAAAGAAGCCCCGCTGGAATGAAGGCGGCTGCTTCCTAGCAAATGTGCTGAAGAGGGAGAGGAAGGCGGAAAGGACATTCAGAAGGAGGAACTCAAAGCTTCGACTGGGTGTGGATGGGGCGGTGAAAAAGCATCCCCGTGACACTCAAAATGAAGCTCCCCGCCCCTCCCCGTTCCCAAGGTTTATTGTAACGTGCGGCTTGGACACATTTTGTATTGAGTCAAAACATGCCGTGCAGTGCGAAATACTTTTTTGTGCAGTTGAGGATAACCGCAAGCGCGGCTAGAAGTGGTACATCACGCTTCCAGTTGAGGGCAAACGCTGAAGATCCCACACAAGTGGGCTGGGGATTCTTAAAGCATTATTTTATTTATTTATTTATTTATTTATTTAGTTTAATTTATATACCGCCCTAAGCCCGAAGGCTCTCTACCAGATGACACACGTGGTAATGCGCACCTCCAGTGTTGTTTTTAGAGGTTGTGTTTGTGTGCCTTGTTCCGTTTTTATCTTGTACACCACTTGAATGGCTTTATGCCGTTGTATGATAATAATCTGTAACGCTGCACTTTAAGCACACATTCTTAGTACTAAGTTCTACCGAACCCATTGAGGCTTACTTCCAGGAAAGCACTTCCAAGGACGTGCTGCATGGGCTTTATTTAAGCGTCCACGCTGTCATGTTCACCTTATAGACCATTATTCTCTTCTTATACCTCTTTCCCGCCCCGTTTTGCAAGTTTCCATTAACTTATGTCGGTTATTTACACCTCGATCTTGAGTCGCAGTACTGATGCCAGAATTTGGCAATCCGCAGCTTGCCATTAACACCTTTTTGCTGTGTCCTTCCCACTGGTATTTGCCGGCAGGGTGTTTCGAAGTGATTACTGCAGTCCATTCGATGTATTTCCCATTCAAATCGCTCTCTGGAGAGTCCCTAAGAACTCTAGAGTTGGCAGACTCGGCCAGGTTGGAGCCCGGCCTTAAACGGTGCCAAAAGTCTTTTCTGTTTGCTTCTAAAGCTTTGCCAAAAGAAAGCGGTGGGTGGCGCTCGAGTTCCCTCGCGTTGTTTACCCGACGGATACCGTGTGCTGCGGATTGGCGGGCACAGCCTCTAGGAGAGACCGAGGCACAGGAATGGACAGCTAGAATTATTGCTATTAAAAACAGTTAAAATATCTGTCGAATCAGAGATTCTAGGAAAGGCTGTTTTGGCCAAACAAAAGATAGGTACAATCCCAGATCATCGCTGCAGAAAGGATTGGACTGGACTATATAAAGCAGTCGGTTTTTCTGTAACATTAAAAGAACGGAGATTTCCCCCGATTTAGCAGTGTGCTTGTGCACATCGTGCTAGGGCAAGAGAAAGAAATATCAAATTTGTTAGTAATCTGAAGACAGAAGTAGCAGAACCAGGTGGGAACTGCGGTGGTAGAATTACTGTATCATTCCTGACAATAGATGACGGATAATATTTTCCAAACACATAAATATATCCCTGCAAGTAGAATAGTAGTGCATAGGGAGTACTTTGGACTAGAGTGTCTGCTCCAGATGTGCTAGTTTTTGTTTCTATGTTCCTGATGTTTTTTCATGTTAGCACAGCAGCAAAACAGCAGTGTATCTGAGCTGTATGTGAATCTCACCTGGATAAGCACATCATTGTTCCTGGATATAATCACACTGAGACTCTGGGTTTAGGAAAATAAGAAAGCTTAGTTTATTACTGGAAATGCATACTTGATAGAAATGAGTTCCTAATTCTGTCTAACTAATATGAAGATGCAAGGAGCCATGCATACTCTTTGATCTCTGTTGGAAAGAGAAACAAAGGAGAAATATCTCCTCTTCCAAGATGGAAGAAGGGAGGAGTCAGGAAATGAGGTCAGCAACCCTAAGAGTATTAATTTACACCTGGAGGAAGGGCAGGACAGGTTAGATCAGAAAGACAGTCTAGGAAGCTTGGAGGTTCCTCTGTCTGCTTTATCCCCATGCAAACCCACACAAGTTGAGTAACATCCCAACACTTCCAACATTTCACTGGTTCCTTATCTGTTTTGAGGCCTAGCAAAAAGTTCTGGTCTAATCTTTGAAGCCTTTTGTCTTCGGGATGTTAGTATGTGAAGGTTTGCCTGTTCTTATCTCTGCGTTGAGATCATGGTCAGAGAATCTTCTCCAAGTCTGTTAAATGAGTGAAGGCAGTGGCTACTAAGGAGGGGGCCTTTTCAGTAGGGTTCCCTCTTCTGAGGAACAGCTGGCATCTACTTTAATGACTTTTCAGAACCAAATATCTGCCTGAAAAGTGGTATATAAATTCCTTAAACAAATAATAAATAAAGGCCTTTTAATCCCCCACCCTTGGCCTTTTAAACCATCATTGAGTGGTGGTTTTGCACTATGTTTTAGCTCTGTGATAAGATTTACTTCTTTGTTCCCTGTTTTAATTTTTGAAAAGCCTGAAGTTTTATTCTCTTGCTCTTGTTTTACAGTGGTGTGTTTGATTTTTGTACCTTGTGTGTGTGTGTGTTTGAGGCTGAAATCCTGGGCACATTTACCTGGGAATAAGATTTATTTATTTATGTATTTACTGCTCCATTTATAATCCACATTTGCACATATTAAAGATACATTGAACACAACGAGACTTACTTCTGAGAGTAAACATGTATAGAAATCATCTGTAAATTGTGTGTTTATTTTTTATAAATGTGATTTTTTATATTGTTCTTGTTTTAACTTGCATGCCACCCAGGGCCAGCCCAAGACATTTTTTCTGCCTGAGGCAGACCAGCAAGTGGCATACCCACCCCATCCTGGCCAGTACCCAACAACTGTCAAGTTATTTTGGCACCTGAGGCAGAAATTCCACAGGCACATCTCCCTGGGAGTAAAATACAATAATAATAACAATCAATTAAATCAAGTTGCTTCCCTTTCATGACACCTTGGATCAGCTGCTTCACTCTGCCCAGTCAGCTCTGATGCCACCCAGAGAACTACCCTGGGCAGTTTATAAATTGTATGAATGAATGAATGAATGAATGAATGAATGAATGAATGAGTAGAGAAAATACTTGCAAGGAGTTTCAGTTTCACCAAGGAACCTGGCAGTTCAAAGTTGATGTCACAACCAGACAATGTTCCTGGCCAATCAGCAAGCAGCCTATTCATCAAGGAATCACACACTCACTTATATATTCAACTTATCTTGCACTTGTGCACATCTGTAAAGTTGTTCACAAAACAAAGTGCAAAGTAAAATAGATTTTGTTTATAAACCAAGTCAAGGACAACTAAATCCATTTTCAGAGAAAGTCAAATATAAGGCAGTGTTGCTCTGGACTAAACCTCCTTTCAAGATTCATTAATAATCATATGATTCATTTGCTTCCCTTATCCTGATAACCTTGCAGGTATCAGTCTAATAACACACTAAATTGAATAGCCAACATCTGAATACATTTATGAGCAAGCTGGAATAATACTGCCATTCCCATTTATTCTACAAACAATCTACTGACCTGTTCAGGCAAATGAGGAGACAGAAGCAGAAAATGAGGTTGCACACAGCCTCATAGAACACTAGATGCCTGAAGGAAATTGACAATTTTGTCAGTTTCTCCACTCTTTGCTAGTAGACTTGGGTACCTGTCCTTGCTCAGCTGGTTTCTCAACCTCAGCAGTTCAGACAGTCTGGAGTCGGAGACATCCCGGAGCAAATGACTTCATCGATCTGAGAAGAAGAGCTTTTAATTGGCATGCCATGCAAGAGATGGGAAACACTCCAAATCCTTCCTGTGCAGTGTTCACGGCCAGGTTTCCCTTTGCTCAAATCCCAACCAATCAGAGCCTGAAGACCCCAAACCAAAAGGCACCCAGATTGGAAGAGGAGAAAGAAAACATTGTTTCCCACCAATGTAGTCTTATGACTTCATTTGAGACTCTTCATGTGTAGTCTTGGGGGTCTTAGACCCTTTACTTTTTTTGGAGCAGGACCCCAGCAGGGTCCCTATGTCTCCAGCATTCTATGAACCAATCAGCATGAAAGGGGAGTGTGTTAGTTACTGAGCAGAGTCTTCTAATGTACTTCCTTGTTCTTTCCTGCTGATTGGAACCAATCAGAGTGAAAGGAGGTGAGTCAGCCACTAAGAAGACTCTTCTCAGAACCTAACACTCTCCCCTTTCATGCTTACTGGCTTGCAGGGGCATCTGTTGTTGTGCGAGAGGTTATTAACAAGGATCTAATTCTCAATCAAGCGGGGGGGGGAAGGATGGGAGGGGGTGTGTCTGTAACTATCATGAAGGGACCAGGCACTTCTCTCTACACTGCTGCATATAACTTTTCATTCGAATGTTTAGGACAATTCCTGTTGCAGAGTAGTGAAATTAGGCACTTGATCATCTGTGTGAGCTTTGTGTGTTTGAATCCTTGCTAAATATTACACTTTCCCTGGAATTAGTCAGACTAAGACTTTAAGCTTCAAATAAGAAATAACTACTTTATTCTTGAAGTACATACTTGATAGGAAAGAGTTCTACATCTAGCTAACTAGCTAAGTTGAAGATGCAAACATTAGGCCTAGTGTTTGCCCTCATGCTGGGAGGAGACAGATAAAGAGATGTCTGCTCTCCCACTCAAGAGAACAAAGAAGAAGCCGGAAGATGTGGTCAACATCCTGAGAATATCAGTTTAATAGGAAGGAAGAGTCAGCAGGAGATCAAAGGATAGGTATAGCCTAGTAATCAGGAGGTCTCCTCTCTATCTACCCTTTTTAACACCATGCAGCCCCAACCCACCAGTTCGAGTTGAACCACATATTCCATCAATTCCAACAGAGGACAGGAAATAGTGTCTACAGGGACTTGGGCCAAGCCTTGCGATGTGATTAAACTGGAAAGGGATAGAATCCACTCCACAAGTGGCTAGAGACATCCTTTCCCATATTCTCACTAAGAACAAGTTCTGGGGCTGAGTCCTAGACCAAAACTGAGTCCTGAGGTTAGGATACTCCCTGGGTTGAGCAATCCTTAAACCCAAAAACCACTAGGCAGCCCTATTCTTATTTGCAATAAAGTCTTCTTGAGTGCAAAGGGTCCTTCTTTCTTCCATGTTTACAGTGGTGGTGTAAAGTGGCTACCCTAATTTTTGTTTGGAGAACCATCACGGGGTGAGTTCAGACATCGTAAAGCAAAGGCCAAATCTTCTCAGCTGTGGTTCACCAGATGGTCTGGGCCATACACTCGTCTTGCAGCTCAACTTTACCTCGTGGGGTTGTTGTGGAGTGAAAAAGTTCTTCTGTCCCAACTGCCTCACTGGAAGAGCAGCACGACAAGTGGAAGGCTAAACAATTCCAGCCAATCATCAACCCCCGTTCATTTCTCCCACTTGAGACCACAGGAACTTAGCCTGCAAACCTACACGTCCTTAAGTGGGAGTACGTTCCATTAACTGAGCTGGACTGACTTGTGGGTGAACATGCATGCCCTCTGGTGACATATATGCTAAACTTGGTTTGAATCCTAAATCAGTTTAAACCCCTGGGTCATCATTTCTCCGTAATTGGCTTGGGATGGGCCTGAACATTTTACTGGCTTGCCTTGTATTTTGAGGATGGTGTTCTGTAACAGTATATCTAGCTACAATTCCTATAGTTTTTTCCTCTGGATGTGTGTTATCTGCCACCTCCTCTGAACGTGGACCAGTATAAAACGAGCTCTGCGGTATAACGAAGGAGGCATGAGCAGGGAGAAGGCGCCGCTACTGATTTTCTGTATGCCAAATAAAAAAGTGGTGTGTGTTTCTTCCCCCTCCAGAAGAAACCCACTAAATAAGCTAAGCAGAGGAAGAGGAAAGTTACATTAGCAGGTATGACTAAGGGTTAAACTGCCACTTTGATTCTGAAAAATTCCAAAGTTCAACCAAAGTGTCGCAAATCAGGGAGCACCAGAACTCTTCATCAGGCTGGGTGTTAAGCAAAAGTGAAAGGGGGAGGGACCTGAGAAAAAAGTTGACTTGGTCTTCAAACGAGAATGCCTCCATTGGGCAAAAAAAATCATTTGTGTTGTAAACTCTTAGACTGGGCGTGGCTATGGAGTTCGTCAGGAAGAGGGCATGTAGCTCCAGAATTTCCCTCTCCTGACACTGGAACTAGGAGGACCACCGCACCCAATGGCCCTCGCTCTGTTTAATAAGCCCTATGTTTTCCTTTCGTCCATACTGATCTGCAAGAACAGTCCCATTGATTTCAAACAGCCGGCGTATAGGGTCGAACTGCCAAACTGTCAGTCCCTCAACTTTGAAGAGGCTGCCATTTCCCTTTCCTCACATGCCGCAGCCGGCACCCTTAGGAATAGCAGTCGGTCTTATCCCAGGTGATATAGCCCAGCATTGTCTGTATCAGCCTTCCCCAACCTGGTGCTCTCCAGATGTTTTGCACTACAGCTCCTATCAAGCCCCAGCGAGCCCACGGCTGTGCTAAGCTAGGGCTGATGGGAGTTGTAGTCCATCTGAGAAAGATTGATCTATATTCTGACTGGCAGAGGCTCTCCCAAGTGTGTTGTTGGGTCCTTTGTTAGCGCTAGAGATGCCAGTAAGAGAACTTAGGGCTTTCTGCCTGCAAAGCATGTGTCCTACCATTGAGCTAAGAAATTCTCAGCATTTCCATCTGAATATTCGGGTGGTGTTTGACTGGCACGTGTCAGTGCCGCAAGCAAACCATCTCATGGTAGGATTTGGCCAGGGCCACCCAAGGAAATCTGTGGCAGAGAGGAAGGAGCTGAGCGCCAGATGCCCTATGACATCCAACGCATTCCAGAAACTGAAACAACCCATAGCTTCCTTCCGTCTGGAGCCCCACGACAGACATCTGCTGTTTGCAAGTTGTAAGCCACCGTTTACTTTACAGACGCTGTGTAAGGTTGTCTGTAATACACACGGCCTTTTTATCAGTAAGATACTACAGGGATGGTCCTCCCCCTCCCTCAGGGGTCCGTTTCTTTCTGTGCACCTATCAAATTGAAAAGAGAGCATCCGATGTCAAGAAGGATTGGATCCAGAGCAAACGATCTAGTCTTACTCTCCTGCATCTTTTGAAATGCCCTACGGATATGTCTGCAAAGGAAAACAGCAACAGACAGCTCAGGAATTAAAATAAAGGCATATTTACTCAGAAGTTCCATTGCCTCTCTTAGGGCTTACGTCCAAGTAAGTATGCAGAGGACTTGATAGTGCACTCCCGTTCAGTAGGCAACTTTAAATAGCACGGATCCAACGCCAGCCTAAAGTCGGGCTAATGTTTTCAAGCAGGATTACAAGCATAAGACTTGTGGACGACCAGATAAAAATAACAAAACGGTAAACAAGCTTTCCATGTCCACAGGAAGCTTCCCCAAGTTGAACAAAAGGAAAGGCGGGACACGAGCGTTAGCCGGGAGAGCAGAAGCCTCGCTCTTGCTCGCTACACAGTGCCAAGGTGGCGATCCAGAATTTCTGCCCATTGCGAAATATCACAGGTTGGCCCAAAGCGTCTTGGAAACAGTGGCATCCTGGGAAGCAAAGCATTCTGGGAGCAGAGAAGCAGTGGCCGTTCTCTCTCTCTCTGAAAACATAAACGCCAGCAGTTAGTGGAATCTGTTTTTTTGGGAAGAATCGGAACTCACAAGTAGCTTGTAAGTCAGAATGGAGAAACATTAGAACGGGGGTGGGAAAGATTAGAATGAAAAACACACGCGCAGAAAACTGTGGCAGGCTTTATGTGAGAACAGCTGGAGATTTTAGACGAAGCACTGGGTAGAGAACCCATCAAAGCCAAATTCGGTAATATCAGTCCTAGTGACTGGGGAAAAGCATGTTAGACATAGTTCCTAAGGTTGGTAGTAAAATGTCACCCGCCTCAAGTTTTAGGATCCGGTTCCTGCTGCATGGCTAAACTGGGTATTCTCCAAAAACAGTCCAAAACGCAGACTGATTGTTATTGGGAGGCCAAGGAGGAGGAGGGAAAGAAGAAGAATCCTCCCATGTGCCTTGATGCAGCCAAACCAACCGGCCTGCAAAGACTGTCTTGAATCGTCGTCTGAAGAATACCACGTGTTGCAGAAGGGGCTGCAAACGGCCCCTCCAGGAGCAACCCGTTTTAAAAAAATCCCCCTTGCCCTCCCCTTCCTCGTATTGTTGAAGAGAGGAGGTGCGTAAGACGTTCCAGGAGGACAGCGGGGTTGCGGGTAGGGGGATCTTGTGGCACCTTCAAAACAGAGTATTAGGCAGAACTCGAAAACTAGCTCACTGTTTTTGTGATTTTGAGTAGCTCCAAATAACGGTATTCTCAGTCTTATTCTGTTCCTTTAAAAAAAAAAAAGCTGAATAAGAACCAACCAGCCTTTCTGCACTTTTATATTAGTTTGCCTAAAAGTTGCTTCGAGTTAGAAGATTCTCCTTCCCACGCATCCACAATCCAATTCAATGCAAGTGCATTGCAAGGATTTGAAACCCACCGACAGAAGCCAACAAGGCGTCTTGAACAGGCAAATCGGAAGCGCCTTCTTTGGAAGCTCGTGCCGTGGAAATCAAAGCAACGTATCCCTCTCAAGTAAACGTGCTTAGAATTCCGGGGATGCCGCGACCCTTACAGCGGATTACGGCTCAGGCCTCAATTGTGCTCTAGCTTTGGTCCCGATTCTGCATTGCTGCACAATATTTTCGGTGCAAGTCTATGCAGATTGTCTCGGAAGTAACTCCCACTGTATTCAATGGGACACACACCTAAGTAAATATGTTTAGGACTGGAGCCTAAGCAGTGTTTTCTATGCATACTTCTATGGCATATGAGAAGGAAAGAGGGGGGGGGACAAACTCGAATGAGAAACTCACAGAATGCAGTTTAGGCTACCATCTTAGACTCATTTCTCTGGCTGAGAGTAACCCTCATTGAACTCAATGGGCGGTACATCCGAATTAACTTGTACAGAGAGGATTGTGCTGTTGCTGTTATTAAATAAGGCCATAGTCCAAAACATCCTTCTTGGAAATGTGTCCCATTGGATTTAGTGGCGGTTTCTTCGAAGTAATCGTGCTTAGGAATGGCTGCAACCCTACAGCATCTTGTTATATAGTGTATAAGCATGTTGTTAACAAGGAAACTTTCCTGGACTTGGCTGGAATTCTGAAATTCTTAGAGGAGTCCCATTTATTTTGAGTAAGAGCTTTGAAGATCACTGCATCCCTGTCTTTGGATATATAATGACATACTTCTTGAATATGGTATTCTGTTTTAACTGTTTGGCCAGCTGATCATTTATTTTACTTACAATCATGTGTGTGTGTGTGTGTGTGCATGCATTTGTGCCCGCAATTAGGGCAGCACTCTTTGGAAACTGTCAATTTCTCCATTATAAAAGAGATTATAACACATCAATATTTGCTCTGAGCAGAACATTAATTTACTAGATTCACACCAAGAGCGAATTTTTTAAATCTAATTATTTGTTTTACATTTAGGGGAGGAGCCAGGGAAGCCAGACTACATTCTTTCAGACTTTTCTAAATGTTATTATATTCATACTTTTATTTATATGCTTATATTATATTTAAAACATCAAGCCTTTATTCTTTCAGCTTTTTTAATAGATCATTTTATCATGTTCTCATGTATTTATTTCAACATACAACACACCCTGGCCTTTGACACCTGAGATATTTTAGCCCCCACTCTACTCTCTTGTTTGTAATATGTTTTAGCTGTTTCTAATATCATATTTTTGAATTGTTGTACCACACGGTGGGACCTCATGGTGAAGGTTGTGGAAATTTATTTGTTTGTTTGTTTACTTATTTATTTATTAACCTTTCAGTGAAATGTATCTCAAAATATTTTTTAGTGAACATTGTGTGAATTTGTTTTTTTGAAATGCATTCATTTTCTAACCATTTATTAGGAATGCAAAGCAAAGGGTATTATGTTGCTCCTTGAATACTACTACTTCCCTTCCTGGGGATTTTTTTTTTTTTCATGAAATCTTTCTACTGAGAACAGGAATTGATGGGCCTTCCAAAGCCCCGGACTAACTCTGCTCTAGCATCTATGTTGTGTATTGAGACATTTATACATTCATTTCAGAATCTTAACTGGACACATACACAAAAATGCCACCAAGAATTAGAAGAGATAAAAAAAGGGAATGTTTGAAAGCAATGTGGACAGACATGAAGATTAAGAACGTGTGCCATTAGGCCTATTTATTTATTCATTTTTTAAAGGATTCAGAAAGTAATACAAGATGCTAGGTACTTAGGTTGTGTATTAGAGGTCGCTGATAAAGGTGCACTTGAAGCACAGCTTAGACAGTACCATAAATAAGTGATGAATGATGTCGATTCTAGACCTAGATTATATCAAGCCTTAGACCATCATTCATAAATCATGAGTGCCCTGGATGAATTTAATATCCCAAATCAGGGTGAGTGGATTTACATGGGATTTTAAACCGAATTTTGGAAGGAGCGCAGGGTGGCATTCAGACATCAGTGGAAAAAGGGAAATCTGACTTGGGATCCTAGCCACCTTTTTTTCCTTTTTACTCATGAGAAACAATGGTCTCTGGCAGCTCAATTCTGCATAATAACAGAATTACTGTGCCATATTTCACAGGGTGTGTTTTCGAATGGGACGTTATTTCTTCCTTGGAGAGACTGGAATTGTCCGTTTATTGAGGAATTAACGTTTTCAACCAGCCAGCCATTTCACTAACCCAATCCACCACCACCCCAAAAAAACCACACACACAAACAAAGCACAAAACCCTAATCGATTCACTGAACTAATTTACCTAGAAGGTGAAATGGCTGGGCATGGAATTGAAAATGTTTTGTCCTGTATGAACAGTTTCAAATACTGGGGATTTCTATTTTTTTTAATGCACGTCTTGTCCCATAGTCGCCTATAGCCCTCATTTTCGGTCAGAATAAAGCTCCAATACAGAGGGTCGGAGTTAGTGGGTTCAGCGGTATGCTGGCTGCAATCGCAAAGTTTCTGGGAAGCAAAAAAAAAAAAAATCCCATTGGATTCACTTTGGTCTCTGCTCGGAGGACTTCAGGTGCTTATGTGCATAGTTGAAATAACTCAAAGTGGCTCAGTTAATTCTTACAACATTTTAACCACGAAAAGGTCTGCTTCCGCCCCATTGATTCCATTCAAGTTTATAGATGGCAGGAGCAGGGATTCCAGGCGACATTTAAAATCAAGATGGCCAAACCATAAAAAGCCCCCAGCATCCGTGACTGTGCAGAAGATTGGACTGGGCACAGCCTTCGAAGACTCGTAGGATCCTCCAAAGGGCTGCGATATTACCCAGCTGGGGTAACACAGAACTGCAGAGGAGCATGCTGTGGTACCTCAAACGGAAGCAATCTGCCCAAGCGGATTGAAGTCCATGGAAGATCAGATCACAATAATGTGAGATAGTCTTTACGGTGCCATAGATCTGATCCGGTTCTTCTATTTCTGGGTGGGGAGCGGAAAAAGAAGTGTGCAGGGGTGGACTTCAGGACTAGGTGTTTCAAAGCAGGTGTGCTATTTAGCAAGGATTCGAACACACACACAAAGCTCTCTCAGGTGCTTCTTTGCTACTCTGCAATATCAGGTTTGTTTGTTGTTTGTTTGTTTATTAGATTTATATCCCGTCCTTTCTCCCAGTTGGGAGCGTGGCAAGAGAACTCTTATTTGGTTCGTGCATTCCTAAGGGGAGACAGAGAAAGGATCCTCCAGAAGCTCTGCTGATTGTACAAGGTTGACAGAAAACAATGAAACTGTTTGGAAAATGATAACTTGCAGTTTATTTTAAAATGCTATTTATTTTAATCAAGACACCCCTGATACACCATTCATTAGAGGACAGCAGGACTCCATAACTAGATGTAGATTATCTAGATCTAAATATTTCCTGGCGGTATGTTTTGCTAGGTTTGTTCAACTCACCTCTGGGCCTGGGTGCTTCATACTGAATAATCGCCCACGAGGGGCCACAATTTGGCCGTGAGCCCATATCATCTGTCGGGCTCTCCCTTCTTCTTGAGTTGTAAGAACTCAGTTGCTGGCTACATTTGCTGATCCAACGATTAGGCGGAGTGAGGCAGCAGAGAGGTCTAGTCCTTCTCTTATTTAAGTTATGATTATATTCTTAGTGCGGGGTAGCATTTGGATTTCCTGCCTCGGGCACTAAAGCCATTCTGATCCTTCTCTGGTTGTTGATTGCTGGTAGCATCCAGGAAACTCTCATGCCACTCTTGGTGTTTGTCTATTATCTGAGGCGGCTTCAATTTCCTGAACTTTTATTTATTATGTTATTTATTATTTGATTTATATCTCGCCCTTCCTCCCAGCAGGAGGAACTTAGAAGCACTACCTTATAAAGCAGCAACCCTATGCAAGCTTGTTTGGAAGCAACCGCCATTGAACAAAGTAGGACCTCCTTCCTAGCAAACTGATTTAAGATTGGCCCGTAAGGGGACCTCCGGAATCTGAGAGGATTACCTTTGCGTTGGGTCATATACTGTGGTTCTGCCTGGGAGAAAGAGGGAACATCAAGAAATATCTTAAGGAAATGGCCTTTGGGAAACAGGACTTTTTTCAAGTATATCACAAGGGAAGGGATTTCGATAAGCTGCCCTAAATGGCGGGGACAGGGAGGGAGAGTGGACATAATAAAATATGGGGAAAATTAAATAAGAGCACACAAAAAATCCAAAGCAAACTAAATTATTACAATGCAGGTAGTGCGCTGATAAGAAAACAATTCAAGAGTTTTTAAAGATTGTAATGTCCTCGGAACAAGGACCTGTCATGCGATCATGCTCCCCAAAGGCATGTGTGTTGATGGCCTGATCAGAATCAATTGGGAATAAATTCCATTAGAAGCAATCCCACTGAATTCCCTTCATTAGAAGCAATCCCACTGAATTGCCCTTCACGTCACAACTCAGACCGTTATTTGAAGGGATATGGGACGGTGTGAAATGGGCAACAGGTCATCGTGAAGGAGTCCTGGGCTCCTACTGGGAGGAAGGGCGGGATATAAAACTAACAACAACAACAACTCAGGTAGTTCCAACAGACGCCTTTTGATATCTCGCCTACGAGTTACAAGCGTTTCCCGCAAGTTCTTCATATTTCACAAGTTACTGGCATTCCTAACTCTAGTTGAAACGCTTTCAAGAGATCTTACAGAAGGGGTGTTGGTGGGGGAGGGGGGAGATGTGTAAATATACAACTTCTTGAACTACAGCATTTTATATGCATGTAAAATAATCGAAATTGCCCATAAGGTTACTCTGTGTGTATACAGTCAAGTTATAGCGTAATGACGCATTTTATGTTTCAGATCGCCGTCGGAGTAAACCATTTCTCAGGTGTGAACGATTACAAAAGGCCACTGTTACACGCAATTTACCGCCACCCCTTAACTCCACCCTCTTTGTTCAGTTTGTTACTTGTTCGCATACTTGTGATGTACAGACCCGACTGGAGCCAGAGGGGCATAGGCTTTGATTCCAACATTAAGCCTGAGCCAGTAATTCCCTAACTAGGATAGACGACGGGGAGGAATCTGGCTGAAAAAGGATTTCAACAACCCATTCCAAAGCCTAGAGGTGCGCTTTAAATCACGGATGGATCGAAGTGCAATTTCTAGTTGGAAAGAGAAATCCTTTGCTCAATGATTTCTTTTTGTTTTTTGACACTGCTGAATGCAAAGAATAACAACAACAAAATAGAGTCCCGACTTATTTAAAACAAAGCACCTGGATTTTACCATATTTTCAAGTAACAGCTGAATTTTTCACTCATTTTTGAAAATGATCTTGGCAGTAAGTTCAAGTGAAACCAGTCGTGTTTTGGACCGAGATGTCATATCGGTCCCATTGTTTACTGAAAGCAAGATGTTTCCAAGAAAGTTTTCTTAGGATCAGCTGAGAAAGCCCATCTAATCAATGTAATTTATTCCCAAATTAATATGCTTACTAAGCAACGCTAGTCCAGAGATGGACGTGAATCTTTGCCCTTTGGCTTAACTGGACTGTGAATTCGTTGTTCACCCAGAGCAAATCAATGGGCAGATGCTTGTTGGGTCTCCAGACTTTTCAGAGTTTTTATGTTTCAAAAAGTCTGCTGTAGAATTTATTCCCTACTTTGTATGTCAAACAGAATGTAATTGTTTACTCTGCCTTCAGTAGATTTCCTTGGAGGTATCCCTGGGATCTATTATTAGGCTGTTTGTCTCAGCTTAATAATTGCGCTTGTGTTTCTAATTGAAAATTTCATTTTAACTCAATGGGGATCACCTGACCAATTCTAGGGTTTTGAACCCTCCACTAACTAGCATATATAAAATCCGCAACTTAAATGCACATGATTTGGCTGCAATCTTATACACACTTACTTTGGAATAAATCCCATCGAACTTACTAGGTCTTACTTCTGAGTAATCATGCAGAAGATTCCGCTGCTAATCGATTTGTGACTTTGGTTCTTAATGAAAATCTTTCTCTCCCACACAAATGAATGAAATAAATAAGTCCAGCTGAAATAATTTCTAATAGCGAATCTTGTGCCAGCCACCTGAAAAGCCAACAGATTTATTGTAGGGTGAGCATTCATGGACTACCTTAATCAGGTAACAAGTAGTGCAGTATGTACCCACAGAGGCATACAGGAGGGAAAATGGTGAACGGTGGGGCCAAAGGCCCATAAAATGCCAGAAGTATAGTAGATCTGTGTACAAACTAAGAACAAGGCGACTCATTCATAAAATATGGTCCAATCTATTTTTTTGGATGCCCACCAAAACCTTATACCGCAACCAATCTAAGTCTTACCCTGAGTCTGCCGCTGCCTTAGCTGGGGGTGATTTGGATGCGGCAAGAATTACTTAGCCAGAGCCTTGACTCACCGGAAAGACCAGCGGCTGCAAAGTACCTATAAGACTATTTCTACCATCTTTCCAGTGGGAGGATCTCGGTATTGGCCTGTCGTTTGCCCACATACAGCCTGCAGGGCACATTGCTGTCCTACACGCGATGGATTCCCTGGCCAGCTAGCGCGCGCGAATCAACTCAGCGGAGCCGAAGACTTTGAAGTTTGGCTCTTTAAACTGAACCATTTGTAGGGGGACGTGGCCTTACTTGCAAGCAAATCTTGTTGAATTAAAGGGATTTACTTCCAAGCAGATGGTTTTTTATTGAGGTAAAAGTCCAATCAAGCCACGCCGAAGGAAAAATCGGATTTGTATCCACTTTCAATCGCACCTTAATCATGAGGCCCGGCTCTTGGACCAAATACCATGCATTCTGCTGGAGCTGAGAATCTTGGGTGATCTCATAGGGGGTTACTTCCAAGTAAGCTTGTTTTGGATCTCAGCCTGTAGAAACTGTGCTATTATTCGTTCATTCAGCTTGCCCAGCCCTTTCAAATAAGTCAATCCACGAAAAGTATCATCTGTCTATTTACTGTACCTATCCATCCATTCTAGCTTCGCCCTCACTCCCAGGAGAAGAAATCAGTTTAAATGCAGACAGTTTGGTCTCACCCGGTTTGCAAATCGGATGACTTCACGCAGTGCCATGCTAGACATGTTTACTCAGAAGTAAGTCCAACTGCTTTCAGAAGAGCTTTCTCTCAAGTGCAGAATTCGGAGAAAACGGTGTATACAGGACTGCGAGCCTCACAACCTAAGCCGATGGACTTTTACTCAAAAGTAAGCTTGACTTTGTTAGGTCTGTGTCGGTAATCCTCTGCACATTAACTCCACTGAACACAAAGGAGACTTACTTCTGAGCAAATCTGCATGGAATTGCATTATAAGTGTAGTTCTAGGCATTTCGATTCCCCACCCCTCACTTTGCAATCCCCACGAAAATTCCATTCCTACATGAAAAGGAAGGCTCTCTGAAACACAGCTATGCCTGTGCCTTGTGTGTGCTGCTTAAGCGGCACACTTTTTAAAAAGTAGCAGATTCCCCCCCCCCATAGATAAATACACACATATTTCACGCGATGAATTATCGTCACGCTGCCAAGACGCCCGGAAATCTAAAGCATTCTGCACCCCCCAAAAGTTATGAAAAGAACGACTTCAGATTTTGGATCTCTCTGGAAAATCAGATCGCGGAGAAGAGGCGGAAGTGGTTGTGTGTGTGTGTGTGCGAATGAGATTGTCGCTGTGTAGATTTCGGAGGGGGAGCGGCAGGAGGGGGGCGTCTCGCAATTGTTTACTGTTCTCCCCGTCGCCGCCAAGACAGCCCCATCAGCTCCTCGGTCTTTGATGCGAGCGCGACTGGACGATGAGCAGAGTCCCCCTTTAGCTGACACGCCGGCCGGAGCCGCTTGGGAGGTCCTGCCCAGCTAATGCAGCCACCGCTAACTACTCCCAACAGGAGACTTTGTGGACCAGCCCAGGGTCACAATTAAAAGCAAGCGCTTTTAAAAAATGGGGGGGGGGGCAAAGGCAGTGGAGGGAGGAGTTTGGAAAGAAAAAAGCCCCTGCCATTATCAGAGGCCAGGAAGGCCAAAGCCTAGCCCCACCCCGCCAGTTTATCTGGAGCCTTTTTGAAGGCTGTGTTTGCTTGCTTGCCCACCAGCCGTCTTGAAGCTGCCAAATCCTATTGAATTCCACGAGGTTTGTTCCCCAGCAAAACCGCTACTCCAGGATCGGGCTGCAAGCAACGGAGGGTGGGTCGTTGGGTCAAATTTGACTGGAAGAAACTATCCAGGATTCGGGGGTGAGGCGAGGACTGTCACAACAAATTCACAGGAGGAAAAGAGAGGCATCACAGATCCAGAGTGGGTGAATTCTTGTCTGAGGCACCCACAGGATCCTCGGCATGCATACAAGCCTCTTTGGTTTCTCCAAAGTTCCGTTAGGAACTTTTCTCAAAATAAGGCCGCAATCCCCTTGCTTGGATTTGGCAGAAAGCCCCACTGAATTTAATGAGGCTTACTTCTGATGAGCCATCTATCATCCACAGCATTGACCTGCCAGTGTTGTGGGCCTCTCTTCCCCCCCCCGCCTCAGTAATGCAAAAGACAGCCATGATCAGCTACCAGCCCTTCACTTTCTAACAGCCGCAGAACCTCCTACTGCTTAAAGTCGCGATTTTCACCTTTGCAGCTGTGCGACTGAACCCAGAACCCCGGGAAGGCTGCAATCATACGCAGACTTATTTTGAAATAAATCCCATTCAACTCCATGAGACTTACTTCCGTACAAAAGTGCACAGGCTGATAGGGCTTCACGCCTAGCAGTATTCCAGCTTGATCCTATGTATGCTACTACCAAAGAAGCCTCGCATCCACTTTAAAATGTGCCGGCTTACTAAACCTTAATAGATGCGTCAAGATCTTTAATAGACTTTCTGTTCCAGTCGCTTGCATTGCGTTGTGGATAGCCGGTCCACTCCACGGTTTCTGGAGGCCAATGGCCACCAGTTCCACTTGATCTGAGCCCAATTCATTCCCAGGTTTGAACTTCCTCTGGATTGGTTTGTGGTCTGGGCTGTTAACATCTAATATACACACCTTTATGACATACGAACAGGACTTCGGTGAGGCATCCTTGGACATATTTTACCTACAGGAACAATGACAAGTGATAAACTACACCGTATATTTGGGTCATCGGATCTCTTCCTTTGTTAAAATGAAGCTGCGACAGGGTCGTGTCATTTTTCAACAGACTATTCCGACTATTATTTTTTTATGCTCGGGTGACCACTAAAACGGAGCATCTGTCCTTATTCGAAGGAGCAAAGATGCTTTCTTTCTGGCCTGGTCAGTTTCCAGACACTCCTGCCTAAAAGCCTCGAGTCTAGGCTATCCTGCAGAGTAAACACGAACGGGGGCGCAGGAGCCTCCTCACCGCCTCGCTCCATTTTCCTCATATGGCGCTTCCTTGCCAGGGAGAAAAAAAAAAAGGAAACGGCTGGTTTGGAATGGCCAGAGGCTGAAATCAAAACCGAACAAAGGATGCCATTTATAGGGCGATCCTCTGCATGCGATTGCTCACAAGTAAGTCCCACTGAGTTGTACTGACTAAACCTTACTTCTTAGGATGGGGGCTTAAGGTTGCAACCCGACATATTACCGAGAAAGGGGGGGCAAATAACAACCACCACCACAATAATAATAAGGCTGAGGTCCAAAGTAAGCCTTATTGAACACTTAACTTCTGGGTAAAAATGCATAAGGATGGCGCTGCAGGATTGCGGTCCTAAACACAGCTACTTGAACCCAAGGATATTCCAAAGGAACACCCACTGGATTTTCTTTTAGATAAAATGTTTTGAGAATCGAGGTGCAAATATCGTTAATAATAATAATAATAATAATAATAATAATAATAATAACCACTTACTTGAAATCAGAGCCAACGTGTCCACTGACTTTAGTGGAGCTCGATTGCAACCCATACTGCTAAGGACATTTCCTAAATGAATGGAGCCTTTTAAAAAACTTATTCCGAACAATAATATAGTGCCAGCTATATTTTTTAATCCTAAAATCTCTTGGGAGAATAGCAACTCGACTCAAAAGGAAAGTGAGTTCAGCATAATCGCTTCCCCCTCAAAGTACCATAGGATTCCATTAGCAGAATCTATACCCTATGATATGTAACTGATGAGAGCAGTGACCCCGGAAATCTCACCGCTCGGAGATTGGAGGCGCGCACCACTATCTACTAGCGGAAGAGAACAGCAAAACGCCTGAATGGATCAGACTCGCTCCCGAAAGTTATAAAGCTGCAAACTGGAGGAATTGTTAAATAACCCTTTCCTTTCTCAAGGCAAGAGCCTGTCTTGAGGGAGGGCAGGATCAAGGGTGCGATCCTCCAATGCTCTTTCTTGGAAGTAAATACTTATGATCTGGGTACATATCAACATAGGGCATGAGAGTTTATCTATAATTACACACAAGCTTGCATACACACACACCTACTTCGGAACTCTCTGATCCTAAACCTAGTTTAAGCGCCGCTCCTTGACCACACTGACGTTGACTGATCAGGAAGTCGAAGCATACCAATTTAGAAGACAATCCCGTTGAAACCAGTTGGAATTACTTGCGAGTAAACAGCCACACCCAGCGTCCTCCCACTTCAGAAACCTGAGGTCCCCATCCCATACTCACTGTCTGCACCTTGAGTGGTCCTTGAACCACATGAGTAAACTTCGTGAGGACTACATTCTTGGGCCAGTTTAGCAATCCAAGTCGAAATCAATTTACATCCCGATCCCAAAAACTTGTGTGTGTACCTGCAAGACACACTTAATGACAGGCGCTGACAGAGGGTCATTCAAGGTGCTAAGGCTGCACTCCTATGCAAAGTTACTTGGGCGCAAGCCTCACTGAAGTCCGTAGGACTTCTTAGGTTTTGCTACATGGCGATTTAAATCCAAGGACTCTTCTTTAACGGTGTGGTGGATCCTGCGAGTAACATCTACATATGCGGCTTAATGACTTTGTGGCATGATAGCAGGGGCGATCCAGACTGCTCATGGTGACACCTCCGTTTTTCAGGATGTGGAATGAGGGATCGGGCCCCGCATTCAACCCACAATGCAAAAGCTGCAGATTATCATCTCAGAGCCCGAAGATAGTCGGGCTCAAGAGTGAAGAGGATGCCTTTCCCGGAGGCAACCGAGAAGCCCTAGTCACCCGCGCCCCGCCTTCTCTCCCCCTGCCCACCCCTCCTTTTCTTGTGGGTGAAGAGGCCTTCGCTCCATAGCAGGAGATCACAGAGAAATGCCGAGCCCCCTGGGACTCCATTTCTTGTTCTGCCAAATCCTCAAGGCCAGGCCCTTTCGGCCTCTCCAGAGCGCGCGGGACTGCTCGGGGTGGAGGAGGGGTGGGGTGGAGGCCCCGTGGAGCTGTAGAGGGGTCGATCAGGGAGCTGGGACAGGGAGCGCCCTCCTCGTGTCAACGCGCGCCAACCGGAGTGGCCCCCTCCCAGCCAGCTGTTTGTTACCTGAATTCTCCTGGTGCGATTCCCTGACGCGGATCTCTCGGGTTTAGACTGGTTGGTGAGGGGAAAGAAGGTGGGTCAAGAGAGGAGAACGGGGGGGGGAGGGTGGGGAGAAGTCCCTAAAACGGAGCCCTGAAAGCCGCCCTTGACTTTTCCCGCTTGAGCTCTCTGAGCGGGGCTGCAGGATCTGGGACACGCTTCTCCTTTTTTCTTTTCCTCTTTTTCTGGAAGACGTCGGTGGAGAAGGGAGGGAGAGTGGAGGGAGGAAGGACGCGAGGGTTCGCCTGGGAAACTTAATCTGCCCTACAGTAGCGCCTGAGTCTGGGATTTGTCACCGCTGACAGCAGCCTCGACGGGACGCGCGCGCGCACACACACACTCACAGGCAGGTCGGTCGGTCTTCAGGCCAACAGCCCCCACCCCTGCTCCCTTCGAAAGAGGGGAGGAAGCTGAGAGAAGAGGCGGGGGCGATCTCTGAGTTCTTGGGGGGAGGGGGAGAACCCCTCTATGCTGGTTGTTGAAGGGTGATGTCCTGTCTCAGGCCCACCAAAGGCCGTAAACTTCAGGCTGGGCTTTGCTGGGGCTCCTCGGAATGACTTTAATGGATAATTTCGGAGACAGTTAGGGCTTGAGGTAATTGCTGCGTGGGTCTATGAAAACCACATTTGGGGCGGGGGTGCTCTTCCAGTCAGGCCGTTTGCCTGCTTGTCAGCAGAAGTCCGCGGCTCAGTGGCGCAAGGGAAGATCGTTCAAAGGCTGCCTGGCAACTCATTCCACCTGACCTGGAAATCCTCCCGTCGAGAGTGGCTCCCGTCCTCCGGGAAGAGAGAGAGGAGGGCCCTTCTGCTCCTGTTCAGTCGAAGAAGGTCCTCACCTCTTCCACTTTTCACGGTGCAATGCCTACTGAGACGTTAGCCCTGTTGAGTTCAATGGGCCTTACTCCCTGGAATGTGCCTATAGGGTTGCTGCTCGATTAGCGGAGGCTCACTCATCGGAGCAAAGGAGGCGATGCTCCACCAAGCTCAGTTTGCCCCTTAGCCAGACCCCACCTGTCTGCTTCTTCATTTACATGCAGTCCAGGGGGTGGCACTTCCTGTCAGCTTCTTCCTGCTTAGTCTTGTTATGAGTTAGCAGAGAATTTAGCTGAGATGCCGCGGAGTTAAACTGGGCATGCTTGTGATCTACCTGAAAAAAGCAGGCTTCCCCCCCACCCCGCATTCAAACCACTGAAACTTTAGACTTTGTAAAACAAGAAAAGCTACTTATAGAAGAAAAGCTATTTATAGAAATACATAGTTGACAAGAAAGACATAACTAGTTCTAACTAACCAACTAAACTGAGGGAGCGTTGACCAGGCTTGGCCATCGCCCCATGCTAGAGGAGAGGAACAGACAAAACATCTCTTCTCCATGGGCTGGATGGAGAAGAAAAAGGAAGGAGAGGAGGGAAGTGAGGTCATCTCCCTGAGAATATCAGAATCAGAATCAAGTTTTATTACGGCCAAAGACCAATATAAAAGTAAAACAAACATCATAAAACAATTATTAAGATAGGGACATTCAAATTTAAAACACTAATCAGGAATTAGTTTCCAGATCTAAATAAAATATTCATTATTCATTCATTATTATTTGTTATAATATAAGGCTAAATATTATAAGAATACAAATCATAATATTAATATAGAATAAAGCATATTAATTAAAATTGCTAAAACTCATCCCGAGAATTTAAAGTAAACAAGGAGAGCCAAAGAGAACTTAATTTCAAGAGTCATTTACCCGGATCCTCCTAGATAAAATTGCAATTACACAAAATTTAGCAACTTTCTCTGTAATAAATTGTTGATGATCTCCAAGTAGATATTCCAAACGCTTATCCTCACTTCTACCAGGTATAAGGTCTAGGATAGGTTTAATTATTTGATTTCTGGAATCATGGTAGTAAGAGCAACGTACTAGGACATGGGCAATAGTTTCTACCTCGTCCTCACCGCAGGGACATTTCCTGTCACAATATGGGATTTTATTATATCTGCCATCAAGGAGCATTGATGGCAGTATATTCATTCTTGCGAGGGAAAATGCTCTGCGGTGACTGGGAATGGTGAGATTGGACAAATATGGCATTGGGGATAAAAAACTTGGGTTATGTCTATGTTTCCTGACTTGCATTAGGTGGTGTTGGTAATCAATATCTTTAATTCTTTGTGAGATATTCATCTTGGCTTTTAAATAGCCCATTTCTTGGATCGCAGGGATAGAAAAGCCCAGATTCTGAATTTTATCTAGTATCAACTTCTCCCAAGGAGATTGAAAATTATCTTGAAGAATTTGGGGAGAAAGCCCAGTGGGATCAAATTTCAATTTCAGCCAAGTGGAAATTCTCAAAGTCCAGATCTTAGATTCTATAGTTGGTAATCCAGCCTCGAGTCTAAGAATAAAGCTAGGAATACACTTAGGGACCGCAAATATAGTCCTCAAAAAAGAATTTTGTAATGATTCCAAAGCAGACAAGTTCTCATGGGTGGTGACTTGTATTCCATAGAGTAGCTGAGAAATTACTTTAGCAGTGAATACTTTAATTGCTGGAATAATAAGCTGTCCCCCTTTATTGAAAAAATATGATAACAGGGCTTTCAGCGTTTTTTTAGCATTCGAGATTGTTGCCTTGATCTGCATTTGCCATGATCCAGTAGATTGGAATGTTAAGCCTAGATACATGACAGTATTTATTTGTTCAATTGAGTGACCCTTAATTTGCCAACGATGTTTCAGTCTTTCTTTGGTAAATATTAAAACCTTAGTTTTCTCGTAGTTAATTGTCAGCAATTCGTTTGAGCAAAATGTAGTCAAAGCTGTTAAGAGTCTTCTAAGGCCAACCACAGATCTTGCCAACAGAACTATATCGTCAGCGTATAAAAGTATGGACCTGGGACTGCCAGCCAGTATCGGTGCATGAGCAGAGATAGTGGCCAAGGAATCTACTATACTATTAATATATAGGTTAAATAGTAAAGGGGCTAAAACACATCCCTGCTTAACCCCTTTAAACGTAGGGATAGGGTTAGATAAATGGCCCTTGTTATTGCATCTAACCCGTAGGGATGTGTCCAAGTATAGTCCTCGAATCAATAGAAGCAGTCTTTTATCAATGTCCAGGGCACTTAATTTCTCCCAGAGTCTTTCACGAGAGATGGAATCAAACGCTGATCTAAGGTCAATAAAAGCTGTGTACATCATGGTATCAGGCTTAGTCGAATATTTAGATATTAAATGGTGAAGAATTAAGGCCTGATCAATGGTTGAACGTCCAGGCCTAAAGCCTGCTTGTTCCTGGGCCAATAGGTTCTTTTGCTCTACCCATGCATTCAATTTTCCATACAAAAGGGTCGCGTAAAGTTTGCTAATTATATTCAAAAGACTTATCGGTCTGTAATTGGCTGGATCGGTATGAGTACCTTTTTTATAAATCAGGATAATTATTGCAAGGCCCCACTCTTTAGGGATTTTTATTGAGCGGTTAATATAAGAAAACAGAGCAGCTAATAAAGGGGCCCACCATTCTGGGTTTAATTTGAACACTTCCGCTGGGGTATTATCACTACCGGGAGCTTTCCTCAGCTTAAGTTTGGCGATTAATTCGAGGACCTCCGGTATAGTAACAGGGGCCCATTCAGGAATTTCATCTTCCGAGAAATGTATTACAGCACCACTATCAGTGTTCTTTTGGTATAATCTGGTAAAATAATTCTCCCAGACAGCTGGGGGGATATGGCAATCTAAGTTGGATAAGGGTTTTGGCCAGTTATACGAGACAAGTCTCCAGAATAAGGTAGAATTTTTTAACTTGGAGGCATGTAGTAGGCGTAGCCAGGATTTATTCAATTCTGTTTTCTTTTTATTTTTAAGCAAATTCTTATATTGTTTCCTTGCCATACAGTAGGTTAATAAATGTTCAGGTGATCTATTTACTTTATAAGTTTTATAAGTTAACACTAATTGTTTTTTATTGTCAAGACATTCTTGGTCGAACCATGATTTTGATTTTTTTTGAAGATTTTTCCTATTACAGTTAGAAGTTGTTAAAAAGGATTTTTGGAAGGAAGCTATTAGTTCTTGAAAGTAGGGTGATGGGTCGTCAGGATAAGATATTGTAGTGATGGATTCTCTTATCATTAAAATAGCTGGAGAATTTAACCATACATTTAATTCATTCTCTAATTTGGGTATCCATCTCAGCCTTCCCAGACGAATGTCTACCTCCTTTTTAGTAAAAGTCTGGTGGTTCAATAATAAAGATGTTGAGCAACAATTAAGAACAGTGTTTAAGGGTCGGTGGTCACTCTCCGGGTGATCTTCCACTTTGAAATTATCCACTAATTGAAAAAGTTCATGCGATACAAAGATTAAATCAATTAGGGATGCTCCTCTTGGGGATAAATAAGTAAATTCCCCTTCAAGATCCCCTAAGGTACGACCATTTAGAAGAACCAAATTTAAATTAGTTAATTTTTGCATCAAATAGATGCCAGTATGATTTATTCCACTATCTCTTGATTGTCTTGCAGGTATGTTAAAGAAGCCTTCTATTATGGGAGGAATCATTTGATATTTGTTGTACAAAGCAGCATCAGACACACCTAGTCTGGCATTGAAATCACCAGCAACTATCAGTAAAGCTTCAGGGTATGTAACAATTAGATTCTCTAAATATCCTTCCAAGCTTAGGACCTTATCGATGGCAGTTATTTTATCTTTACTTGGAGGTAAGTATACATCGACAAGCAATAGAGTGTAGCAGGGCAGTTTTATAATTAGAGCCATAGCTAGGTTTAACAAAGATTCAAGCCTTACAATTTGAGCATTAATTTTAGTTGATACAAAAAGACAGTTGCCACCTTTTGGAGGACCACCTTTGGAACTTTGGGTAGCCTTTAAATAAAAAGGGGCATAGTTATCTAGGCGAGGCTCAGTGATTAACCAGGTTTCTTGTAAGCAGATAATGTCAAATTGAGCTAAAAAATCAGTGATATAAGGGTCTAGATCTTTATTCTTCCATCCTGCTATATTCCAGGAAATGATCTTTAGTTGGTGTAAGCTTGAGGGAGGACTTTGTCTGATTTCAGTAGGCCGAGGGGCAGAAAGATCCCCTGGTGATATTTTTTCGTCAACCTTCAATTCCATGGGGTACAGAATGGTAGGTTGACCCAAAGAGTTAGGGATTGTTGGAGTATGCGTAATTAGTTTTTGCTTGAGATTCCCCTCTACTAATATCTCACAAGGATCCTCACTCTCTTTTCCAGCACAATGTAGAAGGGGCGGATTTGTTGTTTCTAAAAGTTCTGGATTTGCTCGTCGGTTCACCAACCTAATATGAGTATCATCAGGTTGCTCCTTTCCTTTCGCTTTTAAGATAGTCACTAGATTTTCAAGGTTCGTCAAAATTTCCAGTTGTGCTTCTATTGACAATGCAGAGTATGGTTCAAGTAAATGTTGTTGTTCCGGAATATCAAACATTCCTTCCTCATTTGGAGCAGTTGGGAGACTAGTTCTTTCATGGTTTTCTTGGAACTTTACAGCATTTATATTTATATCTTCAGGGGTCATCGACTGGGAAAACAAGTCCCTTGTCCCCACGTTCAGTTCTGAAGGTCGGGGTTTAAGCTCATTTAAAGTCAGAGGAAGTAGACTTTGTATTGGGGCTACATTTTCAAAGACCCTATAACACCTTAAGTTCTGTGAAAGGAGTAAATTTCTATTTTCGTATAGGAAGCTGGCTATTATATTATCATGAAATGTAACTATAGCTCTTGCTTCCATATAGTTAAAGAAAAGGTATTCTATCGAAGCAATCTCCATGCACCAGTCTAGTTTTGGAATAATATGTTCCATTACAGATTGAAAGTGCTTCCTTCGTTGAGTCTGGGTTAGAGCTCCTTTGGGCTTAGGGAAGTTTGTTATAGCTATTTTTTCCTTGCTTAGGACCAATTCCCATGATTTGGATTTATGTGTCTCAGTCGATTCAGGATTATCCAAAATCACTTTAGATTGTTGAGGTTGAGATTTAATATAATTAGATGAGGAGGAATATGAAATTGGAGTATTAAGCTCTGTTTTAAGAGGTTCTTGAGCAGCAGAGTTATTATTTTGCACCATTTGAGCCGAGATAGTTGTATTTGTACTCTTATCCATCTTTGTTTTCTTAGATTTCCTTTTTCTCCTCTTTTTGCCCTTGTTAGGTTTAGGGGTATCCATTAGCTTAAAAAGTTTATCAAATCTCATGTGAGGTTTATTTCGGGTCTTACAAAATTTAATGTTTTTACTCTTCTTAGGTTGGTTAGATGTTTGGGAGCTCGTCTTTTTGTCTAGCATGGTGAAAGATGATTTCAGGCATGAGGTTTGAGTAGCCTGTGAATTTGTGTGTAATTCAGTTGTCACTCCTTCATGGTAGTGTTCTTTCTTAATGATTATATCGGCTAATGTGGAGAGCAAAGCATTCGACTCAGCCACAAAGTTGGAAATTTGTATTAGGGATTGAGTCACCACTTGGGGCCAGTCTTCATTAGCCGCAGAGCCTAGTTGGTTATTCAAATCAGGTCTTTTGTCTTTTCATAAAGATGCCTAAATTCTGAGGAGCTAGACTTGAATTCTTCATAGATTGATGAGGATTCAAGAGGGGGCATTGAGCTGCAAACACTTAAAGCTGAGGTATTAGTTTGCTTCCCTTGAGCTGTTACTTCAAAAAGGGAGTTTCCCTCTGCAGCTGCTGTTAATTCCTGAGCCAAATTATGTCCAAACAGCTCCTCAATGTTTTGAATCCACGACAAAGAGTTATCCAGTGACCAATCATTATTACAGTTCTTACCAGGCATCGTGGATTTGATCTCCTTCCCCAACCCAACTTCCTCCGCTGTCCCCTTTGGGCCATAAAAGTGCGTCATCTTGGTTTGTATTCCTTTAACTTGGAGGGAATTTATATTGGTGCATAGTTCTATCCCAAGTTCTTTACATTTCTTTCTGGTTAAAACCATCCTTTTAACTTGATATTTAGACTTCAGCTACAATAGACCAACAGATCAGCACCTCCCAGGGATGACGCAGCCAAAACAGAGATCAGCTTCAAAGGGTAAGAGCCGCAGTATATTTATGTTTGTATCCACAAGGTTTAAAGGGAGGCAAAGAAGATTAAGATAACTCTCAGCACAGTTTGTTAGTTAATTATCATTCGTCAAGTCATTAGAACCATTTGTTACAGAGCAGGACTTTACCTCCAAGACGTTCCAGGTTCGCAGATATATCTTCCTCAATAAATAGAGAGCTTGCTTTTAGGACTTAGCTTTTCTGGCATTCATGAAGTTTAAGATTTGAAGTTTAGGAAGGATTCCCGTTTATCAGTCTGGGATTTAGTACACAAGGAGGTTGTTATTAATAGTTTTCTTCCGAGCACCACTCCGACTTCAGTAAACACGTCTTTGTTAGTCAGCGGCCATCTTCCTTTTTCCCCTGAGAATATCCATTTACAATGGAAGGAAGACAGGTAGAGGAACACAGATAAGGTTAGACAGCCTAGGCAGCTGGAGGAACCTCTCTTTATCTTCTCTTAGGTGTACAAAGAGAACCATATAGGAGTTGTTCTTGCTACACTTCCAACTGTTATGTAAATTTTGTTGGAAGTGGGGCAAGAGCAACTCCTGTTTTGTTCTTTTGTTTATGTTCCAGAAGGGAGATAGAGCTAGGGTCCTTCAGATGGATAGGCTAGTTTACCTTTACCTGTGATGCTCTGACTGACTTCCTTCTGTCGCTAGACTGTTACGTCTTTAGGGAAGCTTACCTGCCCCTCCTCCTTCCGCCCTTTCCACTCCTTTGTCCTCTGACTGTCCCGGAGAGAGGAGACATTCCTTTTTCTCTGCTCTCTCGCCTAGCACCTGGGCGTTACACGTCCAACTTAGTTAGTTAAACTAGGTTTGCCTTTCTATCTACTATGTATTTCTATAAATAAAGTAGCTTTTCTTATTTTACTAAGTCTCAAGTCTCAGTGATCCTGATGCAGGGTAAAAGCCTGCTTTCTTAGGTAAACGCACACACACACTGGCACACTCGCATTTCAACATCTGCTGTTACTCTGCTGCTGTGGTGTTGCTTTAAACTAAATTAAACACACAAATTACACACAGCCAACAAATTTGTATACTTATTAGCAGAGATTGTCAAAGGTCTAAGATGCCTGTGTGCCAGTGTGTGTATTTTCCTAAGTGGCAGGCTTTTACCCTGCATTTAGATCACTGAGACTGTGGAGAAAATACTCATCTTTTCAGAGAATGGCCAAGAAAGCCCAGATATGAATTTAAAAGTGATTTTAAAGCTAAGAAATCTGACTAAAGAATAATCTGGCTCAGGAGCATCCTGTCATATCTTCACTGATAAAAGTTTGTTTAAAAGTCTGAGACCTTGCTCGAGAAGAGTTTATATGCCAGCAGGACAATGCATTGAAACTAAATTGAAAGGCAACAGAGTGCTGCTATGCAAGATGCCAAAGGTTACCAGAGAGCTTAAAAAATTTATTTAGGTTCCAGAATTTAGGGAAATTTGTTTAATTAATGTTTAATGTTCCCACAATTATGAAATTATTTAATTTGTTTATGGATAGATGCAATATTTATGATCAAGAAGAAATATGTTGTACTGTTAAGCTCAGAGGTGGACTTTTGAAACTGGACCATTTCCAACCTGTGCATACTAACAGTTTCAAAGATGGCTGTAAGTCACAATGTGAATGTTTATGGCACTATAGAATGGGACATGCCATTTCCCCCCAGAATTAATGCCCTAGAGAAGGACACTTTGGCTAGAGGCATAAAAATGGGGAAAGTGCAAGTCTATGGAAAAATGTGAATGCTGTGTGAAAGTTAAGAGTACAAACCCAAGCTTTCCAAAGCACAGTGAGAGGGGAAAAGGCCTTTACAGCTAGGGTTACCATCATTTTGTCATTTCAAAAAGAGTACATTTGGCTTCGATAAGTGAAAAGTAAGAGTATGAACATAAGAACATAAGAAGAGCCTGCTGGATAAGGCCAGTGGCCCATCTAGTCCAGCATCCTGTTCTCGCAGTGGCCAACCAGGTGCCTGGGGGAAGCCCGCAAGCAGGACCCAAGTGCAAGAACACTCTCCCCTCCTGAGGCTTCCGGCAACTGGTTTTCAGAAGCATGCTGCCTCTGACTAGGGTGGCACAGCACAGCCATCATGGCTAGTAGCCATTGATAGCCCTGTCCTCCATGAATTTGTCTAATCTTCTTTTAAAGCCATCCAAGCTGGTGGCCATTACTGCATCTTGTGGGAGCAAATTCCATAGTTTAACTATGCGCTGAGTAAAAAAGTACTTCCTTTTGTCTGTCCTGAATCTTCCAACATTCAGCTTCTTTGAATGTCCACGAGTTCTAGTATTATGAGAGAGGGAGAAAAACTTTTCTCTATCCACTTTCTCAATGCCATGCATAATTTTATACACTTCTATCATGCTGTTGCGCCATCTCAAAAAGAGTACATGTACTCTTAAAAGAGTACGGTTGGTATCTTATTTACAGCTCATCCACTCAGATCTATGTGGGCCCTTAAAGATCCCCTCTCAAGGAGGAAACCATTATCTGTTATCCTTCATTGATGATTATATAGGATGCTGGGCCCAATGTCCTGTAGGACTCTGCAGAGTTGCATAGCAGAATGGAGAGTATTGAGCAAGCTTATGTTTGTTTGAATCTTTGCTAAAGATTATACCTTCCCTGCAAATTATTCAGACAGAGACTTTAAGCTTTAAAATAAGAAATAACTACTTTATTCTGGAAGTACATGTTTGATAGGAAAGAGTCCTATATCTAGCTAACTAGCTAAGTTGAAACAACGAGCACTGATCCCAGTCCTGGCCCTCATGCTGGATGAGAGGGAGAGACAAAGGAAAGATGTCTGCTCCCCTCTCAAGAAAGAAGAAGAATGGGAAGGAGGGAAGGAACTGGGATCAACATCCTTTGCGTATCAGTCTAGCAGGAAGAGAGAGACAGCAGGAGATCAAAGGGATAGGTATAGCCTAGCAACCAAGAGGTCTCTTTCTAGCTACCCTTTTTAACCCCATGCAGCCTCAACCCACAAGTTGGAGTTGAACCTCATACATTCCAACAGATTATTTGAAGTACACTGTAATGCATGTGCTAAGGGAAAGAAGTCAAGTGCTTCAGAAACTCAAAGATTATGTCAAAGCTGTTTCCGATAAGTCTGGCTGCAAACTACAGAATCTAAGATCTGATAATGGTGGAGAGTATGTCTCTAGAGTCATGGAACAGTTCCTGTGTGAAGAAGACATAGCACACTAGATCACTGTGAGTTATTCTCCATGGCAAAATGGGGTCGTGGATGTTGGAAGTGGGGCAAGAGCAACTCCTCTTTTGTTCTTTTGTTTAAGCTCCAGAAGGAAGATAGAGCTAGGATCCTCCAGATGGATAGGCTTTGTTTACCTTTTACCTGTGATGCTCTGACTGACTTCCTTCTGTCGCTAGACTGTGACACCTTCAGGGAAGCTTACCTGCCCCTCCTCCTTCTGCCCTTTCCATTCCTTTGTTCTCTGGCTGTCCAGGAGAGAGGAGACTCCCTTTGTCTCTGCTCTCTCCAAGCATGAGGCTAACCCCCACACCTGGGCGTTACGCCTCCAAATTAGCTAGTTAGTTAGAACTAGATATGCCTTTTCTATCTACTATGTATTTCTATAAATAAAGTAGCTTTTCTTATTTTACTAAGTCTCCAGTCTCAGTGATGCTGATGCAGGGTAAAAGCCTGCCTTCTTAGGCAAATGTATGCACATGCTGGCACACTCGCATTTCAACATCTGCTGTTACTCTCTGCTGCTGTGGTGCTGCTTTTAAACAAAATTAAGCAACACAACTACACACAGCGCAACAATGGAATGCTGGAATAAATCCATTTTGGAGGTGATTCATTGTTTATTAGAAGATGCACAGTTACCACAAATATACTGGGGGGAAACAGCAGTTACTGCCACCTACCTGCAGAATTGGATTCCTACAACTGGAACCAACAAAACACCATTTGAACTGTGGCATGGACACCTACCAAAAATGACTCACCTGAAAGTGTCTGGATGCAAGGCCTTTGTGCACATTGCAAAGGAAAAGAGATAAAAATGCAACAACTCTGCAGAGGAAGGAATATTTATTTGATATTCTGTCAAGCAGAAGGGGTACAGATCCCAAGACCAGTGAAGTTGGAGTGTACAGAGTTGTTCACTTTGATGCAGGAAAGTACACACACCAAACAGAAGGGGTGCCACTTCAAGCAAATGACAACAATGATGATGAAGTAGAAATTGAGCTATTCATCCACAACAAAAAGGATGATTACAATGTGCTAGCAGAGGAAGATGAGAAATCTGAACCAGAAGGGGCATTGGAGCTAGAAAGGGCAGCTGTGCCACCAGCACCCAGATACTCTGAATGCACCGACAGAGCTTTACCATCCCTAAGACTTGCCTACCTCATGAGAGATGATGAATGTCCAGAACCAGAGACCCAGGAAGATATTGAAGACTTCCCCAAAGGCTTATCAGGTTGAAGCTGATAAGTGGAGGCAGGCAGCCAAGGAAGAGTTGGAAGCCCTAGGCAATAATAAATCTTGGACACTGACCAATCTTCCTCAAGGGAGAAAGGCAGTAGCTTGCAAGTGGATCTTCAAGAAGAAGCCAGACACTGAAGGAAATATGGAAAGATATAAGGCAAGACTATTTGTCAAAGGTTACTCATGGAAATAAGGATTAGAGTATGATCAGACCTTTGCTGCAGTAGTCAAGAATACTACCTTCAGGATACTGCTTAGTGTCACTGCCAACAAGAAAATACAAGAGGAGCACATGAGTATAAAAACAACATTCCTGCATGATGAGGTAGAAGAAATGCTTTGATCTGGATTCCTGCACTGAGCAGGGGGTTTGACTTGATGGTCTTATAGGCCCCTTCCAACTCTACTATTCTATGATTCTATGATCTACATGTGCCAACCACTAGGGTTTTAAGTTCAAGGAACAGTAAACCTAGTATGCAAACTGCAAAAAACCATCTATGGACTTAAACAGGCTGCTAGAGCCTGCTATGAGAAACCCAGCCAAATGCTCCCAAAAGAAGGCTTTGCAGGGCATAGCTGAACCATGCTTGTACAGCAGATCAGGAACAACAGGCTTGCCTTTTGATTTACATAGATGATCTGCTGTTAGCTTATGAACACCCACAGGACAAGTAACAGTTAGTGAATCATCTAAACAAGGAGGTTGAGTGCCTATGTGATGTTACTCACTAACTCAGAATTCAAATGGAAAGAGAAGATGGATCCTTCTTGCTGAGTCAAACACAAAATATCCAAGTTCTTCTTGAGAATCTGAGACTGAAGGATGCAGATCTAGCACCTACTCCAATGGAGATAGGATACCTGAAACCAGATCACAGCAACTAACCATGGGAAAACAATGAGAGCTACAGAGAAGCCATCAGGAAACTCCCTTATATCAGCAATTACCAGGCCAGATGTGGTGTTAGCAGTGGGATACTTGTGCAGGAAAACCAGCTCGCCAACCTAGTAGGACTGGGAAGCAGTCAAGATTGGTGAGATACCTGAAGAGCACTGCAGACTTAAAGCTGAGGTTAGTAGCTACCCAAAATCCCTTCTAGTGGACTATGCAGACACTGACTGGGCTAAATACACTACAGATTGAAAATCTATCAGTGGAAATGTCTACTACTATGTAAATTCAGTTATCTGCTGGGCAAGCAACAAAGAAGAGACTGTAGCACTCTCTTTAAGGAAAGCAGAGTACATGTCAGCTTCTGGAGGAAGCAGGCAATGGGCATGGCTGCTTGCACTATTTAAAGGATTAGGCATCTCTATACCAGGTCCTGTAATGATGCATGAAGACAACAAATAATGCATCAGACTCATAGTCAGAAGGGGTGAGTTCATGAACCAAGCAATTGATGTGAAGCACCACTGCATCAGAGATACCTGTAACAGATGGCTACTCAAGATGGAGTACTGTTCAACTGAAGAGATGGCTGCAGTTGCTCTGACCAAGGTGTTAGGCAAAGTCAGACATCAGAAGTTAGCAGGCAAGATAAACCTCTTGGCCTGAACCTAACACTTGTTGAGAAGGGGTTCTGGAAGTGTGACAAGAGCAACTTTTATTTGTTTCTCTTTGCATACCTAAGGAGAGAAAGGGGGGGGTCCTCCAGCTGGCTAGGTTCCATATCCTTAGCTATGTTCCTCTACATGTCTTCCTTCTGTTGTAAACTGATTCTCTCAAGGAGATGACCTCACTTCCAAACTCTCCTTCCTTCCTTCTTCTTGGACCAGCCAAGGGAAAGCAGACATCTTCCCTTTGTCTCTGTCCTCTAGTTGGTTAGCTAGAACTAGAGCCTTTCCTGTCAAGTATGTATTTCTTTTAATAAAGTAGTTTCTTCTTGTTTCACAAAGTCTCAAGTCTCAGTGATTCAAAGCAAGGTAAAAGCTTGTTTCTTCTCAGCTAAGCCACACACACACACTCTGCACAGAAATGCTGGGCAAGTTACACTAAGCTAAACTTTGCCAATTTACCAGTACCCTAACAATACTTAGGATGTTATTCAGCCAAGTAATACGCAGAGTAGACCTATTGAAATGGATCTATTTAAGTCCATTTATTTCAATGGGTGTACTCTGAGTATGATGTTGTTGGATAGTAGCCTTAGGATTGTACTATACCTCCTTTGCAACTCTTTCAACCCATGCTTACTTGGACCAAATTCACTGGGACTTACTTCTGTGTAAACGTACACAGAATTCCAGTACAGGACACTTGCTTTCTGATTGTAACCCTGAAAGGAAGACCACTTATTGCTATGTGCAGTTCTCCAATACTCTTTCTGTAGAATTTCATTTAAACACCAGATTCCTCCAAGTGCAAAAATTATTTATGTCAACTTTGGAGGAAAGCTGCCCTTCTCATCCAGTATCCTCTAATATAAATACAACTGCACAAATGTCTAGTGTCTTCATTTTGAACAATTTATTAATTGCTCCAACTGCTTCAAAATAAGATTCAGAGGAGACTCGTGTCTATTCAGAAGTAAGCCCTGTTAAATTCAATAGGCCTTACTTTCAAGGTAAAGGGGTTTAGGACCGCAGCCTTCTACTAATCCTAAATCCCTTTAGTTGCTTGTCATGGGCCTTTACTGTCATGTGTTTAGGGCGCAATGCCAACTTTAAGAGCCACTGGTATCCCATATCTGAGTTTTTTTATAAACTGTTGCTGTTTTAATCTCGCCTGCTTAGATGTACATTTCATTGACACAGATCAAGATTTATTTCCGAATAAAGAGTTTTCCCTTTTTCGAAATGATAGCAATCGCGTCTGTTTTTTCTCTTGATTTTAAGACTCTAAATCAACAAAAGTGTTTGGTTTTTTTCTGTCAAGCCACAACTCCCCATTTTTTTCCTTACGGATGTGGTTGGATCAGAATCCAAACCCTCCGCTCCGCATTTTCCTTGGTTTAACGAGGAACTGTGGTTTCCCTTTTGGAGACAGGGAAAGCGTGTCTGTGTCATTGGCTGGAGCACAGAAAGCCTCCCATCTCCAAGGCCAATCAGAGCCCTGGCCCGCCTTTGGCGTCGTCTCTTAATCCTGCGCACAAATAAACCCAAGACTATCTCTCTCCCGCTGCTGAAGATAATATCAGCCTCCCCGCCTGGCTTTCCCTGTCCCACCATTTTAGGAGGACTTAAAAGAGCCGCTGGTTGTACAATCTTGCAAGAGAACACTCCCAACCCCACCATTTAGGAGTAGGCTTGCCAGGATTCCCTGGGAGGTAGAACTGAATTCGGATCACGAGCTCAAGAGGCCTTGATATGAAACAGAAGTCCGCCTGGAACCTTCTCTCAGTGGCAGAGCTGAGATCCAGAACCCTGGAAAGAAAGAAAAAATCATTCTCTGTTCAGAGTGCATTTGGATTTAGTGCGGATTGGACCAGGGCAGAGGTAGAACACACTTTTCAGCCTGAGGGTAGCCTTCTGGGTAGCCTTCTGCTGGCAGTAGGATAGCGGTGGGGAGGGCCAAAGCACGAGTGGGCGGAGCAACACATGTAAATATTACTTTTGTTTAACAGGCTGGTTGCTACACGCCCGCTCACACACCTCTTTCGATCCTCCATCAGGGGAAGCAAGAAGCATTACCAGTTTGCAAGGTCTCATTCCAGACAGGCAAAAACACTCAAGGAGGATGCAAAGCGTGGTCCGTGACGGGTGTGGCTGGGGAGTGTCCCAAGGGAGAAACAGAGTGGGTTGGAGAGTTGCCTTTGGGGCTCTGACCTGAGGTTACCAACCCCTGGGCTGGTGTTTTGAAGGGATGGTGCTGCTTCTGGTGCCCTCTCTTGTTAGATAGTTCTGGTGCAGATAGAAAGAATTATACATAGCAAAAGAAGTGCCTTACTGTTTACAATCCAGCCACGTACAACTGTGTGATGCTGTAATAATTTCTCCACTAGCGGTGCCTGGTGACCATTGTGATTAGAAGGGCCAAAGGCAGGCAGCCCAAAGAACAGGTGGAGCTAGAGCCCGTTTGGCCCCATTTTCTTCCCTGCTGTGTTCTGCAAAGGCAACAATGAGACCAAGGAGAAGGGCAGGGTCTCTAATGCTCCCATTTTACAGATGGGATGGCAGAATTCAAAGGAAGCTAAATTCACAAGAACGTCTGAAAACAATGGAATGCATAATGAAGTGTGGAAGACCCACTAACTGTGTGTTCTCTGAAAACTGTACTTCCAGAATAGCTGCATTCTCCTGTGCTTTATTCTGTAATGAGTAGCTGCATGACAGTTGGAAAATCAACAAAGTATTTTCCCTTTTTTGAGATGCAGTGGTTAGGAATGCTGCACCTGCTGAATTTCTGCCTGATCTGCAGCTTGTTGAAATGTCATTCTCTCAGTCAAAAAAAAGATGGCAACACAATGTTTCATGGGGCTGTTTTCTGACAACAGTGCAGTGTAGGTAAAATAGAAAAGAGATTGCAATGTGTAATATTGTTAGTGTTCCTCAAAGGTTCTGGTGGCTCTGGATCCTGCATTTTCCATTCAGCTTCAAGGAAGATGTATTGACTTATCAGTCCTTTGCATCAGTTCCTACCAAACAGATAGAAGAAGATAAAAGCAAGAAGAGTTTTTAAAACTGGCACTGTGCAGTTTTATTTTGGGTTTACAAGTGGTTCTGTTCCTCCCACAACCACTAATACAGTGAGAAGCCCCATTACATACCTTTAAAAAGTATATCCTCATAATGACAAAAAGAATGGAGATTGATTTTTTAATTCATGGAAGGAGGCCCAAACATAGTCCCATATTAATGTGTAATTTTTTTTCTTAATTGGTTATCTTGACATATTTTTCCAGTCATGAGTGGAGAACTGAATGGGCATTCCTTCCATAAGGCCCCTTTTGGAAAAATGGGGCATCATCATTTATTTCATCAGCCTGAGCCCTAAGAGTCTAGTCAAAGAACAACCCAACCTCCTGTGGGAATTCTACTGAGTTGCGTAGCAGAGTTGCGTAGTACTGCGGAACGGAGAGTATTGAGCGAGCTTAGTGTGTGTGTGTTTGAATCTTTGCTAAGATTCTACCTTCCCTGCAAATTAGTCAGACAGAGACTTTAAGCTTTAAAATAAGAAACAACTACTTCATTCTGGAAGTACATGCTTGATAGGAAAGAGTTCTATATCTAGCTAACTGGCTATGCTAGAGCAGCCTGCACTGGTCCCAGTGCTGGCCCTCATCCTGGTTGAGAGGAGAGACAAAGAGAAGTTGTCTGCTCCCCTCTCCAGAGAAAGAGAATGCTGAGAAAGGCGGAAAGGAACTGGGATCAACATTCCTTTGCTTATCAGCCTAGCAGGAAGGGGAGAGATGGCAGAGGATCAAAGGGATAGGTATAGCCTCAACCAGCAAGAGGTCTAGCTCTCTAGCTACCCTTATTAACCCCATGCAGCCTCAACCCTCCAACTTGGAGTTGAACCTCATACATTCCAACACCCCTTCTCAAGGAGAACTTGGTTCATTCTACAAGGTGCATCTTGCCTCATAGTTTCTGGTGTCAGACTTTGCCCAGTGGTTTGGTCAAAGCATCAGCTGTCATCTCTTCTGTTGGACAGTAGGTCATCTCTAGAAGTCCTTTCTCCCTTATGTCCTTCAGGTAGTGGAACTTCACATCAATGTGCTTCATGCGAGAACTTTGCCCTTCTGATTCCACGAGTCTTATGCAGGCTTGATTGTCCTCAAGTATTCTGATAGGCTCTGGTTCAGATACGCCCAAGTCTCCTAGAAGCTTGCGTAGCCACAGCATTTCCTTGTATGCCTCATCAGCTGATACGTACTCAGCCTCAGTTGATGAGTGTGCTACAGTCTCTTGCTTTCGACTTGTCCAACAGATAAGTGACTGCCCATAGTAGAACAAGTCTCCACTGGTTGACTTACGATCTTTGGTGTCTCCAGCCCAGTCAGCATCAGCATATCCTAGAAGTTTAGGATTTTGAATAGCTGATAGCTTTAGTTTTACGTTTGCAGTGCCTTTCAGATATCTTGCCACTCTCTTGACTGCTTCCCAGTCTTTCTTGTTTGGCAAGCTGGTTTTTCTGCAAAGGTATCCCACTGCTACCGCCACATCTGGTCTGGTTATTGTGCTGATGTATAGGAGTTTCCCTATAGCTTGTCTGTACCTTTCGTTGTCTTCCCAGGGTTGATTGTTCTGGTCTGGTTTCAAGTATCCTACTTCCATTGGTGTAGGTGCTGAATGTGCATCCTTCAGTCCTAGACTCTCAAGTAGGTCTTGAATCTTTTGTTTTTGGTTTAGAAGAAAGGATCCATTGCCCTCTCTTTCCATTTGTATTCCAAGGTAGTATGTGATGTCGCCTAGACATTTCACTTCAACTTCCTTGCTTAGATTATTAGAATTGAGATTTCAGGTGATGCCCTCAGCGTATTTACAAGGTAGATATTTTGGTATCCCACATGCCGAACGGTTATGTATAGCAGGGTGTAAGGTGCCAGAAGATTTGATTCATTATATGTTAGATTGTCCAATGTTTCTTCTTCCGAGAGCAAAATTTTTACTTCCAATGTTCCATATGAATAATGATCTCAGTGGGTCCCAGAAAGCGATTTTTTTATTATCATCTGTACAGCCACACATAATAATTTCCACTACAAATTTTGCTTTGGCAGCAAAGAAGTTCAGAGCTAGCTACGTCAAAAATAGTTGTTGTAAATAATGCCTAAATTCTGCTTATTTTAATCTTGAGTTGTTAGTTTTCTTTGTTTTTATGTATACATGCTTGTAGCACTTTTGTAACAGCCAATGGCTATATACAAATTATTAATAAACAAACAGATTATTTACTAACTCTTGCTTGTCTTGTGGATTCTCATAAGCCAATAGTAAATGATCTACATAAATCGAAATATCAGTCCATTTGTTGTTCTTGAATCTGCTATATAGGCATTGGTCTGCTTCGCCTCTTTTATAGCCTTGTTTCAAGAGCATTTGGTTCAGTTTGTCATTCCATGCTCTTGCAGCTTGTTTCAGTCCATAGATGCTCTTTTGCAGTTTGCATACTAGGGTTTCCTTTCCTGGTATTTCAAAACCTGGTGGTTGTTGCATGTAGATTTCCTCTTCTATTTCCCCATGCAAGAACACTGTTTTTATATCTATGTGTTCCACCTGCATTTTCTTCTTAGCAGCAACACTTAGTAGAGTTCTGATTGTTGTATGTTTGACTACAGGAGCAAAAGTTTCATAGTAGTCTTGTCCATACTTTTGAGAGTATCCTTTGACCACTAGTCTTGCCTTGTATCTCTCAATGTTCCCTTCAGCATCTGGCTTTTTGTTGAATACCCACTTGCAACCTATAGCTTTTCTTCCTTGAGGAAGCTTGGTAAGTGTCCAAGTTTTGTTCTTGTGTAGAGCTTCCAGCTCTTCCTTGGCTGCCTGCCTCCACCTCTCAGCTTCAGCTTTGAGTAAGGCTTCAATATCTTTCCAGCTCTCAGGCTCTGGAAGTTCATCAGCTCTCGCCAGGTAGGACAGTCTCAGTGGAGGTACACCTCTGTTGGTGCGGTTAGAGCGTCTTGGTACAGGACTCTCTGCTGCCCCTTCTGGCTGTGCAGGTTCCCCTTCTTGCTCTGATTCCTCACTGTCCTCCAGTGCTGGCATGTTGCTGTAATCTGTAGTGCTGTATGGTATTTCTACTTTATCTTCTTCACTGTTGTGGGCTTGGAATAGTGCCCCTTCTGGTTGGAATGCACCTTGACCTTCATCAAAGTAGACAGCTCTTTGGATTTCAATCCTTTCTGTTTTGGGATTTAGGATTCTGTATCCCTTTTGCGTTGAAGAATATCCAACGAAGATTCCTTCCTTTGTAGTGTTGTCCAATTTGGTTCTCTTCTGGTGTGGAATGTGACCATACACTTTTGATCCAAACACCTTTATATGAGCCAAACTGGGTATGCGCCCATACCATAATTCGAATGGAGTCTTATTGCCATTCACCTTTGTTGGCAAATGATTGTGTAGATAGGTGGCAGTATACACTGCCTCTCCCCAATGTTTCTGTGAGAGATTGGCATCTTCTAGCATGGATCTCACCATCTCAATTAGGGTTCTGAATTTTCTCTCTGAGACTCCGTTCTGCTCTGGGTTGTGGGGTACAGTGGTTTGATGCTCAATCGCATTTTCAAGGAGAAGCTGCTGGGTAGCATGTTCCTATTATCAGAACGTAGAATCTGTGGTTTTCTCTGAAATTTAGTGGTCACCATTGCCACATATTCTTTGAGTTTCTGAAGAATTTGCCCCTTCTCCTTCAACATATATATCACAGTGAATCTTGAATAATCATCAATAAAGCTGACAATATATTTGTTTCCACCATGTGAACGAATTGGCATTTCGCAAATGTCACTGTGAATCAACTCTAGGGGGCGCTTAGTCTTCCTTTCACTCTGTTTAGGAAAACTGGGTCTGGTCCCTTTTGCTTTAACACAGCATGTGCATCTCCCCTTTTCTTGACAGGGTTCAATTTTCATGCCTCTTACTAAATTATTATTTTGAAGGGTTTTAATCTTTTCAGTATCTCTATGCCCTAATCTTTTATGCCATAAATGTAAACATGACTTGTTACAGCATTCTTTCACAACATTAGCTTGTAGACTTTGCTGATCCACTTCATACATGCCTTTTCTCTTGGTAGCTGTGCATAAAATTTCACCATCTCTAGAAATTATGCAAGAATCTTGTTCAAATAGCACTTTGCATCCATTATTTGTCGCTTCACTAACAGACACTAAGTTGTTTGAGATTCCTGGGGTCCAGAGTGCATTCCTGAGATAAATTTCCTCAATGCCGCTTGGAGTCTGGCAAAACAGCTTAGCATCTCCCCGTGCCTTTATAGGCAGGACTCTCGAGTCAGCCAATTTAACTGTGCCTTCATATGGGGTTAAATCTTCAATCAAAGCCTTTTCATTTATTAGATGAGCACTTGCTCCTGAATCAATATAGAATTTATTGTCATAACATTTTTCAACATGAGTTACTTGAAAGTCCTTTGCACTTTTCTTTTCTGTCCCTTTAAATTCTTTATTTCTTGTCACATTGGTCTTTAAGGTGTTTTTCTGAATTGCATAGATAGCAATGCTTGGCTTTCACACCTTTGGATTCCCTTTGTTCCTGAAATCTGCATTTGACTGGCTTTCAGTCAGCTTGTTTACTAGCTTGTTTGCTTAAGAAAGAGGAGACTCCGTCTTCTCTTGCATCAGTTTTCCCCTTGTTCTTCTGAAAGAACTGCACTCTAACTTCAGAAATAATCTTGTTTAGAGTTTTGTTTTGTTGTTGCATTATAACTACGAAAGTCTCCATATATTTTGGAAGTGAGTCCAGAAATAAAGGTATTTGAACCGGTCCTTCCAAAACTCTGCCTGCTTCCTCTATCCCTTGGACAAGCACCATGAATTTTGTAAGATGTTCCTCAAAAAAATCATCCCTCATTTGCAAATTAATAAGGCTATGTAGCATTGCAATTAAATGCCCTCCGCTTTTTGGTTTATGATGGGATTCAAGCATAGCCCACATCTGTCTGGCACTTTTACAAGTCATAATCAGGGGAATCTGAGAGTCACTTATGCATTTAGTGATCAGGTCTTGTACCATTTCGTCTTTCTCAGTCCAAACTCTTTGTTCCTCCCGAGAAGCATCCTCTCTTGGTTCTGATCCTGCAATAACTTCTAACAGTTTCTGTTGCTTCAGGTGTTTTTGCATGCAAAATTTCCACAGTTTTCATCCTCTGGGTTCCGCTCTGTGGAGACCTTGCTGCTCCGTCATGCTGGCCATCCTGAAGTAAAAGCCTCAACTCTTCACTGACTAAAACTCTGAAGGTCTCTAATAGCTTCCTTGATTCAAACACAATAGCTCCTTTAATTGCTCAAATCTCCATTTGCATGGCTGGGCCCATAACCTGTGGGAATTCTATTGAGTTGCATAGTGCTGCGGAATGGAGAGTATTGAGCGAGCTTAGTGTGTGTGTGTTTGAATCTTTGCTAAGATTCTACCTTCCCTGCAAATTAGTCAGACTGAGACTTTAAGCTTTAAAATAAGAAACAACTACTTCATTCTGGAAGTACATGCTTGATAGGAAAGAGTTCTATATCTAGCTAACTGGCTATGCTAGAGCAGCCTGCACTGGTCCCAGTGCTGGCCCTCATCCTGGTTGAGAGGAGAGTCAAAGAGAAGATGTCTGCTCCCCTCTTGAGAGAAAGAGAACATTGAGAAAGGCAGGAAAGAACTGGGATCAACATCCCTTTGCTTATCAGCCTAGCAGGAAGGGGAGAGATGGCAGAGGATCAAAGGGATAGGTGTAGCCTCAACCAGCAAGAGGTCTAGCTCTCTAGCTACCCTTATTAACCCCATGCAGCCTCAACCCTCCAACTTGGAGTTCAACCTCATACATTCCAACACCTCCTTCCTCCTCTCTAGCAGTTAGTGCCTGTGCAAGACCATTGCAATTTAAAGGAAAAGACATCACGCTAATCATAGATAACATCTATTGAATGTTCAGACTATTGTCAGCTGCAGATATAAAATCCAGCAGTAATAAGTTCTTCCCCTTACCTGCCCAGTGGATCAACAATGAAAAAATATGAGTTGATGGGAAGGAGGCAGTTTGCTCATACTTTGGTCAAATTGACTGATTATGTCTCTAGATCTGCAGTGCTATTGAGCACATAGTACAAATGGTACATACTTGAAGATGTTTTATTATGTAAACCAGAAACTTATACAACAGCCATATGGTCTTGGGATGTAATTTCTTCTTTTTCAAGGTGTGAGATGCAGTCTTATTCTGAAAGCTGTATCTTCTAACCTAGAAAGGTTTGCAACTTACTACCAGATTGGAAGAGAAGAGCCTCCACCTGAGCTTTGTTGAGCCATTGTGGAAGCAAATGAACTTTGCACATGCTCAGAAGCTATCTTTAAATATTATCACAGGTGTCACATTCCAGGGTGTGCACTGCCAAAGCCAAAAGGGTCAGTGCTGGAGGTGACCCACCCATTTTTTCTTTCCCCCCTTTCTGTCTCTACCCCCTTGTCTCTGTCCCTCCCTCCCCCTCTCATACACTTATCTCTCTCTCATTCTCTGTCCCGTTCTCCTCTCTCTTCCCCTCACCTATGAAAACCAACCCCTCCCAGGTCTGCCTTTTGCAAATAGGACTTTTGTTTCTAACCTGAATTGCTGCAATGAGGGCAGGCTGAGCTGAGGAGGACATGGGTGGATCCAAAATGGGTGCTGGCCACATCATGCCCACGGCTGGTAGTTCCCCCCTCTTGCCCTTTGTAGACCACACTCAACCTGTGGCTATTGGGTTTCAGACAGCAGAAGCCAACAACTTTGTGAAGACCCTTCTCAGGATTAACACACAAGTATTAACAATATTTGCCAACTTGAGAGTCCGTTTTTTAAAAATTCCTATGGCACTTTACACAACGTTTGGAAGTTTCATTCAAAAGCACACTGGGAAGTGGCCCTGAAATTTTTATAAATTTTTATAAATCAAATTTTTATAAATTTTTGTAACTCAAAAATAGAATTTTTATTTATAAGGTCTTGTTGATTTTAAAAGAATACCAACAAGCTCATCTCCAGTAGTGTAGTGGCAAATCCAGAAGTGCAGGGTCCCTTCATGATAGTTACAACCACACACCCCTCCTTTTTGCTGCTGGGTTGAGAATGAGGTCCTTGTTAATGCTTTCTCTCACAACAACGGATATCTCTCTTGGGTCTGAGAAGAGTCATCTCAGTGGTTGACTCACCTCCTTTCCCGCTGATTGGCTCCAATCAACAGGAAAGGACAAGGAAGCATGTTAGAAGCCTCTTAGCGGCTAACATACTCCCCTTTCATGCTGATTGCCTCATAAGGATGCTGGAGTCATAGGGACTCTGCTCCCAAAAAAGTAAGGGATCTAAGACCCCCCCAGACCCTGGTCAACTGTCGGAATGTATGAGGTTCAACTCCAACTTGTGGGTTGAGGCTGCATCAGGTTAAAAAGGCGTAGCTAGAGAGGAGACCTCTTGGTTGCTAGGCTATACCTGTCCTTTGATCTCCTCCTGTCTCTCCCTACCTGCTAGACTGATATGCAAAGAATGTTGATCTCAGTTCCTTCCCTCCTTCCAGTTTCTTCTTCCTTCTCAAGAGAGGAGCGGACATCTTTCCTTTGTCTCTCCCTCTCATCCAGCATGGGGGCTAACACGTAGCTCAATGTTAGGCTCTCCAACGTAGCTAATTAGCTAGATGTAGAACTCTTTCCTATCAAGTATGTACTTCCAGAATAAAGTAGTTATTTCTTATTTTAAAGTCTCTGACTAATTTGCAGGGAAGGTAGAATCTTAGCAAAGATTCAAACACACACATAAGCTCGGTCAATACTCTCCGTTCCGCTACACAACTCTGCAGGGTCCTACAGGACATCGGGCCCAACGTCCTATATCAGCTACACCCCTGCCCATCTTCCAGCAGTAGGGCAGATACTGTGGACTCCTCTCTCTCCTCCTGCTTCCTGAATTTTGTGAACAGAAACAGTAAATGCAGAGCAGATTACAAAATACGGGGAAATACTTTGCACTAAAAATCTAGGCGTGTGTGCTACATTTTGGAACCAGGGTCAGCCCTGCCATTAGGCAGAGTGAGGTGGTGCCTTGGGGCTTTTGGATATCACGAAAGGGCAGCAAGTTGCTGGTTATTTAAGTTATTATCATTCTAACTGTTTTCCACCACCAGTGAGGGGGAAAACGCACTTAGGAGATTTTCTGCATCAGATATCAAAATCATTTGCCAGGCCTTGAGGAGGGGCAGGCCATTAGCCAGGGGGGCTGGGTCACCTGTAAACTTTTCAGCCTCCCTAATTTTTTCCAAAAAAAGGAAATAATTACATTTATTACAGAAAAAAATGTTCTGCCTCCTATTGTTTCGGGTGCCTCTCCCCGACCTTTTAGGCTGGCTACTGGCCAGAGGAGGGGTGCGTGTGACAGCGCCTTTGTGCTTTCCCTGAGGCAGCAAAACGTCGTCCTGGATCAACCCCTGAGGAACCCTGGAGAGAAGTGGCTCTGGAGCTACAGGCCAGTGAGCTCAAGCCTTTCTCAGGCTTTGTCCAGAGCAGATCTTTGTCATCAGCGCCGATTCTGGGGCAGACCTCTACGCTCAAAAGGAGCTAGAGTTTGAGAAAAGCTTTGAAAAGCATGGTTTTATTGGGGGGGGGGAGAGGGGCAGACAAAATACAATATGAGATCCCAGACTCTTAGAGATCTTTTTCTCTGCTTAGACTAGCTGGTCAGAAGTACGGGTTTTTTCTCTTCTACCTTCGCTTCCAGCAAAATGAAAGGACTATTGTATGCAAAACCTCAAGAAGGAGGAGAAAAGTTTTCTTGGATGAAAACGCGGAATTAAAAGAGAAGAAAGAAAAGAGAAAGGGGGGGAACGAGTAAGGCAAACAACAGCTTGCTAGCCCATCAGCATTCCAGCTGGTGGCCTGGAACTTCAGCTGGTGTTTGGAAAGCGGTTTGATGATTACACCCAACTCTGGAGCACGATGGCTCCTCGCCGTCTGATCTGACGTCAGGGTGTCCGTAGAGGCTCTCCTTGCGAGACAGAGCGAGCGGGAGGAAGGAGGGTTCTAATCGCTGCCAGATGTCCTTAATAGCAAATATCAAGACTTATATGGTGCCTAAGAATAAATTTGTAATCAGTGCTCCGCGACCCCATCATCAAAGCAGCGACATCGCTTGAGGAGGATACTCAGCCTGACTGGCTACCTTTGGGGAGAAGGGGGGGAGGAAAGGGGCGGGGAGGGCCACAAAGCGTCCTCTAAAAGGAGCAGGTCTCTCCGTCTCCCTCGCCTCACTCTCCAGGCTTCTCAGAATTGACGTGAATATATAATTCAGATAACAATTGCGCTCTAATCTCCACAAAAGGGGAAGGCTGAAACAGCTGAACCTTAATTGGCCCATTAGAAATGGAAAATACTTGAAGGTGCTTCTTTTTTTTTTAGGGTTTTTTTTAGCCTGTTTCATAGGCTGGAACTCAGAACCACGAGTGTGAGAGAATGATAAGTCTGAGTTATAAGCGTGTAAGAGGTCATAACAGTGGCAAAAACGCCGGATTTTTTTTCTTTTCCACTGTCCAGGGAAGGCCAATTTCGAGTGACTGGATCATCCAATTAAAATATGTCTCCCATCCTCGAGTCCAAACGCTTCCATCTCCCACAATAGGGCTGGACGGACTTGGCAGTCAAACGCTTTGTTTCAACGCGACTTTCTACTACACTGAGCAGGGTTCGCAGTTTTAATGTTGTACATCCACGGAAAATATTCCCAAGCGTTGAAGACCGGCGTACAAAGCAATGATGAATCAAATCAAATCAGTTAAATGGGCTTGAGTGGCTGCAGCACCGTCAAGTAGTCCAAACTGACGTGTCAGAACGCGTTCTTAGAAGTGCAACCCTCCTATACGTGTCTACTCAGTCCATTTAAGTTCAACGGGGCTTACTCTTTTGTAAGTGGATACAGGATCCTCCAGTGACAGGTGGATCGCAGCCTAAGAAGACCAGTGAACGGCTCCCCACGTCACTCTGACGCCATCTTTGACGTAGAGGCGAGATTAGCAATCGTTATCGCGTTCTAGGAACACGCCGTTGTGAAATGTCAGGAATGGGGGTGGCGTGGGGTTAGGCTTCCGCTCAGGCAATTTGGCAGTACAGAAAACTCGCAAAAACACCCACCAAGCTGGTCCCAGTGCTTGAAATGCGGTCTGTGAATTCCTGTCGCTTTATTTCTAATTCCTACTACTAAGCCATCTGCTGTTTTTGGAATAAAGACCAGAGAAAAATGAATGGAAATATTTCTTTTTCATCCTGACCTATTCATCGAAACATTTAACAAGAATAAAGTTATATTAATGCTGGAAACGCGCCCGCGCCCGCGCACACACACATAATCGCATAAGGTATCATCTCTAGGACTGGGAAATCTTTGTGGATTAATAGTTCAATCCTACCGATGTCTGCTGAGAAGCAATTCTCATTGAGTACAATAGGGTTTAAGCCCACGTAACTGAACTGAACACAAATGACTGCTTACAAAAGCGTTGAAATCTCTTTAATAACTGCATACGTGCGCGAATTGGTAGCTACCGAGGACGGTTCTTACGAACGAGAATGAGAAAACCTTCAGTTGTTATCGATGGGTGAGCTGTGCCCTCCAATTTCCATCGGCCGCGGGCGGCATGACATAGCCAGGTATGATGGGAGTTGAAGTCCACCAGTAAAAGGATGGCCCCACCTTCCCCGTTCCTCGGCTATAGGACTGAAGCCTAATCCAGGCAACTCGTCCATCGATTGCAACTGGAGGTTCTCTAATTATAGTTCATGAGGACTGTGCTCCATCACCACCAAAACCGCACAGGCCTACATCTATTTAAGGAGTTTCAATACTGTTGTAAACAATCCTTGGTTCAATTCATACAATGTAAGATAATTCCGAGCAGAGGAAAAGAATAGTTTTAGAGAATTTCTTGTGTAATTGAATATATTCAGAATCATTCCTCCCACTGAGTACCTTCAATAGGAGTTTGATAATGCCAGGCCCACTTGCCCCTGGTCAGAGCACTGGAGATTCGTTTCCGTGTAAATGAGAAACTGGGGGTGGAAGAATGAGTAACCACAATACTATTACTACTACTACAAGCTATTCAGAAATGTGTGGACAGGAGGAAACTATCTGTAGTAAACAGGCAAGCAAATCAACATTATCTTATATTTATATGATATTCGAAGTCCTCTCTCTCCCCCCATTTATATATTTGGAAGCAACTCACTTGGAAATGAATGGTACTTCTTCGAAACAGAAGAGTAGGGGACAACCGTTTAAGATGAAATATTTGGGAATTATGATAGTAGCCCAAATTGGACATAGATTGAAACAGAAAAGTGTAAGTCCACAGATTTATATTACATGTTAAATGAAAGAGATTTATAGTGTAATCTTAATAGGTGTGTACTCAGAAGTATTTTTATTTATTCATATTTAAATATGTAGAGACCCATTCTTCTCCAATAAATACGCTGAAGGCTCCAACTTGAAATAATTTGGACTTTGGCTGGATTGTAGCCACCAAATGCAGGACCACAGCAACTACCCTGAGCTGAGTCAGGTCTAGTTCAAATTTTAATGTTAAAGAAAGACATTTAAAGAACTCTGCATGTTAACTTTTTTTAAAAAGTGGGCTAGGTGAAAAAGATTAAAAAAACAAAAAACAAAGGACAACCCACTCTGGTTTGTAGGCCTTTGGTGGTGGAAATGCCTCCCTGAGCTCCTTCTGGGAGGAAAGGGGAGATAGAAATTAAATAATAAAATGTCCATTTCTGTATATTTATGCAGTTGAAGCACGGGGTTGTTCTTATCTGCATATTTTAAGCAGACCCTAATAAGATATCACTTCAGGCGAGTACTTAAACGCTGTAGATTCTTACTCTTTTCCGGTCAGCACCTTAATGGACCGATGCAGATCACTGCAACTTGAAGTTCCCTGCGGGAAAGAGGGAAAGCCAAGCGCTCATTCAGTGGCTCCCAGCGAGGGCCCTTCAACCCCTATCCTAAAACCTAACATCCCCCATCTATTTCAATAGAATCCACTTCTAAATAAGCAGATTTCAGATCCCAAAATAGCTTTACTCTACACAAATAAACGATTTTCACTCCCCACTCAAAAAAAATCACCGCAGCACTGCCGAAGCTGTAAAAAGGTAACACCCCATGCTGAAGACATTATAGATAAGTGAAGTCCCACTGAAATCAAAGGGAGTTAATTCCAAGCAAATGTGTTTAGGATCGGAGCGCCTGACTGCAGTCCGCAAGCCAGCTACTCTCACGTAACTGCAGTTGCCTGTTTAAAACGAGTGATTGTAAGGAACGAGTCCAAAATGGATTTCCTATCCCACATTCACATACAGGAAAAGCTAGTCCCACTGAAACCAAAATGATCCCAGTCTCCCAGTGCATGCATTTTAGAACAAGGAACATGCTACGCGGTCAAAAGAGTGAGCAGTAGATTGTACAGCCGCGATCCTGTGCGTGTTCACTTGGAAGCTCATGAGGTTTAAGCTCAAGAAAGCGTGCATAATATTGCAGCTTTTGAAGCATTCCTAAAAACAACCCTTTTCTAAAAAGAAAAACAGAAAAAGAAAAAAGGGAACATAAGTAACGATTATTCTCGTGAATAAGGAAGACTTTTACAAGCCTGTTGAATACGATTCTTTTCGGTATTCTGTTAAAGAAAAAGAAAAACTAGTTTTGAAAAGGAGGACGTCACTTCTTAACACCTTTCAAAAGTAAACACGTTTATCGGCTATATCTGAAAATCATTGAATAGCATGTGATGTGCTATGATCGCTTTATACATATATTCAGTTCTCGCAAGGCTTTGCCTGCAAAGTACATTTATTTGGAAGCAAGGCCCTTGGAGTTAATTGTGCTACTTCCAAAGGAATGACCTGCCACCCAAGCTCACACAGGTTTGCTCCCAAGGAAGTGAGCCCAGGCCTGGTATACAACCTTACAGGACAACCGTGGATTTCAGGAGGAGGCGGTCTGCTTCTTAATCATATTTTATGGAGCAAGAAAACCAAATCGAAAGTCGGCAACATTCCCTGGCCTGGAAGTGAATTCGGGATTAGGGGGATGAGGACCACAGTTTGGCATGGCGTCTGATCCTAGGAAGATTTCCTGGGAAGTGTGGAGCACAGCAGGCTCCCCTGCCTTGTGAACGCGAGGCAGTCGACCCCACCGGACTTCCGCGTCCATGTGCAGAGGGATCGGGCTGCGAGGGTCAACTGCGGAAGGCTACCACCCCTACCAGCCTGATCCTGTATTTTTTCGCTCCGAAGCGAATGAACAGGCCTAACAGAGGGGCTCTTTTAGGATCCCAGCCGCTTCAGTTCAGCTCCCGGCTTCACTTCCAGGCGCTTCGACCTTTCAGTGATGCGACTGTTTCCAAACCAGCTGTGGAAGATTCTCTCACTGGCTGTGGCCCATTCATTAATTTCCCCTCTCAGATTACCTACCAAATAGTTGCTGCAGCCTTTTAGCCACGATTGCCAGCCAGACGACAGGCGAAAAGGCTCCTGACCTTTTCTCAGGCCTCTTTTCCTCCCTCTATCTCTTTCCCTCCCTGTGGCGCTCATGGTGGAGCAGTTATCATCTCAGGGAGGGGGTGGGAGGATGGACAAGGCGACGGAGGAGTTCAGGCCTGACCTTAGCAAGAACTTTGCAGAGAGAGAGAGAGAGAGAGAGAGAGAGACTGACTGACTGACTTCCAGGCCGTCCCAGTTCCCAGAGAGTCGCTGGCCTAAAGGTCCACGTAGCAAAGCGAGAGGGCCTTATCACGCTCCCAGCTCCAGCCGGGCGATCTGGGGCCAGGGCTCCTGACATCCCAATCCACCATCAATTTACCTTCCACCGCCCCGCTTCCCCATTTAGCTTTTAACGTCAAAAGCTACATTTTTGTCGGCTCCGGCCTGTCTAGGGCTCTTGCGATTTAGCTCCAGGAATGATTGCTCCTGAGAAAATAGCAACAGCCCCATTACCGAGCAATTAAAAAGGATCCCCCCCTTTCTCTCTCCCCCTTCCATGCTCTTTCCTCTCTTAACCCTAGCCCGCCCACCCGCCATCACTTTTCAGAGGGTCCGATGGCCCCGCTAGCTCAGACAAAGAGAGAGGAGGAGGGATTGAAAGCCCAACGTCCTATTGATCAACTAGTGGAAAGGAAAATGCCAGCCAGACGGGCAGCCGGCCACGACCTGGTCTATTTATAAGGCTCACATCGTCAGCATACTTACTTAGCAACACCGTTTCACTGAAATCGGAGAGAACTTACTTCCAAGTAACTGTTGCTGGGTTTGTGTGTATGTGTGTTTGGCTTTTGTATGCGAGAGCTTGGATCGCTCGCACTGGGCACGCAAATCTAAGGCAACGCCCAGTACACGCCGTTAAACACGAGCTGAACTCTGATATTATTAGCATCAATGATCGAAAACGGTAGTCTCTATAAATACTCGGAAGTCAGTCCCACAGATCTCAGTTATTCAGGTACTAACTCCCAAGTAAGTGCTTGACTTTAGGTGGGATCCTGCCGATTCTGTAGCGTCTTTTCATTCTACCTGGGTGAAAGTTTACAAGCCATTTATAAACACGTTCTACTCAGTCCCTCCCTTCCCCCACCCCATCCACAATCCAGTTTGGCCTAAGAGACTGGATGACTGGTTCCTTCGCCAGTGCGATGGGCCTCATTCCCAAGTAACTGTATTCAGAAGAGCGGCGGTGACCCTATGGGCACGCGCACGCACGACTGCGAGAGAAAGCCTGGATCGCTCCAGTGTACTCTCTATTGTAAATGACCAGATGCAGATTTTCCTTCTGTCTGCTTATTGGGAGGAAAAGTAGAGAGGTTTGAGTGAAGAATAAAGGGGGGGAGGGAGGGACGTTTTCTTCATTAAATTGGAAAAGGATATATTTCATCCAAAAAGCGAGGGGAGGGAATCAACCCCAGAGACTCGCTATAACCAGGAGACTTAGAGTCCTAGTTAAAAGAATTGTGCTGATACAACAGTAAAAACATAATATACTGTGCACAGAAAGACTAGTCGGTCGACATTCTGGGCCAGGAACCTGCAATTGGAGGCCAACACACTATGACAGGGGTCTGGAAGCTTGCATGACCCTGGAGTTAGGAGTTTCTCTTTTCTAGCTAGAACCCAGAATATGAACAAGATCTGTCGGAAATCGTATGGGGTGGTGGTGAGGGAGCTTGGATCTAGCTACAACAGCAGCTGGAGTTAAAAGAAAACCTTTTTTAAAAAGTATCTTGTACATGTGTGTTATTTCCAAGGCAAGTGTCTGTAAACACAGCTACGCGGGCCAGCCCCAGCTACCTGACCCCGAGACGGGAAGAGGGCACACCGCGTTGGCCTCGTTGTTCTAACCTCGCAACCTTCCTGTTGCCAAGGCGGCCTGGCTCACGGTGTAAAAGGCCTCTGCTTATCTTTTTATGGGCAACGGGAAATCTACCTCCTCTCATTGTCAGATTTCGGCCGGGGCAAGCCACTTTGAAAAGAAAGCGAGCGATGAATCTGGGGGAGAGTCAGCTCGCCCCGATGCCGAGTTCTATTCACGCAGAGAGCCCGGAGGCTACAGAGAGATAAGAGTGAGCTGCAGACAAAGGAGGAAACATCTTCTCGCTTAACCCTGAAAGCCCGATTAAGACACAAGCAAGATTCCTTAGGGGGACAATCTTAAACTCCGTGCAAATCGACGGACATCATTTCGTTCGCGTTGCTTAACCCAAGCGCCGGTAGCGAGTCTACTTTTAAACCAGTCAATAAAAAGGCTGAAATGCCAGGCTCGAGCAGTATTAGGAAATTAACGTTCAAGGCATGCCGTTCTGCAGAGGGAGGGAGAGCCTTTGAAAGAGACGCAAACCTCGGCCCTTTCCTTTTTCGCGGTTCCTAGCACGCTGCCTCGCCTACTGGAGGCGATCAAAGGCGCTGTTTAATTTCAAGGCGGGGGGGCGGGAAGCGGTTTCCCAGCCTGGCGGGGTTTCCATCCCGGGGAAGTTCCGAGAGGCACCAGAGTCGCCGGGCCCCACTCCCCTCCGCCATTTGCAACATCACAAGGTCCAATTCGCAAGCCCTTGCCAGAGTAGGATTTTGTGTATATATATTAAAAAGGGCTTGTTGCAGTCAATTGGAAGGAAAAGTGCAACCCAGGAGAGTTTTGGGGAACCACAAAGTTAATATTAAGGTCACTGAATCTCACTGTAAATCTTACGTTTCCCTTTCTCCCGCAATCCCTAGCCTTGTCCTCTGCTTCATACTTGACATAAAGTTACTTGTTACCTAATCACTTCCACTAAAGCTCGCTAAACCTTTTTTTGGCCTGCCCCCCTCCCAGCCAAAGCACTAGGGCGACCCCACCTCACAAACCGCTCCGTGCTACGCCCTGCCCTGCCGCTGCCCCCCCTCTGAGCCTAATACACCCAGAGCACAGCTCGCTCTGATAAGTATGAAATAAATATCAAGACTAGCTTCCGTCGACAGCAGCCTCCCCCATTTGCAACCAAACACCTTTAAAAGGCCACTGTAAATTATTACAGCTTCAGGAAAAATAGACTCTCTCTCCAGAGAAAACAAAGCAAACCTTGTTTCTGAGTTGCTTTAGTGTTGTCCTTCAGCCTATATAAAATACTGTATTGATTACAAACGAAGAAATGGCACCAAGCAAAAGCGCCCCTACCCCTTGAGCTCGTTGGAATTTACTGTCGAGAAAACGTGCTTCGGACCGCAGCCAAAGTCTCAAAAAGACCGTCTCCCGCTTTTGCTATTACCACTTCTAAACGGTGAAAGTGCTCTCAGTTTCCTTTCTCCATCAAGAGCCTTTTAAAAAACACACAAACTTACGACCCGATCCTCCGCATATTTACTCGGAAGGAGGAAGGCAGCGCCCCAACATTCAAAGAGGCTTTTGAATACGACAGCCCAAAGGGCCGCACCTTGCGATGCCATCCTGATCATTTACTTCCAAAAGTTATGGAGACAATAGACAAAACTCGTAGATTTGGGGGAAAATAGGGTTAAAAACATTTCGAGGTATAAAGCATAAGACTGGTTTTTCGCTTTAAAAAAAACACACACAGTGGTTTATTGAATACGTACAGCGTTTACACCTTTCAGTTATTAAATTCAGCTCCACGGATGATTTTCTCTCTCTCTCTTTTTTTACATTTTTAATGTTTGCTTTGCTTCCTTAAGGACCGAAGTGCACATTAACAAAGAGCTGTCGAAAATCTCTTCCAACTCTTGAGCGACCACAATGGCGAGAACAAAACGCCGAAGCCCCGAACTGAACCCAGGTGGGGACCTCCTTGGAACTGAGATTCCCATCAACGTGTTTATCCGACAGGGCAAATATTAAACACAGACACTTCACATAACACACTAATGCCTGCGAGATTTTTTCCCCCTCTGTTCCGTGTGTTCTATACAAATAAAGCAAAAATAACATTCATGGGGCGAGAAAAAATAATAACTATGGAGACATTACCCCCTTACCACGCCGGAGTTTTCCTCTTCCTAGATTCAAATCTGGAATGCTTTTCTTCCAAGATCCGCATTTGAAAGGCGAGACTGGGGGGGAGGGGGAGGGAAATTGCACATAAATAAACCAGACGATTCCAAAACAACAACAGAAAAGTCCTCAGCTCGACGAGCGCTCCCTCGAAGATCCTCCAGCAGGGCTCGCAGCACCTCACTGCTTGAGCTCCAGAGCCCACACGTGCTGCGGCCAGCCAGTCCGCCCTTTCGTCTTCTTGTCGTTGCTGCTAACTGTGCTTTTCAGGATCTCGTTCTGTTGGCGAAAGGAGGCGGAGAGGAAAAGAGATCAGCTCCCTGGGTTTTCGGGGTTCACCTCCTCCCACCCGCCGCCCCTGTTGCGCTGAAGGCGAAGACGCCTCCTCGGCCCATTTGTGAGCGGTTCAGGCTGCGGCCGGCTGAGGCCTCCCGGCAGCAGATCAAACCGAGCGCTTCTCCTTAAACTGTCTTTCTGGAGGGCGCAGATTCCGGCAGGAATTTTGGCTTCCACCGCCGGGCCCTTCGAGGGATCAGCACAGCGGTTAGGGCTGCAATCCTCTACCGACTTGCTCGATGGAGTGAGCTTATCGGCATGTATAGGATCGTCTCATAAACCGGATAGGTCTCACAGTGCATCGCTTGAAGACAAACGCGACGGAAATCCAAGCGACTTTCCCTGCAGCAGCCCACTAATACACCTCCACCCCCAACAGTAAGCAGCAGTGAGTTTAACAGGGTTCACACCAGGCAAAGTATGTCCAGAACTGTAGCCTTACCCTCCCTTCCCTTACTATGGCCCGATCATTGTTCCGGTTTCACGGTTTGCTGCACTGGCTCGACCTACAAACGGGACTGATCGGGTTGTATCCATGATCGGCCAGGCGCGATTTTAACTATAAAAATATTTTTTATTTGCGGGAACCCGACACACGCGCACGCGAGCGCGCGCGCACACACCTTCGCTTAAAAGCAAAAATATCTCTCACATCACTGAACAGCTCAATAGTAAGCTATCAAAATTGGAGGCTCCTGGACAAATGGCCTGTGGCTATCTGGGTAGGAAAGGTATAGGTTGTGGAACATGCCTAAGTAAGTGTGTCTAAGTAAACATTGAACCTTCAGAATAAATCAGCTCCCTCCATGACTTCGCATCCATACATTTATCATTTCCCACGCACATCTGCCTAGTGTCTACACAACGACTCTTTCTTAACTGCACGGAAAACTAATTGATTTAAATGTGTCCGATACACACGTGTTACATGACGTTTACTGATTGTAAGCGGCCAATTCACAAGGAGGGATAATTCTTGGGAAGCCCAGGACTGAGGTGAGGGGAGTTGTGGACGAGGAACTCTTCTTGGAAAGGACAGGAACCGCTGTCTGCTTGCAGCCTTCCTGCCTTGTCCAAAATGTTTCCTCCGAGGCAAGGAATTTCCACCCCTCGGTATCCCAGCTAAGGAACTGATGTTTGAGATGCGCCGTATGTATTAAAAATCCAAGGGCGATCTCAGAGAATTGTCACGGGCCCTGATCTGAACTGGAAGCACCTTCCATCGATTTTCTTTTCAAATAGGCATGCTTAGGATCCGAGAATATTGCTCTGTGGAGTATTCTAAATGGACATTCTTTGAACCCCGAAATACTTGGAAAGATCTTTCATTTTTCTCGTGGGATCCTCTTTTTCGAGCACACTACACTCCAGCTCTTTTTTGGTTGTTTTTCCAGCCCACAGTGCTCAATGCAATTATTTGGATAGCCCATCGATTTCAGTGGAAGCTGTTTCCTCGCTCTTAAGATTACAGCCTGAAGGCCAATGTAGGGAGTCTAGTTCAGATTTATTTTATTTTTAAAAAAATATATCCCAAGAGTTTATGATCAAGATTGTTTGTAACCTCAACCATTCTAATCCGGGTTGAGATTCCATTTCCAACTCCCAAATTACTTAGCAACTACTAATTTTATCCTTCCAGAATATATTTATAGAAAAACAGCACGAGAAAATTTACGATTGTAACCGGTTCTCTCCTCCCTGGCCCCCCGATTAACTAGGCTAGGTTAAATTCTTGACTCGGAGGAAACAAAGAGGGTGTGATATTTTGAATTATTGTTAAAGGATGGAGCCGCCCCCTTAGAAGACATTTGCCTGGTAAATTGCAAAGTAAACAGGACAGCTGAAGGCTGCTTAGAGCAAGACTGGTGTCCACATCCTAGCCGGAAAAGGACAGAACCCCACGGTCGAGTTTCACTGACAACATTAATGCAAGCAGAAAGGAAACCAACCGAACTGAAATCGATGGGACTTTACTGAGGCAATTGCGTGATCAGCGTATGCTATTCTGGGATGCCAGCTAAAACGTTACAACATGAATTGCAGATTGCAGCTTTATGAGGAAGATCCCCAATAGCACACAACCCGCAACTGGGACCACAGTCTGGCATAGCACCTCTGGCACGCCGCTGATGTTGTGGGATGGTTGTGTCCCCTCCCCCACTCCCGCCTCCGAGGGATATGCCTTTTGTTCGACGTTTCTTTAAAATCTTTGGACGGACCTCTCGGGAGATCTGCTAGCTGGGGCCTCAATCCACAACCCTCTCCATTCAAAGCAATCCCCTTTGTTTTAACGGCAGTTCTGCGAGTGAAATGAATGGTTTGTGCGTTAGGAAATTGAAAGTTTAATCTGCAACCTGGAACATTTTCCAGTCGGACCCGCAACTGGGTGAAAGCGAAGAAATGCTCGCATGAAAACCCGACTGGAGACTTGCCCTTGACATCAACGGGGCCTAAACGAGCTCCCATGCTCTGTTGTGCCGTTTTGGTTCGCTTAATAACATGGATTTTCTTTTGCATTTGTTTCTGACAGTTTGCTTCCCTATAGAGCAACCCAGCTACCTCGGCTTTGTGTGTGAGCCAGCCGCGGATCGTGAAGCTGCTTCCCCCCTTCCCGAACTCTCGCGACTGTTCCTTTGAAACAGGCCCCTTTGATTTTCAGGGCAACTTTCCTTTCGTAGGGAGTCTGCGTCTCTTAGGGTCAGGGTTTGAAACAGCATCAGTCCAAACGCATCCTTTGAACCGGTTTCGTAATCAAGGCCGCAGCGATGAAAAGCACTCCCTTGGAGCTAGAGGCTGGTTGCGGTGACACGAACGGGGTTTACTTCCCAAGATAACGGGGATCCCCACACTGATAAAGGCTGAGGCCCTGAACCTCAGGGCTTCGGAAACAAGCTCCAGAGAATTTAATGGCGAACACCACCCAATTCCGTATTGTTGGAAGGACCAGGAAGAATTACAGCAGGATAGCCAAGCGCATGATCTCTCTGCACTAAGGAAAGGGAGCCTGTGGCCCTCCAGTCGTTGGTGGACTACAAGTCCCATCGCCCCAGATCGTTGGCCACTCTGGCTGAGGCTGATGGGAGCTGTAGTCCAACAAACGTCTGGCGGGCCACAGGTTCCCCACCTCTGGTCTAAGACGTGTCAAGTCGGGGACGGGAAGAGGACTGTTAGTTCTGCCGAGCGACTCCCTGGAACCCTCACTGCATTTTCGGATTTAAAGCCTCCCTGTCCAATAAAGGGCTCGTGTGAGAGAGGGTACATATATCGGCGAACCGGTTCCCCGCCTACTGTGATCCCATCTGGGAACACAATCCAAAGGGAAAGCATCCCACCGTTCATTTTGCACACCCCAGAGCAATCGACGGAAGCTGCGATCCCTCAGCGCTCTTCTGTGAAAATGAATGGGACTTGGGGACCAACTCAACGTGTTTAATGAGGGTTGTGCGCAGCGGTCATCTGCGGCCCTCAAAATATTTACTTGGAAACCAAATCCCACGGACAGCAAACACGCCACGCTACTTTCCCTCACAACGACGCGGAGGCAAATCCTATTGAAGTGAACGGGATTTCCTACCGCGTAAATGCGTTTCTCGGTTCACCCTGCCCGTTTCAATGGAAGGTGGCTCCAGTTAAGGGTGCTTAGATGTTGCTTTCCTTACACTCGCTTGGAAGCTACCCCCCCCTCCTAAACTTGTTTGGTTACAGAAGGGAGCCCTACTGAACTTCACCGAGCCTTGCTTTTCAGGCAGCAACCGGATCTTTAGAGGGACGTCCCCTACGCATTCCATAGGGCAGGCATGGGGAACTTGTGGCCTGCCAAGTGTTGATGGACTCTATCCCTTCTCCTCCCTGCCCATTGGCGGTGCTGACTGGGTCTGATGAGAACCGGAGGCTAACACCATGTGGAGGACCTCTGGTTCTCCGTTCCAGAAACAGAGCTCGACTTCTAAGGAAGCAGGCCGTTGGATACGGCTGCTCCTGGGAAATAAGGCCCGCTCCTTCTGCGCGGAAATGCGTTTAAGTCGGTGGCCCCAAATTTCAGCTGGGCGCATGCAGGAGAAGCGGTATCACCATGAGTGTGTGGGTATGGGCCCTTCCTGACTCCCGGGTTGTGCGCCCTGCCCCCCCTTCGCTCCCTACCCGGCGGGGCTGTACTGACCAGCTCCTTCTTCCTCTTGTCCTCCTTGACGTCGGTCTTCTTGATCTCAGCCTTGAAGGCCTCGGCCTCGCCGTTGGCTTCGTCCTTGGCCAGGAGGTCCATGAGGTAGGCGATGTAGCTGGTGGCCAAGCGCAGCGTCTTGATCTTGGAGAGCTTGGTGTCGGCCGGCACGTTGGGGATGCACTCGCGGAGCTCAGCGAAGGCGCTGTTTATGCTCTGAGTCCTGCGCCTCTCCTTGCGGTTGGCCGTGCCGCGGCGCTTGACCGGACGGGGGCCGCCCCCTAGGCCGGGCGGCCCGCCGCCGCTGCCCGGGGGGGGCACGCCGCCTACGTAGTGGTGAGGATGCTCCAGGCCCGGCGCTCCGTTAGCGTACTCGGGGCTGTAGGAGAGCGCCATGCTGTAGTCGGGCGGAGACATCTCGGAGGGATGGCTGCTGATCAGCCAGCCGTGGAAGTACGGATTCTCCTCGTGGCTGCAGCGGCTGGCGGCGGCAGCAGCAGCGGCAGCGGCAGCGGCGGCGAAGGGATAGCCCTCATGGTGGACCACCGGGTGGTGGGGGAAGCCCCCCACCAGACTCATCGCCGGGGCCCGGGCGCCCCCCGACCCCAATCCTGTGCCCTGGATCTCAACTCCCGAGAAGATCCCCTCCTTATCACAGGCTGGTCGCCATAGGAGGAGAGCGGCAGAGTCCCCAGGGCCCCCTGGAGGCAGGATCAGGGCCTCCCTCGGCAGCACTCATGCGGGAGGAGGGGGGCTGGATGGTCAAAGCAAGAAAAGGGAGCAGCCCCCCACCCTCAAAAAAGGGAACCCCGCCCCCTGGCCCCGAGGTTAGCTGCACGCGCTGCCTTGCCTTTGCGCTCTTCTTGGCCTTTAGAGGGATTTTTTTCAAGAAGCCAGGCCGAGGGTGGATGTTTACTTACACCTGCATTTTCTGCAGCAGCCCCCGCTTGGCCGAATCGTTTCCGAAGGCCTGCCCACTGTCTCCAGTCCCTTCTACTCCCTGGACGAGCCGCGGCTCCTACGGTTAAAGAACGAGGGCTCCCATTATTTTTCCTCCATTATTTAGTTAGCGGTGGGGGAAGAGGACGCAGACAGCCGGCCTCTCCGGGAAATCCGCAACTCTGCCTCGCTCCGGCGGAGGAACTGACGAGAGGACGATGAAGAAGAAGCTGGGGACGGGGAAAAAAGTAACACTCTAAGGGCTTTCCAGTCTCGGAGCTGCGTAGGGCACTGGTCAAATTTCCCAGCCTGGTCTCCATGTACAGCTACATGTTTAGGGCAGCTCGGGTTAATATATGTCGTCAGAGGCTTCCCAGGCCAATCGGCGAAACCGGTAGGCGGGGCCCCGCGCTCCAGGCCGTAAAACTTTTTTTTTTTTTTTATCTTAGCGGGGCTAATGCTTCAGCTTCTCTTTTAAGATTGGCTGCTGCTCCTATGCATAATATAATTAAAACAAACGAGGGGAGGATTTGTCTCTCCCCCCCCCAGCATCAACAGAGGTTAATGCGAATATTTAGCAAAGCTTTGCTGTAAGTATGCGGGTGTGCATGCATATATTTGGGTTGATGATATAGACAGACTGACAGATAAAACAACCCAAAGAGCTGATCATCTCAGTTAAGGTGTATTATGGCTCCAAGGTTTGCATGGAATATATTATGCTAATACAATATAACGATAATACACATATATTGTCTACCAATATGGCTGTATATTACAATACGACAGGGATTGCGGCCATAGAGTGTCGACAACAGCAACCGTGATGTGATGGCTGAATGAAGTTTCAAATGTTTGCAGTGGTGATTGCTGCAGGAGTTTTGGGGGTGGGTGGCTGGGACGATCAGAAGTTTTTTCTAATTAATGATACGATTTGGAAGTACTTCCTCTCTGACATCTTCGAGATCCGCTTCTACCTAAAACGTACTCTGCATTGATGTGCCAGTGAGAAATGCTCTGACTGTGCAAATGTGCTTGCAGTGGGCCTTATGAATGGCTTTCCTTCTGCAAACCACTTTACAGCAGACTCTTAGACCTCCTGGTTTGTACAGGATTTCTCCGGCTTAAATTGATTGTCAATCGCAGTATACGCCTGGCAAAAACTAAACAACAAACAAATCCTAGAATGAATCAGTTGTGAACCAGGGAATGTGCCTCTCACCGCTACAAGACAGCCCGTTGCCCAAATGACCGAGCAAGGGAGCCTTTAAGGAAGAAAGCACTTTTTCAAAAGAGAGCGATGTGAATCCTAATCTATTTCTTTCAGCAGTTTGGGCGTTCAGACGATTGCTGCCTGAACTCAGGTTCCCTTTCACTTAACCAGCCCAGCTGGGTAAGTAACCAAATCTTTTTAACAGCATGTCGAGAACTTATTTTCTCGTTTCTGCCCACAAAGATTTAAAGATCTGCTTGCCTTTCTCTTGTTTCACCAATAACCCTAATACTGATAATATTATTTTTAAAATACCGAAATGCCCAGACAGCTTGAAATAAACGGTGTTCTTTCCTCCAGCTTATTGGTAGGGAGTCGTTAAATAGATATTTAATAGGCAGGGCCGGCACAACGCCAAAAGATAGATGGATGGATTTCTGTGCTTGGGGGCTGTTGAATTCATTGATACAGGAAGAAGGATTCTAAACTGCATTTCACAGAGAAACTAGTCGCTCAGAGGTAGGAATATAAGCCAAGACATTTCCTGTCGCCTTCCCTAAAGACGACTCAAAAGGTGAGCAAAAGAATCTTTCCAGTCTTGGCAAGAGAACTGGTGTATTTGGAGTAAATTCGGACGCAGTTCCTAACTAAGTGAAGGGAATCTGTTGAACGAACAAACCGTCGATACAGGAATCCGCGAATTAAAGACGCCTTCTTTATTTGCGGTCGCTCCAGCTGACTCAGATCCATGTCGATCGGCTTCATGGTTTGAGGATCGCAGTCGTCGCAGGCTTTTGCAAGGGCCACACAATGTTCTTGGGTTCCTGATGCTTGGCGACAGGTTAAGGCAGATTTGAAACAGGGAGACGCGGTTCCATTCCAAGGTCGCTTCTCGTTGTTGTCACTGTCCCTGCGTCACGAGGTTACAAGCTAATGGAAGGAGCAAAATATTGACGGGGAAAAGTTGAGGCGGTAGTCCTGTGCGCTTTTTCTTGAACTGGGAACACGTCCTGTCGAACCCTGTAGGATTTACTCCCGAGTAAGCATGCTAGGACTGCGGCGAAAGGCTTACTCCCCCTCTTGTTCCTAATTCACTCTGAAATGCGCAGTCCACCTAACACTAGAAGATAAAAGTGGAGTGAAAGGCCAGGGTTGCTCTTTTCGACTTCAATTTGTTTAGGGTTAAAAAAAAAAGGCTTATCCCTTGGTTCTGTTCTACTTGAACGGAAGTGCAGCCCAGAAGTGCGATGAGACTGTGGCTAGGATTGCAAGCTTTCCAGATCAGAGTGTCAGGAATGATCTGCTGTGGCCGATGATCCTAAATTCAGGGCGATCCCTCTTAATCTTACAGCTCCTGGTGTAGTTTGCTCCAGACGGAACGCCGTGCGCCTCAAATGAACGTAAGTGTACGTATACGCTTGTGTGTGTGTATGCGTAGCTCAATCTGGGAGCGGAGACTTGAATTAAATATGCAGCGTAAATAATGGTAGTATAATAATAGATACAAACGGAAATATAAGCCATCTGAATGTAATAATGAGACGTGCAGATCTGTTCTCAGGATATTGCAGCGTGTTCCTGTTTAAATCCAGGATCCTCTCGTGGTCGGCTATTATTCTTATAAAACCATTATGCACAACACTGGGAAGAACAGTGAGTGCTATCCTAATGGTTTTCAGCCTCACCAACATTTTCCCATACTTTTCAGTGGGACTTGGGTGGCAGTCAATTCCTGTGAAGGATAACTGTCAGGAGAGCATTAAGCATGGCAAAATCCGAGCCCCTTCAGGAACCAGGTTAAATCCAAATATTTGGCCTGAGCCCGATTTCCCGGTTCAGGCACTCTAGCAGCGATCCTATTTCCACAGTTACTGTGGAAAGACCCCTAGAATTCAATAGGACTTGCTTCCGAGTAGACATGCATAGGATTCCACAGTAAGGCAATTTACACCCCGATCCCAAACACTTTTTATTTGGAAGTAAGCACCGGATTTGCCTTCAGTACATTTTGCTTGTAATGTTGATATTGCAATCCTGGGGAATAAGCCCGCTCGAAGAATAGGACTCATTTCCTCGCAGGATAAACTCCCTTCGTTTTAGGATCTGACTTGTTTGGGCTACCAGCTGGATTTGAGCTTGTGGATCCGACTGCCCAAGCCTTAGCAGGGTTTCTTGCAGCAAGGAAAACACTTGGGGGCGAAGAGAGAATGCAACAGTCTGTAGGAATAATAGTATCGCTTTTACTTGGATGCATGTTGGGGGTGTGTTAATTATTCAGAACACAAATGCGGACTCCGCTGGGGCTGAATGGATCTATTTGTTTGCAAACGCTTTTGAGTCCAAATAAATTGAGCTCAGCCTTAGGAGATGCTCAAAAGTGTCTGAGGAGCTTAGCAGCGCCTGTGGTAAACCGCTGCAACTGGTTCCCTAATATCTCCAGGGATAAAAGCCCTGGCAAGCAGGGGGCAGAGCGAAATGCGATCAGAGCTACCTGAGATACAGATCAGAAGAGCAGCCCGCAAACTGTTTAAGGAACTGAATTGGGGAAAAGAGCGGTTTCCCTTATCTAGGCGTCCAAACCACGGCCCTTTATTCACCACGGTCCGATGGCTTATTGATTTGCAAGCGTGCCAGTAGGGGGCCGCGCCCTGCGGCTCTCAGAAGTGGAGGTTTATTTATTTACCTCAGTCCTCCAGGCCGGCGCATCCTGCACAGGGTCGCTTGTTTTTCCTTCTGATCGTCTCCTTTGAAATCTTCTCCATCAATATACTTCCCCGGCAAACACACACACACGGGTAATAATAATAAAAGTGGAGTGTCCCCCCCCCGTTCAAATCCTAAAGTGTTTTGGCATGGAAGTCTCATTGAAATTAGCACTTCATTCCCATTTTAATACAGGATATAGGATTGGAAGATTAATAATGGTATTCTGAGTTTTAAATTTCAAGTGTTTTGGCTTGGGGGAGTTTTGTTTTTTGTTTTTAAATCCATATACTAATGCTTCTTATAAACTGTTAACGGACAGAAGCTCCATTTCAATGATGGTGCTAGACCGCGCCATAATATACTCCAGTTCAGAGGATGTTAGTTTACGCTTAAATTCTGTACACTTATAGGTTGCTTAAACTCCACCGAAGTAAATGATAGTTCAGCAACTTAATTACGTGCAGGAGAGCAGTTTTGGGATTCAGTCGAATTGGAACAGAATTCTACGCGCTTTTTTTTTTTGCAGAGCAGACGTGTTCAGGATGTTGGATCCCAGTCGGTTTCCGTTCCAGTATTTCTGCTTCCTGGGATGCAGAAAGAAAGATAAAAAGGAAGAAAGATTATGACATAGACTGAGGATGTACACAGTTATGGATTATGAAACAGGAAGGGTAGAGCAGGCAGGGTTGATGAGGAAAAGGATAAAGTAAAGAGAAAATTATGCAATACATGGATGACTATGAGAAAATAAAGTTAAAGAAGGATACTGATGAGGAAGATGATGGTGGTGGTGATGATTATAATGATGATCAACACTTATTACCTGCCCTTCACCAGCAGGTCCCAGGGCCGGTTACAACAATTTTAAAATAGGACATTAAAAGCAATTAAAAACAGACCCAAACCACAAAATAAGATAACTTCTCTGTCCTAAGAGGAAGATTAAGTAAGAGGGGAAAAAGAAAAAGAGGGTAAGAATGAAAGGAGGTTGCTTGCTCGCTTGGCCTAATTCGGGTCCCGACACACATTCACAGCGGTGTCTTGGTTATCTTTCAGGGGCCTTTGTTGTCCTTTCGGTCAGCCAGACCTAGTCTGTGGCTTGAGGTGTTGTTTTCAAGCTGGAGTGGAAAAACAGGAGCAGCCTGGGCGGAACTGCAGGAGTCCAGCATTTCGGAATGGACTCGAGGGAAGTCCGAGGCAGGGCGTCCTTCAGCAAAGGCTCTCACTGAGCTGCAGGTCAAGGTTCAGCAGTCCTCAGATGGTCCTCAGCTATGGATGCCGGGACGGCTTCTTCTGAACACAGATTAGAGCCCTCCAAGTGCAAGGCGCTGGGCATGACGTAGGCTCGATGGCTGCTCTGGGACCGGCAGTCCTTTTGGTCCACATGCTTCCAGGCCGCATATGGAGTTCTTGGGAGCCTTCTAACTTCCGTTTTTCTTTTTTTCTTTCAAAAAGGAACCCAAGCAGGGGAAAAGATGTTATGATTTTGTGCGTGTGTGCGTGTGTCAGAGAGCAGTCTGGGAGCATAGATGTGCACTCTTTTGCAGATCTTTATTTTTGCTTGCAGAATTCTAACAGAGGGAACCGTAAGAACTACTGTCCAACGGGGGGGGGGAGCCCACCTTTTATGGGACCCTATTTCTGGTTTATTTAACTATGAAAGAAGTGGCAGATGGCTTTAAAGTGCAATTATTTATTTATTTTAGCCAAAGAAAAAGAGTAAAGCAGGAATATAATGAAATTTGATTCATTGTGGTGAGGTGTTTTTTTTTAATGCGTGATACAAAAGCACTCTCTCCCCTAAAATAAAAAGCCCTGTGCAAAGGGATCTTACTCATGTTTACTCAGAGGCAAATTCTACTAACGATTTCTTTACTTATATGCGACTTTTCTACTCCAGGTGACCTCCCTCCCCACAATCCGCTCCCAAATTCAGTAATGGACTGCTTTTAAGTCGATTCTGACTTGTGGCGACCCTATGAATAAGGGTTTTCATGGTAAGCTGTATTCAGAGGGGGTTGCCATTGCCTCCCTCTGAGGCTGAGAGGCAGTGACTGGTCCAAGATCACCCAATGAGCTTCATGGCTGTGTGGGGATTCGAACCCTTGTCTCCCAGGTCGTAGTCCAACACCACTACACCACACTGGCACTCCCCAAATACAATAAAAATACCAATAAAAGGATGACTAAGACTTACTCCCAAGTCGAAGCATCCATAGGGCAGCAGGTATCGTGTGGCCATTATCACCTTATCCTGGGCTCTCATTCTAATCTCATTCTATTTGCCGCCCAAGGCTCCTTCTGGGAGGTAGGGTGGGATATAAATTTAATAAATATATATATATATATATAAATACACAAATAATAAACTATACACATCCTCATGTGAAGTTGTCTCCATATTTTTTTGCACCCAGTCTTCTTTTAGGCAATCGCAAGTCAACAACCCAGTGAAAGACCCCTTGCATTTAAAAAACGAACAACGCTCGGATCCGAAACACTTTGCTTTAGAAGATAATACTATCTTTCTCTTCCCCATACCATCTCCAGTCTATGGGTTCCCATCCATATTGGGGATTCTAAGGCATAATTCCTTAGAATCCACATTAAAACCAGTAGGATGATAGCATAGGCTATGAGTGTTTAGGATTGGGCTGCAGGTATGCTCTTTAATCCCAAACAGGTTTCTTTGGAAGTAAATCCCGGTAAAATAACATCAAGTGCTCTAGTTTTAAACGGCTTTAAGATCAATTTCTTCGTCTTAGCTTATGGATCTTACCAGGACGTTCTTATGCTGAGACAGATAAAGCTCAGATAAAGTAAGGCGAGTAAATAGTTGCAAGGTGGAACCTAAACTTCGTGCATCCTACTCCTTTAAATTTTTTCTCCCTGTTGCCATCATGTGATACTTTGTTTGCTAAGATATTTTCTACACCGCCTTCCATTGCAACAGCAATATCTTCCCGCCCCCAGCCATAGAACACCTTTCCTTAGAAATACATGCCATGGATTTCAACATATACAGGCAAATCGCTGTGTTTATCTAAACATGGACTCCTTCATGAGAATTTGCAATGCCCATGGAGAGAGATCTTTCTAGGGAAAGGTCATCATGATGATATATTTCTTATAGTTATGTATTTATATACCGCTCTTCTTTCGGATGTATTCCATTCGTTTCAAACGCAGCTCCTTTGAATGGCAGTTCCCATTCAAAGGACTCTCGATTTACTTCGGATCACAGCCAACGCCCAGCTCATCTGCAGGGTTCCATTTAAAAGCCGCCCTGTGACTCTCGCGGGTTTGCGGTTTGTGTCTCCTATTAAACCGATTAGGAGGCGCAATCCAGGATAAATGGTTGGCCTAAAACGCCGCAGAAAGGAGTTCCATTGAAATCATACGGAAATACCCCCAAGTAAGCGTGTGTGTGTTTAGGGCGGGGGGGGGGGAAGGGTGTCAGGCTATAGTTCGACAGGTTTATTCTTAGGGGCTGGGATCATCTTTCCACCAAACTTTCTTCTTTTTCTTCAGATGAGTAATTTATGCGGCAATCTGGGAGACTTGGCCAGCTGACATCTGGCTGGCTGCTTCTCCCCCCTCCTCTCTCTCCCTCTCCCCCTCCCCGCTCCCTCCCCCCACCAGAAGTTCTAGTTAAACAAATCTAGCAGGGGAGTATAGAGAAGACTTGTTTGTGGGTGGGTGGTATAAAGTGGCAGGGTTGGGCCGCTTCAGTGCGCCGTCTAGGAAGCCAGAGCGCTTCTAGGCTCTTCAGTCATTTCCCAAGGTTACGATTCGAGAAGCCAGAGGCCTGTTGACGGAAGGAACGCCCAGGCGAGCCGCAGATTCCAGATGCAAGGCAACAAACACCGCTCTCAGGCCCCGCCGTCAAGCTCAGCGTTACTATAGCTCGATCGGCGGTCATTTCTGCCCTAGGCCAGAATCCTAGGAGGACACTCGCTCGAGGGGCTTTTGCTTCCCACGTCCGCCCCCTCTTTGGGTGCCTACAACTCTGCCGATGGACATCGTGTTTAAACAGTTGTTGCTCTTTCCTCTCCCTCCTGTAATGTTCCCCCAACCAACCACCACCCTAACCACCCACCACCCACAGGTTGTATACTTTTGTCTTGACCATTTTTAAAGGTCAAAAAGCAAACATCTCTGGGGGATCTTGGTTCCTTTCTGTTCTGCCTTGTGTACGAGTGTGCCAAGGTCACCAGACCGATAGCGAAAAATCGACAGTTAACCAGAGGATTACTTGTGACCTTTGTTGCTATTCCCTGCCCTCTTTAGACATATAAAATCAGGATTTAGATGAAGGTGATGGACTTGGATGTAAGGCTGTCAACACTTCTGATCATTTACTTGGAAGAAACTAGCGTTTTGCGCGGGCATGAACTGCTTTCAAGCCTGGCATAGGGCTAAGTCTAGGTGAAAGCAATAGATTGTGTCCAGTGTTAGTCCTGCTCCGAGTCGATCGGTTGGAATTAATGGACCTGAATTAGTCATGTCCGTTCACTTCAGTGGGTCTACACCGCGCAGGACTAACTTGGATACAACCCAGCGGTCTTGAAGCATGTTCTTAAGGCAACAATTCTAAGCACACTTACTGGGGAGTAATCTCTGCTGAACACAGTGGAACTGACCTCTGCGTAAATATGCCTAAGATTGCAGTACAGTATAAGATTATTCACTAAAAAAAATAATATCCCGATTTTATATTCGTTAAGGCTTGGCCTCAGGTTAGGCTGAACATAGGTACAAGCTGCCTCTACTGCTGTACAAATGTTTGTGTGAAAGAGTGTACACTTTTAAATTTTTATGCAACTTGTTTTTTATGTTTGCTTTTTTGGCATTTTAATGAATATTTTAGATTGGCTTTTACACCCTGGGATCCTTTGGGAGGAAAGGCAGGGCACAAATTTAATACATTTAATAAATAAATAAGCAAACCCACTTAGAGGTCTTTTGGTTTGGATAAGCAGTATACATATTGTTAAACAAATGAACAAAGCAAACTTGATGGTTAGAACAGCTCAGCTGTTGTATCCGCAGGCAGCAAGATTGTACCCTGGTTGAAACTTAAATGTGAATAACTGGACAAGTGAGCATCTCAACTGTCTGCATGCACAGGTGTACAGATTATACACTTGTTTAATGTAACATGCATATACCCCTCTGTTGATGCATGTTTGATTGTTGATGTTTTTATTGTTAAATCTTTTGGGGAATGTTTCATGGGAAGCCATTCATAAATAAATAAATGTATTTCATGATTAACTATTTTAATTTATATGTTACTTAATATCAGTTTCTCAGAGATATAAATAACAGTGTGCATGCTGAGGATTTCTGCCTTAATCAGTGGGAATTACTTCCAAGAAAAGGTATGTAAGGTGGGAGTCCCATTGACTTTGAGTTGTATTGTACTCGCAGAACTTTGACTTGGGGAGGTGGGTCAGCCTGTGTATCACTTGAACAATACCCATTGCTTTCAGTGGAGTTTATTTCCATGTGTGCTTTCTGTTCGAATATATGGGGTTCAACTCCAACTTGGGTTGAGGCTGCATGGAGTTAAAAAGGGTAGCTAGAGATGAGACCTCTTGGTTGCTAGGCTATACCTGTCCCTTTGATCTCCTGCTGTCTCTTCCTTCCTGCTAGACTGATATGCAGAGGATGTTGATCCCAGTTCCTTCCCTCCTTCCCAGTCTTCTTCTTGCTCTTGAGAGGGGAGCAGACATATTCCCTCTCTTCCAAAGCATAAGGGAAAGCACTGGGCTCAGTGATTGCAGCTCCAACTTAGCTAGTTAGCTAGATATGGGACTCTTTCCTATCAAGCATGTACTTCCAGAACAAAGTAGTTATTTCTCATTTTGAAGCTTAAAGTCTCTGTCTGAATAATTTGCAGGGAAGGTATAATCTTTAGCAAAGATTCAAACACATACACATAAGCTCGCTCAGAACTCTCCATTCCCAGCATCCAACACTTTCTTAGGAGCAGTGGCTGCTGGTGGCTCCATACTTAGGAGGACTTCTTTGATTCCAAGTTAGCCAGTGGAAGAAAATTAAATCCAATCTGAGTATTTTGGCTTGGGTTGGTTGTGAACTTGGTTTTGCTACAGGCACCTGCCCCTCACAAATATAAATATTGCATTGTTCTGTTTGGCAGTGGAGGAACTGCGGTGGAAGCTGAAAGAAAGCCCAAAGCTCTTGAGCTAGTAAAACCCCTGCATCAATATCCAATGGGAGGGAAGGAAGAGGAATAATTTAGGACTGAACCCCTAGATCTATCCATCAGGAAGTATATTCCAGGAAACTTACTGAACATTCCTTCTGAGTAAACATGTTTAGGATTGGCCTGCAAGGCTGCTATTCTAAACAGAATTTGTGCCACTGAGAGCCATGGGTGCTTGGGATCATGGTGTAAAGGAGCTCTCAAAGATCAGCCAGGACACCTGAGTCCAGTCCTCAGATACAAACTTTCTAAAATATTATGGCGCAAAGTCTTTCCCACTAAACCCAGGGGAAATGACCACCATTTGGGGAGGAGCACTCTCTCTACAGATCGCCTGAGCCTAACCCTTTTGGATAAAGTCAGGGTGTCGTACTGATAGCAGTGTCAGACTGGGGCCTGGGGCACCTGAGTTCAAATCTGCTTTCAGCTAAGAAACTCACTTTGGGCTAGTCACACTCTTGGCTTAACGTATCTCACAAGGAGGATAAAAAATGATGATGTGTGGAATTATGTAGGCTCCTCTGAACGTTTTGCAGGAAAGGTGTGGGATATAAGTGTCATAAACAAAATTATCCAAAGGGATGGATGACTTACCCACTGCATGATCTATTAAATCCTGTGGTAGGGTACAGGAATATAAAGTATCTGATACACACTGCCCAACCTAGCTTTAAGATGATCCAATGTTTATTTAATGTTTGAATGAATGGGGCAGGCAGGTCACACATTTTGGAATTGGGTAGTTCACCATTCCATTGATCTATATATTTAAATATGATTTGTTTTAATCCTGCTCTTCAGCAAAAAAAAAACCAGCCATCCAAGCACAAAACCCAGAGAAGCTTACAGATCAATAAAAATAAGACAGTCCCTGTTCTCATATTTAGAATCGAAATGACAGGACACAGAGGAATATGGACTGGGAGGGAGGAGGAAAGAAGTAAATTTGGGCATCAGCTCTTTGTTACAAGTTTGACTAGGAACCAGCTGCAATGGAAACAGTTAAAGGAGGAAACAAAAGTTGTTGGTCTCTCAGCTGCAAAGGAATTCCCCTGCATCCTTTCTCTTCACCCCTTTGCTGCAGCCTGATGGAATAGCTACTGCCAGGTGATAGCTGCTGGAAGGAGAAGCCATGCATCCCTTCCTTATCAAGGGAACATCGCCTCTTTCTCCCGGCTATCCTCACAACCCTACAACTGTGGCAAATGTAGGCTTGTTGCCATCTCTCTTCCTGGCAGGGTGCCTGTGACTTTAACAGAGGCACTATAGGCAAGTTCTACCTGGCCTGTAATTGAGAGAGGGCAGAAAAAATCTGAAAAGAAAAGATGGCAATCTTAAACTGCAGATATGAAATTAACCTACAGGTAGAACAGGATAGTGTATGGGTTGGTGATGATAGTAACCTAAGCGATTCGTGGAGAATCACCACAGTCAGAGGTCAAGCATCGTTTGGAAATATGGTGGGGGGAGGGGATCACAGTAGTGGTTAAGCTCTTGGGGAGGGCTGGCACTTCAAATTTGTCCTATACTACCATTTTGTTGCTTTGGGAAACTTCTTATGCTGGTTTGGGGCACTGTTAGTTGTTCTGAGCTTTAGAGATCAGGCGAGCTTTAAATTGCCCCACTGATGTTTCATGGGAGAGTTAAGCACTTGCTGAAATTTCTCCCCTCGATCTGGGCTGGATGGTTGACTACATCTTGCTGGTGATTTACTGGGCACCCGTTACCGTTTCCGGATGGACACCGTCTCCTTTCGACTAGCTTTCTGCAATTATGGCTCCCAGCCTCAAAGCACCTCCGTCCATTGTACACCCTTTGGCCGGGTCTACCTGCGGGATATCACCTCACCCAGACAGGCCTGAAAGGCTGTGCGAAAGGCTCCACAGCGCTCACCCACTTCCAGAGAGGTGTCAGCGCGCCTCTATTTTGGATAGCCAACCCCTCCCTCATTCACCCCCTCCCCGGGTCTCTCCGTATCTAAACGTAATTGATCTGGCCGAGTGAGGCCGTTTTGGTAATTTGGCTATACCAAGTCTCCAGATAATGACATATAATCAGACTTCAGGTCACTTGGTCATTCGCTCCTGACAAACTCCTCCTGCCGCCTCTGATCTCCTTTCAAACTAAATTCCCCAGAAACAAATAAAGCAAGACAGGGCAAATTCTTACAAAAGGCGCGGGCGCACACAGGGGAATGGAGGATATGGGGAGGGGAAGCCATATTAGAAAACCGCTGTTAATGGTGAATGGTAAACATGCTAAGGGGAGGAGGGGGGCGAGGAATATAGCAGGGGATAGAAGGAAAGAACATCTTATCGTGAAGAGAGCCATTGTGTACAAAAGGCGAAGGGGGAGGAAAAGGCTCTGGCTCATGTTAAGAATGACATAAATTAAAAGAAAAAATAATTACAAGCAGAACATGTCGCAGCGTCTACGCAGGGAGGCTTACTGGAAAAGCGGCTCGGCAGCCAGGCGCGGTATTGGGGAACCCGTCCCTTCGCTGGTCGCCCGCCTGCACTGCCTCTGTTGCAAGAGGCCTGGGAAACGACGGTCCCCTCAGCTGGAAAGGCGGGAGGTTGCGGAGACGAAGGAAGGCGGGCGGAGGGAGGCGGGAAAATGCGCATATTAATCCCCGTGCCCAAATGAAAAGGGGGGGTGGGGGAGGGAGAGACTGAGAAGGGGGAGTGAAAATAGAAAAGGATCCCTATAACTTACTGGGGGGGGGGTCGTTGGGCTCAGCACAATCCTAGCGATAAACAGGAAAAAGCAAAGCCGAGAGCAAGTGGGGGCCTTTTAAAGACGGACGTGGCTCACCTGTGGCCTCCAGATGCTGTTAGGCCCTCATCCCAGATCATCGCCCGTGTCGGCCGGGGCTGATGGGAGTTCAGCAACATCTGGAGGGCCACAGGTAAGCCTCAACAGACTTGCAGTGCAGCACTCTAGCTATGCCCACTGAGGAGTCAACCCCATGAAGTTCAACGGGGACTGACGCCCAGACAAGTGGTTCGGAGCCTTCTCCGCCTGTTGTGGCATGAATTGTCCTGGGCAAGGGGCCACTTTGTCGGATGCACCAAGTGGACAGTGAAGAAGCTGTGGGAAGATGGATAGGCGGACAGAGATACAGGCGTGCGGAGGAGCTGGATTGCAAGATGAGAATACAAAAACGAATGAACACCTCCTGGAATCCGAGATAGCATCCACCCATCAATATAAATAACCCTTTGGAACAATTCTCAGTCTTTGCTACAAGATTTCTCAGCTGCACTGAATAGCATGACCTTTTCTAACCGTGATGAATGAATGTCCAAAGGAAATGAGAATTTAAAATCAAAGAGGCCTCCTTGGACAGTTCTTCCTATTTTCATTGCCAAAAAAATACTGTACAGCTGGTGTGCTTTTACCATCTTTTTGAGTCCTCCATTTCTGCTTGTTGGGAATATCTTATCGGGATCAAACCGGTTGGAATAATTTTAGACAAAATAGGCATTCACTCCGAACCTCCCAGTAATAACATTTAACACTTGAAGAAACTAAGGGGAAAGGAAGGCCTATCATTTATCGGTCATTCTTAGGATCGGGATGCTGAATTTTGCTAGGGAAAGGTGAATTAGTGAAAGTGTAAATATACCATCGCCAAAACACAAACAAACAAAATAACAATGTTGAATCTGCAGACAAAGGGTGACATCCAAGTAAGTCACACTCAGAGCAGACCCCTTGAAATCAATGGTCTAATATTGGATATCAGAGAGAGAGAGAGAGAGAGAGAGAGAGAGAGAGAGAGAGAGAGAGAGAGAGAGAGATTATTCACACCAGGGGTAGTTAATCAATGGAAGGGCTTCAGGAAACCCGTGAACCGCCCCCTCCCAAATCAATTTCCAATGCAATAAAATTAATTTTTTAAATTTATTTATGTGGGTCCATAGCTTTAGTCAGATTCTCAAAGAGGTCCATGAGCCAAGAAAAAGCTAAGAACCGCTAATATGGACAATCAAAGCATACCTATTTGTAAGAAATTTTTCCTGATTAAAGAGATCTAGTGTGGTGTAGGGGTTAGAGTGTTGGACTACGACCTGGGAGACCAGGGTTTGAATCCCCACACAGCCATGAAGCTCACTGGGTGACCTTGGGCCAGTCACTGCCTCTCAGCTTCAGAGGAAGGCCATGGTAAACCCCCTCTGAACACCGTTTACCATCATAGGGTCGCCATAAGTCAGAATCAACTTGAAGGCAGTCCATTTCCATTTTTCTACAGATTGAAATCTCCATCCTACAGAAATCATGGCAAAGCTGTATTGACTGGACTAGATCCGGATCGTTCCCAAATTAAGTAGCCTATAGTATACCACTTGAGAGCCAGTGTGGTGTAGTGGTTAAGGTGTTGGGCTACAACCTGGGAGACCAGGGTTCGAATCCCCACACAGCCATGAAGCTCACTGGGTGACCTTGGGCCAGTCACTGCCTCTCAGCCTCAGAGGAAGGCAATGGTAAACCACCTCTGAATGCCACTTACCATGAAAACCCTATTCATAAAGTCGGAATCGACTTGAAGGTACTCCATAGTATACCACTTACCAGCCTATCTTGGTCTTTCTCTGGTTACTCCAGAAACAGATATTTGCTCTCACTAATAAGCCGCGTATGTCGACACAAGCAAACACTGAGCAGTAAGCAAATGGAAAGGAAGAGCCCGAGGGAGTCTTTTCTAAATGGCTTATTCCACTGTTTCAATTTTGAGCATCACACACACACGAAATATTAATTCTTCACATCTTGTGAACCACGTGTGTAAAATCAAACAACAGCTGTTGCAAATTGAACTATGGTCTAGACTACTTGGTACACGATCAGCCCTCTGGTTTTACATACAGAGATCTAAACAAGAGTTCCTGATAACCCTTTCCCGGCAGGGATTATCTGAGTTCATCCTTTTCTTCTTTCTGGACCGTTTGAGGAAAGTCAGAAGCTCAGCTTCCTTTCCTAGATCCCAGCGTCTTCCGGATTGCTCAGTGAGAGTGATGCATTAGAGTAACTCCTTCTTGACACGCATGTCCTTTGGAAGAGGGAGGCAAACCCATTAGGAAACCTCTGGAAAAGCGGAAGCAAAAGGTGTGCGTGAAGAGGATGTGGTGGCGGGGACTGGGAATCAGTGACCCGCGTGGAGACAGCGGTCCTGAAGGCAGTTTAAGGAACAATCCTGAAATCAGTGACTCTGGACTTGCTTCTGCGCCGAAGTTAAAGCCCTAAGAAAAAAGTGGTTTGGAGATGATCTCTTGGCTATGTTTAGGATCGGAGCAGCTTGTTCAGGATGCTGAGAATACTTAGCTCTGTGAGGGGGAGGAACACCACAGTTCCCAGAATTCTTTGGGGGACGGAATGTGCTTTAAAAGTATGGTGTAATCCCTCTGGAGAGGGGCCATGCCAGTGAGCAGGGGCTAGAGAACCACGTAAAACTGCATAGCTCTTGGTAGCTGCTGGGTTGACATTGCTGGAGCGATATGCTGGGCTTGATCAGCTGTTTGTGCTCAGAATGTATAGCAACATTTATATCCCACTTTTCCTCCAAGGAATTTTAGGTGACATACATGGTTCTCCCCCTCTCAATTTTATCTTCACAACAACCCTGTGAGGTAGGCTAGACTGAGAGACAGTGACTGGCCCAAGGTCACCCATTCAGCTTTATCTCATGGCGGAATGGGGAATTGAACCCTGGGCTCTCAGGTTCATAGTCCAACGTTCTAACCACTACAGTAATACACTGGACTAGGGCGGAAAATAGCCAGGACGAGTTACTGCCCTTAAAGCAGCATTTCCCTTATAAGTCTATTGTGAAAAGCTTCACAAGATGAGAAGGACCTCATAGTTCGAATTAGTTCATTCGGAGCAATCAAACACCCCTGACTGGGACTCACAACGGATGGAAATCAATCCACGAACATATTCTGAAAGTGTAGCAAACACATCTGGTGTAAAAGCCGGCTCTTTCGTTAAGCTCTCGGTATTACTTATTTATTGTTATTTATTAGATTTATATCCCGGCTTTCCTCACAGTAGGAGCCCAGGGTGGCATACAGTGGTGGAAATAACTGCCGTTCAAAACAGTGTTGAACTTCCAACTAAGGCATGTGGGGTAGGGTGTAAGACGCCATCTGCGATTGTGTTAGTTTGTTATTTAACAAATACTGTAACATATTTCTTATGTCATAAGCTTTCGTGGGTTAGAGTCCTCTTCATCAGATGCATCAACTTTTATTCTCAGTCGTCAGAGACATATAATGGGCATATGAGAGAGAGAATGTAAACAATGGAGCCAGATGGCCACAAAATGCAAAAAGTATAGTGCGTGACAATTCTATACAAGATTTAAGATAAGCAAAGTGACCACAGCTTTACATAGGATTGATGCATCCTTTGTGTGTGTGTGTGTGTGGGTGCGTGCGTGCGTGTTTCGTGGCCATTTGGCCTGCTCACTGATTACATTTCCCCCCTGGTACCGATGTTTATGATTCGTCTTTCCCACGTCTATATGGGAGGATAACACTTGATGAAGCGGGCGCTAGTTCGAGTTGCGTTACAATAAATCTCTTCGTCTTTAAGATAGCAGAAGCCTCATTGCTTTTCTTGTAGCATACTAACTGGACTACTCTTAGTGCTCACAGACTGAATATGTCATCTTCTAAGCTAAGGCGTTCCAAACAGACGCCAAGCGTGGTTGAGTTGAAGCCCTGTTTTTCTGTGGAGCAATTATTCTAGGGAATACGACGAGGATCCGACCAGCGTGCACATCTTGCACAGACGAGTGTCTGGGCTAGTGATTCCAGGGCCATTCTCGCCCAAGCCCCGCCCCCGCGTCCTCTGAGCCAGGCCTTGGGTTCTTCGGCGCCCTTCACATTATCTAGGCGCGCCTGGAATGAGGAGCAGGTCTGTGCTTTCAAGGACCTGTTAATCCTTCCAGCAGCCTCCACGGTTTAAAACATTCTCAGAAAGCTGACCTCACTGTGTGGGTTAGCAGGTCCTGCGGACCGGGGCATACTGGGTGTGTTCCCTAAGAAGCATTTTTCACAAAACACCAAGATGCCTTTTTAATCTGAGATTTTAAATTTCACTGTGGACGCGGTTTATATACTCTGCATGCTATGTGTGCACTCTAATGTGCACATGTGATGCCATGATTGGCATGTGTATGGGTGGGCACCCCAGCAAGGATTCTTACATTTGGTGGGAAATTTTTCTAATTTTCTGGAAAGGGGTATCTTTAATGCAAAAAAGCATTCTGGCCAATATTGCTATACAAATCGCTTGAAGCAAGAACATTGTTAACCTCCTGTGTGAAAACACCCATCAGTTTTATGTATTTTCTATCCATTGTTAAGTTTTATTTGTGCTAATTATGTAGAAAATGGTGAAAAAAACTGATTGAAATATCCATTATAAAACCAACCACAGGTTTTATGTTTGAACTACAGAAATGCAAAAATCATTTTAAAGTTTTCTTTGTGACATTGGTCTAAACTAACACATGGTTTTAAGAATTTGAGGCTGCAATCCAAAACAGATTTGCTAGAGGGTAAAGCGTACTGAATACAAATGAATAGGACTGGAAGCATAATTTAGATAAATCCTAACGATTGCTTCTCCACATTCTATTTTGGTTGCTTATGTTTTGAAACTGAGTAACAGTGTGAGATGATTTGGATTTGAACTGAGATGCCAAAGGCAGCGGAATCTTTGACAACAAGGCAGACTAGAAAGAAGAAAAGATTGCATGGGGATGAGAAAAATAAAGGTAAATGAGTGTAGTAATGAAAGAGAGAAAATAAATGTGTGTTAGAGGAGATAGTGGTGGTGACTTTGCAATAAAGCTGGGAAAAAGGAATGAAAAAATACAGAAAATCGATACTGTTGAAAATAAATATGGAGAGGAAGATAATGAAGGTAAGACAGAGGGAGAGAGAGGAGACTCATTTTTGAGATGAAATACTGGCACAACATCGATGGGCTTTTGGTCACATTCACCATCAACTGGTGGCCCAGCTTCATCCCTATCTGGACAGGGATAGCCTAACTTCGATTGTTTACACTCTGGTAACCTCTAGATTAGATTACTGCAATGCGTTATATGTGGAGCTGCCTTTGAAGATGGTTCAGAAACTCCAGCTAGTACAGAATTCAGCAGCCAGATTGCTGACCAGAGTAAGTTGGTCTGTAAATATATTACCAATTCTGGCATGGCTGCACTGGCTACCAGTAAGTTTCCAGGCTCAATTCTGTTGGAAGTGGGGCAAGAGCAACTCCTGTTTTGTTCTTTAGTTTAAGCTCCAGAGGGAAGATAGAGCTAGGGTTCTCCAGATGGATAGACTTTGTTTACCTTTTACCTGTGATGCTCTGACTGACTTTCTTCTGTCGCTAGACTGTGATGCCTTTAGGGAAGCTTACCTGCCCCTCCTCCTTCCGCCCTTCCCATTCCTTTCTCCTCCGGCTGCTGTCTGTGAGAGAGGAGACATCCCTTTGTCTCTCTCTCTCCAAGCATGAGGCTAACTCCCGCACCTGGGTGTTACGCCTCCAACTTAGCTAGTTAGTTAGAACTAGGTATGCCTTTTCTATCTGCTATGTATTTCTCTAAATAAAGTAGCTTTTCTTATTTTACTAAGTCTCCAGTCTCAGTGATGCTGTTGCAGGGTAAAAGCCTGCTTTCTTAGGCAAACGCACGCACACGCTGGCACACTCGCATTTCAACATCTGCTGTTACTCTCTGCTGCTGTGGTGCTGCTTTTAAACGAAATTAAGCAACACAACTACACACAGCGCAACAAATTCAAAGTGCTGTTTTTGACCTATAAAGTGTTATGCAGCGCAGGACAGCAAAATCTCAAGGACTGTCTCTCCTTGTATGAAGTGACCCGGACTCTGTGCTCGCCCTGAGAGGCCCTTCTTCCATGGGAGGGTGGCAACATGAGATCTGCCTTTTCAGTGGTGGCCACACAGCTATGGAATGCTCTCCCAAGGGAGGCATACCTGGCGCCTTCCCTTTCACTCAGGACTTTGGCCCTTGAGAAGGGCTATCTTAGTTTCTTTCATTTGGTTTTTAAAATCTTTTCTAATGTATGTTTTTAAATCTATTGTAAGTCACCTAGAGACTGTTGGGTATTAGGTGACCAACAACAACAATAATCTACACACCATACATTTAGCATACATTTAAAGCACATGGCCTCCCCCCAAAAATCCTGGGAATGATCATTTACCTCTCACAGATTCCCTGCAACCTTTACAAGCTACAGTTCCCAGGATTCTTTGGGGGAATCAATGTGCTTTTAATTGTATAATGTGGATGTGACCATGTAACCTGAAGGCTGCATGTTCTACTCAGAATCAAGATGGGTTAAAAGGAGTTGAAACAGTAGATACATCTCTACTTCATTTTGCTAGATTGTGGAGTCCAACCCACATTAGTGATAGTTACAACCCCCCCCTACACAGTTTTTTCCCCTAGGTGAATTGTGGCTCAAAAGAGTGCTGTTGCATTGGTGGCACAACTTAATAAATGGCAACAGCTGGATGTAAAGCAGCTATCTCAAAGCTAGCTTGTTGTACTCCCCATAACAGAAACACACAGCTGTGAACTTTCTTTTAGGTGGTGCCATATTTATTATTACAGAAGTGATGAAACACATTGTGATATCCCCCATATTTCATATATCATCCTTTTAACTCAGTGTGTGAAAACCTTTCTTCCTGGAAAGGGTTAAGGCTCCTTCACCTCCTCCTCCATCCTTTCTGACCCCCCCCCCTTTCCTCTAGAGGTCTCATTAGGGAAGACCTAACTACTATTTTCAACATTTCCTCAATCAAATGCTGTTAAATATAGCTACACAAACAAATGGGCGGCAAAGAAAAAGCAAGAATCTTGTCACTGGCAAGACCAATCCAATATTTCACCTCGTGTTTGTTTTGTAATTATTGCTTGCCTGGTGGCTGCTTTGTCCTCCTAACTACAGTTGCCCTGCAATCAATGTTTAACTCACACTTTTCAAGGGTTCTAGAGGCAGACTTTCCTGGGAGTAAGGCCCATTGAACATAGTGGGACTTACTTCTGAGTAAACATGCTTAGGATTGTGCTATGAATGAATATTCTTCTAAGTAAGTTCAATTTCTAATTTCTAAAATGGAAGGGGTTAGGACTCTGCAGAAATGCAATTCATTCTGCTTGGAATGCCAAAAGGATAGCTGTTGTCACTCAGTGGCTTAAGAAAATACTTTGCACTTTCTCAGAGGCACTATATTATTTTGTTATTTATTTGTGGGATTTTTACCTGGCTTTTCTATCATAACACTCCTGGTGGCTTGCATGCAGTCACAACCATAACTAATCAGTAAAAAAGAATAGCCTCAGAGCACACCAACACACAAAGTGTAGACTAAAAAGAGAGAGAGAGAGAGATGAAGCAGAAAGCATGCCATACATTTGTCTACACCGAAAAGCCTTTGTGTCTGTTCACCCACCACCACCACCCAATTCTGGGCTGCATCTCAACCAATGGTGGGCTATGCAGAAATTTCAGCTGACTGCAGGACAGGATCATGTAGGATGAGGTGGTCCCTAAGGCATCCTGGCTTACCTTGAGTAGAGCCAGCATTGGAAACCACCCAATGTTCCTATGTAGTCCTTCCCCCAGGAGTTCAGCCCGGCAGACATAGTCCTATCCCCCATTTTATCAACAGCCCTGTGAGGTAGTTTAAGCTGAAAGAGTAACATTTGAGGTAGATTTTCAGTTAAGGGGAAATTGAAACCAAGGTGTCCCACACCCCCAGTCCAAGCTGGACACTCTTATCAATTACACAAAACAGCAGTTCTTACATAGGGTGTCTTTAATCTATTATGGAGGAACTAGAATGACCTCTCTTGATACATTGGAGTCTAGTGAGTCCAACGTACCTGCCCTTCATAGCCATGGACCAATTATATAGCCGTATTGCAAAGAAAACTCCAATGAATATTAAAGCCTTGTCTGTAACTTCCTCCTAAGTTTCATTTGAATGAGGACTTAGCCCTGGAATCAGATGTCAGTGCTCGGACTTCACCCTGAGATATATAAAATAATAAAATATAGTGCCTAGGGATGAGGACAGATCAGCTTATTTTCAGTTCAAGTTATTTTCACATGTGTTCTGTCCTAAATTTGTTCTGTTCCATTTCTGGATTAATCTGTGATTAAAAAAAAAATCCCCACAAAAATTCGGAATTTAAATACTTCAGTTACAGCAGGGGTCACCAATCTTTTAGGCCTGTGGGCACATTTGGATTTTAATTTTTTTTTACATTCCCCCCATTTTTTAAACATTTTGGAGCACACCCACACACTGAGATTCATTAAGTAAAAGAGTGAGGAGAAAGTAGCTTCTTATTTAAATCACTGTGAATAAACTGCAAGAGCAGACATCATCCTCGATTTTTTCATTCCAGTAGCTCAAGAATAAAGCCCAGAGTTCTATTAATTTGTTCTCTAGTTGGTTAAAGACTTCTCTTCTTGTATGTGTCAATTTGATCAATATTATTACTTACCACATCTTTTCCAATCATTCTTTTAATTGAGGCGAAGCTTTAACTTTCCATCTTTTAGCAATGCATATTTTAGCAGTCGCTAAAAGAGTTATGATTGCTTCAAGATTTTCTGGTCAAACCTCAGGTCTCAGATAACCTAGAAGGACTATCTTTGCAGTATATGGCAAGTTGTAGCCAGTGCTCTTATTTATCACTAAGGATTTCCTTCCAAAATTCTTGCAATTTATCACATTTCCAAAAAAATGTGCAGGTAGTCCACTCTCAAAGATCCGCATCTCCAGCAAGAAATGTTTTATAGATTTTGGTTAATTTTGAGGAGTTAGATACATTAGATGGTCTTTAAAAAGTTCTCTTTAAGGTTGGAACTTATCTAGGAATTATTAAATAGCCAAACCCATTCATGTTGTTGCATATTAGAATTTAGTGATGTTAGCTCTTTCTCCCACTTCATCTTATATATGGGGTGTATCTGACTGGCTTCTCCCCTGAAAGGATTATGTAAATTTTAGTTATAAACTTCTTTAGGTTAAAGGTTAGTAAAAGAATTTCATATCCTATTAAAGTATGTAATCCCCCATATTTAATTATTATTTGTTCTGCAACATGTCTGAGTTGGAAAAATTGAAATAATGATAAAGTTGTTTGGCCTGCGATATTTAGCGCTTGATGAAAGGAGATTGTATGCCCGTTTACAATCCATGCTCCTACATATTGAGTATATTTTTCCATAGACAAACATTAATTGTTCCCAGTAGTTTGTCATCTACAAACTCATTCTGGAGAATTGAAGTGAGTGGTGAGAGGGCAGGGCTACTTGGAAAGAGGGTTTACTTCAAACTTTTAAAATTACCTTAGTAGACAGCAAGATATCTGGTTTCATGATGTATTATCTAGGCTTATGCCAGAACATTTCCCAAAGTTGTATTTTGTAAAAGTGCTGTTCCATCACTATTAGCTGGTAGACATATACCAATCTATTAATCTATTATTAATGCCAGCTTTGATGCTTGATAATAGCAACAGACATCAGATATCCAAGGTCTCCCTTGCTTGGTTTCTGATAAAGATTTTCATCTGCAGTTCTTGGGGGTTTATTCCTCCATATAAATCTTAAGATGTTTTGTTATTGCTTTATAGAACTACAGTTCTCAGAGTTCCTTCTCAGAGGTCCTTCAGAAGAGGGACTATCTGTTAAACCACTGTGGGAACTGTGAGGAGAACAGGAGTCTCTTGACAACTCTCAGCAACCCTCACAACCTACACTTCCCAGGATTCTTTGGGGGAAGTCATGACTGTTTAAAGTGGCATAAATATATGGTATGAACGAGACCCAAGAAGCTGAGCTGTGTTGCATAATGCAAAGTAGTTCAGTTAGAAAAGAGCTGAGGTGTCAGGTGAAGTATTTTGCCTTGATCTATCAAGGTCAGCTCTTGAAGAGCTTAGCTGCCAATGACATTGCATAGGAAGCCTCAGTGAACCTTATCAGAATGAAGGCAGAATGCAAAGATAAGGTTTCAAAGCTAAAAAAAGTGGAAGGGGCCAACCCTAAAGTTACACCTCAAAATCAACAGGGCTGAGATATCCAAGTTAATAATGAGGAAGGAGAAAGTAGAACAATGGGGGGGTCATTCTCTGAGAGAAATGTTGGGCCTTGGGAAAGACAATTTTCACAGGTTGTGCATATGCCTTAGTCATCTCTGTGTACTTCCTCTCCTCTTACCTGTTCTGATGAGCGCTCCCAGTCAGGCCCAAGTCTAGGCTGGACCCAAAATTCCTCGAGCACATCTCTGGTTCTGCTTCCAGGCTTTATTCATCACCCTGGCTATACCTGCTGTGTACCTTTCATCTGCCAGGGAGCTACACTCACCAGTTCAAATTAGATCCTTGTGTAAGCATGTTGGCGGTAAGAGGATAGACAGAAGTAACGTGAGTGGAAACATGTGGAGAACATTTGGAAAATCTAAAAAACTTCCCTGGCATTTCTAGGACATGTTCTTTCCAGGAATGGGTACAGGCAGTAAAAGTCAGGGTCCACATGAGTAGAAGACTTAATGGAGTGGGGGTTTCTCCCCCTTAAAAATCTGATACTTTCAGCAGATAGAATTGTGAAGCTCAGCTGATGCTTAATAAAGCCTGATACAAGTCCATATAAAGAAAAATGAATAACACTACAATTGCAGAACTACATACTACTGCAGTTATCCTACTAATTTCTGCCCTGCTTCTACTGTAAGCTTTCTGACTCCAGATTTGTTAAAAATGTCTTCGAAAAGGAAAAAATTGGAGTCATTGTATTAAATGTGCTGGTTTCAGAGATGAGTGCAAACACAGTCATAACTTTCCTTGCTATAAATTATTTTTCTAGAACCAGAATGTTTGTTACAAAGCTTGAGTTTAAAAAACAAATTGAAAATATATATCCAGAGTAATTTGACTTCATTGACCAACTCTTACTATGTTTTGACCAAGTTTCAGCAAGGTCTCAAAAAGGATCTCACTTATTTGAATAAGCCTCAGTGTTGAATAAGCCTTAACACTCTTAAATGGGTGATATAGAGATCCCTTCATTTATGGCACTGTGTCTGTTTGAAGAGGATAACTGAGGAGACCTTGCACTATATATTTTTTATTTTATTTCATTTCATTTCATTTATTTATTTATTTTTTGATTTATATCCCGCCCTTCCTCCCAGTAGGAGGAATTTTTTGTTCTATATTTGAGAACAGGTGAATAGGTTTTTTTCTTCGCTTGCTAGGGGGCCGTGAGCACTAGTCTAACTGTGTGTGTGTGTTTAGGGGAGGGGAAGACTTCCTGATTGCAAATAACAATGAGTTGGCTGCACAAAAGTGGACAATTTTTGTTTTAGGCAGCGTGAAACAGTGATAGAGCTATTGAGGTACTCATGTTTGTTACCTGGAGGACAGTGATTTCAGAGTACAATGATGCATAATGTATGGTTAAAGAGATGTATTCTAGTGCTAATTATAAACTTTGAACATAACAACAGTTATATCTGCTGTTCTTGATTCTATGCTTGAAATTCTATTTTGTTTATAGCTTATGTTCAAGACAAGTAAACACAAAGTAGATTATTTAGGCTGCCACACTGAACTATGTTTTCCTGGGAATAAGGCCCATTAATATCAGTGGGACACAGAAATGTGTAGTAGAATTGCACTGTTCAGCTAAGAAACAGACTAATCCCAAACCCACTGAAGCTAGGGTATGTACATTTGGTAATATGGAACATAATAGCTTAAATCCAAATACTCTGCTTTAACAGAGATCTTCCTCACGCTCAAAATGGCCTGATTCACAAATCCAGAATTTGCCATTAAAGCAATTTACAGCCTAGTTCTGAAGAAAATTGTTTACATCCTAAACATATGTAGGCTGACACACATAATCATCTATGATACGTGGTAACAAACAAAAAAAGCTGTGCATGTTTGGATTGCTGCTGGTGGCAAGCTGGTCAGTTGTGGGTTGCACAAGATTCAGTTTTTTACACAAATGGGCAGTCATTCCACTCCATACCCATGAATCTGCAATGGTACATCAAAGTCGAATCCTGCATGAGGACCAGCTAAACATGACTGTGGGCACCGAGTCAACATGTTATATAATATAATAGAGCCTAGATGTTGTTTGGTATACACACAAACATATCTCCTAACATGCCAGAGGCATGAATGGCTATCCCAAAACAACAACAATAAAAAAGGTTCTGTAACCATTCTGTGTTGGATATTAATTCCTACAAACTGACCTTATTTCAGTAATGTAAGTATACTTTGAGATCTGAAGATGGAAATAATATCCACAATTAAGACCAGCTTTTCACAAAGCAAGAGTTAACGCTAAGCAGCCATTGAATTTCTTGAAAACAGTAGCAAGAGGAATGATGCAGTTCTCTTTAATGGTTTAGTTGTCCAAACAACAATTGGAATTGGATAAATGCTTTCAGCTGGGATCATTTTCCTAATACCTTTGTAGGTAATGGGATTCCTAGAGGGTGCTGCTGTGTTAACATCATAATATAGGCATTGTGCAGGGAGTTTCTTTACTAGATACACAATATTAAAACAACTTTCATTACAACACTAGATTTACTTGTTGTAAATCCCTTATTTGCTGGGGCATTTATGTGGCTAAAGTAGCATTGTAACCGAGATGCTGTGATGGGAAAAGCTTTACTTTCTGAAATTTTGCCTCTTGTATAAATGTTAAAAAAACAGAAGCTCTAAAATGCTGGAAGCATTAAGCACCAGCAGCCATACCATGCAATCCATACTGTACTACTATCATATAAGCAAAAAGTACATACCCTGCAGAAAGGTACTTTCAGCACATACACAACCTGAGATGAAAAACACCAAGAAGGCAAGACACAACGTTGCAATGAAGGCAATCATCTTCCTCCCATGAGTCAGCTCAATCTGGGGGGAGGGGGATTTTTCTCTCATTTCAAATGCAATGTTTCACCGGATCCTGTACATGAGAAATAATATGCATCTATTGGATATGCCATCATATCCCTCCCACTGCTGCTTACTGGGAAGCAGCGGGGAGGTTGGTGCAGTGCAAAAGCATTGGCAGGAGTGCCATATTGGCTCTACTGGTGCATTTGCACTGCATCAACATCCCTGCCGCCTTGCCCCTTCCCAGTAATCAGCAGCAGTGACTCAGCTGCCAAGAGGTCAGGTGAGTGCTGCCACCCTACCATGCCATCTGTGACTGCTTGTAACATGGAAAGGTAGTTCCATTTGTACAGACTGCATGTGTCTATTCCATTGAACAGAGACTTATTTCCAACAGTCTGCCACTAACAGCCATCCCGCTCCAGGGTAGTAATGAAAGTGGAACTAACCACAGGATAGGATGCCATATCACATCAATATCGACTAAATAACATGTCTGTTAAGGTCATGGCTCTTAACAGCTGTGATTTTCTGGCATTTAGGAGCATGGGTGAACACAGAAGCCCCTGAACAAAAAATGTTAAACTGAAAGGGATTTTTTGTTGTTGTTAATTGGGTACGTATACTGATTATCCCCCCCGCTCCCAGTACAATACAGTATTAGATTACAATACAACTACTGTTCTGGAAACAAGTTAAAGCAATTCCTTTCTTTTTGCTTCAGTGTGTTACATGCACACATGGCAGAAGCCTAACAATTTGTTCAGTGAAAGTTGGAGAAAAAAATATTTTCTCCAAATTGTGTGACCAGGAAAAAGAAAAAAGAAGACCACACCAATTTACTTTTTATGAAATAAAATATTTCCTCTGAATTCCTTCTGAAACGACACAGAATTATTCAAAACTACATAGAAAGAGGGGGAAGTCACTTTACAAAGCCAAGAGAGATGAGGAGGAAATGAATAGGAATGGCAACTCTGATGGGATGGAATGGGTCAGCTTCAGGAGACCTCAGAGGCCTTATAAAATGAGCTTCTGCTCACCTATACTTTGAATGATGGAATAATAGTCCAAAGGTTTTTTGTTGATTAAACAAAAGCTAAGACTGTAGAGTCCTGAATCTGTTTCCTAATAGCCTTGTTTAATGCACAGTAATCAAATGCTACCTTATAACAGTGCTCTGTGTTGCTATAGTAGAGCAATTTTGGCATTCAGTTATACTTTCCTGAGGATGGGGAGATGCAATGCTCTTGTAAAGCTTCACTGAGCTGGGATGCCAAATTTTATTGATCGATTGATTGATTGATTTATATCCCGCCCTTCCTCCCAGCAGGAGCCCAAATGTTTTAATTTAAATTAAATCATTTTGCTTCTCTTTCTTTACATTTACTATATGCATATGCTATAATTCTCCACCCAACAAAGCTTTTAGTGCATCTCAGAGAACATTGCTATTTTTTTTAAAAAAGCCCCCACTTTCTGCCTTCATTTGAACCACAAGTTTCTCATCTGACAAATTTCTCATCTAAAGGCAATACAGTAATATACAGTGTATGGTATTAATAGGATCAATCACATGTGAAACACTAGTCACATCAGATTACAGAAATTGGTTAGTAAATAATAAAATCTAATCTAAAGTTGCCCTAACAAAGAGGAAACTAAAAGTAGAATCTCACTCTTCAAGGTGTAATGTAGTCCAGATACCATACATAGTTACTCTTCTATGTATTCTAAAACTGCCCCTCTAATTTTAGTAGAACACTTTTCAAGAGATGATTAAGTACCTCCTTAGAGTGTCCTCCAATAATCATGGGATGTAGACACACACATGCACGCACGCATGCACACACGAGTCAATTACAGCATGAGTAAATATTAGGGACATAATTAAACATTCTCTAATATCATAGGTTGCCCTCCAATTGATAATTTTAAAATTTAGGATTTTTGTCTGTATGAATTTCATAATGTAATTCCTGATATACCAAATGATCATGTGTTTACATGGCCATACCTCTGCTTCTTGGTAAATTCTCATGAGCATGAACTATACTATATTAATCTATCTACATTATAATATGGATGGCTCTGCTGTCTCTTATGTGAGTTTCTTGCAAAAATTTAATCTCAGCATGCCATTTATAGAAATTTGTAAGAAACTAAGAATATTTATTGGGGCCACTATTATCTGACATTCCACATAACATACAGGTAATCACAGTGTAACCAAATAATGCATACTAACTTCACATACATTACCAAGCATGGGTGACCCCTTATGTTGTGTCATGAATATTTCCTTTTTAAGCCTTCATCTTCTTTGCAAGTAACAACGAAGATATGGAATAGGCAAGAAGTAGGGTGGTGTGAGGGAAGCAATTACTAAAGTTCAGGAAAAGATAGTTTTCCAAAACCTTTAGAATGAAATTTTGTACAATCCTTATATGGAAATTAGACCCTCTAAAGTTTTATAGCATGGGAGTCAGACTGGAAAGCAAAGAAAGATTAGACTGTAAATAAACAGTATAACTATTTTTTTTTATTGCATTTGTATACTGCCCCATAGCCGAAGCACAATGTGGAAGAACTTTAAGAAGATTACAGAGTTGTGGCTGACTATCATGGAAACTGTCATTTTGAGCATACCCCCTGACCCAAGAAACATGTTTATAAATGGGCACTGAACAGAGATTTGGGTAACTGTATTTCAAAGGGTCTTGCTCACGATAATAACTGGGTTGCAGTAAACCAAGTTCTACTCAAAGTAAACCCATTGGCAATAATGGGCATATGTCAGTAATGCCTATTAATTTCAATAGGTCTACTCTGTGGCGCAGAGTGGTAAGCGGCGGTAATGCAGCCGAAGCTCTGCTCACGGCCGGAGTTCAATTCCAATGGAAGGAGGATGTCGAATCTCCAGTAAAAGGTGTCGAGGTCCACTCAGCCTTCCATCCATCCGTGGTCGGTAAAATGAGTACACGGAATATGCTGAGGGGTAAAGAAAGGCCGGGAAAGGAACTGGCAATCCCACCCCATATATACAGTCTGCCTAGTAAACGTCGCAAGACATCACCCTAAGAGTCGGAAACTACTCGCACTACAAGTGCGGGGACACCTTTACCTTTTTAAAGTATGACTTATATTTATTTATTTATTTATTTTATTTCTGTGATTTATTTATCGCCCATCTGGCTGGAAACCGAGCCACTCTGAGCGATGTACAAAGTCATAATATTGGATATAACCCATTGATTAAAGAGGGTTGTCTTCAAGTAAGTCATACTCAGAGTAGACCTATTGAAATTAATGAATGTAAGTTAGTAATGTCTTCAATTAAAACACTGACATTAACTTCAATGGATCTCCTCCAAGTAGGACTAACATTTAATACCACCCTTATATCCTACCTTTCTATAAAAAAACAAACATTTAAATGTGATTCATTCTGGTGATAGTAACAATAAACAGACCCCAAATGTTGACATACGCCCATAGTTTGTTCCAAATGTTTCATGTCTATGGAATATTTCAGTGTCTGAGGTTTCCTAGAACCACCTTGGGCAGTCGGCCACTCTTAGGCAAAAGAGAGAAAAAAAAGGGGGGAGGCAGGAAATAAATAGAAAGCAATCTAACTCCCTTTGTCTTGTAAGTTCACAAGCCTTTCCAAAACACCTCTGCTATTCAACTACTTCTTTAGTCAGGTTTTGAAAGATGGTGCCATATCCTATGAGTTAGAGACCATGGGGCACATCAGACACACAAAGGTACCTTGGTCAGGCAGCAGGCAACCTCAGGACCTTGGACAGCTCCAAGCAGAGCATTTCCTCCAATAAGCTCTGGAGGTCAGCTGAGGCTTTTTATCCTTATTTGGTCAGATAGCCCCAACACCACTAAGTTTGCTCCATTCCTGGAAAGTGGAAAGTCTTAAAAGGAGTATTCCTCTGGTCTGGAGCCTTGTACTTTTTTCCATCTCACCCAGCTCCCACCTTGCCTGCACTGGGGTAAAGGAGGTCCTGTACCTCAGGGAAATCTGGCGTAGAGGATGCTGTCTCTCAGGGTGTCAGTTCAAAAGTCTCTAGTTATGGCTGAGGATTGGTGGTGAGGCCCAGGTCTGGGTTCAGCACCTCCATGGCTTGTGCTGCTCATCTTCTTGAAGAATCTCAGGAGGTCCATCTTCTGTGTCTGAATCTTGGGTTCCTCAATATGGCAGGTGGTCACATTAGCTCGTTGGGTTCTCCACCGTGATTTTCTTATGTGACGTGCTGTCACCAGAATGTCTTCTTTTAAACAGTGTATGGTGAAATATTACAAAAGCAAAAAAATTCCAAACTAAACAAATAAATACCACTTGGGCTGGGCACCAGATTGTGGCTTAACTAACCTTATTCAACATGCTCTTTCATTATCATGAGAAACCTTGAGACAGACACAAAAGATCTTTAAGCAGCTTTTCCATACGTGAAACTATAACTGCTTCTTCCTGGATCCCAGTCACTATTTTGTCTACCAGTCCAGTCTTTACAAGCCACAACTTTGGCTCACACTTTTAACTTCAAAAGATAAAGCCAGTGTGGCTAAATTTTCCTCAAGATAAAAAAAGTGAGTCTTATTGTAACTTTCCACCCCTGATATCTCAGCCCCTATTACCCCAGTGTCAGTTTAATCATCCACAGATCCATTTTTTCCTCTATTATTTTTAAATTTTGACCTCTTCTGCAACAGTCTGAAGCAGGTAAAAAACAGCAAGGGTTTGTTCTCCCAGGGTTGACCACCATCTTTGCTTCATGCTGTAGGTCAAGCTTTGATTTTTAAATCTATTTTAATCTTTCTAGTCCTGTAGACACTTGAAACTGACAGGGGGAAGCAGGCAGTGTCCAGCCATAAGTGCAAGCCAAGCAGAGAGCATGCAGGACCTTGGACAGCTGTAAGAACCCTGGAACAAGAGAAATTTTCTCTACAGGGATCTAGAGCCAACTGAAGCCTTATGTAGGCTAACGATCTGGAATGTGGCAGGCTTCACTTCTCTAGAGGAGCTGGTAGGCTGCTTGAAGGACCCTCACCTGATTTTGTAGCCTTTACCTCTGTGAGGCTGGAGAGACAGAGGTACTGCAGGGGACTCATCCTTTGAATCAGAGGATGGTTGCAGGACTGGTGGCAGGTACTGGTAGTTATCCCACCAAGGAAGTAGTCTGAACCTCAACCAGGTTCTTCACCACAAACTGCACGGTCCATGACAACAAGTGTTTTTAGACTGTTGTCAACACAGGGTGAATTTGCCCTAATATTAAATTTTAAGAGTTAAGCATAAAATGATGGCCTGAATTTAAGTGGATGGCTGAGAAGTTCAGTCTAACTGTGTTTTACATGTGTGTATCCTAGGAAGAACTCCATCAATAGTGTACTTTTTATGCCAGTATAAGGGCAAATAGAAGGCATTTTTGGTAACTGCCCCAAAGTTATGAAACACCCTCTACAGGAATTAATTTATACAACGTGAAAGTGAATGATATAACATTATTATTTATTTATTATATTTATACCCTGCCTTTCTTTTCATGACAGAAACCCAAGGCGGCTTACACACGGTTCCCAGGCAGTCTCCCATCCAGGCACTGACCAGCACTGGTGGCCTCATGTGCCCTCAGACCATAGTGGCAGCTACTGAATTCACTGAAGTCCAAACAGTCCAGTCCAATATATATTTTTGCTGCTGTAGGTGAATTAGAATTCATTTCTTGTTTTACTATATGCTGGGCAGCATACCACTAGTATATTAAAATGAACAAAACTTGATTGGGATACTGTTTTCATATTTAATTGGAAACTGCAATTAGTAATGGTGTGAATGTATTTTTGAAAAGTAAATAGAAAGCACTGGAAGCCCAATTTGGATCAGGACCCAGGTGGTTGGGTGCATGGAGCATGGGGGTAATCTTTTACCCCTGCTGCAGTCCAAAGTCGGATCCCACACAAAGACACAGAGACTGCTATTTGCATTGGAAGGAATACTCCAGTTCATGGCAATGACATTTTTCCTTTTAATGCAAGTAGCAGATGGGATGAAGATCTGGACTGGGATTGCAGCAGGGTGTAAACATTGTAAAGTGTTAAAGCCCTGCCCTTCTATTGTTAAGTGTTTAAGCCTTCTGTTGAACTAGGTGAAGTTCTTTCAGAAAATATTTCTTTATTTATTGGTTAAACCTTTAAACCACCCTTTATCCAGCTGATCCTAGGGTAGTTTCTGAAGATTTTTTTAAAACAACAACATGATGAGGCCAGCATTTAAGTATGTAAAACAACAACCAAGATTAAAACCAGCAGCAGACAGAAATTCCCATAGCCTATACCTTAAATGGAGTGGTAAAGTCTGCCAAATGCTTGAGTGAACAGCTATAGTTTAATTTGACATTGGGAGCCAAAGTTGGAGCCACTTCTGAGGGGGAGAATTCCACAAAAGAGGTGCTATTACAGAGAAGGCCCTATTCTGCTGTGCATCACCATGCAGCAAGCTATCTTTGCCAGGGGGACAACGAGAAGGGCCCCCAAGGCTATCACAATTAAAATTGTCATTAAGCCAGTACAAATAGTGCAGGGAAATGATCAGCAATCCCTGCTCTGCCTTTCTGCACTTTTGAGCTCAATGTGCCCAGTGTTGTTTAGTCAAGGATTATCTTGTTTATTTTATGGTTACTGCTCTTCATAGCAGTAACTTCATTTTATCGTACTTCATTTAATAATGATGAAACGTGGCTGTGTTTGTTGTACAACATTCCTGAGCTTGAGATAGTGTGATGTTTAATAAAGTGTTTACAAGAGAAGATTAAGATAGTTTATCAGATCCTGGAATCATCTCATAATAATAAAACATCTTTGAACCTGTATGCCAAGGAGTGTGATTTGTAATGTTACAAAGCAATCTTTCCTGAGTTATTAGGCACAGAAAGACTGCCTGCTAAGACATTAGGATTCTGAAACCTAAAAATCACCTCTGAAATATTTTGAGTTTAATGGTTTTGTACACACATTCATGTATGTTATTTTAGTTCCATGATCAGCAACTAGTTTTATAGGAAGACTACAGTGAGGAGCGGGTGAAGGATGGTGTTCCAGTCTCTTTCCCAATATCTCCAAGTAGACTGCCAGTAAATCCTGTTTTGAAAGCCACTATTTCCTCCTCTCGCTTTTCATGCTTCTGGGCTAGGAGCTAGGAGGCCAGCTGACTCTCCAGGGAGGGGCAAATTTGGTTCTAGAATTTTCAGCTGCCGATCCCCATATTCATCAACACCTTCCACACAATCTAATCATGCATTAGAAGACTTTGCTGAAGACCTATCTTTGCACTCCATTTCAATGGAGCATTTACAGTGTTTAGCTATCTCAAAGAGATTGTTCAATACTTATGGGGCTCTGATCCTGTGTGTGTGTGGTCCTGATCCAGCTACAGCCAGCTATGACTATATCCCATTGAAGCCAATGGAAGAAATGAGCCACAACTATTTTAAAGTGCTGTTTTTGATATATATAGCTTTAAATGGCTTGGGACCAGGTTTTCAGAAGGACTGCCTTCATTATTACAATTCTGGTCTTAAAATTAAAAAGGTAGCACAGCAGGTTTTAAACTGACTGAGGGGGGAAACCCAACAGGAGCTGAGGAAGGTCCGGTTCGGAATAAACCTCCCCCCTGGGATAAAAACCAAATAAATGATGAAATTTTAAAAGGGATAGGCCTAGAAGTAGGCATTGTGAGAGCAGGGGCACAGGATATCAATTCAGAAGAGCAAAATTACCACAGGCCAAACCACAAGTGCCAAAGACACTTGAAGAGAGACACTGCTTACAAGTGCCTGTATGCTAATGCTAGGAGCCTCCGAACCAAGATGGGAGAACTGGAGTGCTTGGTCTTCGAGGAGAGCATTGATATAGTGAGCATAACGGAGACCTGGTGGAATGGAGAAAACCAGTGGGATACAGTTATCCCTGGATATAAACTATATCGGAAGGACAGGGAAGGACGTATTGGTGGCGGAGTCGCTCTATACGTGAAAGAAGGCATTGAATCCAGCAAGCTCGAAACCCCAAGAGGCAGACTCCTCCACAGAATCGTTGTGGGTGGTGATACCATGCCCCAGGAGGGACTTAATACTGGGAACGATCTATCGCCCCCCTGATCAAAATGCTCAGGGAGACCTTGAGATGAGATATGAAATTGAGGAAGCATCCAAATTAGGAAATGTGGTAGTAATGGGTGACTTCAACTACCCGGACATAGACTGGCCGCATATGTGTTCCAGTCATGACAAAGAAGCAAAATTTCTAGATATTTCTAAATGACTATGCCCTAGACCAGTTGGCTATGGAACCGACCACAGGGACGGCAACCCTGGACTTCATCCTCAGTGGGGACCAGGACCTGGTGCGAGATGTAAGTGTTGTCGAACCAATTGGGAGCAGTGACCACAGTGCTATTAAATTAAACATACATGTAAATGGCCAATTGCCAAGAAAATCCAACACAGTCACATTTGACTTCAAAAGAGGAAACTTCACAAAAATGAGGGGATTGGTAAAAAGAAAGCTGAAAAACAAAGTCCAGAGGGTCACATCACTCAAAAATGCTTGGAAGTTGTTTAAAAACACTATATTAGAAGCTCAACTGGAGTGCATACCGCAGATCAGAAAGGTACCACCAGGGCCAAGAAGATGCCAGCATGGTTAACGAGCAAAGTCAAGGAAGCTCTTAGAGGCAAAAAGTCTTCCTTCAGAAAATGGAAGTCTTGTCCAAATGAAGAATATAAACAGGAACACAAACTCTGGCAAAAGAAATGCAAGAAGACAATAAGGGATGCTAAAAAAGAATTTGAGGAGCACATTGCTAAGAACATAAAAACCAACAACAAAAAATTCTATAAATACATTCAAAGCAGGAGACCATCTAGGGAGGCAATTGGACCCTTGGATGATAAGGGAGTCAAAGGTGTACTAAAGAACAATAAGGAGATTGCAGAGAAGCTAAATGAATTCTTTGCATCTGTCTTCACAGTGGAAGATATAGGGCAGATCCCTGAACCTGAACTAACATTTGCAGGAAGGGATTCTGAGGAACTGAGACAAACAGTGGTAATGAGAGAGGAAGTTCTAGGCTTAATGGACAATATAAAAACTGACAAATCACCGGGCCCGGATGGCATCCACCCGAGACTTCTCAAAGAACTCAAATGTGAAATTGCTGATCTGCTAACTAAAATAGGTAACTTGTCCCTCGGGTCCTCCTCCGTGCCTGAGGACTGGAAAGTGGCAAATGTAACGCCAATATTCAAAAAGGGACCCAGAGGGGATCCCGGATATTACAGGCCAGTTAGCTTAACGTCTGTCCCTGGAAAACTGGTAGAAAGTATTAGTAAAGCTAGATTAACTAAGCACATAGAAGAACAAGCCTTCCTGAAGCAGAGCCAGCATGGCTTCTGCAAGGGAAAGTCCTGTCTCAGTATCCTATTAGAATTCTTTGAGAGTGTCAACAAGCATATAGATAGAGGTGATCCAGTGGACATAGTGTACTTAGACTTTCAAAAAGCGTTTGACAAGGTACCTCACCAAAGAGGAAGCTTAGCAGTCATGGAATAAGAGGAGAGGTCCTCTTGTGGATAAGGAATTGGTTGAGAAGCAGAAAGCAGAGAGTAGGAATAAACGGACAGTTCTCCCAATGGAGGGCTGTAGAAAGTGGAGTCCCTCAAGGATCGGTATTGGGACCTGTACTTTTCAACTTGTTCATTAATGACCTAGAATTAGGAGTGAGCAGTGAAGTGGCCAAGTTTGCTGACGACACTAAATTGTTCAGGGTTGTTAAAACAAAAAGGGATTGCGAAGAGCTCCAAAAAGACCTCTCCAAACAGGTGGAAAAATAGCAAATGCAATTCAATATAAACAAGTGTAAAATTATGCATATTGGAGCAAAAAATCTTAATTTCACATATACGCTCATGGGGTCTGAACTGGCGGTGACCGACCAGGAGAGAGACCTCGGGGTTGTAGTGGACAGCATGATGAAAATGTCGACCCAGTGTAAAAAGGCAAATTCCATGCTAGGGATAATTAGGAAAGGTATTGAAAATAAAACAGCCGATATCATAATGCCGTTGTATAAATCTATGGTGCGGCCGCATTTGGAATACTGTGTACAGTTCTGGTCGCCTCATCTCAAAAAGGATATTATAGAGTTGGAAAAGGTTCAGAAGAGGGCAACCAGAATGATCAAGGGGATGGAGCGACTCCCTTATGAGGAAAGGTTGCAGCATTTGGGGCTTTTTATTTTAGAGAAAAGGCGGGTCAAAGGAGACATGATAGAAGTGTATAAAATTATGCATGGCATTGAGAAAGTGGATAGAGAAAAGTTTTTCTCCCTCTCTCATAATACTAGAACTTGTGGACATTCAAAGAAGCTGAATGTTGGAAGATTCAGGACAGACAAAAGGAAGTTCTTCTTTACTTAGCGCAAAGCTAAACTATGGAATTTGCTCCCACAAGGCGCAGTGATGGCCACCAGCTTGGATGGCTTTAAAAGAAGATTAGACAAATTCGTGGAGGACAGGGCTATCAATGGCTACTAGCCATGATGGCTGTGCTCTGCCACCCTAGTCAGAGGCAGCATGCTTCTGAAAACCAGTTGCCGGAAGCCTCAGGAGGGGAGAGTGTTCTTGCACTCGGGTCCTGCTTGCGGGCTTCCCCCAGGCACCTGGTTGGCCACTGTGAGAATAGGATGCTGGACTAGATGGGCCACTGGCCTGATCCAGCAGGCTCTTCTTATGTTCTTATGTTCCCCCCCTAGAGATCCTTCACTGCTTGTGTTTAAGAGAGCAGTTAAAAACTTTTTAATTGGGCTTTTGAGGTCACCCAGATATCTTGGCTGCTTTGAGTCTAGCTGTTTTGCTATTGCTTGTTTATATTGTTGTTGTTGTGTATGTGCATTTACTATTTTTAGTATACACCATTATGATCTCCTTAGGGAGAAAGAGTAGGATATAAATGATAATAAATCAATCCTATTGATTCCAATGGGATTTAATAATGATAACTAACTTTAGCTAGGGCCAGTGGATTTGAACCTGGTGGTGATATTTTCCTTCTCTCCTAGCTAGCATTGGCTAGATTTTAATTTCTTTTTCATAATATGCTTCAGGGAAAATATCTACCAGCGTATCTCCCCAAACCGCTGAAATAATGAACAATAATTGTAACTAGGAGTGGGCATTTTAGGGGTTGTTTATATAACTAACATTTGGACATTGCTATTTTTGAGTTATGTTAGTATTGTTAATTCTGAAATAATGAACCTCTCTATATGAGTATGAAAGTCCAAGAATTTTCAGCCACATGTTACCACCTGGCCACAAGTTACCTACTCCTTGTCTTGGCCTTTTTGGGACATGGCCAGTTTGCATAACAGATTAGTATGGGTACAACTCTAATTATTGGCCAGTTCACACATTATACTCTTTAAATTAGGGAGTCTCATTTCTCAAACATGGGTAGAACAGAGAAATGCTAAAAACGAATCTAGAACACCTTCCCCCATTACTCTTGTCCTCTTACAACTAATTTGAATCTCACTGAACTGATGGTACAGATAAAATGGCACACAGATACAAACAATCTCATGATTTTCAAACAAAAAATTATTCCACCCCCCATATCTAGGTATAATAGAACTCAAGTTTTGCATTTAACCAGACATGCAAACAAAAACCTTCATCCCCTACACAGGAGGACAAAACTATGAGCAGGCTAAAAGTTAAGCTGTGCTTTGTGAGGTTGAGTTAAGGTCAGTGTGGGGGGAAAATCAATTGCAACTTTTGAGATGAAAACATCATCAAAGCTAAAGGAAGTGTTTCAAAGTGGGGTTTAATAGCAGCTATCATATTGCCTTCAGTGCCTTGACCATTTCTTATGCAGCTGTTTTATTTTAGAAAGATTTAACCCCTGCCACACATGTATTGTGCTACACACTGACCTGAGTACACACACCCAAGCACTTTGGTCACTCACGATAACTATAAACCCTTTGGTGAACTACTAGAAAGCTAGTTCAAATGGAAAGGGTGTAATTCAATCTAGCATTTAACTTAGTCATTGATGAAGGGTTAAGCCAAAGGAACAGTCAGTAAGGAAGGCAAAGGGGACAGGAGACAAATATGCCAATTAATTGATGCCTGGATACTAGAGAGATGATAATTTTTAAAAAAAGAAAAAGGTAATCATAGCAACATTTACATTTGAATAAAGAAAATGCTTGAAAATAAATGATAAAGATACAACCACATTTCAATTTCATTCATTCATTCATTCATTCATTCATTCATTCATTCATTCATTCATTCATTCATTCATTCATTCATTCATTCTCTCTTAGAGTCTCTTTCCTTCCTTTGTCTTCCTCTATTTCACAGGCTAAACTTATACTGTCAGCTCTTCAGGCCAGGGCAATGTCTTTCTTGTGTTTCAGGTACTCTGTACAATTAGTATGTATGACAGTGGGGAGTAGTGGTTGGTGTCAGAATAGGACCAGGGAGAGTTGGGTTCAAATCCATGGTTTTTAATAAACCTAAAGTAAGTGATGTTGGGCCAGTCACTCTCCCTTAGCCTTGCCTACCTCACAGGGTGTTTTTTTTTTTGGTGTGAGGATAACATGAGGATAATTTTGAGTTGCTAGTCCAGTCTCTTATCCTGAAAGGTCTATGGACACCTCCTGAAGCTCCTTGTAGGAGAGGTGGTATAAAAATGTAAAAAATAAAGTGCCATGTTCATTGACAGCACTATACAAACAGATAATGCAATGATGGTGATGACAACAAAATTAGTGTCAGGTGAAAATTGTGTTGAATCACAGAGATCACTATTTAAGATTCATATGTAATCCAAGCATAATGATTTCATATGATGTATATATGAGATTACCACCATTTTTGATCACATCGTTATTTTAGCAATCCTCAATATTCATAAGGCCTTTGCCAAAGTTCCTTCTTCACTGTCATAACTACCAGTGGCATATTCCTCTACAGTCTGCTTACACCCATTTCTGTGTCCCAAGAATGGATTCAGTGTGGTTGCTGCTCACCTTGTCATGAGCATCTCTGCCTGCAGCCCATGTCAATAAAAAACTCACTGGCAGGCTACAGAAATTAGTGATGGTTTTGAATCACATTGTAAGTTGTACTAAAGTTTAGTGGTAACTTAAAAATATGGCCAAGAGTGGGGATTTTGTTGGGAAGATACCTGAGGTGCTTGCAAAGTCTAGATTGGCCCTTCTTGCTAGTAAGTAAGAATTCTGAATGTTAATTCCATTAATGCCTAGAAACTTTTTGCAGATTTGTTTCTTGGTTCACTTAAATTATTAAATCAAGATATTCAAATCCTTCATTGCTAACCTTGGGGAGATGGTAGCAAAATTGGAGAACTTTATGCTAATGATGGCACTGAAGGTCAAAACTGGGGAGGGGTTCAAGACTGCATTTCATTTCATTTCTTGCGTACATCCCTCTTTTCCTTCCTAGGGACGTCCAGGGGCTAATGGTAAAACTGAAAACAATAACTCAACATAAAATATCAGAAAAAAGATCAATATAATAAAACATAGTATATATTAAAATATAAATACAAGTCAAAACCAAATGTGTCAAAACAGTAGAAACGATATAATAAATCCATACAAATTAATTCAATAACAAGGGTCCTCCTTCTAGCCTAGATTTCCTCGTCCCAGATCCCCATTTGTACAATGATAGGAGCTGATTCTCTGTGGTGTGATTCCAGGCCACTGAGGAATGCATCTGAATATTCTGTCTTAACCATGTGGAAAACACTAATTGTATGGATCTTTCCTATGCAATCAGTGCACTGCTTCTCAGCTGTCATGCCACCTTCAGGATTATTTAAGCAACAGAGAGTGTTCTAACTCCAACTCCCAAGAACATCCTTTGCCATCATCTTTCTCTAATCTACAGAAGCTTGCACTGAAGGCACAGGCTCTGGCTACAACTGCTGATGTTATCATGGCAGGGTTTCTCCTCTGCAGCAGTCATTCAGATTCCTCCCACTCATCAGGCCACTTAGGAGTTAAGATCCACAACTGCTGCAACATTTGTCTGGCAGGAAAAAAAACTGTAAAGGAGACTGGAGGAGGCTTCTTGCTGGTGTCTCACTCCCTGCACAACCCAAACCTTAGTGATGCAAATTTAAGGGCTTGCAGTCCTCATTGCAAGTAACCCCATTCCTCCAGCATTCAGACCTGATTAATAATAAGTTTGACTTGGTGCCAGCATATCCCTGCTGCTGCAGCCTGTCCCATCCGTTTCCCTTCCTATCCCCCTGTCCAACTTACCTGGTGGCAGCTGAGATGATAGGGAGGCCCCTCCGTAAGGCCACCATTCCTACCAGAAAATTAAATGGTTCAGCAACAGGTATCAAGGCTCCAGGAATTCTTCAGTTTGTCAAGATTTCTTGAGGATTCAGGTGCCATGGAAACTACCTGTCCCTGAATCCCTTCCACCGGAGATGCAGCCATGTTTTATTTATTTGTTTATAAATATGTTTGTATACCGCTATTTCACTGAAAAACATCAAAGCGGTTTACAACAAGAAAAAACCGTACAGTAAGAACCATTAAAAATATAGTAAAAAAAAGAAGTCAGCTATACAGCAGGGATGACTGGAGGCTTATACATAGGACTCTTGCAGGGCCTTCTAATTGTTACCATCATCAAGTACATTTTGTCAGACGCGATGGGGGTGGTGGGACAGAATTCACCAGCTTGTAGAGGAGGTGTTGAGTTGCTTAGTGGGAAGACACTGGGGTCCTGTTATATTCCCAGTGATATTAGTGGCACCATGATGTGATTCAGGTTTCAGAATTTGGGTTGGGGAGGAAAAAAACACTTTTTGAAAATGACTAATTTTAGTTGAGTCTGAAGTGAGTTGAGGGAAGTTGTAAGATAAATATCAATTGGTAGGTATCTATCAGCATCCTCTGCTTTAAGAATACTATGAACTGCTTTCTTAATTTCACTAATTTCACAAGTTTGTTCATATATAGTAGTATAAAGCCCTGTTCTTCAATCTTGCGTGCTCAGATGTTGTTGGACCAACTTCCATCAACCCCAGTCAGCTTAGCCAATGGCCAAGGATGATGGGAGTTGTAGTCCAAGAACATCTGAACACCTAAGGTTGAAGAACAGAGGTATAGATAATGTATTGGGTTATATAATAAAGACTAAAATTCTATTAAAAAATCTTTAGGCAGTTTAAAAATAATAACATTATGTGTTTGGCTCAAACATTATAATTAATTTGCTCATTAACTTATTTAAAAAATCTTAAAAAGCAATTGCAACACAGACACATTGGGATAAGGTCTCAACTTAAAAGGCTTGTTGAAAGAGGAAGGTATTCAGTAGGAGCTGAAAAGATAACAGAGATGGCACCTGTCATCTGATAAGATGGTATCTGCAGGAGGTCCTCACTTGCAGAGCATAGTGATTGACTGGGTATATAAAGGGTAAGATGATATTTCAGGTATCCTGGTCACAAGCTGTATAGGGCTTTGTACACCAAAACCAGAACTTGGCCCAGTAGCTAATGGGTAGCCAGTGCAACTCTTTCAGCAGTGGGGTGACATATGGGATATAACCTGCCCCAGTGAGCAGTCATGCCACCACATTTTGCAGCAGATGCAGTTTCCAGACGAACCTCAAGGGCAACCCCACATAGAGAACATTACAGTAATCCAGCCTGGAGGTTACCAATGCATGGACAAGAGTGGTCAGGCTATCCTGGTCCAGAAATGGCTGCAGCCAAAGCTGGTAAAGGGCACTCCTAGCCACTGGGGTCATTGGGCCTCTAGCAACAAAGATGGATCCAGGAGCACCCCCAGATTACGAACCTGCTCTTTCAGAAGGAGTATGACCCCATCAAATCAGGCAACTCACCAATTATCTGACTCTGGAAACCACCAATCCACAACATACCCATCTTGCTAGGATTCAGACTCAGTTTACTGGCCTTCAACTAGCCCATCACTGAGTCCAGGCAGTGGTCCAGGACTTGCATGGCCTCTCCCGATTCAGATGTTACAGAGAAATAGAGCTGGGTATCATCAGCATACTGCTGACACCTTGCCCCAAATCTCCTGATGACCACTCCCAAGGGCTTCATATAGATGTTAAACAGCATTGAGGACAAGATGGTACCCTGTGGCACCCCACAGCACAACTGCCAGGGGAATGAAAGACAATCACCCAATGTTATTCTCGGAAAATTACCCTGGAGATAGGATTGGAACCACTCTAAAACAGTGCCTCCAAAACCCATCTCATCAAGTTGGCACAGAAGGATATCATGGTCAATGGTATCAACAGCAACTGAGAGATCAAGTAAGAATAACAGGGTCACACTCCCCCTGTCCTTCTTTCAATAAAGGTCATCCATCACAGTGACCAAGGCCAATTCAGTTCCATAACCATGCCTGAACCTAGACTGGAATGGGTCAAGATAATCTGTTTCATCCAAGGGTACTTGCAATTGCTGTGCCACAATCCTCTCAATTACCTTCCCTAAAAAAGGGGTATTTGCGACTGGACGGTAGTTGTCAGAAACCAATGGATCCAGGTTGGGCTGTTTCAGGAGTGGTCGGATTACCACCTCTTTCTGGGTGGTTGGGACCACTCCCTCCAGCAATGATGTGTTGACCACACCCTGGATTCGCATGGTCATACTCCCTTGGCAAGCTTTAATAAGTCAAGAAGGGCAAAGGTTGAGAGCAGGGCCAGCCCCAGGCATGCTGGGGCCTTTGGACACCAGCCTGCCCTGGGCCCCTCCACTCCCCTTTTGCGATCCGTGAACGCAGCCGCGGCTTGCCGCACAGGAGCTTCCAACCCACCCGCCACCCCCCACTTCACCTACCTTTCTCTCTGCTGTTTTTTGTGGCTGCACGCACTGTGTGCACACTGTGTGCGCAGGTTTGGCATCAATCAAGATGGCGGCTGAGGTTTCCCTAAGGGACTGAAGCCTCTGCCACCATCTTGGTTGATGGCAGCAATGCACTCATGTAGCACGCATGCGTGCCATCAACCAAGATGACGGCAGAGGCTTCAGTCCCTTAGGGAAACCTTGGCTGCCATCTTGTTGATGGCAAACCACAAAAAACAGCGGAGAGAAAGGTAGGTGAACCGGGGGGATGGCGGGTGGCTCGGAAGCTCCTGTCCAGCGAGTGGAGGGACCCTGTAGCTCCAGGGGCCCTCAGCCCAGTGCCCCACCTGGCCGCCCTTTAGAACCAGCCCTGGTTGAGAGGACATGTTGCAGGGTGCATCACCACAAGCACCTTGTCCATGTCATCAAGCTGCATCAAGTGAAACTGACCCCAAGAATTTGCAGCAGACGCTACACTGGACACCTCTCTGGGGACTACAGCAGATGTGGATGGGGTATCTAGATTGCTATGGAGGTGAGCAACTTTACTCTCAAAGTGCCTTGTAAAAAATTCACAGTGGGAGTTATATTTATAATACTTATAGAATCTTACAAAAAGACTGTGTGGCTATGTTAATTTTGAGTTTTGTCAGTATTACTGCATGGTAACAATGGTTTAATAAATGAACAAATCTGTTCTGAAAGAAGATCTCTTAGGTTCCATTATATTCATTCATTTATTCAAAATAGTTACGTACTGCTCTTCCTCCGATAGACTATAAGGCAGCTTACTACAAGAATAAAACTGCAATAACAGAAATGACTAAAATGTGGTTGCTTCCACACTACGTTAGTCTGGAATTTTCACCCTTTCTTTACTCTCTGTGTATGGAGAATCTAAATAATATCATTGCAGCGTGATGTCACATATTTGCGTCCTTCAATTTTTTATCATACTTGAATTGTGGCAATTTTCAAAAATTTAAAAATGCAGCTGCAGCACTAACGTGTCAAGTGTGGAAAGGCAAAGTGCTATTGAGGTTTTCAAGGCTCCAGTGCCTTTAATTAAATGTTTCCTGCTTGCCTGTTTGGCCCATTTTATTGCTTTCTGTTGAGTGTGGCAGTGAGATTAGTGATGAATAGACTGCTAATAACTCCTTGAACAGTCTTTCTTCATTGCCCATTAATATCTGATCTTGTTCCTCCGGGTGTATGTTAATTATTGGTTTCCTTTCATTTCTTCATTGTCACTTTTATTTACTAAAATAGCTAAACAGGTAAACCCTCTTCCACGGTCAACAGAAGTAATAAGAGACAAAACTGGTGAACATGGGAAGAAACCTCTCTTGAATGAGCACATGAATTATAAACAGAGCTCCTACTTCATATCTAGTTTAGCCCTAATAAGAGTTGGAGAATGTAAATTCTGATTGCAGTTTGTAACCTTGCATTAGAATGACTCACTAAATTATATCTAATCCTACTGAAATCCACAAATAACATGAACGGAAGTTGTAACATTTCTATAGAATGCTCTCTCTTGTAAATATTGTTGCAGCTCCACTGTTCTGTTAAGCAAAATGGCCCTGTTTCTTTCAGCCAAACAAAATATGATAGCTCTGGCGGCTTTCAGGATCCTAGACAGCAGTACATCTATTTGTATGGGAGGATGGTAAAAAAGGCATAGTTAAAATGCAGTCTGAGTTTGGCCAGAGAAAGAGAAAACAGTTTTGAAGCTGGCTGAGGATAGGTTGCTAAAACGTTTCTTAGTAATTTAGTAAGATTACAGTATTTTCTTCTATCCAAAGAAAACTGACCAGTAAAGTTGCTTTCAGATTTTCATTCCAGTGACAGCACTAGCCACAGCTGTTTTTCCTCTAAAAGTTGTGGTATAGAAAGCATCTTTTAATAAACACTTTTAAAAGTATCTTTGTGGTTTTTCACATGAATAATAAATTTCACTTGTACAGCGTTGATAGCAATCTGTGTTCCTAAATATGTAAGTATACTTATTGGGCTTCATTTACCAAAAAGGCACAAGAAAGATGACATAGATTGGAATGTTTTATATAAGATCAAAGAACAGAATACAGTAATGATAGGGGAAACAACAGCTGAAAAAGAAAACCTCTGAGGGCAAAGAACTCATTTATTAATTTCAAGACTCCCTTACCACCACCTGGCCTTCCCCATATGACCAATCAGCATTTTACTGGGTTTCTTTTTCTGGGGATGAGAATCCCCATCTTAAATAAATTACATGGAAGAGCCAAATTCCACAGGAACATTTTTGTACACACAGATTGACTGGATGCCTGTTTTTGAACACACATTCAAAAATGAATAGGGGGACTGTCTTCCACTGTGCATGTTGGCACAGAAAGTGAGGTGGTGCTTCTACTTCCACTTTACAAAATACACACATCTATAAGACTGGGGGCTGTATGCTGAATTTTATGTTAGACTCCTTCGTACCACAGCTACTTTGCTCCATCTGCCAAGCATTGACACAAAATGGTAAGCATACACAAATACCATTGATACACCCAGAGACAGCCTAACAGTTACATACTCTGTCTCCATTTAGGATCTTCTGCACTATGCAGAGTTGTCTGCTCCTATTGCTGGCTGCTCCATGGACATTTTAAATCTGCATTCCTCTGTAAAAATGGCTATTGCTTGCTAAGCAGCCAGCACCATGTTATGAGTTGCAAGAATTTGCAAGATATTCAGAGCAAGGAACATGGTGGTCGTTCTTTTTGCACTGAGACACTCTCTAATATATAGATTGCAGTGCTATTTTAGGGTGCTTTCAGACAGAAGCTTAATTTGCAAACATGTCATTGAGATATCGCAAATGGGTTGTTGGTAACATGTATGCTTTATTTATTTATTTCCCCCCAGAAAGGGTAAATCTGGGTTAAATGTGTGTGGGGGGACGGCTACAGCTGGTATTTTGATGCCAACAATGTTACTTGGACACTGCAAAAAACTTGCATGCATGAAGAGCACTGATCCACCAATAAACACTAGTCAGGAAGGGACCTGGATCTGTAGACCAAAGGCAGGTAACCTGTGGCCCTCCAGATGTTGTTGGGCTATAACTCCCACCACCTCTGATCATTGGTTATGCTTCTTGGGGCTGATGGGAGATGGAGTACAGCAACATCTGGCTGGCCACATGCTAGCCACCCCCACTGTAGACTATTTAACCACCTTGTTGATTCCTCCCTGTCCATGACTTTGTATGGGAGCATTGGCTTGGGTATATACAACCTGGTCACCAGTCTAAATTCCTCATTAATTTCAGCTGTAATGTTTTAGATGTCAGTGTGCTTAGGATCATGACCTAAAATTTTATGGGGAATGGCTGCTTGTGTTCATTTCCTTTCAGATTCTTGGCACAAGTATTGGAAATTACATCACAAGTTTTGATGTAAACTTAGCTTCCAGCTTGCATAGGTCCAGTTTCCCAGAACTGTGTATTTGACAAAGGAAGATTCATTCTGCTTTGATTTGGAGAGAGTGATTGCTATTTTTTTTAAAAAAAGGACAGAATATTCACCACAAGAATAAAGAATGTATCGCTTCAGCTTCATAGTCAATATTTGTGCCTTTATGAATAGAGGTGCTACCAGAATACCATGTCAAGGTCTGTCAGAGAACACTGTAGCACCATGCTATTTGAATGTTTGGAACTCATGAGACATTGTTTCAAAAGAAATGAAGGACCCTAAACTAACCTGCAGATGAAAAGAGGTTTACAGAGATCTTTAATTAGATCGTGCTCGTGGAAGACAATAGTATGATAAAGAAGATTTAGTAAAGTGTTTTGTCCGTTTATTACTTTAATTTCAAGCAAGATTCTTAACTTCAAAGGAGAGTCAAGCTTACCCTCCTTCTGTCCAATGAAAAACTCCCCACGGAGTAAAAATAATATGTAGTCATAGCTTGGCTGATGCTGCTGAGCGGTAGAAAGATCAATCATAGTCTTTCTTCCTGTAACAATGGGCACAATCCACGTGGAGGTTTTGTACAAGCTATTCAAAAAGGATTGGGAGCCAAGTAACAGGAAGTGAAAGCTGAGTAAAAATCGGGAATCTCACATCTGCTCCTCCATTGCAGTTTGAAGTCCTCCTTACCCTTCTCCCCTATCCACTGTGAAACCCTGACGTCTTTCCCTTTTCCTCACTTGTTCATTCACTATAAATTGTATCCAAGGCTGCCATTGGTGACAATACTGAAGAGTGCACAAACAACAAGAGCAATCAGAGGGCCACACCTAATATGAAGGAATGGAACAAAAAGACTAAGAGAATGGGTGCACAAAAATGTATTTCATTGCTATTATGTAGCTCCCAATCCTGCAAGATTATTCCCAGTGCATTCCAGTGTTTCCTTAATCACAGAAAATCTTTCATGCACTGTTTACTCAGATGGTTAACTACTACCTTCCATCCCACCACCTGGCAAGTGAAGCTCTGTATCTCCAACAGAAGCTGAAGAGTGAACAGAAAGCAAATATGGTTCATGCTTCTTAATTCCCTATAACACATTCCAGTCTGAAATATGATGTTTGCATCTGTCCACCCAGTAGATGTGCAAGCTGTGCCTCCACGGGGACCGTGTGCATCTCTTTCATGGGAGAGATGCAAAAGGTATATTTTAGACATGATGACTTTGTGGAGGAACTGAAAGCATAAAGGTTTGTGCCTCCTGTTGAGCACATAAGTAAAGCCCTGTTCAGGCATTTGCTTTCACACATTCTGAGAGCACTCGGAGCAGCAGGGCTGCACATGCTAGCTCTGCCCCCAGTGTCCTAGCCAGCTCCACGCCTGACCTTTGGATGTTACATGGAAGTGCAGGTCATTGCATGTTGTCTGATTCTTCCACATAAGTTGTGTCTTTCACATTCAAAATGTGGATTAAGAAAATTTCTCCTCTATCTCTACCAATGGATGGAAGGCCTCTGCATTACTGGACCTGAGCTTCAGCCCTGACCCATCTTCATCACTGTTCCTGAAGATTCAGAAGTGATCCCCAGTATTAGAACCTCTCTAAGTTTGGGGAGCCTTGTATGGAACCATCCTCTGGATTTTCCTTAGGGGCAGAAAGGTCACCATTTGTGCTTGGGGTCCCACATATTCCTGTTCATCCTCATCTTTGGAGGTCTCCTAAGGGCTGAGATCCGTCTCTTGGTGTGTCCTTTCTCTTCATGAGATCAGCCACCATGTTCTATACCGGCTGTGGCCACTCACTTTCTAAATAAAGATCCACACAGAAAGTTGCATACTACCTTACTTCCTTATTGTGGTTGTATTAGAAAACAAAGCACTGATTTATCTCGCCTTGCTTTGTCACATCCTCTCAATTTCATTTACATTATATTTGCCACCAAGTTGCAGAGTTTGATCCACACAAGAGAACTATTTATTATCCCACTAGATTGCCTCTCAGGTGTTTTTTACTTACATTGTTCAACTTCTAAGACTCGGTGATGCTTTCCCCCTTCTGCTCTTTGGCATAGCTGCTGCTTAAGTTGAAGCGTAATTTGTGACCAACCTTAAACGGAGGTTTATTTTATTTTAGTAGCTCTTTCACGACTAATTTGAACTTACGTTGGAGTTTAGAGAAATATTTACACAGAAATAACCTGTGATTGTGTGGTGTAAACAGTGCCATTCAGCTATGTAAATAGCTGCAACAATGTTTAATTGAATATATAACACTAGTAAAATGGAAATGCCATTTTTGTTCCACCTGGTCTATTCCCCAGCTTTGATGACACACATGAACAGGGCTAACTGATAGTGGAAGTTACAGTTTTAAACAGGGGTCCATAACTCTGCTATATGTCTGGAACCCTTTATTGTTACAGCCGATGCCTTTTTACTAGCTCTCTCAGTTGGCTTCAGACATCAATACCCTGCTGTATCCAAGGTATTTGTTCATCATTCATTAAGAGATTGTTCCTAAGCTTTCCTTTATTGGCAAGTTTGTTCCCTGGTGTTATCTACAGCTGGATCTTTTTTACTTGTAGCAGTAGTTGGGGTTCCCCCCCCAATACCATCTGATAACAAAGTGTGACCTTTTCTTTCAAATAGACTGGCCAATTGTCAGACATATCTTTACAACCTCATAACTTCTTTTCTTTCTATCATGCTTTTCACCTAACATTGGTTGCTTCCAGATGACCTGTTTGATGAGCATGCATGCAGATTTGTTTGCACAAAGATTGAGGGGAGGTTAGACAATGTCAGCTATTTATTGAGCATTCATTCTGAATTGCTTGCAGGGTGATTGGACAGTGTTGCATCCAGCAAATAGGATCCCACACTTGCAAGTGCAGAAGTGGGTTGTTGTGGCAATATATGGTTGAATCCCACCTGAAAATCCCACCTGGAAGCACCAGTTGGCTCTCACAGTATCTTATAGTATCCAAAGTATGGATATGGTTTTGCATATGGTTAAACTAATTTCTTTATATTAGTTCCTTAGAATTGATAGATTTTATGGATTGCATTAAAGTCTCACCCTGAACCCATATTTTCTTCTTTCCTTTCTTTATTGTATACATTTGTAATATTAAAGCATTTATTAAGGCTGGAATGAAGGTTTTGTTTTTCGAGGGTGAAGAGTGCATTCATTATTGTTTTATGGTATGATTTTGGATTCGTCTCCACTGTTGAGTTATTTTAGAGTGTGTAACTTGTACTACTAAGTTATTGTAATCATTACAATGTGTGCAATATGTTTTACATATATTATAATAAAAATTATTACTAAAAAGATCCATCACAAAGGTAAAAAGAAGATATTAGAAATACATAGAGGAGGGTATGGCAAGCTCATCTGGCTCCTACCAGGTGAAGACATAGTTCAGGTTCCAGGTTCATCACCTCCAAACAGAGAGTGCAGAAGGAATTGCAGATGAACTCAGGCATTGGCTGATTGAAAAGATGACCGCCTACAGAAGTAGTCATTCCATCGATCTGCAGACTCCTCTATCATTTGATAGAAGATTACAAAGGCTCTCTGTGTGGTTTAATATTAGAAGACTGGTGGCCATGGTGAATGCAGAACATGCTGGTTCATCTCACAAAAGAGCAGATTGCTATTTTATTCTGAGTCATCTGAGTGATTTGCCCTCTACTATGGCATTTTATCAGTGTCCTGAGCACTGCATTGGGCAAAAGTAACCCATTGCTGTATAGTGTTGTGCAAGCTCTGATGATCAGCTGATTGTCAGCACTTACAAAACACTGTTCACAGGGCTATGCACAGGGCTTTGCAGGTGTCCTCAATCAGCTGTGCTGTGCACAGGACATTGCAGGTGCTGCCAACCAGCTGTGGTACCTGCAAACCCTCTTTGGCTCAGCCATGTGATATGGCTTGACCAAAACAGTCTTGCAGGCCAAATGAGGAGGCCTGGTGGGCTTAATGAGGTCCAGGACCGGAGGTTCCACACCACTTTAAAGACATTTAATTAATTAATTAATTGCAATTATTTCCCACCTTTCCTTCAAGGAGCTTTAGCTGGCATACAAACATGATGCTCCCCATCCCAATTTTATTCTCACAACCCTGTGAGGTAGGTTAGGCTGAGAGACAGTGACTGGCCCAAGGTCACCCAGTGAGCTTCATGGATGAGCAGGAATTTGAACCCTGGTCTCCCAGGTCCCAGTCTGACACTCTAACCACTACACCACACTAGCTCTGGCTACACAATTCTGGCTGAATGTGGGACATTACTCACAGCCCCAAATTGAAGAGATATGTGGGGCTTATTTGGTCATGGAAATAGTTTGGTAATGACAGTAGTGAAAATAGATACCCCACCATCACCATTCAGTCTGTTGTGGCCAAAAGATGTCTGTAATAAGGACTTCTGGAAACATTCCATTTTCATCTCTTTTGCGTGGCTTCTTCTCTCTTCCTTACTGCAGGATGATTCCTCTAGCAAAGCAGCTGTATTGCGAAGAGCTTGCTGCGCAAAGGTTAGAGATTGTTTTAGTAAGATAGGGGATTCTTGTGATGAGGGTAGATGGGGCAAATTAAGAGATAGCTCCTCTAGAAGAAGCTTTAGGAAGCAGCTGGTGGGTCTGACACTGGAGCAGGCTTCAGTTTGGATGAGGTCACTGGCAAAACTTGGCCATAAACATACTTTAGAAAGTTCTTATACTGCTAGCAGTAGGATTAACTGTTAATCTTGAAGCTGTAGTAAATAGTCTCTTAGTCCTTCCACAAACTTCTAAAACATCTTCACTACAATGAAGGCAAGTATCAAATGAGACCTACATATATTTGAAGGCTTTCAAAGAATCAAATAGCTCAGAAACCAACATCTGGAGTGTTTAATACAAAGGGTCACACTGTCCAGCTCTGTACAGGATTACAAGCAATCAGGGGACTCTCTGGCAGCAGCACCAATGTGGTCAAAGGCAAAAGCCATGTCCAAGGCCAGTCCAGGGTTGGATCTACCAGTTTTGGTTTTCTCAGTTTCTCATTTTTCCATTCTTAAATTTAGTTCACATTTCTGCAGCAGTTTGTAATGTTAAAAAAAATCCTTATGAAAATTCTTCAGCATTTTAGGATGAATTTCTCCTAATAAGCACATTTTTGTATGCAGTTTTGACTGATGTACACATTTTTACAAGCAATTTCTCTTAATATAATGCTTGTTTGTATGTTATTTTCAGTAATCATGCTATGCACACTTTTCTCCAATATATGAATTTTGTAAACATTGGTTGGAGAACTGCATTATAAAATTCACATAAGTGTGAATTTCAAAAGATGGCATGTTTCAGAATCAGTTCTCATATTGTTCTGGAAAGTGCAAATTTGTTAGATTTAGTTTTAAATGTAAACTGAATATAATTTCTCCCTCATCCCTAGTCCATGGTCAGGGTCCAGTAATCAGGATCCAAAACAAGGTGTCATATAAGAGTAGGGTTGCCAGGTTCATGGCCTGATCCTGATCCTGTATCTTTTGGAAAGTCAGCCAAATGCAGGTGTTCTTGCAACACTGTAATGAGAAAACCATAAGGTGGAATTCTCCTTTCCCTTGCACACCTTTTAAAGATACAGAATACCTCTTGGTTGCCAGGCCCGGCCTCCAAGAGGTCTTCTCTATCTTTAAAAGTTGTGCAGGGGGAAGGGAGAATTCCACCTTGTGGTTTTTCCCATTACAGGGTTGCAAGAACACCTGCACTTGGCTGACTTTCTCTTCTCCTAAAGATACAGGATCAGTCTCAGGCCATGAACCTGGCAACCCTGTGAGGCAAGGTCAAGGCAGTCCAAGGTAATGTTCAGGAGAGCCAGTTAAAATCAAGGCACAGAGCTGGTACACAGACATTGTTTCAGCATCTCTTTCAGACTGGCATAGGGTTTTTTGAGCTGAAGCTGCTGGAACCATACCCTGACCTCAGCTGACTCCTGTCAGCTGTCTTTGCCTTGAGGTCTCTTTGAGAGGAGGTTATTACTTCTGAGGAGACCTTGACTCCTGAGGATTCCTTGCCTGTAGTCAGGCCCATCTTTATTATTATTTATTATTATTATTTATTAAATTTATATACCGCCCGACTAGCGATAGCTCTCTGGGCGGTGAACATAAAATAGTATAAAAATACAATGAATAACAAAATAATATTAAAATACAATCAACAATACAATAAATATTATTAAAATTAGATCAATGTAACTTAAAATGCTTCAGAGAATAGGAAGGTTTTGACCTGGCGCCGGAAGGAAAGCAGAGTCGGCGCCAGGCGTACTTCCTCAGGGAGACTGTTCCATAGTTCGGGGGCCACCACTGAGAAGGCCCTAGATCTTGTCATCACCCTCCGGGCCTCCCTGTGAGTTGGAACCCGGAGGAGGGCCTTCGTAGCAGAACGTAGTGCACGGGCCGGTTCATATCGGAAGAGGCGTTCCGCAAGGTATCGTGGTCCCGCACCGTATAAGGCTTTATAGGTTAATACCAACACTTTGAATCTAGCCCGGAAACATATTGGCAACCAGTGCAAGCTGGCCAGAACAGGTGTTATATGCTCGGACCGCTTGGTCCTTGTCAGCAATCTGGCCGCCGCATTTTGCACTAGTTGTAGCTTCCGAACTGTCTTCAAAGGTAGCCCTACGTAAAGCGCATTACAGTAATCCAAACGTGAGGTTACCAGAGCATGTACCACTGATGTAAGGTCCTCTTTACTCAAATAGGGACGTAGCTGGGCTACCAACCGAAGTTGGTAAAACGCATTCCTAACCACCGAGGCTACTTGAGCCTCAAGTGAGAGGGAAGAGTCTAAAAAGACTCCCAGACTACGAACCCGGTCCTTTAGGGGGAGTGTAACCCCGTCCAGGACAGGGTATATATCCACCATCCGATCAGAGAACCCGTCCACCAACAGCATCTCAGTCTTGTCTGGATTGAGCTTCAGTTTGTTAACTCTCATCCAGTCCATTGTCGAGGCCAGGCAACGGTTCAGCAAATCGACAGCCTCACCTGAAGAAGATGAAAAGGAGAAGTAGAGCTGCGTGTCATCAGCATACTGATGACAACGCACTCCAAAACTCCTGATGACCTCTCCCAACGGCTTCATGTAGATATTAAAAAGCAGGGGGGACAAAACTGACCCCTGCGGGACCCCATATTGGAGAGCCCGCGGTGTCGAGCAATGTTCCCCAAGCACTACCTTCTGGAGACGACCCGCCAAGTAGGAGCGGAACCACTGCCAAGCAGTACCTCCAACTCCCAACTCCGCGAGCCTCTCCAGAAGGATACCATGGTCGATGGTATCAAAAGCCGCTGAGAGATCAAGGAGAATCAACAGAGTTACACTCCCTCTGTCTCTTTCCCGACATAGGTCATCGTACAGGGCGACCAAGGCTGTCTCAGTGCCAAAACCGGGCCTAAAACCCGATTGAAATGGATCTAGATAATCAGTTTCATCCAATAGCGCCTGGAGCTGGCCAGCAACCACCCGTTCCAAGACCTTGCCCAGGAATGGAACATTCGCCACTGGCCTGTAGCTGTTAAAATTGTCTGGGTCCAAGGAAGGCTTTTTCAGGAGTGGTCTCACCACTGCCTCTTTCAGACAGCCCGGGACCACTCCCTCTCGTAAAGAGGCATTTATCACTTCCTTGGCCCAGCTACCTGTTCCATTCCTGCTAGTTTTTATCAGCCAGGAGGGGCAAGGATCCAGTACCGAAGTGGTTGCACGTACCTGTCCAAGCACCTTGTCCACGTCCTCGAGTTGAACCAACTGAAGCTCATCCAACAAAACAGGACAAGACTGTGCTCCGGACACCTCACTAGGATCTACTGCTATAACTTGAGAGTCTAGGTCCCGGCGGATACATGAGATCTTATTCTGGAAGTGATCGGCAAACTGATTACAGCGGGCCTCCGATGATTCCACCCTGTCCGGAGGGTTTGAATGGAGAAGCCCCCGGACAACTCGAAAGAGCTCCGCTGGGCGGCAAAGAGATGATTTAATAGTGGCAGCAAAATGATGTTTTTTAGCTGCCTTCACTGCTCCTACATAGAGCTTAGTCGAAGCACTAACCAGCGCATAATTGTATCCGTACATACATAATTGTATCTTTGGATGAGATGGGCTTCTGTCTGGCATCTGAAGCATCATTGCTCCCATGGGCTCAGGACTTGTTCAACCTTGCTACCAGAAATCTAATTCCCTTGTGGTGCAGATGGCCCTCCTTGGCCTCATCCAAGGATCATGGCTCGTCATCCCCAAATTGAGGCTCATCTGAGGTTTGATGCAATGCAGGGGCCTCTAAGTCATCCTCTGATGAGGAATCCTGGGACACTACCCAAAATCTCCAGAGCTTGGAAAAGTTCCTTTTTTGAACTACAACTCCCATCAGCCCAATCCAGTGGCCATGTTAGCTGGGGCTGATGGGAGTTGTAGTTCAAAAAAGTAACTTTTCCAAGCTCTGAGTTTAACCAGCACATCCTGTTTCCAGTTAAATGTGGCCATTCGAGAGGCCACCAATGATGAGCTAATAAAACATTGCCATATAGATGAGCAATAAGAAAGTAGCAGTTCTCACTGTCTGCATCATCACCTTGCCACCAAAATGGTGGCTCTCAAATGGAACCCTGAAACCAAGGGCTGTGTGTTGCTTTTGTTTATTTTCCCTGTCTCCTATCTCTGTGTCAATCTCGGTTCCTCTCAATTTCTCATTTTTCCCAGTCTTCAGTTCTCCACATTTCTATATTGATCTTCTTGAAAGTTTTCATGCAAATTCATCAGTATGTTAGTGCAAATTTCCACTAAAATACACATTTTTGTATACAATTTTGCCCATTATACACACTTTTGCAAAGCAGTTTCCTCTAACATAAAGCATTTTCACTAATATATCCATTCTTGCACACTTTACCCTAGGATAGGGTTTTTTTTGTGCACGTTACTTGGCTGGAGAACTGCACTACAAAATCTGGAGAACAGTGAATTTTGAAGGATGGCTGCGTTTCAGTCCTTACACTGTTTCAAAAAGTGCAAATTATGTAGGTTCACCTTTAAATGAGAACTGAATTGAATGTCTCCCCACACCCCTAAAAGGCACTCTTAAAAGCCAGAGTCTGGAGTACCAAAACAGGATTTACCATTTGGTTGGTTTTTTTCTGCAGGCTGTGTTTGGCCAAGCAGCAATGACAGGTTCTGGTACACCTTGCTCTGGATATCCAGTTTGTATAGATAAACTCGTCTTTTTTTGTACTGATACATCCCTGCATTTTCTTGAGTTCATGAAGGACACCATATGCAATAGCATAATTAATCTCAATATAATCTCAGTATTTTGCAGTTTATCTAAAGATCATTAAGCATCTTTTTGTTTAGCAGAAATGTTCTGCAAAAGTTTCAGGGCAGACATGCTGCTTCCCCCCCCCCAATGTTCCATAACTGCCTGATGAGATCCTGTAATCTTTTATACCATAAATGTTCCAAAAGGTTTTTGTGTTTCTGTGTGGCCCACTTTTCTTGTGCTATAGTGCAAGAGTGATCCTACAGATGGCAATAAAGTAGTAACATTGGGGAAACATTACAGAACAACTAATGAGGTGGGATTATGTGTGGATGATCCAGTATAAATCCACCACTAGTGCACTATTATTGTATCAGTGACATGGTGCAGAAGCAGGATAACCCAAACACACACACACACAAAACCATCAGTCTGGAGGGGCCCATAGCCAAGCAGTCAAATTCACTAGCCAGCTATACCAGAATGCTTCAATGGGAAACCAGAGGCTTACCCACAAGAATTATGGCTGTAACCCATTTGTGGATTGAACTGCTAATCAAACCTAAATCACTAAAGGAAAAATAAAAAGGTGTTATCAGCCAAACACACAATTCCAGCAAATGTTAAGACGTATATTTATGATCTATTTTGGACAGTTTTACTTGCCTGTTCATCTCGCTGTGCATAGTATTGTAAAATCTCTGCGGAGGAGTATTAAAAGACTGAATCACAAGAATAGCAAATAGTAAATCTATTGAATCATGCAGTCCTTTGAATTTTTTAAAGAGAACTTTGCCTAAACATTCTTGGTCTGTAATGTTTAGCCTAAAGACGTATTTGTCAGAGAGTCTTGCTCCTTTATTGAAGGCTTAAAAGCTACTAAAATCAATGCAGTCTGCAGTGAAAATATATAGTTGCAGCTCAAACGACAACACTATGTTTGTATGGCTTTCACCAAATGGACTCTCAGTTGCCAACGTGATTAAGAACACTTTGAGAAACCTGCCATTTTACACTGTAAAGACTTAATATGACCTTTAACGGGTAAATTAGTAAGACCAATAAACAGACTGGCTTTCTAACACTCTGTGCAGATGTTTCATGTTTACAATTTCATCTTTACTACATTTTTAAATATTCTTAAATGCATGCTCTTTTCAGTTCTGACAACTGACAATATGGTCCTCAAAACACTTTAAACATGATCAAAATGGACCCTGGGGAGATCTGTTTCTGAGAGTGATGTCATTGAGTATATGGAATTTGCCACCAAAATGGATTTGTACATTCTGATCCTAAGCATATTTATTTGAAAATAATTTTCATTGGTTCCTAATTGCAAGAAAATGTGCTTAAGCCTTGCAGCTTTTCTTATGCATGTTTATTCACACTGAGTTTTTTTATTTATTAATTAATTACATTTATATCCCACCTTTCCTCCAAGGAGCTCAAGGTGGTGCAAATGGTTCTCCTCCCTCTCCATTTAATCCTCACAACAACCCTGTGAGGTGGGTTAGGCTGAGAGGCTGTGACTGGCCCAAGGTCATACATCAAGCTTCATTGCAGAGTGGGGATTTGAGCCCTGGTCTCCCAGGTCCTAGTCTAGCACTCTGAGCACTATACCACAGGTTCATGAGACTCACTCCAAAGAACTACAGCAATAGGTAATTACAGTTTGTCTTTGATTAGACTGAATTAGATGTTGTTTGACTCCTTGAATTATCTCTGCCTTCAGACTCCAAAGATAATGTGGGTAGCTGAACCCACAAACCAGTTATATCGACCATTAAGATCTAGCCATTTCACACAGTCCTGGACTTTGGAAGTTGGTTCCAATTTGATGCATAAAACTTAGGGTTGAGCAAAAAAGGCATTCCAAAATTCTCCACACCATTTGAGGATTGTGAACTTGGGGTGTATGTGTGGAATGTTCTCTGGGGAAGATTGAAATTCTACAATGGTTGAGAAGGATTTAAAAAAAAGAAAATTTTCAAAGAATTGTCAGGGCAAAAAAAACCCTGAGAAATTTTAGCCCATTTAATGTTCAGTGAAACTCTATTCTTTGAACATTTTCATGGATGAAGGAAGCAATGGGCCACGAGAGGAGGACTGGAAGGAGTTGGGCCCAAACCTTCCATCTATGATATTAAAAAAAAATTAAACCCTATTATGACTGGATCCATAGTTGCTTTCAAAATTAATGGATGGTGAAATTGGGGAGGCCATTGGAGAAGACTGGAATTCTCCAATAATTCCAGAGAAGCAAGAAAAAGATTTTTTTTCTAAAAAAAATGTTTAAATGTTTTTCTTTGAGAAATTTCATGTCAGCCTAATAAAACTTTGTTCCAAGTATATTTATTTAGAACTGGTGTGTAAATCCTGTTGGAGACATCAGTGAGAATTATTACTATAGTGGTAGTATTCAAATTTGTTAGTCACTTGTTACACAAAAAGATCTCCAAAAGGTTTACAACATATTCATAAACATAAACATAAGTAAAAATACATTATAATATAAACACATTCACACAAAAACACAGGCAATTCATAAAAAAAGCAAAGCAACGGCAGCAGAAAGCGTTGACAGCATACTGAATAGCAAACAATATTATTGTAGTCCATCAAAAGCCTGGAATAAAAGGTAAATTTTTAACCTGGTGCTGAAAAGATGTGAGCAATGGCACTGAGCAGACCTCATAAGGAGAGTGTTCCACAAATAGGTAACCACATCTAAAAAGGCCATGTTACTTGGCTTTGTCCCATTCATCTGAAATGTGTGCACTTCCATATGAACATACTTAGAGTCATAGGGGTTGGCTGAAAATCCAAGCAGTTCAGCTTTATTATCATTATCATTATCATTATCATTATTATTATTATTATGGTTTATTTCTATGCTGCCTTTTGGCCAAAAGGCTCTCAAGGCCGCTTAAAAAAAAAGAAAAGCAAATACAAAATACACATCAAGAAAAACAATACAATTTACAAAAATTAGATGACATAGTATTAACATTATTAAAAAGTAGCAATAACAACATTCAGTGACAATACAATAACAGGCAACACTTTCCTAATACTTCCCTAATAAATTCCTAATAATAAGATCATGTCTGCTTGTTCTTACATCAGTATGTTGACATCAAAGCATGGTACCACTGGGGTGTCCTGCTTGTACTACACCTGCCAGTCCTGATACAGGAAAGGGAGCAGGAGCAGTCTGGGGTTTTTTTGCCATGGTAAGCAGTACTTCAACGTGATCATGGGAATAAAGTGATCGATGTTCCAGCCCACAATCTCCCTGCCCTGGCTGGCTGGGCTGCTCTCGTAGGTCATGGCAGAGATGGAAACTAGGGCTCAAAGGGAAAGCAAAGGAAAGAGGTGGATGCCTGCTTTGCATGGATGAGTCTGCCCGCGGGAGAGATGGAAACGACGGGCTCTGAGAGGGAAGGAGAGGGAAGAGGTGGAGGCTGGCTCAGTATAGGTGGATATGTCCGTGGGGGAGGTCCGGGAGCTGGAGCTCATGTCGTCAGAGAGTGGCAATGGCACTGCCAATCAGATCATAAACACAGCTCCAGCTGTCCTTGGGCCATAGTCGTACCTCTCATTTTGCTTGTATTTTAAAAAAAGGGGAGGGGAACATATTCAGCAAATAGCCAGTATGATGATTTGCAGTGTCTAGGCCAGAGTGTTGCCCTTTATATGGGAAGACTTGGGTGTGAATTCCCATTCTGCCATAGAGCAACCTGAAAGATCTTGGACCAATCACTCTCTCTCAGGCTAACCCTATCTTTCTTATCTTATAAGAGCTGTTGGAAGGGTAAAATGGAACAATCCCATATATGCTGCCATGAAATTCTTGAAGGGATATAAAGTTGACAAATATATATCCCCCTTTTGTTAAGTATTTGTTGCAATACATAGTGAGTTTTGGATGATGATGATGATTACAGAATATAAACGTACATAATTAAAACAATTCCATCAAAACAAATAAACATCCACAATCAACAGTGCAATAAAGCAAACCCATTAAAACATCACAACAATTAAAGCAGTTAAAACAGCAATTAAAACAATTCATACAGGAGGTTTAGGTCAGAAGATCAGGCGAATGCTTGTATAAATGGGTGTGACTTCAAGAGCTGGTGGAATGCCAATCCCGATGGGGCCTCTCGTACTTCAGCAGGGAGAGCTGAGATGTCATGAAAATGAGAGGATGAAAGCATAATGATAATAATAATAATAATAATAAAGTACTTTTTCTCCTACAAAAGAGAAGATAAATCTAACACTGGATGCAGAAAACCAGCCTGGGAAAACTAAATGGCTGTGCAAAGCTAGTCATCTACATGGAATTTGCTTGTAGCCACAGGCAGTGGGATCCCATGTAGAATTCAGAAAGCACAGTGATATATTTGTCTGTTTCTGTGCTTTCAGGAGGAGCTATGGAAGGGTTTTTTGATACAGAGCTGAAACTGAAACAGTCAAGGAGGATGGCTGTGTTAGGGTGAAAAGTTCTTTATTAAATTAATCCATCAGATCATTATGGGCACTGGCTTCCTTCCTTGCTCTGTGTAAAGAGGACTACACATGGGACACTGCAATGGGGCAATTTTTTTGGAAGTGTATAATAATGTCAATCTATGTGCTTATTTTTTCATGAATGATGAAGGTCTTCTTCTGAACTAGCATAAGGACCTTATGGAGACAAGTACATTCAAAGCTAAGATGCTGAGGTTTCCCAATGTTTTGTACTGTTGGATTTTTCAAGTGGAAATTTACAGGCAATGTATGTGATGACAACCAAATGGTACAGTGGCATAGATGTATTGGTAGCATTTGTGTGTTATGGTCAGTGAAAGTGTGTAATGTAACAGTAGCATTGGTAATGACTGCAGGTGTCTGGGCATGCATTGCAAATCAACAGTGACAGAAGCAGTATAAAAACAACATAGGAACCACAAGCCCCGTGGGGCTCACATTTCAAACCATACCTTAATTTCAACTGTTTATCGGCAGCATTGACCTAATGGATGAAGTGTCAAATGGATGAAGTGTCTTTTTGACATTATGCTTCATAATGTCCCTTGATTTATGTATTTGTGCAAACTACACATACAAAGAATGACTAATTTTTCTAAGTGTTTGAAATGCGATTGGAAATATTTTCTACACAGCCATTTCATCTACACTATGCATAGGGACTTCATCTTTGCATGTGCAAGCATATTACCTTGGAAAGAAGAAGAAGAAATTGGACTGCCATTGAGTACAAGGAAGACTGCTGGGGAAAATGGGTTAATTCTGAAAATATTATTTTTGCTCATATGTTTGCATCTCTTCAATATGAAAGGTACACTGTGTTCTTGTGTAATTCCAATTGTTCGCCATTTTCAAATGAATGAAAAAGAATACAAATGCACCCTATTCGTTTCATTCATTTTGTATTAAAAATGGATTGAAGAACAAATTAAATGTCACTCATTTATTTTTTCCATTTGTTTTAATTCAATCTTAATGGTTTTGCATCAGAGTTACTTGTTTGCATCAGATACATTGTCTGGATACAGACTGTAGTTCACAGAAAAATCACAGGAAGGGAAAACAGAGTCAGAGCAATGAAACCGTATTAGTTAGAACAGTCATGCTGTGTGGACTCCTGGACTCTTTATCCACATCCAACCTGTCTAGAATTTGGCAGGCCCAATGCCCTGGGCAAGATGGGTGGCTGAATGTCTACCGATTTCATTAACATCTCTTAGAAACAAGGAACTGAAAGATACAACATGATCTCACTTGGAAGAATATTACAGGAAATCAGTAGGAAGTCCACAATGGATTGCAGTAGTTGGGAAAGCAGGGCCCATTTTTGCCCATATTCTAATCCATAAATGATGTTCAAGCAGTTAAAATAGAACACTCAATCCATTAAAGGATAGACATGCATATTTGAGAGCATGCAACTAGGGAAGGTTGATGATGGAATATTGGAGAATGAAACTCTGCCTCCAGATCCCTTGGCGCGGTGCAGGCAAGAGCTTTTAAAAAATAAATGCCAGTTTTCTCATCAACAGGACTTGACACACACTTCTGCACTAAAGTTCGTTAGTTAAACTTTTCATGTCTATCCAGTGAGCAGGGAGTGCCACCATACCTGGTTTTGGTGCACGTTAAAACAGATTTTAAAAGAAAGGACAAGATGAGTAAGTCTGAGAAATACCAGCTGAATGTACTGGAAATGTGAAAGCTTGTCCTTGAATGTTGATGCCTCGCATATTATCTAAAGACTTATTTTGCTTCAGTGTGCACTCCCCAAATCTATTTATTTATTTACTAGAGACCCTCTTTATCATACCCTTCCACTGTCACCAGAGTGCTCAGATCAGCTAACAACAATTTAAAAGCTACAAAATATATCATAAGGTCAAATATAAGAAAACACAACAACATACAGATAGGCGCAGTAGGGAAAAACAAAGGGTCACTCCATTAAAATTCCTCAATTTAGCAGACCAGATGCTTGCAGAATAAAAACGCGTCAGCCAGGTGGTGGATGGCAAGACAGATAAGCGAAGCAGGGGATACAATAATGGGTGCTTCCAGATGACCTGTTTATTGAGTATGCATCCTGATTTATTTGCAGGAAGATTGTTACTATTGCTATTAATTAATTTATACATTGCTTGCTGTTGTTGTTGTTGTTATGTGCCTTCAAGTCAATTATGACTTATGGCGACCCTATGAATCAGCGACCTCCAAGAGCATCTATCATGAACCACCCTGCTCAGATCTTGTAAGTTCAGGTCTGTGGCTTCCTTTATGGAATCAATCCATCTCTTGTTTGGCCTTCCTCTTTTTCTACTCCCTTCTGTTTTTCCCAGCATTATTGTCTTTTCTAGTGAATCATGTCTTCTCATTATGTGTCCAAAGTATGATAACCTCAGTTTCATCATTTTAGCTTCTAGTGATAGTTCTGGTTTAATTTGTTCTAACACCCAATTATTTGTCTTTTTCGCAGTCCATGGTATGCGTAAAGCTCTCCTTCAGCACCACATTTCAAATGAGTTGATTTTTCTCTTATCTGTCTTTTTCACTGTCCAACTTTCACATCCATACATAGAGATCGGGAATACCATGGTCTGAATGATCCTGACTTTGGTGTTCAGTGATACATCTTTGCATTTGAGGACCTTTTCTAGTTCTCTCAGAGCTGCCCTCCCCAGTCCTAGCCTTTTTCGGATTTCTTGACTATTGTCCCCATTTTGGTTAATGACTGTGCCACGGTATTGATCCTTGACAAGTTCAATGTCCTCATTGTCAACTGTAAAGTTACATAAATCTTCTGTTGTCATTACTTTAGTCTTCTTGACGTTCAGCTGTAGTCCTGCTTTTGTGCTTTCCTTTTCAACTTTCATCAGCATTTGTTTCAAATCATTACTGGTTTCTGCTAGTAGTATGGTATCATCTGCATATCTTAAATTATTAATGTTTCTCCCTCCAATTTTCACACCTCCTTCATCTTGGTCCAATCCCGCTTTCCGTATGATATGTTCTGCATACAGATTAAACAAATAGGGTGATAAAATACAACCCTGTCTCACACCCTTTCCGATGGGGAACCAATCAGTTTCTCCATATTCTGTCCTTACAGTAGCCTCTTGTCCAGAGTATAGGTTGCACATCAGGACAATCAGATGCTGTGGCACCCCCATTTCTTTTAAAGCATTCCATAGTTTTTCATGAACTACACAATCAAAGGCTTTGCTGTAATCTATAAAGCACAGGGTGATTTTCTTCTGAAATTCTTTGATCCATTCCATTATCCAACATATGTTTGCCATATGATCTCTGGTGCCTCTTCCCTTTCTAAATCCAGCTTGGATGTCTGGCATTTCTCGCTCCATATATGGTAAGAGCCTTTGTTGTAGAATCTTGACCATTATTTTACTTGCATAGGATATTAAGGCAATAGTTTGATAATTACTGCATTCCCTGGGATCCCCTTTCTTTGGAATTGGGATGTATATTGAACGTTTCCAGTCTGTGGGCCATTGTTTAGTTTTCCATATTTTTTGACAGTTTTTTTGTCAAAATTTGGACAGATTCAGTTTCAGTAGCTTGTAGCAACTCTATTGGTATGCCATCTGTTCCTGGTCATTTGTTTCTTCCAAGTATTTTTAGAGCAGTTTCCACCTCACATTCTAAAATTTCTGGTTCTTCATCTTACGGTTTCTCCATGAATGAATCTGTCATCTTTGCATCTCTTTTATAGAGTTCTTCAGTATGTTGCTTCCATCTTCCTTTTATTTCATCTCGGTCAGTCAGTGTGTTCCCCTGTTGATTATTCAACATCCCTACTCTTGGTTTAAATTTCCCTTTCATTTCTCTATTCTTTTGGAATAAGGCTGTTGTCCTACCTTTTTATTATTATTCTATCTCAATAACTATTGTAATAGTTCTCTTTGTCGCTACGTACTAGGCGCTGTATTATTGCATTTAGGGTTCTGACTGTGTTTCTATCTCTTTTTCCTTTTGCTTTCCTCTCTTTAACCATTTGAAGAGTTTCTTCAGTCATCCATTGAGGTTTTTCTCTCTTTTTAACTAGAGGTATTGCCTTCTTGCATTCTTTCCTGATAATGTCTCTGACTTCAATCCATAGTTCTTCTGATTCTCTATCAACTAAGTTTAAAGGCTCACACCTGTTCCTTATTTGATCTTTATATTCTTCTGGGATGTTATTTAAATTGCATTTTGGCATTGTGATTGCTTTGTTATTCCTTTTTAGCTGAACTCTGATTTTCGATATGATCGGTTCACGATCTGAACCACATCTTGCTCCTGGTCTTGTTTTTACAGAAAGTATGGAACTTTCATATTTTCTGCTACCAATTATAAAATCAATTTGATTCCTATTTTGACCATTTGGTGATGTCCATATGTACTGTCGTCTTTTCGGTTGCTGAAAAAATGTGCTTGCCAGGAACAGATTGGCTTCACAGAATTTCAATAATTTTTTCTCCTGCTTCATTTCTGTCTCCTATCTATCTTCATTTCCCCACAATTTCTAGTTCTTCTCTGTTCCCTCCTTTTGTGTTCCAGTTCCCCATGATTATCAGAATATCCTGTTTTGGTGTGTGATCAATTTCTTCTTGTACTTCTGTGTAAAATTTATCCATTTCCTCTTCTTCTGTGTTTGCTGTTGGAACATAAACTTGGATGATGGTTATGTTGATAGTTTTTGTGTTAAATCTCATTGATATCACTCCCTCAGACCTTGGTCAGTTCCATAGCCAACTGTTATAGGAGAGTCATTTAGGATATTTAGACATTTTACTTCTTTGTCACGACTGGGACACATATATAGCCAATCTATGTGAGGTTAATTGAAGTTACTATTACAACAGTATTTCCTCTTTTGGATGCTTTCTTGATTTCCTTCTTCATCTCAAGAACTCCCTGAGCATTGTTTTCAGGGAGATGCTAGCATGTCCCCAGTACTAAAATTCTTTGGGGGGCAGATAGCACAACCCACAAAGATTTTGTGAAGGAGTCTGTCCCTTTGGGGATTTCAAGCTTGTTGGACTAAATGCCCTCTTTGACATACAGAGTGACACCATCTCCAGTACATCCTTCCCTGTCCTTCCTGTAGAGTTTATATCCAGAGGTAATCATGTCCCACTGGTTCTCTCCATTCTGCCATGTTTCTACCCGCTACACCAAGACTGTCCTCTAAGACCAAGTGCTTCAGTTTGCCCATTTTGGCTTGGAGGCTTCTAGTATTATGATATTAATATATACAGTGTCTCTCTCCAAATGTCTTTGACCTGCAGTGTTTTGGCCTCTCTTAATTGCTATATTGTGCCTCTGCTCTAACAATCCCTAGTTCCATTCCTCCCCCATTTAAATTATCATAAATCTTTTCAACATCAACCTGGGGGGAGATATGGGAAGGAATAAGCTGAAGCTGAACCCTGACAAAACCGAGGTACTGTTTGTGGGAGACAATGGTGGGTTGGGGGATGTTGACCTGGTGCTCAATGGGGTACAATTGCCCCTGAAAGACCAGGTCCACAGCCTGGGGGTCATTCTTGACTCCCAGCTGTCCATGGAGGCTCAGGTCTCAGCTGTGAGCTGGGCAGCACTGTATCAACTCCATCTGATATGGAGGCTGCGCCCCTACCTTCCCAATCATCTGCTTCCATCGGTGGTACATGCCCTGGTCTCCTCTCGCTTAGACTACTGTAATGCGCTCTACGTGGGGTTACCCTTGAAAATGGTCCGGAAGCTGCAACTGGTACAGAATGTGGCGGCTAAAGGCAGCCGCCAGCAAGATCACATCACTCCAGTGCTGAAGGAGTTGCACTGGTTACCGGTTGTTTTCCAGGCCCAATTCATGGTGTTGGGTCTGACCTTTAAAACCCTACACAGTTTTGGCCCAGTCTATCTGAAGGAGCGCCTCCAGCATCAGCAGCGATGCCGCCCAACAAGATCAGCCTCAAAAGGCCTTCTCTCTATCCCACCAGTTAAAACAGCTAGACTGGTGAGGACTAGGGAGAGGGCTTTTCAATTGTGGCCCCCACTTTGTGGAATTCCCTTCCAAATGATCTCTGCCATGCCCCCTCTATGATGAGCTTCCGCTGGGCCTTGAAGACCTGGCTCTTCAGGCAGGCTTTTGGGGTGGGTTAGGTTTTATTATTGTTGTTGAATTTTTAATGTTTTAATGTATTTGTATGTTTTTATGTTGTACGTCGCCCAGAGTGGCTGGACAGCCAGCCAGATGGGCGACTAATAAATTTAATAAATAAAATAAATAAATAAAATATGTTCCAATTGGAACTGTCTCATCTGCTGCTGGCTCCCTGCAATCAGTTTAAAAGCAGCTCTGGCACCTTTTTAAAGTGCCAATAGTCTGGTTCCATTTCTATTCAAGTGGAGCCATCAGTTTTGTACAGGCCTAGCTTGTCCCAAAATGTTCCCCAATGCCTAACAAATCCAAACTTTCCCCCCTGACACCATCATCTCATCCACTGAGACTACAAAGCTCTGCCTGTCTAGCTGGCCCTGCACATGGAACCAGCAGCATTTCTGAGAAAGCTACCTTGGAAGTCCTGGCTTTCAAGATCCTACCTAGCAACTTAAATTTTGCTTCTAGGACCTCATGACTACATTTCCTCATGTCATTGGTGCCAACATGGACCACAACCATTGACTCCATCCCACCAATATCTAGGCAATAGGCGACCTCCACAACCTTCGCACCAGGCAGGCAATTCATCCTGTGGTCTGCACACCCTTCACACACATGATCAAATCACCCACTACTAGGGTCCCATTGCACATACCCCCCCGAGAAGTATCCTTGGCAATAGCTGCTTGTTCCTCAAGGACTGGGTCCCTTCTTAGCAGTAGTGTAGTGGCAAATTCAGAAGTACAGGGTCCCTTCATGTTAGTCATAGCCACGCCCCCTCCCTCTTTTTTGCTGCAGGGTTGAGAATGAGATCTTTGTTAATGCCTTCTCCAACAATAGATATCCCTAGGAGCCAATAAACATGAAAAGGGAGAGTGTTACCTACGGAGAAGACTCTTCTCAGTGGCTGACTCACCTCCTTTTACTCCAATTAGCTCCAATCAGTAGGAAAGGTTAAGGAGCAGTGGCTAAGACACTTCCCTTTCATGCTGAATGGCTCACAGGATGCTGGAGACACAAGGACCCTGCTGAGACCCTGCTCCCAAAAAAGTAAAGGGTGTAAGACCCCCACCAAGAACCTGGACAACTAGACCCCTGCTTCTTAGGGATCATTTCCCTCTTCCTTAGAGTGATGCCAACCTTCCCCAAGACCCCCTTCTCCCGTCTCCCTGACAGCAGGGTGGCTACCATCATGGGAGTGGGATACAGCTACAACATCTCCAAAGGCCTCATCCACCAATCTCTCTGCTTCTTTTAGCTTTTCCAGGTCAGTCACCTTGGCCCCAAGGGAACAAATTTATTTCCACAGAGGCAGGAGCTCATTGCACAAAGGCCACATCCACAACTTCTCTCCAACAGACAGATAGCCCTACATGTGACAAACAGTGCAAAACACTGGAAAGCCCCCACATCACTGCTGGCTTTCTACGTGCGTAACTGTTTTTGTAGTTTATTGAGTTATTTCATTTGGAACATAGGTTTTCTCAGCTGCTTAACTCGTCTTGCTGCTTTGTCAGCTGGGGCTGAGACATTTCATCAGCTGAGGTCTCCCTCTAGTTCATGAAGCTGGGTCACCTTGTTAGGTTGTTCAAAATGTATATGCCTTGGGTATTCCTGATCCCCTTCTTCCTTAACAGTAAGACTGGGATGTTTTCAGGCACCATCTGCTGCTATGGCTTATTTATCATTTTTAATGCTGCCTGATGCAATGTAGGATTTCCCCCCACTAATCTGAAAGCTCCACTACTATCTTTTTTGGCAGCAGTACTGCTTAGGGAGGGAACCCATAACATGGAAAGTCTGGCACTGATTGCTTGCTTGTAGATTAAAGGCAAGGAAGGCATCATATGCATGGGCCATAATAATGCAGCCTGAAAGGGAGTCAAGGTCCATTCAGCATCCTTTGAGCTTACTTGTAAAATGCAAATTATAAAAGTCCTATGATAGTGCTTTATGTGATACTATAGATATTGTAAGAGTCTCACTCTATCTGTTCATGTGTGGCATTAGGGATATGGAGGAGGAATAAACATCTTCTTCCTGGACTATGAAGTTGATAAATCGGAGCAGTTTTGATTGATGTGCAGTGCAATCTTATGCACAGCAACTCAGAAGCAATTTCCATTGGATTCCATGGGACTTACTCCCAGGTAAGTGTGTATAGCATGGGCGGGGAATCTGTGACCTTCCAGATGTTGCTGGGCTTCAGTTCAAATCATTCTGACCATTGGCCATGCTGGCTTGGAATGGAGTCCAACAGTATTGGGAGCCCCACAGTATCTTCAGGACCATCCTGTTAATCATGCGGATTCTTCACCAAGTCTTCCTGTTGCACAGCCTTAGCTAATTGCAATGGGGACTGCACAGAGATCCTGAAAGGATGCTGCAGCCGAGCTTTTCCTTTGATGTGCTTACGTTAGAAAGAAAAAAATCCCAACCACATGGAGCTTATCAAGGGAAGTGTAGTCTTTTCTATCCTCCAATGTCCATCTCTCCATCATACCTCCCATCTCTATAGAGATGACTGTAAGGTTGGCCACTGTGAGAATAGGATGCTGGACTTGATAGGCCATTGGCCTGAACCAGCAGGTTCTTCTTATGTACTTACAATTGAGTCAGGTTAATAGTGCATGGCATAACTTGTGAGCACCTGCTTCCCCATTGCATCAGTGAAGATGCCGTGCAACAAAAATTAAGCTGAGCTGCACATTTCACTGCGTGGAGAATGTCCATTTAGAACATGTCAATTTTGCCAGCTGCATGACAGCTATGACCATTCCTGGACTGAGAGAGCTTGACCACAGTTGTTCAGGCATTGATGGCTCCAAGACTTAATTACTGCAATGCACTCTATGTGGGGCTTCCCTTGTGCTTGATCTGGAAACTGCATTTAGTGCAGAATGTTGCAGCATGGTTGCTGACAGGAGTCAGATCCTGTCAGCATATAATACCTCTGCTCACAGGTTGCCAATTTGCACTGGTTGCCAATTTGCTACTGGGTCAAATTCAAGGTGTTACTATTGTAAAGGCTTGCTACTTTCCCCACTGTATTTTCTAAAACATTGTCTTATCCCTAATTTAAAAGATAATCTTACCCCTTATATACCCAGCCGATCACTGTGCTCTGCAGGTGAGGGCCTCCTGCAGATACTATCTTATCAGGAGGTCTATTCCACACAACAAAGTAATCAAGCCTTGTGTTGTTGGCATTCCCTCCCCTTTAATATCAGACAGGTGCCATCTCTGTTATCTTTTTGGCACCTACTGAAGACCTTCCTCTTTCAACAAGCCTTTTAAATACAGATGTTATCACAGTCTGGTCTGTTTGAATTGCTTTTTAAGATGCTTTAAAAAAAAAATTTTAAGTATATTTTAAATATGTTTTTAATGTTTTGTCCTTTGTTGGTCCTGGGGTCCTGCTGGGAGGAAGGGCAACACAGAAATTATTATTTTTGTTGTTGTTGTTGTTGTTGTTAATAATAATAATAATAAATTTTATAATAATAAATATAAATATAAAATCAGCCAAGAGTACTCTCTTTATGATTGCATCTGAGAAGTGGGGAGCCAAAACATGGTGAGGCTCCATATAGTTTCAAACCTAGTTCTTTTTGTGGTGATATACCTGTGTCTGGACTATAGCACTTTAGATTACCATTTGGGATTCAAATGACTTAATACTCCTGCATACAAAACAAAAACTGTGCATATAGAAAATGAAATATCACGAAGTAGAGTTCTAGACTGGCATTCTACCTGACATGCTAGCTGTCTTTGTGGAGGAGCCTTTCTTTGTATTGGGGAATGTCAGCCATTATGATCTGCAGTCTGAAACGGTATGGCTCAGACATGGGTCTACCATTCATGTCACTAGTGAGAAGTGGTCTCCTTTTGGAGGAAGGCTAATGTATGAACATAAACAGCAAAAAAATAAATAAACTAGCCCTAAGCCTATTTCTAAAACCATATGGATTGTATCACTTAAGAATGGGGAGGGTAGCATGCTCAGATCAGTAATATAGTGGCAAATTCAGAAGTACAGGGTCCCTTCATGATAGGCACAGCCACACCCCTCCCCACTTTTATCTTTTGCTGCTGGCTTGAGAATGAGTTCCTTGTTCATGCCTTCTCCCACAACAACAGACACCCCTAGGAGCCAATCAGCATGAAAGGGGAGAATCTTAGCCACTGAAAAGAGTCTTCTCAGCGGCTAACTCACCTTCTTTCACTCTGATTAGCTCCAATCAGCAGGAAAGGACAAGGAATACTTTTCTCAGTGGCCAACAGATTCTCCTTTCATTCTGGTTAAGAACATAAGAACATAAGAAGAGCCTGCTGGATCAGGCCAGTGGCCCATCTAGTCCAGCATCCTGTTCTCACAGTGGCCAACCAGGTGCCTGGAGGAAGCCCGCAAGCAGGACCCGAGTGCAAGAACACTCTCCCCTCCTGAGGCTTCCGGCAACTGGTTTTCAGAAGCATACTGCCTCTGACTAGGGTGGCACAGCACAGCCATCACGGCTAGTAGCCATTGATAGCCCTGTCCTCCATGAATTTGTCTAATCTTCTTTTAAAGCCATCCAAGCTGGTGGCCATTACTGCATCTTGTGGGAGCAAATTCCATAGTTTAACTATGCGCTGAGTAAAGAAGTACTTCCTTTTGTCTGTCCTGAATCTTCCAACATTCAGCTTCTTTGAATGTCCACAAGTTCTAGTATTATGAGAGAGGAAGAAGAACTTTTCTCTATCCACTTTCTCAATGCCATGCATCATTTTATACACTTCTATCATGTCTCCTCTGACCCGCCTTTTCTCTAAACTAAAAAGCCCCAAATGCTGCAACCTTTCCTCATAAGGGAGTCACTCCATCCCTTTGATCATTCTGGTTGTCCTCTTCTGAACCTTTTCCAACTCTATAATATCCTTTTTGAGGCAACCAGAACTGTACACAGTAATCCAAATGCGGCCGCACCATAGATTTATACAACGGCATGATGATATCGGCTGTTTTATTTTCAATACCTTTCCTAATTATCCCTAGCATGGAATTTGCCTTTTTCACAGCTGCCGCACACTGGGTCGACATTTTCATCGTGCTGTCCTCTACAACCCCGAGGTCTCTCTCCTGGTCAGTCACCGCCAGTTCAGACCCCATGAGCGTATATGTGAAATTAAGATTTTTTGCTCCAATATGCATAATTTTACACTTGTTTATATTGAATTGCATTTGCCATTTTTCCGCCCATTCACTCAGTTTGGAGAGGTCTTTTTGGAGCTCTTCACAATCCCTTTTTGTTTTAACAACCCTGAACAATTTAGTGTCGTCAGCAAACTTGGCCACTTCACTGCTCACTCCTAATTCTAGGTCATTCATGAACAAGTTGAAAAGTACAGGTCCCAATACCGATCCTTGAGGGACTCCACTTTCTACAGCCCTCCATTGGGAGAGCTGTCCATTTATTCCTACTCTCTGCTTTCTGCTTCTTAACCAATTCCTTATCCACAAGAGGACCTCTCCTCTTATTCCATGACTGCTAAGCTTCCTCAGAAGTCTTTGGTGAGGTACCTTCTCGAAAGCTTTTTGAAAGTCTAAGTACACTATGTCCACTGGATCACCTCTATCTATATGCTTGTTGACACTCTCAAAGAATTCTAATAGGTTACTGAGACAGGACTTTCCCTTGCAGAAGCCATGCTTCAGCAAGGTGTCTTCTTCTATGTGCTTAGTTAATCTAGCTTTACTAATACTTTCTACCAGTTTTCCAGGGACAGAAGTTAAGCTAACTGACCTGTAATTTCCGGGATGTCCCCTGGATCCCTTTTTTGAAGATTAGCGTTACATTTCCCACTTTCCAGTCCTCAGGCACGAAGGAGGACCCGAGGGACAAGTTACCTATTTTAATTAGCAGATCAGCAATTTCACATTTGAGTTCTTTGAGAACTCTTGGGTGGATGCCATCCGGGCCTGGTGATTTGTCAGTTTTTATATTGTCCATTAAGCCTAGAACTTCCTCTCTCGTTACCACTATTTGTCTCAGTTCCTCAGAATCCCTTCCTGCAAATGTTAGTTCAGGTTCAGGGATCTGCCCTATATCTTCCACTGTGAAGACAGATGCAAAGAATTCATTTAGCTTCTCTGCAATCTCCTTATTGTTCTTTAGTACACCTTTGACTCCCTTATCATCCAAGGGTCCAATCGCCTCTCTAGATGGTCTCCTGCTTTGAATATATTTATAGAATTTTTTGTTGGTGGTTTTTATGTTCTTAGCAATGTGCTCCTCAAATTCTTTTTTAGCATCCCTTATTATCTTCTTGCATTTCTTTTGCCAGAGTTTGTGTTCCTTATTTTCTTCATTCGGACAAGACTTCCATTTTCTGAAGGAAGACTTTTTGCCTCTAAGAGCTTCCTTGACTTTGCTCGTTAACCATGCTGGCATCTTCTTGGCCCTGGCAGTACCTTTTCTGATCTGCGGTATGCACTCCAGTTGAGCTTCTAATATAGTGTTTTTAAACAACTTCCCAGCATTTTTGAGTGATGTGAGTCCAGAGCTTGGAAAAGTTACTTTTTTGAACTACAACTCCCATCAGCCCCAGCCAGCGTGGCCAGTGGATTGGGCTGATGGGACTTGTAGTTCAGAAATGTAACTTTTCCAAGCTCTGGATGTGACCCTCTGGACTTTGTTTTTCAGCTTTCTTTTTACCAACCCCCTCATTTTTGTGAAATTTCCTCTTTTGAAGTCAAATGTGACCGTGTTGGATTGTCGTAGGATGCTGGAAATATAGGGATTCTGCTGGGACCCTGCTCTCCAAAAAGTAAAGGATCTAAGACCCCCCGAGACCCTGGATGACTACACTCCTGGCTCAGATATTGCATCATGTCTTAAACTCCCTGCCTGTCAGGTACATGGCTAAGCTAGAACCCTTTCCCTTCAAATGCCAGCATTCCAGCTGCAGGCAGCTTTTAAGTGCAGAAAGATTGAAACATGCTCTATCTATTTGCATTCTAAAATGGTACAGTCCCAGAAGAACTATACCATATATTTCCCCCTCCCCCTCCAAACATTTGAATTAGCTCTAAACTTTAGAGTATGATCTGGGAAGGTGGATTAGATGTGACATCATGCCTGGCTCTCCTGGCTCCATATTCATCATCAATTTCTCCTGCTGAAATCCCAAATCATTGTATAAAGCTAGAGAAAATTATATACTGTGTTTTGGCTGTGGAGAGTTGGGGGAGGGAGACTAGGCAAGAAAAGCCAGGTGTTTGTACATGCCTATGGACCATGATTTACACTGCAGTCCTGGAACACACAGTGACTAGCTACGAGTGGTCTGCAAGACATTCCAGGGGCAAAGTCCCTCAACTTCATAGTGACTTGGATACCACTATCATGGCAAATTCAGTTGGGGTGTCCAATGCTACATCTGGCCCAGTATTATGGGATCATTTCCAGTTGAAGTAGCCTGATGTGGACAAGATGCTTACAGTAATATGCTTGACTACATGCCATCTGGAGCCCTGCCCTTCCTGGCTGGTTAAAGCTAGCCAGAGTGAGATGGATCCAGGGTGTTGTGAATGCATCATTGTGTGATGGGGTGGTGCCACCCACCCTTAAAGAAGTGGTGGTGCATTTGATCCTTAAAAAGCCTACCCTGGACCAAATGCTGTGTAATAACTACTGGCCAATCAACAATACCCCTTTTTGCAGAAGATGGTGGAGCAATTTCAAGTGTTCCTGGATGACACTGATTAGGATTAGAGCTGGTGCCAGAAGGCGGCCAGGTTGGGCCTTGGCCAGGGGCCCTTGAAGAGCCCTTCCTTAGGGCTGGAGGGTGGCAGTCCCATTCCGTGATCCATGGCAGCATCAGGTGCTGCAACCCAACCCTGCCATGGATCGCAGAGAGGGAGCTCCCAGGCATCCCCCAATACAGACAGTGCTGGCTTCAATAAGCCCACATACATGCCCCATCTACCTCTCCCATCAGTGTGAATGCATGCGTGCCATCACCCAAGATGGTGGCAGGGGGCTTCTTTAAAGGACTGTTGCCCCCACCGCCATCTTGGTTGATGGCAGGCATGTGTGCCATATGCACACATTATTCACATGACACAAGGTAGGTGAGGCGTGTGGGTGAGTTTATTAGCCCCATGCTGCCTGTATGGGGGTGGGTGGGGTACAGTGCTGCAGGCCTGGGGCAGGCTGTTGCCCAAGAGTTAGTCATGCTTGGTGCTGGCCCTGATCTGGATCCACTTCAATCTGAGTTTAAGCCTTGTTTTGGGACTGAGTCAACCTTAGTCACCCTAATGGATGACCTTTACTCAAAGAGCAACCAGGGAGTGAAACCATGTAATTCTTGATCTTTCAGCAGCCTTGATACCATTGACCATGGTATCCTCCTAGAACTGACTTGTGGGATAGGTATAGGAGGTACTTTATTATAATGGCTCCATTCCTGCCTGCACAGCCGAGCCCAGTGATTAGCACTGGGGGAGTGCTCTTCAACCCTTTGGCACTTGTGCTATGGGGATCTGCAGGGCACCATTTTGTACCCAGTCTTATTTAACATCTATAGGAAGCCACTGAGTGTGCCTATTAGGGGTTTGGAGCATAGTGTCATCTGTATGCTGATGAAGCACAGCTCTGTTTCTCCATAAGGTCTGAAATGGAAGAGGCTGTGGATGCCTTGAACTGAACTGGACTGCCTTTAAGTCGATCCCAACTTCTGGCGACCCTATGAATAGGGTTTTCATGGTAAGCAGTATTCAAAGGGGGTTTACCATTGCTTTCCTCTGAGGCTGAGAGGCAGTGGCTGGCCCAAGATCACCCAGTGAGCTTCATGGCTGTGTGGAGATTCAAATTCTGGTCTCCCAGGTCATAGTCCAACACCTTAACCACTACACCACAATGCCCTGAACCAGTGCCTTAATGCAGTGGTGGACTGGATGAGGGTCAATAACCTCCTGGGAATCCTGGGAAGAAGATTCTTACTTCCAGGTAAATGTATATAGGATTGGTTTCTTTTAGCATTAGTCTTCCTAGAACACAATAAACTAGGGTTGGTTATTAAAGTGTAATGACGTATTTTTATTTATAATAAGCTTTTTATCTACTTGAGGATATTCTCCAGTTAGAATATCAAAGACTGATACAGATTTTGCCTCTGGCACTGTTCAGATGTGCTGGGCACATATAAAAACCCAAACCCTTTGCAGAGGCCCTGTGATCTCACTGCTACAGCCTAATAAGCTACTTTCCTGGAACACAAAAGCTTAAAGAGAGAAGCAGCCTTGGCAACAGTCCTCCTGTTCTGATATTTCCGTCTCCTGAAGGTCTGCCAAAGTTCAAGCCTGACCATCTTTCAGAGATGATATAAGAACATTGGTTGTTTTGTAAAAAACCCCCAACAACCTGAGGTTGACATTTCATGGGCTACGAATAAGCACAGGCTTATTTTAGCTGCCTATTTATTTGCTCAAACTATCTTTGAAAAATGTTCAACATGCACTATGTCGAAAGGCTAGGATGGCATATAAATGTAAGTGAGGAGCAAACTATGATCATATACCCACATGTATTTTTACTCAGGAGTCTGCCCTGTTCACATATAAAGAAGAGGAAAGAAGTGGGTAGGTTGGTGGGTTTACTTTGTGTTTTAATTGAATTTTTATCAAAAATAATTTTCCTATTAAGACCTCATTCAATATATTTTATAACTGCATCCTCAGTCATATTAGATCAGCAGGTGGGTCTGTTTTTAACATAAAATGGACTGGGGTGTATGTGAGGGGAGTTAAACTCTCCTCCCCACTCCTTCATTTGCTGTGATTTGTTGGTTTAAGACACTTTCTCTCCAGCCCTGCCCACTTCTGGTATTGGACTGGAAGAAAATTGCTTGAGGCAACAGAGGACAATGAGGTACAGTGGAGAGGGGAGGGGTTGACTCTCCTCACCAGCATGTTCTTAATTGTGTTTTTCTAAAAAGAGAAACGGAGAGAGGCCATCATGCCATCTGCTAGGAGGCTCCAAATGACAGGAATATAGTTCAGTAACAGTGTTTTACTGCAAGATTATGGTCCTATGTCAGGTTCTGTGAAACTTTGCCTCTGGCATTTGATCTGCAATGTCTCACTCACACAAGCAATTCAGTGCTTGATGCTGCCCTACCTTATGTGCATATAACAAATCATCCCTAAGAAAGCAACAAATAGGCTTGTGCTATGAAGGGATACAGCAGTAGTACCCAACACAGTGCCCTCCAGAAGTTGTTGGACTCCAAGGTCCATCAACCTGAGCCAGCACAGCCAGCAGACATCCAGCTGCATCTGGAGGGCACCAGGTTGGGCACCCCTGTGATACAGCAAATGGCTAAGCAGTGAGATGTCCAATTTATAAATAGATATGTTTTCAGATTGAAGTACAAACACTTTCAGACTTCAGAATGAAACAGCAAACTGTAAATGCAACAAACAAACCTTGCTCTGGTTGGAATGTAGTCAGATAGCTAGCCATTTTCCAGGAAGAACTGAAGGGGTAAGATGCACAGATGTGATCTAAATCCATTGGTTACCTTCAGAGGGGATTAACATCTGCTAAAAGTATTATGAATATCATGCAGGTGTTTCGATATTTGTATTTAGTATGTGCTGCAGCAACAGTCTCTGAGAAAGCATTCATGCCACAATCTGGTCATTTTATTGTTTGAATCTGTCAGGACAGTCATTTTGTTCCCCAAACTTTGTGATCCCCTTGCAATTTGTAAACTATTTAATGAAGTGAGTATATTGAGAAAGATGACAGACTTTCTAACTTTTGGAAGAGGGTAGTACATCAGAGACATTCATTTTTACTCTTGGGAGAATTTCTTAATATGTATACAACCAAAAAGTTGAATGAGATTAAATGTTGCCAGAATTCCAGTAAATTCCTGTGGGCTGGTCTGTATTTCACATAGCTTTCATTACATCGATAAACAACATACTTTGGTACCAATATTAACAGATATAAACAAATGCTTTGGTGAATTACCAAACTGAAAGTGTAATTATGGCAGACTTTGAAGAGCTTTGTCCCTTGTGTCTGTGAAGCTATTATTGCCCTCGGAGAAACCTCGCACATAGTGTAACTTGCAAACCCAGGTTGTTTCCAGTGCTTAGTTTCTTAAAAGAGGTACTGGGACTCAGGGCTTCATAGACACCGTATCACCTGACCTGGAACCCTCCTTTCCAAACAGGTATGGCCTGGCCTTGGCTACTCATGCATCCCTCTGCACATGTTTTGAGACATTAGCACTTTTTGTTTAAGTACAAATAGATGTGTGAAGATGACCTAAATGCATTCAAATTCACTGTTTGTACAGAGCCATTCATTTTTACCTATTCAGGCATTTTAATCCCTCAAACAATGAGGCGAGTGGGGATCAGTGCACTAGCTCCACCTCTGTCCCTGTCACTCTCCACTAGTCGGAGGGCTGATGTCTGAAGCTGTGGAGTTCAGAACCCCAATCTTCCAATATTCTAAATCACATGGGGGAGCATACATAAGTAGAGCAGGCTTCATGCTGCAGAAGCTCCATGAGCTAGAGGGAGCCCCCAGCTGACGAAGCATCAAGGCCACAGCTGACAAAGCGTCAAGGCGAGTTAAGCAGCAGAGCGAGAAGAGGGTAAGTAGCACCCATTTATTTCATTATTTAATTGAATTAAAACAGCTCAGAGTAATAAGGGCAGCCTAGGGTCACCCTGAGCTAGGAGCCAAATCCTGAAAGAACCTATATCTTAGGAGACAGATCCTAGGGGTAGGAAGCCTATAGAAAGCTAGTTTTCAACACCATCCTAGCAGAAAAGCTTCAGGGGACACTGTAAACAAGGCTAAATTCCAGTCAGAGAGAAGGGGAAAAAGGAAACTCCACCAATACATACAGGGAGAGAGTCAGCTCAGTCTTTCCTATAAAGGGCAGCTTTAGCCTTCCTTAAACACAACCACAAGCTCTGTTTCCCTAGGTTAAAGAAAGGTCAGGCTGTTCTAGGTGGGAAAACAAAAAACAAAAAACAAAAGACTTGCCTGGAAGTCGTAGTCCCTTGCTTAGATTAAAAGCAGCCAAAAGCTAGTCTAGTTTGTCCAGGCCAGAGTGCAAGGCACCACTTAAAACTACAGGGGAACTTGCACTGATAAAAGTGGTTGTTGTCAGCAAATAAAATAAAAATAGAGTAAAAGCTAGTTAACCTTTCTTAGTACCACTAGTCAAAGTCCTTAAACAGCCCCCCCCTCACTAAGGAAGGAAGCTTGGTTTCCTGCCTTCAAAGGAAGGAAGACTGAGATAATCCTAAGGAGTTAAGCCCCAGCTGATAGTTGAGCCATCAGCCTTGGCTGGCAGCAGTAGCTGGGAGGGATCAGCCACACATATAAATTCAGAGCACCCTAGCGAGGGAGCCTGCTCCACGAGCTAGAGGGAGCACCCAGCTGAGGAAGCGTCAAGGCCCCAGCTGAGGAAGCGTCAAGGCCCTAGCTGACAAAGCATCAAGGCGAGTTAAGCAGCAGAGCGAGTTTGGCAGCAGGGTGAGCAGGCCAGGGCCCCCCACTCTACCCATCTGTTCCCTGACCTCAACTAAACCGCAGTCCCCAACCCATTAACGTAATAAACCTTAAACAAAACTATGCAGGTAAGAAGCCAGCAGGCGTGTGGGGGCTTTCCAGTGTTTTGCACTGCCTGCAGCATGTACAACTATCTGCCTGTTGGACAGAAGTCGTGGGTGTGCTCTCGGTGCAAGGAGCTCCTGGCTCTCCGGAACAACTTCATTTCCTTGAGGCCAAGGTGGCTGACCTGGAAAAGCTGAGAGAGGCAGAGAGGTGTGTGGAGGAGGCCTTCAGGGACATTATAGCCGTGTCCCACTCCAAGGATGATAGCTCTCCTGCTATCATGGAGAACGATGGTCTCAGGGAAGGAGAGCATCCAGCTGAGGAAGAGGGAAACAATCCCTTAGAAGGGACCCATTCCCTGGGGGATGAGCAGCTATCCTCTCGTGCCGAGGATATATCTCCAGGTGGTGGAGGGATCCTTGTAGTGGGTGATTTGATCATTAGGAACATAGACAGTGGGGTGTGTGATGGGCATGCAGACCGCAAGGTGATTTGCCTGCCTGGTGCGAAGGTTGCGGATATGGCCTGTCGTTTAGATAGTTTGGTAGACAGTGCTGGGGAGGAGTCAGTGGTCGTGATGCACGTTGGCACCAATGACATGGGGAAATGCAACCGTGAGGTCCTGGAAGCAAAATTTAGGTTGCTAGGTAGGATGCTGAAAGCCAGGACCTCCAAGGTGGCTTTCTCTGAAATGCTACCGGTTCCATGCACAGGACCAGCCAGACAGGCACAGCTTTGCCGTCTCAATGCATGGATGAGATGATGGTGTCAGGAGGAGGGATTTGGATTTGTTAGGCACTGGGGAACATTTTGGGACAAGCCGGGCCTGTACAAAAGGGACGGGCTCCACTTGAGCCAGAATGGAACCAGACTGCTGGCACTTAAAATTAAAAAGGTGGCAGAGCAGCTTTTAAACTGACTGAGGGGGGAAACCCAACAGGAGCTGAGGAAGGTCCTGTTTGGAATAAACCTCCCCCCTGGGATAAAGATGAAAAAAATGATGGAATTTTAAACGGGGTAGGCCTAGAAGTAGGCATTGTGAGAGCGGGGGCACAGGATATCAATTCAGAAGGGCAAAATTACCACAGGCCAAACCACAAGTGCCAAAGACACTTGAAGAGAGACACTGCTTACAAGTGCCTGTACGCTAATGCTAGGAGCCTCCGAACCAAGATGGGAGAACTGGAGTGCTTGGTCTTAGAGAAGAGCATTGATATAGTGAGCATAACCGAGACCTGGTGGAATGGAGAAAACCAGTGGGATACGGTTATCCCTGGATATAAACTATATCGGAAGGACAGGGAAGGACGTATTGGTGGCGGAGTCGCTCTATACGTGAAAGAACGCATTGAATCCAGCAAGCTCAAAATCCCCAAAAAGGCAGACTCCTCCACAGAATCGTTGTGGGTGGTGATACCATGCCCCAGGAGAGATTTAATACTGGGAACGATCTATCGTCCCCCTGATCAAAATGCCCAGGGAGACCTTGAGATGAGATATGAAATTGAGGAAGCATCCAAACTAGGAAATGTGGTAGTAATGGGTGACTTCAACTACCCGGACATAGACTGGCCGCATATGTGTTCCAGTCATGACAAAGAAGCAAAATTTCTAGATATTCTAAATGACTATGCCCTAGACCAGTTGGTCATGGAACCGACCAGAGGGACGGCAACCCTGGACTTCATCCTCAGTGGGGACCGGGACCTGGTGCGAGATGTAAGTGTTGTCGAACCGATTGGGAGCAGTGACCATAGTGCTATTAAATTAAACATACATGTAAATGGCCAATTGCCAAGAAAATCCAACACAGTCACATTTGACTTCAAAAGAGGAAACTTCACAAAAATGAGGGGGTTGGTAAAAAGAAAGCTGAAAAACAAAGTCCAGAGGGTCACATCACTCGAAAATGCTTGGAAGTTGTTTAAAAACACTATATTAGAAGCTCAACTGGAGTGCATACCGCAGATCAGAAAGGTACCACCAGGGCCAAGAAGATGCCAGCATGGTTAACGAGCAAAGTCAAGGAAGCTCTTAGAGGCAAAAAGTCTTCCTTCAGAAAATGGAAGTCTTGTCCAAATGAAGAAAATAAAAAGGAACACAAACTCTGGCAAAAGAAATGCAAGAAGACAATAAGGGATGCTAAAAAAAGAATTTGAGGAGCACATTGCTAGGAACATAAAAACCACCAACAAAAAATTCTATAAATACATTCAAAGCAGGAGACCATCTAGGGAGGCGATTGGACCACATCACGCGAGTGTTGTTCGATCTACACTGGCTTCCAGTTGTTTTCCAGGCCCAATTCAAGGTGTTGGTGTTAACCTTTAAATCCCTATACGGTCTCGGCCCAGTTTATCTAAAGGAGCACCTACAACGCCACCAGTTATGCCGCCGAACAAGATTGGCCACACAAGGCCTTCTCTCAGTCCCGCCAACCAAATCAGCTAAGTTGGTGGGAACTAGAGAGAGGGCCTTTTCAGTGGCAGCCCCCACCCTCTGGAACTCCCTCCCACAAGATCTTCGGCACATCTCTTCCCTGAATATGTTCCACAAGGCCATAAAGACCTGGCTTTTTCAACAGGCTTTTGGGACTTCTGGGGAGGCTTAATGTTCTTATGTTTGAAATGCTTCCTACTCTGTATTCTGCTGTTATTATAATTTATAATTTATATTGTTATAGTGTATTTTAATGTATTGTATTTCGCTGTATTTACTATATGTACGTCGCCTAGAGTGGCCATTGGCCAGATAGGCGACACACAAATTAAAATTTATTATTATTATTATTAAGGGAGTCAAAGGTGTACTAAAAAACGATAAGGAGATTGCAGAGAAGCTAAATGAATTCTTTGCATCTGTCTTCACAGTGGAAGATATAGGGCAGATCCCTGAACCTGAACTAACATTTGCAGGAAGGGATTCTGAGGAACTGAGACAAATAGTGGTAACGAGAGAGGAAGTTCTAGGCTTAATGGACAATATAAAAACTGACAAATCACCAGGCCCGGATGGCATCCACCCAAGAGTTCTCAAAGAACTCAAATGTGAAATTGCTGATCTGCTAATTAAAATAGGTAACTTGTCCCTCGGGTCCTCCTTCGTGCCTGAGGACTGGAAAGTGGGAAATGTAACGCTAATCTTCAAAAAAGGGATCCAGAGGGGATCCCGGAAATTACAGGCCAGTTAGCTTAACTTCTGTCCCTGGAAAACTGGTAGAAAGTATTATTAAAGCTAGATTAACTAAGCACATAGAAGAACAAGCCTTGCTGAAGCAGAGCCAGCATGGCTTCTGCAAGGGAAAGTCCTGTCTCAGTAACCTATTAGAATTCTTTGAGAGTGTCAACAAGCATATAGATAGAGGTGATCCAGTGGACATAGTGTACTTAGACTTTCAAAAAGCTTTCGAGAAGGTACCTCACCAAAGACTTCTGAGGAAGCTTAGAAGTCATGGAATAAGAGGAGAGGTCTTCTTGTGGATAAGGAATTGGTTAAGAAGCAGAAAGCAGAGAGTAGGAATAAACGGACAGCTCTCCCAATGGAGGGCTGTAGAAAGTGGAGTCCCTCAAGGATCAGTATTGGGACCTGTACTTTTCAACTTGTTCATGAATGACCTAGAATTAGGAGTGAGCAGTGAAGTGGCCAAGTTTGCTGATGATACTAAATTGTTCAGGGTTGTTAAAACAAAAAGGGATTGTGAAGAGCTCCAAAAAGACCTCCCCAAACTGAGTGAATGGGCGGAAAAATGGCAAATGCAATTCAATATAAACAAGTGTAAAATTATGCATATCGGAGCAAAAAATCTTAATTTCACATATACGCTCATGGGGTCTGAACTGGCGGTGACCGACCAGGAGAGAAACCTCGGGGTTGTAGTGGACAGCACGATGAAAATGTCGACCCAGTGTGTGGCAGCTGTGAAAAAGGCAAATTCCATGCTAGGGATAATTAGGAAAGGTATTGAAAATAAAACAGCCGATATCATAATGCCGTTGTATAAATCTATGGTGCGGCCGCATTTGGAATACTGTGTACAGTTCTGGTCGCCTCATCTCAAAAAGGATATTATAGAGTTGGAAAAGGTTCAGAAGAGGGCAACCAGAATGATCAAGGGGATGGAGCGACTCCCTTACGAGGAAAGGTTGCAGCATTTGGGGCTTTTTAGTTTAGAGAAAAGGCGGGTCAGAGGAGACATGATAGAAGTGTATAAAATTATGCATGGCATTGAGAAAGTGGATAGAGAAAAGTTTTTCTCCCTCTCTCATAATACTAGAACTTGTGGACATTCAAAGAAGCTGAATGTTGGAAGATTCAGGACAGACAAAAGGAAGTACTTCTTTACTCAGCGCATAGTTAAACTATGGAATTTGCTCCCACAAGATGCAGTAATGGCCACCAGCTTGGATGGCTTTAAAAGAAGATTAGACAAATTCATGGATGACAGGGCTATCAATGGCTACTAGCTGTGATGGCTGTGCTCTGCCACCCTAGTCAGAGGCAGCATGCTTCTGAAAACCAGTTGCCGGAAGCCTCAGGAGGGGAGAGTGTTCTTGCACTCGGGTCCTGCTTGTGGGCTTCCCCCAGGCACCTGGTTGGCCACTGTGAGAATAGGATGCTGGACTAGATGGACCACTGGCCTGATCCAGCAGGGCTCTTCTTATGTTCTTAAGTTCAGCCCCAAACGTGGAGGACTGTGAGAGCTGTGATGGTAACATGAAGGAGGGGAGGATTCTGTTGGAAGTGGGTCAAGAGCAACTCCTGTTTTGTTCTTTAGTTTAAGCTCCAGAAGGAAGATAGAACTAGGGTCCTCCAGATGGATAGGCTTTGTTTACCTTTTACCTGTGATGCTCTGACTGACTTCCTTCTGTCGCTAGACTGTGACGCCTTTAGGGAAACTTACCTGCCCCTCCTCCTCTGCCCTTTCCCTTCCTTTCTCCTCAGGCTGTCCGGGAGAGAGGAGACATCCCTTTGTCTCTGCTCTCTCTCCAAGCATGGGGCTAACTCCTACCCCTGGGCATTAAGCCTCCAACTTAGTTAGAACTAGGTTTGCTTTTCTATCTACTATGTATTTCTATAAATAAAGTAGCTTTTCTTATTTTACTAAGTCTCAATTCTCAGTGATGCTGATGCAGGGTAAAAGCCTGCTTCCTTAGGCAAACGCATGCACACGCTGGCACACTCGCATTTCAACATCTGCTGTTACTCTGCTTGCTGTGGTGCTGCTTTTAAATGAAATTAAGCAACACAACTACACACAACGCAACAGATTCAAGGGAGCATGACCCTGCTCTCCCACCTCACACAAAGGAAATGCTTGAAGAGTGCTAATGAATATATTTTAAAGGCTACTACTGTCCCTTGCATTCTAAGGTTGGATCTTGGCATTCAAAGCAGGAATATTGCAAACACAAAAGGGCCACAGCTCAGAGGCAGAGCATCTGTTTTGCATGCAGAAGGTCCCAGGTTCAATCCTCGACATCTCCAGGTAGGGTTGTGAGAGACCCCTGCCTGAAACCCCAGACAGCCACTGCCAGTCAGTGTAGACAATACTGAGCTAGATGGACCATTGCCCAGTTTGAGTCAGTATAAGGCAGCTTCCAAGGATAAATCCTGATGAACTGATTCTCATTAGTTTACCATTAAACTAAAATAATGAGCAAAAAGCTGGCTCGCTATTGAAGTCATGAAGTCTGCATTTAGTCAGTCTTAAAGAAGGAGTATCAGAATGCTTAAGGATTAGACAGGAAGCTATTTTAAAAAGCCTAGAAAAGTTCACAATACTGTGCAAACAGATTCTCCGTATAGATATGCTCATTGATTTTTGAGGTTTGAGATTAGGCCCGAGAGAACAAATTTCCTCCCTAGTTCACATCTGTTCAAATCCACTGAGTGAAAATAAAGCCAAGATGTCTCCATAGCGTAGTGTAGGGTAGGGTAGACACGTTTTCTATTCCAAAGAGGAATAGCATCAGACATACGTGTATGAATAATGTATTTCTAATTTAAATGTTTGAATATGCTTGTGCAGCATCAGAAAGTCCATAATATATTCTCAATAATTATATGCAATTAAAATGGAAACCATTTACTATTTCTTCTGTAGTGTGCATATGGACTAAACAAAGGTGTTCTGTTAAAATGTCAGAATCACATAAGTAAAATATATATATATATTGTTGCGCGCCTCCCCCAATCTCCGAGCGGTGAGATTTCAGGGGGGTCCCTGTGCCCATCCAGGGTTTGGTTTCCTTTGGGAAGAAGGTCAGCGGAGACTGCGGTGTCTTTATGAAATATAGTTTATTTATGTACACACATTCCAACCTGAGCTTAGGATGGAGGGGTTCAAGGCATCAGCAGTCTAATATCCAGCTTTTCCATCTAGGTGCAGAGGCATCCTATCGCCACCATGCAGGGAGCCAGCCTCTCTGCATGCCTGCAGCCCTAGTTCTCCCGAACACACACTACCAACTACAAACACACTTCTGCCCGCCCAGAAGTGGGGGGAGAGACTCTCCTCCAGTAGAGTTTAAAATGACAAAAGGATCTTCCTAGCCCTTTCACCAGTTGCCGGGGCAATTAAACAGGCCCATTAACTACCTGGCCACTCTATTTGATTAACAAAGGAGATTCATCTGGCTAGCAGAGCCAGCCTCCCAGGCATAGGATTCCAGATCAGAGGCTGGAAAGGTGACCCACAGAAATCATCCATTCCAGCCCCCCCCCATGCTCATAACAATATATTTCCAGTGTGAACTGGCATCCACATAGCTTCCTGTTCAAGCAGCAATTACTCCTCAAAGTGTTCACCAGGATGCATCTTTCCTCTGCTGAGTACACCTGAGATCAGGTAGTGCCTATAAATTATATTCTGCAAATACTACTACACTGTTGCACTGTGTGTAGTTGTGTTGCTTAATTTCGTTTAAAAGCAGCACCACAGCGAACAGAGTAACAGCAGATGTTGAAATGCGAGTGTGCCTGCATGTGCGTGCGTTTGCCTAAGAAAGCAGGCTTTTACCCTGCATCAGCATCACTGAGACTTGAGACTTAGTAAAAGAAGAAAAGCTACTTTATTTATAGAAATACATAGTAGATAGAAAAGGCATACCTAGTTCTAACTAACTAGCTAAGTTGAAGGTGTAACGCTCAGGTGCGGGAGTTAGCCCCACGCTCTGAGAGAGAGCAGAGACAAAGGGAGTCTCCTCTCTCCGGGACAGTCAGAGGACAAAGGAGTGGAAAGGGCGGAAGGAGGAGGGGCAGGTAAGCTTCCCTAAAGGCGTCACAGTCTAGCGACAGAAGAAAGTCAGTCAGAGCATCACAGGCAAAAAGTAAACAAAGCCTATCCATCTGGAGGACCCTAGCTCTATCTTCCCTCTGGAGCTTAAACGAAAGAACAAAAGAGGAGTTGCTCTTGCCCCACTTCCAACATACACAATGAATGTGGACTTAGGCATGTTTTCTGCTTTGCATGAGCGAAAAACCAGGGACTTGTTAAGAATTCACTGTATAGTTAACAATGCATTGGTATATGTGTCTACTCAGAAGTAAGCCTCCTTGTGCTTAATGGAGCTTACTTCCAAGTAATTGAGTACAGGATGGCAGCCTAGGCTTTGGTTTAGGGTTAGCATTGGGGAAAAACAGGGTCCTTGTGCCTTTAACAGCTGTATGGCAGGCAAAAATTCAACAGGCCAATCCTTTGCTAATATGGAAATACAATTATGGGACAAGCTTCACCATAACTACTCTCTAATTTTGTGTTATGCAATGCCCCCATGGCTGCCATTTTGTGTTATGCTATGCCCCCATGGCTGCCATTTTGTGACTGGTGCCCCCAGCACTCTCTCAAAATTTGAAATGTGTCCTCTGGTCCAAAAAGGCTGGTGACCCCTGAAATTGATAATGGCAATGTGGGGAGGAAGGAAGAGAATGAATTTCACATATACATTTCAGCTAACTAGCCAAATCTTAGGGTGTAAATGACTTGTTGAATTCAGAGTCCTAGAAACAATCTGAAAACAGGACTCTCCCATATATATATTTTATCTGCCAATAGGTCTAGCTTACACCGTTCCTGCATACCTTCTCCTTCAGGAGGAAGAGAAACAGGCCTACCTTGTTCTCCCCAATGCCCATCTCTGCCCCAGCAGGGAGAGACTTTGAAAGTGAGCCTTGTGTCTTCATGTGGGGGGGGGAGGGGAGAGAAAGAATGAGTTATACCCACATACCATATATGAGGTATACCAGGCTATACCTATCACAGACTCCAGCCATGCCAACTGAAATACCTAGGTTGCCCACCCTGATTTAGACATAAAAATAACAATTGTACTATGAACTTCTAAAGCAATTTCAACGTGCACATCTCACTTTAGCAGCCATCCGATGAACACGAGGCAAATATTTGCAACATCTTATGCTTTATTTAGACCTTTCGAATAAGTAACATCTGTTCCTGCTGATGGAAAATATCCTTTTGGTCACAGAGGGATCACAGTCACATGTTATCCTGGGAAAAGCCTGTGTGTGAATCAACAGTCAGATAGACTTATCACTCTGCACCTAATAGATATATACCGAAATGAAGCCAAGGCATTCCTGTCCAAAGTGGGAGGTAACAACTTGCTCTCCAGTGGATGACAGAATCAGACAGCTTGGTGGGGCAGGGTGGGAGGGGGGGAAGAAAAGAAAAGCCTCTATAACTACTTACAGTCGGGACTGCATATACTTTTCCCCTCCCCCAACTCCATATGCAAGCATTGTTTATTAGCTCAAACTCTTCATTGTTTTATTATATATTACGGCTTTACAAATGATGATTAAAACAGATCACAAATGTGTGGGACAATGTTAGGCACTTACAGGCTAGATTTAAAACAGAGCAGGGTTTATTTATTAGATGCATCATTGGATGAGCTTTTAATCTGAGGCATCAGTAGCTCCTTACAAAGAGCAGATGGGAAGTTTTACTCTTAGTTTTCAGGATTGCATGTTTTTATTATTTTCTTCCATGTCAGCCAGGATGGGCTAAAAATGAAGGGGACAAATGACACTGTGTAGGTAGGCCTGTTATAGAAAATTTTATTTTCTATAGATTTTATTTTCTATAGATTTTATTTTCTGAGATCCTGCCTCTAATAAAGGGTTCCATGCTCAAAAAGTAATAACAAAACCTAAAATCATAACATGTGTGGTTTGGAGTGTTTTTTAACCAGCTGATCATATTTTCTCTGCTATAGTCACTGGCATGATTTGTAGCCCCTCCATGGCTACTAACAGGCGGATTTTAACAACACCCATGTCCTAATAATTCAGTAGTGCTTTGGTGATGTATGGCTAATCATACAGTAAATTAAACACAACTAACCTTGCAGTCCTGTGATTGCTGGGAGGGCATCTGAGGGATCGTAGGAAGCATCAGATCTCTCTCTCTCTCTCTGCAGAGAAAGAGCTCCACCCTGAGCTCTGAGATTGGTAGAGTCAAAGAATAGGCATGCCAGGGACAACTTGGAGGTTTCTTTGGGAAAATTAGTCCAACTTCCCTCCAAACTGGAGATTAAACTGTACCAGCTCTGGAGCTGTCTTAGCCTAAGATAAGCCTTAGGTAAGGTAAGCCTTAGCCTAATGTAAGCCTGGCTTAGCCTAAAGTAAACTTAGCCTTTTAGGCAGCCTAAAAGAACAGGTTTCCATGTATATAATCCCAGTGCTTGACTATAATTACAACATTCCAATTAGCATCTGAAGATCTGTGGCAGGATGGGACAGGTAGAAGGAAGTTCAGGTCTCACAGCACTAAATATAATGGATATGGAGAATAGGAGAGTTTTTATCTGGTTCAGTAGAGTATGAGATCATGAATGTGTCCAGAGGTGTGTAACCAGAATGGTGAGGGGTCTGGAAACAAAGTCCTAACAGGAACTGTTGAAAGAACTAGCTATGTTTAGCCTTAAGAAGAGAAGATTAAGGGGAGACATGATAGCTGTCTTTAAATATCTGAAGTGCTGCTGTGCAGAGCATAGGGATATAGGAAGCTGCCTTATATCAAATCAGATCTCCGGTCCATCTCATTCAGTGTTGTCCACACTGACTGGTAGTGACTCTAGGGTTTCAGACATGGGGCATTCCCAGTCCTACCTGGAAATGCTGGGGACTGAACCTGGGACCTTCTCTATGCAATGGAGATGCTCTTTCACTGAGCTGTGGCCCTTCCCCTAAAAGATGGGGAAAACTTGTATTCTGTTGCTCCAGAGGGACAGGACAAGAACCAATGTGTGGAAATGGCAAGGGAGCAAAATTTGGCTAAATATTAGGAGAACAATCTTAATGGTAAGAAACAGACTGCCTTAAGGGTCTGTCACAGGATGTATTTAAGCAGAGTCTGGATGTTTATCTGTCAAGGATGCTGTAGCTGCATCATGCACTGCAGATTCTGCACTGAGCAGGGATTGACAAATTACCTCCAAGGTCCCTTCCATCTCTTTGACTGTACAAATGTTATCCCATGGACTCACAGTTCTCAAAATATGTCAATAAATTCATTACAGTCAATAGACCAGGAATAAATACAATAAATAAATGCAAAATTAAAATACAGTAAATGAAAAACAGTAAAATCATACTGCACTCTACAATCTCAACAAAAAGATAAACATTCAAATGAACAAAACAATAGCTGTAGCAGTCATATAAGCGACGGTAATCTTCACAAGTAACCCTTGCAATTTCAGGTAGTAAAGTGCTCTCTTGTTCTCACTGCATTGACAGAAATTTACAAACTGTCAATGACACCCTTGGCGTTTTGTCTTTCATTAAATAGTTGACATAAAATTGAACTGACCTTCCTGGTAAATCGGTCAATAATTGACCGATTGTATGCTGCCAAACCACAGCATAAAAGCTGCAAAGCAGAAAGACATGTCCAGTGGATTCTACCTCCTGATACAGGGTGATATCCTTAAGGGAAGAGGGGTGCCTGCAAACGTGCCGCATAGCGTTTGAGAGGAAAGGACATTAAATCTGACCAAAGTAAAAGCTCTGCAGTATTTAACTACATGCAATTTCTCAAGGTAAGTAGCTAAATGAAAAGGACTAGCATACAAAGGGCAAGGTGAACAGGTTGTATGTGAGTGAGCCAGAAGATCTTGACAGGCAACATCCCAATCTTTGTTTTATTGATGCATATGCATTACCATAACCCAGTTAAAGGAGGAAAGAGTGTGACAGTCCAATAAAGGCAGCTTTTGGGACAACACATTTTGTCCAGTGACTGTGGTAATTCTCAAAATATGAAACAGGCACCTTTTGGAGGTACAGGCACTTCTTTGCTAAAGCTTGTTATATCTTACAGTGCAGCCTTCTCTGTCTGAGGCTGATGGGAATTGTAGTCCAAAACATCTGGAGGGCACCAGGTTGGCAAAGGCTGTTATAGTGGATCAACTCTAGCTCAGTGGGAAAGGATGTGTTCTGCATGGGTAATATCCCAGACTGTGTCCAGAAAAGATGGATGAGAGGACCTCAGAAAGTGGGACTATCAAGGGTCATTGCAGGAAGTGCTGCCATGAGTGTGAGTAGACAGTACTGGATTAGGTGGGCCATTGTCCAGACAGTATATAAGACAGCAGATAGCTGACAGACATAAGATAGCTTCTTATGTATCACATGTAGGTGCAATGCTGTTGTTGCCCATGTGACAGAAGTTCAATGTTTGTGTCCTTTCATGGTTTTTGTAGTGCTCTTGCAGGGGCCTGCCATGAGCCAATAGTACACACTTTCCCTTACTGCTTTTCTGGTCTCAGAATGAGAGTGATGAGACTGAATACCTTCAGCCAAGCAGTTCCTTGGCTCAATGTGCTGACCACGTCATAAGTCTTAACAGCAAAATCCTGCAGACAGTATCTTTGTATTAAGAAGTTGTATTGATTTTCCAGGGTTATATGGTAATATATGTCAGAAGATGAACTACAAATTACCATTCAAAAGGGTGGCTTTGCAATAACAAAACAATCCAGAATCAAGGTAAGTGCCAGTGTCAGTTGAGATTCGCTCCCTTCTGAATTCCTTGCCAATGCATTCTGCCAGTGCTCTTTTTCTACTTTCACATGGTGCTCATCTGATCTGACCACATAGTAATGTGTTTGTTATTAAGGGTGAGCTGTTCTGCGCTTTCTAAAGGAAGAACAGAAAACTAGTAGTAGTCATAGTTGTAATAACAATAACATATTTCAAGCATTCAAAAAGATTCATATATATTATTTTAGAAACCCTGACATGCATTAGACCACTCAAACTGAACATTACCAGATCGAGCCGTTGCATTGAGATAGCACTACGATGTGGATATAAATCGAAAGAACACATGTAATATGTGTGGATAAAGTTGAAAGAACATGTGTAATATGTTGTACAAATTATGGGTAGATAGTCCTAGAAGACTACAATGCAACAGAGTCGCACATGTATCCTCTGAGGGCATTAAAGCTTAGAGTGGCTTCTGTTGGGTTTAGAATTGGAATGTTTCCTTAACAAACACTTCATCTCCTCTGCTTTCTCAACTAAGAAGTGTGCAACAGGTTCAAAGACAGTTTTAGCCTTCTGTATAGCAATGCCCTTGGGAGGATTTTCTAGATACTTGGGGCAGAGATCCATAACAGAAATTTGCATAAAATCTGCTTATGCTTATTTATATGCATAAATGTCTTTGGGAAATTAAGATGATGGTTGCCTTATAACCAATCTCTCTTTCTTTTTCTCTCTGTACACACACACACACACACACTCATACACACACACTTTTAAAAAAGAGGAAGAGGCAGAAAATCTGGGACCTGTCCCCTTGGTGCCAGTGTAACAATACCCCTAGCCCTTGGAATGCTTCAAATTCATGTGAGGGCAGGTGTATTGTCCTTTCATTGTTTCCTTGCTATACAGTCCAAATAAAAATATATCTTGCATTGCCACATATTCCACAAAGTTGTTGCCTTGACTAAAAGAAAAAAAAAGTTTTACTCCATCGACCTCAGAAAGGTGCTGATCAGTGACCACTAAAAGAGAATAAGATAGAAGTCCAAAAAAGTGAGTATGTGCTAATGAGATGAGGCTAATAAAAAGGAGATTGTTTAAAGTAGACAGAACAGAGCTGGAAACCAGCTATCAGAGACAAGTTTGACAGCAAGCCATAAAAAGGGAATACCACGTATAGCTTTAGCAGGCATTAATGTAGCAGCCAGACTTTCCTAATGATCTATGAATAACAAAGAAAGATTGTCTTCCTGACATAGGTGAGTTACAGTTACCATTAAAGATGATAGCACAATCGGGAAGGGAAAGTGGCACAGCTCCTCAAATATGGAATACTCATCCATCCCAGCCATTATCCTCTCATAGAAATGAGATGAATATGAATTAAATGCAAGACCTCAGATTAACCTTTCCAAGGTTCAGGGTTGATACTATCACCAGCCTGACAGGGGAAAAAAAGCTATTAAAAATAGTTCCCTTCATTCATAAGATCTTATTTCTGGAAAGCAGAGGGAAATCTTGGCTCACACGTGGCTAAACACAGGCCTGTGAAACAATGTTTTCTGAATCCTTTATTGGTCCTAATGCTACTTTAAAATCAAGTGCTCTCTTATTTAATACATATGCCCAGCTGGATAGAACTTGGAGGTCACTGCTGTCCCCAGAGTCCATCAGAATGTCACAAGTAAACAAATCTTCTCTCTTTATCAGCTTGATAATATCCTTCTACATGCTTCCTCCTTGCCAACTTCCTTTGTATATATAATCACATTGTGGCTCCAGTTCTGACTCCTTTAAATGGCCTGCTATGCTGGGAAGTGTGATGTCATACGCCACTTTCGCTCAGGGGTCAAATGGGATTCCTCTGAGGCTTTCAGAGGAACTCAGTGGGACTTCCTCCTGAGCAGAGATGTGTAGGATCACACTGCTACAGAGCAATCTAAATTCTGGCTAGGGAGCAGCAGTGTAGAACAAAACAACAGAGCCACCACCCACATCTGAAGCCCTGCTGTTTGCACCAGCCAGGGCATAATGCAAGGGCAGGTTTTCAGTGATTTCAAGGTATGGGCTACTTTCACACATGGGGTTTATTGTGTCAGTTTTGCTGATCAAAATGGTAGCATGTCTGTCCTAATTTCTAAAATTCTTTCACACTGCAGTACCTGTGGTGTTAAGGAACAGTGGCTTTTTCAGCCGATATACCAGCATTTCATGCAAATGTCTTTCACAATGCTGCAATGAACTATGTCTTGTTTGTGTCCCTCACCTGTTATATACATGCACACTGTAGTTCCCCACTGTGTAGGAGGTCTAAGATCTCGCCCTGTCACCATGCTACCCCACTTCCTCTAGCATCTGTCATTATTTTGTGGGGTGTCTGGACGCAGGGGTGTGAGTGGGAAAAGGAGGAAGGGGAAGCTGTTACCTGTGCCTACACCGGAATGCTGGTACAATATTCATCAGGAAAAAAATTGACATGCGCCTGAAGGGCAGGAATGCATTGCATTGCACTGTTATGTGAGCAGCTGCAGCTTGCGCAAAACTCCTGTGATTTTACAGGTTCTCATGCTTAAAAATGGATTATTTCTGGAATCATTTATCATAGAAATGAGTGCTAAACCTCCACTAGATTCCACTACATTTTTGAAACTAGCTTTTACAATTGTGTGAAAGCTCAAATAAAATGCACAAATTACCAGGTAAGAAATCATCAGAATAACAGAATAAAGTGCAGTGTGAAAGCAGCCTTGTGGAGTGGACGAGACCGAGATCGGGCCCCTCTTTGCAAGCTGAATAGGCTTAAGATCCTGATCCATGGCAGGCCCAGCTCTGTCAGTCCCCCATCTCACCCTATTTGGGGGCATCACCAGCAGTAGCAATAGTGTTGCTTCCACCACACTTTTTGTAGTTGCAGTGGAGGCTTCTACAGCAGAGTCTTTCCCTGCCAGTGGTGAGCAGGGGAAGCTGATGGAGGACAGCAGATGGGGATGTCTGATAAATACAGGATAGATCAGAGGTTAGGATTGCAGTGTTAGTGGCTCATCCTTAGTGTAGTTTTTTTAAAACAAGTTAAGATTATTCTTGCCTTGCTGTTTTCTTACTTGGAAAAAGAGTTAATAAAGGATATTGATAATCCCTGTTGCAGTTTCTGTGCATTTTACCTATTGGGTTTCATTAAAAAAATTAAAATATCTGTAATATTTTCCCCTAGAATTTATATTCTACTGCCTTATCTATACAAACATATACACCTCATCACAGTTGACAAACATTTTACATCAGTTCTCTTTTGCTCTTCCAAATATCTTAATAGTCCAGAGTCAACTATATAGTCATATTTGTATATTTTGAACATATACATGAAAAATCAGGATGCATTTCTGCTGATACACAAAAAGGCACAGAATGGAGCTAACTTGTTTTGAGGTATTTAAACAAGACTTTTTTCAAAAAAAAGCAAAGCGGAGATCTCTGTAAAACCCCCAGCTTTTAAAAAGTTTTATTGTTAAATCAGCCATTGTTTTTGGCCAATAAAATGGAAAATGTGTGCTCTTATAGGTTTATAAAAAGGCAAACTATAGTTGCATGAAAAATAACTTTCACCGATTGAGTACAGGTGGAGACTTGTTTAAACTCCTGACATAAAGGCTTAGTATGTATGACTGAAAAAGGTAACATGGCACAATAAAAAGTCTTCCTTTCTTCAGTCATCAATCCACCGGGTATTCCATGTCAAATAAACACTGCAACAATTTACAGTAAAAGTACACAGTGGAAGTGCCAACGTTAACACTTCTTAGGATTGGAGAGCATCCAGATTTTTCAAGCCAATATTTAACACGGACTGCAATGTCTTTTCCATTGGAAGTGTCAGCTGCAACATGCTTTGCTATATTTGGCAACACGCGCATGTGAAGCACAGAGTCCAGCGTGCATGATGTTCATTTTTATTTCAACCATGATAAATTGTGGTTCATTTGTTTAAGTGCACATGGCAGTTTTAGTGTTCCTACTATAAATTTTGGCTAACTTCTATTGACATGCTGTATTAAACTTAAGAAAAACAAATTACACTTCAGCCATTTTAATTGACTAAATGTGTCAAAAACACAATAAGTATAACATTAGAGGTCAAGGCTTCAGACTGCACTATAATGGGTGTTGTGGCAAGAGTCCAGGTCCCCCACCCCCTGCTTTTGGTACATTTCATTTTTCACAAACGTTTAGCAAAAGGCAAGCATTTAACATTCTTGGGTACTTTAGGTTTAATACTAGAATTCTCTTGTGGGCTGTAATCAGGGTTGTTTGAAGTTTTCTTCTTATTTAAAGTGCTAGTCCTGATGATTATTTATGGCCACCTGTAAATAAACTGTACAAAGAGATATTGGCATTTGGAGGAATGAAATAATGATTTATGCTGCACAATGCCACTAAAAGCAGAAAGCATGTTTAGAAGACATCTTCCTTTGCTAAATAGATGAGCAATACCATAGTTCTGAGCCAGAAAAATCTTGGCAATGCTTCATTCCTGGGAGACTTTACTGGAGTCTGTCAGATTTGACTCACGTCTTTTATATTAAGTGCCTGACACACATCTTCCAGATTTTTTAACCTGATTTGTATAGAGCAGTTTTTGTCAGCCTGGTTCCCTCCAGCTGTTTTGGACTACAACTCCCATCAGTCCCAGCCAGCACTGGTTGAGGCTGATGGGAGTTGTAGTCCTAAACATCTGGAGGGCACAAGATAGCAAAGGCTGGTATATGGTAACATGTGAAAATGAAGTCAGACTTTTACAGTAATCTGGCATCAGAATGAGAAACTTTTAATAATTCTTTTCACATTTATATAGCGCTTCAGTGTTTAAAGCAATTCTGACACATTGTCTCAGCAGTCCTGACAAAGCTGTTAGATAGGGCAGTGTTATTGTTCCTGCATTGCAGATTGGTGTCTAAGGCTGTCTGGTTAAAGCCACCCAATGACTTCATGGCAGAGGAGGAGAGATTAAACAAGAGATTTCTTGGATCACAGCATAGTTTCTTAGCCACAATGCTATCCTAATTCTTTTGCTCATGAAATCACCACTCTCATTCATGAAAATACATGCTTTTTCCTTTTTATGAAAAAATACATCCTGCTTCACATGCTCAGTACACTGGCATGAACTGTAAAAGATTGCATTATTTTCTTCTGATTCCTTTGAAGTCAATGGGCTTATTGCCATTCACTTTGACAGAAGCAGGATTTCACCTTGCCCTCATAAAGCATCATGGAGCTTTGTATGATAAGATCTGAGCAAAACATTTGCTCAGTACCATTGAGATATGTGGTTAAAAGGCACAATAACCATTATCTATAGTCTGTCTTCCTGCTGACAGGCAATTCCTGCCAAAGCTTGCAAATTGACTGGGAAAACACAGTGGTCTCAGCAAGAAGTTTCTAGTGATGCTTTACAAAAATCCATCTACTACTTCTGGGGAAAAAATTGTGTAGGCTGATAGTTCATACACCCTTCTAGGAAAACCCTTTGTGTAACAGGTTCCCCTCAGCTCACTGTGGCTGAGGTAGTACATGACCCCATCCACGCCATGCTGGAGACTGAAGAACCCTGGGAACTGTAGTTTTTCAAGGGTGCTGGAAATTGTTGGTCTGTGAGGTCAGCACCCTTAACAAACTACCATTCCCAGGATTCTTTGAGGGAAGCCATGACTGTTAAAGTGGTATAAGAGTGCTTGAAATGTATGGTGTGGATGTGACCCAAGCATCAAAAATATGAGTGTGCCATCATAACAGGCTCACCACTGGCATATTGTCCATCTGTGTGCACTCATAGAAAATAACAACTAATATGATTACAGGGTTGGAACATCTTGGAGTTGAAAGAAAGGCTTCAGGGGTTTGAGAGCTTTCGGTTACAAAAATGATTTCCATCACTTTTTTTCTGTGAACATATGAGGATTGAAGCTTGTCACAGTTTGCTTGTGAGCTTTTCAGGGACAGCTGGTGAGGCAAACTGGAGACAGAATGTTTAACTGGATGAATCCAGCAAGCTCATTCTTGTGTCCTTATCTCCAGACAAAAAGATTCCACGGCTTCCCCGGGAAATTTGTTCCATAGTCCAATTGTTCGTATAGATAGGATGTGTGTCCTTTTGTGCTGCAACTTGCTGATAAGCTTTGCCTTTAAATTGTGAAATATTTCCTTTCAGGTCAGAACAACACATCTGATCCTCTTTACTTGTCAGACCACTGCTGCAACAGGTATGAACATCCAAAATCAAAATCTCTTAACATTTCCTGCTGTTGTTAAATGGGCGTGATGTTCCACTTAAAGACTCTAAAATATGACAGATAAAGCCCAGTGATACATAGTTTATGATGGACCAATTTGAAGTGACAGATTCTTTGTACTTAGCTGAAGTGTTTGATGCTTACCTATGGAGAATACCAGATATGAAGGGGTATTTAGAAATGCTCAGGGGGCTTTTTGGAGCCATATTGCCTACTTAGTCATTAACTCGAAAGATAAACTGGACCACTGTTAGGCTGAGGGGATTAATATTGGTGTCTCTCCTCTCAGCGTCTTGTTAAATGGAGTTTACAGTTGCTGCAATCTCGCCTGACGTTCATGGGATAAGCAGGGCTTGAAATCCCAAAGCTCTGGAAATATTCATGGAAGATCCTTCCAGTTTTATACTGCTTATTATTTATTGCTTTATTGCTGCAGTTTGTGGTGATGCTTTTATGCTGGTTGTTACGTGCTTTAAAATGTTCCTTAGCTTTGCATTTTGTTATTTGAAAAATTGGGCAGAGCCATCCAAAAGGGCAGATGGAGAGAGAACAGGAAGTAGAAGAAACGTCATTAGTGATGCATTGCTGGGGTCATGCTAGCAGGGTGGAAGGTGAGTAGACTTATTTTTTCCTTTTTTTTATTTGATGAGAAACAGTTTCTCAAAATCCCATTGATTTTTATGAGAGGGAAATAAACTACATCAGCTCCAGGGATGGCGTAATTTGTCTTTCTTTTTGAGGGTGTCAGGGGAATGGAAGGGCTGTGGATCTTGCACAGGGGTGTAGTTGTCCAGGATTGTGGAGGGTCATTGACCCCTTACTGTTTTGCTGGGTTTCAGCTGGGTCCCTATGTCTCCAGCATCTTATGAGCCAATCAGTATGAGGAGAATGTGTTAATCAATGAGAAGTGTCTTCTAACATGATTCAGTGTCTTTTTGTGCTGATTGGACCCAATCAGACTGAAAGGAGGTGAATCAGCCATTGCGAAGATTCTTATCAGTAGTTAACACACTCCCCTTTCATGCTGATTGGCTCCGAGGGATGTCTGTTATTGTGGGAGAAGGTATGCGCGGGAAGGACTGAGGGGGTGCGTGGACTCGGAGACACAGCCGGTTTGACAGGAGATGAAGGAAAGTGGAAAAAGAGGTAGGTGAGGGGAGACTTTGGGCTGAAGAAGGGCTCATGGCTGCTGGATGGGGAAGTATGTGTGTGGGGACAGCAGCATTACAAAACTCTCTCTCTCTCTGCTTGCACATCCTCCAGTTTGCACATCCTCCATCTCATTTTCTCTCCATCCTCTCTCTCTCTGCTTTGCACATCCTCCATCTCATTTTCAACCCAGCAGCACAAAAAAGGGGGGGGAGGGGAAAGATGTGTGGTTTTGTTCCAGCCCAATGCCAGGAGTGGAAGAGAAGGGAAAGAGAACAAAAGCACGTTTGGGCATGCTGATGGTCAAGGATGATGGGAGTTGGAAACTAACATATGGAAGGCCGCTGATTCCCCAACCTGGAGTTAAAACAATTTAAAAAACCAGGGAGAATAAAAAGGAATTTGTCTAGAGCTAAAAAAAAAAACAGTGCAGATATCAGGATAATTTCTCAGGGGCTACGTATTCCATGGAGCACCTCTGGTCCCCTCCACACTGGTGTTCTATTGCGGGTTCTATTCTGGAACATGTCCTTGATGCAATGCTACTGCATTGGTGGTGGATTTATTTTGCTTTAGTTTGTATTGCGATGCTTCCAAAGTACTATCATATGATTGCTCTCCAAAGGGTCTATAGTGCAACAAAAGAGGGACAAAAATAAAGCAGAATGTGAAGGGATGCACTAACTCACTGGAAATGAAGCAGTGTGATCGCTCCAAAAGTTTTGCAGGAGCGAACAGTATTAATAGTGGGATCGCATGTGACTGCACATATAATCATGTATGTGCAAAAAAAAAAAGGATGTCTGGATGGCCCTGAAGATAGCCCTCTGATCAGTCAAGACCCTTCTCATCTCAAATGGTATAGAGACCTTGTAGACCTACCATGGAAATTGTTTTGAGATAAAGAATGCTGTTTATTCAGCTTAGGCCACAGAGATGATGGTGGTACTGGAAAGATAGTAATCCAGATGTATTAATGTTTCTTTTCTACATTTGGCAGATGTTCAATGATGGAAATACACTGTATTTGAAACCTTTTATATCTGTGGCAGACTGAGACAAATTGCTTCCCTTAAATCTGGACTTGAAGATCAACATTGGTTTTGAAAAGTTCAAGAAATGCAATTTCACTTTAAAGTCAATATTAATTTATAAGCTGTTGTAGAATACGGAAATAATCTCTTGGGAAACATGCACAAACTTTGGCTATTTCTTATTAATAGTCTGTTTTCAGCATTGACTTAACATCCAAAGTTACCTTTATGGAACTTGATTGCAATTTATTTTTTTAAAAACGGTATATACGTACTGAGAAAGCCACTCTGAATTTGTCATTGTAATGCCTGTGATCCCATTATTATAATTATTTGAGTCAAATGATTAACTGACTGAACAAGTGCCATTTCCATTCATAATCTAAAAGAATACTAGTTATTCATTTGCTCCACTGCTGCTTCACTCTCTTTCGTAGATAATAATATAACTACTTTCAAATGGACTCGTATAGGAATGAAAATATGCACAACATTCTGGGAAGCAGCATTAAAACACAAGATTACCAGGACAATCCCATGCATGTCTGTTTACTCAGAAGTAAGTCACACTGAGTTCAATGAGACTTATTCCCAGAAAAGTGTGTAAAGGATTGCAGCTAACAGAAGTATACTGTTGATATAGTTTTCTGAACACAGGCATGATCTATCTAGACTATGTTCAATAGTAAACTAATCTGAAGATGATTACAGATATGAGTCACATTTTCAAAATAGCATAAAGGCCATTTTTTCCTGCCAGGAGAGCCTATTTTTATCAGGTCTGGTGGGATTTAAATGGTTAAATCAATAACTATAAAGCCAGTGGAACAGTAGTGGGGTGGGGTGGGGTGGGGTGGGGGCACTTACCTGACATTTTGGCAGGTGAGTCACTGCTGCTTACTGGGAGGGAGAGGGGCAGGGGCATGGTGGTGGGAAGGGCAGTGTGGTGCAACTGCATGAGAAGGAGCATCAGATGGCTCAGATGCTGCATTCACACCATGACGACTTTGCTGCTGCCTCACCCTTCCTCTTCCAAATTGGCAACAGTGATTCACTTGCTGTGAATTCAGGTTATTGCCTCTGCTCCACCACATTGTCTGTTACTGCCTAGGAATAGAGCCACAAGGTAAGAACCTAGGACTCATGACAAAGATCTTAAAATGGTGTACAGTGATCTGGAGATTTCCAAATGCCAATGTTAATGCTTTTAGGCTGCCTTCTCCCATATGAATCTACCCATACTTTAATATCATTCTTGGTGGCCCTTGTGCAGGTCCCCTCATTGTTTGAAATATAATGCTAGGGATGTGCATTTACCCAGGGCAGAGCCTTCTCAACAGTGGCACCAAGGCTCTGGAACTCATTCTTCCCTTTTCCTGTTTTTTTTTTTTTTTTTAGCAAAACAGCATTTGAAACTTTGAATTTGAAGGACTCCTTTTCTTTACCTGTTTTTGTGCATGTTTGTTTATATTATTTGACTATTGCTTACCATTGGTGATTGGTTGATCGTTTTGTGAATTATTTTTTTAACTGTTGCGTTAATATTTATTTTGGTTTTTTACATTAGTCAGCTGTCTTGTAGATCCATTTGGCAATTCCTCCAGGAAACAATCCAGGCTTTCACTTCCATATAGTCACTTACATAAATGAGTAGGATGTGAAAAGGAAGAAGTAATTCTCAAAGGAATTTCTTCTGTGGCTAGCGACAGGAAGCCAAGTATTTCAATCTAATTTCCTTTTCTGAGCTTCCTATATGCAGCTATTGCTTTTCCGACATAGCTTTCATTTTGCTGCAAGGAACAATGAAGTGCCTTTCTATCTATTGAATTCCCCTCTCCTCCCAAAAAGCAGAAACACGTTCACCATATTGAAGATCAGAACCTTGGCTTTCAGCATGTAAGGCTGCTTCACATTTTCTGTGTGTGCATAAAAGGACTGCATGTTCACACAACAAAACAGATATCTTCCACTGCTTGTATAATATAAAGACATGGGCCCCAAAGCTGGGATTAGTTAACAGTTCATTACCACATAAAGGTATGCAGGGAGGGGTGGATGATTTGGGGATTGCTTAAGATGGCAGAGGCACCAGCCAGGAATCTCCCGGCTGCCTGCCAAGCCAGCCTCTCTGCCCACTGTGACCGCTCCAGGCCCCACAACCCGCCTACCCTGACCATGGTGATCAAAGCCATGAAGGTCCTCAATGGAAGCAAGGGGGTCTCGGCTGTCACCATCAAGCACCCTACAGGAAGCCTGTTGTCAATCAGAAAGGTAGGACTTTTTTTTTTTTTTACAAAATAAGTATATATAACAACAACAATGTAATCTAGTATTGCCCTTGTAAAATTTGATTTCACTTCTGAGGTTTGGAATTCAACAAATTCAATGCTTCAAGCTCAAATACAATCATTTGCTGTTTCTGCACTTGCTAGAGTTCACCTTGCAAAATATGACACAAAAGCCTGAAAAGTGTTTTGAGAATAGAAGGCTCGTGGTTTATTAGTTCAATATCACCATCACCAATATGGTGTCACTGGTTCCCAGGTATTGGAGCATCTTAAACTCATTAGCACAGAACAACGTTGAAATGTTCCATGAAATTTGTGACTGACTTGGTGTGTGAAAATTCATCTTTCTGGGGAAAAAATAGACAAAGGTCATATTAAAGATGTGAAAGAGAAGGTTGAATTGCAGTGATTTAAGATATGCAGAGGATCTATTCTCCTGGCTACTGAAGAGGCCAAACCAAACCATAAACTTGACAATACTTAACCTTACTCCCTTCAACTCTTTGATAATTATATTTGTGTGAGAAATACCCAAAACACCCTGTGGGATTACGATCTTGGAAGTTTCATTGATAAACTAGGTGCCAATACCAGGGCTGGCATAAAATATCTTGTTTAGGTTGTAAAAATATATTAGCCTGTCATGTTATCTTCATAAATTTCTCTGGCACATAAGGCAAGTAAGGCCGCCTAGATCCCAAGACTCATTACCACTTCTGTTCACTAGGACCATTCATTAGCTGCTTTGTCTCATAGTGCAGGCTGAGTTTGGAAAGTGATTCTGTAAGGGTAGATAATGAGTGAGTTATTAGCTGAGATGGACAAACTTGTTTCCAAGCACTCTTGAGAAGTTCCTCTACACTGCAAAGCAATAGTAGTGTGTTTTTAGTGTGATGCCAAGAATGTCACAATGGAGCCAGATGGGTATTCCTTTACTCAGCCCCATGCTCTCATTCTTCTATTGTATGTTATTTATGAACTTGCGGACGTTTCTGTAAGTTCAGCAAATTTGGATCACATTTCATAACATTAACATTTCTCTTAATGGTAGAGCTTTCTAGTTACCTTTAAGAGACCTACACTCGACAATTGCATTGTTCTGGTTCTTCTGAGAATTTTCACATGGCCAATGTAAAATAGGTTCTCATTACATCCAAATCTCTAGCCCAGATTTACCACCCACGCTTTTAGAGAAACACAGATTAGCCAAGAGTACTAACAGGATAATCAACACTACAATATAGCAGGCTGGCCAGCAGCTTGGCATTTTTACAAGAATTTCTAAAACATCATCCAGTGACAATAGTTGTTGAGGCAGTTGTTTGACTATGTAATAATTACTGATTTTGAGTCTACATGCTGGAAAGATGGCAGATGTTACACTCAAGAAAAAAGCATTTGATGGAGGAGACTGTTCATGGCAACCCGGAGATCACTGGATGGAAGAATGTTTTTATCTGCAACTGCTTTTAGAATGTTTTAAATTGCTTTTTAGAATGCTTTTTGTTCTTAAAATGTTCGTTGTAAATGTGTTTGCCATCTTGGGCTGATTTGGGAGGAAGGCGGGATAGAAATGTTATCATCATCAACAACAACAGCAATAATAATGAGTAGTAGAGTAGTAATAGTAGTAGTAATGAGATTTAGTACCAGGAATCACCTGCTGCTGCTGTAGAAGCAATTGAAAAGGGAGGGGAAATCGTGTCCTCAGAGCTGGCCCTACCATTAGGAGACTGAGACAATGACCTCAGGGAGCAGATACTACATGACAGGGAGTGGTAAGAAGATGTTCAAGGAAAGAACTATGTATGACACACAGCCTGCCGTGCTTCCCTTATGTTAGCTTGCTGCCTTCAGGTGCAATGGAGGACAACCAGTGTTGAACTTCTAGTCTGGATAGCTTCTGCACATGCAATGGGTGGTGGAAAGAACCATCTTTGCCTCAGGCAGCAGAAAGAGATGGGCCAGGCCTGCAGGCTCTTTTTAAAAATGGGGAGAAGGCCATGCAGTAGGGAATGTCTCAATGCCTTTGTAAGTGCTAGTTCAGTTGAAGAACACATGGTTTGTGTGCCCAAGTTCTCAGGCTCTATCTCCTGTTAAAAGACAGACAGGTACAGATAGATATTTTAAAGTTCCTCATAAACATCTATTTTGCATTCACCTCTGGCCAATTTAAGTTATTCTATACTGTTTTAAAAGCAAGTACATGAGAACATATTGCAATGCAGGTCTAAAATAAGAAAATAGTTGTTCACTGCCAATAATGTTTTAGGGAAAATATCATGCCTGAAGTGGCCCTCAGGGCCAAACTAAGCAATAGATTCACTCTGTACCTGTGTCTTTAACTTCAGAGTGTTGTTTTAAACACAGATTGTAAGATGGGGCCCCAATCTGCATAACGACCCTTGTGGGGAGGGGGCTTCAGTGTTTTGCCCTCCACTAAGGTCCCAATCCAGACTGGGCCTTTTCTTGCCTACAATTTGAGTGAATTGGAGTTTTTTCTATGTAAATTGCTGGTGTGAGGAGACCCTTTAAAAGAGGATTAGACAAATCATGGAGAATAAGGCTATCAATGGCTACTAGCCATGATAACTACGCTCTGCCTCCATAGTCAGAGACTGTATGCTTCCAAATACCAGTTGCTGGAAATTGTGTGTGTGGGGGGGAGAGTGTTCCTGCTTGTGGGCTTCCCATAGGCAACTGGACTAGATGGGCTATTGGCCTGATCCAGCAGGTTCTTCTTATGCTCTTATCAGGACCATAGTGGGAGGCAAAGTGTTAATGCCCACATAACAGGTCCTGAGTTTGAATTGCCCCCCCATACTGGCAATTTGTGTTGAACCCCACACATACACTTAGATACAAAGCGACTGTATCAGCAAATGCAGAAGAGGAGGAATTGGAGAGATTTTACGCAGAAGTATAGGAAGAAATGATCACACACCAAAACAGGATGTGCTGATAATCATGGGGGACTGGAATGCGAAAATAGGGAACAGAGAGGAACTAGGAATTGTGGGGAAATGGGGCTTAGGAGTCAGAAATGAAGCAGGAGAATGACTTATTGAATTCTGTGAAGGCAATAATTTGTTTCTTGCAAACACATTTTTCAAGCAACCAAAAAGACGACTGCACACGTGGACATCACCAAATGGTCAATATAGGAATCAAATTTATTATATAATTGGTAGCAGAAGATAGAGAAGTTCCAAACATTCTGCAAAAACAAGACCAGGAGCAGACTGCAGTACAGATCATGAACTGGTCATATCGAAAATCAGAGTAAAGCTAAAGAAGACCAACAAAGCAATCATAATACCAAAATACAATTTAGATAACATCCCAGAATAATATAAAGATCAAATAAGGAACAAGTTATTTAGTTACTTAGTTGACAGAGAACCAGAAGAACCATGGAGTGAAGTAAGAGACATTATAAGGGAAGAATGTAAAAAGACAATACCTCTAGTTAAAAAGAGAGAAAGACCTCAATGGATGACTGAAGAAACTCTTAAAATGGTTAAAGAGATAAGGAAAGCAAAAGCAAAAGGAGACAGAAACACAGTGAGAACCCTAAATGCAACAATATAGCATTTAAGGACAAAGAGAACTATTACAACAGGAAAGGGCCTTCTCAGTGGTGCCCCCCAAATTATGGAATGATTTCCTTGATGAGGTGCGCCTGGCGCCGATACTGTTATCTTTTCGGTGCCAGGTCAAGACTTTCCTCTTCTCCCAGGCATTTTAGCATGTGTTTTAAATTGTTTTTATATTGTTTTAAATTTTTAAATTCTGTTTTAAATTGTTTTTAAAATATGTGTTTTAAATTGTATATTTGTTTTAATGTTTTTGGTTGCTGTAAACCGCCCAGAGAGCTTCGGCTATGGGGCGGTATACAAGTGCAATCAATCAATCAATCAATCAATCAATCAATCAATCAATCAATCAATCAATCAATAGTATAGAAATGGATGAGGACAACAAAAAGGGTAGAACAAGAGCCCTATTCCAAAAGATTAGAGAAATGAAAGGGAAATTTAAACCACAAGTAGGGATGTTGAATAATCAACAGGGGAACACACTGACTGACCGAGATGAAATAAAAGGAAGATGAAAGCAATACACTGAAGAACTCTATAAAAGAGATGCCCGGATGACAGATTCATTCATGGAAGGACCATATGATGAAGAACCAAAAATTTTAGAATGTGAGGTAAAAGCTGCTCTTAAAATACTTGGAAGAAACAAATCACCCAGGAATAGATGGCATACCAATAGAGTTGCTACAAGCTACTGAGAATGAATCTGTCCAAATTTTGACAAAAATCTGTCAAGAAATATGGAAAACTAAACAATGGCCCACAGACATCCCAATTCCAAAGAAAGGAGGTCCTTAATTACTATTGCCTTAATATCCCATGCAAGTAAAGTAATGCTCAAGATTCTACAACAAAGGCTCTTACCATATACGGAGTGAGAAATGTCAGACGTCCAAGCTGGATTTAGAAAGGGAAGAGGCACCAGAGATCATATCGCAAACATACATTGGATAATTGAATGGATCAAGGAATTTCAGAAGAAAATCACACTGTGCTTTATAGATTACAGCAAAACCTTTGACTGTGTAGATCATGAAAAACTATGGAATGCTTTAAAAGAAATGGAGGTGCCACAGCATCTGTTTGTGCTGATGCACAACCTATACTCTGGGCAAGAGGCTACTGTAAGGACAGAATATGGAGAAACCAATTGGTTCCCCATCGGAAAGGGTGTGAGACGGGTGTATTTTATCACCCTATTGATTTAATCTATATGCAGAACATATACGGAAAGTGGGATTGGACCAAGATGGAGGTGTGAAAATTTGAGGGAGAAATATCAATAATTTAAGATATGCAGATGATACCATACTACTAGCAGAAACCAGTAATGATTTAAAAGTAATGCTGATGAAAGTTAAAGAGGAAAGAAAAAAAATAGGACTACAGCTGAACGTCAAGAAGACTAAAGTAATGTCAACAGAAAATTTATGCAACTTTAAAGTTGACAATGAGGACATTGAACTTGTTAAGGATTATCAATACCTTGGCACAGTCATTAACCAAAATGGGGACAATAGTCAAGAAATCAGAAGAAGGCTAGAAATGGGGAGGGCAGGTGTGAGAGAACTAGAAAAGGACCTCAAATGCAAAGATGTATCACTGAACACTAAAGTCAGGATCATTCAGACCATGGTATTCCTGATCTCTATGTATGGATGTGAAAGTTGGACTGTGAAAAAAGTGGGTAAGAGAAAAATTAACTCCTTTGAAATGTGGTGTTGGAGGAGAGCTTTGCGCATACCATGGACTGTGAAAAAGACAAATAATTGGGTGTTAGAACAAATTCAGAACTACCATTAGAATCTAAAATGATGAAACTGAGGTTATCATACTTTGGACACATAATGAGAAGACATGATTCACTAGAAAAGACAATAATGGTGGGAAAAACAGAAGGGTGTAGAAAAAGAGGAAGGCCAAACAAGAGATGGATTGATTCCATAAAGGAAGCCACAGACCTGAACTTACAAGATCTGAACAGGGTGGTTCACGACAGATGCTCTTGGAGATTGCCGATTCATAGGGTCGCCATAAGTTGTAATCGACTTGAAGGCACATAACAACAACATTCAATGCATGCAGACACTGTATCCTGTATACCAGGGGTAGTCAACCTGGTATCCTCCAGATGTTTTGGATTACCATTCCTATCAATGCCAGCCAGAATGGCCAATGGCCAGGGATGATAGGAGTCTGAATCCAAAACATCTGGAGGGCACCAGGTTGGCTACCCCAGCTATATATTAATAGCAAAATCATTTCTCCACCTGCCAAATTTTTATGTAGCCCAAACAACACCATCCACAGAAATGGCGCTTATCAGTGAAAGGTCCCCATAGAGCCCATAGGGAGAAATAGCTATTGATATTGTGCATAGGGATACTTAGGATCTTGTTCAAACTGAAAAACATCATTGGGTTGAAGTTTGCTTTTTTTGTGCAAAGCTTCTCTGCTCATAGAAAGGCATCTTTGGATACAAGATGGTGTCCAATGCCACATTCTGTGCTTTTTCTGAACTCCTGAAGTATTGCATAGATACATTTGTACATTTGTAGTGTACAATAACCATTCTGCATCAACATAATATCATACAGTAACTTGTAATCCCTTGAAGAAAATACTGTTTTTCTTTCAAGGGTTGGCAACTCAGTGAGAACAGCACAGATATTAAAATACATTAAGGGCTTTACCCACTTAAATAATAGCTCATGTGGACACAGCCTTGTTTTAAGCCAAAAGAAGACTTACCAGAAGAAACATTTAAATATGTAGAAATAATGATCTATAGCTTAAAGTACTTTTCTTTATGGCAGCATGATAGCTTGAATTCATTTGTATCAGTGATTTCTATTCAATCAACTAGGCCAACAATGAAAAGTGTGAGCATTTGTAAGAGTGTAATTTTAGTCGTTATAGACTAAGATAGGCTAATATTGGGGAAGGGAGAAAGGGTGCTAATCTTAAATCACCATTTTATAATTAGAGTGGAAGGGAACATATTTCTCCTCCTCATTGGATTATGTCAAGATTACCTGTTATTTAAAGAACATTCTACAAAGTTTTCCAAAGGATTTTCTTTGTAAATGATTACCATTTTGCTTCATTGAACCTTCTTGAATGTTGGGACATAGAAGATTGATAGATGGCATTTGTTCAAGTTGTTTTGTGACTGACTTATTCATTAGGAAGAACTTGTTCATGTTATTTATTAAATGACTGGCAAAAGAAAAGTCATTGATTTTCATTTCAAATTTCTGGATTGAAGCAACTTTAGAACAAATCCATAAAATGTGGTACATGCAAGGACCACAGGGATGGAAAGATCTGTCTGTTTCGGTTCTCTCAGTTTCTCATCTTTCCAATGTTCAGTTCTCTACATTTCTACAGCAATCTGCAATTTTTTAAAAAAAAATCCTCATGAAAATTCTGCACCATTTTAGTGCGACTTTCTCCACATAAACACATTTTTGGAGGCAGTTTTGACAAACATACATGTTTTTGCCAGCCATTTCTCATTATTTCATGCCTTTTTACATGTTATTTTCACTCATGTATTCATTTTTATACACACTTTCTGCTAATATATGCATTTTTGTAAATGTTTAGTTGGTGAACTGCATCCCAAAATTCTAATAAATGTGAATTTCGAAGGATGGCTGTGTTTTGGTTCTCATATTATTTTGGAAATTGCAAATTTGATAAATTCTGCTTGAAATATGAACTGAATTGGATTTCTCACCCATTCCTAGCATGGAGTAGACATTTCTATTGTATTTGTACATAGAATCATTCAGTTCTCCTTCCTCAAATGGCTGATACATCACTTTAGTCTGTTTTCCTGACAACAGCCCCCCCCCCCAATCAGAAATGTGTTGTTGGACCTGCCATATACACACACATATAAAGAGTAGGGATGGGAAAAAAATTGATTCCGTTTTCCATTTATAGGAAAATTCCTAATTCATGCTTTCTGAAACAATACATGGGCTGAAACACAGCCATCCTTCGAAATTTGCATTTCTCCAAATTTTACAATACAGTTCTCTAGCCAAGTAATATGTACAAAAAGGCATACACTGGGGTAAAGTGTGCATAAACATGCATATATTCATGAAAATAACATACAACAGGCATTATACGAGGGGAAATTACATACAAAACTAAATAAAATTGGGAGAAATTCACACATGTAGAGAAATGAACTTAAGACTGGTAAAATGAGAAACCAAAATAAATAGATTTGCCCATTCCTCATTAAGAGTTGATGGAGCAAAGGGGTTACTGTTAGAAGTGGCCAGGCTGTTGCGCTCAGTCTCATGCAAGCTTCACTGGTGTTGGCTATTTGGTCCAGCATACCTAAAGAAGAGGTATCTTTCCTTTTAAGGTCTTTCATCTTCCAATACTGAGCTGACTCCCCTCAAACAGTGGCTAGGAAATGTATCAGGGCCTTTCCATATTGGCCCCCACACTCTGGAATCTATCACCTAGGGAGACTTACTTGCTCCCAACCTGGAAATTTTTAAGAAGCAATGTATGAGAGGATAATCTGCACACCAGCAGAAATGATATTAGCACCTAAGTATTAGCATATTAGCACAGACTTGTGCTAAATTATTCCTGCTTCTAGAAAGAAAAATCAAAGCAGGAACATAGAAGCTCCAGTCTTGATGTGTCTCAGCAAAGCTTTGGTTTGATGATTATGAAGATTATGACTTGTGGGTATACTTCTGTACCAGGAGCAAGAAAAATACAGACAGAATATTAATGTACTTTTAAAGATATATTTAAAAATTATTTAAGAACAACATTTTTTTCATAGCATAACAATTAACCATTATCTTGATAATGTTTGTCTGAGTATTTGACAATTATAACCCCTTTTCAATTTTGATATGAAAGTTGGATCAGGTGAAACTTAAATGCAATACTATTCTTTAGGCTGGCAATGGCAATACAGTACCTTATATATTTGCACTGATGGAACTGTCTGCCATTATGGCCAAACTTTTTTTATATTATTATCATCATCATCATCATCATTATCATCATCATTAATGTTGTTGTTAATAATAATAACCTTTCAAGATTATAATTCATATATACAATTTCATTAAAAGCAAAGATTAAAACACAATTCATTATTGAATTTTTACTGTTGTGAAATTGTAGCTGATCAACAGTCAATGGCCTAGTTCACATGATACGCTACGTTAAACCCTTATTTAGCAAGTCTCCATGAATATGTGGGCTCCCAGAGAGGATCTCACAGCCAGTTTGCTCTGCCCCTTGAGCCTGCATGTTCACATGGTCTTGCTAGGGATGGGGGAGAAATTTGATTCAGTTCATATTTAAAGCTAAGTCTCTCAAATTCAGACTTTCTGAAACAATATGAGAAGAGGACTGAAACACAGCCATCCTTAGAAATTCACATTCAACAAAATCCTTAATGAAATTCACACTCGACAAAATCCTTCATTCAATGAAAACAAAGCTCATAACTACAGAATTGTGGAAAATTCTTTCTTTCACTAAGAAAGAATTAGAAAAGGAGAACATTAAGAAAAAGTTGCCGTGAGTGGCTGAGGAGTAAAAAGGGGAGTGGAATTGATAATTTGTGATGGCTTGTTTACATATCTCATACAGCATTGGGTGGATTTGGAAATTTGGTGTGTTTCTGAAATGAGGTAATAAAAATATTTCCAGTGGTTAGGGGTGGAAACACACAAAAGGGAGTGCTCTTCGTGGAGATTTGTAAGTAGTAAACTTGTTCTGCGCTGCACCGCTATAACAAGAAATAATAATTCTAACAACATCTTATGATTTCATTCTGGAAGAATGTAGTTATAAGAACAACTTCTGGCACAGTAGAAACATTGGCTTTGTATAGCTTCTTAAGAGAATAGGTTTTAAGATGAATACTCCATATAGAATACATTCCAGAAGTCAAACTAGTAAAAGAACAACCTTACAATCAGTTAAATAATAATTCATAATAAAATATTTATGGATGACATTGAAGGGAAACACATTCTTATAATAAAAACATCCATACATTTTATGACTTTTTTATTTTAATAAATTATTAGAATCCTGTACATGGCTTGGCATACCAGAATTACATCAATCCAAATAATACAGCATGTTAAGGCGACAGATTGTTAGATCATGCCTGAAGTGTAATTGTTCATACATTTGTGGGCAGAGGTACTTCCAAAACTCCAATGAATTTTACAGTCCAATCCATCTGTAAAGAGCCTCCATGCAGCTTACATGTAATGATGACCAGAGTCTAAAACAGTTTTCCTTGACACATCTCATCCCTTTCTGGTTTTCAAATGACTTCTGATCTTTCTAAGTAATGACAAGCAGGTTTTTCACACATCAAAAAACACATTCTGGGTGGAGTGAATGGTGGTAGGACTGGAAAGCCAACCAATGTCTAGAACAATTATTCCTTATTTAAAATATGAAACTTGCAGACACATATTCTCTGCAAAGTAATCATTACTGGGCCTGAAAACAAGTAATTTCAGAATAAAGAAAAAGTTCATATTCTTGTTACTCTTCTGGTCTGTGACCATAATAAATGATTAATTAATTAATTCATATGCTTGTTATAGAAAATATGTCCACATGTATATCCTGATGAAACCAAGCAGAATAACATCATGAATGAATTTCCATAGAAGATTAGGAAGATGATGATTAATGTATTACATTTATAATATAGCAAATCTCACTTTGCCTAGGAATCAGCTGCACCACTAAGTTTCCAATTACGTGGAAGCCTACTTTGGGCAGGGCTTAATTGCACTAGGGGTGATCCCTGAGGGACTTGCTGTGAGGGCAGATCAGATGATTAGTAATGATAGCAAACCTTGCTTGACAAGGAACGATTGGGAGCGCATACCTGCCCCACATCTGATCTCACATATTACACCAGGTGCAGGGCAGGTGGGCATGGTTTGGGAAAACAGATTCACAGGCCAAATTAGGACCCCTGCCAGACCTATTTTGGCCTGTGAGGTTGAGGTTTCCTATTGCTCATTTATATGCTGCCTATAGTTCAAGGGGCTCAAGGAGGCAACATGGTTCCTATTCCCTTTATCCATTCAACTGTTCTGAGAGGTAGGTTAGGTTGAGAGACAGTGACTGATTCTACTTTGTGGTGGTAGTACTGGGGGGTCACCTGATCATGGATCTCCCAACCTCTAGTCCAGCATATTACCGCTACACCACATTTTAGCTCTATTATTGATAGCATTTCAGTACACAAGGTGGTCTGCAATTCCATGGCCTCAAGCACTTTAAAATGATCTTCAGTGAAAACATAGAATGAACAATTGCATCAGTATGACCACTCCCCCGAAATTAAACCAGAATGAGAAGCCTGTAAATGATTTGTCTTTAAATGACGTGCTTAGGAATTAAAATTAAATTACCTTGTAGTAAGAGACAATGGGTTATATAAAGGCCACACACCCTCTCCAGACCTCTGCAGGGTACTCCAAACAAGGTACACAATGAAGGTCCATCATGCAAGGACTCCCCCAGTCACATCAGTGAAGGAGGAAGGTCCATACATTAAGGAATGCATTCATGTGCTGCACCCACTATTAGTGTAAATTCTGTGTACATTATTTCGTGCTTTCAAGGAGCCCCTAGATTGTCATGCATTGGGGTTCTGGGTGACAGTGACCATTTGTAGCCTACTGGTCAACGTGGATTCTATTTGAATGTTTTCAAATTTTGTCAATACTTCATTTACTTGTCTGAAGTGATTAAAATATATACCTTTGAACCAGTCTTCTTCTTTACATTCTGCTTACATCAATATAATCTGTGCCAATAAAATATTATGATGATGATCCAAAAACAGCTACTTCAGGTGCACACAAGAGCTTGCATTCACCCAGTGAAAATTTTGCTTGGCTTTCCTTTGAAGAGCAGACACTCATGCAATATCACAAATTGCTTTTGAAATGCCTGTCTGTTTTAAATGGGAGTAGGAAGGGACAATTGGTTCATTTTTCATTTGTTCAGAAACAAATATCCAGAGCTCCGAACAAATAATGGTTTACTAATAACTGCCAATAAACTCTAATAGAGTGAAGCTTTTCCATTAGAGTTTATGGACAATTTATATACTACGGGCTGGATCCAGAATGTCCTTTCCACAAATGGAAGGGCTCCTTTGGTTCATGGGAGGGATGGAAATCCAGTGGAGGCTACAGTTGGTGGATTTGGTGGGGATGGGGGAGAGGAGATAAGATAAGATATCTTAGCCCAGGACTGGGAAATCTATGACTCTCCAGTCAATGTTGGACTCCAACTCCCATCAGCTTGACCATGGACAATGGTCAGGAATGATGGGAATTGTAGTCCAGCAATATCTGGAGGGCCACAGGTTCTCACCCATTTTAGCCAATTATCCTCTCCCCTGCAGTCCCGTGTGTCACCTCTTCCAGATGGTACCCTAGTCCCAGAGAACAGTTTGGGGGAGGCATAGGGAGCACACAGGGAAGAAGGAATCAGTAAAAGTTGTCTCCTCCCCCTTCCTCCAACAGGTACATCCTGTGAATAGAACTCTATTCATGACAACTCTGGATCCAACCACCTGAACCTGGAAATTGGTCACTGGGGACCAAAAGCCTCCTCCTGTAGCCCTGTCTCCCACTGAAAGCAAAGGACTATCAAAACAAATGGGAATTAGGGAGATGAATGAAATGGCAATGAATGAGTAACAAACCAAACATGATTTTAACAAAGAGCTATACAAACGAGCTTTTAAACAATGACAATGAATGAAACAACTCTTTTTCTTGCATACCCCATGACAGTTTGGAAGGATTGCTTTTTGAGAAATATCAGTACAAAGTTGGGCTTACAGAACTGGTTGTTGGGTCTCCTGGTTTTTTTCTTTCACTGTGAAAAGTATTGTTTCTGCATCATTCAAATTGGGTTGTGTTTATAGGACTGCATACTGTTGGTGTCCAGTTTGATGCACACACCATGCAACTTAAGCAACAGTTTGTCATCACAAGTCACCTAATATCTCTTAAAGAACTGAACTGAAACACAAATATTGCAAGCTACTTCCAATAAAGAAGCAGTTTGCTTAGTTTATTGAGAAACATTTAGGGACAGAGGAAATGAATAAAAATGAAATAAAGTTAGGATATTAAAGGGAAACCTAGATGACAACAACCAAATACCTTGAAGTGAGGTGGCTTAATAAAACAAATAGAAAGAAGACAAGGATGCTTTCTTTATTGCGCTATTACCAAAGGGCAGTAAAAGAAACCAAACAACACATACAAAACAAACTCATGTGCTGACCTTGTATTGTTAAGATTGTTTACCAATCGTACTGATGATCTGCTGTTACATGCAAATAAATTGGTCAACATTTAGTAATGTAACAGGATGCCCATCAAAAACAAAAAAGCAGTTGTTTGTCCCATTGAAGACAATGCCTGGGAGGTAGTAATCAGTATAAATCTATGGGGGAAAATTAAAGCAATTTGATACAAACGGGTCATGCAATTTGCACTAATGCTTGTTACTCTGTGTGGGCTTCTGTGCTAGTGGACCTGGAGTCTGAATAAAATATTGCCATTACTTTATTTGCAGTTGGGACTTCACTGACTGCAGAATATTCCAAATGATGATATTTTGGAGAAGGGCCATAGCACAGTGATAAAGCATCTGTTTTGCACGCAGAAAGTCCCAAGTGCAATCCTGGCATCTCCAGATAGGACTTGGAGAGACTCCCTGTCTGAAACCCTGGAGAGTTGCTAGGGTTTCAGGGTAGATCATAACAGTAAATTAGATGGACCAATGGTCTGACTGAGTATAAGGCACCTTCCCATGTTCCTATGATCACTCATAGCTCACTCTTCCACTAAAAAGCTAAGAAAAGCTTATGTCTGGTCCCAAGGCTATCTGATATCCAGGCAACACACAGGAACAGGTCTGCTTAGCTTCAGCATTCGGTATTCTAATCCCAATTCTGTGGAATTCCCTCCAGCTGGGATTAGACAGACAGGCCTCTTCCCATAGAACTTCAGAGGCCTGACAAAGACCCTTCTTTTTCATCAGGCATTTTAAGGATGTTTTCTGATTTTATGATTAATTTTAATTGATTTTTTTAGTTTTATATACACTGCTGAGAGACTTCTGTAATTAAGCTGTAATTAAGTGCCAAAACACTTGAAGAGATACACTTCATGTTCGGTATTATAAAAATACACACACAGAAATAGGAACTAATTTGGTTTGGTCCTATTTCTCAGCAGAGTTGTAAAAATACAAGCAGCGGAATGAGAATGTAAACCAGCCCACCTTTCTCTATATAAATAACAACAGACACAATCCTTTAGGTAAAAGAAAAATAATGTTTACTTACAATCTTCATATGTTTAGAAGAACATAGGCTTTAGCTTGGAAGAAAGAAAATATAGGTCTCAGTTCATCTTGGTGTTGGTAATGGATGCTCTTAGAGAGAGAGCATCTGCCATGCGGCCCATCTCAAAGGTAGGAAGATCAGCAAGAGAATGGAGGATATTCAAAAATCCCCCAGGACAAAGGAGAAGGAAGTCAGGTAACTAAACCCCACCCATTAGGAAGTTACATTATGGTAAACAGGTACATGGGATATTCCCCAAATATCCCTTAAAGTGACCATGCAATATTTGTTTAACACTTCATACAGGTGCTTACAGGTGATAAAAGCCTCTGAGACAAGATGGGAAAACTGGAATGCTTGGTCTTAGGAGACAGCATTGATATAGTGAACATAAAGGAAAGCTGGTGGAATGGAGAAAAACAGTGGGACGCAGTTATCTCTGGATATAAACTGTATTGGAAGGACAGGAAGGATGTACTGAAGGTGGTGTTGCTCTGTAAATGAAAAAGTGCATTGAATCCAGCAAGCTAGAAATCCCAAAAGAGTCAGTCTCCACAGAATTGTTTTTTTTATTTATTTAATTAATTAATTTGCCTCCCGCCCTTCCTCCCAGCAGGAGCCCAGGGTGGCAAACAAAGCACTAAAACACTTTAAAACATCATAAAAACAGATCTTAAAATACCTTAAAACAAAACAGCATTGAAAACATTTTTTAAAAAAACAACTTTAAAAAAGGGTTAAAAACATTATTAAACAACATATTAAACAATTCTGACACAGATGCAGACTGGGACAGGTCTCAACTTAAAAGGCTTGTTGAAAGAGGAAAGTCATCAAAAGGCGCAGAAAGATAGCAGAGATGGCTCCTGCCTAATATTCAAAGGGAGGGAATTCCACAGGGTAGGTGCCGCCACACTAAAGGTCCGTTTCCCATATTGTCAGAACAGGCATATCAGGCTCTTGACACGTAGGGTGTGGGTGGTGATACCAGGTCCCAAGAGTAATTTAGTACTGGGGACATCCTATTGTCAGGTGTGTAACAAGACAATTTTCATTGGCATCATCATCATCATCACTGTTTATTTGTATGCTGCCTTTCCATCAAAGCTTGGAAGTAATTAGTTACAAGTAATGAATTACTTATAATTCATTACCTTTTTGAGGAACGAGTGGGTAATTCCTTTACATTTTGATTGTAATAAAGCTAGGAGTAATTTTATTACTTTTGTGAAGTAATTGTAATGTTTCCAGCATTACTTTTGGGCATTACTTGGAGGGGGGTGGAAGCAGGGGAAGCCTTCTGCTCCTTTGATTTGTGGATGAAAATCATGCGCCTCAAACTGGGCTTCTGTGCAGTGTTGCTCTTCCTTCATGCTCTGTGGGTGGGTAGGAGGCGACGAGAGAGGAGGTGGAGAGCGAGACAGGGGTAGAGTGGAGAAAACAATGGGTGGTGGTGGAGAAGAATGGAGTGGAGGGAGAAAGGAGCCAGTGGGCCAGAACATGGATAAAGGAGCAGAAGGAGGCAGCAGCAGAATGGAGATAAAGAACTGTGGATGTGAAAGATGACTACGTGTGTGTGTGCGCTCACTCGCTCGCTCGCTCGCTCGCTGTGTTTGCACTTGGCACACAAAGTGGCCTCCATCACCCTCTCTGGCTACTGTGCTGCATTTGCAGTATTTTAAATTTTTTGCATCTCATGGGAAAATGTTTACTTAGGTGAGTGTCCCTTAGTTGGTGGCAAAGCAGCATCCAGGAGGTGGTTAAGTGAGAGAGATTATGCTTGCTGGCTGAGTGAGTGTGTGTGTTGCACTTGGTTTGACATGCAAAGATCTGATTAGTGGCCTCTGCCTCCCTCCCCACCACCCTTACCAGCAGAGAGACTACCACTGCTATCTTATGGATAAAAAGAATCATTTTACTACCTCTGTATGTGTGTGTTTATTTTTAATGTTGTTTTAGGCTACTTAGATGTGCAGCAGCCAAGGCCAGCACCTTGTAGGCGTTTTTTTAAAAAAGTAACAGAAATGTAATTGTAGTGATTACTTTGGAGGAAAAGTAAAGTAATCAGTTACTTTCAGAGCAATTGCAACAGTAATTACTACTTTTTGGGCCATGCAATTGTAACTGTAATCTATTACTTTTTAAAAGTAATCTTCCAAGCTCTGTTTTCCATAGCAATCTATGCTCAAGGTGGCTCACAACCAGGTCCTACTTCACAAAGCTCAGGAAAAGATATTATTTCATATTATTTCATATTATCTTTTCATATTTTTTTATATTATGGCAGGGGCAGAGACAAAAATGGAGGGGGCAGAAGGGTAGGGGCATTGGTCACTACAAAAGAGGTTTCTGGGGCAGAAGTTTTCATAGGTAATGACAAAAAAACAACCCCCCAATTTATGCATTTTAATTAGGAACTATGATTTGTGAAGTTTACAAAAAAGCAAATAAATTTAAATACAGTATTTTCCACATGCAAAATAGTTATGTAAACTAAATAATAGTGACTAGAAAGTAAATGTATATTGTCTGAGTCATTCTACATAATGATCTGAACTGTTGAAATATAAAAGGACTGCCTTCAAGTCAATTCTAACTCTGCTCTGGGCCAGGACAAATCATATACCCCAGGAAAGGGGAGGGTGTCCTCTACGAGATGCCACTGCATCCCGCCTGGCCCAGAGCTTCTGCTGGGTGCAGGACACGGAGGAGGGCATCTATGCAAAATCAAAGAAGACCAAAACATACAGGAAAAAATAAGTAACTGGGGGTGCCCACCCCAAAATCTGCTCTGGGCCAGGACAAATCATATATCCCATGAAAGGGGAGGGTGTCCTCTATGAGATGCCATTGCATCCTGCCTGGCCCAGAGCTTCTGCTGGGCGCAGGGGGAGGATGAGGGCATCTATGCAGACAGAAAGGGTAGAGAATCTTCTTACTCTTACTCATTTCTCAAACCTCTTTCTGAAGTGAAGGGTCAAATCTGTAAAGAAGTTTGGAGCAGCCACATTAAAAGATAAGGGCAGGGCATTCCAGGCAGGGGGTTGCCAACCCTGCTTGGATATGGATGTCTTTGCAGAGGATCCCTAGTCAAGCTTTACCAACAGCACAATCCAAACTATATCTACTCAGAAGTAAGTCCTGTTGAGTTCTATGGGGGCTTAGTCCCTTAGTACATGTGTTTAGAATTGCAGCCTTCAGGGGCATCCATCTTTACTCTCGAATGCTCCCATCTAACATCTCCACAACACTAGGCTCCTTTCTTCCTACAGTGGCCTTCTGGTGACTGGCCTGGTCTGAAGGCACTCAATCTCTTCTTGCCGAAAGCAAGTAGGCTAGATTAAATGTTCCCTACCCAGGCTCCATCTTTTAGCTAAGATGTCTAGCTTAATTTTCAGTCAGATTTGTTTTTAATTGTACGCTCGCTCCAAGCTACTGTGATTGATGCTTAATGTATCATGATTAATCACATCACTCAGGCCCGCCCGGTGACCTCACTCGGGCCCACCCCATGACATCACTTGGGCCCGCCCCTAAAATCTCAGGTTTTGGGATGCTTCTGACCTGGCAACCCTAAGGAGAAGACAAAGTCAGCCAAGTGCAGCTGTTCTTGCAACTCTGTAATGAGAAAAACCACAAGGTGGAATTCTCCCTTCCCCTTGCACATCTTTTAAAGATACAGAAGACCTCTTGGTTGCCAGGCCCAGCCTCCAAGAGGTCTTCTGTATCTTTAAAAGTTGTGGAGCGGGGAGGGAGAATTCCACCTTGTGGTTTTTCCCATTACAGAGTTGCAAGAACACCTGCACTTGGCTGACTTTCTCTTCTCCTAAAAATACAGGATCAGTCTCAGGCCATGGACCTGGCAACCCTAAGGCACACCCCAGATGCACATAAGACCCACCACCTACAGATGCTGCCTGAGCACTACAAGGGAGGGGGATATCAGTGTTGCCAACAAGAATTTTTTTTCTCTCCATCCCCACACCCCAAATCCTCCAAAATCTTACCTTAACCCAATAGATACCATGTTTGATAACATTTTTGCATTATTCTGAAACACTGTTATGAGGAATTGCTTAACAAGGTGGATAATAGAATTTAAAAGTACTAGCAACCATTGGTGTGCTGTATTTAAGTTTGGAACTGCAGATATAAATATGTGTGTGTGTGTGTCTTTTAGATCTGAGAGAAGTATGGAGGTTTTGCATTCCTGACTTTTTTAGGTTTAAAAAATGCTCTCTCTCTCTCTCTCTCTCTCTCTCTCTCTCTCTGTGGTGTGTGTGTTTGGTTGGTGACTCTGAGAACAGGATACTGGACTAGGTGGGCCTTTGCCTTATCCAGCAGGCTCTTCCTATGATGATTACTGTTTATACAAAGGATACCTGTTGTAGAATCACCTTCTTAAATACAAACAGAGGTTCCTCATTGGTGAGGCAGGTGCACTCTGTGCATGCTCAGGCCATTTATTTCTGAGGCTTATCGTTCCTAATAATCACATCTCCTTTGGTGGTGCTTGTTGGAATATATGGGGTTCAACTCCAACTTGTGGGTTGAGGCTGCATGGGGCTAAAAAGGGTAGCTAGAAAGGAGACCTCTTGGTTGCTAGGCTATACCTATCTCTTTGATCTCCTGCTGTCTCTTCCCTTCCTGCTAGATCGATATGCAAAGGATGTTGATCCCAGTTCCTTCCCTCCTTCCCATTCTTCTTCTTTTTCTCAAGAGGGGAGCAGACATCTTTCCTTTGTCTCTCCCTCTCCACCAGCATGAGGGCGAGTACTGGGCTCAGTGCTCGTTGCTTCAACTTAGCTAGTTAGCTACATATAGGACTCTTTCCTATCAAACATGTACTTCCAGAACAAAGTAGTTATTTCTTATTTTAAAGCTTAAAGTCTCTGTCTGACTAATTTGCAGGGAAGGTAGAATCTTAGCAAAGATTCAAACACACACACATAAGCTCGCTCAATACTCTCCGTTCCGCAGTGCAACTCTCTGCAGGGTCCTACAGGACATTGGGCTCAACGTCCTTTAGTGCTTAGGCTGCATCACACTTTGATTGGGTAGAATATTGCCTGTACATTTTCCTTCTCAGTCAGCCAATTGCCAAGAACCTCCTTGTCTTTATACCCCTTTTTTTAAAAAAGCACATCAGAGGATCTGGAGACTTGACTTAAAAATCCTCTCTGTCACTGGCTCATTGTGTTGTGTTGGGTAAATTACTCTTGTATCCTTTCAATCAAAGGGGTAGCCAACTAGCCATGGCTTACAGCAGAAATGAAACAATAGTCAAGTAGCACTTTAGAGACTATACATAGGAACAGAAACGCAAACAATGAAAAATACAAGAAAATATCTGAAAGTAGAATTTTTTTTAAAAGGTTGGATTTTGGCTAGACAGTTTCATGAAATACATAATAGCAGAGGGGAAAAATGAAATTGAAGTATTTGTAAAAACTGCCAGATACTGACCATAAAATGTTTGACATCCACTAGATTTCCCACTACCCACTAGACAGAAAAATTCACCACCAGACATGCACCCCCAAACCCTAGATTTTAGTGGGGAAATCATTAAATTGAAAACAATGGGGAAGATGCTGTTCAGTGCATCACAATACTGTCCTTCCAGCCTTGCCTTCCTCCAATTTCAAACCCTTAGGTTTTCCAACTCCCTTCCCCATCCATTAAGATGCTGCACTGGGCTCCTACTGGGAGAAGGGTGGCATATAAAAGTAAATAAATAAATAAATAAGATTTGCGTTCACTTTATTCACACTTTTAACTCTTATATTTGCTGTGTTTGGTATCTACCCCCTTTTATCTATGAAACAAAGATACTGTGGATTCTTGAGGAGAAGTTTATTGATCACATCCAGTCACATTCTTGGCCTAATCCCTCCTGCCCCTTTTCCCTCTCCTCCCAGCTCCTCTGCTCAACTACTGGGCCCTGCTCAAGACAAACTTCTTAAACTTCAACAGAATACAACATTATGTTCACATTCCCTTGGTAATTATTCCCTGCTCCTCTCTTTGGATGCCTACACTGTATTTCTAAAAGCTCAACTGAAGTTTTAAGTTACTGCAATGCTAGAAATTTGGGGACTGAAGGAAAATTGCATTGAGGGGACAGAATTATCATTTGGGGGAGCAATGCCCTCATTTCCCTCTGTCGCTACACCCCTGGCTATCGTCTCCCTGATCAAAATGCTCAAGGAGATCTTGAGATGAAGAATGAAATTTAGGAAGCATCCAAACTAGGAAATGTTGTAGTAATGGGTGACTTCAACTACCGTGACATAGACTAGCTACAGAGGTGTTCCAGTCATGACAAAGAGGTAAATTTTCTAGATAACCGAAATGACTGTGCCCTACAACTGTTGGTCATGGAACCAGCCAGAGGGGCAGCAATCCTGGGCTTAATCTTAAATTGAAATGTAAGTGTTGTCAAACCGATTGGAGCAGTGACCATAGTGCTATTAAAGTAAACATACATGTAAATGGCCAATTGCCAAGAAAATCCAGCACAGTCACATTTGACTTCAAAAGAGGAAACTTCTCCAAATGAGGGGTTTGGTACAAAGGAAGCTGAACAGCAAGATCAAGAGGGTCACAGTACTCCAAAATGCTTGGGAGTTGTTTAAAAATACAATATTAGAAGCTTAATAGGAGTGTATACCATAGATGAGGAAAGGTACCGCTAGGGCCAAGAGGATGCCAGCATCGTTAAGAAGCAGAGTCAAAGACATTATTGGAGGCAAGGGCTGCTTTCACACTGCACTTTATCCCGTTATTCTGACAATTTCTTACCTGGTAATTTGCGCATTATATTTGATCTTTCACAAGAGGCACAAGCTAACTGCAGAATGCTAGTGGAATGTAGTGGAAATTTAGCGCAAATTTCTGTGATAAATGATACCAGAAATAATCCGTTAGCAAGGCTGGGAACCCGGAAGATTGCAGGCGCTTTTTGCTAGCTGCAGCCTCTCATGTGACAGGCATCCCAGCATGCAGTGAGTTCCTGCCCTTTAGTCGTGCAGGTTGTTGTTGTTTTTTTGGCCTGACCAACATTGTACCAGTATTCCGGCATCGGCGCAGATAGCAGCAGCATTTTCCCCACGCACCCCTGTCTTGATACAACTAAAACAATTTAAAAAGTCAGATCCTAAAGGGAGAGGGCTTGCATGGTGACAGGACGAGATCTTAGACCTCCTACACAGTGGGGAACAGTGCATATCTGTATAATGGGTGAGAGACGAAAACAGACTGTGTGAAAGACAGTTGTGCAAAATGTTGATATAGCTAAAAAAGATGCTGTTCCTTAACGCAAAAGGTACTGCAGTGTGAAAAGGATTTTAGAAATTGGGACAGAAGCGCTACCTTTTTACTCCGTTAAACTAACGTAATCAGCCCCATGTGTGAAAGCAACCAAGAAGGCTTCCTTCAAAAAAAAAAAAGTCTTGTCCAAATAAGGAGAATCAAACTTTGCCAAAAGAAATGTAAGCAGATACTAAGGGAAGCTAAAAAATAATTTGAGGAACACGTTGCTAAAAACATAAATACCAAAACCAAAACATGATTTAAATACATTAGTATCAGGAGACCATCTAGGGAGATGGTTGGACCCTTGGATTACAAGCAGTGGTGTAGTAGTCCAGGGTCTCAGGAGGTCTTAGACCCCTTACGTTTTGGGAGCAGTGTCCCAGCAGTGTCCCTATGTCTCCAGCATCCTATGAGCCAATCAGCATGAAAGTGGAGTGTTTTAGCCACTGCGAAGAGTCTTCTAACATGCTTTCTTGTCCTTTCCTACTGATTGGAGCCAATCAGAGTGAAAGGAGGTGAGCCAGCCACTGAGAATACTCTTTTCAGTAGCTAACACTCTCCTCTTTTGTGCTTATTGGCTCCTAGGGACGTCTGTTGGTGTGGGAGAAGGAATTAACAAGGATCTCATTCTCAATCCAGCAGCAAAAAAAGGGAGGGTGTGGCTGTGACTATCTTGAAGGGACCCTGCACTTCTGAACTTGCCACTACACTACTGATTACAAGGGAGTCAAAGGTGTGCTAAAGCAGGATAAAGAAATTGCAGAGAAGCTGAATAAATTTGTTGTATCTGTCTTCACACTGGAGGACAGAGGGCAGATCCCTGTTCCTGAACTAACTTTTGCAGGAAGGGAGTCTGAGGAACTGAAGCAACAGTGGTGACAAGAGACAAAGTTCTAGGCTTAATAGACAAAGAACTCAAACGTGAAATTGATGGTCTTCTAACAAAAATATGTAACCTGTCCCTAAGATCTGGCTCCATACTTGAGGACTGGAAAGTGGCCTATTTCCACTTGACAATTTTTAAAAAGGGATGCCGGGGGAAAATTGTAGGCCAGCTAGCACTTCTGTCCTGAGAAAACTGGTGGAAAGTATTGTTAAAGATAAACTAACCAAACATATAGAACAAGCCTTGCTGGAACAGAACCAGCATGGCTTCTGCAGTCCTGTCTCACTAACCTATTACAGTTCATCTTGAGATAAGTGATCCAGTTGACGTAGTGTATTTGGATATTCAACAAGCTTTTGACAAAGAACCTCACCAATGACTTAGTAGTCATGGAATAAGAGGAAAGGTCCTCTTATAAATCAGGAACTGGTTAAGTAACAGGAAGCAGAGAGTAAGAATAGATGGACAGTCCTCCCCTTGGAGGGATGTAGAAAGTGGAGTCCCCCAAGGATCGGTATTGAGACTTGTGTCTTTTAATTTGTTCATAAACAATCTAGAGTTAGGGGTGGGCAGTAAGGTGGCCAAGTTTGCTGATGATACTAAATTGTTCATGGTTAAAATAAAAAGGTATAGCAAAGAGCTCCAAAAGTACCTCTCCAAACTGAGTAAATAGGCAGTAAAACTGAAAATGCAATTTCACATAAATAAGTGTAAAGTTAGGTATATTGGAGCAAAAATCTTAATTTCACATATACATCTGAATTGGTGGTGGCTTGGCCAGCAATGAGACCTCGGGATTGTAGTAGGTACCTTGATGAAGATGTTGACCCAGTGTGCAGCAAATTCCATGCTAGATATCATTAGGAAAGGCACTGAAAATAAAACTGCCAATGTCATAATGACATTATACAAATCTATGATATGGCCGCATTTCAAATACTGTGTACAGTTTTGGTTGCCTCACATCAAAAAGGACATTGTAGAGTTGAAAAAGGTTCACAACCAAGAATGATCAAGGGGATGAAGCTACTCATCTATAACGAAAGGTTGCAGCATTAGGGCTTTTTACCTTAGAAAAAAGACAAGTAAGAGGTGACATGATAGAAGTGGATAAACATTTTAAATAAATAAAACACTAAAATAGAATAAAACACTAAAAGCTACCACCGTCCCAGTTGCTTGTTCTTCTCCAAAGTAAAAGATGGAAAATACCTTTCTTTTCACAAAAGCTTTGCCAGATTGATTTAGCTGATGAATCCATTGGCCTATCATGTGATAAAAATCTCATAATTCAGGGATGTAATGATAGTATTTTTTTTTTTTTAAAAAGCCCCATAACTGGACTTGGCAATGGGCATGTAGTCCTTTGGGAAGTTTAAATGGAGTTCATATAATTTCCATCTCTCTTGGTTGTGAAAATGCTGACAGCTCTACATTTTAGTAACCAAAATGTATGTATTTTCTAAACAAAATACCATTAAAATTGACCAGCAGATTCAGAAACACTGAAAATGCATGTGATGAAATTGCTCAGAAAGAACACATGAGTTCTCAGAAGTGCCTGAAATCTTCTTCATTGTAATAGAATTATACTGAACGACCAGTAAAATGTCAGGCCATACTGTATTGGGCCTATGACTGTGAGATACTTGACAATGATTGTGTTAATTTGCAGTCTATAGCTAAAGTTCTGTGTGCCCACTCCCATACTCGATGAGACAGAACAGATTTATTTTTTAACATATTAAAAATAGAAATTTATGAAGAAATGACGACAAGTGGGAGCACGGTGAATTTTTACAGGAAACAGAAATAAAGCTGTGAAGATACATGTGGTTGAGAACAGTAAAAGGCACCCAAAAATTACATAAATATATGGAGATCGGAAAGATGTGGAATTCTGAACCAGCTGAATTTGTGTTATCATAGATGGGGATAATGGAGTAACAACTGGACAGGTATAGCCAGGGGCAGCCCAAGAGATCTTGCTGCCTGAGGCTAAGGCAAATATATCCCCCTCCCCACACACACACATTCCATGTACAGAATCCAACTGAATCTCACTTCAGCACTGGTTATGGGACAGTATCCTCCACCTCATCTGAGAAAAGTTGGCTAGCTAAGAGAGGATAGGGTAGGCTGGATGGCACACCAAGACCTGCCATCTGAGGCGGCCCCCTCACTCTACCTAATGATAAGGTCAGATTGGATGGAACAGGGAAAACAAACAGTAAAACAGAAGGGCAATTTAATGTGGGAGGCTTAAACTTGTAAATCCAACCAGAGCTTGGAAAAGTTACTCTTTTGGACTACAACTCCCTTCAGCCCAATCCAGTGGCCATGCTGGCTGGGGCTGATAGGAGTTGTAGTTTAAAAAAGTAACTTTCCCAAGCTCTGAATCCAACTATAATAAAAATGTAAAATCTGCTTTGGCTAACCACTTGTGTTACTCAGGCCTGGCCTTCTACTGAGAATTCTACATCTGCCCACTGAGGTATTTCAGACTTCCTGTCCCAGAAAGAGAGCCGAAGATAAGCTGTAGTGAAAACTTTAGAGTGAAGATGTTTTAGGACAGCGGTGGAAAACCTTTGACCCTTCAGATGTTGCTGGACAACTCTCATCATCACTGACCCCTGGCCATGCTGGCTGGGGCTGATGAACTGGAGTTCAACAACATCTGGAGGACCACAGGTTCCCCCACCCCTGCTTTAGGGTGTTGTCGTTGACCAGTTTTATTCTGTAACCACTTTAAGAATGTTCCGTTAAAAGGCAGTACTGTCCACAAACATAATAAATAGTATACATTTGATTTAAAACAAAAATTAAAATATAAAGCATGCACAAAGATAACACAAGTCAGAATGTCATTCCACATCCAATGACATGCAATTACAGATATACAACTTGCATCTTACAAGTCGAATCACCAAGATGAAGACTACAGATGTTAACAGAATGGTAGACATTTGGTTTTTCTTCCACATTTTCTCTTGCATTAACAATATTCATATGTAGCACAAATAGCATGAAAGAGAGCCAGTTGGGCTGGGATATTCAAGACTCTGTTATAGCCCAAACATATTAAAAAATGTAGCAATTTATTGTGGCTAAAGATATGCCATTATAGTGTTTTTGTGGCTAGTGCATTGCTTTCATGCTGAAGCTATTAAATATAACAAAGGTGTATGGTGTTCAATGCGTGAAAGCAAATAATTTTTAAAAATGTGATTAATTGTTCAATCCTGGACCTTTTAACTACATGAGGCAATAGCTTTGCCATGGGAACAGCACTTACAGCTCTCCCAGCATGGATCTGATGGGGTAAACAAAAAGTTAAAATGCACCCTATAGTCTCTCTGGCGTTCATTAACATAACTCAGAAAGCGGGAACTAACCACATTTTATATAAAAAGTCTTAGAAATCTGTGTCTACTTATGTTAACGTTACTCAGTTGGAGGGTGCCAAGTATGCACACAGCATGTTTATTTATAGGCCTATAGTAGTCAAAAACATGGTATTGCAGAAATGTGGTACTCATTAATTCATATTTTTCTCTGGTCCTTCCACTTTGCTTCTTGAATCTATCCAGGTGGTTTAAAAAAAAAAAAGCTGAAGGTGATTTAATATGAAGAAGCATTCCTGTTCACCCTAGCTGTTAAATTCAAATAATGGAATAGTCATTTTCACTGTGAATGTGATGTGTATCATATTAGCTCAAGTACAAGACAAATTAGAATTGTATTTTTTGGAATCCCCTATCCACGAACCAGGAAGATTAGAGATAAGATGTATACCAGATCCTCTCCATGAAGGAGGAAGTGAAACTAACCCTCTCTCAAACCTAATATTTATTTTATACAGAAAAGGAGTTGTCATTTAAGCCATCTAAGCTACAGAAATACATTTCTGCCATTTAATTCATTTTTTAAAATTCAGTTTGTGCTGTTATTTTTTTTTTTTAAAATCACACCTGTAATTTAATTTATTAAGCTACTAGATACATGGTGCATTAGTACTAAGCTAAAACCAAAGATGTTCCAGGTTGAATTCCCATGAATCACTGAAGTGATTAGTCATTTAAAAGGATATGCTAATCAAATTGTAACATGTCTACTGCTCCACTGTTATAGCTGCTTTGCAAATGGAAGCTACTGTACAATAGTAGCAAAGAATTTGGTTATGAGTCCTTCGGAATTATGAGTAAGACCAGAGACAAAGGTGGAGCAAAACATCATTTTCTGGTTTATTTATTCATTCATTTCAACAGTTTATAGACCACTTAATTACAATAGTCTCTAAGCAGTGTACAGTAAACTTAACAGTATCTCTCAGCTGGCTGAAGTGTGATCAGTTACACATTGCCAAAAGACAAAACAAAAAAGAGGGTACAGTTTTGCATAACATTTGCATATGCTAAATTTATATGTATACACACAACTTTAGAAATGTATAGAGTTATGCACTATGTATTTATAAAATACATCTTGCCACCATCATCATTATGCATTATGTATTTATAAAATACATCTTGCCACCATCATCAGGAAATCTGCTCAGTAATCAGGAAATCTGTCCCATTCTTTGTGCTTCCTGAAGGCATCCCTTTTTGTAATGCTGCCATGGTCGGAGAAGAAACAATAGTGCTGACAGTAGGAATTTTCTTTCCTAGAAACAAATACATAAAAAAGTCATTAGAGTAGAGACTATGAAATGTGACTCAGGTGTAGCACAGCCTTGCACCCTACTTTACAAAGGACAGTCCTCTAGTTGAAGAAACATCTGCTCCAAGTCCAGCTTAAAGGTAAAGAACCATAAGAAGGGAGACCAGGTGCCCTGAAGTTGCTTATCAACTCTTAACAACTGGGCAGGAGACTAGGCAGTCACAAAGGTCACCTGGTCACAGTCTTTCAGATTTTATTGAGATGTCTTTCTACTTAAATTATATTAATGATTGTCAAATTAGCATCTGTACATATCAATCAGGATATGCAAATTTTGTGCAAATTAAGGTCCTCTCTTTGTGATGCTTTTTTTTTTTTATGCATGGGTGTCACCCTACAGATCCTGGCGGTCTTTGGCTATAAGCAACAAAGTTTGTAATAAGTTCATGATACTTCTCATCTGGCATGTTCCTCTGAGGAATGGCAAAAGCTGAAAGCCAACATCATTTCCTTCAGCAAGCTTGGAAGGCAGAAGCCATTGGGACAGTCTGTGGTGAAAGCCCCACTGATCACCAGGAATTTGTTATGACAGGACTGGGACACCATCAACTTGCAAGCCTTGTTGCCTGGTTAGGGATGGCTTTTATCTATTTATTTATTTATTTATTTATTTTAAAAGAGAAAACACTAATTCATTATATTGCCATACATTTAAACATTTAAACAATTGATATTTACATTTAAACAAATCAACAAAACATTTCTATGATGTACTGTGATTTAGATAAAAAGCCAACGTAAACACAGAATGAGGTCGCACCAAACTTATCATTCCAATAATAAAGTAATAAAGAATGACAATTTCTTAACAAATTTACCTTTGTTCTGTCTCCACTGTTCCAGCTGTTGCATTCCGGTCCTCCTTGCTGGCTTCCCACAGGCATCTGGTTGGCTACTGTGAGAACAAGATGCTGGACTATGTGGGCCTTTGGCTATAAGCAATAGCGTTTGTATATTCTTAAGATCTTCAAACAGAGTTTTCCCAGACCTGAATATCTGTTAATTTATATGTTATAAGGAGCTGCTACTTTCTTTTCCAATACCTGGTAAGTAACTGACAATTTTTTGCCAATACTAATAAATTAGTAAACATCTATAACATCTACACATCTTTCCCTTACTAATATTTGAGAAATATGTTCCTCGCAGCTGAAACTGAGCAGTACTTGCAGAGAGGAGTGCTTGGACTCTTATATTTGCTTCTCAAATGCAGTTGTTCCACACTTGACAGAATACACCCTTTGAGGGATTCTGTCTTAACAAAATAGCTGTCAGATTTTATCCTGAGGCATCAAAATAGAGAACCTACCAAGAGACCAGAGGTGAAAAGCTCTCAGTTGTGTCCTTTTAATCACTGACTCCTCTGGTAAGTCTCAGAGCATCTGCGAGAGAAAATGATAGCAGAGATCCTTCAATGGAGGCTGAGCTATTGAGGAAAACTAGGCACTGCCTCACTTGTCTCAGTCTGCCCTAGCCAGCCCCCACCTGCCTGTCGTGTTACTTACAACTAGTCCAAAAGGTGGCACTGGCTGTCCGCTTCCTCCTCCTTGAATCTCAGTGTTGCCATTGTAAAACTCAGCAGGAAGAAGGATGGGGACAACACTAGAATTAGTAGGCTCCAGCTGTTATTGGCTATGGCTCCACCTACTGTTGACCTCTTGCCTTATGCCCCACCAGTCTCAATGGATATCAGCCAGCACTGGGATCCTTAGTTCCAAACTGTTCCATATAGTCCTGTGGGCAAGTAATATAATCACAGCACAGGACCTTAGTAACTGTTGTGAAGACTTCTGCTCTGGATCTCCCACAGGCGCATCCCACAATAGCTGTATTATTGGCCCTATTCAGGAGTCCTCACACATACACAGGGGGGAAAGCATGAGCAGGGTGCAGGGCTACACTGGCTACCTCTGCTCCACCCCTGATATCACCTGTCCCACCAGCTCTAACCTACTTCAGGGTGGGGACAGCAAACTGCACAATTTTGGGAAACAGAATAGCCAATGTGGCCCTGCACTCTGCTTCCACATTGTTTCTACACATGGGTATTAACACCTCAATAGACCTTTATAATATATAAAAAATGAAGAGAAAAATGAATAGCCACACTACTGTGATGATGATGATAATAATAATAATAGACATCAGCACTGCACTACTCTGATCTAGAAGCTGTTATAATAGTGAAGCACTGGACACGGTTTCATATATTGTATCTTAATATCATATTGTTAGAAATGCTGAATCATTCTTGCTATGAAGACCCTTATTAAATGACAACTCTCTCTCTCTCTCTCTCTCGGCTTTGCCCACACAAGCATGCCAAAGACTGCTCCTGTTCACTTTCCGATTGTTTACAGTCTCCTGCTGTGCTTACAATATGCTTGAATTGTCCTTAAAACACACAAATTTGCCTTCAAAGGCAGCTTGGGAGACAGAAGTGTGACTAGGGAATTTTAAATGGAGGTGACATGCAATATCAATGAAGAAGGCCGGTTTTTAGGAGTAGGTGTTGCAGTTTGTTCCAATTACAGCACACACTAGAGTGGGAAATGTTCATGCCAATCTAATTAAAAAGGTGCACACAATGCTTAAATTAACACCTTTGTAATTGCAGGCATGTTTCTTTACTGCTATGAAGCAAGTGCAGATGAAACTGGGTCAGAGTCAGAGTCATGACTGAGGAATTTTCTCCCCCCCAAAACTGAAATCTTTCTGCATACAACCTGCCAATGTATCTTCGAAGGATCTGTGACAAAAAAATCTAAACATCGTTGTTGCTCTTAAGCACATCAACTCCCCTCCCAACTTATTGATATTCCTATAATCAGTCCTGAACCATTTAATGAATAGCTTCTTGCAATTGAAAGCTTGGAATACAATCTCCCTCCTACAATTAATGTTTAGAATTTCTCATAATTTACAGCTTTATTTTACAAATAAAGGCAGTGGCAAGTGGCTATCAGCATCAAATGCACTGCCCTGGATTCATAGCAAAATGAACTTTAGGAGATGATGATCAGATCTTGCAAAAGGTACATTCAGAGGAATATCATAGTTTGCTCATGGTTCCAACGTAGCACCACAGAGGCTTTTTGACACATTGCAGCTTAGTTTTCTGTTAGAGGAACTTGCCAAACAAATCATTTCCCACATCATCATGTCATCTTTATCTTTTCCCCCCAACCCTGCTAAAGGGATAAGATAATGCCTAGACTGATAACTTGGTGTGTGCAAAAAAGAATTGTTCTCCCAGAAGAGCTTTAAACATTAGTTGATTTTTTCGAACCTGCATGGAAATTGCTGGATCCAAATTGCAGGAAATCTACAGCAGCTGGATTTAAGCCTGTTTAGTCCCCCTGGCTCAAATCCAGGTTCTCTCCTTTAACTGAGGTTAGTGGATCAGGCAGTGTTTTCCCGAACAAGAGTCAAATGAATCACACACGTGGGTTTAATAGATAATTTCTATTGCTGTCTGAGATGAGCTGGGCTAAGAGGATTTTGCATGTTGAACTGTCAAAGGCTTACCCTGAATCACCAATTTCTCCTACAGTATCACTCTAGTCTCACCACCCTAGTCTTCTGCCTTACAGCAAGCAAATATACCCAGCAGTCACATCACAGGGTAGAAACACACTCACTGATCTGCCAGTTCCAGTGCATCTCCACCTCTCTCTTCTGAAAACAGGGGAATAGTATGCTAATCAAACCTTGCCCCCTTTTTACTGTAAAATCTGGTGGGATCAGCTCAAGTAGGGTTTTTTTTTCAGCTTCAAGAGATTTTGCAAATGATCGGCAGATCAACCCATTCCCCCTCCAGGTGTGGCTAATGGAAATGCTTTGATCTGGTAACTAGTGTGTTTACAGCCACAGCCTGGCTGAGGATTTCTTCACGTCATGCCTTGGCCACCATGTTCTATATAACTGTCTTACTCATAGTGCTATTTCCAATAAGCGCTCTCTCTCTCTCTCTCTCTCTCTCTCTCTCTCTCTCTCTCTCTCTCTCACACACACACACACACACACACACACACACACACACACACACACACACACACACACACACACACACACACACACACACACACACACACACACACACACACACACACACACACACACACACACACACACACACACACACACACACAGAGAGAGAGAGAGAGAGAGAGAGAGAGAGAGAGAGAGAGAGAGAGAGAGAGAGAGAGAGAGAGAGAGAGAGGCTGTTTCTTATCTGGCAATGAATGAGAAGGAGTATAACCCCAGATCCAAAGAATTACTACTAGTATAATAATTCCATATGTGGTACTGCTTCCTAGAAATCAAAACAAGGGCTTCTGATGATAAATCATTCCTTACTATTTTACTGTATATCCCAGCTTTTCCCAACTAGTGGGCCACCAGATGTTGTTGGACCACAACTCCCATCAGCCTCAGCCAGCATTGCCAATGGTCAGGAAAGATGGGAATTGTGGTCCAACAACATCTGGTGGCCCACTAATTGGGAAATGCTGGTATATCCCATGGGATGAAAATGTCCCCCATTTACTCCTCTTGAGTAAAGTAAATGGTCCAATGGGGGAAGGGGAGATCACAACCAGTTTACCATGTGTAGAATTTAATTAACTATGGGGGGCAGTATGTTAAGTGTAAGGTGCCTTGGGAGGGGATCTTTTAGGTTCAGGGAGAGCCAGCAGCCAGGTTCCACAGCCACTGCCTGTGTTATCAAGACTGTATTTCTGCTACAAACCTTGCAGACTGTATTCCTTAAAAGTACCACATAGGCTTCAATACTAATTCCATCACCTGACTAAATCAGCTGATCACAAGGACAGATCCAGCTCCATCATAGGCCTGAGGTCTTGATTTTCACTCTTGGCTGCCACCCCCCCCCTGCCAACCCTAAATTATTCTACAGTACTTGCCTTTGGCTCCTGCTTTTCAGCTGCTGGCTTTGGAGTTGACGTTAGGCTTCCTAGGACAGACCTTCTGGATAGTTTGACCCACTGAAGGGACAATTTGCTGCCCTTGAAAACTGATCCCTGGCTCAATGGATCCTGAAACTAAGGCCCATTCACACACAGCTGGACTGCTGCCATTGCTTGGAAGAAGAATAGGGCAAGCATATTTTGTTATATGTGACACAAACCTTCCATCTGACTGCATGGGGCCCTGATTTACATATATTTTCCCTTGCAACCTGCCTCCACCTCTGCTCAAATGGCAAAGAGAATATTGCATGAATTGAGCCTCCTTGATTTTCTGACAAACAAGATAATCTGCATGGTGGGGCTAATTAGGGACGTGATCACTGAGCAGGGGGTTAGACTCTATGCCTTATATGCCCCTTCCAGCTCTACTATTCTATGATTCATGTAGGATCTCAATCTTGCTGAAAAGCCTATGCACATACACATGCTTGTGTGCAAGCTCCCCTTGATGACATTCCATCAAATGTGTATAGGAAGTACATGGACATCATTAGAGTAGGGGGCAGACACAGTACCATTGAACACCCCGTGCATGATATGTGAATTTAGAACCCTCATACTCAACAGAATAATGTAGTGTGCAGGGAACTGTTCTGTGCATATGTGTGAGTAAGGATTCAAAGGTCAAAAATGCAATCCTGCCACTGCAGTCTTCAAGCTGTATCACATGAGTCTGCTACATGCAGAGTTTAGCCTTAAGAGAGAATAAGGGGAAGAACTACTGGGGGAAAGGGAGAGAATGAGGATAGGAAGAATATGGGAAGAAGGTGAGTAAAGAGCTAATTCCTCCTTTTGATTGTTTTTGAAGGGTTGTTGGCCTGACACATGTACAGCTCAATGCTCCTTCTCACTCTTTCATAGCTGTAGTATATTGACGCCTCTAGTGCTGTACATCTGGCTGACCTCAGAAGAAGAAGAGCATCAGACAGATCTTGAAATCCTCAAGTGTCTAACTTACTCTAAAATAGTTTGAATTTTCTTCTCAGAGAGACTGTTTTTAATTTCCCTCCCCCCCCTGTAGAACAGCCACTGCCTGCCACAATCTGCACGCTGGGATAATTTGGGGGATGCTTGTGGCTTGTGGCCAATCCCTGACGAATCTACTACAGTTGCTCAGTATGTTCTGGTTAATCTGATTTGGCTTCCTTTCCTGCAAGTAGGGTGAGACACTTCTTGTTAATCTCCATAGCAGAATTACTTCAGAGAAGGTTTAATCCAAATTAGCATACTTACTGGAATAGAGTAAATGAGTGTGAGGGCCAGTTCACACGTGAGACTGTCAGTCCTGCTCCCCATCTTTTGTGGATGCCCTATGACTCATTGTTGCTAACAAGGAGCATATAGTAAACCAGAAGGATGTATTTGCTGAGATTCCTGTGCTTAAGGTGGCTTCAAAAAGGGCTGTAACTGTGGCAATCCACATAACCATGTGCATATGCATTTCCAGGTCATTTGCAGCTTCCTTGGTATAAATGCAGGCAAGTAAGGATGCAGAAGATGTGATGAGGCTACTGCATATGCGGATTGACCCTGACAGATGATTTGTACTCCACAATGCATGTTGTAAAGCAGAAACACATATATTTGCATGTCTGGTTTTCATTGCATGTTGTGATGTGCAATCTACCTTTATAGCCAAATGATTAAATTAATATCCCTGTGGGTGAAGTGCAATCCTATCATGCATAGAAAGAGGGGCAGAGTCAGTTGGCTCTGTCCTATTTGCCAGCAAATGCCTATCCCTAGTGCAATTTTGTATACCACTACAAGTTTGTGCCAGCACCCAGAATACCAATGGACCAAGAGCCAGCATGGTGTAGTGGTTAAAGTGTTGGACTAGATACAACCACCATACTTCATTCTAAAGAATTCTCTTAAAAAAAAACAACAGGTGTATGTGGGTAGGTGTGGGGGGTGTCAATTGCTCCATTCAAAATTAAGTGGCCTGAAGACTATGAAACTGGTCTGAAACAATTAGTAATAAATCATTTTTTTTGTCTGCCAAAAAGGTCTTTATGCATATCCCAAATTGTCTTTGTTACTATAATTGGCCTATGTGAGCACCAGATAGTCAGTCCAAGATTCTTCAAGATCCTTATTAGGTTAACTACAGATCTTGAAGAAGGTCAGTGTGCCCTCTTGGCATGTTTTACATGCTCCATGTTATGCTTTGGTGGAAAAACATAATCATTCAAAATCCTGCTATATGCAGAGGGCCTATGAGACAAAAAAGCAAGTGCTTGGCAAGTATGCACCTCATATTTGTGGTTTGAACATGATCTGTTGAACCAGCAGTTCTCCATTCTCATCCCCCCATCGCTTATTTTTAAATAAATGACAACTTTGGAAGTAGTTCCAAGTTGCTCTATAATTTAAGTGTCTAAATGAAGCAAACAAAGCAACTTCATGACATTTTAAAAAAATAGATTAGCATCATTATTATACAGTTTGTTGAACCAATCTTGTTTGCTATATTTGAAATACCTAAGAACATGATGCCTCTTGCATCAGCTCCTGGTTGGGTCAGGAGGCATAAAAGCCCAGTTGCCCTTTGGGTCCTTGGGAACTGCTGAAGCACTAGGGGGACTGAAGAAGACCTGCCCTGGGAGTGAGTATCTGAGCATCTGGGTGCTTGCTGCTTGCTCCTTTGGGTTGCTGTCTTTTGAGACAGCTGAAGTCCTTGGTAAGTGCTGCAAGGAGTTGGACCCCCTGCCTGATCCTGGCTCCAGAGAGAGGCTGCTGTTAATCTTGCAGCCTCTTCCATCTTCTCCTGGCTGGGCCAGGGGAAATAAAAGCGTAGCTACCCTTGGGGAGCCCCTTAGGGAGTCCCGAGGGTGAGGGTGCTACCCTCTTCTATTTCCTTCTTTTGTTTTTCTAACCAATCTGGAGGAGATTGGGTAGTGGGGACGGCATGTGTCTGATGTGTAGTTCTTGCGCAGGGTGACAGCCTGTGCAGTGAACTGAATGATAGGAGATAGTTGCCAGATGCCTTCAGAGTGAGAGTCTGTAACTGGCAGAAGGCTGGCCCTCCCTGTGTGTGAGACAGAGGGGGAGTAGATATGCCCTGTGTGAAAAATATTGAGTGGGTCTTACTGTTCCTAATTCTTGCAGAGGCCTACTGGGATAGTTGGCTCAGGTAGGTTTTGTTGGTGGGCTCTTGTTGGGTCCATATCAGGTGCTTAGGAGGTGTCTCAGTAAGAAGGGACATGGGTGATGCCACCCCAATTTCAGTGATCGTGGGTAGAGGAAAGTGTAGCCATGGGGAGGTGGTGAATTACCATAGAAGATGAGGGCAAGGCTATCTACACCTTGTTACCTGCTGCCACTCCTCTCATTGATGGGTTCCTTGTTGCACATCTGCTGTGCCCACTGGCCTGTGTGTGTTGTTTAACCCCAGATCGGTACACAATAAAACCACACTCATCCATGATTTGATTGTGCATGAAGGTGCCGATTTGGTGTGCACTACTGAGACCTGGGTGGGTGAGCAGGAAGGAGTAGATCTGACCCAGCTTTGCCCACCTGGATACTCAGTGCAACACCAGCACAGGCTGCAGGGACAGGGGGAGGAGCTGCTGTGGTCTACAGAAATTCCATCTCTGTCACCAGGAAACCACTTTGTCTGTGAGGGCCTGCACCTGGTGTCGGGCCAAGGAGACAGTAAACTGGGGTTGCTGATGCTATACCATGCACCCTACTACCTGGCAGCTTCTCTTACTGAGCTGGCGGAGGCCATCTCGGCTGTGGTATTGGAGGAAGAACGATAGTCCTGGGTGATTTCAATGTCCATGCTGAGGCTGCCTCTAGTGTTCCGGCTCGGGACTTCATGACCTCCATGATGACTATGGGACTGTCTCAAGTTGTCACCGGCCTGACGCATACTTGGTTTTTGCTCCAGATGGAGGAGAAGGTGGTCTGGAGATGGGGGAGTGGATGTCACCCCATTGTCATGGTCAGACCACTTCCTAGTGAAGTTTAGACTTATGGCTCTGATCCTCCCCTGCAAGGGTGGTGGACAGAGTAAGATGGTCCACCGCCGGAGCCTAATGGAATCCACTGGATTCCTGAATGTCCTGGGGGAGTTCCCAGTAGATAGAGCAGGTGACCCTGTTGAAGCCCTTGACATGCTGTAGAACAGCGAGGCATATCGGGCTCTTGACACAGTTGCCCCCGAGTGCCCTCTCTGGCATTGTGCAGCCCAGCTTGCACCTTGGTAAACCAGTGAGTTAAGGGCAATGAAACAGGCTGGATGAGAGCTAGAGCACAAGTGGTGAAAAACGTGCTGTGAGGCTGACTGGGCATAAATAAAAAATCATAACCATGCCTACTGTGTGGTGGTGAAGGTGGCGAAGAAGGCCCACTTCTCGCCTCTATCGCATCTTCAAGTAGCCATCCAGTGGAGCTTTTCTGTATTGTTGGGGTCTGTTGTTATCAACTCCAGGAAATGGAGTTTTAGACCCTTCAGAGGCCCACTGTGAATTGTTTTCAAGGCACTTTGAGGGTAAAGTTGCTCACCTCCGTAGCAGTCTTGATGCACCATCCACATCTACTGTAGTCCCCAAGGAGGTGTCCAGTACAACGTCTGCTGCAACTTCTTGGGAACGGTTTCAGTTGATGCGGTTTGATGACATAGACAAGGTGCTTGCGATGATGTGGCCAGCAACGTGTCCTCTCGACCCTTGCCTTTCTTGGCTTATTAAAGCTTGCCAAGGGGGGTTGACTGGGTGGATCCAGGGTGTGGTCAATGCATAATTGTGGGAGGGAGTGGTTCCAGCCATCCTGAAAGAGGCGGTGATCCAACCGCTCCTGAAGAAACCCACCTTGGACCCACTGGTCTGCAACAATTACCGACTGGCTGCAAATACCCCTTCTTAGGGAAGGTGATTGAGAGGGTTGTGGGCAGTAATTGCAAGTACTCTTGGATAAAACAGATATCTTGATCCATTCCAGTCTGGGCTCAGCCCTGGTTATGGGACTGAATCAGCCTTGGTTGCCCTGATGGATGACATTGATCGGGAGAAGGACGGGGGAGTGTGACCCTGTTACTCTTACATGATCTCTCTGTGGCTTTTGATATCATTAACCATGGTATCCTTCTGGGCTGACTTGGTGAGATGGGTATTGGAGGCACTGTTTTACAGTGGTTCTGATCCTATCTCCATGGTCATTTTCAGAGAATAGCATTGGGTGATTATCTTTCAGCCCCCTGGCAGTTGTGCTGGGGGTGCCGCAGGGTATCATCTTGTCCCCCATGCTGTTTAACATCTATATGAAGCCCTTGGGAGCAGTCATCAGGAGATCTGGGGCGAGGTGTCAGCAGTACGCTGATGATACCCAGCTCTATTTCTCTGGAACATCTGAATTAGGAGAGGCCATGCAAGCCTTGGAATGCTGCCTGGACTCAGTGGTGGGCTGGATGAGGGCCAATAAACTGAGTCTGAATCCTAGCAAAACAGAAGCGCTGTGGGTTGGTTGTTCCTGAGTTCAGATAATTGGTCAGTTGCCTGCTTTGGATGGGGTCGTACTCCCTCTGAAAGAGTAGGCCCATAGTCTGGGGGTGCTCCTGGATTCATCTTTGTCACTAGAGGCCCAGGTGACCTCAGTGGCTAGGAGTGCCTTTTACCAGCTTTGGCTGGTAAGACAGCTGTGGCTGTTTCTGGATCAGGATAGCCTGACCACTGTTGTTCACACACTGGTAACCTCTAGGCTCGATTACTGTAATATGTTCTATGTTGAGCTGCCCTTGAGGTTGGTCCAGAAGCTGTAGCTGGTGCCATCATGTCATCCCACTGTTGAAAGAATTGCACTGGCTGCCCATTTGCAACTGGGCCAAGTTCAAGGTTCTAGTCTTGGTGTACAAAGCCCTATACAGCTTGGGACCAGGATACCTGAAATACCGTCTTATCCCTTATATACCCAGTTGGTTACTGCGCTCTGCAGGTGAGGGCCTCCTGCAGATACCATCTTATTAGGAGGTCCATTCCACACAACATAGGAAATGGACCTTTAGTGTGGCAGCACCTACCTCGTGGAATTCCCTCCCCTAAAATATTAGACAGCCACCATCTCTGTTATCTTTTTGGCACCTATTGAAGACCTTTCTCTTTCAACAGGCCTTTTAAGTTGAAACCTTATCCCAGTCTGTGTCTGTGTTGGAATTGCTTTTTAATATGTTTTAAACCTTTTTTAAAAAACAATATATTTTTAACCTTTTTTTAAAAAAGATGTCTTGAAAGCTTTTTAAAAATGTGTTTAAAGATGTTTTGTTTTATGTATTTTAATGTTTGTTTTTATGACGTTTTAAACTGTTTTTAGTGCTTTTGTTTGCCGGCCTGGGTTCCTGCTGGGAGGAAGGGTGGGATATAAATCAAATAATAAATAAATAAATAAATAAATAAATAATAAATGATCCACAGGAAAGTTCTTTCTTCCATTATAATAACTAAGTAGTGCACGAGTACTCCAAATTGAGTGTTTTTGTGCATGTGACTAAGAGTGGCACTGAACTTCTCTTGTGTAATGTGTGTGCACAGCATCAGTGTGTGTATGTGTGTGTGTGTTAAAAGAACCCATATTGATTAGAATAGATAGCAGAAGAGAGCCATTTCAAAATTGTGGCCAATATGGGCATTGTGCTTGAGTTTCTGATGTGGAAAATGCAAAAACACATTCAAGTGTCATGTGAGACATATACCCATAGTCCAGCTGTGGGGAACCTGTGATCCCCCCCTCCTCCCACATGTTATTGGACAAGAACTCCCATCATCAATGGCCACCGGCCGTAATGACTGGGACTAATGGGAGCTGGAGTCCAAAAAACATTTGGAGGGTCACAGGTACTCTGACCCTGCCCTAATCATTTCCCGCTGAATGGAAACTGAAGATGCTTAGTAACAGAAAGAATGTAGCAGTTCTTCTTCATCAGTCTCACCACTGATGAATGGTGTTTTGATGATGACGGCTCTTATTATTACTACAGAAGATTTTAATATTGTAGTTTGAATCATAATTTGAATATTGCTTGCATGGACCATTGTAACTTACATACAGCATGATTCCTGCATGACAGCACATAACATCTTGATTCTGTGGGTTTTTCTGAGGGCTTCCTTTCCTCTGTCATTAGTGTAGTGTGAAGAATCCTAGATGTGTTAAATGTTTGTCTACAATAATGCGATTTAATGAGAACTATCAGTCTCGACAATAAAACAAAACCAACAAATAAAGATTTTACAAGAAAACAATTTGTTGTACATCTGTCTGTTGGACTAATACAAGCTAATAAATATGTATATATGAACCTAAGGAACAATATTAGCACCCCTTCTAAATGGCACATTGTTGGCCTGTTAAATCACTAATGGTTAGTCCCACGAGAGGTTGCACTTGCCTCCCTCCTTGCTTTTCAATGTTCCTGTGGGTCACCAGTGCCCTTGTTCACTCCATCTGCTATGTTTTCTTATTATGTTGTCCATCTTCATATACTGCAGAGCAAACAGCCTCCAGAATCAACAGCATAGCCTTTGCCAACATGGTGCTTCCCAGATGTTTTGGAGTACAACTGTCATCAGCCCCAGCATGGTACTGGTAGATGGTACAGCATGTACTCTGGATACATCTGGATCAGGTAATGGCTTGAGGATATCAGGCCCCAGGGGATAGTCTGCTGAAGAATTTCTCCAAATTGTTTGTTTGTTTGTTTGTTTGTTTGATTGATTGATTAATTGATTGATTGATTGATTGCACTTGTATACTGCCCCATAGCCGAAGTTCTCTGGGCGGTTTACAGCAATCAAAAACATTAAAACAAATATACAATTTAAAACACATATTTTAAAAACTATTTAAAACACAATTTTAAAATTTAAAACAATATAAAAACAATATAATGCATTTTAGTACATTATTTTCACAAAAATACACCTTGTTGAGGACACTTTCCCCTAATACACACATTTTTGTTCCATCGTTTGGTTGGAACACTGCATCACAAAATTTAGAGAAGTGCGACTTTTCAAGGATAGCTGCATTTTGGTTTGCACATTGGGGCAGAAAGTAAGAATTAGGTAATGCAAACCAAGCTAATTTCTCCCACGGCCCTACCTGAAATTAAATCCCACTGATGCCTTAGTTAGGATTTTATCCTTACTTACTGTTTAATCTGAGAGAAATGGCTTGGTAGTTTAAGGGTGTTACCAACATGACAATCTGAGAGAGATAAGGAGGGTAGTGCCATTATTTCCAATTTAATTCTCACTGTTTACAATGGCACAATAATATTTCAAAATGTAATAGCTCCACAGTTGCTAGAATGCCATATTCACAGTCTGTCCATTTCTATGTCTTGTTAGAGTTATGCACATATGGCAGTGCTGGCTGTTCCCAGCATTAGTATAACTATTCCATCCTGCTGTGCTGATATGATGCTCAGGGTTGGCAGATAAGATGAGGATAACAGAACATGCTGTGTTAATAACAATGGCAAAGTACTTGTGATGCCCCCATCCTAAACAGCTAGCCAGTGTAACAGCTCAGGATTTGAAAGAAGTTCACCCAGTGGCCAAGCCAAGTATTGTGGAAATTCAGTTATAAACATATATTGTAAATATTATGACTAGAAAGAAAGGATAGATAAATTGTAGTTATCAGCATCATTTCAAGATGTAGGGAAATATACACAGTATTTCCTGGAGATTTTTAAAATTAGAATTATGAAGTGAAGCAAGAAACACCTTCAATTATCTTAGAAGTTATTTCCTACTGAAGTGCAGTAAGATTGTGTGGAGGTGGAAATGAGCCTGTAGAGATTTGTAGGCAAAAGAGGAACAGCACTGGGGAGACATTCGACATTTGTCTATAAATGAGCATATGTTTGTGAGGCTGATATGGTTACTTCTATGCTTTATTTTTTTCCCCTTTTAAATCATTTATATTCCAACTTTTAGAGCATAGCCCAAGCAAGACAACTTACAGCATCATAAAATAATACCATATTAAAGTTAACAATGGCATACACAGCATGTTGCATTACAAACTTTGTTAAATAATCTTGTACCCATATATCTTTCCATTCAACTACATGAAGATTTTGTCAGAGGAAAGAGAGAATTCATTTATTCACTCATTCAAAATAATGTATAGACCACCTTTGTGGAAAATAACAAGGTAGTTTAGAATAACACTAAAGCATAAATCAGAATATCCAGAGTTCAGTAAAGTCAGTACAAAGGATGAGTGCCTAGGCATGCCTATGTGAATAGATAAGGTTTTACCAACCGGTGAAACACATGCACCATAGGTGCCTGTCATTCCACAGTATGGGGGCCACTAGAGAGAAGGCTCTCCTTTGTGTCACCATAAGATTGTCTCACCATAAGATTGTCTCTGATAGATGTGGAACAACTAGAAGGGCCTCCTCCAAAGACCTCAGTGAATAGGCTGGTCTATATGGAAAGAAGCCCTCTCTTGTATAACCTGGTCCTAAGTGGTTTTCTTGCTTTATTTAGCAATGGCCTTAAACTCATCTTGATAGTTAATAGGCAACAATTTCTTCAATACCATTGAAAAATATTAATGGAAAGATGATCTACCAAGTATGCTTGCTGATACTTTTTCTACTAGTTGTAGCTTCTCAACCAACCCTAAGTGCAGCCCCATATAGAGTGCTTTGCAATAATAATTTTAAAAATTATTTTATTCATTTATAAGCTGCCTTTTCACCAGAACTGGAACAATATCATTACTAGTGCATAAGTCACCATGGTCAAGTTGTCTCTCTCCAGGAAAAGGCATCGCTGGTGCACCAGCCAGAGCTGATGAAAGGTTTTCCAAGCCACCAAGGCCACCTGAGCATCCAGTGACAAAGATGGATCAATCAGTATCCTGAGACTACGAATCTGCTCCTTTGAGTGCAATCCCATCCAGAATAGGTAGACTATCCAGTTCCTGGACCTGAGAACTATTTACCCACAGGGCTTCTGCCTTACCAGGATCCAGCTTCTGCTTACAGGCCCTCATTCAGCCCATCACTGTATCCTGACATTGGTTCAGAACATTCACAGCCACATCTGATTCAGGTGTATCAGAGCAATTGAGCTCCCCGAGTGACCATTCCAAACAGCTTCATATAGATTTTAAATAGCATTGACAACAAGATGGTACCCTGTGACATCCACAGCATAACAGCCACAGGACTGATGAGCAGTCACCCAATGCTATTCTAGGAGACCAGCCGCCTAGGCAGGAGCAGAACCATGTAATACAATGCCTTCATCCCCAAACCAAACGATGGCTCCAGAGGATACCACGGTCACTGGTATTAAAGGTCACTTAGAGATACCATAAGGTTCTCCCTCTTCCTCTCTCTTTAAAAAGGTATTCCATCAGGGTGACCAAGGCCAATTTAGTCCCCAAATCAGGCTTGACCTAGACTGGCATGGGTCCAGATAATCCATTTCTTCTAGGAGAGTCTACAGCTGAACTGCAAGCACCCACTTGAGCACCTTGCCTGAAAAGGGAATATTCACAACCAGCTGGTAATTGTCCAAAACCTCTGGGTCCAGGGTGAGTTTCTTCAGGAGCTGGTGCACCACAACCACCTTTAAGATGGCAGGCAAATCTCCCTCATGCAATAATGCATTTACCACATCCTTGACTCACCCAGCCAACCCCCCTTGGCTAGTTCACATTAGCCATAAAGGGCAAGGGTCAAGAGTACCTGGGGTTAACCAGACAGCTGCGAGCACCCTGTCCACATCCTCAAGCAGCTGTAACTGAAACTCATGTAACAAAACTGAGCCAAACAGTGCACTAGATGTTTCATTTGGACCTACCATAACAACCGCATTCAAGGTCATCAGAGGCAAGTAACTCCATCCTCAAAATGACTAGCAAACTTTTCACAGGAGGCCTTCCAGCTTCTTGCACCCCATTAACTGGGTTACATATTAATAAGCCACAAAACCCACCTTGAAAGAGTTCTGCTGAACAACTACCCAAGGATCTGACAGAGGCATGTGCTAGTGTGTGTCTGGATGCCTTTGCAGTGAGTTTTATCCCATTTGTGCTCTAGCAGTCATTAGGCCTGCTTCTCCAGAATACCCAGGGGGCAACTCAAGACTCTGCAGCATCAGAGAGGGTACTCAGAAGCAATCAGGCTGATAGCCAGATACCTCTCACCATTGCACAGCATGACTAAGACCTCAATAGGATCACCAGCTGTGGTTACTATTATTTATTTATTAATTATTTGATTTATATCCCACCTTTCCTCCCAGCAGGAGCCCAGGGCAGCACTTACTAGAAAATGAGAGAGAGAGAGGAAAAAAGAGTGGAGTGGAAAAATCCTCTTGCACCACACAATGACTTTCCTCCTCAGAATCATTAAGACCCCATATTTAAAAATAAGAGAGGTGGGGGGAGGAAGTATTCTAAAAATAAAATTCAATGAACATAACAACAGTCACTAAGTTCAGAAAAATATGCACCCTGAAATGCTCTATTTTAAAAACAATTATTTATTTATTTATTATTGCATTTATATCCAAATTTTCTTCCAAAGAACTCAAAGTGGTGTACATTGTTCTCCCCCTCCTATTTTAATCCCCACAACAACCCTGTGAGGTAGGTTAGACTGAGAGGCAGTGACTGGCCCAAGGCCACCCAGTGTGCTTCATGGCTGAATGGGGATCTGAATCCTGGTCGCCAAGGTCCAACATGAAAAAACTCACGGCATGCCCTAAATAATTTAGACACTGCTTAGAAACTATGGCATTTAGTGGCATAGAAATGGTTGAAATAAATAAATCTAAAAAAATAAGATTTGTTTTGTTGTGTTAGGTGCAATTCAGAAACCATATATGCTCAACAGTAATCCCATTGATATCCATTGGAACGACATCAGAGTAATGTATCTGTAAATCATTCCAAAAAGCGGAAGCCGCTCAATTACTTGCACATTCATGGAACACTAACCTAATTTATATGCAAAGACATCGATTTCATTGTTGAATAGATGTGCAGCTTTGCTTACCTGCGTGAAGCTCTGGGGAGCGGAGCATAGTTGCGACCGAGGGTGAAGCCGCAGAAGCCATTTTAAGGAAGGGAACATCACGCGTCGCCTTGAGATGACGCGCGACGTTCTGCACAGAGGAGGCGGAGCTAAGGGGCTATTTAAGCCCACGCCGCCGCCTCCGACTTCCTCTTGGCTCGCGACGACAAAGAGAGGAAGAATGACGGCATGGGACAAGACGGAGCTACTGAACAGCGAGGGACAGAGAGCGGTGGCCATTTTCTGGCCGCATAGTTGATGCTTGGGCCTGATCAGCCCATTTAAGGTTGCAGCCACGAGGGCAACGACTGTTAATGCTGCTGCATGGCTGCAGGTGGCCTGGTGGTGAGGCCTGGCCAAGTTAAGCAAGATTACACAAACATCCTCCCCCCTATACAGGGAAGAGGGAGTGGATGTTAAACAAGGATTACAACCACATACATTTAAATATTATGCAAGTATATTTAGGCAGTTAAAGGGATAGATAGATAGATAGATAGATAGATAGATAGATAGACGCATCCCTGTGGGTTGCTGATTTCTCCCCCCCCCCATAAAAGGGAAAGGGGGTGAAGGTAATATAAGAGTACCACTTAGATATATTGAACATTTATATTCAATATTAAATAATTAATGATAAACAGATATGAGCCCAGTGCCTCCTAAGAAGGGGAAAGTTGGGCCAAACGGGGCATGTGCCTAGCCAGCAGGCCTCGTTAAAAGGGCCTAGCGGAAACACATTCATAAAATAAAGTAAAATACAATAAACATATCAAGCTAACAAACTTGCTATATATATTTGGCAACCCCTTGCTGCCTAGGCCTTTGGGCATTTAAAACCACACACACACCCTTAGCCCAGGGCTGATTGTGGGAGAAAAGGTGGTTTAGTGTAGTGGTTAGGGTGTTGGACTGCGACCCGGGAGACCAGGGTCCGAGTCTCCCCAACAGCTGTGAGGCACAATGGGTGACCTTGGGCCAGTTACTGCAGGCTCAGAGCAAATTATGGGAGGAGGCTGCACAGGCTTTTCGAGCCTACCAACACAAGCCCTATTTCCCCCTTTGATTGCCAAGGCTGGGTGTGAGTTCAGCCTAGGTAGGGGGCGCAACACAGTGAGGGATGTGGGTGAGGCCCTGGCAGCCTCTATTGGCAATTGTGCGGGACTCTGATTAGGCTTACAGTTTTTTTCCTAGACCCGGGCCTATATTAGGTTGCAGGTACTTTATTCTATTAATTTATTACATGGTGGGTGTTGGGGGATACGGAGCTGTTGGTTAAGCTTCCGACTTCTTGCTAGGCCCAGGAATATATTAGGTTGAGGTAATTAATTCTATTATCATTACATTATATGGTGGCCTTGGTGGGGCCGGGTGCGCCTTCTGGGACTTTGTGCCTGTCCTGTTTAGATACTAGTGGTGTGCACAAATGACAAGGTTTTGCTGGAAAATGTCTAAATCACCATAACTTAGTTGACAGTGATCCTTTTTCAAGTGTCAGTGCCACGCTAATTGTTACCTCTGACACAGAAGTTGCATTTATTTGAATTTAGTCTCGTATCAAAAACAAAGCATATGGCATTTGTTGTATTAAAGAAGGGCATGCAAACTTCTGCAAGGAATTGAAGGTCTAGCAGATTATAATGTGGCTTGATGGGAGGATAGGAATAAAAAGGAAAGCCAGACTGCTTATAAGGCTCTTATACTAATTCCAGGATCTTAGACTTTACTAAAGCAGGGGTGCCTTGACAGGAGTTTAGATTCTTGTTGACACAGAAGCTGCCTTTTAAGTTCCAGGCAGACTGTTCACCCTTTCCTGATGATTTTGTAACAACAACAACAACAACAAAAACCTTCTTTGTTAGGATTTCTGATATCATTTACCTGTAGTCATATATAGCATGCAACTTTTACATTGGCACTTCTATTTTGATATCAGTTACTTGAAATCAATGTAGCATGCACATTTTACATTTGAACATTTATTATTATGGTTGTTTGGAAACCCGCTAGGAGAAAGCTGCAGTGGGTCCAAATATTGGTGACAGCAGCATATCCTCAGTCTCTGTGCTTTAGGGGAACTGGATTAGCTGCCATGGAATAGTAGTTGGTAAAGTGTACTTACTCATAAATGATTTACTCCCTTTCTTTGCAGAAGGATGTGCACAGCAGTGAGATATTAGGCCGGAGGCCTTCAAGGGGGTAAGAGGAAGCCCCCAGCTTAAGCTGCTCAGGGACATGTGTCCCTCCCCAGTTAGACTTGAGGTACTACAAACTTCGCTTACTGGCTACCCGGTTTAAAGGGAGGTTTGTCTGTGTTATGGTGTTTTTCTTTTGGTTTCCTGATCCCAGATTCCAACTCCCGGCTGGCCTTCAGGGCATACAGTCTAAAATCTGTCGTAGTTATGGCCCTAGCATGCAGAGGGCATATTACACCTGATTCACCACCAGTCCTGTTTAAGGGGTCAGGCAGTGATGGGTTTATACTGGATAGCCTGGGATAGTGCACTGGACTTCATTCAACTTGGTGCGTGCCTGTGATAGAGATGCCTTATGCATTTTTATGTGGCAGAGCATTATCTATGAACTGCTATATTTCTCACATGGAGTGCTGCAGCTCCTTCTGGGGGGGGCAGTCATGGCTTCCAACTCCCGGCCGGCCTTCATGGCCTACAATCTTCAATCTGTTTTAGTTATGGCGGTAATTGCCAGGGACAGAGTGTAAAGATGTACAGTTGGGCAGAGTTCTTGGCCCCTTTCTGGCCACCCTAATCGGGTAGGGCCTTAAAAGGCAGTGGGCAAATTATGCCTGATTCACAACCAGTCTTATTTAAGGGGTCAGGCAGTAACGGATTCATACCTGATAGTCTAGGAATTGTGCTCTATGCTTCATTTAACATGGTGCCCACATGTGGCAGAGCATTGCCTATGGACTGCTATAATTCTCGCATGGAGTGCTTCAGATCCTTCTGGCAGGGGGCAGTCAGGAGACAAGTGGACTCAGAAACAGTAGGGCACTATCTGTATGATGGGCTGTTCATCGGTAGAGCAGATTTTGGGGTACATGTTAGCACTTGAGGTCACAGCTTATAGTATGGATATGTAACTGGGGGTTCCCTTGAAAACTGGGAATATGGAGGATCCTGCCCCAGTGTTCACCTTTCTGGGTATCAAGATTGACTCTGCGGCCCAGGGCTGCAAGCTGCACAGGGACATGCTTTAACTGTTGCAGATTAGGATCCTGGAGTTTTTCCACTTCTAGCTAAGGCACAGGGCTTTCGAAATCATTCCATGGATTTTAGGGTCCGGTGCATGTTGGCTGGGTGGGCTAGGGAGCGCCCAGCTGCCCCGATCACCGCCGTCCTATATCTCCAGAGCTTTTAGAGAAACTCATGAGCCAATGGTCAGCTGTATGTTCTTCCACCTATGAAATCCAGCTATTTCAAGCAGTGTCCCTTACATTATTTTGGGGGCATTTCGAATTGGAGAAGTAGTGGCTGGGTCTAAGTTGGACCAGTCACAGCGCGCCCTCTTAATTTCAGATATCAACATGAAAGCAGGCAGCGCTTACCTTACGTTACGTAGGTCTAAGACTGACCAGAGGGGTAGGGGACGGACTGTTATTTTAGCTCCTTCCCCTTTGCCACACATTTGCCCAGTGCAGGCCCTGCAAACCCTTATGATAGCTAGAGGAGCAGTGAGTGGATATTTATTTGTTCACAGGAACGGTGATCCTCTCACTAAATATCAATTTTGGGCACTTACTAAGAAGGCTCTGCACGTATTAGGAATAGACCCATCAGTTTTTGGGACCCACTCTTTTAGAATTGGAGCGGCTTCCACAGCAGCGGGACTGGGTTTCCCACGGGCCAGGCTGCAAGCTGTTGGCAGATGGGCTTCTGGGGCATATAGGAGTTACGTCCGCCCCATGAGTGGGCATGGTAATACGGAAGCCTAATGGTGTTGCCTTGTTTTGGCAGGTTGCCGGAGGGGGACGGAGCAGATGCGCATCCTAATCTGCGGTCACAGCATGATTTTCTGGGTGGGCCATAGGGCTGCGTCGTCTCGAATGGGCTCACAGCTGGGGCTCAGTCAACAGCTACTGTACAATGGCTTGGCCGGCGAGGAATGCGCTGGGATGGGCTCCTACCCGCCCTGTTCCGGCAAGGGTTAGTGCATGAAGCTCCGCACAGTTTGGTCATTCACCTGGGAGGTAATGACCTGGGTTTACTTAAGGGCAGGGCCCTTACTGTTCAGGCATGTAGCGACATGCGCGTTATAAGGCAGCGTTGGCCTTCAGTTTGTCTGCTTCGGTCAGACATACTGCCACGTAGAGAATGGCAGGATGTTTGGGAACCCAGGAGGATAGACTGGGCATGTAAGAGGGTCAACCGACAGATTCGGTTGGCGCTTCTTGGGGATGGTGGGTTGCCCATTCCACATCCATTGATACAACATTCTAGGGTTGAACTCTATAGGGCCGATGGCGTTCACCTGTCAAACACAGGGAACGACAAATTTTTTACAAGACCTGCAGAGGAGTCTGCTGGAAGTTCTTCTATGCAGTGGGGAAAAAGGAACTAAATAGAGATTTGTCCCCTTTTTGTGGCGGGAAAGTGCGGGAAGGGAAATAGGTAACAACAGCTAGGTGGCCCCCTTAGGCACCTTTCAAGGTGATTGGTGGTTCCGGAGGCCTGTCTCTCAGGGTTTTACAGCCCGAGGGCAGGATATGGGCTGCTTTTGGGGCCAACTTACCTCATCCACCCGAGGGTTCTACGGCCCCGGGGGGTGGTGACGTGGGAAGGCCTCCCTACTCACCTATAAGGCGTGGCCGGGGCAAGGGGTAAGCAAAAGGGGCTTGCCCTTTGCCCCAGCAGGGGCTGGTCGCTCGAGAGCTGCAGGGCAAGCTGCTTGCCTATAGTTAGTTCCCGCACTTAGGTTTCACCTCTGCAGGTCGCTTTAAACGTTCTTGTTTGTTATTTAATAAAGTGGCCCTTTATTCAACCATAGCTGCTGTTCTCTGCGTATTATTTCACCCGTCGACGGCAACACACAGTTAGAATCAAAGGGCTTTGAAAGACCAGAAGACATGGCATGGAGAAAAGTGGGTTGGGGGGGAATCCTATTGCAAACGAGAGGAACACCAAGAGGCAGTGAGTCCTTAGTACTAAAAAAGAGACAGTATTCAGCAAATGCCTTGTAAAAAACTTGCATTCTGGCATCTGAGAGGTCTAGCACAGTTAACCACCTAAACCTTCATATTTTGTTCCCTTTGCAATTAAATTGTGTACATGAAAGAGTGAGAGATCCATAGTATGATCCAGTATGACTTCATTCAGTGGCAAAATGAAAACATACTAACCAATGTGATTAAAGTTGTTAAAAGCTAAAATAAACACATAATTATCTCAACTTTTTTTTAAAAAAAAAACACCTCTGGGTAACACAAGTGAGAGCATAAAGTGCACCCATAATTCCACTTTTCTTGCACAATGTATCATAGTTAAAGATTTGTTAACAGACTACTCTTGACTACTAAGCTTGTGGTTTGCTTCCCAAAATATTGGCATAATGTGGATTTATGTGAGAGGTACAAATTGGGCATTCTGCTATTGGAGCCACTGCTAGAACAGGAATGGTACTGTAGGGATAGCAGTGTGAAGAACATTGTTTTGAAATGACACAACAGGCAGCTGTGCTAGCCACTGCAATAGCTTCTAAGGCCTTGGACCTTGTATTGTCTGACTTCTATTAATGTCAAAGTGGAGGCCTCTTTTCTGGCAGCCAATAAACTGGGGTACAAAACAGGAACAACCCAGATCCTTTACAATTTGAAAAATACAACATAGGCCAAGCAAAGGATTTTTTTTTAAAAGCATTTCTTATTATTATATATTAATTGTTCCTAAAAGAGGCATATTGGTACACTTTACAGCAAAGATTCTCTGTTACAGTGCGCAGAGGAAATATGTACAAGCTTTTGCAGAGTTCCGATCTGCTAAGCTCCCTGGGTTGTATTCAGCTAAGTCCTACTCAGAATAAACCCACTGAAATTAATGAGCTTAAGCTAATCATATCTATTAACTTCAGTAGCTTTCCTCTGAGTAGAACTAGCACTGAATATTACATTCTGTCATTATGGATCAAGTTATGGCCAAATCAAAGGAAAATGCCTATGAGGCCTTTCAGAGTGCTTTAGAGCCAGAGGGGAGACCACAGGAAAACAACAGCACTTGAAGAATAATGATTGGCTCCCAGCTCTGCCAATCAGTGTGTGGTGGAACCTAGACCTCAGCCACCAAGGTTCTCACTTGAATGCTTATTCACACCTTCATGCCACCTCTCCCTAGTGCGAATACCGGCAAAGAAAATGATGGTTTTCTTTGTAAATCCCTTCTACTTCCATTGCAGGAGGCAACGTGGGCCCTGTTAAAGGAACTAGAGAGGCACCAGGACTGGGTGATCCTTCCTATCCCCTTTAACAGAGGCTGTCAGTGCTGTGACAGAGCTGTTCCTTTGGCATAGTGTGGGCTTAAGGCTGAAGTTACACGAACTGAGTCCAAGTGTTCTTTCCAACCAATTAGACCCCTCATGTAATACTGATCTTGGAGGGGAACAGAAATGGTGCTTCGACTAAGACAATGTGCTTCCTTCTTCACCTGAGAACTGTTCTGATCTAATCTGCTAAGGACATTAGGCTGCTATGAAGGAAATGTTCTGTTATATAAAAATACATCTCTTACATATCTTGCATGTAGAATGATTTGGGGATTATGAGGTTAACATGTTAAACCTAACCTGTGTGGGGATCAAACTGGGAGGTGGGAAATTCATTGAAGATGAGATGGATTGCATATAGACACTGTCCGTAATTGGGAATTAAGACCCTCAAACATCCCGGTAGTCCCGGTAGTCTGAGGACCTAAATGACTTAGGCCCCAAAGACTACTTCCTTCCCTACAGACTCTCTTAGATGTTAAGATCAGCATGAGGCCCTCTTGGTAGTCAGCAGTGCTCAAAAGCTCGGGTGGTGGTGGCCCAGGAGAGGGCATTCTCTGGGGCAGCCTCTAATTTGTGGAACTCCCTCTGCACAGAGTTGCATCTGCCAACTTCACTTATACAATTGTCAGTAAATGCTAGAGATGGGCCTTTTTAACCTGGCCTTTGACACTTGAGATGTATATTTTTAGGAATCACCCTATTTTTGTGCTTGTAAGTTGTTTTAAACTGGTTTTAATGTTGTCCTTTAAATTGTCATAACCTGCACTGGGTAAAGGGTAGGTAAATGATAATGATGATGATGATGAAATAAATCTGCCCAGTGACTTGATGTGGGATTCAGCTCAAGGAGAGTCTCACACAAAGGCAGCAAATGTCACGCTGAAGGTGTCAAGAGTGCCATTCTAATGTCATAAGAAGAGTTGCCAGCCTGTCCTAAGTTTGTTTGTTTGTTTATTTATTACATTTACATCCCGCCCTTCCTCCCAGTAGGAGCCCAAGGCGGCAATCTAATCTCCAGCTGCTAAGGGGATGAAACTATACAAGCCAGTGAGAAAAGGGAAGTCACGTTTGTGGAACATTAAATACACAAGTTGATTGTTCTGCATGAATGGTCTGGCACTATAGAAAGAGCAGGAGCTGTTGGGAATAAGTAGATCATCTTGTCTTTACCTACAAGGGAAACCACTGGGCTGAGCTTTCTGCTGTACTGTAACGAAACACTTTGTTCTGGGCTGGCTGCTCTTGGGATAGCTGTTAATAGTAAGGCGCTAGGAAAACATCTATTTGCCACCATTCCCTGCTCTTTTCTGCTCCCACCTTTTACTCTCTCTCTTTTTGCTACTCATCACACTCCCTCCTTCAAGAAGTTTGGGAGGGGTTACATGGTTCTCACTTGCCCCCTCCCCATTTTATCCTCATAATAACCGTGGGAGGACGGTTAGGCTGACCAGCCCATGGACACTACTGAGCTTCATGGCTGTGCGGATTTGAACGTGGGCTTCCTCAGCCTTAGTTTGATATTCTGCCCCACAACATCATACTTTGTCCATTTTAAACAAAATGCACCATCAGAGAAAGTGGATGGCATCTCACCCTACGTTTATTTGACTCTACTTTGCTGCAACTGGGGTATGTTTGTAGGCTTGTAGCTGTTCATATGCTAAGCCTTTTTCCTAAAAACTTTATACTTTTATTCATAGGCTCTTGTCCATAAACCCCATGTCTAAGCCAAGCTCTACGCTACTTCGAGGTGTTTTCAAAGAGACACAATGGAAGTTTGAGGCTGTGTGGTGAAAGGCACCTGGAGTAAAATAAATTATTTCACCTGGTGGCAGTAAGAGTTTTAATAGAAAGGGTGGGCAAGCAGAGGGGAACACTTTGACTTGACTAGAACTCCCTTCCCTCCGCTGAACAGAACCCAGGGAAGATGGGGTGCCATGACAGATACCCTCAGAAGGGAGTGTGCAGTGGAACAATCACATTTCCTAGCACTGTTCAGATCTTCTCCACATGCACAACAAATGCATAGAGAACACACCATTGGTTCCCCCCCAATGCCAAATATCCCACTTGCTCACCCTTGACCTCTGCACATGGAGTTGGAGGACTCTAAAGGGTTAGCTTCATTCATACAACTGAACAGGGCTCCTGTCTCTTCTGAAGCACTTTGGTGTGCATATTGCTCTTGCTGCTTGATTTTGTGCGTCCACCATATTATAGGCTATGTTGTAATTGGAATAAATGTTGATTTTAGCTCTATTTGGACATTATTTCCTCATGCTATTAATGCTGTGTATGAGGGAGTGGTGTTCCACCTGCTAGTCTCCACCCACCATTGTCTGTGTCCTCTGTAAGCTGCACCTTCCATGTGTTGGGAGAAGGTTTGAATAAGGGGGGGGAGACTACTTTAAGACTCATGGAGTGGTTGTCAAAGGATAAGCCTACACCCAAAGAACAAGGTCCTACCTTCAAACCTTCCCCCAGTGTGTGGATTGGAGGCAGGTTCTTCAGGGGACATGATGAGGATGCGATGAACCATGCAATGTTAATCATATGAGGTAAAAAACACCCAAATACGGCTTTTTTTATTAAGGCTTTGGTGTATCTGCCTGATTCCTCACTGTGACGGAAGTCCTAAAAGCTGAAAAATAGCAGGATAGTCTATCATATAAATGACAAGGCATAGATGGGGAACCTCAGTCCTGGCCCAATGTGGCCCTCCAAGCCTCTCTATCTCGTCCTCAGGATTTTCACTGGACCATGCTTTCCTAGCCACATCTCTCTCCAGGCCACACCCATTACTGGCCCCACTTTGCACTTTCTGTGAGTGTTTTTGCCTGGGTGGAATTTGTCCTTTCACTCTGATAATGTCTCCTACTTGCCTTGATGAACGATAGAGATAGAGATAGTGTGTGTAGAAACTAACCCTTCCGTACAAAGGCAACATTTACATTTGTTGCTCCACCCACTTTTGCCTCTAGCCCTGCCCACCACTGGCAGATCCCTGGAAGATTGCCCAGAAAGTAATGTGGCATTTGGACTGAACAAGATTCCCTGCTCCTATGGTATGGCATGGAATGAGTGCCTAGATTTTACTCCCAAATTATCTTCAGCATCAACATAACACTGATATTTTTTTGAAGCAGGCTCTGAATTCAGTCTGGGTGATTCTTCTCTACAAAAAGATTATTAGCACAGATCCAGCTGGTCTCTGGTGCTTATTATTCAGGGGAGTTACCAGCAGCGTTAAGGGAGGTGGGAGAAGGTAACCCTATCCTTGTTTCCTAACTGAACCAAAAGTGGTCCATGGGGAGACTGCGTATCCTCTTAGGGTGAACAAGGGGTTAACAATGCAAAATGGTACAATGGTCTCCAGGGTTCCACAGGGATCTGTTCTAGGCCTGCTTTTAATTAAGAATTGTATTAGCAGTTGGGAAGAAAGAGTAAAGATCACATTAAATAAATTTGCTGATGATGTGGCATGGGAAGAACTTGCAAATACCAGTTGAGAACAGAACAAAAATGCTCAGGAACCACAGTTGTTGGAAGAGCAGGAAATTAAAAATAAAACTCAACCTGGAGAGCTAAAACATATGGGGGCAAAATAATAATGAAAAAGAAAAGAAAAGGAAGTAAATGTTAGAAGAAGTGTTATGTTGCCAACCTCTTGGAATGATACTGACCAGCAAGTTAGATACCAGGAATCAGAGGCCTTGAAGGAACTAGATGGTCATAAAGTCCAGACGCTTGCCTCTAGACTAGAATATGCGTATATTAGCTTCTTTCCATCCCCAGACATTATCCAGCACAATCCTAATCACAGCATGCCACAATCAGTGTGCAGAACTACACATGTGGACTGCATGGCCTTCCACAGTTGTCCCATGTGATGTGGATGGTCAGGAAAAGGTGATGGGATATCATCATATACAAAACCATGAGAGACGAAAAACAGAACTTTCATCTCTCCATCCAAACTGCTTGTCTAGATGTCTCTCTGCTGCTAGTTCACTTCACTGTGACATTTGGGGGTGATCATACGGACTTTGAACCGATTCCCAAAAATACTTTACATATTTAGTATGATCCGAAAAACACAAATTAATCCTTTGACGTGAATGATTAATTATAGTTCGTATTGGTTACAAATGCAGAGGATGAAGGCTTTCAGACTGGGCTGTTTCTTAACTTCCAAACAAAATACATTGAGGTCATGCTGTTTCTAAATAAAGCACAGTGCTGGTTTAAATTCTGATATGTTCATGCTTTCCCCACGTCTGGTGGTAAAATACGACTTTTGCCAATGAGGAACACCTTCCCTGGGTTTCAAAGCAGATTTGACTCCCACAGCCTGACATGCCCCATAACCATGGCCACCAATCAAACAGGAAAAGTGAGTAGGTGCGGGTAGAGGCTGTGCCAGCCAAAGAGTCCATGCCAGTCAGTCCCTGGACAGGAACACAGTCTGGATAGTTGAAAAACTCCCCTCCATCCTGGCCTTGTTTGTGCTATTTGTAGTTCTCTTTAAAGTTACAGCCAATTTTAATCTGAAATCATGTGTAGGAATCTCCCTTCTGCAAACTATAGCAAGGCTATGTGACACAGACAGCCATAGATTTTAATCTGAAAATTGCATGGATACAATTGGTGGTGTGGTGTAGTGGTTAGAGTGCTAGACTAGGACCTGGGAGACTACAGTTCGAATCCCCACTTGGCCATGAAGCTCACTGGGTGACCTTGGTCCAGTCACTGCCTCTCAGCCTAACCTATCTCACAGGGTTGTTGTGGAGATTAAATGAGAATATAGAATCATGTACACCACCTTGAGCTCCTTGGAGAAAAGGTGGCATATAAATGCAATAAATAAATAAATAAATAAATGGAGCATTGCAGTTAAATACAAGTAAGGAAAATTCAGTTTTTACTAATGCAAAAACTTGTCCTCATTTGCAGTGAATCAGCCTTTAGTTAAGGTTCTATTTTTAAAAAGAGATGGGAAACACGAGCCTATGCTTCAGTGCTGATGGTTGTTCAAACTAACTGGAGGTTTGGAAGCTGCAAAAAAATCTTCCAAAAGCCAGTTCTTAGCCCATGGCCAGGTGCCCGTATGTATCTTCTGCCCAGTGCAGGATTCATCTTCAGGCTGTTGCAGCAGATATCACTGAATTTATGTGGGGCAGTGGATGCACAAAGACCAGTTGGTCACTGATGCACATGGAATAGGGTCTTAGGTCTGCATGCTGAAGGAACCAGGTTCAGTCCCCAGCATCACCAAGTAGAGATGGTTAAAACTGCAGTCTGAAACTTTGGAGAGCACTGCCAGTCAGTGTAGACCAGTAGGGGGTGGGGGATAGGCCCATGGGACTATTTTTCTCAAGCCATGCTCAGCTGCCCTACACCTGACATTATATACATGGGGCAGTCAGGTAAAGATGTGGCTGCAAAGGAACAATCATGAATCCTATAGTGTGATCCCAGTTGTCATTGGTAAGTGGGCCTTGTATTCAGCACCTTTTGAGTTTGGCACCAAATGAAAGCCTTCCCGGGAGTGGTTTCACTCAGAAGGTTCTGAACAGAGCTCCCAAGCACAGCAGATCCCTTCTGAAAGTGGGACTTACAGCTGCCACTGATTAGCTAAGCAGTAGCAGCTGCAAATCCTGAGTCCTTTGCCTGTGCAGTCTGAAAATCATGGGCAAAGGAACATTTTTCCTTTGCAGAGCAGCTTGAATTTCAGGTGATGTCATAGTGACAGGGGGTGATTGACAGATGGTTAGTGAGATGTCGGGACTGAGCCCACTGAGTAGATCCTGTTCCTCCCCCGACGTAGACAATATTGAACTAGATTAGGGATGGGTAACCTGCAACAGTAGAATTGTATGCAAGCCTTGGTCTAATTAAATTACACTCTGGATATAATTTCATGTTGATGGCAAGAAGTGAAAAAAAATCAAGGTGAAAGAGGGTGTCAGACAGAGTGGAGGAAAGAGGGGTTGGAAACACACAGAGAGAGAGAGAGAGAGAGAGAGAGAGAGAGAGAGAGAGGAGTGGCAGAATGTGAGTGTGAGAGAGAAAGAGATGAATCCAACCCTGCCCATTGCTGGTATGCAGCTGGTAAAAAAAGTTTGCTCATTGACTAATGGTCTAACTTGGTGTAAATCCACTTGCTATGTTCAAGCACATTTGCCTCAGTGGGTATGTGCTAAGTGGTTGTGGAAATGCCCAACATATTCCTTGAGGCAGGGGCAGGATGCAGTAGGTACAGGGACCGAAAGTAGCCCTCCTGGCCTCTCTATCTAGCCCTCAGGAATATTTCCAGGCCACACACTCTCCCCAGGCCACACCCCTGATTCCCAGGCTGCACCCCCTCACTTGCCCTGCTCCTTAAATGCTTTCTTTTTTTCTGGCTAGAATATGCCCTTGAACTGTGTTGATGTTTACCTGGATGGAGAGAGGTATGCATAGAAACCTCTGACTTTGGGTGGCTGCAGTTTAGCCCACTGTACAGTGTCGCATCTGTTGCTCCACCCACTTTTATCTCTGGCTGTGCCCACCACTGGCAATGAGGCAATGCAGCCCTAAGGCTGAAAAAGGTTTTCATCCCTGACCTAAGGCATGAGTGAAAATCACTTTGTACATGGTCAGAGAGACTCTCTTAGTACTTTTCTATGGCTAAACCCTGGCTTTGAGAACAACGTAAGCTCTGGTTAAGAAGGGAAGGATTTTTATACCCCGTTTTTCTGGAAGTTGTGATATATGTGACTTGCAGAATCTTTAAATAATTATATAGACAAAATTGCCCTGTATTTGGTTTTCTTCTTTAAAAAAACACAACAATCCTGTGCTTAAAACTGTCTGGATAAAATCATTATCACAATCTGGCAAGACTTTAGCAAGGAAATCCAGGCCACAAAAGCTACTCTAGAACAATTATAGGGATATCTGGAAGCATTAAAATGTCATTTTCAGTTTTTGAAAGAGAATTATTCATCTTTTTTTGTGCTGTCATTGTTGGAGGAGCTGCAGAAAGCTATGAGAGGAACAGAATGGTTGACAATTAAAAAGAAACTTAGAATAGATTTTTTTGCTATTATTGTAAATGTCAAGGGTCCAATTCAGAATGTGTGCATTTATTACATTTTTATCTTAACCCCCCCTCTGAAGAATTCTAGGGGGCATACATGGTTGTCCTCTCCCTTGTATATTACATCACTACAACAATCTTGGGAGGTAGGTCCCTAGAGTCCCAAGTCACTCATTAGACTTCATGGCCAAGGAGGGATCTGACCTGGGTCTCCCCCATCTAATCCAACTGTCTGAGCACTGTACTTCAGTGGCTCAAATTTATCTGTGGCTGCTAAAAATGAATATGAAACAAAGACCTGTATAAGGATAGGTTCAGATTAACTAAATGCTCAGCCAGTCCATGATGTCTTGGCATTTGAGATGGAAATTCCAAGATGTTCCACAGTACAAATATAAGAATCACATAGCTGACAATTTGTCAACTTTCTGTGGTGCCCAAAAGCTGCCTCCAGAGGCAACTTCCTCATTTAATCATACTCTTATATTTATTTATACACCACATTTTCCACAATTACATCTGTGCTCAAAGCAGTTTACATAAAAAGTCTAAATACAGTACTATAACAACACAAAATAAAAACTATATCACAAGAAGTCAACACTATATATATATATATATATATATATATATATATATATATATAAAACTGTATATGCCACATTGAATTTCTTGCAAGAAAGGGATATAAATGTAATAAATAAATTAAACTCAACAAGAGGTCAAATAAAAAGTATCCATAACTTCACATCCAAAAGTTGCCTCAAAGCTGATAACATTAGTACCTAGCATCTCTTTCCCCATATGCCTCAATACAAAAAGGCCAGAAAGTACCCTCAGAGTTCTTTTGGAAGCAGCTCCCTTATGAAGGCTGTCAGGGCTGGAGGGTGGGGCAAGGGGTGGAAACAGCCACCCCCTGATAGGAAAAATGGAGTCTCTTTGCGCCTAATTGTAGGGCCAGCCCTGTCTCAGAATATAATATTGAAACTGTATTACAGAGGTTGCTCTAAGATGGTGCCCAAAAACTTTCCAGGAAGTGAGCAAGAAGTGAGAGTAAGAAGATGCTCTATCCTTTCCTGCCTATCCTGTGGGCTACTATAAATTCACTTTGACAGCCAACCCAATTCCAGTGAGTAATAATTGACAGAGAGAAAACACACATGGTTTGGTCTACCTTCACAGACAGCAGCTTGGGAACAACAGCAAGGGTTTAAGGGAGTTGAGCTGAGCGCATGGATCCACTGTTGTTGCTTCTATGGATGTAAGGGAGTGAGGTTAAAGGTAAATGAAATGCAAATAGAAAAAGAAAAACAAAAGACAGTGATGATTTCCTAAATGCAATACCATACCAACCACAACAAGATTCCTATGAGTAAGGCAGAACGCTCAGCATCCCACAACCAGTCAGAATTCCTAACCAAAAACCAAAACTAAAAAAAAACCCTGGCAGCCAGTCAGCCAAGTTCATAGAAATCCCCATGCAGCACAACCTAACCCAGGGATTGCAGTTAGTGCAGAATGCTGTGGCACGACTGCAGACATGAGTGACATCCTGTCAGAACATAATACCTCTGCTCTGAAATCAGCACTGATTGCCAATTTGCTACCAGGTCAAGTTCAAGGTATGCTTTCCATGTTACGGGTGCCACACAGTACTTGTTCTTCTCTTCTAAGAAATCAGCCCTTTAGCGTGGCAGCACCTATGCTTTGGAACTCCCTATTGATCATTGTATACTTTTTGGCATCTGCTAAAACATTTTTGCTTAGGCAAGCCTACCCAGGCATGTAGAAGCTGTTATATTTTTATCTGTTTTTAACTCATTGTTGGTTTAATTATTTTGAATGTTTTTAAATACCTGTCTTTAACTGTTTTTGCCAATAATTTTATTGTTTTAATTCTTTCTGTAAACCGCTTTGAGATTTTTTACAATAAAGCAGTATATAAATGTTGTAAATAAAATACATAAATAAATTTTGGAGTCACTGTGGCCCTTGAGTCTCTTTTCACTATTAGGAACAAAGGAATCTGCCTTATATCGACTTAGGCCATTTGGTACCATTTAGCTCAGTACTGGTGACATGGACTAGCATTGGCTGTCTGTGATTCTAGGCAATAGTCTTTTCCAGAAATTGAATTTTGGACCTTTTGCATGCAAAGCGTATGCCCTACCACTGAGTTACAGCCCTTTCCCTGTTTTAAAAAAATATATTTTAAAATTGTTGTTTTCAATGCAGTAATGAATGCACAGCATTCCTAGGGCGGATAAAGCACATTCAACACACATTTGAAGCACATGAATCCCACCACAGAATCATGGGAACTGTAGTTTGTTAAGCGTGGTGGGAACTATGACTGAGGGGGAAACTACACTTCCCAGGATTCTTTAAGAGAAGTCATGTGCTTTAAATGTGTGTTGGATGTACTTTAAATGTATTGTGTGGATCTACTTAATAAACTTTGCCTGCATGTAAATCATTTTAATTTTTTAAAAATGGAAATGAGCTATAAAGTTTACTAGGTGACCATGGTCTAACCATCTCTCAGCCTAATCTTCCCCTCAGGATGAAAACAACAGAGGGGAACCATGACCACCCCAAGGAAGAAGGGCACACTTAAAATGTAGAGGAAATAATCATGTACAACCATAGTGTGAAATCAAGATACTTAACGGGACATACTATGAAGAAATATTTATATGACTGTCAAAGATGTTTATTATTTACACAACTTGTAAAGATATTTGTAGTGCAATCCTATGTTTGCTTACTCAGAAGCAAGTCCCAATGTATTCAGTGGGCTTACTCCAACAAGGAAGCATGCACAGAACTGCAGTCTGAAGTGATAAGAAACTTCACTCACCCATCCCAAAATTCAGAATCATGCCACTTTAAGCTGTTTTGCAACTTTTTATACTTGTTTTTATGGTTATTGGATTTTAAAGGGATTTATTTCTTGTGAGCTGCCTTGGTTTCCAATCACCAACCTTGCCTCACAGGGTTGTTGGGAAGACTCCATATACACACTGGAGACGTAAAAATACATAGACCCCATATAATAGTTTATTGGCAAAATGAGTTGGTCATTGCAGAACATTTTTCTACAAAAATAAAATCAGTATTAGTTTCCTACATAATAATAGCAGTGATACCTATGTAAGCCTTGCCTAATTGCTTTAAAAATAGGATTGGAGGGGGAGAGAAATATTTACAACACAAGCACCATTCTTTGCTATGTTCACTCAAAATTCCCATTAACTTACAGTACAATCCTAACCATGTCTACTCAAAAGTAATGGAAATGGACTGCCTTCAAGTCAATCCCGACTTATGGCTACCCTATGAATAGGGTTTTCATGGTAAGCGGTATTCAGAGGGGGTTTACCATTGCCTCCCTTTGAGGCTAGTCCTCCCCAGCTGGCTAGGGCCTGCTCAGCTTGCCACAGCTGCACAAGCCAGCCCCTTCCTTGTCCACAACTGCCAGCTGGGGGAGTTGCACAGGTGGCAGGGAACATAACCCCCGAGCCACTCACTGTGGGGGTGATCTTTAGCTGGCCCTTTACACCCAGGAGACACCAAAGGGGATTTGAACTCACAGGCTCTGGACTCCCAGTCAGGCTCTCCTCCACACTGTGCTATTGAATTCAATGGGGTTCTCTCTGGGTATGCGTGAGTAGCATTGCAGCTTTACTTGCAGAAAAGTGACGATAGGATTAAAGCTTCATATTGGGAAGGTTTTCAAAACACTGCCCTCTCCAACAGCCCAGGAAAATTTAAACTTGTTTGACTTCTGCACGCAAGAGAGAAAAAGGCTGAAAGCTATATAATTACTCAATTTATGAAACAACAGTTTTCAGGCCTTGTAGTGTGGTCTTGGTACTGCCTGGAGGTCAATATTTATTGGCTACAAAACGGAAAGGGCAGGGTTAGAGCAGCCAGCTACAAGCTCCTTTAACAGATGTTGAGAGGGGGGTGGCGGCTGATATTTTGGTGTATATCTCAAGAACCAGACCAGCTAGAAACTTTTTTCTGGTGATTAAAGTGACACCTGGAGACCCGGAGAGGACCTCAAAAATCTGGAGTCTCTGGGCAAAAACTGGACACCTGGCAACCCTATCTCTGCAACACTAGGCTCCTTTCTTCCTACAATGGCCTTCTTGTGACAAGACTGGACTGAGGGCACTTAAACCCTTCTTGCTAGAAGCAAGTAGACTAGATTAAATGTTCCCTACCTCCAACTTTTAGCTAAGATTTCTATCTTAATTTCCAATCAATATTTTTGTTTGAATTGTATGCTCCAAGCAACTGTGGTTGATGCTTAATGATATCACTAAGGCCCGCCCCTGTGACATCACTCAGGTCTGCCCCTGTGACAACACTTGGCTTGCACCTATGACATTACTAGGGCCCACCCCAATGACATCACTCGGGCCTGTCCCTGAAATCGCAGAGTTTGGGATGCCTCCAACCTGGCAACCCTAGTCAGCAGTGATGTGCTGGTGCCCATTGGGGCTGGTAGGGTGGAAGGCAGGAGACCAAAAGTTGGCAAGAGCCAGAGCCAATGACAGAAAGAGCCAACTCATTCCAGCTTTGTTCCCATCCTCCTCTTTGCTGACTTCTACACATGTGACACTGAGACTGAAGTGGAGGAAACTGACGGGTAGTGCTACCCCCTGGGTTGGTTGTAAGTAAAAAGGCAGACATGTGGGGGCTGGTTGAGGGCAGACTGAGGTTGGTGGGGCAGTGGCCCATTTGCCCTAATGGACTAGCCTCCACTGAGTGTCAGGATTACTTTTAAAATTTGGGCTGAACCAGGGGGTGACAAGGTATGATCTCACCTGTTGTCTGCAATGTGTCACACAAATGGCCAACCCTTGTGGGGGCTTCGTTCCTTCAGTCACCACTAGGGATGTCATTTCCTACTCTGCATCTGTTTGTTCACTTTTTGTTTGAGCTTCAGTTGATCCTGGCCCATAGCTATTCATGTTTCATCGTTTTATGGCTTTTTCGTTCCGGTTTGCTATGGCTCATTGACATTTCGCAATTGTTTTCGTTTTGCCTTGTGGAGGACATGAATGCCTGTTCGTAAGAAGGCAGGCAGGTGCAGGGTGGCTGAGGGCAGATTGAGGTTGGTGGGGCACTGCCCCATTCGCCCTAATGGACCACCCTCCACAGTATACGTTGCTTGCTGGTTCCAGATATTGGGTGCTGCTCTCTGAGTTGGTACACTTCCTCCTTGCTGCTGTCACTGCTGCCCACTTGTTTGCCCTCTTTTCCCGGGCCCGGTTATCTCAGCCACCCAGTGGGGAGTCTGAAGTGAACAGAGGATGCTGCTCCATCTCCTCCCTCTTGTTTCTGCTTGCATGTTTGGAAAAGGCAATTGAGCAGGCAGTAAAAGCAAGGAGGAGCACCACCACCAGCAGGACCAGAAGGTTCTGAGGATCAGAGGTGGGCTCTTTTCAAAAGGAGCTTCAGCAGGTGTCTGACAATGCGAAACCCTTACACTAGCCCTGGAGCGTACAGACTATGGCCAGCAGATGGACATTTATTGTACATACCCACCCACATATCCTATCTTGATTGTTCAGAAAGAAGAAGACGAAGAGAGGAGGAGGAGACACTGGAGAGCCTGTGTGGTCAGGAGTGATTTGGGAACTTTGGGAATATATGGAGGAAGCAGCACTATGGGTGGGTTGGGGAGACTGCCCTTTGCAGCATCCTTGAAATTCAGGGAAGCAGAGTGTGGAGCAGGGCCAAGGAATCTGTGGTCCTCCAGAAGCTGGATTCTACCTCCCATCCCCCCCAGCCATTAACCATGCTGCCTGGGGCTGATGGGAGTTGGAGTCCAATGACAGTTGGAGCGCCACAAATTTCCCCATCCTGATGTAGAAGAAGGGGGCAGGGAAGCAATATTAAGCAGGCCTTGCTTTGGAGTCTCCAGAGCATTTAAAGGGGAATTTGGCATTCGGATAGAGGCTAGAAGGGCAGCCCCAACAGCTTAGTTCCGATTGCTCCCAGTGACCAGCCCTGAGGCATTTAACCCCTCATCTCTCATGCCATAGCATCATACATCAGCATTATGGGGACAAGCGCTGAGTGTTTCATTGGCTTATGAGAACATTTGTCTAACAATTATATAAGGAAATGACTTAGCCTCTCTGGCCCCCAAATTAATCCTTTAATCCTTTGAACTTTTAAACCAAACTGTTTAGAAATCTCAGATCCTTCCAGAATTAACCCCCTGCCAAGTCTTATGAAGATAAGTTTAAAGGTATAAAGAGTTTTTCTCTCCCATCAGCATGTGTGTGACACAAGCTTCATGCTGCTCTGGGTAATAATCAATAAGCAGTTCACCTTGACGTTGAGCCTCCACTAAGCTCTGAGCTCAGTGAGTATTGCTTGGGAGCCGAGCCATATGGCTAAAAATAGTGAGGGGGGAAATGGTTCCAGACTAGGCTGGATTTATGTCAGCTTATTAAGAGGCTGCTGCATGGCTGTTATGTTCTCACATGCTACAATAAGGAATCAAACCGATATCATAATGCCGTTGTATAAATCTATGGTGCGGCCGCATTTGGAATACTGTGTACAGTTCTGGTCGCCTCATCTCAAAAAGGATATTATAGAGTTGGAAAAGGTTCAGAAGAGGGCAACCAGAATGATCAAGGGGATGGAGCGACTCCCTTATGAGGAAAGGTGGCAGCATTTGGGGCTTTTTAGTTTAGAGAAAAGGCGGGTCAGAGGAGACATGATAGAAGTGTATAAAATTATGCATGGCATTGAGAAAGTGGATAGAGAAAAGTTCTTCTCCCTCTCTCATAATACTAGAACTCGTGGACATTCAAAGAAGCTGAATGTTGGAAGATTCAGGACAGACAAAAGGAAGTACTTCTTTACTCAGCACATAGTTAAACTATGGAATTTGCTCCCACAAGATGCAGTAATGGCCACCAGCTTGGATGGCTTTAAAAGAAGATTAGACAAATTCATGGAGGACAGGGCTATCAATGGCTACTAGCCATGATGGCTGTGCTCTGCCACCCTAGTCAGAGGCAGCATGCTTCTGAAAACCAGTTGCCGGAAGCCTCAGGAGGGGAGAGTGTTCTTGCACTCGGGTCCTGCTTGCAGGCTTCCCCCAGGCACCTGGTTGGCCACTGTGAGAACAGGATGCTGGACTAGATGGGCCACTGGCCTGATCCAGCAGGCTCTTCTTATGTTCTTATGTTCAAACTGCATAGGTCACCTGATAAATGTATGCCAAAGACTGGCCTTGGAGGGTGAAATGATTTGGCTCCCCAAAACCTCATGAGATTAGTGCGACGAAGCAAAAGTTGGGAATACAACATTGGGGAAGGAGGCAACCTACACGCTCAGGAGCATTTACCGAGCTCATATGCTCCTGCCTCATTTGGCCCCTGGGCCTGAGGTTCCCTGCTCTTGGTCTAGGAGATTACTACAAGTGACTGCTTGCCACATAGCAATAACTGCTTATACTTACTGCAGTCACACGGGGAGTTGGTTGCGTGTAGTTTCTAGCTACATGGTGAGATAAATATTATCACGACCCATGACTGACAAGAAATAGGGGTAATGGGAATGTGTGTTTATGTGTGTGAGAGAGTTGGGTGTGTTGGTCCCCCACCAAGCTGTTTGAGTTAGATGTTAATTTTGTATATGTGTGCATCGTTTACTTAAAATAGAATGTGAATAACAGCCATTTGTTTTTGTTTATTTATAACCGTTCAATAGTTTCTTATGAGCATCACCAAAACACTCCTGATATCTTACGTGCAAGAACTATTTGTGAGTTAGACCTGTGCATGGCAAATTCACAGCATACATTTTATCAGTTTATGCAGATGAGGCAAGGTACTTCACAAATACAAAAACAACCCCCCATCAATTAAAATGCAGCACTGTCAGGTTGCTTGCAGGTGGAGCTCTTTGGTATCAATACCCTTAAACTATTGTCCTTTAAAAAAAAAAAAAAAGCAAATCAAATTATTGGCATGTTAATCCTTACTCAAACCAGAACTGGAAATAAGACCTGTATTTCTAGAAATTCTAAAAATGTATGTATAAAAGAGCAGCGGGGGGGGGGGGATTTATGAAGGGTCAGATCCTGCTCCACCAATTCAATACATCATTATTTGAATAATTTATACAAGGTAAGCAACACTTAAGCCCAAATGTGTTTGGGTATATTGTCAGATGGGAAATTTATTACACGCAGTCCATAATACCACAGTTCAGTATAACAGGGGTAATAACTGAACCCTGAACGTTGCCATGTCTGTTTGTTCCACTTTCCACTTAATTTTGTGGGATTAATGGTGGTGACACTGGAATTTCAAAGCACAAATCATGCAGCTCAGCATTAGCAGCTCTTTAGACACAGTTTTCTTGGTTCTGAAAAAGATTATCTGCAACTAATAATAAAAAAGGAAGGGAACTAATCTTCTCAAGGTCAAGAGTTACCTGTTAGTACTTCCTGTTTCAGAACTATATGGCATATAATTTTGTTGGTATACAAAAAAAAATTGATTTGGTGCAGTATGTGTGTGTAAGAAACCATTTTTCTAAAACTGGCCTATAGGACCAAGGAGGCCAGGGAAGGACTGTGACTTGCAAAAGTCTTATTTTTCATGCCTGTTTGTAATTGCTGTCATCTTTGTTTCTCAGGTACAGCTAGGAAAGATGACTCTCATATTTATTAGTAGAGGATTTCAATAAACATTGGTGCAATATGGTAGGCCCAGGAATGATTTATTGATAATTTGTCACTTATATTTATGGGAATTGGAGACCCTAGAGCCCTACAACTGGTAAATCATGTTATGCATTTACACTCTTTTTTTTTCCAGGGAGGTGGTAAATGGTGGTTGCTTAAAGAGCATTCTCTCTTAATGCAAGCTGCCTTCCACAGTTGGTAATGATGCACTTGCAAATGCAAAAAGGAAGCAGGTGAAGGCATATAATTGGACATTTATTTTAGTTTAGATATGTTTGTGATGTGATCTAAAGCTCCATAAACAATAAGCTGATAAAGTATAATTGCAAGTAAAATTACAGTTTAAAGAATGCAATGATTATGAACGCATGCAAACAAAGGGAAATAAATGGGGCTGAGGTTTTCACTATTTATTATTGTACAGCTGTAAAGAACTTCCATACAGTTCCCACATGAAAACAGATGTTATTCTATGGCTGTCCGAGGAGGGTGGGTACAAATAGCTATTGATCATTGTTGAGAACCCGAGTTAAGGACTGGCTGAATTCAAGATGATACTGGCCTGCATCCGATACTGTCAAGATGTTGGGATTTGTTTGCTAACTTGCCACCTGCCTGCTTATCTCGCCTGCAACTTCTCAGACAACAAGGTGCTCCGTTCCTTTGGAATATTATCATCTTCATAGTGATGTCAGCAGAAGCATGCAAATCTAATATTCATGCTCAAAGGAGTTTGATTTTGCCCTTTGTTTATAAGAAAGGGTTCTCTATCAGCCTGGCAGCTGCTTCCTCTTGATAAGTGGATGAGGACTTAATAGCTGGCTGAAACCCATGCCAATCCAATGGTTCCAATGCTCTTTTAAGATTTAAAATGCAGATTAATTTGTTTTTTTACAGATTGCTTCATGAACAACATTTCTCTGTCTCTAGCCGCATTTGCTAAGGCTTTGTACACCTACGGCTGCAATCCAATACACACTTCCCTGGGAGTAAGTCCCACTGAACCCAGTGGAGCTTAACTCTGAGTAGACGTGCATTGGATTGTAGCCTTAGCGAATATAAAAGTGAAACATAAGATATGGTTGTTTTAAAAGGAAGGAAGACTACGTTAAAGAGGCTTTCATGAACACAATACTTATTTTCATTCATTATTTGCTTTCTTCAGTCACCTCATAACACAAGTTTTCTAGACAACATGCAGTTAGGTTTAGCACACAAGCAAAACCATCACACAGAATAATGCAAGTAAATTCAGTGTAAAACTCCCACAGAATAACTAGAGAAAAATGGCAGAATCATACAAAAAATGTTAAGAAAGGAATAAAGAACTGATTAACTACAGTTAAAACAGAGACCAGTAGTAGTGAAACAATCCTTCAAGATACCAAACGGCCTTCAAAAAACATACAAAATGTTAAAAATATTAAGGAATATCATAGATGTTAAGTGGTATACAGTATATATTATAGTGCTATGCTCTGTGTTCTGACAAATCATGAAAAACAAACTGAATTGGGCCTCTCCAGGACCTGATTTTGATGTGACAAATTGGGCTGAGTCACCCACAATCTTGTACAGGGCGGATAAAGCCGTTCCAGATACTTGTTTAAAAAATGAAGCCTATTCAGATTTTGTTTGTCCCTGTGTGAACAAACAAGAAAGTTGTGGGCATTTTAATTTAAAAACATTTTAAATTTTAAAGGTGGTTAGCATGAAAACTCCTGTTGCTACCAACCTGATATTTCGCAGGGTTAATCCCCTCTTTAGAGGCTACCATGGCCCCAGATTTCATGTCCCTACATGCATATATTATCTCCATGTTGCTGCCACCTGTGCCTGCTGATGCTGCCAACCAGAGCCCAGTATCTGAAACTGAATTTTTTTAAAAACCTCTGGTTGTTGTTTTTTCTTTCAAAATCTTGAAGGAAGAAACAGGACAAATATGAGAAGCATGAGAATTGGCATGACTGAGCACTCAAAGTTGATGTTTAAAATGTTTTTTGGAAAAAACAAATTGTAAAGGTGGCTAGCATAAAGCCCCTGGTGCTACCCAGCTAAAATTTGGCAGGGCTAGTCCCCTCCATAGAGACTTTCATCTCCCCAAGGCTCATGTCCATGTGTGAAAAAACAAGAAAGTTATGTCCATTTTAATTTTAAAACATTTTAAAATTTAAAGCTGTCTAACATGAAAACCCTGGGGCTAACCAGCTGAAATTTGGCAGGGTTAATCCCCTCTTTAGGGGGCTACCAAAACAACAACAAGAAAGTTATGGTCATTTCTGTTTTGCAAAGCAAGTTAATGGGATTTCAGATCGGGTCAGAATGGCTACGGATATGTACAGATCAAATCAGGCTTTATTTGTGTTTAGAAATCGAAGTCACAGATTGGGTTGGGGGCTCCATGTAGAGCTCTAATACATAGAATAAGCAAATGGAAAATATAAGCAACAGAGATGTTGCAAAATTACCCTCTTGGGCTCTAAGGGACAGTTCATACCTAGCAATCACCTGCTTTGAGGTTTGTGAAAGTTAGGCATATCCAATGTAAATTGCACACGGGGGGGGGGGGGGGAATCATGTAACTACAGAATGCTTATCCTTTGCCTTGGCCAGGACCTGCCATGAAGATAGCTGTGAATATGATAACATTACTCAGCTACAGATGGGCTAGTGACCTTTTTGAAAATTGGCTGCAGATAGCTAACAATCAGTATGCACAGCTATTCCTATGCACCAAATCCATTGCAATTAAGGCTGTAATTCTAAGCATACTTACATGGATACAATATCCATTGAAAGCAATGAAACTTTGAACTGGGTAATGTTATCTTCGCCCTGGAGATTATAAAGTTTTCCACTTCCCACCTGTAATGTGCTGCTACTCATCATATGAATCAGCAGCTAGCATTGACATTTTATGAATATTATGTAATATATTAGAGGGTCCACCCTGCCCACCTATTGTTGCTCCCTTCCCCCCCCTTATGGATTGCCAGTGCTCCCCTTCCCACCCATATGGGTCTCCCATCGGCCCAGGCCCAGGGCCTAGCCGTCTCAGCTGGCACGGCCTCCCCATGTGGCCTCCGCCATCCCTCTCACCACCGCCATTACTTCCCCTCTTGTTCTCACTGCCATCACCATCGCAGCCTGCCTCACCTCTAAGTGTTCACAGGTAGCATGACGCTTAGAAAAATATTATTATGTAATATATATGTACATTATCAGTGCTGGATTTAGGCATAAGCTAAACAGGCTGCAGCTTAGGGCCTCGCAATCCGCAGGTGCCTCAAAAAATTTCAGAATTTTTTTGGGGGGGGCTTTTAAAATTTTATGTGTACTGAATATATATATATATATATATATATATATATGTATGTATGTATCTGGTGTAATTTTTTAACAAAGGGCCTCCAAGCTTTATATAGCTTAGGGCCTCACCAAGTCTAAATCTGGCACTGTACATTATGTTGTTTGGAATTCACTCCCTCAGGAGGCAGTGATGGCCACCAACCTGGATGGTTTTAAAAGAGGATTGAACAAATACATTGAGGAGAAGGCAATCAATGGCTGCTAGCTATGATGGCTGTGCTCTGCCGTCATGTTTGGAGGCAGCATACTTCTGAATACCAGTTGCTAGAAACTACAGGAGGGGAGAGTGCCCTTGCACTCAGGTCCTGCTTGCAGCCTTCCCATAGGCATCAGTAGTATGTACTACTGGCATCTGGTTGGCCACTCTGAGAACAGAATGCCATTGGCTTTATCCAGCAGGCTTCTTACGTCATCATTATTACTCTGTTGTAAATTACCCTGTGGCCTTTTTATAAAGGTGGTATATAAATTTGTTAAATAACTAAAATAAATATGGCGCAGGCATAAGGAAACTCCCTTTGTGATAATTTCAGTTATTTTATTTACAGTATTTCTATTTCACAGAGTGAATGCTGCTAAACTTTATAGCTGGGGAGTAGAAAACTGATGCTGATATTTTTGGCAACCACACCATGCACATCATTCCAAAATAAATAGGATTAGGGAGTATTTTGCTCCAAAGTAGAAAGAAAATTATTTCGCTTCTAACACTGCAATACTATACATGTCAGAAGAAAGCCCAATTGAGTTCAATCAGGTTTACTCCCAGGTAAGTGGGTACAGGATTGTCAGGCCAGCCTCCAGAAAAAGCAGAGTAAGATGACAGTTCTTCATCATAAGAAGACCACACCACGGGTTCCAGGATGAATCCGTAGCAGAGATAGTAAGGACACCCTGAGAGACACTGGAGATCACACTCCCAAGAACCTTCAGAACAGAGAAATCTTATGCGTCCCAACTGAACTCACATCTGGGTCTGGATCTCCCCTGATCATCATCAGGACCTCAAGAGATAGCAAGGAACTAGAACTGAAGCTTAGACCAAGCAATAGCATACTTACTTGGCAGCATGAGGCACCCCTTTTCAGGACACTTCTTCTCAGGAGGATAAATCCTTCCCTTTGTTATGATTAGGATAAGAGCCCCACTAGTGCACCAGGAACCATGAAGCACTGATAGACTGACTTAAAAAAACTCAGTTGCTGCCTGGAAGCTGCTGGTGCAATAGCTATAGGAATACCTCCTTGGTCTAATTCAGCCTTCCCCAACTTTGAGCTCTCCAGATATTCCTGGACCTTGCCATAATTCCTGACCTTGGCCCATGCTAACTGGCATTGATAGGACTTGTAGTCCAAAACATCTACAAGATACCAGGATGGAGATGACTGTAACTTCCTGGACAGCATTCCTCCTGCTCAGCACTTGGCCCTCTAATTTTGTTTGAACTTTGCTGACACACTGCTGGACTGCACCTGCTGACTAGCATTCTACCTTCCAAGACTTCAAAGAACACTGCTGGCTTGGTTGAACCATTCCACTAACTCATCTGGAAGACTGGGAGCAGGGTACTAAGACAACATTTTACAAAGTCATTGGGACAACTAGAAGCCCTGGCGGACTAGGTGATTATGAGTCTTGCTGTGAGAGCAGAAGGTCATGAGTTTGTACCACATTCTTGGAGAGGCCCGTGTGATGTAATGGTTACTTGCATTGGGGACATGGAAGTGAGCTGGAGAAACAAGGTCTATCAACTATGAAGCTCACTGAATGGCCTTGAAGAAGTCACACTATCTTGGCCTGACATCAAATAGTTGTTCTGTAATTGCCCTTATGTCTTGCTTGTGGGCTTCCCATTGTGGGAAACAGGATCCTGGACTAGATAGGCCTTTGGCCTGATCCAGCAGGACTCTTCTTATGTTCTTACACTAAGGGTGCAATCCAATACACTTACCTGGGTGTCCCATTGAACGCAATAGAGCTTACCTCTGAGTAGACATATATTGGATTGTAGCCTAAATTAAAAAATTGTTCTGAGATTAATGGAGGGTACAAATAAAACTATGGTTCAACAGGAACTCATTCCTCATTTTCTGTCTTCATGATGCCTGTGTAACCATTCCCAAACTGTTTCCTAGAGCAGAATAGTTTAATACCATTCTGTAGACATCAATCATTTTGCGACAAAATTCAAAAAGAAGCCTTTATAATCCATACAGAAATTTCTAGAAAGGATAAGTTGGGTGTCCCAAGAAAGGATCAGTTGGTAAGTATTTTTAAAAACCCACATCTTTTTTCCATCATAAAGATAGACAGACAGATTTGTGTGTATGTGTAAATTTTGTTACTTTCCCAATACAGTCATTGTTCTTGTGGTGCAAACTTTTACTTCTCTTGCCTCTACAGAAAATGCAAGCTCTGCCTCACTTTCCCCCTCTGTAAAGATATTGGCATTTATTTATGATAGCTTCCATAGCTTGCTAGGCCAGGAAAATGTTGTAACAGATGTAGTAAATATTGCACAGGTTAAATATATTTATTACTAACAGATGGAGGTCCAGATGTATGTCTGGAGCTCTCCTTTTTTCATCCATTCCCCATTTCCATGGCATGCGCACACAGAGGAATAAGTTGCCAAATCACATAGGATTTTAGCAAAATATATTGTTAGTATATTAAATTTGTACTGCTATATTAATAATCTAAAATTACAAAGAGCCAACATATTGCTTGAAAAAAATAGTTTGGTTTTGGGATACACTCACACGCATCCTTCACGATTATCTCAAAAGATTTAGACATATACACAGATCTTGAGAAGTACTCAGGCACCGTTTGTACATGCACCTGAGTTTTTCTGAATTTCCATTTCAGAAGATGCCCTACACAACACCCAACAGCTTTTGTTCATTTCTGATTTCAACAAGTAGCTTTTGATTTGTTGTTGTTGCATGTATAGCAGGGCTTACTTATATTTTGGGTTTACTTATAGTTTGCTATTCCTCTAGGAGAGTCAGGCAGCATACATGGCTCCTTCGCTGCTTAGTCCAACTGCTGACATTTTATCTTCATAACAACCCTGTGAGATAGCCTAGTCAGTGAGGGGATGTGAGAGAAGGTGGGTTTGAATCTGGGCATCCACAGACACTCTGATTGCTACAATATGTTGTTTTGAGAAAATATCTGCTGAGAGATGAAATATTAGAGGTTTGAATGCATGCATGCCTCTGAATTCCCCTACCCACAACAGAAAATGACAGCTATGCATGTTCATTGCCCTCTGCTGACAGGGAATCTTGTTAACATAGAGCAGGACATAAGCACAAGCCACAAGTAGTCTGGGGTCTGCAGAGAGAGAGAGAGAGAGAGAGAGAGTAGATTGGCCTTGGGGAATGTGCACCTCAAGGCACATTTCCATTCACCTCAGCCCGATTCCATCCTTTAATCCTACAAGTTCCCCATTTCGGATTTAAAGATCTCCAGATGTTGTAAAACTCCAACTCCCATAAGCCCCAACTACCATGACCAATGGGCAGTGATAATGGGCACTGTACTCCAACTGCAGCTGAAGGCCACAAGTTCTCAACTCCAACTTTATGAGTGAGATTTCCTTTTCACAGTCAGATCAGATTAGGCAACTGTTCTCAAGTTTTAATAAATCTTCCTTTTTTAATATCATAAAGGTCTATGCTCTTGCCCAAAATATTTATTATTATTAACATCATCATCATCATCAATAATAATAATAATAATAATAATAATAATAATAATAATAATGGGGTCCTTTACATTATAAAGTAGATTTCCCATCCCAGTTGAAAGGGTCCAAGGGCAGAAAGTGATCTCAAGAGCACTTCCCATACACATTTACTGCATGAGGGGGAACCTGGGTCCAGCCCTACTATTAGGCAGAGTGGCAGTTGCTGGGAAGCAGGGGTGCCAGCATTGAGATGTTGGCAGACAGAGCTTTGTGTGCCACACAGCCTGCTTGCACCCCTAAACTACTCTGACTTCAGGTATGGCGGATGCTGTCCTATCATCAGTATTGAACTAAGATTGAGCTGCTAGTCCAGTCAGCTTCTGTTCATAGAATGGAAGTAGGGTGCCATCTTGTCTTTTGTTTCAGGCAGCTAAGTATACTGGGCCGGCCTTGGCAGGAACTCAGTGTCACAGTTCAAGGGCCAGCCCAACTACAAGATGAGACATGCAGGTAGCTTGGATGAGAGGAGAAAATGATTGGGAGTGATAAGTTAGAAATGAGAGAAAAAGGAAAGGAGAGAAGTTGAAGAGTTGGTTGAAGAACGAAGCCCACTTTGATTCCCCTTCCAAAGAAGTGACTAACAAATTGAATTGTTATTGTTTAACTGGCATGCAGTATATTGCATTTTGATATTTTTCTGTTAAAATGTTGTATGCATCCAACAGTATTGGTACCAGCAGTAGAAAAATGACTAATAAATTGTGTAATAAAAATAACAAACTATAATTTCCTCCCTTCATATCTCATTGTGTTCTATCTTCCTATCTATTTGCTCTTTTATAATTGTATATATACAGGGCAATATATTTCCCAGCCATATATTTCTTTAAGCCTACTATCGAAATAAGATATATTTAAGAACTGGTTCTTTCATAGCCAAACATATTTTTAATGTCAAGTTTCCTGAAAGATTTAACACATATTGAAACAATCATACTGATGTGTGTGAGCACGTGCATGTGTGGGTATGGGTTATACAAGTCATTAGGAAAGGCTTTTGACTTACTGCCCACTCTTATAAGCATTACATTTAGGCAGAAACTCAGCCCTCTGTTTCTTCAGTGCTGGGACTATAGTGTCAGCATGGAAGAGGTTATTGGCTGCTTGTACTCTAAACCAGAATAATTACGAGTTTGTCTCAAAGGGTTTATTTATATGTGCAGAAATGACATGATACGATCCTCATAGAGACCATACCACCTTAATTGTCACATAGATAACTGGTTTATAAGGAAATCATGTTCCATGTGAAAAACATTTCATGGCAAAACAAAAAGGCTGCTTCTCAAGCCTTCTGATTATTATAACACTGGAAAATGTTGGTTTTTTCCATCTCATAAAAGTTTTCTGTATGAACCCGTGAGAGGGGAAGAGCTGTTTTTCTGTTGATGCATTGGAAGGATCAAATAACCCATATTAAACAAAACAAAAATCGCCATATCTGTGGTAGTGGTATTAATACTTGCATATTTGTAAAAGTATTAGGTAGAACATAGTTTTTAAAATAATGTCTCTTATTTTCCCTTCCCCTTTGGGGAAAATTGGCTGTTTTTATAACTATATTTGTATCAGTCCCCATATCTAATCAATTTAGGGAGCAACCCTATGCACAGTTGCATGGGAAATATACTACCCTGAACAAGCCTGATCTCGTCTGATCTTGGAAGTTAAGCAGGGTCAGGCTCGGTTAGTACTTGGATGGGAGACCTCCTGGGAATACCAGGTGCCGTAGGCTTACAGGAAGGCACCTCTGAATACTTCTCTCCATGAAAACCCTATGAATATATATATATTATGAAAGCTTCATAGGGTTGCCATAAGTGGTAACCGACTTGAAGGCATATAACAACAACAAATGTCCTCTTGAAATCAAAAGGCATGTTTAGAATTGCACTGAAAAAAGAATAACAAAAAGTGTAACCTTGAGGTTGGTTTGGAAATTACAGCTGCAGCAGAATGCTGCAGCCCAACTTTTGCCTGGAGCTGATCCACATCAGCATGTTACACTGGTGCTGAAAAGTATGCACTGGTTACCATTACATTAGCAACTGTATTCAAGTTATTAGTGTGTAAAGCCCTAAATAGCCTAGGACTAGGTTACCTGAAGGACCACCTTGTCCATTATATACCAACCAGATCACAGCGAGCATCTGGAAAAGCCCTCCCGACTGTCCCATAATTATCATATAATTTCTACACAAATTAAGGCCTTTAGCATAGTGGCACCCAAACTTTGAAGCACTGTTCATACTGAAATCAGACAGGCACCCATAATTCTGATTTTGCTCCTTGCTGAAAACATTTCTGTTTTGCCAAGCATTTTTAGGGAATTAATTTGATTCAGTATTGGTCATTTGCTCTGTATTTTATGATTTAATAAATTTCTGATGTTTTAATGATTTCATTTTACCCCACCATGTTATTTTATATGTTGAAATGACAGTTTAGAAATACTCATATATAATGTTTAAAGTAAAAACTTAGGAATATCCAAGATTAGTCATACTCAGAGTAGACTGACTGAAATCAGTGGACTTAAGTAACTTAACTATATTGATTTAAGTACTAGACTATGGCTTAGTTGGATATCACACAGAAATTAACAGGAAAAAATAGTAATCACTTTCAACCATTTAAATTGCAGTAAATATGTAATATTTTAGCACCACACTCTCTTTATTGCAGGCTGACAGGAAAGACCCCCCCAAGCAATTACTACCCAATATACATACCTTAAAATGGACCTTTTACACCTAAGTTTGGAGTTTAACAGCAAGAAGCAACTCCAGAAGAGAGCAACTGAAGTTAGGAAAATCTGCCAAGTTCTCTGGACCTATAATTTCTGGAAAAAATGAAACAGACCCTATTTACATTCATGCAGCACTGAAAACTGCCTTAAAGTTCCCTGTCTCTTTCTGTAGACACAATCCTGCAATGGAAGGCCAGATTGGGAGGTTCAGTGGGGCAGGGGGTTGTCCAGTGAGATGATGACTTCAAAACTATGCAAAAGTAGCACCACCCAATGTTTCAAATATGCTATGAGTTTTGCAGAGTCTGGCCACGGTTCCCCATTAATTTGCCTCCCTTCCCTTTCTGACGTCTCACATCTCTAAAGTGCTCAATGACAGCCTGTAGAGGTTTCACCGTAATCTACCTTTATCCATTAACAGACACTCAATCACTAAAGTGCTTACTAGACTAAACATATTTATCCAACCAAATCACACTTTACAATGCAAAACTGCCAATCAGACCTTGGCTATTAGCAGGAAACTGCTTGGGGGGGATTTTGGTGTTTGGGCTGTGAAGAGCATGCTTACCTCCAACAAACCACTAAACCAAATTAACCTAGCTGCATCCTAATAAAAGAAACCAGATATCCTGTTGTGAAAATAGAAAGCTTGGTAAGACAGGCCTTCTTTGATGGCCAACAGTGTGGCAGGCGAACAGTTCAGACTGCAAATCTAGTTACCACAGATTTGAACCACCCTCCCTCCCCCACCAATTAGAGTTTTGTTAAGTTTAAAAGCAACTTTTTTTCTTTTTTAAAAAAGTATCATTTGGGTAATTCAAGTAGGCCTTCAAGTTTCCTACATTACTAGTATAATTGCAATAAGTGCTGTACTTATTGGCCAAGGCTCCTTTAATTCTAATTGCTCTTTTTCAGCACAATTATGTTGTAAAAGTACTTGCATTAGCAAAAAAAGGGGGGGAAATCAAGAGACACAAATGTGGTAGTAATAATAATTCTTTTTATTAGCCTGGCAAAGAGGAAGAGAACAAAGCTTTTAAAAAACTTCAAAGTTCTGACTATGGGGAGGGGGGAATCCAGAACTGGAGAAACATGCCTACATCTCAATCCTTTTATTAGACTTATACAAACCAAGTGGCATCACCACAACTCTCCTGACATTTTCTTCCTTGGAAACAGAAAAAGTACAACATCCGCACTGGGGGGGGGTATTTAAAGCCCTCTGCCAGAACTGCATAAAATGGCCCTGTGTGTTTTCACTAAGAAAGTCTTAATAGCTTTAGACTTAACAGTATTATGCCTCCTTTAAATACCAATAATTTTCTGGCAAGACTTGACATTTGGTGGGCTGAGTGTATTCTACCACCAGTGCCTCTGTTTAAAATAGGGGAGCTAGTAAGCAAATTGTTACTGGGAGGAAGGCAGCTGCAGGAATACACTGAAATTAATGAGGTTTGGAGTTTCGTTTCTTTACAAATAGCTCTTGACTGCTAGTCACACGATTGAAAGGTGAGTTTCAGAGGCTTTTGTCCTTATCAAACATTACAGGAAAATTTCTTTCCCACTAGCTACTGCAGAGAAAATTTTATGAACAGTTAAAACTAATCCCACTTTTTGGAAAGGAAACCTCAGCTAGAATAATTTCCAAAATGACAAAAACCACAACATGTACCATTTTCCCAAACATCATAGAGCAGACTTTCTTGGTTAGGGCTGGAAACCTATAGACTACAAATGAAGTTGTCATGTTACAGAATGGCAGCTATGAGCCAGTGTCGGGGACTAACCACTAAAAAAAAAAAGGCAAAAATAGAGACAGAGAGTGCAGTTCGTCCAACACAGAAAAGCCTTGTCAGCATAAAGGGAATGACATAAAATTAAAATGAACCTTCCTTTTATGCACATGTGATTATTAGCATAGTCTTCTGAATTGCAAGTATACATTGTTAATCTAAACAAATTCAAAATGTTTTAGTTCTCAATGGAACACATATTTCAAAGCCACAGCAAACACACCACTCATGTGTGGATGCACACATACAATGAAACTGAAATGTAAGATTTATTTATTTATTTATTTTATTTACTTTCATTTCTAGACCGCCCATAGCTAATAGCTCTCTGGGCAGTGTACAAAACGAGATTAAAATACAATATAGAATAAAATCAGTAACAGAAAAGAACACATTAAACTAAAACATTAAACATAAAAACATTGAACATTAAAATGCCTGGGAGTATAACCAGGTCTTAACCTGGCGCCTAAAAGAAAGAACCGTAGGCGCCAGGCATATTGCCTCCGGTAAGCTGTTCCATAATTCGGGAGCCACTACAGAAAAGGCCCTAGATCTAGTAACAGTCCTCCGGGCATCCTGGTGAGTTGGTACCCGGAGGAGGGCCTTAGATACTGAACGAAGTGAGCGGGTAGGTTCATAGTGGGAGAGGCGTTCATATGAAGCTCATTTGATTGAATGATCCAATGGAGGAAAGAAAGAGAGGATTAATGTTAATGATGAACAAGAGAGAGAATGGATGATGAACATTAGAGAGAGAGAGAGGTAGGGAAGGAGGGAGGGATGAGAGAGGAGGGAGGGAGAGAGAGAGAAAAGGGGTAGTTCCACCTACATTTTGGCTTTGGCCCCACCCACCACTGGTATGCAGCCCTCAACCACTTTCTCCTAAGAAAATGTGAGCTTTGACCACAAAAATATTGTCCACCCCCACCCTGTATTTAAAAAAAAGCATGTGGAGGTCAAGAAGATTCTAGATAACTATCAGACATGTTAATGAGGGGAATATTTTTGTATGGAGGAGCATCCAGTCATGTGAGCTCCAAGCTATAGGTACAGACTAAAAACAACTTAAGCTATCTGAGAGGAAAAGGCAGTATGTCCATACACAGAGTACGTCATTTACTGGAGTACTATTTCACTGACTTTTTCTAATAGCCATATAGGTTCAACATACAGTAGGAGTCTTCATTAAATTATCCACCTCAGTTTTAAAATTAGTAAGTGGTTTTACCAGAGTCAGCCCAAGACATTTTGCTGCCTGAGGCAAAAACAAAATAGTGCCCCTATTCCTATAGCTAATGGAATAGCAGCTGAATCTACAACACTGGTGATGGAATATGGTCTTCAAACACACCTGAGCACCACAAGCTAAGTTAGGAGGTGCAAGACAGGCTACTGTTGTACCGTAGCTCAGCCCTCCAACATCTGACAACAACATCAACTGGCATCTGCCACCTAAGACAGTTTTCTCACTCTGCCTAACAGTAGGGCCAGCCCTGGGCTTACACTATGATTATATAAAGGAAACATTCCACAACTTCCCTCTTCTACTATTTAGAAGTCTGTTAATTTTAAACTGTAATCTAGAACAGTGGTAGCTGACTGTCTAGGGACTGAATTCCCCTGATTAATGTGGCTTAATCTTTTTTTTAGTCAAGGAAATATTTTGTTGTGAATGAAAACAAATGTTTTAATTTCATTCTTAAAAATGTAGGCATGCACACCTGAATGTAGCATGTATACATTCAACCCGAAGATCACTGAATGTTTTTAACTGTACAGTTTTAGAATGTTTTTAACTCTTTTTAGAATGCTTTTACTTTTTCTTACTAAATTCATTTGTTGATATGTTTGCAGCCCTGGTCTCCTTTGGGAAGAAGGACAAGCGACAACAACAACAACAATTTATGTAATGTTATGCATGTGCTGCATAAATGGGATCATTACATAATGTGTTATTATGGAGACTTACCACTTATGTGGGGGGTCAGTTTGTGCAGCAAAACATACTTCAGTTCCCCAAAGCCCACTGTCTCCTAAAAAAATTCAGAAGCTAGCCATACCTGATCTATGAAGATATTAAAAAAAACAGCCCTGAAATATTCACCTCTTTTTCTTTCCTAACAAGGAACAAGACCTCTGGAATTATGCTGTTCTAAAGAAACATTTTGTGTTATTATTAGTGATTTCTAGGTAGGCGCTTGATCATCATTACCTTTTTGTTTTTATTATAAGGATCTTATTTTTAAGGGTCTTATTGTAAAGGTTTATTAGTTATTAATGTAAGGGTCTTATAATACCAGCAAAATTAAAACACAAGAGCTTTTTAAAAAGAGAGTTTGAAAGTATATTGGTGTGTGTGATACATAGCACTCCTATACAGAGGGACTGTCCAGTGCTGGAGCAAAATGAGGAATATGGCCAGTTTTAGGTAGCTCATTGTTGCCCCTCCCCTGATCCACCACATTGCTCTATCAGAGTTGGGAACACCTTTAATTTCAGCAATGACGCCGAAGAGAAAGGCATTGCAAGGGAGAACTTTGGGAGAGGAATCCCCAGTAAGGAGGCATGCAAAGAGTGTGATCTAAACTCCAGTAGTTTTGCTTTATACATTGGTCAAAGGACAAGCTTTATGGAAGGAAGACAAAAGATAAATGTACAGCGAAGTCTCTTTAAAAAACATACTAAAATACTAGCTATAAGTGTTACTCTCTTTCCTCTATTACTAAGGTCATTGAAAGGATGAAATAGGTATATGATGCAGAGCTTGGAAAAGTTACTTTTTTGAACTACAACTCCCATCAGCCCCAGCCAGCATGGCCACTGGATTGGGCTGGTGGGAGTTGTAGTTCAAAAAAGTAACTTTTCCAAGCTCTGGGGCCCAGCCACTCCTCCTGGAATATTTCTGCTCCAGGGATTGAACTGCTTGAGACCCAACTGCTAACTGGTTAAGCTAACTGTGAAAGCTGTGTTCTGTTCCCTGTCTCCTACTGAATTCTGTTAAGGACAGCAGAGCCTCCCTCTTGACAGACAGCTCACAAGGCCAATCCCTGCAACCTCCTGGGTCACTTTGTTAGTGTGTATGTTTTTAACATGCTATACCAAATCAGAGGATAATGACTATTTAGAATCACAACTAGGAACTGCAACAGTGTTACAGTGTGCAATGTTCCTGTTCAGGAAGTCAGCTACTCAGCCATGCCCTCTCCCAGGATACACCATTATTCTCCCTACTCCCCAATTTTCAGCCCCTGCCCCCACATGCACTCAGTATCCCTTGATCATTGTGCATGTTCACTTGGCTGTTTGGTGGCCTTTTTTCTTTTACCCTCCTAGAGTTTTTCCTAACTTTTTAAAAAAAATACTTCTACAAATGTTGAGGTTCCCCTAAGAATGTGTGTACTTTACTCTTGTGTGTGGCTGATGCCATTTTTGGCTACATAAGGATCAGGACTCAGCCCCTGATCATTGCTAGTACAGGGAATGATGTTACTGGAATTTTTACTCTACTGCTTTGTAATAATGATTTCTCATTTAATTAACAGAGACAACATCAGCCTTAGCCATGAATATGCCATTTTGGTATCTCTCTTTTCTGGACCAAAGCATTACTCCATGGAAATTCTAGATCTCAGTGTTCCATTCTGTTTATCTTTTTTTTTTCAAATGACATTTGCTTTTAGGCTTACACAATTAGTAAGACATGGAAACTTTCCTATCACCAGAGGGGTGACAAGGAAAAGTGAGAAGATATTCAATGACATTTTGGAACAATTAATATGGAAATGAAAAACACAACAGCAATGTGTAAACATTTAACATTTCATTTTAATCTGCAAACTGGCATGTTATGACTCAACTATATAAATTTAAATTGATTTCAGGTACATTGCACAACTATGAGCTAGCTCAAGCACACAAACAGACATACACATACATCATAGACAAAAGCATGTCATATACTAGGTTTTTCTCTGTCTTACTTGATACAGACCTTTTCAAGATCACAGGATTTGTGTCAGTGTAGCAGAAAACTATATAATTTGGCCCACATTCTTATTTCCACTTCCCCTTCTTCCCACAAGTCACATCTAATTGCAGCGCTAATTGTACTTACTGTGCAGGCTTGAAAAAGAAAAGTCAAATCCTCCATCTTGCTTTCCATTTGCTTTTTAAAATACAGATTTGTTCCTCCACAGCATGAGATAGTCATCCAAACTGTCGGTGTTTCCCATCACTTGGCCAGCAACAGCCAGTTTGTGTGTTTTTTTGGAAATTACAGAGTGTTTTTGGAAATTTAATGTGTGTCACTGAAGTGTTCTCCCAAGTGTTCAGTTTTCCACTAAAGATAATGCAAAGAGAGCCATGTTTGCAATGATTCCATTGAATGAGTTTTTTTCTTTTTCAAATGATCTTCAGTGCATCTGAGAAAACAAATGTTCAAACAATAGGGAAAGAAAGACTCCTCTCAGTAATGTCTAGATTAAGCTTATTCTAATATTTAGTAACTTTAGGACCTTTGTAAATGTATCACAATGGTTAGACCACTAGCCACAGGCCATTCTGCCCTTTCTACAGTCTTTTTAGTCAAACATTGTGTTCTACCAGAGGCAAAGGTTCTTTTAGGATTCAGAGAAGGCAATGAGCACACCAGCTTCATTCCTTTCCAGTTAATTTTATTCAGAGGGAGAGGAAAGAAAAAGGCAGGTACAGAAACTCACATCCCTTCAGTTGCTGGAAACCCATCTACAGCAATGGCAGAGCTTCAGGACTAGTCAACCATAGTACGATCCTTGCCTACAGAGAGGTGCCCTGTTCTCAGCTCCCTTGCGGCTTTTTTACTATTTCCCTATCATAGGCTCCAATGCATTGTGCTGATTCATACTTACGTATCAATCACACCTGTGGTTTGACATACTCTAACCCAGCCTTTCCCAACCAGTGTGCCTCCAGATGTTGTTGGACCACAACTCCCATCTTTCCTGACCATTGGCAATGCTGGCTGAGGCTGATGGGAGTTGTGGTCCAACAACATCTGGAGGCACACTGGTTGGGAAAGGCTGCTCTAACCAGATACTCCTGATTACTTCACCTGGTACCCCTGGCTGTCCTGTACTCTCAAACCTTTCTCATGACAGCCATTAGAAAGTTTAGGCATGAAGGACACCTGAAGAAGAAATAGTCAGTAAAAGGAACAATTCATTATACCGCTTGCACTCCTTGATATTCTGGGGGCCCCACTACACACTGAACTGCATTTACAAGAGAAATTCCACCATCCAGAGCAAAATGCAACTATTATGAATACAATTTTTTTTACAAAATTTGGTACTAAACCCAGTACTAAACTATTGTATTCTCCTTAACTTTGTTTCAGAAAATAAAGAGATGTGACTGTTTAATTGTCTTCCCATTTCCAAAGAATGTATATTTTTCCCTCTACAAAGCCAAGAGGCAGCATTTTCCATCAAGGTCTCTAGCTTAAGATCTGGTCACATGATCTTCTGCTTAACTTACACTTTGAGAAGGACATCACAATCTGATTAGAAGATGTGAGCTTTTCAAACTTGTGGCTGAACAATGTGACTGAGTGACATTCATACATGTCCAGAGAAAGCTAGTTGTATTTCTTAAAGCCCCATTGACTTAAACATGATTAACCATGTAATCCTGTACTTGTCTGTTCATTTATCCTGGCATTTGACACCTGAGATGTATGTTTTCAGTACCTAACCTATTCCTGTGATTGTAATTTATTTTAATGGTTTTTAATATTTATTTTAAACTGTTGTAACCTACCCTGGGACCTGCTGGTGAAGGGTGAGTAATAAATTTATTACTACTACTACTACTACTACTACTACTACTAATAATAATAATAATAAATAAGTCCTATTGAGTGTAATGCAGTTTAGGATTGCAGCCTAAATTTCTCTGGATCAGAATCGTTTTCTTCCATCTAGGTAACTGTTTCAAAGTCTTCAGTTAAAGAATTAGTATTGAAATATACAAAAAATACAAGCCAACTTCTTTCAGTAATCCCACCCGCTTCATATTGGGGAATCCTGGTTGCAAAACTGTACAAAACATAAAGTTTACTTATCTGTTTGCATGTTATAGCAAAAAAGTAATCAAAGAAAATATAATCCCACTTTGTCTGCTTTTTCCTTGAACATCTCAGCAAAAGAGTTACTTCTTTGCTTTATAGGAAGTTTTGAAACAAAGACACTTTGGGATACAGGATAAATCAATCATTTGTATTAAGAGGATAGATATAGTTTCTTTTCCTTAGAGATGGACAAATTTGTCAGTTTCAGTTTCTCTGTTTCTTATTTTTTTAGTCTTAAAATTCAGTTCTCCACATTTCCACAGCAATTTGCATTTTTTAAAAAATGAAACTGTCAGTATTTTTGTTCAAATTTCTTCTAATAAATACATTTTTGTATACAGTGTTGACCAATTTATCCATTTTTGCAAGCAATTTCCCCTAATACAATGCAATTTTGTATTGTTTTTTTCACAAATGTTCCCTGCTGAGGGCATTTTTTGTACATATTGTTTGGCTGGAGAATTGTATTGCAAAATTCGGACTAGTGTGAGTTTCAAAGGACAACTGTGTTTCCATTCATGTATTGACTCAAGAATGTCTCCCCCATCCCATACACGTGTACATATATACTCCACTGTACATTTTCACAGCAGAGTCTGTTTCTTCTTACCACACAATCTGACTTGATGTTTTAAAAAATTCAGTAGAACTACCTTTGATTTCATAACTTCACCTTGAACAAATTGTCTATCAGAAGCAGAGATATGCTCACTTGAGAAAAAAAGAAAAGTTTTAAACAGAGGTCAAAGGTTGAGATGTTTCTGGGCCAAACAGTATTCTTCCCTTGCATGCAGTAGGCTGCCAATGTGTACTTTGGCATGTGCATAAAGTTCCCCTCACACAGGCGACAAATGCCAGCATGTTACATTGTTGGCTGTTACAACTCCACAATCCCCCAACATGTGCTTTCAACACATGAAGGAGTTGTGTGAACTACTCTGTGGTCAGGAGTATTCACATAGCAAGCTGTGCTCAAGATTACAGTCAGATGTGGAGGATCACCACTCAAAAGCAACTTCCCATGTGGTCAAGTAACATGTAGATTGTCCCTAAGGTAAGAAGATGAATGGCAGGCTAGATACAATACTTCTCTTCTTCCCTACTCCCCCAAATAATCATTCCAGCAAATACTAGGTATGTAATAATAGGAGTAGGAATCAAGATGTTTGGTGTGCGTGCATGGTGTTTTTTCTGGAACTGAGTTAATTTCTATGAATGTTATCTTGTGTTACTTTATATGGATATGTAGTTCTCTTTGTTAAACTCTTGTTTTGTGGCAGTTTGATGACTAGATATGAATAAATGAGCCCAAATGACACAGCACCTCTGTAAAATAGAACATATGACCATATTATAGGGGAGGATTCAGACATTACTATTTCTTCATATGAAGTAGTTAATACTTTTCAGCTTTATGACAAGAAGGGAAAGGAAACAAGTTTAGATTAGTGCATCTGAAACATATTGTGCACTCAGAAGAAATGGTATATATGAAAGAGACAAATCCTTCATTGCAGTGAAGGAGAATTGGTGCCTTTCATACAATCCATTTCATCTGGCTGTACAGTATGCTTTGAATTTATGAATCAAAACTTGAATTGATTAACTAAAACTTGATTTAAAAAGGAACTGCACAATAGTGAGAAGGATTTTTAAAAAAAATTAAACCCAGGTGTCAGCAATTAAAGGGGGAAAATGGCAAACTGACTACAACAGCAACAGCACAAAAGGATGAACAGGCTGGCGTTCTCAGTGGGGAAAATTGCTGCTTTCAGGAGTCATTTTCAACTGGATGAATGGTGCCCAGGGCCCAGTTTCAAATGCCAATACCTGATATATATTTTTAAATATTCTTGCCACAGAATTGCAATTATGCTCTTGCAGCAAGGCTTAAAAAATAGCAGAATAATTTATATGGGGAATAGCTACAGAGAAACGAAACCTAGAACAAAAACCATTTTTGTATCAGTTGTGCTAAGACTTGAACTGTGTTAATGTAAACGTTGTTTGCTGCACACTTCAGTCTCCCATGACATCATTTTGCAAAGTTTGCAAGAGTGACCATCACAGGGAGCAGAGAATGCACGATGAAGTTGCTGTGCAGCAACTGGTGATCCTGCTGTGAATGAGTGATCATCACAAACCTTGGCAAGGAGGTAAAAGCCTGTGCTGCCCTTCTCCTTGAACCGGTTACAACTGCTCAAACCGGTTAGACCAGCGTTTGTATTTTATTTTGTTTACTTAAATCAGTGTGGGGAACCTTCTTCAGCCCAGGCGCTGCATTTGCTTCTGGTCAGCCTTCGAAGGGCCACATGTTAGTGGTGGGTAAAGTCAGAGGCAAAAGTGGATGGAGTAATGAATATAAACTTTACCTTTGTAGAGAAGACTTGTTTCTACACATACTCGCTCATCCCTCTCTATCCTCTGTCCAAATGAGGCATTAACACATTCCAGCCAGTTAAAAATACTTGGGGTATGAAACAAGGTCAGTGAGGGATGTGGCCTGGGGAGAGTTCCAAGGGCCAGATAGGGAGGCCTGGAGGGCTACATTTAGCCTCCAGGCCCGAGGCTCCCCACCAGTGACTTGGGAAGGCCTGTAGCTCAGTAGTAGAGCATCCGCCTTGCGTACAGAACGCCCCAAGTTCAATCTCTGGCATCTCCAGGTAGGGCAAGGAAAGGCTCCTGCCTGAAACCTTGGCAAGCCACTGCCACTCAGTGTAGACAATACTGCACTAGATGGATCAATGCTCTGACTCAATATAAGGCAGCTTCCTATGTTCCTAAATAAACATAACATGAAATATGCAAGGTGTATGAACATCTAATTATACAAAATTTAGATAATCTTTAATGTTGCATAACTGTTGTAAATGAGGCTTTTCTTCTTACAAGCAAATATAGTAGTTCTTGAATGGCATCTGGTCCATGCCCCCTCCAACTACCACGTATGCCAGGAATTTGTCATGACCTGACAACCTGTTCTGGTGTGATGGAAAGCAGAATCAACTCAGTGCAGTATGGAGGTTGTGTATTAGGGCTGTTTATTATTATTATTATTTATTATTTTATTATTTTATTCAATTTCTATACCGCCCACAGCCAACGGCTCTCTGGGCGGTGAGCAGCATAAATTTAAAATACAATATAATAAAATCACATATCAATACCACACACATAACAAAATTCCAAAGACTAAAAACATATTACGTAATTGTTCTAGTATACTAAGATGTAATAAATATACTAAGAATATTAAAATATTAAAATGCCTGGGAAAAGAGGTACGTTTTAACCTGGCGCCGAAAAGATAGCAAAGTTGGCACCAGGCGCACCTCGTCAGGGAGACTATTCCATAGTTCGGGGGCCACCACTGAGAAGGCCCTAGATCTTGTCATCATCCTCCGGGCCTCTTTATGAGTTGGTACCCGGAGGAGGGCCTTCGATGTTGCACGCAGTGTACGGGTAGTTTCATATCGGGAGAGGCGTTCCATCAGGTATTGCGGGCCTGCGCAATACAGCCCCCCTCCCATGTCATGGCTCCAATTCATGGGGGGGCGGGGTCATCAGGCGAACCTGCCCTGGGTTGATCTCAGGACCACATCCCTGCCCTACCTTGGATTTGCTCTGGAATAAATTTGGGGGCAGGGCTACTGTTTAAGTAGGGTTTGTTTGTTTTTTAAAAAAACCCAATTAAACATGTACCAGGGAGAGGGGCAGGAAAGGCAACCTTGTGTTTCCTCCCCCTCCCTATGACCAATACAGGGGTCTATTCTGCTGGGTGCTGCAATGCCTTACCCCCCAATCAATATCTCAGTGGAGGCATTGATTGTGGGGAGGCATTGCAGCATCCTGCAGAATTGACCCTTGTCTCAATCCATGGCTGTCTGAACGCGACTCGGCTGAGGCCCAAATGCCTCCAAAGAGGCTTGATTCAGCCTGGGGCTCGGGGCTCAGCTGAATACAGAGCATAGCCCTATTGTATATATCGTTCTTTAAGGTTGCATTCATAGGTATCCTTACTCACAAATAAGTAAACACAGCTGTAAGTTTGATGTCAACATTGTAAGGTACTAAGCATTATATTCCATCCCTTTCATGGCTAAATCACATCCTGTGCAAATGCAAATGCATATATTTCATGAAGTAAGACACAATCCACTGTTCATCCGAGTGTTTTCCAGAATACACCTACATAGCTCTTATTCACTTGGATTGCTGTGCACATAACAGGGCCCTTCACCATGCAGGCTGTGCCGACACAAGCTCGAAGGGTCAACAACTTTACATGAATAAGCAAAGAAAGTCCATTGATGAATAAAATCTTGGAACACTTTCTAAAACACTCAAGTGAAAGCTGCCTCATTAAAGCTTTCATTTATACTGAGGTAACCACATTTGTTTGTCTTACAACCCAGTAAATGTACTGAATTCATCTGTTTTATAGGGAGGAGGACTATAAAATGACAAGGTTTCCTGGCCAAAGTCTCTTCTTATTTTATTTTATTTTAAATCCTTTTCAAACTTTTCAAGTAATGGAGTCAAATAATTCAGCAATGTTCTCCAATAACTACTAGCAGTAAGGTCTTACAACACTAGCAATCTGGACATTTAATGTGCAAGATTCCATTTAACATTCCTGCTATTTGTTCAAAATTATGAATGAAGGACAAATATAATAAAATAGTTCTAATTGTGTGTATACAATGGCAGAGTCGCAATTCAAGAGAAAAAACATGCCCACCAAAGACATCAAAGCAGGGTGTCATACCAAATTATTAAAGGAGAACATTTGAAAGGGGTGGGGAGGATTCAGGAAATAACATGTCAGTGGTGTAACCACAATAGTCTGCTATCTAAATCTAGTAACCCCACCTGAAATGAAAAGGATGCAGTAGAACTGGAAAAGGAAAAGAAATATTCCACATGTGGAGAAGATAAAAGACGACTGTTTTCTTACATAGGTGTAGGATGAGGGATATGATAAAGCTGCACAAAATCATGAATGATTTAGAATAAGTGAATAGGAAACAGCTGCTTGTCCAGTTTCATATGACAATAAATAGAGGCTGCATGATGAAATTAGTACATTATAAAACAGTGTTTATAGAAACAGCTGACCAGTGCAACCCACTACTCTAGAGTACAGCAAAGCCCCATCGTCTATTGTTGTTTCTGTCACTCTGGTTTATTCACTAGTGTATGTGAAGGACTGAGAGTGCATCGTCAAGATCAGTGGGTCCCTTCAAAATCTTAAACAGCTGGAAGCTTAGATATGAAAAATAGGATATGGATCATTCCTTTGCTGCCTCTAGCTTTTCCTCTCTCGTTTGGTACATATCACTGGTGAAATGCTAGGCTGGACAGACAGTATCTCTAGGGAGTTTTCATATGTTTTTATATTTACTAAAAAGAAGGAACTTTAATATAGATATAGATAGATACCACAAAGCCAAGCATTTTAAAATCAGTTAAAATCTTGAATCTATTGTACAAAGTAAAGAAAATTATTCATGGTATGAATGAAGATTTTTATAAAAGATTGGGAGAAGTGGCTGATTCTTTTATTAATGAGTCTAGAATATGGATAAATTCCAAATCTGTCCACTTTGAAAAAGATTGATAATTCATATTTCTCCAGATTTTTTGGTGTGGGTTATATTCAAAAAGCTGAATGGTGCTGTTGCAACATTATATTTTCCCAAATCCACAGGTGCTAATGTTGAAAACCAACCATCCCTTGATGAGAAACTTATTATGAACCATTCTAGGAATTCATGATTCTAGATTCATCTAAGATCTTTGATCTCTAGAAGGACCTTTCAGACTTTGTTAGCATGTCTATATTTTAATCACTAAGCATTCCTTTTGATTGGATTTGTAAAAGACTTTTTTTTCCACTATAAAGCTTGACATTACAATTCTCAAAGCTTCTGGTGAGACTGAGGTATCCAGGAATTGTTGTTCCTTTTGCCTATAATTCCATCTAAGAGTCACTTTTGTATGGGAGATGTATGTGTGTTATTACCATGGCACTGCAGTATAGTTGTATATTAACAAATAGCATTGCAGCTCACTGAATAGATCTGTGATCCTATAATATCTGCCTCACACTGAAGTTTAGGGAGGGAGCCGTAGCTGTGTGATAGCTCATTGCTCCTCTCACCTCCAGTGGTCAGTCAGCCATGCTGCTTGTGGTGTGACACACCTCCATCCCACCATGTTCCTTCATCCCAAGCAGCAGGTCAAAGCTGTTCCCCACAAATGAGCAGGGGGGAATGATTATGTTTTTTACATAGACAGAAACTTGGGCAATCATTCACAAGGAGCTATGTAGTGTGGACCAAGGACTGGGCCAAGACATTTTGCTACCTGAAGTAATGAACAAGACGGTGCCTTCCCGTGTACAAAAGCTGACTAGACTGGCAGTTGAATCTTACTTCCAACTGCCCTAAGCTCCTTTGGGACAGAGGATGGGATACAAATTTATAATAACAACTTCAATGCTGGCATTGAGACAATGTTCTCCACTGCACCTGAGCACAGCAGGCTAATTTAGGGGCATAGGGCAGGCTGCTTGACACACGCAGCTCTGTTCATGCCCTGCACCTACACATTTAATGCCTTAGGCAGCCACCTTACTCAGCTAACTGGTAGGGTTGACCAGATGATTCCATAAGGATAGTTGCAGTGATAGCTGTATTTTTAGCCAAGCTACTGCAAACATAGAAATGGTGGGTTTGTGTAAACAATTGATTTGCCCTGAAGTTCTTCCATGTGATTGTGTTCATGATCACACAGAGAAAATAAACATTACATGAATGTGTGAACAAGCCCTCAGAGTCAAAAAATGGAAAATGTGGAACGCATACTTTCTATGGGGAACAGTTGAAAAATAAGATGTGCTGTTTCTTCTCACATCAACTTGCTTTTTGCCTTAGCGTTGATCATAATAATCAGAATTCCAGAAGTAGTGCCTTGTTGTTGGCATAGGACCATGATTTGGCCTTTATTTAGCCAAATAAAGAATCAAACAATTAATTCTGCTCTATCTTACAGCATTTAGAGGATGTGAAGTCAGCCAGGCATATAGTAAAATTACTTTTAAGAGTTTTCTGAAGCAGTAAAAATAATTCCAACTCTTTTTTTTTCTTTTTTCTTTGGTGCTGGCACATTTAAGAGCAGGTCCAATTATTTTAAACCTCAGATAAATCCAAAACATATTTAGAGTCAAGAAGCATACCCTATCAATGGGCAACTACAAAAAAACTATCAAAAAAGTTATAGTTCAGTGCTTCTGATTAAATTACCTAAGTATTTTTATTTAATTTTTTTGGCAGGGAAAATCATGTGTTAGGCAAATGTACAGATCACATTTGCTTTTAGGAAGCTTAAAAGATTCCAACCTTTAGTACCTCCCTTTTTTAAAGGGTATATACATATTTGGCAAGGTTCTGTACCATTTTCATAGTACATTTAGGTCTCTCTGTCACACGGTATGTGCAGTTCTGAGGGCCTGCCGTGTGTGATGTGCCCATGTGCATAAAATGCAGTTTTTCTTAGAAATAGAAGCAGTTCTGTGATGCAATATTTTGAAAGTGAAACAGGACTGAGAAGTGATGTCTCTGTTTTATCTGTTGCCCACAGACATCTGATCAAATTTCCACCCCCCCACACACATATTTTCCTCCCAAGAGATTACAAGGAGGCATTGGGGCTATCTTACAAAGCCCCAGTTTGCACCAAGGATGGAAGAGAATTTGTTTGGTTTGCATTTCAGTAGGAACCTACCTGATTCACATTTCATAAGCCCAAAGACCAACTAATACGCAGCGATCCTTTGAAAAACTGCACTTCTCCAAATTTTGTGATGCAGTTCCCGCACCAAGAAATGTGTACCAAAAAAAAAAAAAAAAGCATATACGGTACCAGGCAAAATTGTGCACAAATATTGTGTATTAGTAAAGCTAACATACAAAATGCATTAGGGAAAATAGCTTAGGAAAACTGTGTTCAAAAATAAGTATGTTAAAAGAGTCAAGAAGCATTTCCATATGCTCCTAGCCTTTCCAAATATGATGTTTGATCTCCTCTGTTGAAAAACAAGAGAGAACTATTTCCCCACCCCTCATTATTTGCAGAGGACTATACATAGCTTGAGGATGGAGGGATCGGTGTACACCAACAGATTGGAGTCTAGGATCTGTATAAAGTGAACACATCCCTCCATCCTGGACTCCAGGATGCGCTCTCAGTTGAAGCTCCCTCCCCATGCCCCATGCCAGTTAAAGTCCCCATTTGTGTCCTCTTAATATTATTTATTTATTTTTACATTTATATCTCACTTTTCTTCCAAGGAGTGCAAGGTGGCATACATGTTTTCTCCTCCTCTCCATTTTATCCTTGTGAACAACAAGCTTGTGAAGTAGGTTGGGCTGGGAGACAGTGGCTGGCCAAAAGTCATCCGGTGGGTTTCATGGCTGAGTAGAGATTTGAACCCCACTCTCCCAGGTCCTAGACCAATGCTCTAACCACTACTGTATGACATGGCAATTCTTTTCCCTTCCTCTTTTGACTGATATTTCAAAGCAGAACTAGACACTCCCAATTTCATTTTTATATTAATGATGGAACAGGCATTTGTGGTGAGAAATTAGCAGGCAGGAGAGATGTGTGAGAGCAGTGGGATATAATTTCCATTGCCTTACCTCTGGCTGATCTGGAAATGACCCTGGCCAGATAGGGCTTTAAGGGCTAACAAAAATAACATGCTTTAGTTTGGGAAGGTAGAATAAGTGCTTCACCTAGCAGCATGTTGGGTGTGTGAGTGTGACAGGGCCCTTCACTGTTGCAAGCACCTCATATGATGCCCATCAGCACAGCCCTTCACATGGCTGAGCCAAAAAGAGTTTTGGGAGAAAAGCTTTATGAGAACATTAGAGAGCACAGTCCGTCTTTCATGTTATTTATGATCCTGCCTGGCTGTTCTTCAATATTTTCCTCATCTTCACAGGGATTGTGTTTCTTTTCCGTGGTTTTTCATGTCCTATGGGGCCCTTAAACATTCATGCAAGCACTCAGCAGGTGAAATTAAAGATACTGTACGTGAACCTGTAGTTGATTGCTAAAATCTTGTATTACTCTAGAGTCATGAAACTTTGTCATGTCTCTATATTGTAGTTCTAAAAATAAAAGAGCTCTGATGTTTGGCCAACAGAACCTGTACACAGACTCGTGTGAACAGGAATTTACATTATTTTTAGGGACTGACATAAATGCTTTTTGTTTATAGTACAGCTTTTAAAAAACTATACAATTCATGCAGTGCCACAGATTTGATAAGCTAGTGAATAAGTCCCTGTTCTAATTAATTTATACATTGAAGACTAAGTTTGTTATTGTTGGCAATTCTGGAACAAGAGTTTCCAAGAGTTCTTACATTTCTTAGCCATTGATTTTGGTGGGGAGTGGCTGTACTTTAGTGGTAGGGCACATTTGCATGCAGAAGGGTTATCTAGTTCAGCATTGCCTACACTGATTGGTAGCAGCTTTCCAGGATTTCAGACAGGAGATTTTCTCAGCTCTACCTGGAGATGCCAGGGATTGAACCCAGATTCTGCCAGTGGTAGGCAGAAGGTAGATCAGGATCTACTGCTAGATCCCCGGTTGATGTGCAGTAGATCTGTGTAAGGGCTTCTGACTCCTAATCGTCTAACAATAGCAACCACTAAAAAGCTTTTGCTTCCATAAATCAGGCTGCTAAAAGAAGAAAATCTGGAAGGATGTTATGCATGAAAGGACATGTGAGCTCGGGTCTCATACTAACCACAAATTCCTTGGCTCAATATGAGCTCACCTGCGCCTTGCTTCTTAATTCTTAGCATATGTCCACCTACCTGAACCATGATTTTGCATCTGGCTTCAGTTGGAGGACCGATGGGGCTGAACCCCTATGCTCTCTTTCCAGCAGGTAGGTTGCTCTTGCTTACCAGAAGGAGCAAAGCAGTGGGTAAGTTAGCACAGTGCAAACACACTGGCAGGATTGCTGGTTTGGTTCCACCAGTGTATTTGGACTGCACTGACCTCACCACTAGTGATAGAGGAGAATATCGATTCTGTTCGCATTAAAAGCCAAATTTTTCAAATTCCAACTTTATAAAACCATATGAGAACCGAAACATAGCAATCCTTTGAAATTCACATTCACCCAAATTTCGGGATGCAGTTCTCCAACTAAGCAATGTTTACAATATATATATTAGAGGAAAGTGTGCACAAAATGAAGTGGTGAAAGTAATATACAAAAATGCATTATGTTAAGATAAATTGCTTGCAAAAATGTGTACATTAGTCAAAATAGGATACAAAAATGTATTTAGTAGGAGAAATTTACCCTAAAATGCTGAAGAATTTCCATGAGGACTTTAAAAACAACAACCAGAAATTGCTACAGAAATTTGGAGAACCGAATGTAAGGTCAGAAAATGGAAAAACGGAGAGAACCAAAACTGACAGATCATTCCATTCCCACTCCCCTTCTCTTTTCTGCTAAGCAACAGTGACCCACCTACCAGGAAGCTAGCATAGTAACTGCCAGGCAAGATGCCTTGGCGCTATAGTAAAAACAAAAAAATCTCTCAAGTCTGAAGTCTTCTAATCAGAGATGTCTGCCAATCTCATTGGGGCACTTCTTGAGGTTCCCCAACCCCCTAAGGTTTAGTTGGTCTTTACTAGGGACTGAGCCTTAAGTGTGGCAGGCCCTGTCCTGTGGAACTCCCTCCCAATAGAGGTTTGGCAGGAATCATCCTTGCCTTCTTTTAGAAATCTCCTAAAATGGTGTTATTTAGATAGGCCTTTGAAATGTGAATCTTCTTTTTACCAGCTAGTGTTTATGGACGTTTTAACTGATGCTTTTATTGAAGATGTAAATTTTGTATGGTGTACACCACATTGTATTTTTACAAAAGTGTGATTTATAAATATTTAAATAAATAAAATATAACATGTAGACAATACTAAAATAGATGAACCAATGGTCTGACTCTGCATAAGGCAGTTTCCTACATTTTCATGAACCATAAAGCTTCACCTCAGTTAATAGATTAGATGTATACCGTCTCACCGACATCAAGAAGTTCTGGCAGCAGTAAATTTGTAAGATCATAACATAAATCACCATAGCTGTAGTGATCTTCATGCTCCTGTGCAAAATGCATCCATAAATGAACAGCTTTCTGCTAAGGAATTTGGTAAGGTGTATTACGCAACAGTTTCTTGGGCTCCCTAATGGATTTCAGTGGCCTTTCTCTGTACATTGCTTAAGTAATGATGTGTATGATAGTCATTTGAATCAGAATAACCATTTGCTGAGCATATGGGTCATTATACATGACAAGTGGCTCAGAAATGCATGTATCCATTTGGCACACAAAATTATTGTGCACAGAAACATTTTGCAGGCATATAGTATTTCAGTCCTCTAAACCTAAAAAATCCTGATTCTTTTAAAGTCAAAATGCATTAGTAGTAGCAGGAAAACTACAGTCTCTCACACCACTTTCAAGGTAACATGACACAAAATGTCCATCCATAAATTATTTGCCACCATCAGACAGATGAAGAAAGAATTTGTTTGTTCCAGAATGGAAAGGATCATGTATCTCCATAATTTTAATTTGTATAGTCCTGTTCTGTTCTGTTTTATTATTTTGCTTTATTGTTTTACTGAAACAAGGTGTGGTTGACAAATACAAAGTCCTATTGAATTTGATGAGGTCAGGGCAGTCTCATTTACAAAATGTAAGTTCTAATTTACAAAATCTGCATAGGGTCGTGTATCATATAGCAGTGATTGAGACAACTTGGAAAGGGAAATGTTGAAGGAAAAATGTGGAAAGGAAGTTTTCTGCTGTTAAGGAGTTGTTAAATATGGAATTTTGTGGCATTATTGGAGAGGATGCAGCAGCAAAGCAGAGATGGTAAGGAGAAAGCATATAAAGAAACAGTTGTTCTATTAAGTAACTCTGATTGATTTATTACATTTATATCCCGCCTTTCTTTTCATGATAGAAACACATATGGTTCCAAGGTGGTCTCTCATCCAGGCACTGACCAGACCTGACTTTGCTTAGCTTCAGCAGAGAGCTGGCTTTATGTGCCCTCAGACCATAGCCTCTCATGGGCTAACCACGACTGCAAGCCTAACCCCATTTAACCAGGAATTCAATGAGATTTACTTCTGAATAGACATGTTTAGAATTGCTTAAGAACCATTCACTGTCATTGTTGAAGACTGAATCTCATTGGCCGACTTAGGCTGCAATCTGATACACACTTGCTTTAGAGTAAGTCCCATTGAACCCAATAGAGCTTACTTCTGAGTAGACATGTATTGGATTGCACTGTTACATTTTGCCAGAACAAATTTGAATTTCATCAGCTACTATTTAGGAGTCATTATCCTATTTATATTTCTATAAACCACTTAGAACTGTGTGAGAGTGAGACAGCCAAAAAATGCCATAGCCTTTTGGTTGGATTAATGCCAGCACTGGCAACTCCTTGCACGCTGAGTAAAGGTGGCCAGGGAGACAGAGAAGTTTGGAGCAGGGGGAGGAAGGTTGGTAGGTAGGTAGGTCTTCCTTCTTTGAAAGGAAAGGTCCAGAGGAGGTGTTGAAGGAAATTAGAGAGATAAAAGGTTAATACTTATTATCCTCAATAATATCAATAAATAAACTATGAATAATAAGGAAGGCGATAAGAAGGTAGAGCTGTTATAGAAGGAAGAAGAGAATGTAAAAGGGTCAGGGGGAGAGAGAAATGAAAGAAACTGGCAGGGTTGGGGGGATATAAGGTACAAGGGGAGTTTGAAAGGAGAATGGGAGAAGAAATCACAGATAAAGTGCTTTGAGAGGCCTGTGGGGTAGAAAGGTGAACATATAAATGAAAAATTCTGCCTAAAGCAGGAAGTCACATTGCCTTCAGAGCAAACACCTGTACTTAGCTCAAGGAAGGCTGACCTATGCAGCTCCTTTTCACAAAGAAAGTGTTGTGTCAAAGAATCCAGCAATCTCCAAAGATGCATTAGATCTCGGTAAAAAGTCATGGCTGTAATTGCCAGGTGTACCTCTGCCATCATTTTTAACTGGTTCAGCTCCTGCACTACCATTCTGTGAGTGGTGGGCCCCAATAATTTTTCAGTCTTCTCAAGTGGGCCCTGTGAGTAGAAAGTTTGAGAACCACTGGATTGGAAGTCTACTTTAGCATTAAGTGTTATATAAATGTAATAATAATATCAGTGATTTGAGATCTAGGGTAGAGACACACTCACTGTTATGCGGGTTCCAGTGCATTTCCACCTCTCATTTCTGAAAACAGGAACACACAACAGTAGGCAAACCCTGTCCGTTTTTACCGTAAAACCTGGTGGGATCAACTTGACTGTGGATCAACTTGTTCCCCTTCCCGGTGTGGCCAATGGAAACACTTTGCTGTAGGTGACAAGCATGCTCACAAGCAGGTGGCATAACTACAACTGTTGAGGAGCAAAAGGCTAACATTAGATGCATTTTTCCAACAATCACTAATTTCTGCAAACATATTTTTTTCTTTTATGGTTCCAACCTAACACAGCTACAGTTTTTATCTATTAAAATCTTTTTAAAAGAGATACAATGTAACAATGACTATAATCTCACCCTTGTTTACGCTGCCTTTCCAATGCTGAACTAAACAACAAGGTTTTTGAAAAATGCTCATGCTCTGGTGAAACTTTAACAAATGTGCAATACTATAGCCTTGCTTTTTCTGCATTGTTGTAAATTTCATTTTGCAGAAGTTGATTTGCTGAAAATGAAAGCCTTGGTAATTGAGAAAGCTTGATATTGTTGCTAATCTTCATGAAATAGGGAAAAAACAGCAGCTGGAGTCCAAATTTAGAATTAGAATCTAGGCATTATACTTACGCTGATAAATCCCTTTCCATTCCTACTCTTAACTTTTACAGTCCAGACAACTGTTGTTTCCTAGCATGTCAACATCCCTTTCTTTTTTTGTGAGAAAATTCTGTATTAATAAGAAAGGACTGGGTTGCTCTTGCTGTTTTTGCCATATACTGAGTTCATTATACATTATGTTTCCGTGCATGATGCATTTTGTACTTGGGTGGGATGAAGAAGTATTCAGTACATCTACTGTTGTTCTGCTGTATGAAATCTGTTTCTTCATGCATTCCATACACCTTGAGACAACTTCCTAATACATGCCTGCCAAGTTTTGTAGTTAGACTGTCATTATTAATCATCTTTGTACCAAAATTCATGCAGCAAGGACATGCAGAGAGCTTTTGTTAATGGCCTATAAATATGAAACTTCCTTCCCCTGGAGACTCACCAAAGTCTGAGTCCTTTTACGTATGCTCTAAATCCTCTCTGTTCCATGGTCTTTTTGTGGCCACACTAGCTGGGGTTAGGCTGTTAACTGGGTTTTTTATGTTTGCTTGGCATATTGGTATAATTTCAACACATCTTCCTTTTTCAAACCCTGCAATGTTCTCATTGTATAAATACTACAACTACAGTTTTCCATAGATATATTTCATGAAGGAAAGCACACAATACAGTACAACAAACTGTTTGCAACGGATGATAAGATAAAGACATTTTTCCTGTGGGTTTGTTTTGGGGAAAGAATAATCTGGTGACAGTGATAACTTGGTGGTGTTTTCTCGGTCACTTTCCTTCATCTGTGCTTGGCTGCAAGAAAATGTTTAGATTTATTATGGAACCTAATTAACGTTCAACTTCTTTGAAATCAGAAACTTGTAGTTGGGTTCATATCAGCCTGGCCAACAAAGCATAGGAAATTGTAACTTTTCCTGCTTTTAGCCTATAATACTGTATTTTACAAGTCAATTGATCTTTGCCATGGAAAAGTGAGATATGGGTAACCAAGATTATTTTCAAATCATCTAATCCCATGTGTAGAATTCAAGAGAGATAAATGAACTACATTGGAGTCTGAACATTGAGATAATTTTTTGAGGTATTTTTTGGCTGTCTCACTCTCACACAGTTTAAAAGTAAATGTTTTCCTTTCTTGGGGAGATTTTAAGCTAATTTGAATATTCACGTAGAAATTATTTACACATATATATTTACATATGTTCGACATATGTTGAACTTTCTAATTCTATAGAAATCAGTGGGGGTGGGGAGCTGTTCTATGAAGAAACACTTTTGTGAAGACTCAACATTTCAGAAAGAACTTACAGAGAAAAAGAGACCTTTGTCGCCAAAGCCTTCAATGTGAAGTGGATTTGGACTCTATTTACTGTTTTTATTCTAATACCTATGCACTAGGTATGTTTTTGTAGCCTGATAAATTAGGAGCAAACGTCTAAGACATTATTTTTAAAACAGACTGAAAAGGTGCTTGTGGTGAACATGGACTTACAAGTATGCTGGAATTAATGCTTGTACCTCTGTGCAGCTGTAGCAAAGCAATTTAGGCTGTAGGCAAAGCCCTTCATTTTCATCTGACCTATGACCCAAAAGATAAACCACCAGTCTGACAGACCCAATAACCTGCTGTGCAGTGAAGGTAGGAAATATGTTAGATATAAGTAGGGGGTAGGGGAGAAATTTGATTCAGTTCACATTTAAAGACAAATTATTAAATTTGCCCTTTCCAAAACAATATGAAAACTGAAATGTAGCCATCCTTCACAGTTTGCACTTATTTGAATTTACAAAAAAATGCATATGTAATGAACAAAAAATGCATTATATTAGGAGAAATTGCTGGCAAAAATGGGTACATTAGTAAAAACTGTTGATTATGAGAAATTTGCGCTATAATGCTAACAAATTTTCATAATGATTTTTTAAAAAAAAGGAAACCTGCAAATTGCTGCAGAAATTGGGAGAACTGAAGACTGGAAAAAAGTAACTGAGAGAACCAAAACTGACAGATCTTGTTTTTAAACGTTTTGTTTTTAAAGATGTTTTGTTGTAATATATTTTAAAGTCTGTTTTTATGATGTTTTAAAGTGTTTTTAGTGGTGGGCTCCTACTGGGAGGAAAGGCGGGATATAAATCAAATAATATAATAAAATAAATAATAAAAATCTTTCCATCCCTAGATATAAGGTACTTTGATCTTGGATATTACTTTAACCAAAAGGTTATGCTGGGTTTTTTGTTTTGTTTTGTTTTGCCTTGTTTGTTATGAGTGTTTCTCCAAAACCTAGCCTATTCCATGTTTCAGATAATGTGTTTATTAACTCTACAAATGTCTTTTTTCCCCCACGAGATGGCCCACCAACTACCGGCAGACAATGGCCTGTTTTGGACGTAACTAACTTATGGCCACACTGGAGGTAGAGCGGGGAGGGGGAAGCTGGAGAGCCTGAGGTTCATTCACATAATGCTAAACCATAGTTTAAAGTTACATCTAAATGACCCACAGGGACAAAGTTGTATTTCTTGTATTTTTCTCCTGTTCTATTGCTCTTTTACTACAAATAGGAAAATTATTAAGTAGCTGAAATTTATTCAGCTACTTGGCCTCCATGCAGAAATGTTAAGATGGGCTATGGGAAGAATAGTGAAGGAATATCAGGAATACCATATTAATGAACAACTTCTAATTTTAAAAAAAACTTTGAAAAGGATTTTAAAAATAGTCTAGAAACTTCATTACAGTGTTAGTCTTCATTATTTTTTGGATCAAGACATAAGGCAAGATTAGAAGCATTAGACATTATTTAAGATGATGTTCTGCCCCCCCCAATTTAGATCACAAGGTATTTGACCCTTGTTTATCATTTTAATTCAATGCTTTTTCATTCATTATCATCATCACCACCATCATCATTTATTACCCACCCTTCACCCAAAGGTCCCAGGGCGGGATACAACAATTTTAAAATATGACATTAAAAACAATTTTAAAATAACCTAAAATCCTAAAATAGAGTGGGTCTGAAAAATACATGTCTCAGGTGTTAAAAGCCAGGGTAAAGTGGTGATCAATATGATTATGATGATACATTAGCTTAAACTAGAGTCTGATGGTGTTCTTAAATCAATCTTCTTCAGAGGCCAGATAGCATTTTACACAAAAGGTGGTTCACTTTGATGTTCATTGAAAGTCCAGGGCAGAGTTGTTGTCAGACCATGTTGCATTCTTGATTGATGAGACAAGTTTTTGCTTTCTGACTGGAATCAAAGAAGCCCCCCCTTTTTTCATGAATGGACTAGTAACAGTTCACATTAAAAATTATACTTTGGTCCTACATTAGCATCTCAGTTACAGTAATGCTTAAAAACAAATGCACTTTCTTTTCTTTTCAACCTCACATATACCTGATTTCATTATTCTCCCTGAATAATACCTCTATGGAAATATGTTGAAGACTCCTAGGAAACAGTGGAAGGAATCCTACAGCAACAATGCAATCTTTGTTTCCAGACATACTACCTATTTTTAAAGAGGGAACAGAAATTGTACTATTCTCAGGGAAATCTATTTCAGATATATTTATTTCTTTATTTCTTATTTATTTATTGCATTTGTATACCGCCCCATAGCTGAAGCTCTCTGGGTGGTTTACAACAATTAAAAACATTAAAAACAAATATACAAATTTAAAAACATATTTTTTAAAAAAGCAATTTAAGAACACATGCTAAAATGTCTGGGAGAAGAGGAAAGTCTTGACCTGGCATGGAAAAAATAACAGTGTTGGCGCCACGCACACCTCGTCAAAAAAGTCATTCCATAATTTGGGGGCCACCACTGAGAAGGCCGTCTCCCTTGTGGCCAGACTCCCAGCTTCCCTCGGAGGAGGCCGGAGGAGGGCCTTTGATGTTGAGCATAGTGTATGGGTGGGTTCATGTCGGGAGAGGCATTCCATCAGGTATTGTGGTCCTAAGCATGTGAGGCTTTATCGGTTAAAACCAGCACCTTGAATCAAGCTTGAAAACATACAGGCAGCCCATGCAAGCAGGCCAGAATTGGTTTTATATGTTCGAACCATCTGGTCCCTGTTACCAATCTGGCCGCTGCATTTTGCACAAGCTGCAGTTTCTGAACCGTCTTCAAAGGCAGCCGCACGTAGAGTGCATTGCAGTAATCTAACCTGGAGGTTACCCGAGCATGGACCACTAAAGCCAGGTTCTCCCTGTCCAGATAGGGGCAGAGCTGGGCCACCAACCGAAGTTGGTAGAAGGCACTCCATGCCACCGAGGCTACCTGAGCCTCAAGTGACAAAGATGGTTCTAGGAGAACCCCCAAGCTATGAATCTGCTCGTTCAGGGGGAGTGCAACCCCATCCAGGACAAGTTGGACATCCACCATCCAGTCAGAAGAACCACCTACTAGCAGCATCTCAGTCTTGTCTGGATTCAGCCTCAGTTTATTAGCCCTCATCCAGTCCATTGTCGCAGCCAGGCACCAGTTCAGCACTTTGACAGCCTCACCTGAAGAAGATGAAAAGGAGAAATAGAGCTGCGGGTCATCAGCATACTGATGGCAACGCACTCCAGAGCTCTGGATGACCGCACCCAACGGTTTCATGTAGATGTTGAACAGCATAGGGGACAGAACTGACCCCTGCAGAACCCCATACTGGAGAGTCCAGGGTGCTGAGCAATGTTCCCCAAGCACCACCTTCTGGAGCCAACCCGCCAAGTAGGAGCAGAACCACCGCCATGCAGTCTGTCCCACTCCCAACTCAGCCAGTCTTCCCAGAAGGATACCATGATTGATGGTATTGAAAGCCACTGAGAGATCAAGGAGAATCAACAGAGTCACACTCCCTCTGTCTCTCTCCCAACAGAGGTCATCATACCAAGGCTGTTTCTGTGCCAAAACCAGGCCTGAAACCCGACTGAAATGGATCCAGATAATCGGTCTCATCCAAGAGTATCTGGAGCTGGCCTGCCACCACTCATTCAAGGACCTTGCCCAGGAATGGAACATTTGGTACCGGCCTATAGTTATTAAGATTTTCTGGGTGCAGGGAGGGTCTCTTCAGGAGTGGTCTCACTACAGCCTCTTTCAGGCAGCCAGGGACCACCCCCTCTCGCAGAGAGGCATTAATCGCTTCCCTGGCTCAGCCGGCTGTTCCATCCCTGTTAGCTTTTATTAGCCAAGAAGAGCAAGGATCCAGCACAGAAGTGGTTGCACGAACCTGTCCAATCACCTTGCCGATGTCCTCAAGCTGTACCAGCTGAAACTCATCCAAGAAATCAGGACAAGGCTGTGCTCTGGATACCTTGCTTGATTCACCTGCTATAACACTGGAGTCTAAGTCCTGGTGGATGCTAAAGATGTTATTCTGGAAGAGCCTAGCAAATTCATTACAGCGGCCTTCAGATGGTTCTGCCATGTCCTTGGGGCCAGCATGTAATAGCCCCCAGACAATTCTGAAGAGCTTTGCTCGAGGCAGCACCAGCAGGTGGGCAGGCAGGTCAGGTCCAGGCCCAAGGGTCCATACAGCTTAGAAGGGTCCCGCCTAAATGTATGGGCTGGGAGCTCTGGCTTCGTGATCTGTGCCAGCATTGGGTTGTGGGGCATAATTTGTGGCCCCTTACCCCAGGCTGCAAATCACACCCCATGATCTGACATTAGCATGAATTGTGGAGCAGGAGCTCCACCGTCCCAGGCAACACCCCCCATGCAGCCAGCACAGGCTTAAATAGGCTGCCCAACCTTCTACGTTACTGCATCAGCATGCTTGTATGGTGTGTGCACACGCCGGCCATCACCCAAGATGGCGGGGGGACATCAACCCCATCTTGGGTAATGACAGGCATGCTGAGGTGGTGATGTGGGAGGTAGGACAGCTGGGTCTTTTTAAACCCATGCCAACTTCATCAGGTGTGTTGCCTGGGAGCATCATGACCCTGTGCTAAGGGCCCACTGAAGTCTGGTGCCAGCCCTGTCTAGAGGTGAAGGCCATGTTTAGCTAGTAGGTGGATATAATATTCATTATAAGAACACCATGAGGCTTTCTGATCAGGCATCATTCTGGACCCAATGCAGTCCTGTCACTGTTGCCAAGATCTCTGCTCTGCCTCTGAAGTACACACATAAGCCCACAATAAACGGCATCCTTTCTGTGTCCTGAAAACTTCACACTAGACATCTGTTTCTATATCAGAAAAGGATGCACCTTGAGTTTATTTCAGCATTTTTCCATAAGTAGGGCCAGGCTGGTCTCTCATCATGTGATAAACAAAGAACTGCTGTAGGAGTTGGAGGGAATTTTAGAGGAGTCCATAATAGAAAGCTCAATTGTGCATAATTTATTGTTTACTTTTTAAAGTGTACATTATTAATGTTACTATGTACTTGTAAATCAATAAAATTTGTTTTAAACAATTTCGCATCTGATTATTTTCCCCACCCTATTCAATTTCCCCTTTCAATGTAGCACTTGCTGTAATAAACCTCCATAAAAGTTTCTCCCAGTTAAAAACAATGGAGTTTTAAAGAGCCTTTTAACACATCCAACCACTATTCATATCTCAATACAGAGAACAAAGAGATGATCAAAAAGTCTGAATGAAAAAGGGGGGGGGAGAGAAAGAAAGAAAGACCTTTTAATGATCCTCAATCCAAGCCTTGCTTCTAATATATTTAAATTTATTAAATACATTTTTTTACCTTGTCCTTTCCAAAGGGATCCCACGTTGGCCTTCAGTAATCTGTACCCCCTAATCAGAATTATTATTATTATTATCTGGCTTTTGGATGCCTAATCTATTCTCATTTTATTTCATCCTTTTATTGTTATTTTATTGTTTTTAGTTGCACTTTGATATTTTATTGTATGCCACTTTGGGGGCTTTTGTTGAGAAAGCCACTTATAAATCACAAAAGTAATTAAGTAAATATTTGCACAATAATCCCCATTTTTCTCTACACCTCTCTTCCATACTTTGGTCTTAATATACTACTACTACCTTGGCTGCCAGGGCCACTAACTCATTTTTGTCTTGTTCAGTTTTGTTTTTCAGTTTACACAATACCTGCCTTTTAGCAAACTTTTAAAAAAAACATATTGAGGTGTTCTGGCACTTTGTCTTTTCATTGCTATAGACTAAGAGCAAGTTATGGCTGTGACACACATTGGCCACCCCATGTGGTAACTTGTTATATCTTGAGCCATCATGTGGCATGCTCACCATATGTGCCTGAGAGTATTCTCCATGCCAGCACAAACTGCTTTTGGCACGACTGTGACAGAGTGAAGAAAATTGCCCCAACTGCATGGTGAGCTGTTGAGCATGATTGTTTACCCCAGGGGTAACCACTGTGCTGCCCTCCAGCTCCTTTTGCCCCATCTAGCGCAGCCAATGGTTAGGGCTGCTAGGACCTGTAGTTTAGCAACATCTGGGAGGGCCCCAAGTTGATTCTCTTGGGTTTACCCTGTGGCAACTACCATCATGATCAGTGATTTGTTTGGTACAGCAGCATAATTAGGCATTTTCAGACTGTACTGAATGGTCTGATAAGGGATTCACCTCTTTAGATGGTAATTTGTATAACTTCACATACTTAAAAATGTGGTAAGACAGCCATGCTGCGTGTGTGTGCACTTTCTTGCTCATTCTACCTCAATCTTGTCCTGAAGGCACATCTGGCTGCTATTCCTCTGGAGCAGCCTTTCACAACCTTTGGGTCCCCAGATGTTGTTGGACTACAACTCCCATCAGCCCAGCTAGCCTGGGCAATGGCCAGGAATTATGGGAACTGTAGTCCAGCAAAATCTGGGGACCCAAAGGTTGGTAAAGGCTCTGGAGCATTCCCAGGGATTCTGTCAGAAAGCAACACAAAATGAGTGCTATGGTAGTAGGAACCTTATTATCTAGCTTATATAGCAGGATTGCAGAATAATTTTCAACCAGAGGGCCACATTCCCTACTGGATAATTTTCTGGGGGCCACAACCCAGGGGTTGGTGGGGCTAGAGGCAAAAGCAACACATGCAAAATTTGCCTTGGTACAATAGGTTAGTTTCTACACTCACATACTCACATAGTCTAGGGTTGCCAGGTTCTTGGCCTGAGACTGATCCTGTATCTTTAGGAGAAGAGAAAGTTAGCCAAGTGCAGGTGTTCTTGCAACTCTGTAATGGGAAAAACCACAAGGTGGAATTCTCCCTTCCCCATGCACAACTTTTAAAGATACAGAAGACCTCTTGGTTGCCGGGCCTGGCCTCCAAGAGGTCTTCTGTATCTTTAAAAGTTGTGGAGGGGGGAGGGAGAATTCCACCCTGAGGTTTTTCCCATTACAGAGTTGCAAGAACACCTGCACTTGGCTGACCTTCTCTTCTCCTAAAGATACAGGATCAGTCTCAGGCCATGGACCTGGCAACCCAATCACATACACTCACATATTCACACCCATCCAGGAAACAAACTGTTTTATCAAAGACAGATTCCACCTAGGCAAAAACGCTCAAGAAAGGTATAAAGCAGGGCCAGTGAGGAGAGGGTGTGTGGCTAGTGGCCAGTGAGAGTCTTTAGAGGCCTGAATGGCCATATTTGGCCCCTCGGCCTGAGATTTCCCATCCTGCTATATAGTATAATCCAGACCTTCACACAAAGACGGGGGAAAGAATATTGTGTCCATATTTCATCTACAATACTAAGGTGTTTTTTTTTAAAAGGCTTGGTTCTCACATGCACAAGATTATTTTTGTTAGAAGAGCTTTAACCAGCAGCATTTCCATTTGTTGATGTCTTAGCCTCCTCAGTAGTAACAGGTTTAACAATTGTTGCAAAACTTTGGATCCATCAAAAAAAACCCCACATGTTTCTCTGTTACATAAAAAGTCTAACTTTAAATGTCAGGCTACGCTATTATCTGCGAATGTGCCTGGCTTTTGATGATACAGACATTTGGTATTTATTATGAGAGCTATTTGTTAACTATTATACAGCCAAATGCTTCCCTTGGACTTGGACTCAGAGCTGATACTGGCGCCAACAGGAGCCATACACGCACATTCAAGGAGCAAGTTTGGCCCTTGGTTTGTAAATAGTACCCTGTTGCTGAAGACTGTGGCAACTGATAGGATACAAATGATGTAAGTGGGAGTGGAGGATCAAAACAGAACTAATGCTGATATTTGGTTTTTATTGGGTTTAAAGATTCATTTTTAGATTCCATTAATAACTGGCCCTAGTTTTTACAGGGGTTGAGTCTTGCTTCCTTTTAGTCATTAGAGTTCTGTTTCCCCTATTTTCAGCCAAAACTGACTCATTTTTATTCATATGGCAGATTCTGAAATATTTTCTTACTAGGTTGTTGCTTACCATTTACATAGCAGTGTGTTTCCTGATACTAAACACCAAATAAAATGTAAGAGAGTTTAACTGGATTTAAGCTATATTTGGCTTTTATGTTGCTGAAAGTGAAACATATTGCTTGCCAAAAATCTGCAGACTACACCAGGGCTGCAGTCCTGCAAGCGTTACATATACATCGGCCCCATTGATGTTAATAGATAGAGACGAATGAGGACAGATGAGCCATCTCATTTGATTTTTATAGGACCAGAAGATGACTCAAATGCAAGAAAGCCCAACCTCAATGCTGAAATAGAAACTGCAGGCCCAAACGCCCCACACAGATCTATTCCTGAAAGGTACTCCCCATTTTCAAACCTAAATGGAATGTCTTGTTTTTAATTTGTGTACAGCACTTAGTAAACTTTGGTTGCATTTAATGATGATGATGATGGTGATACAATAGGCAGGAAACTGAAGGAGCATGAATGCAACAGGTACCTATATAATGAACCCTGACAGGTCCAGTCAAAGGGAGGTGTCTTAACATGTTCCACCAAGCACACTTGGAAAAGCCCTAAGTTCAGACTTTCCCAGTCAATGAACACCCCACCCCTGCACATCTCCTACAGAAATTGTTCAAAAACAGAATAAAACTTGATTAGTGTTTTGAATATGTCTTTCATCTGGAGATGGGAAACTCTTCTGTCCTACATACGAATAACAGCATGCATAATTCTGTAGGGGCTATTCCATATGCTATTCCATGGCACCATCCATGCAGAAGTAGCAGAAGGCTTAGGGGAACCCCATGGTTGGCAGAAATAGAAACAATCTTTAGGAACCCAAAAGCAGCCCAATGAGAACTGAGCATTCTCAGTTGCCATGGAATGCTGTTTGATTGAGAGTGTAGGAACACTACATACTGAAACATTTTGTTGCCGATCCCACTTATTAAAACATTATTCACTAATAGGCAAAAAACCTTGTGGTTTAAGAACGTACCTATAGCCAACAGATATTTCTATCAAACTTTTAAAAGCAGAGAAATTGGGCAGCTATAGTGAATGCACCTGGGGAGCAGGAGACCTGACCTCTCTGAGATATTGTACTGCCCTACAAACTGGTCAAAATGCAAACACAATTTGGGTTGGTCTTTCAGAGTCCAATCCACTTCCTATGTAGCTTGGAAGAATTTGGTAACATGTGCCTCTGAGCATATGGTGAGTGGTGGCAACACCTTCCATTACCAAAGATGGAGAATTTCATTTTGGTATGGTTGTTGGTGTTCTTACTTTGCTTCTTTTCTGTGTTACTACTAGTGTTGCCAGGTTCATGGCCTGAGACTGATCCTGTATCTTTAGGAGAAGAGAAAGTCAGCCAATTGCAGGTGTTCTTGCAACTCTGTAATCGGAAAAACCACAAGGTGGAATTCTCCCTTCCCCCTGCACAATTTTTAAAGATACAGAAGACCTCTTGGTTGCCAGGCCCAGCCTCCAAGAGGTCTTCTGTATCTTTAAAAGTTGTGGAGGGGGGAGGGGACATTCCACCTTGTGGTTTTTCCCATTACAGAGTTGCAAGAACACCTGCACTTGGCTGACTTTCTCTTCTCCTGAAGATACAGGATCAGTCTCAGGTCATGAACCTGGCAACCCTAGTTACTACTGTTTCTATAGAGAATCTAACCTAGAAAATTATATTTCTCTCATTATTCATCCTAGAAATCTGTGTCAAATTTATTTTTATTAATTTCAAAGCCTTTTTATTGATCAATGTCATATATGATGGTGAAGACAATCTTTTGTGTTTCAAACTGGAGATTATGCTCTATTTCTATTTTGGGGTCATTAATGGTTGAATCAGAAACTGCAGTTTGATATAAAATGAGACCGATTACAATAAGTTGCTACTGGACTTCCGGGAAGGGTGACTTCGCTTGTGACTGCTTTTGAGACGGGCTCCCGCCTCAAAAGAAGCTTATTCAGATATAAATCAGTCAGAACATTTTTTTTTTGACTGATGAAATTTCTCCCGGGCAGGGAGAAACGTAGAGATCAACCTCAAAAGCCTGTTTTTGTTGGGAGGACTGGATTTCATTAATTTATGAGAAAAGGTCCAGCCAGCAATGCCGGACGGACTTCCGAACAAGCTCTATCTGATTAATACGATACGTTTATCTTTTCTTCAAAGAGAAAACGGACTAACAGGCAAGCACCCTTCTTTCTATTATTTTTTTTACTTGGTTTAAATTGTTGCAGCAAAAAGAGATTTGTCAAATGAATCAGCTTTAAAGAACTTCTGGGTGAGCTATAACTCTTCTCTGTTACTCACGAAATTAACAGCTTATCTCTGTTTCTATTGCAAAAAGCTGTCCTGGAAGTGCATTCTAAAGATATAAACAGAAGAGGGATTTCTATTCCGAGGAACATTATATTGTCTGGGACTATTCTCTTTTTGGTCTATTTTATTTTGATGAATCTGCTTCTTCACGACGCCACTAACTGTTTTGATGCTGGAAACTAAATTTGTTTTGTATTCTTGAACATAGAGAGATAAGGCAGGCTGCTCTGTTTATACTGTGATGTCATCAAGCCTGGAATATTAACCCAATTATTGCTGAAATAAGAAGTGGTTCTTCTTTATTTTTGTTTTGTTTTGTTTTCGTGGTTTTAAAAATGGCAATCAAGAAAGTGGCTGAGAATCTGGAAGTAATTATGTTTCAGAAAATAATGGATGAGATTGAGATAACGAAACAAACCCTGCGACAGGGCAGTAAGGAGCTGAAAATTGAACTGAGCAAAATGACGCAGGAGCTTAAAGAAATAGGGGATCCTGTGAGAGAGGAGAATGAGATCAGAGATGAGAAAAGAAAAAATAAAGGGAAGATACAAGCCTTGGAGATTGGAACAAATGTGGAATTGGAAAAAGATCTGGAGTTTATGGATATTAGAAATAAAATCTACTGTTTGGAATTTAACGTTATCTCTGAAGAAATTAATGAAGATATTAGAGATAAAGTTATCAATGGCTTGGATAATCTTCTGGACTGGAATGACGTGATGGAGCTTGATATAGAGAAAATCTATGGAATTAACTGCAGCCATGTGACAATGGAAAAACTCTCAAGAGATGAGCCAGTGCATTTTGTAAAAAAGAAGAACAGAGATATGACTTTACAACAATATTTCAGCAACTTATTCAGAATTGATGGCAAGAAAATATTTGGGATAGAGGAAATTCCCATCAGACTCTTATTATATGACTATAGCTATGACAGCAAGATTATTATGGAATACTGATAAAGGAAGATTGGACACTGAAATTACTGGACTTAACAGGACTATTGAAGATGGAAGATGGAATTAATATGGATAATGGAATAATGGCTATTGAAATTATTGGACTTAACAGATTTTGATGAGATGGATTAATCGATATGTTTATTTGGATTATGGTTATGACAATAAGATTATTATTATTATTAACAAGATGGATTAATCGACATGTTTATTTGGAGAAAAATTGATAGATATATTTCTTAAAGAATTGAAACCTCTCTTTGACTTTTTGTGGAAAGAATAAAGTAATGTTTATGAGATTTGATGATTAATTAAGATAACTACTGGAGGAAAGTGATTTTATAATATAATTTAAGAGACAGGATTGTTATATATTGTAGACCTATAACTGATTTGATCTGTGACAAATGGGAAGTCAACATTTTATTTTTTTGTTTAATCATTTTTGTTTTGTTTTTTGTCTTTGAATGTTTTATGATTTTGTTTTGTATGTTTTATGAAAATTTGAATAAAAATTATTGTAAAAAAAAAACAATAAGTTGCTACTTACGCAATGCCTCTAGCTGTTGGAAAAAACAAACTTGGCCTGCCCAAGATGCATGTTTTCAGCCTGCTATGCTTAAACTACTCCACTTAAGGAAAGGTGGGCATGGTGAATTAAAAACATAGAGCACACCTAGAATTTTGCTAGAATACATTTCATCTCCCACATTTTACCTTGTGCAAACTGAGACACTTCTCATGCCCATTGGAAACTATTCTGCAGAACAGTCAGTGCCATTATTCCACAATTGTTTTTGGAGCTTTTTTTTTAGTGTTGCAAAGTGTTGCTGTACTTCACATAGTCACAGAAACAGAATCAAAAGAAAATTATTTCCTATAGGAAACTTCACTAAAATTGCAAAGTAAATCAAACATATTTAAAGTGACTATCTGAACTACATCAACTGTTTTAATATTGTTACTTCCTCCCTGCTAAAACAAGATCAACACAGCACATGTCTTGTTTCTGTTCTTTGGGCTGATTGCAGATGTTGCCACCACTCACCATATGCTCAGGGGCACATGTTACCAAATTCTTCCAAGCTACATAGGAAGTGGATTGGACTCTGAAAGACCAACCCAAATGGTGTTTGCATTTTGACATATTTGTAGGGCAGTCCAATATCTCAGAGAGAAGGTCAGGTCTCCTGCTCCCATGGTACTTTCACTATAGCTGCCCAATTTCTCTGCTTTTTAAAGTTTGATAGAAATATCTGTTGGCTATAGGTATGTTCTTAAACTGCCAGGTTTCTTTGCCTATTAGTGAATTTCTCTGCTTTTTAATCCAGGAGGTAAAAAATGGGATCCTGTGCAAGTTTGCTGAGAATGGATTGATGATTTGCATGCTTATTGAGTTCAGTGGGATTTACTCCCCTGCAATCATGCTTAGGATAGGTGAAACTGACCACAGGGGAGGGAAGGAGGGGGATGGGAGCAGGCAGGAGAGGGAGGAGGGCAGGTTTGATGATTTGCATTTTTATTGAGTTCAGTGGGATTTACTGCTGTGCAATCATGCTTAGGATAAACAAAACTGACCATGGGGAGGGAGGCCTAGAGTGGGCAGAGAAGAAGGAAGAGGGGAATAGAGGGAAAAGGGAGGAGGAAGGGAGAGGGAAAGGAGGGGAAAGGCAGGTCTGATCATTTGTATGCTTATTGAGTTCAATAGGATATACTCCCATGCAATCATGCTTGGAAAATGGAAACGGACTGGGGGGGAGGAGGAGGGGGAGAGTAGACGGGAAGAGGAAGGGAGAAGAGGGTAGCAGAAGGAAGGGGAGAGGAAGGAGAGGCTGAAGAGCAGGGGATTGGAAGGGGAGGGAGAAGTAGGGGATCAGAAGGGGAGGGGAAGGGGTGAAGGAAGGGGGAAGGAAGGGACAAAAGGGAAGTGATGAGAGAGAGGAGGAGGGGAGGGCAGGTTTGATCATTTGCATGGTTCTTGAGTTCAATGGGATTTACTCCCATGCAATCATACTTGAAAATGAAATGGACTGCCTTCAAGTCGATTCGGACTTATGGCAACCCTATGAATAAGGTTCTCATGGTAAGCAGTATTCAGAGGTGGTTTACCATTGCCTTCCTCTGAGGTTGAGAGGCAGTGACTGGCCCAAAGTCACCCAGTGAGCTTCATCGCTATGGAGATTCGAACCCTGGTTTCCCAGGTCGTAATCCTAGGAAAGGTAAAACTTACCATGGGGAAGGAGGAGGAAGAGAGCAGAGGGCAGAGGGGAGGGGGAGGAGGAGGGGGGAAGGAGGGGATTGGAAGGGCATGGGGAGGTGAAGGGAGGGCCAAAGGATGGGGGAGGGAAGGGGCAAGAGGGAGGGGAGAGGAGATTGGAGGAGGACAGGTTTAATCATTTGCAAGAGTTTGAGCTCAGTGGGATTTAATTAGGATAGGTGAAACAGACCTGGATAGGTGAAACAGACCTGGGGGAGGGTCAGGGAGGGGAGGAGGATGGTAGGAAGGTGGAGCGAAGGAGATGGGGGGCACTGGGCAGAGGGGAAGCCCCTTTCCTTTCCAAAAGGAAAACGTGAACAGTATCATTCTTTTTAAGGGTTTTCCCCACCTTTTTATTCTACAGCAGGCACATGTAGCCTTCCACCCAGATTTAAACCAAAGCTGTCCCTTCCCACATCCACACCAGGCCTTTATTTCACTTTGGACAGTCATGGCTTCTCCCAAAGAATCCTGGGAAGTGTAGTTAGTGAAGGGTGCTGAGAGTTGCTAGGAGATGCCCTGTTCCCCTCACAGAGCTTCAGTCAGAGTGGCTGACTGTTAAACCCCTCTGGCCACTGGAGCTGTGTCAGGGGAATAGGAGTCTCCTCTCAGCACCCTTCATGAACTACACTTCCCAGGATTCTTTAGGGGAAGCTGTGACTGTCTAAATTAATATAAAGGTCTGGTGTGGGTGTGGCCCCCTGATTAGGCAAGCCCAGCAGCTGTGAGTCTGACAGTTGGTTCTTACTGAGCATGCCCAACATTATCATTGAGTTCAGTGCTAAATTTCTTAAATTAATTAAAAATCAACCAGGCATTTTTTAAACTTCCAGTCTGTAGAAGATGAAGGTCAGAGTATGGGGCAAGGTCAGTAATAGGATTACGCATACTCTTTTAATTAATTTCAACACATTATGAGAACTTTGACAGAAAAAAATCCAAAAGGGGTCTGGTTTTTATCTCTCTCTTTTTACACTTCGAACTCTTGATTCTCTGACTGTTTTATGCATCACCATGAAAATTTAGAGGGTTGTTAAGCAAGTGTTTCTGAGTTCCAGATTATAAATTTTGTAAGGTTTTGTTTTGAAATGAGCTTATGGGAAGCATCAGAATGGCATGGGGGTATTTTCAATTTAACATTGCGGAATGCAAAAAAATCCATGCTGGCTATAGTATACAGCCACTCTCATGGCTGTATAATAGTATAAATTGCCTAAATCCTAAAACTATTTTATTATGTGCAAATTAAAAGTAGTGGCATATCTAACTCTTGCATCCCTTTGGAACAGAACAAATCCCTTAAGGAAAAGATGTAGAAAAAATCATGCTGTTAACAGATTTGGTGCTGTTTATTTGTAATCAACAAGAAATTGGTGTAAGGGTCTAAGATTTATCAAAGCTATCTGGTACTTTAGTAACAAGCTCCATTGCTAATGTGAAGCAGCTGTGGGAATTTTTACAAAATACCTTAAGCTGTTGAAAAGCCATTAGGCAGCTGATATATAGAGAATATAAACATCCATTCAGCTTTAAAAAGATTTCCAGGAATGTAGAACTTGCTATTGCTTAAAATCGTATTCCTAAATTTATATGCCACAGAAAGCTATTTATGGCATTGGAATTTTTGGAAGAGCAAGTTGAATGCCATAACACACCTAGAATTTCCCAGGAAAATAAAGTTATAGTTAAATGCACATAGCTATACAGTACAATAATCATACCTGATAGAAGTCAGAGTTGCATAGATATGATGGTTATATGTACAGGAACGAGCTCAATATAAATTGCTTACAGTCACAAAAAAGATAAGCACTGATAAGAATAATGGCACTTTCCCTGGCTTTTTTTAAACAGAGTTGATTAGCATTGTGCTACAATTCTGCAATTAGGCCTTATGGATACTTTGATTTCTTTTCTTATAAGGGGATTAGACAAATTCATGGAGGATAAGACATTCAGTGGCTATTAGTCATGATGACAATGTACTGCATCAAAGGTTGCTATATTTCTGGTTTTCGCCTGGAGACTCTGGATTGCTTCTGGGCCGACTTGGTGAGATGGGTGTTGGAGGCACTGTTTTACAGTGATTCCAATCCTATCTCCAGGGTCATTTTCAGAGAATAGCATTGGGTGATTGTCTTTCAGCCCCCTGGCAGTTGTGCTCTGGGGTGCCGCAGGGTACCATCTAGTCTCTCATGCTGTTTAACATCTATATGAAGCCCTTGGGAGCAGTCATCAGGAGATTGGGGGCAAGGTGTCAGCAGTACACTGACAATACCCAGCTCTATTTCTCTGTAACATCTGAATTGGGAGAGGTCATGCAAGCCCTAGACCGGTGCCTGGACTCGGTGGTGGGCTGGATGAGGGTCAATAAACTGAGTCTGAAACCTAGCAAGAGAGAGTTGCTGTGGGTTGGTGGTTCCCAAGTTCAGATAATTGATCCAATTGCCTGCATTGGATGGGGTTGTACTCCCTCTGAAAGAACAGGTCTGTAGTCTGGGGGTGCTCCTTGATCCATCTTTGTTGCTAGAGGCCCAGGTGACCTCAGTGGCTAGGAGTGCCTTTTACTAGCTTCAGCTGGTAAGACAGCTGCTGCCATTTCTGGACCGGGATAGCCTGACCACTGTTGTCCATGCACTGGTAAGCTCCAGGCTGGATTACTGCAATGAGCTCTATGTGGGGCTGCCCCTGAGGTTGGTCCGGAAGCTGCAGCTGGTGCAAAATGTAGCGGCGAAACTGCTCACTGGGGCAGGGTATCGCCAACATGTCACCCTGCTGCTGAAAGAATTGCACTGGCTGCCCATTTGCTACCGGGCCAAGTTCAAGGTTCTAGTTTTGGTTTACAAAGCCCTATACAGCTTGGGACCAGGATATCTGAAAGACCATCTTATCCCTTATATACCCAGTCAATCACTGCACTCTTCAGGTGAGGGCCTCCTGCAGACACCATCTTATCAGGAGGTCCATTCCGCACAACTTAGGAAGCGGACCTTTAGTGTGGTGGCACCTACCCTTTGGAATTCCCTCCCCTTAAATATTAGATAGGCATCATCTTTCTTATGTTCCTCTTTCAAGTAGAGGCCTTTTAAGTAGAAACCTTATCTCCATCTGCATCTGTGTTGTAATTGCTGTTTAATACATTTTTAAACCTTTTTTAAAAAATATGTTTTTAAACTTTTTTTAAAAAGGTGTTTTTTAGAGCTTTAAAAATGTTTTTATAGATGTTTTGTTTTAGTGTATTAAAGAGGGGAGGGGAGGAGGAAGGGAGAGGAGAGGAAAAGGAAGGGAAAGGCAGGTCTGATCATTCACATGCTTATTGAGTTCAATGGTATTTACTCCCATGCAATCGTGGTTAGGATGGCTAAAACTGGCCAGGGAGGAGAGGAGAGGGAAGGAGGGGATTGGAAGGGGAGGGGCGAAGGAAGGGGGAGGAGGATGGGAGAGCAGGTTTGATCATTCCCATGCTTATTGAGTTCAATGGGATTTACTCCTGTGCAATCATTGTTAGGATAGGTAAAACTGAGCATGGGGGGAGGGGAGGGGAGGGGGAGGAGGAGGGGGAAGGAGGGGATTGAAAGGGGAGGGGGATGGAGGGGCAAAGGAAGGGCAAGGGAAGGAGCAAGAGGGAGGGGAGGGAGGAAGAGGGGAGGGCTAGTTTGATCATTTGCATGCTTTTTAACTTCAGTGGGATTTACTCATGTGCAATCATGCTCAGGATATGTGAAACTGACCTGGGGGAGGGGCAGGGAGGGGGAAGAGGGAAGGAGGGGAGGTGGAGGGCTGGAAGGGAAAGGAGAGGCAAGAAGGGGAAGGGGGAGTGGAGGAGATTGGGGGAGTGGCAATTGGGCAGAGGGGAAGCCCCTTTCCTTTCCAAAAGGAAAACATTGTGTACAGTATCATTCTTTTTCAGGGTTTCCCCCACCTTTTTTTTTTCTACAGCAGGCACATGTAGTCTCCCACCCAAATTTAAACCAAAGCTGTCACTGGCCACATCCACACCAGACCTTTATTTCACTTTAGACAGTCATGGCTTCTCCCAAAGAATCCTGGGAAGTGTAGTTAGTGAAGGGTGCTGAGAGTTGCTAGGAGATGCCCTGTTCCCTTCACAGAGCTTCAGTCAGAGTGGCTGACTGTTAAACCCCTTTGGCCGCTGGAGCTCTGTCAGGGGAATAGGAGTCTCCTCTCAGCACCCTTGACAAACTACACTTCCCAGGATTCTTTGGGGGAAGCCATGACTGTCTCAAGTGACATAAAGGTCTGGAACGAGTATTGCCCTCTGATTAGCAAGCCAAGCATCTGTGAGTCTCGCTTTTAGAACACTGATAGTTGGTTCTTATTGAGCATGCCCCGGCTTCATTGACTTTAATGTTAAATTTCTTAAATTAATTAAAAACCAGGTAGGCACTTTTTTAACTTTTAAGATGCAGAAGATGAAGGTCAGAGTATGGGGCAAGGTCAGTAATAGGATTACACGTACTCTGAGAACGACTGATTTTTAATGATTTTCAGCATAGTATGAGAACTGACAGAAAAAAGTCCAACGGGGGTCTGTTTCTCTCTCTCTCTTCTTACCCTTTGAACTCTCATTTCTGTCTGACTGTTTTGTGTATGGCCATGAAAATGTAGAGGGTTGTTAAGCAAGCATTTCTGAGTTCAGGACTATACATTTTGTAAGGTTTTGATATGAGCTTATAAGAAGCATCAGAATGACATGGGGGGTATTTTCAATTTCACATGGCAAGATGCAAAAATTCCATGCTAGCTATAGTTTACAGCCAGGAGATATCTGCCTCTAACATAAATTCATTACATCGTCTTTGTAGGCCAACTATACTCCCTTTCAGCTTCTTTCCCCATCTGCAATATGGTATAATAACAATATATGCATATAAGCCTGCATGCACATAATAAAAAGATGGACTGAGATGTTGATTGGACTTTTGTGCATCTTTTGTCATTACTATCTCTGAACCTACAAATGAGTCATGAATGGCCTTAGGCAAACCATTCTCTCCCAGCCGCATTTCCCAATCTGCAGTGTGGGTTACAGATCCAACTTAGAGGGTTGTTGTAGAGATAAACGTTTCCAACATAAACTTGCCTGAGTATTAAGATCTTCCTCTTATTGCCTTTTCTTTGTCTCTTCACCTTCAGGCGAGGGGCAGATTGGTGCCAAGTAAATACCTTTTTTATTTGGTCAGGTTTTTTGGTAGATCCTTTGATCTGTTATTTTATTCGCTTAATGTGAATATGCTGCTACACTGCTGTTTTCATTTTTTATCATGTTATTTGTTTACTGTTTTCTTTATTATTGTGTTTTAAATTTTCTCTGTTAGCCATTTTGGGAGTCCCTGTAGGACTGGACAGTAAATATTCTAAGAGAATAAATTTCTGAGTCTTTGTAGAGTGCTTTGAAAACTCAAACATACCATATAAATTCTATGCAGTTTATTGATTCCACTGTCATTAATACTGTCAGGAGGTCGCTGCAGGACCAACATTTGGATATGAGTTTCACTGAAGCAGCACACTTTTTTCACCCATTGTATAAACAAAACATCTATATCAATCCATCCACTATCAATCCACTGATCTGCAATTTTAAATATCTTGCCCTGTATAAGGAGTCCATTAAATCTTCTTCAGGGATAGTCTTCAAGAAATTAAGACCTTACTCTAGTTTTAGTGTAGCTCAGACTGCTTGGAATTTGGAACAGAACAATTAATGTATTTTCTTCATTTTTTAAATGAAGCTTTTGAGCCGTTCTTACATGCTGTATTCTTTAGCACATCTGATTTGATATTTTTCTTTTTACTAAGCTGAAAGCTGGAACAGTTGTCATTTCTTGCGGAAGGGCCATAGCTTATTTGCATGCAGAAAGTCCCAGATCCAATCCCTGGCATTTCCAAGTAGGGCTAGGAATGACCCCTCTCTGAACTCTGGATGGCTGCTGCCAGTCAGTGTAGATAATACTGAGCTAGAAGGACCAATGCTCTGACTCCATATAAGGCAGCTTCCTATGTTCTGTCAGATATGCTGTTTATGAAAGCTAAGTCATTGACAGAGCTATCATCCATGAAATTGTGCAAGTCATTGAAAACCCACACTCACAAATTGATGCCAATGACATTGTAATATCCAATGGCATCATTTTGATTTGTTGGCAAAATCCTCTGTCACAAAACTACTGTGGCTATCCTCACATCTGTATTTCAGTCACTGTAGGTTTTCCCTCAGTGCAACATTACTGACACTACTGAAAATTGTACAATATTGTTAATAGTTACCTAACAGAAAGCAGTCTAGAAAATACTAATTTTCATAGCAATGTACTCAGTCATTCATGCAACCTATTTAGGTAATACATTTTTCAGCTAGCAACAATGGTCCAAGAAGGCCAAACGTACCATCAAAACAATAAATTAGAAGTAAATATGCCTGATATTGAAATTAATCTGATTATATGGATGATGATAATCATGATGATTTAACATGTGGGATTTTCAGTGCTACAGTCATTTAGTAAGTCTCTGATGGGGAAGCCTAGTATGTTAAGGAGAAATCTGCTAGATTCCCACAGTGGCCAACCAGATGCCTCTAGGAAGGCCAATTGCCATCTCCCACCCTGAGTACTCCTCAGCAACTGGCACTCAGGGGATACTGTCTTTGAAGTTGGAGATAACAAATACATATGGCCATCCTGACTAACAGCCATTGATATACTTTTCCTCATTGGATTTGCCTTATCCCCTTTTAAAGCCATGTTAGCTAGTGGCCATCACAACAGTCACTGAAGATTCCAGGGCATGTACAAGTATACTCAGTTCATGAGGGGCACTGGCCACCAGACTACATTTTGCCCTGCATGAAATGTATGTGAATCAGCATGCCATCAACATTGTCCTGCAGCTGCACATTGGAGAAATGTAAGAAAAAATTGGTGTGAGAGCAATCTGGCAAGTAAGCCCACAAAAGTTACTAGCCTGCAAAAAAATTCAGCTAGATTTTATTTATTTATTTATTTATTTTATTTATATACCGCCCCATAGCCAAAGCTCTCTGGGCGGTTTGCTGGTGGCTGGCATCCCTTCTCTAGCAGGCAACTGCATTTCCGTGCCAAATCCAAAGGAGGTTTCTACCCTTTGGCAGCACATTTGGATTTTATACTGATTTCAGAGGAGGGGCTCCATCCCTCCTTTACCTGTCTGCTCACTTGCCTATATACAATCCCTTACTGCCAGTGGCTACCAGTTGAGTGCCAAGACTAGTAATACAGGGCAAATTATCATTTAGGGAAGATAGTCTACTATTATTGATTTTTTTCATCAAGAAACTCCAGGGTCCCCTAAGATACAGCTTGAAAATAACTTGGCTACATGTATCAGAGTATTCCTTTAAAGCTCTCTGTGTATATAAAGTTAGGGTCTGGAAAATGAGAAGGATGTAAAAGGAGAAACTGAATCTTATTGACCTTGCTATCTCCTCTCCTCATTATATTACTAAATTGCATTATATCATTATACTAGATTGCTAGTTAATAATGTGCTAACAATTTTAATTAAATCTCAGTTCATATGTGATGTGACTTAGAAGAATTTCTTTTCACCAGAACATGATCATATTTCCCTGGGGTGGGGGTGGGGGAATTTACTAAAACAATGACTGTTCTTCACTTACATTTAGAGATGTATTACATGATACCCAAGGCATTTATGATGTAGAGGTAAAAATTAATAATGAAAAGGCGTATTATATTTTGTCTAAAAAGACTCATTCACATTTGCTTGCATCTGTTTTGATTTTCCAACTAATGTTTTATAAAGGTTTTAGGCTACAAATTTCAAAGCAGGTTGTATAATGCCAAAGACTTCTTTCTTAAAAAACAACAACACCCAAACATGTAAAGAGCCTTTATGGGAAGGGAATCACAAACTTCCTGAACGTCTACAGTTAGGATCCTTTGTAGTATCGGACAATCCTTCATCACAGGGGTGGTCTAACTGTAACTCACAATAAATAAAGGATAGCGTAGAAAAATTAAATTATGATTTGACCCCATACCATTATATGCCACATAACTAATTAAAGCACACATTAACAATGTAGCCTTAATGTGCTTGTCTGTTAAGTTGTATGACTCACTCCCTTTTTAGGAAGAATAAGCGATTTGTATTAGACTTCGAGGGGTTAGGGATGTTTTTCAAGATGACCAATTGCTGTCATTGCTATGCAAAATTGCAGGCTCAAGCCCGGGATAGAAAGAGACAGGCTTATCATGAGCCAGGAAAACAGCATCACTAGGGCTGATAGCTCTGACTTAGGGCCTTGTTTCTAAACTTATGACTCAGTGCAAGCAGCCAAGCATCCTTGGCCTTCTCCAGTTCACTCCAAAGCTGCCATTAAGAGCTCTAATGTTCAGGTTGCGTGCCTCCTTCTGATTATATCCAGGAAACAAGATCACAGCAAGCTTTTTCAACACCCACCCACTATAAGCATTCATCTTCATTTACTGTATGAAGGGACTTCTCAGTGAAAGTGCTATAAATGGTGCATGGAACAGGCATTGCGATAGAACACTACAAATGTGAAGAAGTATGTGCGGTGTGCACCACATGGGATCTAATGTGCAAATGGTTCATGCACAGTGGGTTGCCCCATTCCCTGCAACACCAAGGGATGCTAAAGTTCCACACAAGGGAGGGATTGCTACACTTGAAGAGAGTAGGACAAGGCAGATTCCATGCTAGGAATTATTAGGAAAGGGATTGAGAATAAAATTGCCATTATCATAATATCAATGATGTGGTCACATTTGGAATTAGAGATGGGTGATATCCCCCAAGCTTGAGTCAAATTGACTTTGGGGGAAGGGGCATAACTCAGTGGTAGCGCATCAGACTTATGCACAGAAGGTCCCAAGTTCAGTCCCTGGCATCTCCAGGTAGGGCTGGAAGAGACCCCTGCCTGAAACCCTGGAGAGGTGCTGCCAGTCAATGCAGACAATACTGAGCCAGACAGACCAATGGTCTGCCTCGATATATGGCAGTTTCCTATGACTTGGACATAAATTGAGCCATTTCCCCAGATATGGAAAATGGCTTTACTTAGTTCTGAGGCAATGTGGATTCAGTCATCCATTCCCTATTCTTCCTCCCTTCCAAACATCTGTCCTCTCTGCCTCTCCCCCCATTACCTTTCCTTTAAACAAACAGCATAATGGCTGTGGGAAGATTGGGGTCTTTTCCCCTCCCCTCATGATTGCATGCCAGGATGAAAAGCCCCAGTGACCCATGGGACATGTAGTTTTCCTAAAGGCAGCTATAAGAAAAATATGATGACACACTGTGCAATTTGAACACGTCTTCTAATACACATTGCCTTAGACCACTGCACTATTATTCCAGCCAGAGCTGGTGAATATGGCATTATTTTATAATTCTAGGTCCTCGCTCCCATTAAAAACTGCAATAAAGAAAGAGTGCTCAACTTAACCTGACCAGCTTTATCTGTTCCAAGGCCTCACTCACAAACTCAGTTATCAATAAGAATGGCTCTCAGAAGCGTTCACCATATTATATTATTACTGTAGCAGAACGTCCCTGCGTGGGAACAGGAGTAGCTCCTGTCTCCAAACCTGAGGTATGTCCTTCCTTTTCCCTTGGCCTTAAGACAAGGGCAATTCTCAAGGCTACAAGTGATTAATATGAGTTAGAGAATTGAGGAAGCATCCAGACAGCATGGCTTCATCTCTGGGAAGCCGGAAGCTTGTTTTCTTCCGCTTCTGCTTGGACGCAAATCCATAGCATGGACCAAAGATATCTAGGCACAGTGGGGAGAACACAAACAGGTGTGAGCACTCTCAAACATACGTCAAATCCCCATCAGCCCATTTTAAGAGAGTTTACTAAGAATAAGGTTTCAGAGAGCAAAAGGTAAAAGGCAGAATGGCGCATGAAAGAAAATAAAGAAGTCTATCTACCCTATACAGCTATTCACAGACATAGGCTTTTGATCTCCTCACAAGTAACACAGAATCCTGGACAGGTCAGATGGATAATGAAGAGCCACAGAAAGTTGGCAAGATTCCATTTTTAAGGGCTCTTGACCTGAGGGGCTCTGATTGACAGGTGGCTCTGAGCAGCCAATTACAGCAGCTTCACATAGCCCAGAAAATGGCCATAACACATTTTTGGGGCTAAAGATGAAGCAAGCAAGGTAAGGAGATAGGGGCTGTCAAAGTGTTAACTACTGACAGAGTTCCCTAGCTTCCTTGTCAGCCAGCCAGCATAGTGAGACTTGGTAAGACCTATGTGGTCTGTCCTGCTCAGTAGTGTAGTGAAAAATTCAGAAGTGCAAAGTCCCTTCATGACAGTCACACCACACCACCTAATTCACTTGCTTGCTCTCTGTCATCATCTCCACACTCCTCAGTCCTTCCCATGTGCACCTTCTCCCAGAACAACAGGTATCCATAGGAGCCAATCAGCATGCAAGAGAAGTGTGTTAGAGTGTGTTAGCTACTGAGAAGAGTCTTCTCAGTACCTGGCTCACCTCCTTTCACTCTAATTGGCACCGATCAGCAGGAAAGGACAAGAAACCATGTAAGAAGGTTCTTCTCAGAGGCTAACACACTCTCCTTTCATGATGATTGGCTCATAGGAAGCTGGAGACATAGGGACCCTGCTGGAACCCTGCTCCCAAAAAAGTAAGGGGTCTAAGACCCCTCGAGCCCCTGGACCACTACACTCCTGGCAGGGCTGGCTCCAGGCATGCCGGGGCCCTTGGGCACCAGCCTGCCCCGGGCCCCTCCGCTCCCCTTCCGTGATCCGTGGCAGGAGCCATCCCCACGCTTCATCTACCTTTCTCTGCTGTTTTTTGTGGCTGCGCGCACTGCATGCACAGGGTTGCCATCAATCAAGATGGTGGCCAAGGTTTCCGAAAGGGGCTGAAGCCTCTGCCGCCATCTTGGTTGATGGTACACATGCGTGCGCATTGCTGCCATCAACCAAGATGGAGGCAGAGACTTCAGCCCCTTACGGAAACCTCAGTCGCCATCTTGATTGATGGCAACCCTGCGCGCACTGCAAAAAAACAGCAGAGAGAAAGGTAGGTGAAGCGGGGGATGGTGGGTGGCTCGGAAGCTCCTCCTGTTCTGCGATCCGCGGCTCCTGCTACGGATCGTGGAAGGGGAGCAGAGGGGGCCCTCAGGCCAGTGCCCCTCCTGGCCGCCCTTTAGAACCGGCCCTGACTCCTGGTCCTGCTTCTAGGAAATGGAAGTTGAGTTAAATGTAGATTTTTAAAGAGACAGGCTGGGGGTGGGCCAGAACCATGCCACAAGTATTTCATCATATTGGCCATGTGCATACATCACAGTACACAACCATTTCCCTTTCATGCACAAGTGAACTGCACCACTTCACTCCTCCTCACTTGAGCTGGGAGGAAACAAATCAGTCCCTGGCTTGATGTTACATCCAAACCACAGACTGTGGTTTGTCTTGCTCCCAACAAACCACAATCTGTAGCCAAGATTTGTTCTTGATTGAAACAAACCACGATCCCTGGATGGACATCTTCTAGCACCCTTCTCCATCCTTATCCTGGCTCAGTCACCACCACAATGGAGGTTTGTGTGTCTCACTAAAGCCTAAATGACATGAGAGTTTAAATTTCTTATTTTGGATTTGGAACTGCAAACTGAAGTATGAGGGGAAAAATATTAATTCACTACCATGTTGAGATGTCTACCAGTAGGCATGCTACAAGACATATGGGGTGGCTTTAGAACCTAAAATTTTTAATGGGAATAAAATGGTCTGTGTAGTTTGGTGTAGCAGTTGAAAAGAAGCATCACCTTCCAGCACACCACTTCTTTGCGTCAAGAAGCACCCTCCCAACACCACTTTGCAAAAGAAAATATGTGTGGGCTCAGTTTTGCCAACAGACAAGTAGAAAGGGTCTATTTCTACCAGGCCCAGGACCAACAGAGGACCCAGACTCTTAGCTTGCTTTTTTTAAAAAAAGTAATTTTCCAAGTGCTGTGGAAGAAAAGTTATAGACCAAAATGTGAGTTGTCCCCCTCCTGCAATTTCTGCGAAATCAGCTAGCTGGCTGCTCCAATCCCTGTACTTTCAGGTTTTTAGCCAATGAGTGAAGTCAGAGCTGTGATTGACAAATAATTTGTTGAACACCAGACAATAGCTAGAAAGCACTGCAAGTGCTGAAAAGAGCTGTCTTTTCCTGCTTGTCTCTGCATGTTGGTTAATGGCATGCAGTCATGTGCACATCAGATGAGTTGAGGAGTAAGCTCAGCAGCAGCACGTGTGCCTACCTGCTCACTTTTATCTCTCTGTGAACATCCAGCATGAGGTCCAGAAGATCAAAGAAGCATACCCAGCACAGCAAGATATTGATAGGGATGCACAGTAAACACTTTCAATGGTTATGATAATAAAAGTATATATGCAAGGTTTTTTTTAATTATTTGCAAAAAAATAGCATATTATACCTTTCATCTATCAAATAATTTTTTTACAGAAATAAAAAAGTGTACATGCAGTTTATGATACAAGGAGTCATACAAGTTTAAATTTTCCTGGTCTGCTGAATAGGGCAGTTCATTTGTCTAATTCATAGCCTGTTTTGAAAACCTTCCCAACATGAGACTTTAATCCTATACTCACTTTTCTGGGAGTTAAGGTGCAATGCTAATCCCATATACCTGGGAGAAAACCCCACTGAATTCAATAGGAGTTACTTAACAATGGTTAAGACTGTGCTGTAAATCAAACGGATTTTTGAACAGACATAGCAGAGGATTGTGTTGTTAATCCTTCTGTCTCTTCCCCCCCCGTACCCACCCCAATCCTATTTTAAAGTCAGTTAGGCAAGGCTTACTAAGGTGTCACTGCTGTTATTTGGTAGGAAACTAATACTGATTTTTTTAAAAAAAATGTTCTGGAATGACCAACTAATTTTGACAATAAACTAAAATGGGGTGTATGTATTTTTACATCTCCAGTGTGTGTACATGGAGGCTTTCCAACAACCCTGTGAGGTAGGTTAGGCTACAAGTTGGTTCAATCAAGCTGTGCATGCTTAGGTATATTTGTGTGTGTGTGTTTTGTCAAGTTTTTTTGTTTTTGGTAATTTGCTATTAAACATCAGGATTATGGAATGTTGCACTTAAAGCAACTGGGGGGTGCCTTTCAGCATGTCCCCCCCATGCATGGCTTGTGAATATGACATTATATAATTTCACCTGACTTTTCTTCCTGGTTCCTCCCTCCCTCCTTTATCTTTGCAATAACCCTGTGAGATGGGTTAGGCTGAGCAATTGGTTCAGTCAATTTTCTTAACTGCTCCTTTTTAATGTTATTTTAGTGTTTAAATGTTATTTAATAATTGTATGTATACCTTGTGAAGGCAGAAACTGTGAAAGGCTGGTTAAAATCTGTTAAATAAATTCATCTTAAATCAAGACTGTGGATTCAGTTTATGTTGGTAATATATGTACATAAGCAGTGGTTCTTGCCAATAGACTGTGGGGAGATGGGTGATGACTGCTGATGGCTGGGAATGTAGAGGGCCCAATCTACATAGAGTGTACCAGGAAATTCTGTTGGCACCCACATGGGCTACAATTTGTGAGCTCAATTGTCTAACTTGATTGTAAATCTCTGTGAGAGGCTTTTTTTAGGAGGGAAGAGATATTAGTCTACAAATGCGCTGAAATATAATTAAGCAACCAATTCTTACTAAAATCAATACATTCAGTTTTTGTGTGTGTGATGATACTCACTGGCACAGAGCACCAGCACCTCTTTTTTTTGCTGTCCATGGCAGCTATTTTGTGCTTGCACCCATGGCAATTTTATTAAGATATGAGTACCAGCTCCAAAAAAAGCACCGAGCACGTTCATCATCTCCATGCTGCCAAGATGGCCCTTTTCTTGTTGCCTTTATAAAATCTATTAAATTAAAGTCTATGAAATCTATGAACTTTGAAAACTTGTTTATAAATCCTAATAGTGCTAGGAAACAGGGCTACGTGTTTCACACCCTAAGTCATTGGCAGCAGAACCAGTCTTGCGTCTATTGCATCAAAGGAGTCCCCCATCTCCTACTCTTTAACCCATCCTGCCAGCTACTGATGTAAACAACAAACAGGCATGGGCCAACTTACAGGAGGATTCCTTTAGTACTACAGTAAGGCTTAGATGCTTCATAATGCAATACTGGACCAGGACAACATAGAACATCTTTGCTGGTCCCAGGCACTCCATCTTCCCCAGCTGGATTTGGGTTGTTGCACAATATCTTTGCTGATTCACAGCATGTCTGTTAAATTCCCAGTTTCCTTCTTTTGTGGAGCTTGAGCTAACCTTAACTCTGTTCTTAACTAGTAGGGTTTTTAAAAAAGAAAATAATATAATATATAATATAGGCTCAGTTCCCACTTCTTGCAGGAGACCTTGAACAATTAACAGCTTTGAGGGACTAAGCTGCTTTGCAAGACCCTGGAGGTCCTGTGTCCACTCTGAGGCCAACACAAATCTTCCCTCCTCTGCAGGTGTTGCTATGGAGCGCAAGCAACTTCACTGTAGAGCAGAACAGAAATTTAATACGTTCAGAAACACACATAATTTTTTGACAGAGTGGATAGGAAGAGTGCCCTGCTGATTGCATCTTGGGAAACATTTCTTTGTTAGACATTCTTCTCACCACACTCTTAGCTATTTCTCCAGCATACATCTGCATGTTAGTCATGCGCTTGGTGGTAATGTGAGAAACTCTAAATACTGGCTTTTAAAATTTTACTGGGCTGAGTTTAAAAATGTGTTAAATTAGATGCAGAAATAAACAGACACACCTAAATAAACAAAAGGATGTAGGGGATAGGAATAATGCTTGACTGCTAGCAAAAGCAGGCTAAAATGGGATTTTAAAGGGGCCACTGAGCACTATGAAAATTTCTATGTCTCAGTAAAAGGAACACCTGGGCCAGCTCAATTTGCAATGGTACATCAGAAAGCACAATATTCCGTAGTGCTTCCCAACTGTCTCAGTGTATATTGCAAGGCAAAAGATAAACAGCTCTTTAAATATTATAATAAGAGCAACCCCTGTCGAAAGAGCAAAAGATAAAAAGCACCCAAACAAGAGTTCAAGTTCCCAAGACCCATGGCATAACATTGGAATGATGAGTGAGGGCTGTCTGCTGGCTGACAGAAATGCTATTACCTGCAAAGAGCTTTTGATTGTAAATGTTTTAAAACTGATTTTAATATTGTATTTTTACATTGCTGTAACCCCCCTGAGACCTTATGTTGAAGGGTACGTAAGAAATTATTATTATTATTATTATTATTATTAAACCAATAAGTAATATGCAAACATATATATCACCAACATCAAAACAATATCACAGAATCAAAGTTCAATCAAACTTTATTAGTTCAAGTGAAAAAACTTAACAAAGGAAAGAGTACATAAAAGCAATTGCTTGCTCTATTCAATGTCAGGCAAGAATTCCATGTCATATGGGCTAGTGAGGATAGCATGTGGTTTGGCTCACTCACTTGAGCTATCTATAGGTCTCCCTTTCCAAGCCCATTCATGTAGTCCTTGGGATGGGACACCTTACATGTAACGACTTTGAACATTGGCTATTCCAGCTTAAAATTAGAGACCAAATGGCTCATTAGCTACATATGGGTTGGAGCATTGTAGAGTGTGATAAACCAAACTAACAAAGTGAGAATCAATGATATTGGGTATGATAAAAATGGATGATCTATGCACTTATGGAAATATCAAAACTCAAATGCTAAACCATTGCTATATATAGCTGTAAGTGGTAATTACTTTGTGAAGCAGTCATGTGGATAGCTGACCCATAGCCTTACATGATCCAGTCAGCTGAGCCACTAAGCATCATGTGCTTTGAATGTGGTCAAGCCTTTATAAAACATATACACTTGGTTCCAGGATCCCACTGCTGCTTTACTCCTTCATGGTCCTTTTTCTACTGTGCTGAGCTACGGTTTACCTTAGTACATCATCTGAACCAAGACTTGTGGTAAAGCTTTCTCATCACTAACCATGACCTGTAACCAAGGTTTGCTCTTGGTTGTGGAGACAAGACAGTTCAAGTGTAAGGCACGGTTCAGATGGCACACTAAGCCAAGCCAAGCCACATCAGTAGAAAGAACCAGGGCAAAGTGGCTGCAAGCTTCTTTCTGGGAGCCCACATACTCATGAAGTCTCATTAAACCAAGGTTTCTTAATGTGTCATGCAAACTGGGCTGTGGAGTCAGAATTCTTATGTAGAAACAGTTGACAGATGTGCATGAATGCTATTATATTTATGACACCTATTATGTGAAAATATATGTGCTGCAATTCAGCAGCAGCACCTGTGAAAGTAGCAGCAAGAATGCTCTTCTTCTTTGCAAGATAGCAGGTAAGGGGGGAATAGCACACTACATTCCTTGCGCTAGGTTAGATGTGAGGGGCAGCTGATGTGGTTGGTCTACATCTATGTAAAGGTAAAGGTGTCCCCGCACTTGTAGTGCGAGTCGTTTCCGACTCTTAGGGTGACGTCTTGCGACGTTTCCTAGGCAGACAGTATATATGGGGTGGGATTGCCAGATCCTTCCCCGGCCTTTCTTTACCCCTCAGCATATGCTGGGTACTCATTTTACCGACCACGGATGGATGGAAGGCTGAGTGGATCTCGACCCCTTTTACCGGAGATTCGACTTCCTCCTTCCGTTGGAATCGAACTCCGGCTGTGAGCAGAGCTTCGGCTGCATTACCGCCACTTACCACTCTGCGCCACAGAGGATCTTACATCTATGTAGGCTACCCATGAAGTTGGTCTGAAGGCTGCAGCTGGTGCAGATCGCAGCGGGTATATTGTTTGTGGGGGCAAACTACCACCAGTATAAAACATGTTTTGAGGAGTGGGATTTGCACTGGTTGCCAATCTGCTATTAAGTCAGGTTCAAGGTTTTAGTTAATACACATATTGCCCTATACAGCTCAAGTCCAAGTTATGCCTTGTCCCTTCTGTATCTCAAAAAATATTAGAAGCCCTCTCCGCAGTAACTTGAAGCAGGGCTTTAAGTGTGGCTGCCCCTATACTATGGGACAGCATTCCTGCTGAGGTATAGCAGGCACCCACTATGGTATTTTCCAGAGACAATTGAAGGCATTTTTGTTTCAACAAGCTTTTCCAAATGAATGACAAGGTCCCCTATCTCCAAAAAAGTTTTAAAGCAAAATGCAATAATCTTGACACTCTGGGACAATTCCAAATCATAATCTAGCAATAGCATTGACTTGGGCTAGGAAGGCATTCCTTGTTGCCTTAAGCCTGGTAAGGGTATTATAGGATTCTTCAGGGACCTAGGAATATCCAGAGAAAGTGTTCAGGGCAAAGCATGTTTTTTATTTAAATGATTTAAATCAAAACAGGTATATAGAATGAGGCCTACCCAAATTTGTCATGGCTTCCTAAGCAAGACCGGGCTTGTAGACAGAAACTGAGTCATGAGTAAAACCTACATGGGAGCTCCTTCAAGATTCTGATATGTTACTACTAGAAAAAAGTGGAGTGGATTTGAAAGTGTTACACCTATATGTCTGCCTAGCTCAGTACGACTTCCTTATCATTCTATACTACCTGATCCCTTTAAATGGAAATGGTACTTGCTCCTTTTCTGAGACACTTTTGTAGCCTAGCTCCTGGGAAGGAGATTAGGCTTTTAAGCAAGGTGACTGAAGCAAGTAGCACAGAACACTTTTTATGTATTGTTGCATGTCACCCCATTCTTTGAGTGGTGTGAGACTTCCTGAGGATTCTACTCTTACTCAGGGTTTGATTGCCGTGGAAAGAAGGTCAGCGGAGATTATGGTGTTTTATAGGATATATGGTTTTATTTATACATATTCTCAACCTGACCTTAAGATGGAGGTGTTCACAGCATCAGCAGTCCAATAGAACTTGCTTTTCCTTCAGGCTTGTAGGGAGGCACCCTAAAGCCATGATGCAGAAATCAGGCCTCTCTGTATGTCTCCCTAGGTTCCCAGCTTCTCCTGACAAGACTAAAAACACACAAGCCTCTCTTTGGCTCCAGGATGGGAGGGCTCCAGCCAGCTGATGGGGGGAGGAGGGCCTCTCTCCTGAAAGAATTCTAAATGGCCCACATTGCTTTCTTGCTGATCTTTACACATGTTACTGAAGGCACTTGACAGACCTGGCTGAATCCATTAACTTATGAATGAAACTAGTCTGACCAGTAGAACAGGTTTGTTCCTTTGCAGATCGCAAATCAGAGCCTGGCAAAGGGATTCATAGAAATAATCCATCTCATCCCCCAAATCCCATAACAGTATGTTAGGCAGATGCATATGTAATCCCTTGCAGGTTCTTATGGGCCAAAAATGAAATGAATTTGCAAAGATTCCATGAATAACTTGTGATTTTTTTTTCATAAAGAAAACATAACATTAAATATAACACAGTTTTATATGGTTCTCAGTTTCCAAATACTTAAAAGATCCTTGTCCATGTGTCCTTTCTCTTTTTTTGGCAAAATATCTTTGCAATCAACTGAAAAGTTCTTTTTCTTAATCTTCAGGAGATGAATAGCTTTATTCTGCTGCTCTGAACCACTGCAGCTTCAGCTAGGCCCAGAAAGTCCACTGATTCAGCAAGGCCCTATCATTAAAGAATACATATACAAATAATGACCTTTCAAATATATATATACTCCCCATACCCTTCCCTACTTCTGTACAATACAGATATACATATGTACTTTAATCAAGGGGTTAAAGACCAACTAAATAATAGCGTCCCTAGCAGGCACACCTAGGACCAACTTCTCTGCTCCACACTTGCTTTCTTCTTCAAACAGGGTTTTTCTGCTATGAAACCCCACCCACCAGACTGAACCAACTAAAACAAGATTGTGGGGTTTACACATACATTACTGATGGAGCAAAACAAGCCACATACTCTTAAGAATATTACAGAACTGCTTTGTTGTTGTTTTAAAACCTGTTACTATGAAGGCTCAAATGTGTTTGCATAGGGCTGATTGGGACTTTGGAACCCTGTGATGTCAAAGAGAGCTTTCCTCTTCATGTCAATGGGTTTTAGATAAAGTCCTTACAAGGATACAATCTCAAATGTGCCTGAGGAATTGAATCAAATCATAAATTTCCTTCTTTTTAATAAAAAACCATTGAAAACATGGAGGCGTGGGAAACATGTTCTTTACTAGGTTTATCCTCCTTTTTGCTTCTTGGCAATAATATTGGTTTCTAGGAAGAGGTCATATAAAATTTAATAGGATAATCTGCGTGAACAGGATTTTCATAATGTCAAAAATATGATGAATGCCTGCATCTGTGATTAACAGTATTGCAGTAAAAGAGATGAAAGTTCCTGTGGAGTTATATGAACGCATTAATTTTTTTTCTAGTTTAGATACACAGCAAAACAGCCAATACTGCCTGGTTCTCTCTTGGCAGGGTGTAGCATTATTACCCTTAAAACACACCATACACATTTATGACAGCTACTTTACCCTGCTCAAAAACTGGCAGGAAAGTGGGAAGGACATGGCACAATCACTTTGGCATTGCTGACCCAGGATGTCACAGGGGAACAGTCCCATACAGCAGGAAAACAGCTTCCATCACTGATCTTTTTACATAAAAAAGGCTAGAGGCTGGACCTTCCCATGTGCCATTTTAAATACATTTTACTTATTATGGAGTTAGCTACAGCAGGACAATTGCATCCCTCACATCCACAACAGTAGTCTATACTGTGTTGACCTTGTAATGGTGAAGCCTTTGGTATCAGCTGACTTGAGCTGAAAATTCCATCTATTTTGGAACAAAATGATGAGCGTGTTTGCAGTCCACTTCCTCTGAAGAAAGGAAAGTTGTTGAGTTTGGCTAGGATTAAGACTTCACACAAGCCCTAAACATAGGGAGAACTTTGTGGGGCAAGCTGAGGACTGGAAAGAGATCCCATAAGACAGATAGTTCAGAGGCAAGGATTCAGTTCCTGGCATCATTAGTTTATAAGGGATTGGGTAGTGGGTGAGACAAAAGACGTCTCCCTGAAACCCTGCCAGTCAGAGTACACAATATTTGGCTAGGTGAACGTATAGTCTAATCTGGACTAAGGCAGAACTTTATGGTTCCTATGGTACTTTGGCATAAACTACTGTGGACATTTTTTTAAAGAAAATTATGCATATTATGAGAACATTCAGCTCACCTTTCTAATGCATACGCATTACTCAAGATGGCTTCCAATTGGTAAAAATCACAACAAAACAGTAATATCAAACAAGACAACAAAGGCTGACACCAAAGACACAATCTTCAACTACTCCCTGCAAATTTGAAGTTTGAGGGAAATGCTAGTAGGGATTTCTGACAGCGAGTTCTGAGTACAAATTCCAAGATATTTTTTTTAAGGGGGGGGGAGGAAGGACTTGATAGTTGGTAAAATGATATAGGTTTGTAATGTAGATAGGCATTTAATTTGCTATTCTAGCTATATATGCCTATAGGACAGTAGTATCTTATTTAACTAACGTCATAAGATACTTCTGTTCTATAAGTATATGTTAGGTCTATGTCTTCTATGTTAATTCTATTAAATATCAAATCAAATCAAATTTTATTATGTGGTCATAGACCCACAATACAAGTGATTAAGCAGTCAGTTAAACAAACAAGATTAAAACCAAATACAGTATTAACGATAATAATTTAGCAAGAGTCCACGGTAGTACAGATTGGCCTTTTCCGTAAAGTCTGAGCTACATAGAGAAACTTCGCAACTAATTCAGTAGTGTCTTTATCCTTGTCAGACAGAAGATATTGCACGAGCCACTCAATAGATCTACCGGAAAAGGCTTTGGTGATTGGAAAAATAAGTCTAGATCGAGCATCCCTGTATAGTTCACAGGAAAGTAGGACGTGTCCAATTGTTTCAACCTCCCCCAGTTTACAGAAGCATACATGCCTTTCCAGGGGGGTTCCTTGAAAACGGCCCTCTAATACTGCAGAGGGAAGACAATTAAACCTGGCTCTGGTAAACAGGGATCGGTAGTGCAAAAAAGTCAAAGTTTCAAAATAAGCTGCATATTTCGGAACCGAAAAACTCAAGCCAAAATGGATGGGTGAGCAAGATGTATGTGCTCCGGCCATTGAGAATTGAAGGTCAATGTCCTTAATACGTTGACCAACAATATGATTCGTTACCTCAGGGTCCCAGGTTGACAATAGCTCCAGTGAAAGACCAAGACACTTTATCTTTTCATTGAAGATCTTAGACCAAGAGCTTATAAAGGAATCCCCCCATAACAAGTTTAAGTACCCTAAGGAAGGTCCAGTGTAGGCCACTTTGGCCCAAAATCTAAAAGCCTGGAGCCAGGCTGAGCACTCAACTGATGTAAAGCCCACTGCAAGGCGAAGTCCAGCAGCAGAGGCGCAGCGTGGCAACCCCAATATAGCTCGCAAAAAGCACGAAAACACCGCCTCAACTTTGGTGCTAAAGCTCGTAACCCAGATAGGAATTCCATATAAAAGTTGGGTTAAATATCATGGAACATGCTTATTTGCTAACAGCAATCAATGTGTGTGTATGTTTGTGTCTTTCCAGATATGCAACTCTCCAGCCCACCATAAATAAAAGCATTTGCATAAATTACATTAGAGGTACACTGTACAAAAATTGCATAATTATACAGCCAAAAGAGTGGCTGCATACTATAGTCAGCATGGATTTTTTTGCATTGTGCCATGTGAAACTGAAAATACACCCCATGCCATTCTGATGCTTCCCATTAGCTTATTTCAAAACAAAACCTTACAAAACTTATAGTCCTGAACTCAGAAACGCTTGCTTAACAACCCTCTAAATTTTCATGGTGAGACAAAAAACAGTCAGAGAGAAATGAGAGTTCAAAGTGTAAAAAGAGACAGAAAAAAACCAGACCCCTTTTGGACTTTTTTCTCGGAGAGTTCTCATAATGTGTTGAAATTAATTAAAAATCAGTCATATTCTCAGAGTATGTGTAATCCTATTACTGACCTTGCTCCATACTCTGACCTTCATCTTCTGCATCTTAAAAGTTAAAAAAAATACCTGGTTGATTTTTAATTAATTTAAGAAGTTTAGCATTGAACTAAATGATAATGTCAGGCATGCTCAATAAGAACCAACTGTCAGTGTTCTAAAAGCCAGACTCACAGCTGCTGGGCTTGCCTAATCAGGGGGCCATACTCACACCAGACCTTTTATTTCACTTTAAACAGTCATGGCTTCCCACAAAGAATCCTGGGAAGTGTAGTTTGTGAAGGGTGCTGAGAGGAGACTCTTATTTCCCTGACAGAGCTCCAGTGACCAGGCTGGTTTAGCAGTCTGATTGAAGCTCTGTGAGTGGAATAGGGCATTTCCTAGCAACTCTCAGCACCCTTCACTAACTAAGTGTAATAAAGGTCTGGTGTGGATGTGGCCAGGGATAGCTTTGGTTTAAATTTGGGTGAGAGGCTACATGCAGCATGTGCCTCCTCAGGAATAAAAAGGTGGGGGAAACCCTGAAAAAGAATGATACTGTTCACAATGTTTTCCTGTTGGAAAGGAAAGGGGCTTCCCCTCTGCCCAGTGCCCAGCCTCCAATCTCCTCCCCTCCCCTCCCCCTTCCTCCCTACAAGTTTGTAAAAATGCAAACACAATTTGGTTTGGTCTTTCAGAGTCCAATCCACTTCCTGTGTAGCTTGGAAGAATTTGGTAACATGTGCCTCTGAGCATATGGGGAGTGAAGGCAACACCTACAATCAGCCCAAAGAACAGAAATCTGTTTTAGCAGGGAAGAAGCAACAATATTAAGATAGCTGATATAGTTCAGATAGTCACTTTAAATATGTTTGATTTACTTTGCAATTTTAGTGAAGTTTCCTATAAATCATTCTCTTTTGCTTCTGTTTCTGTGAATATGTGAAGCACAGCAACACTTTGCAACACTAAAAAAAACTCCAAAAACAATTGTGGAATAATGGCACTGACTGTCCTGCAGAATAGTTTCCAATGGACATGAGGAGTGTCTCAGTTTGCACAAGATAAACAGTGGGAGGTGAAATATATTCTAGCAAAATTCTAGGTGTGCTCTATGTTTTTAATTCACCATGCCCACCTTTCCTTAAGTGGAGTAGTTTAAACATAGCAGGCTGAAAACATGCATCTTGGGCAGGCCAAGTTTGTTTTTTCCAACAGCTAGAGGCACTGCTTAAGTAGCAACATATTGCTTGGAAAAGTTACTTTTTTGTACTACAACTCCCATCAGCCCCAGCCAGCATGGCCACTGGATTGGGCTGATGGGAGTTGTAGTTCAAAAAAGTAACTTTTCCAAGCTCTGTTATCACTCTGATTTTACATCAAACTGCAGTTGCAGATTCAACTGTTAATGCACCCAAAATAGAAATAGAGCATAACCTCCAGTCTGAAACACAAAAGGTTGTCTTCACCATCATATGACATTGACCAATAAAAAGGCTTTGAAATTAATAAAAATAAATTTGGCACAGATTTCTAGGATGAATAATGAAGAAATATAATTTTCTAGGTTAGATTCTCCATAGAAACAGTAGTAACACAGAAAAGAAGCAAAGTAAGAAGAACACCAACAAACATACAAGAATGTAATTCTCCATCTTTGGAGATGGCAGGGGTTACCACCACTCCCCATATGCTCAGAGGCATGTTGCCAAATTCTTCCAAGCTACACAGGAAGTGGATTGGACTGTGAAAGACCAACCCAAATTGTGTTCTTAAAAAGCAAGGTTTTTTTTCCTATTAGTAAATTCAATGCTATTATGACTGCTATTAACCTTATTTCCTATGTATGTTCATTGAAGGAAGCCCCACTGAAATTGGTGAGAGTTATTTTGTACATAGGACTCTGCAGTAAATAAATAATAAACCAAAATCTTCAAATGTAAAGTTGATTCTGAAAAGAACACTAAAAGAATTTAATAGCCACATTCTCTGAAGATCTGAAATGGTAAGCTTGCTATACTGCCTTTAGGCATATTGTAAAGGTTTCCAAAGTTCTTGGCTAAAATATGTCAGGAAGATGCATGTTAATCAATCAAAAACCCTAACTGAGTCAATTGGGAAATGGGTTATTAGGAATAAACAGAGTTCTAAAAAAAGGAGAAATGCAGTGACAGGCAGCCTTAACAGAGCAATTTTGTTTCTAAACATAGGAGCGATTTAAAGGCCACTCTGAATGCAAAGGAGACAATTATTGCCTAAACAAATAAACTAGTGTCTTTGAACCCCAGGCACTGACTTGTATCTTAGCTTGAGACTCTACCCTATGGCTTTAATAGCAAAGCAACATTATACTTCAAACTCTTCTTCCATTTGGCATGCTAATATGTGCCACGTTAAGAGATTAATTTGGTGACTTGAAAAGAATAGAGGGGAACATTTGAAAATGAACAATGAGTTTTTCACAGTTTTGCTGTCTTGAAAGAAAATATTTGAGCATTTGTTAGAAATGGGAGGAGGAGAATATAATTCTCAAACTGTTTATCTACTCCGTATCCCATTTCTTACAATCAAATAAAATTTCCCAACTTTGCATTGAAAGTTATCTAAAGTCTGTCCATGAATGGGTCTAAATGAGTGGTACCAGGGAATTAAACATCATGATGACACAAAAGTACTTCATACATAGCATTTCACCCTGCATGAACATAATCTAAGAATGAGCCCAAAGTTCTCACTTTTGGGAGCAAAACCTTCCCCAAGGCTAACTTTTTTTTTACATTGCCAGCTGCCATCCAGTGGTCAGTGGCAGCCATTTATAATACCCAGGCCTCCCCTCCAAGCAATGCTATGTCAATTTTTGAAGAATAAAAATGGACTCCAACTTTTGCCACCACTGTTGGGAAGTTTTTGTGGTGGCTTCTTTTGCCTCTGCCCCCTGGTAGAATTGGATGCTTCCTCGTTTGTGTCCTGCAAATGGGGCTGTGAGGTAGACACACCTGTCACTTGGGAAGTGCCACACAAAAATATGTTTGGATGCATACAAGCATTCAGGTGACGAAGCTGCTGGCAGTTGTGGCTAACTGCTGCAATACAGGAAGCACACCCTTAGTGTAGTGGCACCTACCCTTTGGAATTTCCTCCCCTTAAATATGAGACAGACACCACCTCTGTTATCTTTTTGGCACCTAGTGAAGACCTTCCTCTTTCAATAAGCCTTTTAAGTAGAGATCTTATCCTGGTTTGTGTCTGTGTTGGAATTGCTTTTTAAGATTTTTTAAAGCTTTTTTAAAAAAGATGTTTTGTTTTAATATGTTTTTAAAGACATTTTGAGAGCCAGTGTGGCTTAGTGGTTAGAGTGTTGGACTACAACCTGGGAGACCAGGGTTCGAATCGCCACACAGCCATGAAGAGTACTCGGTGACCTTGGGCAATGGTAAACCACCTCTGAATACAGCTTACCACAAAAACCCAATTCATAGGGTTGCCATAAGTCAGAATTGACTCGAAGGCAGTACATTTATATTATTAAAGATGTTTTGTTGTAATATATTTTAAAGTATGTTTTTATGATGTTTTAGGGTGTTTTTAGTGCTTTTGTTTGCTGTCCTGGGCTCCTCCTGGGAAGAAGTGTGGGATATAAATCTAAAAAATAAATAAATAATATTGTGTCAGACCATTGATCCGTCTCAGTATTATCTTTACTGATTGGCAGTGGCTCTCTCAGATTCAGTCCAGAGTCTGTTCCAGTCCTAACATGAGATACCAGCGATTGAGCCTGTGACTTCATTTATTTTGACAATTTATATACTGCTTAATTACAATAATCTCTAAGCAGTATACAAAAAACACAATGAAAATAAAAATAAGTTAAAACTATAAAATCAGAATTCAGTGAAAAAACCTGCTGGAATAATAATAATAATAATGATGATGATGATGATGAAGACTCCAGTAGGTAGGGACTTCTATAAATCTGGGCACACAATATTTAATGCACTGCTCCTGGTGGATGACAGCCATGCATCTGAGGCATGGGGGACCACTAAAGTGGCTCCCCCAAAGATGTTAGTGATCAGGCAGGGATATAAGGGAATCAGGCAGACTCTGAGGTATTCTTGACTCAACTTGCTAAGGGCCTTGTAAAGGAATACAAGAATCTTATACTGGCCCAGTATCGTGTGGGCAGCTAATGCAAGCTTTTGAGCACTGGAGTGATGTGTTGGCAATAGTCTGTCCCCATCAACAGTCTAACCACAGCATTTTGCACCAGATGGAGCTTCTGGACCAGGGCCATAGGTAGCCCACATAGGGTCCACTGCAATAGTGTTGAGCAGATACTCTACCACTAAGCTATGGGGAAAGTAGGATGAAGACTCCAGATACATAGAAATAAGGTATATCTTACTGAGATCTTCACATCCCCCTTTTCTTTGTATATGTATGTGTATACACATGTATTGCCAACATAGGGTGCTACTTCTGATAATTGAGTCTAGCCACAAATCTTATACTCCAATAAATGTGTTAGTCTTTAAAGTACCACAGCAATCTTTGTTGTTTTACTCCAGAATTGTTTCTTTAAAATGCATGCTCAATGCCTACAGTCACATTTGCACATGTGTAAAATTTCAGTTATACTTGAAGGAAGATGACCTCACTTTGAAAAAAAGGCATTGGGGCGGGAATGAGAGAGAGAGAGAGACTGTTATCTGTGCTTTACAGATCTGTTTTCCTGGTCACCTGACGATGTTGAACTACAGCAACACATGGAATTAATAGACCTGCACCATTAATAAACATTGATGAACAAAGAGAATCTTCACTGTTGGAATTCTAACAGCCTTAAGATAGGCTTACCCTTCAATCTCTAAACACATTTACCCAGAAAAAAGCTAGTTTTCACATAGTTGTCATGCAGAAGCCACTTTAAATTGCTCCATGTGGAGGCTGTTGTCACATGGTGAACTATTTTGAGTACAACAGCTCATGACACAGGTGAGGGCACCTTAAGTCTTTTGAGGATGTGTTTGTAAGCTTCACTTTGTTGTGAAGTAGTAGCTGCTATGTGGAATGTCGTACAGTAGCCTCGGTATCAGCTGTAGAGAAAAATCTGCCTGTATAGACTGCAATGGAATTTCTTCCAGACAAACTTGAAATTGTGTGACATGTGCCTTTGTATATTCGTGGTTAGAATTAATGCCTCTCATTATCACTCCGCTGCTAAAAAACAACACAAGAAAAAAACAAAACGCTTTAAAGACACCCAAAATCAGCTGCCTCACTCTGCCTAATGTTAGGGCCAACACTTTTTTCTGTCAGTGTGATGTGATAGTAAAAAAAACAAAAAATTAAATTGAATAGTGACAAAAATGATTTTTTGGAGCAGATAAAAGTACAAAATTCAAATTCCTGCCTTCTGATGCTCTGTTACATTTAGAGGAAGCAACATCTGTAATAAATCCTAAAAGAGAATGAAAAGAAGAGAGACAGAGAGAGAGAATCTTAGACTGGGAGTGAATAGACAATAACATTAGTTATGCATTGCTGTGTAATGTTCAAAGAACTTAACTCTCCTCTCAGTGCAAGGCAATTCAGAATCTTTATATAGCGATTAGTAATGATGTAATCCCAAGTCCTGCAAATATGACTGTGCTTTCTAGCACATGGTCTTTGAGCTGCCACCCTGTCCTTTGACATGGATTTTTTTATCTGGATCACCTTCTAGCTCAATCAGTGTAAGGATATTTGCTATTTGACTATGCAAAGCTTTCCCGTGTCAATTGGAAGAGACCCACCAGGGCTTAGCGGGCTCATGCACAGCTTTTATAGGATGTCAGAACAAAATGATTTTTTTTTTTTTAATTGAGGAAGGGTCAAACAAGTTGTGCTTTTTGTTGTGTCACACAATATAGAAAGCATGTTTTTTAAAAAGAAGAAGAAACATGCTGAGCTTCCCCTAGAAGTCAAAAGCCTTGAAAAGTGATTTAAAGCTACGTTATCCTGTTTCTAATTCCTTCCCCTTTGTTCCTGTAGAAATGTAATTGCAAGAGGCTGAAAGAAGGGACTGGAGCACTGGTTTCTATGTCAGCCTTGTAGAGAGCAATAAAGTCTTTTTTTATGGGCTTCTCCCTAGCCTACGTCTACTTTTCCAAATTAGAGGAGACAATATGACTCAGCCAGCTCTGATCTTATATCTTAATTTGCAAACTCAGCAACAATATCAGAGCCCAATTTAAGCAGCTAGGAGAAAACATTCTTGAATTTTTAACCTACTCCCTATTGAGATGAAGTAAAAGGTACTGTGAGTAAAAAAATAAAGAAAAGAAAAATGAGCAGATTTCTTAAAGAGCTGAAGGAAAAAGAACAGTGTAATCATTTCTGATGCCTTAATAAAGCTGAAGCTCATGGATTTGGTGACAAAGTGTAACTTTAGAGGGTAAGATTAGCCTACGACAGTTCAAGGATTTAGAAACAGGATATAAACACTGGGAAATCCTAACAGTGAGCTTAACCACAGTGAAATGTCATAGATATGGGGTGAAAACCACATTCACAGCAAAGTAAATGTCAGTTTTTCTGTTGACATTGAATAGAAGAGACCTGAACTGCACCAACAGGCATTATAAATAGGCTGCTATATGCTTTTGTCTGACATGTGACCAGTTATTAGAAGCTCTATAAGAATTCTGAATATTTGTGTCACATTATTGTGCTGTCTCTAGATGAGGGATGGGGAGCCAGTGGCTCTTCATATATTCCAAGACTGCAGCTCCCATCATACCTGGCTATGCTGGTGAGAGCTGGTATCCAACAACATCTGGAGGGCCACATTTTTCTCACCCCTGCTTCAGACTTATATTCATTGCTAGAAGAATACTTTCAGACCACATTTATGCAGTGTAGGTGTTATGACAAAGGTGGAACTACTGTCAAAACAGCAATTCTACATCAAATTGTCCCTCCTTTCAACTGTGACGTATAAAAGACAGGCAAGTGGCCTCAATGAACAACTGCTGTGATTGCTGCTCTGTGTTCTTCACTTTAATGCTAATCACAGGTGCTCTTACACAAACTCTCCATGTGACTGCAGTCTTCCCTTAAGCAGGGCTTGTAGCAGAGGTGGGGGAGACTCAGAAGAAAGAAAGAAAAATAACAACATGCCTGTGTCTCTTTTCGGGTCTTAGATTTAGGTGCTCTAAGAGCAGGAGCAAGGAAGAGACCCCTTTGTGTACTGTGCAAGCCTGTGGCTGCATACACCTGTACCTGTTTGTAGCACCAGGGAATTTAGTTTTTCTCAATATGGAATTGTTCATGCTCAACATGCTGTTTTCAATCCAGATTGATTGTAGATCCTGCCAACCTGATGGGTGGGTATGGTTACTTGATATGTGTCTGAAAACCTCTGATTAGATTCTGCATTTGGTACCCCTCCCCCTGTGATCTTGGTAGACATCCATCCATAATGTCATTGCACAGGGGTGGATACACTCTCCATTACTGGGAGTTCCTGCACCTAATTGTGGGGCAATGCAGAATCAATCTGTGATGAGCTTTTATTTTCAGAATGAAACCAGTTTGTCAAGAAGCACTCTTCAGGGGCAAAACAATGTGCTAGTTTGTGTGTGTGGACTAGGTAGAACCCCCACCCCCAAGAACTGCGTCTCCATTGATCATTGAATAAACTGTTGTGTGTACGTAGCCTGTGTCTTCCAGCCATCATTCTGAGTGATCAAAGGCTGGAAAGGAGACACCCATTCAGGTTTGTCTCCTTTCCAGTATTAGACCTACCAGTGCTAGAATTCTAACTGGGTCTCTTTCTCTCTTCCCCTGCCCGAAGCTTCCAGACTTAGACTGTGAACACACTAGTCGCCAGAGCAAAGTGTTTCCAGTAGCTACACCTGGAAGGGAAACAGGTCGATCTGTCAATCAGTTGCAAAATCTCTTTGAAGCTGATTTTTTTTAAAAAAAATGCACTCAAGCTGATCCCACCAGGTTTTACAGTAAAAGGGGCAGGGTTTGACTAGTGTTTTGTGCCCCTGTTTTCAGAAGAGAGAGGTGGAGACACACTGGAACCAGCACAACGGTGAGTGTGTTTCTACCCTTAGAGCTCATACACTGGCTCACAGCCTTCAGAGTACAGCATTTTGCTAAACAAAAGCATTGGGGAGGCTATATGAGGAAGGTCAAAAGAACAAATCCTCACTCTCACCCTTCAGTGGGAAGTTCATTCAAAGCTGTAAAAGCTCTGTTCTGAAACAGAGGGATTATTCTTTCCAGAGAGAGAGAGAGAGAGAGAGAGAGAGAGAGACCCTGGTGTACAGTGATTGAACTCACCTGGACATCTAGCAATTCTTCCTCATCACTAGGGCCAAAATACATTTGATGCCTGAGGCAAAGGACAAGATGGTGCCTCCCCCATTCCATGTACAAAAGTTGGCCACAGTTGTTGGGACAGAGTTTTCCATCACACCTGAAGGCAGCAGGCTAGCTTAGGGTCTAACCACTAACCGCTTTCCACTCCTCAGCATCTGCTGCCTGGAATGGGTGCCTCACTGTTCCTAATGATAAGGCTACAGGCAAGTGGCTATTTGCAAGGCTATTCCAAGTGGCTTGGTTCTGATCTCTTTAAGAAACCAACTTCTTCTTTATAATCTTTTATGCCCATTGCAGTCTACTGGAACTTTGTCTGTATTTAAGTCTAGTCAAACCTGACCCTGGGAGTTTGGCACTGACTCTGAGAGTTTCTCTTAATTGCTTATCATTCTTTATTCCTCCTGTGTTGCAATTAGGGATAGAAAAATCTATCAATTTCAGTTCTCTCAGTTTCTTATTTTTTCTGTCTTAATATTGAGTTAACATTTATTCAGCAATTTGCATTTTTTTAAAAAAAAATCCTCATGAAAATGTTCTAGCATTTTAACGTGCATTTCTCATCATAAACACATTTGGGTAGGCAGTTTTGACTAATGACTTTTGCAAGCCATTTCTCATCATATAATGCATTTTGCATGTTCTTTTCACTCATATATTCATTTTTAGGCACACTTTCCCCTAATATATGCATTTTTGTAAACATTGTTTGGTCGGTCAACTGTATCACGAAAGTCAAATACATGTGAATTCTGAAGGATGGCTGTGTTTCGGTTCTCATCTTGTTTCAGAAAGTGCAAATTTCATAAATTCAGCTTGAAATGTGAACTCAGTCGAATGTCTTGCCAATCCCTAGTTACAGTGCAAAATCCTTTCACTTGGTTTCCTCTTAAAGCTTCAATTTTTCCTTGGGATGTCCCAACTTGCAATGATAGGTCACCCAGGAACTAAAGCAAGTTCCCATAGCCCAACAACTACCTGCTTGCAGCCCACTGGCTTGACAATGTAGGGAAATCTTGCCAAGAAGCAGTGGTGCACTCAGGGTAGGACACTGGGGCAGAAATTTAGGGCTCCATTAAGCAGAAAGACCAGGAGGGCCCCCAACACAGCAGTAGTGGCTCACTACATTCTGAAGCATACACATTGCCATCAGAAGAACACACATTGCCATCTTAAGACAGGGAGTTTATAAAACCATTACGTCCAAAGACTAAAATTACCGAACTAAAAAACTTTCCATAAGGGAGAGGTGGCAGAGTGAAGGGGAAATGTGCTCTATCTATATTAGGGATGGGATCCATTGACCAATACCAGTTCAAAAGCATTCTGTCAACCTAACAGGTCAATATTGATTCGAGTTTGTTCTTTGTCCACTATCCGCTGCTGTTACCGATCCATTTTTCCCTTCCCCCAAAATATTAATATTGATATTGATAATTTGAAAGGATATGTGATAAATGAAAGGAAATATTGGTTAAATTATTGTTCTTAATATCAATATTTTATAGGCAGGTTTTGAAAAGAAAAATAATTTTTTGAAAATATCCTGGGAACATCGCTACCTAAAAATCTGATCTGCAACAATAGAGAACAAGCAAATTAATGGAAAATTCAGTACCAAATTGAAATTGGGTAGAACTCTAGCTCATTCCTAATCTATATGAAGGAACATGGATCTCCAAGACTCTGTTCTGACTGCTTATCATTTCTAAGTAAGCAAATTCACCTGGAGAATGGTGCTGCTCAGACAATAACCAGTGCATGACTGACTTGTGTGGCATTCCCATCATGGCTGGGACCATTCTCTGTTCAAGTTGATATGACATGCCAAAAGCCTTCTAGATTGTCCATATGCCCTACCACTTTATCCCGCTGCTTCTGCATCCCTGTCCATCTGTCAACCAGGGAGATAGCCAAATACACCATGAAAAAACTTAATATTTGCTGGGATCAGGTAGGGAAAATGTGAGGGCTTACTGTGCAATATTTTAACATGTTATATGTCCCCCTGAGTCAAAAGCATGGGATGAAGTAGAAATTACAGATTGACAGAAAGATTGATCCTGGTGTGTTGGTCTCTACATTGTCCCCTCTCTCTTATTTAATGCAGCAATTGAAGTGGGATCACTCTCTGTCTGCCATGAGTGTACCTCGGTCATGACCTCCAGGGGCCACCCACTCCTGGGGGCGAAAATGTAATTCTGTCTCCATGCTAACAGAAACAAAAAGAGGTGTCCAAAACTACTCCAGTCTATGTCCTTGTTGCTTGTGTTATTTTTAGGGTTGACATAAAAAGTTGCAGATTATGTTTTTCATTGCAGACTCCAGCTTGAAAGACTTCTAGAAAACCTGGTTTGCCCAGAATTATTCTTGGATACACAGTTTGTGATTGATTACTTTTGAAACAAAACAGTAATATCTTAAAAGATTTGTTTCAATATATGGCCACTGAAGACCAACTTCTTATTCTTTGTTATCCAGAAACACATGCACAAAAAATTACTAATAATAATTAGGGATTACAATTTTGGAGAAAGCATTCCTCCGTCCAACAGAAAATACAAGTGACATGATTTTGTTGGGCCACAAACAAGCATCAAATAAAAGCAACAACATCCTAACTGGAAGCTTGGTCATTTAGAATACATTGTTGGCATACATTATGGGATTGCTATCTTTTAGCAGCATTAAATCATTGCAAGAGAGCACTGCCAAACCCCCTCTTCATTTCCTTTTAGTGACTTCTTACTGCCCTCAGTTCAAGTTTAATAGAAAAGGAAGGACATGATGTTGTTTTAATGACAGGAAACCAATGCCTTCCAAATGAATAAATTCCACCACTGACTGCCACAAAGTGTGCTAATTATTTCCTTTGATAAATTAAAAGCCGTAAAAGTCTCTAAAGCACAGAGCAAGCAGTTTACAGTCTTAATCTGCCCCACTGCAGTACTGAAAGCTGACATATAAACCACTGGTTTTAATGTACTAAGACATCTCTTTTCTTCTTTAAAAAATTGGTGTTTTGGGTGTAAACCAAATTTATTAATTTGGCCCCAAATCAAGGTGGTCAGTGAATCAAAATGCTTTTTATTAATGCATCTGTTCTGGTTAGTTTTTATGAAAAGCAGGCATTATAAAACCAGAGTTTAACAACAGGCATTCTTTTATCTGGTTCTCACGGATCCAATTTATGCCAACCCCACTGGCTTCCTATTTGCTTCAGGACTCCATCCAGAGTGCTGCTTCTAGCCTTCAAAACCCTAAAACAGGGATGGGTAATGTGTGGCCTTCCAGGTGTTTCTCACCATCCCTGACCATTGGCCATGCTGGCTGGCACTAATAAGAGTGTGAGTCCAACAACATCTGGAAGACCACAGATTCCTCATCCCTACCTTAAATGGCACAGGACAGGTGTACTATAAGCTGCCTGTCCAGGAATTAAGATGAGCGTCAGAGACTTCTGTGTCATCTTGGGGGATTCGGTAAGTGAACACAAAAGACAGGGCCTCTTTATATTGCTGATGCCTCAATTGGAATGCCCTTCCAATGGAAATTTGTCAGGCTCCCCTCCTTGAGTGCCTTTCATCAGGAATTGAAGGCACTTTCATTGATCATCATCTAATAATAATAATAATAATAAACTTTATTTCTACCCCGCCCTTTTTCCAGTAGGACTCAGAGCAGCTTACAACTAAAAACAACACCATTAAAACATACAGAAGTATACAATTAAAAAAGAATTAAACTATGAGAAAAATTAAAACCATAAAACATACATTAAAAACAGCTGACAATTTAAAATAATAAAATATTAAAATATTTAAAATAATAAAATCATATAATATAGTCACCAATCCTATGACACTTAATCCTGGCCATTCTTTATCCCAAATGCTCGTTGAAATAAAACAGTCTTTACTTGTCGCCGGAAGGACGGCAAGGAGGGAGCTAATCGCACCTCACTCGGAAGGGAGTTCCACAACCTAGGGGCGGCCACCGAAAAGGCCCTATCTTGTAAATAAAATAAATAATAAATAATAATAATTACATGCAACTATCCTTCAAGCAGAGGCTGGATAGCCATCTGTTAAGGCTGGGGATACCCTAGTTCTGCTTTGAGCAGGGGATTGGACTAAGTAACCTACAAGACCCTCTCCAACTCTATGATTCCTTCTTGGATTGGTACTTGTGTACATGGAAAAACCAGAGTCTATCAGACCAATCCACAGCTCATGACTATGCCAATGCAATGAGTTACCTGTATGACCAATTCAGATGCACAGCCCTCAAATCCAAAAAAAGAACTTACATTTGATATATTGCAAAGATGGTATATTCTAATAAAGTACCAAACCAATCTTGGGAAGGCATGATAGCTCAGTGGTAGAGCATCTGCTTTGCATGCAGAAGATGCCTGGTTTAATCCCTGGCATCTCCAGGTAGGGCTGGGAAAGTCTTCTACCTGAAATCTTGGGCAGCTGCTGCCAGTCAGTGTAGATGATGCTGAGCTAGATGGACCAATGATGTGCCTCTGTATATAGCAGCTTCCTATGTTCCTATTAAAATATAAAGTTCCACCAAGCTGAACGTGAAGGGGGTAGAACTGGCATACATGGCTTTGCATTCTACAATTGCTTACCAGGCACATAGGATCGCCATGCCTGTGCCGCCCCACCCACCTGATAATACTATACACTGGATAAATATCACTGCTGCCCACTTCATAATACGATGCACTGGATAAAAAGCAGATGATACAGAAAAGCAGTTGATGCATTAAGTGTTTGTTAATACATTAACTGTGTGCCCCCCCTCCTCCGCTTATAGGATGTCAGGCATTCTTCAGCAGCCCCCTAGTTTGTAAAACAGTTTGGAATACTTTCCATTGCCATTCCATTGACTTTGGATTTACACTCTCTTTTCTTTTAAGAATAACTTTAGAATACTCATTCAGATTACCATCTCACATCTTAAATCTTCTGACATTCTAATAAGCCTGAACATTCCTAATACCTTATTAAGAGAGAGAAACTACTACAAGGCCTTTGCTCTAATAAACATAGAGCAATTTTTTTCTTTCTGAAATATATACTTCACATTTTTTTCAACCACTTCCCCCAACTTTAATCTTCATAACAGCCCTGCTAGCTGCATTAGGATGAGAAGTAGTGATTGGCCCAGTCACTTAGTGAGATTCATGACTGAGCAGCGATTTGAACCCTCATCATGCTGGCTCTCTGTTGTCTAAACATATCCCCTCTCAGATTTACTCCAAGAAGAGTCTGTAGAGGCAAAATGTCTAATGCAAATATCACTATCGCCCTCAAAATCCAACAAGCTTTTATTTCAAACAGACCCAGATATACAGAACTTGGTATGTAAGATAGTTGTGATGACATGACATATGTATTGCTTCTCCGATGTAAGTTATTCACACATTGGGATTTTGTTTGGGGAAAGAAACTTTTAGACCAGTGTTTCTTAAATGGTGGACCGGGGACCACAACTTTCATTGGGCCTCAGTGCTACAGCCTACTCAGTGCCTCCTTGCTTGCCCACCCCATACTCCAGCCATGTGAGAGCCTTTTAATTGGACAGATGCTGGCCCTAGCAAATTCCCCACATGCTGATGGGCAGAGCAATCCTAAGTATAGGAAGCTGGCAGTGCTTAAGCTGGATTTGTTGGAAATGTGACAGTGCAACTCATCTTGAAGCCTGGGAGGAGATTGCATGCTACATGGGGAGTGGAGAGACAGAGAGAAGTCCTCATAGATTCCTAGACTGTTCTGTCCACTCTCACCTAAGCTGACCTTTCCTGCCAGATGTAAACTGATATTCTCAGTGGAAACTGATCTCCTATCCTGCTCCTTCTCTGATCTCAGTCTTCCTTGTTCTTCTTGCCAGCATGGCTCCCTGAGGATCTAAATGTATTTCCTACAATAAACTTTGTTTGTTTTTGCTGTACCAGAATCTCAGTGTAATTTCTACCAAGTTGAAGTGTAGCTACTGCTTAGTGTTTACTGCCCATGCTTAATTCCGCAAAATACCATTATAATCCATAGATCCTAACAGGATTAAATTAAACTGGCATAAATTATGCCTATTACAAACTCATTTCGGGGCAGGGCTACTGCTGGCTGAGTTGGCCTGAGCCTGGCAGAGGGAAAACAAGCCTTTAAAACAGAGTTACACCACCGGTTTTGCTGGTGTAAATCCCACCGACTTGTCAAGTCACTTGACTGAGCTGAAAGAGGTTTGGAATAGGTGTAAGTCTCTCCTTAGCCCACCCCATTCCTGCCACATACCCAGAACACCTCTTTGTGGGGACTTGCCCCCCAAAGGGTAAATTCCACCGGCTTAAATTCCACTGGCTGAGCCAGGCTGAGGGAGATATGCCAGCATATCCCTGGCTGACAGCCGAAGATCCTCCTATTCCAAACTTACTCATCCCAGTGGATCTTGGGTTTGGACTGTGCTATAAAGGTGGCAGGGGACAGATAAGTCTGAAGGGAAGGGAAGGGAAGGGAGAGCTCCCTTCTCTGAGGGGAAAGAGTCAGTGGACGTGATGAACAAAATTTTAAAAAAGTTACAAGCTACTTCTTAATGATTTCAAGATAATAAAAATGAAAAAGGACTTGATCTTGGACAAGGCATGGGTGAGTCAGGAGAAGCAGAAGCAATTGCTAGCCTAAAAAATCTACCCCCCACATCATGATCATATGAGCCTGTTTAGATAGCAGAAATAAGGACTTGTTTCCAAGGACAAATATACTTATGGCTGGTTGATCTAGTTGACTTGTTTAGAATGATAGCTGATCTAGCAAGACTTGTTTAGAATGAATCCTGCCTAATCACAGTAATGTATGTAACTTCATCTACAGTTTACTTCAAGTCCTGTGTCTCTATGTGCTTTTGAGCAACTCCGGATCCACACAATCGATGAGTTTGCAACCATTGTCATAACTCCTTTTTTTGTTGTTGTTATAACTGATTTTTGTCATTTGGACAATATGTGACATAACTGAAAGTGATCCCAGCTTGAGCTTCTCAGATACAAAAGCTTTCATAGAGTCAAAAGTCCATTCTGTTCATGCAAGAATAAGAGTTGATGAATGCAGATTGTGTTGTTCTTTTGCTAAAGCCACTTAAAAAATCCTTGAATAGAACTTTTATTTAGCTAGGTTTTTCATTATTTCTCGAGGCAAAGCTGGCAAGGCAATTTATAATTCAATTTTTGCTAAATCCACGACACCTAATATATATGTCAGGCATTTCAACAGCAGGGTACTTTGGGGGATAGGTGATAAATTGTGCTGATTATAAGTGCAAGCTGTTCTTCCAAAACATCCCATCAAAAAGAAGGTATAAGTACTAATAAGAAAATGTAACATATCTTCAGAGTGTCCAGAAGCATGAGAGATAATCACTTAATGTGATCAGCTTCTCTCTGGAGTTTTACTGCTAAATATTATGGTCTTGCCTTTTTGATAACACCCATCTGGTGGGGAAGCAAAATATCTGAGAGGTGTACACAGCCATCATATGCTAGCTGGTAGTATTTCAGTGGGCACAGGGCAATAATTCATTTCTGCCTTAAGAAGAGGCTTACTGTGGAAGCTGGAACATTTTCTGATTATGTGAGTGGATATGAGAAATATAACTGTTATGTCAGGGGATAATCACCCCTGATCTTTGAAACATCTTTTCACAGAGTGCAGTCTTGTTTTTAAAGCCCTAAATGGCTTAGGGCACAAATACTTAAAGGAGCACCTCTTCCACACTATCTTAGATCTTCCAATGATACCCTTTTTTTAGTTACCTTCTCTAGTAGAAGTGCATCATTCAACCACAAGAAAGAGGACTTTTCAGTGGTGGCACCCAAGCTTTGGAATGCCCTCAGAAAAGAGGCATCCCTTTTGACACCAGGTTAAATTTTTTATTTACCCAGGCGTTTTAAGGTGTGTGTAGGCTATGGCACTTACTCCCAGGTAAATGTGTAGGACTGCAGCCTCAGTGTGTAAAAAACGTGAGGGGAAGTACGCCACATGGATGATCTTGGATGATTGTTTTTTAGTCCATGAGTTGAAAATAACTAGGCACAACACAGTAAAAATATATAGAGTTGTGATTAGGATAATGAGCTCTGATCAAGAAGTCTCTGGTTTGAATCTCCTCTCAACCATAAACTTACTAGGTGGCTTTTGACAAGCCATTTTCCGTCAACCCCTCCTCCCCTGCAGTATAATACTCTCCTGCCTTGCTGGGGTGTTGTGAAGATTGAAAATTGGCAAGTGCTATACAAATGTGAAGTTTTATTATTGCAATGTGTGACTCTTCTAACTCCAGCTAAATTCTGATCCTACATTTGACAAAACTGTAGGGGAAGGAAAACCTAGCCCTGCCCTGCTTGCCAGGTAACTCCTGTCCCAAAATGACGATACTTATAGAGCCACAATGGATGCCATCCAATGCATTTCTGAGGGCAGATCAACTACTAGAGCACCAGTGCAGGTAATTGCAGCTGCACAGGCAATGGGAATTGAATACAGTCTCAATTTTACCACAGTGGTACAGAAACTTAAAATGGTGGTACAGAAACTTTAGCACCCATTGTATGAATTCCTGTGCTTCTGTAGTGGTGTATTGGACTGTAGCATTAGATGGCTAAAAGAAAGAATGATTACAAAGCACTTTACTCACTAGCAGCACAATCCTGTATATGCTTACTTGAACTCAGCCCATCTGTGTTCAATGGAACTTACACCTATGTATTTGTATATACTGAGAATTGCAGCCTGAAAGAGCAATAGGAGAAAGAGGGCCAGCACCAGGCATAGCTGGGCCCTGGGCCCCCTGCTCCCAGCACCCCCCTACAGACTAGGTGGGACCGCTCCACCTACTACTTCTCTCTTTCTGTGAATGCCCTGCACACTGGGCATGCAGGTCACGGCCATCAGCCAAGATGGTGGTGGAAGCTTCTCTAAGGGGCTGATACCTCTGCCACCATCTTGGCTGATGGTACATATGCATGCTACACTGTGAGTGCACACATGCCTGCCATCAGTCAAGATGGTGGTAGGGGCATTAGCCCCTTAGAGAAGCCTCTGCTGCCATCTTGGTTGATGGCAGCTACGTGCACAGTGCACAGGGCATTCACAGAAAGGGAGGAGAGGTAAGTGGAGAGTGTGGGTGCTGCGGGTCCACACAGTCTGTGGGGGGGCTGGGAGCTCTGTCTCTGCGATCTATGGCAGGGTCGGAAGTCAACCCTGCCCAGGATCATGGAAGGGGAGTGCTACCCCCACACCCTAAGGAGGGGCCCTTCAGGGGACCCTCTGGGCTGCAGAGGCCCTTGGCCACAGCCCAACCTGGATGCCCTTTGGCGCTGGGCCTGAGGAGGAATGATTAAACATAATACTGCAAGTCATGACACAGTTCTCCATTTCGACCCGGGAAATGATAGAGAAGAATGGACACTGTGACAATGGACTTTATTTGTTTGAATTAAACAAATGTATTTTGCTTATTTGTTTGCTTAAAGTAAAAAGTGTTGGGCCTGTTTGAAATTGTAGCACAGTATGACTTGCTTGTGTGCTAAAATGCTGACAGTTAATTTACTTGTGTGTGTGTGTTAGAAGAAATACTAATTTGCTAACTTGCATTTTCATTGTTTGTTTAAAGCTGCGTTTGCAAAAATAAGGTCTCAGGCTTTAGTTGCAATGTCCACCTGTACTGTAGAAAAGTATCAAATATTGTTGCAACATTCAAGGTGGAATAGTGTGAAAAACAAGTTCCATATATGGATATGGAAGCGAGGGGATGTTACCAGAAGAAGATGGGCAGGGATTAACGTGATGTAATTATGATGATAATGATGCATGCATAATTAGTAAAACAAAGTTGATAAAAAGGCCAGCAAGGCATAGTTTGCCAGAATTAGCTTGCTATTTCTCCATGTGCACGTGTTAAGAAATAAATACACTCCTACTCCATTTTGTTTCATTTGTTCTTGAGCTCTATTGAGTGAGTATTTTGAAGCGAACCCAAGCCACTAGACCTCAAAAAGGGGCTAGGGCATTTTGTTTATAACAGACACAATTGCCACTTTATCACTGGCCCTACAGGACCAGGAGGGATAATGGAAAGGAGCTAGCAGTGAAAGCCATCATCTATTGAGGAAAGCTTAAAACAGCCTCAGGGCCATTCTTCAACATATAACACTTGCATAATATCAGCAGAGAGATTTGAAGCCATAAAATATAATAGGGGCTGAGCCTAGTTTTGCTTGATACAGAGAGGAGATTTTACAAACCAGCATTTGGGGGTTTGGTATTGGGTGGGTGAGGATGGCTAAGCTGATATCACAATGAAAGTGGACTGTCTATGGTCTTGCATTGTGCTTGACTATCATATCTAAACAACCTGTGCATTTGTAAATAAGCAGATGATTCCATGGATCCATGGATCAATGAAAAAAGTAGAGGTAAAGGTGTCCCCGCACTTGTAGTGCGAGTCGTTTCCAACTCTTAGGGTGACGTCTTGCGACCTTTACTAGGCAGACCATATATATGGGGTGGGATTGCCAGTTCCGTCCCCGGCCTTTCTTTACCCCCCAGCATATGCTGGGTACTCATTTTACCGACCACGGATGGATGGAAGGCTGAGTGAACCTTGACCCCTTTTACCAGAGATTCGACTTCCTCCTTTCGTTGGAAGGCTATAAATGGCTACTAGCCATGATGGCTATCTCTGCTGCCATAGGGGAGGCAGTATGCTTCTAAATACCAGTTGCTGGAAACCACAGGAGGTGAGAGTGCTCTTTGCACTCAGGTCTTGCTTGCAGGTTTCCCATCGGCAACTGAATGGCCACTGTGAAAAAAGGATGCTGAACTAGATTGGCCATTGGCCTGATCTAGCAAAAGAGGCTGCTTACAGACTGTCGCTATTTTGTGGATGGGATTCACTGACATACCGGCAAATTGAGGTTGCACAATTAAAGTGGATTTGTTGCTCTTATGCAACCAACCTGCTTTGGGGAAAAAATTGTTGACCATTGTACTGTACTGTCACTGAGTGTTTTTCCATCAAGTCTGAAAGTCTGGAAAGTTACAAGAAGTGTCTGGAGAAGCAGCCTTATCTGCTGTGCCTGGCCTGAGAGAGCAGACATCCAAGGCCAGTAGTTGAAATGGTAACGGTAGATAACAGCTTGGGAAAAGGCTCTAACTGTTGATGTTAGAGTGCTGTCTGTGTGTTTCTTATTTTTGCTTTTGAAGAGGGAAGAAGGGGGAAGAAGGGGGGGAACTATGCCTTTGGCCATAATGTCTTAGTAAAGACTCTTAAAACTTTCTCAAGCCTCTGTGAAGTTTCTTGCTCAACTTAACTCCAAAGTAACGTGCGCTGTCACGCAACAACGCTCACACATCAACAGGGTTATGGGCCCAGATCCACAGCGCGTTACACAGGAGTAAGTGGCTGGTCTGAACGGCAGACGGAGATCCAGAGGGCAGCTTGATTGATTGTGCCAGACAGAGGTGAGTAGAGATGGCTGCTGTAAACATGTCTGGAGACTTACCGATGGAACGACTTACGGAAAAGAATTATGGCAGTTGGAAGCCAAGGATGCGTGCTTTCCTGATAAAAGAGGATTTATGGGAAGCTATTGAAGGAACACCCCCTGCACCCCTTACAGCGGCCTGGACACGGAATGATGAGAGGGCGCAGGCTTTTATTACTCTGGCTCTATCAGACTCTCAACTGCTACACGTGAGAGATGTTACAAACGCCAAACAGATGTGGGACGTGTTGGAGACCCTTCATGTGCAACAGACCGCGGGATCTAGATTGTGTTTGGCACGGAAGCTGTACCAGATGCGCTTCACGGGTGAGTGTGAAATGAGTGAGCATCTCACGGAATTCAGGCGCTTGTTTGCTGAGTTACAGGATCGAGGAGTCGAGCACTCTGCCCTTCAGAAGACCTATTTGATCCTGGCTTCACTCGATGGGAGTTGGAATAATTTTGTTATGGGAATTGAAGCCATGCCCGATGGGGGGCTCAATGTTGTGTTTATTGAGGAAAAATTGAGCCAGGAATGGCAGCGGAGACAAGAGGCGAAGAAAAGTGCCGTGCCGAAGGAGGCAGTCAGAAGCAAGCAGGATTACAAGCAGGAGCAGCAGCGGCTAAAGGCTTGTTATGTCTGCGGAGCTCGTGGGCATCTCCAGAGAGACTGTGCAGTCAAGCGCAACTCCAGAGACAGAGGCTGGAAGCAGGGAAGTGTGAACTTTGTTTGTAAACAGAAGCCTCAAGATTTGGGACAAATTGACTGGATTATTGACAGTGGTGCATCCCATGTATTAATTACAGACAGGAGTTTGTTTTATACGTCTACAGATGAGCAGGACTTTGTTCAACTAGCGGATGGATCGCGGAAAAATGTGGAGGCTCGAGGACTGGTGAGATTTGATAAGCTTGGAATACTGTCAGATTGTTTGTTTGTACCAGAACTGTCTCATAACATGCTGTCTGTGAGAAAACTGACCAGTTGTGGGTTTTCAGTGTTGTTTGACAGAGACAAATGTTATGTAATGAGGGGAGATCAAGTGTGCTTGCAGGGAAGCCTGAATGATTCCCAGTTTGTAATAAAAAGCAGTCAAGCAGAGTGTGCTGTGTTAAACGCTGAGGCACAGACACATCAAGGCTGCGTCCATGAATGGCATCAGAGGCTGGGGCATGCAAACTTTGACACGATAAAGAAAACCCCAATGCATAGTGAAAACATGCGGTTGAAAGACTGTGGGCAGTTAATGATGGATTGTGACGTGTGCCATAAAGCGAAAATGACAATTGCACCCATAAACCGGGAGGCTGAAAGGACCACATCAGCTCCCTATGAACTCATTCATGTTGATTTATCAGGGCCAATAAACACTTCACGAGGAGGTGCTAAGTTTTTTATGGTAGTGGTAGATGATTTTTCGAGATACACTCATCTTTATTTGCTCAAGCATAAAAGTGAAGCTGAGCAGAAGCTGAAACTGTTCATAAAGAGAATTGAAACTCAACATGGCACCACGGTGGGGGCTATATGCTCAGACCAGGGGGAGGAATTCATGGGTAAAGCATTGCATGAAGTGCTGGCAAGTAAGAAAATAGCACTTAAACCTTCCAACGGGACTGCTGAGAGAAAAAACAGGGTGCTTCAGGAAGCAATGAGAGCCATGTTAATGGATTCCAGTTTAGGGAATTCTTTCTGGGGAGAGGCAATCATGTATGCGAATTACATTCACAACAGGGTGTTACACAGTGCACTTGGAATGTCACCTTATGAGAAACTCACTGGGAGAAAGCCGAAAGTGCAACACATTCAGAAATTTGGAGCTAGATGCTGGGTCCACATTCCACAGGGAAAAAGAAGGGGCAAACTTGCACCCAGAGCACAACAGGGATTTGTTCTGGGGTTTCAGAATGCATATTTCAGAGTTTGGATACCAGAAACACAGCAATTAATTCTGAGCAGAAGCATTAAAGTTTCAGAAAAGCCTTGGGATCAAAGGCAAACAGTCATTCTTACAGGGTCAGCTGACACACAAGCACAAACACAAGCACAAACATTTAAACCAAACCTTGACATAAAAGTGGAAGGCACACAAATTCCACTTAGGGATGCATTAAATGAACTCATTTGTGGGAAACGGAGATCAAAGAAACGCAAGGTTGAGAAAATGGAATATCCTGCGCAGGCTGTACCAAGCACCAGCTCAAATGGGGGGGGGCTGAGAGAGCAGAAGCTCTAGTGCCTTTGAGACGTTCTGAGAGATCCAGTATTGGCAAACCGCCAGAAAGATTTACGGTGGGATTAATAACCAGTCCAGGGATGCACAAAGAGGTTGAGATGGACCCTGAGACACTGTATCTGACTTGTGTTCAGCCGAAGTTTGATTGAATAAAGTTCTAGCTAAATGTACAGAGATGTTCTGAAATGTACTGAAATGTAAACTGGATTTGTATGATGTAATGTACTGAAATGTATTGCAAGATGTATTGTAGAAATGTATTATTGTTATTGTTGTAATGAATTATAGACATGATGGGAAAAAAGGGGGGATTGTTGACCATTGTACTGTACTGTCACTGAGTGTTTTTCCATCAAGTCTGAAAGTCTGGAAAGTTACAAGAAGTGTCTGGAGAAGCAGCCTTATCTGCTGTGCCTGGCCTGAGAGAGCAGACATCCAAGGCCAGTAGTTGTCATGGTAACGGTAGATAACAGCTTGGGAAAAGGCTCTAACTGTTGATGTTAGAGTGCTGTCTATGTCTTTCTTATTTTTGCTTTTGAAGAGGGAAGAAGGGGGAAGAAGGGGGGGAACTATGCCTTTGGCCGTAATGTCTTAGTAAAGACTCTTAAAACTTTCTCAAGCCTCTGTGAAGTTTCTTGCTCAACTTAACTCCAAAGTAACGTGCGCTGTCACGCAACAACGCTCACACATCAACAAAAATCACAATTGGACTTCTGTGGTATGGAAAGTGCCATAAAAATGCACCGGAAAGTGTGAGAGTTACTTGATGTAATGCTGTGTAATCTCTCCACAAACAAAGCATAATTAATGCTCAATAAATGGCAGTCATAGTATAATCTCTCCACAATCTTTGTGCAAGCAAATCAGAACACAACTGGAAATGACCTGACTCTAACAATGTATCTGAACTTCCCACCAGTCAGGTGGAGAGGAGTGGCAAGCAGTAGTCATGTGGCACGCCAGACTATGAGTAAACAAATATCTTTGTCACCTCACTCCAAATAGAGTGGCAAAGAGTCAATGCCCTTGGTCACTCTAAACTTGATGGTCAGTGTTAGTCTTTTTGAAATTTAATGTCCATTTTGTAATGGGTGCATTTTCACACTACCAAGATAAATTTCAAAGGAGGACTTGCACTGGAGGACTTGCAGCAACTACAACAAGCAACCATCTGGTTTCAGAGAGAATTGCCTCTGACTGCAGTTGTGGCAACTTGATGCAGCAATGATGGGAGAAATTGACTTTTTCTGCCTTTACTTATCTATTGTTGATAACTTAGTTAAGAAAAGCTTAATCTTATGCTAACATAAATATATTTATAAGCAACTGAAGAACGTAATAATAATTTCTGAACCAAAACCATTGCAGTTTTCTTCCTCTTTACAGAAGTGACAAGATAATTCTTGCAAGCAATGATTAGCTTTGACAGAAAAGTTGACCAAACAATTTCAAAGAGCCAGTAGCTCATCTGATAATCAACTAGGGGTCACAGTGTCAGTCTTTTAGCTGCATCAGTGGGATATGGTCGGAGTTTCTATGTTTTAGTGAGTAATGTGCTTCTGAGGTGCACATTAAACATTGGAAGCTAAACAGGAGAGAGGAAAGAGGACAGAAACTAGGAAAAAGAAACTAGTAATAAACATGGGGAATACAGAAGCAAATCTAGGAAAGTAAGGAAAATAAAATAGATCTGATATGTTATTTGACACATAACAGGAGAAGGAACACATATATGTTAGAGCAATCTTCCCTAACCTGGTGCAATCCCAGATATTTTGGACTATGGCTGTGCTGGTTGGGGCTGATGGGAGCTGTAGTCCAAAACATCTGGAGGGCATCAGCTGGGAAATGCTGTTTTAGAGACAGAATGCTGAGAAAGTCTAGAGCTCCTTCATAGAGAAACTAAAGTTCCAATTTCAAGCCATAATTTGTTTAATTCTGCAGCTGAAATTGTGGAAAGCTTTACAGAACATTCTTCTAAGATTGGTTTCCCTCTATTTGGCACTGGTTAGGCCTCATCTTGAGTACTGCATCCAGTTCTGGACACTTTAAGAAGGATGCAAACAAACTGGAACAGGTTCAGAGAAGGGCAACAAGGATGATCAGGGGACTAGAAACAAAGCCCTATGAAGAGAGACTGAAAGAACTGGGCATGCTTAGCCTGAAGAAGAGAAGACTTAGGGGAGATATGATAGCACTCTTCAAGTAAATGAAAGGTTGCCAGACAGAAGAGGGCTAGGATCTCTTCTCGATCATCCCAGAGTGCAAGACACGAAATAATGGGCTCAAGTTGCAGGAAGCTAGATTTTGACTGAACATCAGGAAAAACTTCCTGTTAGAGTGGTATGACAATGGGTGCTGCCATGGAACAAATGACCTAGGGAGGTGGTGGGCTCTCCGACACTGGAGGCATTCAAAAGGTGGCTGGACAGCCACCTGTCGAGTATGCTTTAAGTTGGAATCCTTCATTGAGCAGGGGGTTGGACTCGATGGCCTTACAGGCCCCTTCCAACTCTATGATTCTGTGATTCAATAAGACTTCCTTCAGGTGCAGTGGCTTCTATTGTATAAACAGGAAGCTTGTAACTTACTTTCTTAATTCTACTCTTCAATAAAGTTGAAATGGTGACTGTTACCAAAGTAGTAGCCTCAAATGTGACAACTTCAACAGCAAACAGGAAGTATGAATGACTTGCACTTCCTATTTAGTATGGAAGTTGTCGTGTTTGTTAAAATTTTCTAAACACAATCCTAGTTTCATCTTGAAGAGCCTGTACATGATGGTACATGATTAATGTTACCCGTAAAATATTTAACTGACATGATTTTATGTTGATGTAGCTTCTCATACATTTGTTTGTACATTTTCTCCCCACTAATAATAAGCCTATAATTACCATCTCAAAACAGCACAGATTTGAGTTGTTGATTTAATGTCAAAGCTTCTGCAGAATTTATCTTGTCATGCAGAAAATGGGTTCACTTCCTTCTGAATATGAAATTAAATCAAGCTTCCATTAAGATGCATTTAAAATAATAAGGATGAATAAAAAGAATATTTAGTTATTGAAAATTAAAGATGTTTGAGAAAAAAGCATCTCAGAGCTCATACAGTAGGAATCAGATGACTTCAGTGGTGTCCAAAGAAACAGATTATTGAAGCAATGTTGATTTAGAGTTGCATCATTATATGCAGATATTTTAATAATGTAGAAGTTACTGTTATCACAATAGCAAAAATTATGACTGATGATTATAACAATTTATATTTATATGGTGCTTTCAAATATTCAAAGTACGTCATATATATTTCCTTATTAATCTGTAAAGATTATCTCATTATTGCAACAGCTGAATTGAGGTTCTGAGAGCATGACTTGTCTACAGCCATTTAGGTTATTTGTTGCAGACATGAGATTTAAACTGAGGACTTCCTGATTCTTAGCTAAGTCTGTTAAATAAGCTAAGTCTGTTGAACCAGTTCATTAAATAGAGTTGCAAAAAATGATTTTTTTTGGGGGGGGGAGGCGACAAAATCTTAAATTTAGCAGATTATTTTTATACCATTTTATCAAATTATTTTATCCCAAAATGTTATAGAACTGAAACTAGACATCAAAATATGAAATGCAGCTGTTTTAGTTTTCCACCTATTGTGGGGGACATTTCTGATTGACTGAATGAATAAAAGTACTGCATACATTTATGAACTGTTGTTGCAAGTTAGCAACATATGGACTGTTGCACATTAGCAGAAGTTGGCTTGTTACATGTCATATACTTCTGCATGTAGACTGCCTACTGCAGAGTCATTGAAGGTCAAAGACTACTACTGTTGGATAGTCAAATGTGGAGTTGCATATTCATGCAGTGTTCAGAGAATACTACCATCAATTTCATATCAATTCAATTAAAAAGCCTTCTTCAAGGAATGCATTTTTACAATCTTAAATTCAGTTCTCCATATTCCCACATCAGTTTGCTTTTTGAAAAAAAGTCTTCATGAAAATTCATGAGGATTTTAGTGCACATTCTTCTAGTACACATGGTTGTGTATTTATCCTCACAACAACCCTGTGAGGTAGGTTAGGCTCAGAGTCTGTGACTGGCCCAAGGTCACCCAGCAAGCTTCATGGCTGAGTGTGGATTTGAACCCTGGTCTCCCAGGTCCTAGACCAGCAATCTAACTGCTATGCCTCACTGGCTCAATAATGCATTTTTGTTTGGTATTTTCACTAATATATGCCTTTTTATGGATACGTTATCCTAGCATATGCACTTTTATGCTGGAGAACTTTTAGTAATATTGATTTTATTAAATGGCTGGAGAACTGTACTGCAAAATTCAGAGAACTGTGAATTTTGAAGAATGGCTGTGTTTAGTTTATCATATTGTTTTTGGAAAGTGTGAATTGGGGAGGTTTACCTTTAAATGTGAACTGAACTAGATTTCTCCCCCATCCCTAGATATATCACAGAGGTAATCTGTAGGAGCATCACTACTTGTCTCTCAAGTTGGTGAGGCTCACCTGACCTAAACATGTAACCAAGCCTTTATTGTCATTGGTCTAGTCCTACGGAATCCTCTTCCAATAGAGATTGAGCAGGTATATTCTACAATAGCTTTTAAACATTTGGTGGAAACATGTCTGTGTTGCCAGGCTTATGCAGACACTTAAGTGGGGGAAATCTGTAATAGTTAGCTGATTATCTGTGATGTTAAATCTTTATGGGGTTTTTAATAAATAAATTGTGTATGTAGAATTGTTGTAAATGACTGATTTTTTTTATGAAATTGTGATACACAAGTATTTTTATAAATAAATAAAATAAGTACCAGTTGTGAGTATTCATTGTTCACTGTAAATACGCAGTTGAAATATATACTGCTTGTTGGCTTGCAATTAATGTTCCTTAGACTGCAATCTTATACTCACTAACCTGGGAGTAAATCCCATTAAAGTCAGTAGGACTTACTTACTTCCGTATAGACCTGCCCATTTGTTAAGTTCAACCAGGGAGGGTCTCTTGGCTGTACCAACGTTAAGAAATGGGTTTGAGGGAACCAGTGTTATTTACACAAACAGAATCTGGAAAAGGAACCAACATTCTGTTCAGGTAGTGAGGGGCTGGAAGTGCTGCCCCTAGGAGGCATACACTGTGGAGAAAACACCCAGTATGCTGAAAACACCAGTTGCAGCCTGTGAGGTAGGACAGAGCTGCAGAGCCACCTTCCTGACACTGGTGTCACTGGAAGTTATCTGGACCAGGTTTGGGCTGGGGCAGTGTGGCGAGGTTGGAGCTACTCAGGTGCACCAACAAAGCTAATCCAGTGTGCCCACCAGTGCAGCCATGCAGCTTCAGCCTCACCACTGCCCTGCTTCAGCCCCATCCAGGTAATTTGCAGTGATCCCAGTGTCAGGAGACCAACTCCGCAGTTCCAGCCCACCACATGGGTTGCTACAGAGCAGAGCTAAATATATACAAATAGGTCTCTGAAAACGTAATTCCAAACTGACGTGAGGAAAAGAGAGGGCGCAGGAAGGCTGAATCTCCATAAGCTATATTAAAAGGGCAAAAGTAAAGCCAAACTAATCTCATACCCCACTGCTCTACTGCCTTGCTTTGTGAACTGTATTCCTGAACCCACAACAAGAAGTTTCCTTCCTAGATTCCAGAGTTATATTAGGGTCACATAGAGTAACAGAATGAATTCTTATAAAAAGTTTACTCTCTGATAAAATAAAATAAAAACCCAACAACCCTTGAACTACATAGCTACACTCAAAAGACCACGTATTGAAGCATTCCTCAAGCAGTAAGAGTACAGATAAATGGTATCAATTAAGCCCTAGCAGTTTAGTTTTATTGGGTGGAACCTGACACGGTGGTCTAGGACTTTGTGAGTGCAACAAACATATGTGTTTAATTAAATGTATAATTATTTCACATTGGGGTTCTCAGAGGCACAATTGTTTCCTAGGCACATCTACTTTGCTATTGCTGGAAAGACTGTGGCTAAAAAGAAGCACTCTTAGTTGTTTTACAAATGTGTGTTTGTAAGCCATGCAAATTACATTTCAGTATTGCATTTCAGTACCAATCATGACCCCAATATAATAAAACATCTTACACGAGGAAGCTCCGCATCCACCCTTTTCATTGTTGATGTTTTGAGAAAGACACTGTAAGACAGTCTTGATTTGCCTGCCTGGAAGCTTTAGGGTGTAATCCTATATACACTTTCCAAGAAGTAAGCACCATTACACATGTATAGCAGGGATGGAGAACCTTGTGCCCAGAGGCCAAATATGGCCCTTCAGTCCTCTCTATCTGGCCCTCAGGACTCTCCCTGTGCCATGCCCATTCCCTAGGCCATGTCCCTCACTGACCCTGCTCCTGCCCTCTTAAAGGGCTTGGGCTTAGTTAGAATGTCTCCTTAAACTGGGATAATGCTTCTTGCTTGCCCGGATGGAGAGATGTGTGTATATAGAAAACGTTGATGAAAGTATAGTCTATTGTACAAAGGTAAAATTCCCATCTATTGCCCACATAATTTTGCCTTTGGCCATGCCTGTCATTGTTATGTGGTGCCTGGAAGGTTTCTCATGAGGGAATCTGGCCCTAAGGCTGGAAAAAAATTCCCCTTCTTTGATGTAAAGGATCATTCTGTTAGATATTTACTAATCCTGTCAAATATATTCCATTCTGAATAATTTTGTTATTTTAGTGGTTCTCTACTGAAATAATCAAGAAAAGAGAAAACTGATTTATTATGGGAGGTAAAAAGGCCAGAAACGAGAGGTGGCACCTTTAATTTTTATCGTGAAAAATTAAAGCATAAAGTGAAGTCAGGGTGAAACAGAGTCAAATTTTACTGGCCCAAGTACCTTGGTGGAATTTTATTCCAAAGCAGTTGCAGTAATAGCCATGTAAGTATCCATGTTGCTTGTTGTTGAGGAAACAACAATTGAGGGTACAGCAGACTGACCTGTAACACTGAAGCTCTAGCACCAGATGCAACTCCTGACTAGCCTTAAGGGCAGCTCCTTATGGAGCACATCACAGTAATCCAGCCTTGAGGTTACCAAGGCATGGGTCACCTTCCAGTGTTCTGGCCAATGAGTTCAAAAGTATGGGCCTAAACTGATGAAAACACCAGATCCTTATATGTAAATGTTATAAAAGTAATATTTAATACAATCTAAGGTGCAATCCTATATCTACTTACCTGTTGAACTCAGGAGGACTTCGTTTTGTGTAGGTAAATACAGAATAGCACTGTTAGTAACTTCAGACATATCCAGGTACTTGCATTTATTTCCTGGCTGTCTGCATTGATTCCTCATCTCCTTAGCCCCACACCCCTTATCACAACATCTCTGGCTATGACCTTGAATACAGTGTGCATCCTATGCATTTGTTGTAGCTTCAATATCAGTTGCTGGGGGCACAAAGCTATTTTTATTTCTTTTTTATTTATTGAATGCAAAGTGTTTAGTCTCTTTTGCTCAAGGCAAAACTTTTTTTACAAGGAAAAAAATACACAGTGCCATAACACCTAACCAAATAACAAGCACAGTTCCTTTTTGTCACTGTGATTTTCATTGCAGCTGAGTTTCACTCCAGAATAGAAAGTACAGTTGTGCATAAAAATCTAGGATTGGCTATATGTACATAGCATGTGTCAGGAAGCCAAAAATAACATATTCATCTTTACTATTTGGAGTAATTGTAGTTTTTGGAGTGGTTTCTGTGTCAGGAATCAGTTCTAAGCGAATATTTACTGCCACTGCAAGGTACACTATTTAATTAAGACTAACATTATTATTTATTTTGTGACTCCCATTGCATGAAATCTGTGTTGGCCTTTCCCCTTGAAATGTTTGGAAAGCTATAGAAAGTACTTTGAAAGCCTTTAGACTGTTTCAAGTTACACAGTGCAATAGCAGACTCATGGGTTCTTAGTAGGGGTGCCAGGCTCAGGGCCTGAGACTGATCCTGTATCTTTAGGAGAAGAGAAAGTCAGCCAAGTTCAGGTGTTCTTGCAACTCTGTAATGGGAAAATCCACAAGGTGGAATTCTCCCTCCCCCCTGCACTTCTGTATCTTTAAAAGTTGTGCATGGCGGGAGGGAGAATTCCACCTTGTGGTTTTTCCCATTACAGAGTTGCAAGAACATCTGCACTTGGCTGACTTTCGCTTCTCCTAAAGATACAAGATCAGTCTCAGGCCAAGAACCCGGCAACCCTAATTCTTAGGTGTGTCTATCTTGGAGAGATTTTGCAAATTACAACAAGACTTGCATTTCTGCTGTTTATCATATGTCCGATCCCAAACCAGAAGTGATGCATCTCTGTTTCCTGTGAAATGATACATGGGCTCCATGATATAGGAACTAAGTGAAGCTGCCTTCCACCAAGTCAGACCAATGGTCCATCTAGCTCAGTATTATCTACACTGACTGGCAGCAGCTATCCAAGATTTCAGGCAAGACTCCCTTCCAGCACTACCTGGAGATGGCAGTGACTAAAGCTGGGGCCTGCTGCATACAAAGTAGAAGCTACCACCGAGTGATGGCCCTTTCCCCAGTTATAGATAAGAAGCTGCTTCATATCATGTCTGATCACTGGTCCATCTAGCTCAGTATGGTCTACAAAGATTTGCAGTGGCTCTCCAGGATTTCAGACAGGGAGTCCTAGCCTTACCTGAAATGAACATTTTGCATGCAATGTATGTTCTCTGCTAGTGAATTATGGCCCTTTCCCAGCAATACATACTCACTGGAATGTTTATCACACTCACTAAGTATGGCAACATCTCCAGAGGTTGTTACACAAACATTTCTAGTCTAGAGCAGATCTGATCATACTGAAAGAGTAAAACCAAATTCAGTATTTCTTTCCCCCTAACCTTTCAATCCACAGTGAGACTAAGACATGATCTACAATGCCAGCTGGTGAATTGATTTTATATATGTGTTGTTGTTGTTTTACATTCACCCCACACCCATATATAGAGAATTTTAAATTGTTTTTATATGCAAATATTTTAGCTGTTTTAATATATGCAGTTGTTCTGTGTCTGTTTTTATTGTATTGTAAAGCAGGTAGGGATGACTTATGGGAAGCAATTCATAAATGAAAGGAAATCATCATCATCAATTTATGATGAAATAGTTTTGTTGCAATCTATGAGAGAAATGGTGAATTTAGCTAGGTTTTTTTTTAAAAATGTGACAAGATAACATTTTGCATCCATAATTGCCATTGAGATTAATGTGGTTCTGACAAAGGAGGGAGTCCAGCATTTGTTTGGATCACATTCTAACATTAATTCAGCCAGGTGGAACCAGTTATCATGAGATGGCTTAGAACTCAGTCCAATTGGCTTTTGTGAATCTCACTTTCAAATTAGCATCACAGCCTTATACCATGACAGGAAAATATATTTGTTTCAATGGAGCTTTCTTCTGTGCAAGACATCTTAGAACTTACATTTTGATCCTACATATATTATGAGAAAGTAACATGTGACTCATAAAATAATTTTTGGTCTAACATATTTGTCAGTCTGGTTTGAATCAGCACATGGTAAAGCTTGTGTGCATATGCTTGCCACACACACAGGCACCCAGATGCTGTGTGTCACAGCAACAACTCAGGGACATTTGGGAGCCCAAGTATGAGGTGATCAGATGCATATGTCTGATCTCTGCTGAGCAAATGAAAATACTCCCATCTGGCGAGTGGAACGACAACCTACTAGTAGCTCAGAATGCCTTGAGTGCCCAACACATTCTTTACTGGTTTTTCTCCCAACACCCCCACCCCTAGTGTCATATTGTGTATAGGATGGGTTTGCCATGCAGCGGAGTGGAATGACCTACTTCAGATGGCCACCAGGAGGACTATATGAAGGCAAGTGTCAACCAGCTGCTTTTGAAGCTCTTTAGGTTTAAAAAGCAGCTTCTGATAAGTCATAGGGAGGAAGGGACACAATTCCAGCTATACACTTCTGGATAGCTGCTTTTAGGAACAGGGTGAAAGCTTCATACCTAACTTTTAACTATGAGCTGGTTTACACATGCGTGTATATCACTTGATTTTTTCAGCACTCACATACTGTACACTTGCTGTCTGGCAGGTGAATATAGGAAAAGATGGAAATGGTATGATGCTTGAGGACTCAGTGCTGTGGAGCTATCTTTGTGATGGCACATTCACACATGCGGAAGGTGCAGTTATCAGGTGATGAACACAAATGTGTGAAGCAGGCCTAGGCTGAATTTCTGTAGGATTTCTTTTTTTCTAATGAAGGTTCTCTGCCCGCCCAGTTAGACATAAGGTACTTTTGCCCTTTTGCCCAGTCTATCTTACCCGTCTATAGTTTTCATTAGCAACCTCTTTCAGTTGTCTTATTATGCACTGAGAGGAAATGAATGTGCTGCATTAGGCTAGGTCTTTCAAATCACCTTGCTGTTCAACCACCTTCACAAAAAGCCCATAATTATTTCCTGCATACAGAAGAACAGTTATTTGAAATACGAGGAAATGTCCTGTGCTTTGAATACCAGGAGCTTGTTCCTGCAACTTTCCACAGCATGAAGCAAGAAGTCTAACACATCTCAAACCAAAATGGCTGCCAAAAAATGAGCAAGCTCTGTATATCCGTAGCCTAGTTCTGAAATCCAAGCCACTAATGGATAATATTTATAGCAAAGGCAGTGGATGCCACCTGGAAATATTGGGTGTCAGCCTGAGAAAGATGAATACTGAAAGTTCCATTCAAACTGATTGAGTTGACATGCCTCACTGTGCCACATGGATTCAAAATATTATGTGCATCCATCAAGTAGATCAAATCTGGAGCTCATAATTTTTTAAAATAATTCTGGGTAGAGAAAGCTATGGCCCTACTATAAGAAAAAACAGACAAAATTTAAGCCCCATCAATAGCAAAGGCAACAAAGTAAGGGACAGAAAGCGGAGGAAGAAACTAGAGGATCAGCTGTCCTTGATTTGATTCTAATCAATAGAGATGACTAGGTAGATGAAGTGGCAGTTACGGGAACTCTGGGGGACAGTGACCATGTTGTACTTGAGTTCTTTATCTTAAAGAAAGCAACAGCTGAGAGTACTCATATGTGGTACCCTGGACTTCAGGAAAGCCAATTTTAATAAATTCAGAACAATGACAAGTAAGGTCCCATGGCAAGCAACCCTAATGGGAAAAGTAATCTAAGATGGGGTGGAAGTTTTTAAAAAAAGGAAATCCTAAAGGCAGAATTGTAAACATTTCCAGCAGCAAAAAAGTGGAAGACAGCAGAAGAAGCCAATGTGGCTTCACAAAAAGCTTAGAGATGACCTGAAAACAAATAAGAAAACATATAGGAAATGGAAGGAAAGCCAGACCACAAAGGAAGAGTACAGACCATGTAACAAAGAATTGCAGGGATAGTATCAGGAAGGCAAAAGCTGAAAATTGTCTGAGGCTAGCAAGGGATCCTAAAAGCTGCAAAAAAGCTATCTTCAGGTACATCCACAGTAAAAGACAGAGAAAAGAAATGGTGATTCAGCTACTCAGTGAGGATGGCAAAATGATAACAGATGACAAAAGGCAGAAGTGCTCAATTTTTGCTTTGGCTCAGCCTTCTCATAAAAGATGATCCATGACCCTCCTGGCAAACGTGAAGTACAAGTTTTATAAAGCTCGAGAAGGGGTTTTGTTCTTCTACCTCCTAATTTGGCCACATAACGAAATATGGCAGTGGCTGTTAATACAGCAGCTTTCAGATGGGTGGACCAGGATCCAGAATTTTTAAATGTCACACCCAGGTATTTATAAGAGTTAATGTGCTCCAGTTACTGATTGTCCAACTGCCATCTATAATTCTGTCGTCTTCTCCCCAAAACCATTATTTAACTTTTAGAGTAGTTGAGATTCAAAAGTTCCTCAGCACAATATGCACCCAGAACTCTCAGGTATCTGCACATTTCCAGTTGTGTGTATGAAAGAAGGATGGCATCATTAGCATACAATAAGATGGAAACTTCCTTATCTCTCAAACAAGGAGGAAGAACTCCACTCCTGATAGTGGGGACTATATCAAGATATAAATTATATCACGGGGAGCTAATAAGCACCCCTGGCGTACTCTCTTATTAACTGGGAAAGAAGCAACTCCTGGCCATTACTCTGACAATGGTTATACAGTCCCTGGATTCTATTTAGTAGTCTGCAGTCTATATTCAAAATGGCCAACTTTTGCCAAAGGCCGGGTCAAGATATAGAATCAAAGGCTGCCTGGAAATCTACAGAGGCAGTATGGAGAGAGTGGTATTGATGGCAGGTGTATTTCATCATTAAATGCCGCAATAGAGCCAGTGTGGTGTAGTGGTTAAGGTGTTGAACTATGACCTGGGAGACCAGGGTTCAAATCCCCACATAGCCATGAAGGTCATTGGGTGACCTTGGGCCAGTCACTGCCTCTCAGCCTCATGAAAAACCCTATTCATAGGGTTGCCATAAGTCGGAATAGACTTGAAGGCAATACACAGTAAACAATGATCAATTGTAGATCTACCGGGGCAAAAGCTGGCTTGTTCCTCAGCCAAGAGATTTTCTAAGGCCACCCAACTTTCCAGCTTATCCAGGAGAAGCTTTGCACAGAGTTTCCTAACCACATCTAATGGACTTATTGGTTGGTAATTCTTCGTGGCAGTTTTTGAATCTTTCTTATGGATAGAGACCACAATCACCAAAGACCAGTCATCAGGAAAGTTCCCAGTTCTATCGATAAGTGTACATAAGGCAGCTAATGCTGGTATCTACCAGTCAGCACACTCTGTCAAAAGATCTGAAAGAATCCCATTCATTCCTGGAGATCTTCCCTTTTTTAACTTTTTAAATAGTGATACAATCACATCACAGGTAACTGGAGGCCAGTCTTGTATCTCTGGATTGTCCATCACAGGAAATAATAACCCAGCTGCTTCATCATAGCAGAGGGAGTGGCAATGCCTTTTCCATTAATTTGCAAAAATGATATTATCAAAGGATTTCTAGCGCACCTTGTTTACAAAACAACATGCCAGAATTTAGTCCTATTGTTGTGTGCAAAGGACAATTCCAGCTCAGACCATTGTGTTAAAAAGTACTTATGCTTCTTCCTTTTTTCCTTTTTTCCTTTTTTTTGGCACTATTGTAAATGTATACTCTTGAATTATTTATTTCTTTGTAATTGTTTTAATGCTTTTCCTGTGACTCTTTTCTTTCTTTAGGTGTGTATGCAAAAAGCCTGGTTGGTTGTTGCATAATAAGCTGATCTGATTTGAAATGAAGGGGCAGGATTACCTTGAAATTGATAGACAAATGGTTTAGGAATACCTAATCACTCCCCCCCCACTCCAATTCTATTTTATCCCACAAAAGAATTCCAACTCACCCCACAAAGCAGCTAATTTTGATGAGAGTGAATGGCTGTCGGTTGATCCAGCCTATCTCTGTTTCTGCTTTATAAAATCATGAAGGATGATAAGCCATCACTTATAAGACGTAATTCACACATTATTTCTGATCATGAAAATAGCAAATTGATAACATGGTTGTATGAAACAGCTTTCAAATTTATTTCTCATGGACTGAGGGTTCTTAATGTGAATTCTGTGAAAATGAAAAGATTCTACTAAGGACCAACAGGCTTCATGTTACCATATGCTGAACGTTCTGTTTTTGTTATTCCTGTACGCAAATAAAAACTAGAAACAATGCAACAACTGAAGACTGTAATTGGAATCTTTAGTCTACAACAAACTGGGAAACTTTTTTGGCTTGGTGGGTCAGATCCTTATTGCACCCCACCTCCAAGGGTTAACTTTGACAAGTGGGTGGGATAACTCACATGTCAACATTATGATGCCACATGATTGACAGGTGAGTTGCCCTGGCCACCTGTCAAAGTCTGTTGCACAGAGCTTCATGAGCACCCAACAGCCACATGGTTATCAGGCACATGGGAGCAGCACGGAGCTGACTCCATCATCATCATCCTTTATTGCATAGTCAATAGACCGTAGCAGGAACAAACAAACAATTACAAATACACAGCACATACAATTAACAGATTATTATACACTGGCTTCCAGAACCGCTTACATTACTTTAGCTTGTAGTACTTGCGTAAAAACTAGCTATAAGCTGTAAATCGTCCGATGCATAGCGTACAGTCAGACCTTTGGTCCCATCAGGTTCTTTCTAATCACCATTGCTTGATTTAAGTATTTGGCCACACTTAAAGTGACTAGTTCGTCAGAACCCTGAATAAGAATCTTTAAAAGTGTACTGGCTGAATGACCAGGATAATTTAAAGAATAGGATTGAAAAGATCTCTTCTGACATCCTCGTAAAATTTACATTTAAAAAGGACGTGCATGACCGTCTCCACCTCATGCACATCACAAGGGCAAAATCTAATTGTGTAGAGGCAAGCTAAACATTTTAAAGAATTTAAGCCGACCTCCAGCATAAGAACGACCCCGAGACACATTTAGGGACACCGAGTATAGATCTCAGTGCAGCATGAAGAGGGCCTTCTATAGACCCCTTAAAATATGGGGACCAGATTGGAGCACCATATAGCAACATCGGAATAATCACTTGGAATGAGTTCAAATCTCCAGGGGCCAATGAACTGCATCCTAAAGTATTGAAGGAACTGGCTAAAGAACTCTTGGAACCAAGGTCTATGATAGTTGCAAAATTGTGGAGAATGGGTGAAGTGCCAGATCATGGAATCATACAAAAGTAGAGTGGGAAGGGGGCTATAAGGCCATCAAGTCCAACCCCCTGCTCAATGCACTGGATGACTGGAGGAGGGCAGAGCTTGGAAAAGTTACTTTTTTGAACTACAACTCCCATCAGCCCAATCCAGTGCCCATGCTGGCTGGGGCTGATGGGAGTTGTAGTTTAAAAAAGTAACTTTTCCAAGCTCTGGAGGAGGGCTAATGTTGTCATTTCAAAAGGGGCAAAAAGGAGGAACCTGGAAATGACAGACATCAATCCCTGGGAAAAATCTAGAGCATATTATAAAGGACTCTTTTTTTCCTTTTTTGGCACCCAGGAACTGTTATTATAGTTTATCATGTGCCTGGGAGAGCAAATTCTGGACTGCTCTGGGGTAGCAGAGGGGAGTCCAATTTCAGTAGTCTCAGGTAGGGGGAGATATGGCATTGGATCAAGGGTGAGCCAGTGATGGGGAACTTGATCCAGACGGCTGAAGTCTGGACCGTAGCAGAGACAGTTACAACCTGTGCCGTGTTCCAACCCTTTCTCCAGCCAAAGGTTTGGTGGGGGTTGTGCCAGCTTGTCCTCAAATCTCTGGCTGCTGCTTGCCAATGCCAGGTCAGTCCATAATAAAATCTCTCCTATCCACGATTTAATCAAGGATCAGGATGCTGATCTGGTGTATATAACTGAGACCTTGGTGGGAGAGCAGGGTGGGGTTAGCCTCTCCCAGTTCTTGGTTCAGCACCAGGGTAGGCTTGAAGGCCATGGAGGAGGGGTTGCTGTGGTCTACAGGAATGCCATCTTGCTCTCCAGGCTCCCTGTTTGTCTGAGTGCCAACCTGGAGTGTTTGTACCTTGTCTTAGGCCAGTGAGACAGATTGGGGATTCTGTTGGTGTACCATCCACCCTGCTGCCCAACAGCCTCCTTACCTGCACTGACAGACATGGTCTTAGACGTGGTGCTGAAGCCTCCAAGACTGTTAGTCTTGGGAGATATCAATATTCATGCCCAATCCGCTCTGTCTCGAGCAGCTCAGGACTTCATGGTCTTCATGACAACCATGGGGCTGTCCCAACATGTCATCGGGCCAACACATGTAGCAGAGCACACTCTGGATCTGGTTTTCTCAGTTGGACAGAGAGAGGATGATCTGAAGATCCTTTTGTCATGGTCAGATCACTTGCTGGTGAGATTTAGACTTACAGTGGACTTTTCCCTCTGGAGGGGTGGGGGACTTATTAAGATGGTCTGCCCCAGAGAGTGATGGATCCTATTTGTTTTCAGAGGGCTCTGGGGAGTTTTCCAGTTGGCATAACCAGTTCTTCTGTCAAATCCCTGGTTGATGTGTGGAATACAGAGATGACCCAGGTGATTGACACAATTGCACCTGAGCATCCTCTACCAAGCGACAGAATTCAGAAAGCTCCATGGTATATCCCGGAGCTAACTGATCTTCCTTAAATCTCATGGTTTACAATTCAGTCGAGTTGGAGTACTTGGATTTAAACTGGTTTAGGCCTGACAAAGTGTGTCCCAAAATTTGCCATACTAAGAATTAAGAGCATACGATGGGGTACAGCAAGTACTTCTCCAAATGAAGATCAGTATGACATTACATCAGCTTGCTGCAGGAGGTTATGATAATATCTGAATGTTATGATTTGGAGGTATAAGTACATGCTAGATCAGGCCAAAGTCCTATTCAGTCCAGCATCCTATTCTCACAGTAGGCAACCAGATGCCTATCGGAAACCTAAAAAGAGGTCCTTGGTGCAGCAGCATTCTTCCCGCTTGTGATTCCCCGCAGCATGTTGCCTCTGATAGTAGAAGTAGAACATAGTCATAATGGCTAGTAGCTACTGGGAATGGGAGAGAACTTTGATTCAGCTTGCATTTAAAGGTGAATCTACGAAATTTGTACTTTCTGAACCAGTATGAGAACTGAAACACATCTATCCTTCAAAATTTGCACTTAATAGAATTTTGTGATACAGTTCTCCAACCAATCAGTGTTTACAAAAATGCATAGGGGAAACTTTGCATAAAAATGAATATATTCATGAAAATAACATCCAAAACTGCATTATATTAGGGGAAATTGCTTGAAAAAATGTGTGTTACTCAAAAATGGGTGTGCTAGGAGAAAGTGACACTAGAATGCTGATGAATTTTCATGAAGATTTTTTTAACGTTTGCAAATTGCTGCAGAAGTGTGGAGAACTGAATTTAACATTAGAATAATGAGAAACTGAGAGAACCAAAATTGACAGATTCTTCCATCCCTAGTAGCCATTTAATAGTTTTATCCTCCATGCATTTACCTAATCCTCTTTAAAAGCCATTCAAGTTGCAGGCTATCATTAATTCTTGAGGGACAGAATTCTATACTTCAACAGTGCACTGTGTGAAGGAGTAATTCAGTCTGTTCTGAATTTTTCAACATTCAACTTCATTGAATGACCCTGAATTCAAGTATTATGACAAAGGAAGAACAACCTCTCTATCCACTTTTTACACACCATGCATAATTTTATACACCTCCATCATGTCCCTCCTACTCACCTTTTCTTTAAATTAAAAAGCTTCAAATGTTGTAAACTTTCCTCATACAGGAGTTGTGGCAGCCCCATGATCATTTTGGTTGCCCTTTCTGACCATTTTCCATATCTACTACTACTACTACTACAATATTTATATCCCGCCCTTTCTCCCAGTAGGAGCCCAGTCTGCAATACCCTATTTTAAATTATTTTATTGAATGGTTGTTGTTTATTTTGTTTTGTTTTGAACTTGTTGTAAACCACTTTGATGTTTTTAACTACACAGCAGTATACAAATATATTTATGAATAAATAAACCCATAAAAATATCCTTTTTGAGGTGAGGTGACCAGAACTGGGCACAAGATTAAAAGTGTGGTTGCACTGTAGATTTATATTACAGCATTATAATATTGGCAGTTTTATTTGCAATTCTTTTCTTAATGATCCCTAATGTAGAATTCACCCTTTCCACAGCTGCCACAAACAGGGTCAACATCTTCATCAAGCTGTTCACTTTGAACCCAAGGTCAATTTCCACCTGTTCAGACCCTATTAGCATATATATGAAATTGGAATGTCTTTTACCCCAATGTACTTCACTTTACATTTGCTTACATTGAATCACATTTGCTATTTTAATACCCATTTACCCAATTTGAAAGATCCTTTTGGAGCTCCTTTTTGTTTTAACAACACTGAACAATTTGGTATCAGCAGCAGTAGCAAACTTAGGTATCTCACTGCTCACCCCTAACTCAACTCCAGATCATTTATGGATAAGTTTAAAAACACAGGTCCCAATACCAATCCTTGGGAGACTCCACTTTCTACAGCCTTCCATTTGGAGAACTGTCTATTTAGTCCTACTTTATGGGTGGTATTCAATGCTAATCCTACACAGAGTAGACCCATTGAAGTTAATTGACATGGCTAAATGAAGTTCATCAGTTTCAATGAGTCTACTCTGAGTAGGACTAGTGTTGTATATCTCCCTATGCTTCTTGTTCCTTTACCAGTTACTGGTCCATAAGAGGACCTCTCCTCTTATTCCTTGGCTACTAAGTTTACTCAGAAGTCATTGGTCTGCAAGATCTGTAGACCTATTCACCTGGTGTTTTTTAGGCCCAAGTCTTAATGAGATGGTAAATCTGTGCTGGAAAATACCACTTCAGACCAGTGATAGCATGTGATAGCAGTGATAGAAGTTTTGAAACATGGGGTTTGTAATGATGCACATTGCCTACTCCAAGGGGATTATGAGCTAAACCCAATTTCATTACTAGTCTCTGCCAGCAGCCACCCCTTTATCTGGTGGGAGCAGCAGGAGCTGCAATGAGGGAAGATCTCACTGGAAGCCCCTCTCTGAGATCTCCAGCGCTCTTTCTTAGGCAACTTGAATGCTACAAAGGTAGCAACTCATGTGCACTGGGACGCATCATTTCCAGGGCACCTGAGGTCCATATTAAGTACTCAAGAGCCCTAAAGAACTCAGGTCCCAATGATGCAGTAAACAGCAGTCTGAACGTTGGTATTTGGTGTGAAGAAAATGCCGGTTTTCTGAAAAATCAGAAAACACTTTGGTTTGCTTAGCCCAGTTCTAAATTGAAATGAGGAGAGCTTGCCATCACTAATTCAACTGCAGGTGGGAGCTGACATCTGTCTCCAGAGCCCCTGGCTGATGGATCTGTCTGGCCCATCCTCATCTGAGTCAGAACCTCACCTGGTTTTCCAGGTGGAGGTCCTGGCAATAGTTTGCCATGTGGGCACAGACGCATGGGAGCCATTTAAACTAGCCTTTATGTTGTAGCCATTTTTGTGTGCATCATCCCACAGGCCTAAGTTTAATGTTAATTTCATTGAATCATAGAATAGTAGAGTTGGAAGGGGCCTATAAATCCAACCCCCTGCTCAATGCAGCAATCCAAATCAAAGCATTTTTAGCATTGTTATTTCAGAAGGTGATTTACCACTTCATTATTGCATTGCAAATATCTAACCTGAATGCACTATCATGTGGTGACAATAGGTTTTTATCATGCAAGATAAAACAAGCTCAAGAAACAGATGCAGTTAGGTCATCTCAGGGTGGTGTTTTTTAAAACTTTCCATTTCACCAGATCTAAATCTTAAACCTAGTAATGCACTTCGTATATTTACTTGCCAGATCTGGTTCTCCTAGATATTAGCATGTATGCCTGGCATAAAGGCCACATTATCTTCTGATTCAACAGGATGTAAATCATTGTTGAAGTAATTACATCTGTTCTACTGATTTATCCCTGTGTGCTGTATGCCTGAGCACTTTGCTTGTGACTATTGCTAATTTAAAGAACTGCCTTTGAGAAACGTTCATTATCTTCCTAGATCCAATTAGTGATGACTATTCTCTAAGGCTATCTGAAGAGCATATGCCAAAGCCAAGGAGAGGCATTGTCATTGATGCAGCCTTGTCTGTTGACTATTACTGGTGGTCAAAATCACCTTTATAATAATCCTTTTAGAAAGGCTTGTGATTATGTTTTTTATTGCTTCAGTTAGACTTAGAGTTTATTAGTGGTGTTTAGCCTCTGGCCAGGAGTGTTTTAATGTCTCCAGATGGTACTATGTCTGGCACTTAAATTTGTGGAGATATTCTCCCCTCATCCCCTAAAAAATAAGAACATAAAGTACTTTTTTCTGTAATAATCTTCTTGTGCCATTTTTAAAGCAAGGTTGCTGGATTAAATTTGCATTTGCTCTTAACGTGCATATTTCTTGGCTGCTGGCACTGTGTAAATGTTCAGCATCAAACAATGCTATTTTGCTTATTGTATTGGGGACTGATTTTTATTTATCTGACTTTGGGTAGAAACCTCTGGGGTTAAACATTCTCAGAAGTGTATTTTTAAAATTGGAGCAAGAAAGGGACATTGCTATAACCTCACTTGATCTCCATAAAACATATGCACCAAATATCTGAATGTCAAGTAGTTGAACATTAACATTTCCCACCCGTCTTTTTGCACAGTTTGCTGTTGTATCAGGGCTAGCTCCAGGTTTGTTGGGGTCCGTAGCAGAGTGCTTTCTGGTGGGCTGTCTCCTAAGTGGGTACCCCCTCCCCCCATGATTCACAGGGGCATTAACCTATAGCAACTGGAGAGTACAGTGCACACTTTTTTAACTGTAAAGAGGATAGTGTCCTTCTGGGGTGCAGCCCCCCCCCCAGTGCCCATCATTTTGCTTTCCCCAGAATGTCCCAGATATTGTGTAAGTCAAAAGCATCGTAGGGAAAACAAAATGGTGGCTTATCTGACCATGAAAGGGAAGCAGTTCACCAAAATGACATCAAAGTAGACACCATGAGAGCATGAGATTCCACTGCCAATGATGCCCCCCTATTCAGTAGGGAAGGGGAAGCAATTTGATTCAGTTTGCATTTAAATGTGAATCTATGAAATTTGCACTTTCTGAAACAATATAGGAACCAAAACACAGCCAGCATTTGAAATTCACACTTATCCGAATTTTTCAGTGTAGCTCTCCAATCAAACAATATTTACAAAAAATGCATATTTCGGGAGAAGGTATGCATAAAATTAATATATTATGAAAATAACATAAAATGCACTATCTTAGGAGAAATTGCTTGTAAAAATGTGTACATTAGTCAAAACTGCCTACAAAAATGCTAATGTGTTCTTTTAGGAGAAATTTTCACAAAAATACTGAAGAATTTTCATGAATTTTTTTTCAGTCACAAATTGATGTACATATGTGGAGAACTGAATTTAAGATAAAAGAAATAAGAGACTGAGAGAACCAAATCTGAGAGAACCTTCCATCCTTACTCCTCGACCACCCCCTGTCACAGCTTGACATTGGGTGCACCTGAAGAAGGACTTTTGCTTATGATCTTAGGCAAATGTGATTGCAATGCCTGACCTAAAGCAACAGTATGCCATGTCTGGCACATGGGACAACTCTGGCCTCTGCCTACTTTTTTTCAGGAAAGCACTGTTGCGTTGTTGTCCTAACTTCCCTTTGTTGTCCTAACTTCTGTTTGAGCCTAGTGTCTAATGGAATTAATGTTTACCTATCTGATTTCTTTATTCTAATTTGCATCAATTGGCTTAATAAACATAACCCACGATTGTTGAATGGGAATCAAAGTTGTATGAGTGTATGCCATTATGGCAAAGTTTGTTGCTTATATAAGAGTTAGAGGTCAACAGAAGCATACTAAATATACACAGAGTTGGGAAACCTCCATTAATTTTTCACATGTTTATTAGTCAAACTATTTTTCTGTCTCACCAAGTATTGTCTACTTGGACTAGCAGTGCCTGTCTAGGTTTTCATGTAGAGGTCTTTCACATCTCTTCAAGAGTTTTTAAACTGGAGATGCCAGGGTTTGAACCAGGGATCAGGGCAAACCATGTGCTCCACTACTGAGCTATGCTCCTTCCCCTAACCAAAGTCTGAGTGCAATAAACATTTTCTCAATGCTGTGTTGGTCATGATCATAAGGGAAAGAGGAGAACCAATGTTTATTGTGATGCATCAACAATCATCATTCTTCTGGTAAATGTCAGGTATTTAGTTAACTTTCTCTACTTTATCTATATCCTGTCTCCCTGCTACATTTGCAGTTGAAATATGGGAGTTCCTCAAATTAACTTTTGCAGAAATTTGTCTTTTTATTCAATAGTATCTCGGAACAAAGTCCTAGCAACTAGATCTGCCAAAGATGATACATAACAATCTTGTTCCACAGCTTTTATTGTTGCTATTAGAAGAACCCCGCAGGCCTAGTTTTAAGACCACTTGGGTTCAAATGGACCATTACTGTCTCCTGCCAGTTCACAGATAGTATTATGTGATGGTAGCATTTATTGGAGGAGCTTATACTTTGAGCATTGGGTTTCACGTCCAATCACAAATTCTTTTTGTTTGTATGTCAAATTAAATATACATAGATCAATGTGGCAAAATCTAAAGTTATCAAACTGAATCGTGGCATTGTTACTCTGCTGTTAGGGTGACAAGGATCCCATTTAATAAACACAGTGCCATTTAGCAGTAATTAATCAACCAACTACAATGTCACACTGAGGTCAAAGAAACCAGAAGACCAAAAAATGGGGACATGAAAATTGAGCTGACATAGAAAAAGTGAACGCAATGCCAGTGGAAGGTTGGAGGCATTAGTGCTGGTGAAACATTTAATCCCAACTTCATTTCATTTCAGTTCAGAAATAATCACATTCCCTTGGTTCAAATTAAGGTCACTTTTGTAAATTTCAGATGCTATTTCCTCTGAAGAGCCTGCTGCAGAGATCTTAGAAAGGCTGGTGCATTTTTACAGATGTGGCTCTGTTCACTCATGATATCTGGTTCCCTTTCCTCTTAATTTTAAAATGATTCTTCAGTTGGCTGGCATTGCTTCTAACTTATTCTAAAAGCAGGAAAAAGTTGCAAAGGAGCACACATTTTAGAGAAGAACCACATGGTTATGCAGAGATACTTCAAAGATATCTTTTCCCCTTTCTTCTTGCTAAGAAGCCTCTTTCTCTGCCCCAGTCCCACCACAACAAAAATAGTATTGTGGGCATCTTGTGGAATACTATTACCACCCACCCACCCACCCCCTTGTGGAATACCATTACAATGACCCCTCCTGCCCTTAAATGCATTGTTGCTTTATTTGCTTTCTTTTTGAGATACCAATGGTACACTTCTATCAAGTGTACAGTTTAGTGAGATGGATCACACTTAGGTAACTGGCAGTTCAAGGAAGTTCTCCCTTTGGTTGTTTACATGAACAAGTTTTAGAACAGCTATTTAGCTTCCATTTATTTCCACCCCCCTGCCCAGCTGTTAGTGTGAATGTCGGCAGTGAGCCCATAGGTCACTGATAAACTGAACCCCCATTTGGCAGGCAGGAAAGTTAGAATGATAAGGCAGTTGATTTATGTTTTTATCTGTCACTAGTTTTTCAGTAAAGTTGGGCAGCCAGCCTTAACGGACTGGGTTTTGTTATCACCTCTATTGCTTTTGCGTTAAGTGTACCAGATTCTTGAGCTTCTTCCCTTAAGAACAGTAAAGATATGTATCTGATAAATGCCACATTCCCTAAATCTCTTCTTCTTGAGTCTTCAAGGAACTTTTTCCAGGACTGAATCTATACTTTTTAAAATATAATGTACTCTGCATGATGAGACAGTAACATACATTAGAGACAGTGTATGCTTCAAATATTTGTATTAGAAACGTTTGTATCATTAATACATGAACCACAGCTAGTTCTGAAAGGTATAATGAAATATAACATAGTGTATAACAGTGCAGTCCTAACCATGTCTACTCAGAAGTAAGTCCTATTGAATTCAGAGCAGCTTACTCCCAGAAGTTAGGATTACAGCCCTTAATTCAGTTTAATTAAGCAGTTAGCTAAGAATACTTACACAAAAACAAACATAAAACACAATAGGACACAAAATATAATACTGTATAAAATAGTGGTTTCTTCTAGTAATGCTTTTCACCTTGATAATCATCCACCATTAACCTCTATGACATGCTGAGCAGCAAACCTGGCTGTGCTAAACAATTATTATGTTATATCCAGAAAGCAGGAACTTAATTTTATCAACATCATAAATTCCCCTAACCTGTATTAACAGCTCTTCAACCTGTTTCTTCATTGGCAAAGCAACAGAGCTGATGATAATAAACACCTTCCATTTTAGCTATACCAAGCACCATTCTCACAGTTCCTTCCTGTACAGGCCTCCTAGAAGCTAAGAGGGCATTGCTTGAACTGTAGGTTGTGACTGCGCAGAGGTAGAAAAAATAGCACAATTCAGCCAAATATGTTTCAGCCCCACAAAATGTTTTAATAAACAGCAGAAACATTAGGTGAAAACCTAATATATTCCATATCTTGAGTAAAGTTACATGGATACGATCTTTCTTTAGTATAGTAATACCTCATTTAACGAAGTACATGCGTTCCTGGACATTACTTCTTTAACAGAAACTTTGGTACCAGAGGTAGGAATAACATGGGGGAAATAGGGATAGGTTCCTACGCCACAAAAAAGAAGAACAGTTCAATATATTTCAGCAGACTTTTTATTGAGAACTAACAATATGTATGTCTGAAATGTCAGGCAAGCCTTGCTTACAGACCACTTGAAGGCTTCTTCCAAAATGCTTCCAGTGATGTCTGCCTTACCTTTTTTTCTTTTATCATCTTTTCTTTTAGCATCTTGTTATAGCACTCTAAAGCTCTGAGCACAGTTATCCTCTCCATATATTTGAGCAGGCAGGCAAGGGGCATCCTGTGCATTGTCTCTCTCTCTCTCTCTCTCTCTGCCTGCGCCACCCAGGAAGGAGTGCCATTGCAGCCACATGTGAGAGAGCTGCCTGCAGCAGCTGCAGTCCAGTAGACAAGGAGCCACATTCTGACTATGCTCCCCCACCCAAAAAAGACTTTGTTAAAAGGAGCTTCTTTCCTGGAGGATTTGTTAACTGAGGTATTACTGTATTCTTCTAACTTGGTGAGCTTCTCTAAACCAAAACTCACAGAAAGCCTATGTAGATGACTTTACCAGACATTCAGTGAAAGAATTCCACTGATGCCCATTGGACTTGACCCCTGATGTTTGTGTGTACACTGCACCAGGGGTGTGAAAGGGGGACTATACGCACACAATTTTTCACACAATCCCATTCATACATTCAGGGAGCGCAGGAGAGAGTTGTCTGCATATCAACACAGCCAATTATGATTAATATTACTTCTGTCTATATTCTTTAGTCCTTCAAAACAAAACAGTGTTAGACTACTTACTGATCTTTTATTAATACATAGCTGGATGTAAAATACAATATATTGTATATATTTTATATTGTTTTGAATTTTAAAATTGTGTTTTAAATTGTTTTTAAAATATGTTTTTTAAATTGTGTATTTGTTTTAATGTTTTTGATTGCTGTAAACCACCCAGAGAGCTTCGGCTATGGGGCGGTATACAAGTGCAATAAATAAATAAATAAATAAATAAATATCTGATTGGCATAAAACAGATTTCTGTCCTAATATGTGCAGGCAGTCTACAGACTTAACAACTCTAATTTTCAGCAATCTGCTTTGAGAACTTACATCATAAACACTCTGGAATAAAACCTTACTTATAAACACCATAAGGCAGCCTTCCTCACTTCCTCAACCTGGTGCCCTCCAGATGTTTGAGACTACAATTCCCATCATCCCTGAAGATTGCCCATGCTGGTTGGAGCTGATGGAAGTTGTAGTTCAAACTATTTGGAAGCCACCAAGTTGGAGAAACTTACCAATAAGGGCTTGGGCAGCTTCTTTGATGCTGGTATAATTTAGAGATGTTTTAGTCAGATCTTACAGTTTTAAATTTAACCATAATGTGTTTTTGCCAACATAACCTGAAAGGAGACTCAAGAGACTAATATGGTGGAAAAGTCATATTTATTAAATACAAGAAATAGAAGATCTGCCAATAAATAACCAAATTATGTAAGTACGGGGAGGTGGATTTGAATTAAACTCTAGGAAGGAAGCATTACTGAAATCCCCTGGGCATGTGAAAAGCCTCATTCCTTGCTCCCCAGCCAAAACTTAGGAGAAAATTCTCCTTCCTTGCTAAGTGAGCCTTGGCTATATTAACCTGCCATGCCAGATCTAAGGACACCCCTAAAACCCCACCAAACTGAAGGCTGAGGAAGGTGATTTGGATGTACCCTTAATTCCATAATGCCTCAGTGTGCCTATAAATTAAATTCTTAAATTCCCTTGTCTGCCAAACAGACCAAATACATAAACAAACACTGTAGAGGGAGGGTAGATGGGAGCTACAAAAAGAAGGGAGAAGAGGAGCAGAGCAGGCTTAAATAACCAGTCAGTCACCCCCTTACAGTGTCTACTCCAGCCCATGTAGATTCTGACCCCTCTCCTCTTGATCCCCTCCAACATCTCCCAAGGCGTGTGGGTGTGTGTGGCAAATTTGCCCTCATTGAGGAGCAGGAGTGGCATTTTCCAGGGGCCATTTTACAAAAAAAAAGTTCTAGATAGGTAAAAGTCTGCACTTGTTTGAGTTGCTGCTAATATATTTTCCAATTAGGAGGTTGACTTGGGATTTAAAAACTATTCTCTTGGTCTTATAGCTGCTGTCTACTATAGATCTTCCCAAATGCACATAAAAGTTCATCTGATTCCAATCTAGACTGTTAAAATAAAACCATGTCATTTAGATTCAGTTTCCAATAAATGACTGATATTGGAAGATGGGACTGGTGCTGCAGTTGAGGAACTAGATTGTTTTAATCAAAGGTGAGAAAACTCTTGCGCTCTAGATGTTGTTGGGCCTCCAACTCTCATCAACCCCAGCCACCATGGCCAATCATCAGGGACAACTGGAGATGAAGTTCAGCAACCTCTAGAGGGCCACAGGTTACTCACCCCTGATTTATATAAGGAGGGGAAATTCCTGCCTTAAACCTTGACTATAGGTGATGTCGTGTATTGATGGAGATCAGATTTTGCTTTGAGAGAAAAGCATTTGCCTTCAGAAAGAAAATGGTAGTGTGCATCTGATGAAAAATTGCCCCACAGAACGATATCATGCAGTTCTGCTTTATTGGCATGCATCAAATGTCAGAGTCACCATTTTCTGCTAGGCTTGTTGGAGTATTTCCCGAGTCTCAGAACTTTATGCACGGTCATTAATACAGGTTTTTGCTTTGTACTTTACTATTTTGTCCCCACAAATGCACTTTGCTATCAGTACTTTGGGATCTTCATCATCCTGTTTTTGAATTCAGTCATAATTCTGAAAAGCGACTACATTCCTTTAGCCACTTTTTGCATATCCATAGTTTATTAGTAGGTGGATCCATAACTGCTGCTTGTCCTTCCACTGAACAGCAGCCACCTCTTCACGTCTGTGGCTTCCTCTTGTCCTATGAAGCGATACAAGTGTTTATATTCATTGCTGAAGAATTTTTTTCTATGTCTGCTTAGGGACTATAAGCCTCAAATATTTCTTTACCACTAATGGGCACAAAAAGAAAATGTTTCTAATCCTTTGTTTACTGGTGGTGCACACAGCATCTAGTGTTTTATACTAGTATGTGCACATGAATCAAATTCTTCCCAGCAATCTGCTTAAACCCACAGAGCTTTTATACAGATAAAAGAGCAAAACCAAAAACCTGGGCTGCCTTTGCTAATTTAACCTAAATTCTTTAAAAATGGATTTATTCTAGATTAAAGGTTTTGAGGATTTTTTTATTGATTTATTGAATTGAATAACAGTTCTTTATCTCATTTGTCATCAGAGGAGTTGGGGTTCAAATACTTTCACTGATACAGCTTATACTGACCATATCTTTCCAGTTCTTTAATGGCTACCCTGGCTGCAAATCTGTTTCCAAGCACAGGTGCTTCACCATAAACCCTCAATGGCTTGTAACCTGGGTATGTAAAGGTTCATCTTCTAAATATGAGTCTGCCCAAACATCTAAAGATGGGTGGGTGAGTGATGGCTAGAGAGGGAGGTCCTCTCAGGTACAGCTCCCCTTCTCACTTTGAACAGAAGTACCCTATGTCAGATCACAAACTGCTTTTGACATTCCATTCATGTCTAGAAATGCTTTACAATGTGACATTGATATAATAGAACCCCTTGAGAAAAACAAGTTCAAAGCCCTTGGGCAGATGAAACTAGTTGTGCTATATTTTGGATCCTGGTCAGGACTCTGTTATTTCGATTTCACACATAGGAACCTGGAATATGAGTATGAGATAAAGGCTGGCCCTAAAATAAATAGCTGGCACCCATCCCCCACGGTCAGATTTGCAGGGCTACCCAGAGAGCTTATGGGGCCTGGTGCAGGTGTGATATTGAGGACCCTGCTGCTGCCCCCTACACAGACCCATGCATTTGTGCACACAGTTGGTGGGCATACACAAGAATTATTGCATGCACAGACTACATATGAATCTGCAGCTCCTCCTTGCCCTGGGATCAAGCAGAATAATAGATGTGCATTTTTTCTTACATGGGGATAAAGAAATAGGGATCAAGTTATGCTTCTCCTGAGTACCTCCTTTAAATTCCAAACCACTTCCACCACACTCAAGGTCCGGTTCCTATATTGCGTGGAACGGACCTCCTTATGAGATGGCATCTGCAGGAGGCTCTCCCCTGCAGAATTCAGAGATCAGTTGGGGACATATAAATAGCGAGATGATCTTTCAGATATCGTTCTCCCAAGCTTTATACACCAAGCCAGCACCTTGAACTTCGCTGGGGTTATAACTTGTGTGTGGACATCAGCAAAGGTCCCTGCTGACACTAACCGATTAGCTATTGCACTCAGGTCCTGCACTGTTTTCATGCAGAGGGTCCCAGGCTCAATCCCTGGCCTTTCCAGCTGGGACTCTCTTATCCTGGAGAGCTGCTGCCAGTCAGTGTAGACAGTGCTGAGCTAGATGGACCCATCCCTAGAGTAGAGTGCTGAACTAGAAAGGCCCTTAGCCGGACCCAGCTGGGCTCTTCATTCTTATGGCCTAGGGCAGCGTTTCCCAACTAGTGGGCCACCAGATGTTGTTGGACCACAATTCCCATCAGCCTCAGCCAGCATTGCCAATGGTCAGGAAAGATGGGAATTGTGGTCCAACAACATCTGGTGGCACACTAGTTGGGAAACACTGGCCTAGGGAGAGTCTGCAGGCCAGACAGAAAAGCCTGAGAAATGGGCACATACAAGTTCCAGGACTGAGGTTCCCCTCCACTGCCCCAAAAAGAATTCAATTTGATATTGTGCTTCGGGTGTATCAGGGTAATATTTGCTGGGAAGCTAGATTTCTCCTTTTTGCTTACTGCATTAAAAGATGTTCATTGCCACAGTCATCTAACAATATGCTTGAAAGGATCAGAGAGAAACACAAAAAGATGGCTGTTGCATTTAGGCTCAGCCAGATCTCTTCAAAGTCTTGCAGCTCATCCCAATCTTCACATGCTAAGCGTTCTGGGAATATTGGTTTTACACTCCTGTTCCCAAAGAAAAATTAATTTCATTTTTAAAGCCCAGCAAAGCAACTTGTCTTGTGCAGCATCTGTTTAAAATAAAGCAATTATTTGATGAGCTTCTAGAGGAATTGCATTTTTGGATGAAGCATGCACACATTTTTAATATATATATATTGCGCACACATTTTCCCTTCATCAGTTTTTTCTCTTCATTGGTCACTCATTTGGGCACAAAACCTGCAAATTACATTTAGGAAAACCATTTTCACATACGTAGTTGCCTTCCAAAAGCTCCTGATGAAATATATGCCATCTAGCAAGTTAATTGTGTGCAGAACTTTGAAAAGGGCACGGGAATAGATGATGGGGCTCTAACAGAAATCTAATAATTCCCATAAGAATTTTTTTTTTTGGGAGGGAGTAATCAACAGGGCTAAGCTAAATTCTTCATGGATGTGAAAAGGGGACTTTTTGGACATACAAAGCCATGCATTTCTTTTATAAGCTGCTTCTGATAAATCTGAAATGACTGAAAGGCATCGCAGAAACCAGACTTGAGAGGAACTTTGTACGCATATTTTAAATGCATAACTGCTGATTTTAAAAGTAACACATTATTTAACTAATTCATTATTTAACAACAGATACATCAGCCAAATAGTTTATTAATAAACCTCAGCCTCAAGAGCCAACTCCATCCCTCAATACCTCTCTGTCTAGCCCTCAGGACTCTTCCCAGGCTACATCTCCTCTTTACAGGCCATGCCCCTCCTTGACCCCTGCTTCACAGCCTCCTTGAGTGTTTCTGGCTGGCTGGAATGTGCCCTTGAACTCTGACCATGCCTCTTGCTTGTCTGGATGGAGGGGAGAGAGGCTTTGTATGTGAGCCTGCATAAAAACAACCCCAATGTCCAAAGGTGACATTTACATTCATTGCTCTTCCCTCTTTTGCCTCTGGCCCCATCCACTATTGGCAGGTGGCCCTTGGGAGGTGGCCCAGTAAGGGGAAGGTGGCCCTTGGGCTAACAAAGGTTCCCAACCCTTGGTACAACCCTGCTCCTTCCTCTGGACAGGTCTGTTTCTTGGTCACAACTGTATGTTAGGGCTGGACTACAGGCAGCTGTCTAGGGTGAGTAGGAGGGCGGGGATGAGGATCCGTGGAACCAGCCAGTGGGCAGGATTGAGGAGCTAGCGAGAGCCAAAGGCAGGAGTAAGAGACGAGTCAGGGCTCAGGACCAAAAGAATATCCTGTCCAAGGATGCCAGAACACTAGAGAACTGAGGAAGAGTTTGTTGCTCAAGCAAGGCTCACCTGGAACCAGCCCAGGAGTGGGGAGGCAGAGTCGGTCCAGGGCCTGAAGGTACTTCACTGAGAAGCTGCCACTTGCATTTCAGTGGTTCACCACATGGGAGAGCTGCGTATGGATCCAGCAGTTCCTGACTATTTCAGACTGAAAGGGAGGGGTTCACTTGATGAAATGTTCCTTGAAACAAGTAAATAAACAAAAATCCCTGCATGAAGAAAATTAGAGCATTATGGACAGAGGTGTAGTTGTCCAGGGTCTCAGGGGGTCTTAGACCCTTTACTTTTTTGGGAGCAGGGTCCCAGTGTCTCCAGAATCCTACAAGCCAATCGGCATGAAAGCGGAGCATCTTAGCCACTGAGAAGAAGCTTCTAACATGCTTCCTTGACCTTTCTGATTGGAGCCAGTCAGAGTGAAAGGAGGTGAGTCAGCCACTGAGCAGAGTCTTCTCAGCTAACATTCTCCCCTTTCATGCCTATTGGCTCCTAGGGATGTCTATTGTGGGAGAAACCATTAACAAGGAACTCATTCTCAACCCTGAAGCAGAAAAAGGGTGCATGTGTGTGTAGCTATAACTAATATGAAGGGACCCTGCACTTCTGAATTTGGCACTATGAAGAGGGGTTCTAGGCTCACCTGATTCCTGATCTGATAAGAGTTCTATATGCAGAGATTGTAATTTTATTTGTATGGAAGAGGCTAACATTCTTCTGGGAGGAGCGACACTGATTTTACCACCTCCATGAGAATGAGGCCAAAACATGCCAGGATCTGGCCAACTGGCTTATGCATGTAACAATTCCTCCTTTCGTGATTAAGGCGCAGTGCCCTAAAAGCGTGCACTAGACCAGTGGTCCCCGAACTATTTCCCCCCGCAGACCACTTGAAAGTTGTTGATGGTCTTGGAGGACCACTCAGTGATTTTCCTGCCTGTTGTAGCAATTGTAATGAGCTCTGCTAAATGCTGTATGGTTTTTAATTGTATTTTGATTGCTGCTTTTATTTCTTATATTGTATTTTATGATACTGCAATTTGCATTCCATATAATTCAAATTATGATACAGTAAAATGCAATATAAATGCAATTCACATCACTGTTGAATGTGGACATGCTACGGACCATCTGAATGAAGCTTATGGACAGCGCCTACATTAGACTTTAAGGAACTCGTGTCAATTTGGCAGTACATTTTTTTAAAAAAAGAAAAGTTCACGCTGATGATTGGTGGCTTTGTGCCACTCTTTCCTGTCTAAACCCCACAAACATGTCTGACTCTTACGACTGCTTTCACAATCAAAGTTTGGTTGGCTTTTTTAAAAAAACTGAATTAACAAGGAAATAGCAGAGATTAGGATGGTCTAACATTCTTGCTTCAGAGCCAATTCCAGTCAGTGGCTCCAGGCCACAAGCCAGACTGTTTGGCAACCTTTCAGAAAACTAATAATGCTGAGGACCTTTAGAAACCTTTTTCAAAAATAACATTTTCAGTTTCTAGTGAATGTTGTGGATGGAAGCAACTGGACCTGAATACAAATAACTAGCACTCAAGTTGAAAACTGGGTAGTCACTAGCTACTTTATTCATAAGAAGAGCCATGATAGATCAGGCCAAAGGGCCATCTAGTCCAGCATCCTGATCTCACAGTGGCCAGCCACGTGCCTGTGGGAAGCCCGCAAGGAGGACCTGAGGGCAACAGCACTCTCTCCACCTGCAATTCTGTATTCAGAAGTACTGCTGTAATTCTCAGAGTAGTTTAACAATCAATCCTTCTTCCCAGAGAACTCTGGGAATTGTAGCTCTGTGAAGAGAATAGGGATCTCCTAACAGCTCTAAGAGAGCCAGTGTGGTGTAGTGGTTAAGGCGTTGGACTACGAGCTGGGAGACCAGGGTTCGAATCCCCACACAGCCATGAAGCTGACTGGGCGACCTTGGGTCTGTCACTGCCTCTCAGCCTCATGAAAACCCTATTCATAGGGTCGCCATAAGTCGGAATCGACTTGAAGGCAATACATACAACAGCTCTCAGCACCCTTAACTACAGTTTCCAGGATTCTTTGGGGGAAGCCATGGTTGTTTAAAGTGATATCATCCTAACAGCTGTCAGAACCCTTAACAAATTACCACTCCCAGGATTCTTTGGGGGAAGCCATGTCCGTTTAAAGTGGTATTATACATGCTTTATATGTATAGTGCAGATGGGGCCTAAGTCTGGTCTTTATTGAATATTCATTCTGATTTGTTTTCAGGGATGTTATACAACAATGAGCACTTGTCCTGATTTGCTTGCATGAGAGCTATGGGTCTTCCCATTAACCAGTCATTTTTGCCACAGAGTCCATTTCCCCATCATTTCCCTAACCCCAAAACATATTTGTTTGTTTTTAAATGGCTTTGTTGCACTGGAGTACTTTAATCCCCTTTAACTGCATAGACCTAAATTTCCTATAGGTGACTGAATCCCTCCCACAAAACACTGGCAGTCTGGAAGCATATCAACAAGGCCCATGTATGTTGAAAATTACTCAGACTAGAAACCAGATCAGAAGAGCAAAGGAACATAAAAGAAGACAGAACCATCTAGCTGTTGCCGTCTGTACTAATTCCTCATAAAAAGACAGATCCTTTCAAATATCACATTCTGATAATGTTTGATTCACTCCCCCTCCCTCCCCACACTCTCCCTTTAGACTGACTTTAGACGGGGTTTTTCGTTAGACAGATACAAGCATCAAAGCCAACCATCATCATACTTTTCAGTGCTGATATACTTTGGGGAGCCGCAGGCATGAAGACAATTTGCATTTCATAATCAGTAAGATATGATCATCAAACAAGGGGGGGGAGAGGAGAAACCCAGTCGTTAAGGTGAGCAATATTCAGAAAAAGCCTGTACTGAAATATATATACTGTACTGTCCATGGCTTCCTGAGATTTACCCTTTGAAATTGGCTATGACTTTTAATCCAAGGGTTGGCTGCTCATCCAGTGCCAAAGAGTCCCTCCCCCCAAAAAATATAGTGTGCGTTGGAAGCAAAGGCGCAGCGACGGTGAGGATTATAACTGTATGCAATTTATGTGCTATTTGCATATGACTTTCACATATGTGACAGAAGTCAAATAGCTACTAATGGGGTCCCATCTCTCTTTGGCTATGTGCTCAGCGTGTGCAACTGAGAAGTTCAAAAGCCTGAGTCTGTCATATATAATAAAATCTGTATGAAGGGTAGGAAACCTTTTTCATCTCAAGGGCCGCATTCCCTTCCGGGCAACCTTCTGAGGGCCACATGCCAGTGGCAGGTGAGGCTGAGGCAAGAGCAGATAAAGTAATGGATCTCAACGTGGACTTTGTACGCTAGGTGAGTTTCCAGACATAGGTTAACACACCCCTTCTCCATCCTCTATCCAGGCAAGCAAGAGGCACTATCAGAGTTCAAGAGCATATCCCAGCCAGTCAAAACCACTCAAGGAGGGGATGAGATAGGGTGAGTGAGGGGCATTGCTTTGAAAAGTTACTTTTTTTGAACTACAACTCCCATCAGCCCCAGCCAGCATGGCCACTGGATTGGGCTGATGGGAGTTGTAGTTCAAAAAAAGTAACTTTTCCAAGCTCTGATTTTGCCCTTGGGCCTGAGGCTTCCCACACTGATCTCTCTCTCTCTCTCGTGCAATTATTTGGTTCCTGAGGGCACCTCAAGGGCCATAGGGTACTGCAGACTTCCCTCTTTGCTGATGGAGGAGGAGTCCATGAACGGAGGAGGAGACTCACTCCTGGAGACCTCACTCCCAGAGGACTGTACATCGTCAGTCAGGGGTGGAGTGGGATCCCAATTTGATTGGACCTTTGCATTTAGAAAAGGAAGCAACACCTGCCTGTCTGCAGGGAGCTTTTTATGGAAAGGGATATTTGGAGATGTGATTTTGCCATGCACCATTTTGGCACTTAACATAGGCTAAATTTACAATTAGTGGAGGGAGGGTGTCACAAAACTTTTTGAGCTTACAAAGGGGGTCCTGTACTCATAAAGGTTGGGAAACACTGTTTTAAACCACAAGCCTGAGGGCAGGGCCTGTCTTATTCTTGCTAATTAATTGAGATCTGCTTTGGGAACCATTTTTGCCTGAAAAGCAGAGTGAAAATACTTCAAAATAAACAGATAGGAAATAAAACAAAAACAACAGAAGATAAAACATAAGCGCACTTTAAACTTTCAGCAAACACAGGAGAATGAAAACCCATTAAGAAGGGAGCAAACAAAAAATGCTTACTGTTTCCAGTTCCCACTTAAAAATTGATGAGTCCTTTTTCTTTTTATGATCAAGAATTAGGTGCAGTTATAATCCAGATAAATGAACTGTTTCATAATAAAAGGCTCATTTTTTTTGCTGCTGAATGCAAAAATAAAAGAAATCCTTCCGTGTGCACACATTCTATTATCATTTTTGTTTACCATATCTAATTCATCTGAAATGGATAACAGGGAAACCAGAATGAAAATCTATTATGATTTTTTCATTTTATTGTATTGTACTTAATTTGGGATGTTATTTGTTTTAGTTTGCACTATTTAATCTGTCAGCTGCTATGAGATTTCTTTGAAAATAATGTGGCATAAAAGTTTTTAAAAAATAAAAATATATAATTAAAATGTATAACTAAACAAGGAATTGTGTTCTATAATTAAGTAGATTATTGTCGCATTCAATCATTAGTCTAAATATTGTTTAATTAAACATGATGATAAAGGAAACATATTAAAATAATACTGTCTCATTAACTGTATAGTAGTAAATTTGGCAAGTGTTACAACCTGAAAGCAGTGCTGAGTACTGCTCATCAGTGAGCCTATTGTTGAGTCATGATGGTTGTCACTGCCATTGTGACCTCTTGTACCAAGTCCCCCATTATTGTCTTGAAGCTGAGCCTTATTTATCCTTATAAACCAAATGTTAAAAGTAGTTTCTTGCTCATTACTTCATAGTTATCCACTGAAAGCAACTCAGTTTTATTTGTGAACATAGGGTTGTGCCCCATTTACAAATCTGTCCATTTTGGTTAGGCATATCGGAAGCTGTCTTATACCGAATCAGACTGTTGGTTCACCTAGCTCAGTATTGTCCAAGCTGACAGGCAGTGACTTTCTAAGATTTTAGGCAGGAGTCTCTCACAGACCTACCTGGGATGCCAGGGACTTAACCTCGGACTTTTGGCATGCCAAGCAAAGGCTCTGCCACTGAGCTATGGCCCTTTCCCAAATTTCTCATTTTTTGCTCAGTTTCCACATTAATTTGGATTTTTTAAAAAGAAAGCCTCATGAAAATGTCAGCATTTTAGTGAATTTCTCCTAACAAACACATTTTTGTTTTATGAAATGTCTATCCCACCCTTCCTCCCATAACTTTGTTGCAAGCAATTACAATCACTAATATAGGCATTTTTATGCACTTTCCCATAGTATAATGCATTTCTTTACATATTTTTGGATTGGCATCACAAAGTTCAGAGAAATGCACATTTTGAAGGCTAGCTGTGTTTCAGTTCACATATTAGTTCAAGCACTGTGAATTAGGTAGTTTCTCATTCAAATGCAAGCATAATCAAACTTCCCATCCCTCTAAGGGGAGACCTATTGAAATTAACCTAAATCAGTCATGTCCAATCATTTCAATTGCTGTACTCTGAGTAGAACCAACATCGGACACATCCCATTGTGTAACGATTCTTTCTAACACTTTGTTCAAGTGAGACATATAATTACGTTATATGACATATAATTTATTCTGCAGCTGTTCCATACATTTCAATGGGCTTTGATTTGGATTAAGTCTAGAATCCTATGCACGGAGACCAAAGAGACTTGCCCAGGAAGTAAGAGAAGACAACACACCAAGAAAGACAAGACAACCAATATGACTGAATAACTTTATTGTTTGGGGCTGTTCTGAAGTGTACTGTGTATGGCTCCCACTCTTTAACTTCTCCTGAGGTACAATAGTTGAGGATGAAGGCAGTGCACAGAAGGCAAAAAGCCTGTTTGGGTTCAACAGGGAGAAATTCCTTCTCGGCTCCAATTCAGGCAACCAGCAACGCCTGCACAGCCAAGCTAAATACTTCACATCAATGGACATATAACTCTCCTTCCTCTTCCTCTGCTTCCGTGTGTTCTCTTCTACATATCATGGGCCTGAAAAGAACAGGAATCTTCAGAAGGGTAGCTGAAAGGAACTATGGGAATAAAACACTAATCAAGTGCTACTCACCAAGTGGCTTCTTGTCTTCTGTGGCAGCAGTCCTCAGAATGAAAGCTTCCAAGATATACTTATCGGGGAGTCAGGGGTGGCTCCAGGCATGACGGGGCTCTTGGGCACCAATGTGCCTTGGGCACCAATGTGCCTTGGCCCAGGGCCGGCTCCAGGCATGACGGGGCCCTTTGGCACCAATGTGCCTTGGCCCAAGGCCGGCTCCAGGCATGACGGGGCCCTTGGGCACCAATGTGCCTTGGCCCAGGGCCGGCTCCAGGCATGACGGGGCCCTTGGGCACCAATGTGCCTTGGCCCAAGGCCGGCTCCAGGCATGACGGGGCCCTTGGGCACCAATGTGCCCTGGGCCCCTCCGCTCCCCTTCCGTGATCTGCAGGAACAGCGGTGGGAGGGATCGCAGGACAGGAGCTTCTGAACCGCCTACCGTCCCGTCCGATCCCCCCCTTCACCTACCTTTTGCAGCTGGTTTGCCATCAATCAAGATAGCGGCCGAGGTTTCCCTAACGGCAGCAATGAGCGTGTGTAGCTCTAACCCTAACCAATCGTAATTGATGACAAACCTGTGCGCAAAGTACGCACAACCGCAAAAAAACGGAAAGGTAGGTGAAGCGGGGGGGATGGGATAGGACAGCGGGTGGCTAAAAAGCTCCTGTCCTGCGATCCGTCCCATGGCTGTTTCCACAGGTGGCGGAAGGGGAGCGGAGGGGCCCAGGGCACATTGTTGCCCAAGGGCCCCGTCATACCTGGACCCGGCCCTGCAGCCAAGGGGGGTGGGATTTTGCTCTCAGATAAAGTGATTATTCTCTGAGTGCCCACAGGAAACCCAACTGGGTTGAGAAATTGTCCTCCTTTTTATAAGCAGTTGCATTGAGACCCGAGAGGACATGTACCATTATGAGGGTGGGGAGGTTGATGAGGTCATGCTTACTTTCATTATGTTGGAAGAAGGGGGCTGCAAGACCCCCTGGGAAATATATGGATATGTAAGACTGAAACTTTTTTGTGACCATATTTGGTTTTGAAAAAGGAGAGCTAGAGGGGAAACCCTCTTGGGAAGAGTAAGGAGACACAAAGGCTTGTTGCATGCGTGCTTGAAATCAGCAATCCCTGCTGAGGTCCTGAGGGAGCTTGCGTAGGACCACACCTATGTCAAATGGGTAGAAAAGACAAGTTGTGGGTACCTAGGAATGTGGGTGAGCTTGTTTGCAGAATTAAATTATGGTAGAAGAGAAGTAGATCTGCAAGGTGCTGTGGTTAGTATGTAGATATGCAGGACAGACATTTGTGTGGTTAGAAGAATGAGAGATGGAAAATCTGGACCAGGATCAAGAGGAGCAGGGAAAACATAAGAGGAGCCCTACTGGAAGAGGCCAAAGACCACAGGCCTGCCTGCTCTACTATTCTAGGGATGGGGGGGAAAACTTGATTCCATTCACATTTATAGCTGCATCTATCAAGTCTATCAAATTCACATTTTCTGAAACAAAGCCAGCCTTCAAAATACACACCTTATCCAAATTTTGCAATGCCATCCTCCAACCAATGTCTGTTAGAGGAAAATGTGTATAAAAGTGCATATATTAGTGAAAATAAGATACAAAGATGCACTGTATTAGGAGAAATTGCTTAAAAACTGTGGACATTACTCAAAACTGCAGACAAAAATATTTGTTAGGAAAAATTCACACTAAAATGTTGAAGAATTTTCATGAAGATTTTTAAGAAATCACAAATTGCTGCAGAAACATGGAGAACCGTGTGCAAGATTGGAAAAATGAGAAACGGAGAGAACCAAAACTTGGCACATCCTTCCATCCCTAGTTCTCACAGCAGTGAACCAATAAATACGGAAAGCTGTCAAGGAGTACATGAGCACAAAGTCAGCAGCCCTGTCCCACATATTCACAAATAATTCCCACTGTTTTCAATGAGGTTTACTCCCACGTAAGCATGAATCGGTTAGAAAGAAAGATGTTGGAGACAGAAAGTGGAAGGCTTCAGACCAATAAGATGTTTTAGAAATTATATTTATGGAACACACACACAGTTAATACTATATCAATAAAATCTAGGAGAAACCACAGTGGAACTCTCTGCCCTGGGACATCTGCCTGGCCCCATCTCTAACCTCTAGAAATCAGGCAAGAGCCGTCCCTGCTAAATTCCAGATGCCAGGTGTTTGCCACCCATGGCTCCTTTGGGAGGAAAGGCAGGTTATCATTTTAACAAATGCTGCTGGGAGGAAGGGCAGGATATAAATCAAATAATAAATAAATAAATTGATAAATAAAATGTGATTTATTTCACACCATGAATCCTGTTCTGATGTATTCTATCTTTTTGTTTTAAATTCTGTGCTTTGTATTTTTTTTCTTCTGTGAAGCCGTTTTGACAAGTGGTAAAAAGCAGGATATATGTTTCTTAAATAAATAAATAAATACGTCCGGCACAGAGTTGGAGTCAGATGAGCCAGGCGTTTCATCGTCCCAATATCAACTCTGAGGGCATGATGTTCTGCTTATCAAGTGTCTGCCTCATCTGAAGAGATCATTATGCTTCTAACATGTATACCAGAGAGAGACAAGGTTCTTTGGAAGTGCTTGAACCTTGTCACAAAGATCTGCCCTCTGTTGGCTTGATGAAGGGCATCCGATCATCAGAGGCATTTCTCAACTGACAACCTTGAAATAAGATCTCATTACCGGGATGAGACATGGTCCTTCGAAAGGAGAAACGTTTTTCAGATGTAAGTTCCCCTGTCAACGTAATCTAGCAATGGAATTGCCTTCCATCAGGGTTAACATAACAATGGCCCGTCTAGCTCAGCATCCTGTTCTCACAGAAGCCAACCAGATACCTGTGGGAAGCCCACAAGCAAAAGCTGAGCACAAGAGCACTCTCTCCTCCTGCAGTTTCCAGCAACCACTATTCAGAAGCATACTGACTCTCATTGTAGGCAGAGCATGGGCATCATAGCTAGTTGCCCATTGATAGCCTTATCTTCCATTTGTCTAATCATCTTTTAAAGCCATCCAGGTTGGTGCCTATCACTGCCTCTCATGGGAGTAAATTCTGTAGTTAAACTATGCGCTGTATGAAGAAGTACTTTCATCTGTCCTGAATCTTCCAACATTCAGCTTCATTGGATGTCCACAAGTGCTAGTGTGATGAGAGAAATAGAAAAACTCTTCTCTACCCACTTTCTCCATGCCATGAATAATTTTGTACACCTCTATCATGACACCTCTTACTCACCTTTTCTCTAAACTAAAAAGCCCCAAATGCTGCAACCTTTCCTCATAGGGGAGTAGCTCCATCCCCTTGATAATTTTGGTTGCCCTTTTCTGAACCCTTTCCAGCTGTACAGTATCGTTTTTGAGGTGAGGCAACCATATGCCAAATATTCCAAATGCGGTTGCACCAGAGATGTGTATAATGGCATTATATCAGCACTTTTATTTTTAATACCTTTCCTAATGACCCCTTTGACCAAATAACATATTCATTTATTTAGAATTAACACCTAACTGTTATAAATAAGGAAGGGGGGGAAGCCAGAAAGATAGGCAGTTTTCAAGCATAGGAAAAAGGAAGCTGCCTTATACCGAGTCAGTCCATCTGTCCATCTAGCTCAGTATTGTCTACACTGACTGGCAGCTGCTTTCCAGGATTTCAGGCAAAGGACATTCTCAGCCCTACCTGGAGATGATGCTGGGGACTGAACCTGGGACCTTCTGCATGCAAAGCAGATGTTCCGTCACAGCCCCAACAGAACACTCAAATGAGCATTCTGGTCAGTGTCTCTTTTACATTGCAAATCCCATTAAAGCCCAATTACAGCAAGAGCTTCTTTGTTCCTGAAGTGTGAAAACACCCTTTGACTTTCTGGAAACCCAGAGACCTTTGGGAACCACACCATGCTCAGCTAGATGTCTCTTTGTAAACATGTTGCTATATTACAGAGAAATATCGGAGAGGTTCAGCAGGTCAAGTCAGCCTTGGCAAGGTCAGGAGGAAGTGATATGTGCTGATGCAGATTGAAGTTTCCCTCGAGTAGGCAGGATGGGCAGCGTGAGGGACAGGGAAGTGCTGAATGCCAGATGAAGGTCTAGGCAAGATACCCCCCAGCTTTTCACCCCCTTGAAAATAGGGGACCTTGCCTGGTTTGGAATAGCTCTGTTTTTCTACGGAGGATCCCTGCTGCCACCCTATCCCCTCTGTGGTGCCAGCTGCCTTTTTGTAGGCTGCTGCTGTGTAGTATGCCCTGCACTCATTCAAAAGCATAGGGCAATTCAATGACAATCCTACTTGTAGTACACGCATTTGAAGTTAATAAGCACAATTAACTTAGGTTTATTAATTTCAATAGGTCTGCTCTGAGTAGGATTTAGTTGACTACAACCCATAGTGATTCTCAAAGATTTAACATCCAGAGATGTAGTGGAGCTGACTGAAACCCTAGCAACATCTGAGCCAGGCATTTCTCAGTAGGAATGCCAGCAGGATTTTCTGCGCCCTGGACACTGTAGGTGGATCAGGCACTTGCCTCACTCGAAAAATAGGATGCAAATTTGCCTGCTCTTGTGCTGGTGAGGTGGGAGGGGCTGCACACAAGTAATAAGGTGACTGACAGAATGTCAACAGGTGAAGCTTTTCCTGCATTGTATTTCATTGTTGTAGTTATGTGCCTTCAAGTCTATTTCGACTTACGGTGACCCTATGAATCAGTGACCTCCAATAGCATCTGTTATAAACCACCCTCTTCAGATGTGGACGTCTTTGCAGAGGATCCCTAGCCAAGCTTTACCAACAGCACAATCCAAACTATAACTACTCAGAAGTAAGTCCTGTTGAGTTCTATGGGGCTTAGTCCCTTAGTATGTGTGTTTAGAATTGCAGCCTTCGGGGGCATCCATCTTTACTCCTGAGTGCTCCCATCTAACATCTCCACAACACTAGGCTCTTTTCTTCCTACAATGGCCTTCTGGTGACTGGCCTGTCCCGAGGGCACTTAAACCTTCCTTGCTGAAAGCAAGTAGGCTAGATTAAATGTTCCCTACCCAGGCTCCATCTTTTAGCTAAGATTTCTATCTTAATTTCTAATCAGAGAAATTGTTTTTTTAATTGTATGCTCCAAGCAACTGTGGTTGATGCTTAATGTATCATGCTTAATGACATCACTCGGGCCCACCCTGTGACATCACTCAGGCCCACCCTGTGACATCACTCAGGCCCACCCTGTGACTTAATTTGGGCCCGCCCCTGTGACATCACTAGGCCCGGCCCCTGAACTCTCAGGTTTTGGGATGCTTCTGACCTGGCAACCCTACTTTTGGCAGACATTCTTTCTGCTTCCTGGGGCTTAGTCTCACAGGTCTTCTGGTTGTGGCCTGCTGCTGGCATTCTCTACTACTCATGTAGAAGGATTCCTCCCTTAAGACTTGGCCTCACACCACTTTTACATCTTTCTCTTTTCACTGCCACAGAAAATTACTCTCCAGTGGCATCTTGCCTGGAAAATGTAGATGGTATTCACTCACTCACTCTTTGAACTCTTTCCCTGGTGGACCTGGAGTTCCTTCTATGCTCTGTTCTGCCACAGAATCCTTCCTTAAAATCTTCCCTGTTCCTTCTCTACTTACAACAAACTCTGTAACTGGCATTGATTGGCCTGGGCCACTCATAAGTCTGCCTGACAAATCATATCTGTATTCCGGCTCAGACATACAGCAAGATTTTACCTAACCATGATTGGTTTAGACTCTCTTATAGCTGAGCTGCGAGAGCCAGTGTGGTGCAGTGGTTAGAGTGTTGGACTATGACCTGGGAGACCAGGATTCGAATCCCCACAGCCATGAAGCTCACTGGGTGACTCAGTCCTCAGTCTCAGAGGAAGGCAATGGTAAACCACCTCTGAGTGCCACTTACCATGAAAACTCTATTCATAGGGTTGCCACAAGTCGGGATTGACTTGAAGGCAACCCATTTCCATTTTTCAATAGATGGGCTGCAGGCCTAGCTAATAAGCAGGCCCCTCCCTTCCAGCCTCCCAAGGATACATTTTACAGCCAGCGTGACCCTCAAATTAGCATCTATTCTGTTGCAAAGCTTTGTAAAATATTTACTTCATCATGAGCCAGGGAGAGGTCCCCTTGTGTCCCAATGGAACTTTAGTATCATCTTATGCTCTAATATACCATTTCTTCTTTTTATGAAAACTTTAAACATACTACCAAGAATTCCGGTGAGCAATGTGGCAGGGTCAGCACAGGGGCCAATGTATCACACAGGAACTGAGGTAGAAAGGCCCTTGCTTTGTGTGGGCCTGGGGAAATTGCCCCATCCCCCCCCAGAGCAGCCCTGCAGATTTGCAGTGTTACCAAGTTGAATGGCTTGTGCAGGATAGCAAAACATAAGAGATCGCTAATCTCAGGCTTTGCCCCAACAATGTCTATGAAAAGAGCCCAGAGCGTGCTACCTGTTATTTGTTGCTGTGCTTTCATTTCCCAACAAAGTCTTTGTCATGTGGTGTGGGTAGCTCTCAAAGGATGACTCTCATGGAGTTGTAGGCCTCATGAGGTTGTAGGGCTATATTATTTGTTATGTTCAGCACACACACAAAATGGCTTGATTTCTCAGCCACTGTGCTGCAGTTTACACAAGCCAAAGCTCAAAAAGTCACATTCTGAGCAGTAGCAGTGCACTATGCAACACAGCAGAACTGTCACAGGTTTTCCTTTTAATATTTTTTGTTTTGTAGCAGTTCCTGTCTTTTGGTAAACATTCTTTATTTATTATTTTTATCTTTAAAATGATAAGAGAACAGTTATAAATAAAAAAGGTATCCAACTGACCTGTTACAGCTTTTAAAAATTATTTTATATAGTGCTTATAATGTTTATAGTATTTGAAATGCTAAGTGCTCAGTAACATTACTTCATGTGAAGCTGGGTTTCACTGATTTTTACCTAGCACAAATGATATCAAAGTGGAAAATATACTTTAAAGCTAATTGAAGGAATATCATTTTTGTAGTTAGTACCCAAACAATCTGTATAACCTTGAAAAAAGGTTACACACCTGCTTTTTGCCATCATAGCTCACTGCAGGCAGTACAACAAAAACGAAACTAAGCAAGCCACTGAGCTCAGTTAGGCACCTCCTTCAGCTCAGAGCCGGAGGTAACCACCCAGCTTGCCCAACCCTAAGGCTGGCCATGTATGAGAAGGCCTCATCTTTTCTATGAGACTTATCTTGCCTCTGTAACTCATTAGTATAATCTGGCATAATGCTGGCTGTAGAACTGTGTGTGTGTGTTCTTGAGCGTAACATTTTCAGTGGACTCCCTCCTAACCTGGAAAAGGCAAGAAATGAATGAAAACTGAGAATTCTCTTAGACTGTATCTGATCTTTTTGGATGCTCTGTGTACAGTGGAAATGCCCACATGTTAAGGCACTGAGTCTGCTGTTGGTCTTAGATCCCATGCAAATGTCCAACCTTGCCACCCTATGGAGCCAGCTCTAATTTGGCATCCTGATTCAGTGGATCAGATTTACCTGTGACACTGCAAACTGAAGTTTGTGTTGCAAAAGGAATACTAGTAAATAATGCAGACAAATCCCAATTGGCTCACTGAAGGTAATCTGTTGCACCTGACACAGTGCCCATACCACACAAACTTCCCTACTATCTCATCCCTTTCCCTCTCAGTTACCGGCAGTTACTCCTCATCCCTCTCCTTTTCAGTTACTCTGTGTTGGGAAGCCTGGTGAGCAACATCGCCCCATCTCACTCTGTCCCACTGGCCACAACTGACTGATCTTCCTCCTCTTCTTTTTCTATTTATGTGCCATACATGATGTGTATGAGGCAAAAGCAACTCACCCTGTGAAACACAGCCACACTAGCTTCCCAGCAGCCTTGTAATTTTTATTGAGTGATATCCAGTGCTAGACATAGATATCCAGTGCTAGATCCATTGATATCAGTGGGCTTAATGATACAGTGAGAGTATGGCTGGATATTATGCTTGTATTTAGGCTGTTGTACTTTTACAGTTTGTTTCCTGCAAACAACCATAAGTGTATCTGTGGAATATGCTGTATATAAATACATTGCCTATGACTATGATTATGTATGCATATCTATAAAATCTTGTGCTAGCTCAGATCCTCCCCTCTCCCCAAGAGATTTTTCTTGTGTTTCAGCCAACATACATAAGGGAATAGATACTGAGAGCTTCTCTCTCCATTACAATGAATGGGAACTCTTACCAAGTAACAACATGGGTGGATCAGAGGTCAAGATTTATGGCCTTACATTTAGTATCTGTAAGGTTCTTTCTATTGCAGTTTCTAATGTTTGTTGGACATAAGCACAATATTGTATCCAATATCAACAGCACAGAATTAGGTCCCTCAAACAGTAGCCACAAAATATTGTCTTTCATGCACTCTGCAAGCCAAGGACATTGTCTCAATCCACTAGTCTTTGGAGAGTAGCCAATGTTATCTAAAAATGCAAATAACCATCTTCTATGTTCTGAGGGACTTCAATTTGTACAAACTATTTAGAAACATCTTAGAATATAAATCATGTAGAATAGAAGTATTTTGTCTCATAAATAGCCCATCCATAGCTTCAGGGGGCAAAAATTACATTTCATTCAAACCCGTAAACTACATATGGCTTAAATTAGTTTCATTTTCATTTTGTGAGTTTTATGACTATTTAAAAAAATAATTTCCCTGTTTTCTGAGCAAATTACACAAGACATCTGCCCTATATTTGATCTATGAACCTCATAAAGGCAAGAGGCAGACATTTTATGAGATATATTATAAAAATTAGATAATTATCTTGTTTATTTTAGCAGTTTCTACTTAATGTTTTAACAGTAGTCTGCCATTAAAGACTAAATGTTCGGTGTTGCAGTAGGCCAGTTTAATGCTTAGATATAATACTAAAACAATATAAACACTAAAGCAGCCTAATCCTACGAACTGCTGGGATGTGCCCCCAATTAGGGTGGAACATCCCAAGACTGAAGCAGACCTGATGGTGGAAAAACTGTTTGTTTAAATCCAGCTCTAGCCTAATCACATAAAAAGCATGGAGGAGAGGAGCACTTTGATTTCTAAAGCAAAAGGGGTATGTAGAGAGGGGAGGAGAGGGCAGCTGAACTTTTTCCAGATGGGGATAAGAAGCAGCCACACCAGACCTCCCCATACCCAACTCCCCTTGTGCTTTTCTCCAAGCTAAGCTCACTTCCTGTATTGGAGGTCAGCTGAGAAGGAAAGTACCTTACATAACAGACTGATGGGAGGTAAACCATGTTGGAATAAGCAACAGTCTTTAATTAATACTCACTGTTCTGAGAGAGAAAAAGAGCCACTAAAATGTTCTAATGTATCTAGGCCAAGAAAAATAAAGTGGCCTTCTTGAGTTGTAAGTTTAGGTAGAATCATACTTCCTGTTCTGCCAGTTCCAGTACATTTCCACCTTTCTCTTCTGAAAACCGGGGCAAATGATGCTAGTCAAACCACACCGCTTTTTACTGTAAAACCTGGTCAGAGCAGCTTGAGTGAATTTATAAAAAAAAAACCCTCACCTTCAAAAAGATTTTGCAACAGATAGGCAGATCAACCCATTCCCCCTCCAGGTGTGTCTAATGGAAAAGCCTTGATCTGCCAACTAGTGTATGTACAGCCTTAGTTATTCTTCCCCTATTCTACCTTGCTTTTTGCTGTAACTAGTAATAGCTAATGCTATTAAGTAAATGATCCAGTGTAAACCTTACAGCTGTGCCTGTCTCCCTTGGAATAAGAGAAAGAATCTACTCTGCAATAAACCACAGGGGGTAGGGAGATTTATTTTTAAAAAATCAGGCCCCTTCCCCCCATTGCCACTTTATACATGATTAGGGCAGACTCAGGTCTAAACAAATGGCTCTGCCACTGGCATGTTTAGTTGGCCCTCAGGGATCAGGGATGTTGGTGAAAAGCAATAGCCCAGCAGCAGAGCACATGGTTTACATATTTATTCATTATTTTATTTATATCCTGCCCTTCCTCCCAGCAGGAGCCCAGGGCAGCAATATAAATGGTTCCAGGTTTAATCCCTGGCATCTGCTGGTGGGGCTAGGAAACACTTCTGCCCAAAATCCTGGAGACCTTCTGCCAATCAAAGTAGACCAGTTCTATTTATTTACTGATTTATTTATTTATTGCACTTGTATACTGCCCCATAGCCGAAGCTCTCTGGGCCGTTTCCAGCAATCATACATGTGTCATACATGTGTTCTCCCTGGAACATCTAAAGGGGCTCATCATTTCTCTTTACATTTCAACCTATTTGCTATTTCTTAAAGTTATTTATTCCTTTAAGAAATGAACAACTTGGGAAATCAGAAGCTCAAATGTACCAACATAATTTCCACTATTTTATTTTATTGTTTTGCTTTGAAGACACAATGGAGAACCTCAGGTCCCAGGGCAAAATGTGGTCCTCTAGGTCTGACTGTCTGGCACTTGGGACACTCTCCAGTCTATGCACTTTAGCAGCCCTCCTCTGCTTTCTCCTTGAGTGCTTTTGCCTGTCTGGAATGTGTCCATGAACCATAATAATGGCTTATGCTTGCCATGGAGAGATTGGGAAGGGAGGGTGTAGAAACCTCTGTTTTTTGTGTGGCTGTAATGTAGAAAAGGTAAGAGAGGTAGAGAGTATGCTTTTTGTGCAAAAGGTCCCAGATTTAATCCTTGGCCTCTGCAGGTAGGAACTCACTTTCAAACAGTCAGTGAAGACAATCCTGAACTCGATTGACCAACAGTCTGACTCAGTATAGCTTCTGATGCTTCCAGGTGATGTGCCTAGCTGATTCAGGAGTCCTTTTGAGGGCGGTCTCAATTACAATGCTATGATGTAACAATGTGACTCAAATAAGGCTCATTGTAATTGCTGAGTGGGTTTGGTATTTAAAGGATGCTTATAACTTGGTTAAACCGAGTACAAAACAGCTCAAGGGCAATGATTCTGTGCAAATCAATTTGCTAATCTTCATAATCCACCTTTCCATGTGTGGTACTTCCACTAAAGCCCACAAAAGCTAAGAAGAGAGGAAAACCACATTTTTGTACTTCACTAGATAGACCATCAAAAAAAGTTGCTACAAAGCAAATTATTTGAAAGTTGAAACAATGAAACCCTTTCCCCCTACAAATGACTTCCTTTGCCTTAGTTAAAGCAGAGCGCTGCTTTATACTATGTATTGTGAGTGCTGTCATAAGAAGCTGATGATATGAGTAGTTAAATGAGATTTCCACTATTTGTCTAGCTTTAGGTATATGAAAAGAATATTGGGAAAATCTGAACAGTGGGAAAATCTGAGGGCAGCAGCTTATACATTTGTCGAGTTTCTGTGAACCAGGTCATTTTTCAGGCAAGCCATAAAGCAGCTCAAAAACAAGCTTTTTACTGTTGGGTATTTTTCTTTTTTTCAAATGAGGTTATTTCCATGAGACTGCTATTCATCTGACATCATTACTGACATACCTTCCATTAGTGTGGTATCTGATTAAGGCTTCCAGCCACATTGGAGCCAGACATAAGTAGTCCAAGTAAGGTGGCTAAGAAAAATTAACATGTCAGTATTACTCAGAGGTGAAAGTGTCTGTCTTGACTTTGGTGAAACAGGATTGAAATGGATGGCACTCTGGATGGGAAGCTTTTGAATATGTCTGACAATTTGGGAGTTCTTGCCATTGCAAGCAAAGTAAAAGAAAGAAAAGAGCAACAAATTAGCAGGTGACTGTTGTCTAGTAATCTTTTTTTTTTTTTACTCTGTCAATATTATTTATTTATTTATTCTATTTCTATGCCGCCTTTTGGCCAAAGGCCCTCAAGGCAGCTCACAAAAAAATTAAATAAACACGAATACAAAATACATCAGAAAAGAATACAGTGCACAAAAATTCAAACAACAAAATATTAACATTGTTTAAAAAACAAGGTTCTTTACAGGCTTGGAGATAATCTGTCCTTAAAATGTAGCACTGCCACTCCAAGAATTTTAGTCCTCAAACATTGAGCAACTGTTGTAAAGGATTTGCTCACCAACACCATCGGATTGTCGTGACCAAGGAGGAGTCTTCCTGATGGAGAAGCATGTTGTATGGATAGAACAGCATGTATAAATGTTGCATGTTTTCTTTGGCCATGTGGGGTGTCTGTCTTTCTGTTTGGACAATCAGAGTGTTTGCAGGGTGGGTCATTACAGCTCTGGCCCTATTTAAGTCCCTGTGCTTTGTTTCATCCTGCATTTGAAGCTTTCTTTTGATACTGCACCTTGTTATTCCTCTCTGAGCCCTTTCATAGTCTTGGTACCACAGCTCATTATTGTGATATTTCCCCCCCTTCAGATTTCTCATGCTTGCTACTTTAGTGGACATTCTGGGCATTTGCTGCTGTCTTCTCCTTCCTCACATTAGCTAGACATCATGGTGTGGTAAGTTATTTATCCTTTCTATTTGGATTCTTCTCCCCCTTTTCCTTCCTTCCTTCCTTCCTTCCTTTATATCTTACCCAGTCTTCACCATAAGGTCCCATGGCAGTTTACATCAATATAATATACAATTATAAAAACAGATAAAACAGTTATAATTATAAAAATAAGTAAAACTGTTCCAGGCAGAAGAGAACAGTATAAATTCAGCAAAAGAGGTGGGTCCCACAAAACAAAAAATATCTTACCTGTCAAAAGCCAGAGTAACAAGGTGTCTCTTCAGCATATGGTGAAAGCTTCCCTCTGTGGGAAAGAGTTCCACAATTTAGGAGCTGCCACAGGAAAAAGTCCTCTCCCGGAGCGCCATTACCACATTTCTGGTAGTGGTGGAACTACCAAAAGTGGATTGTATGGTTATTCCTCTTCTGTCTTTTCCTCAGATTTTAATTCCCTTCTCTTGTCTTGCTGTTTTTTTTTAATCTTTCACCTTCCCATATGTTTCAAAGGATTTTCCTCCTTGAACCCCATATTGGTTTAACAGGTTATTTAGCACTCCTTATGGATTTATATCCACATACAATGAGTTTACAACTGTACAGTGTAAAGCACAACCTGGCTTCCAGCCTGTCTCTTTTCTTGAACTGGGAGAAACCATGATGCAAGCCTGAATTAAGAGTCTTGCCAGGGAACTGTGTAGATCTCTTAATCAACTTGTTACTGGTAACTGTGCCTGCATGGCGTCTGAATTCTACAGTCAAGGTTCAACCAACAACACAAGCCCCATTTTGATGTTCAAAATCCCTGTGTCATTCTAAGCACATGAGGGAGAGCAGGGGACAAGCATGCTAGCTCCTCCGTCTATTGCTGTCTTCATCATCCTCCATGATTCAGAGGCAAAGGGGAGCTTGCACTACTTGTGTAGATTCCCTGTGCATGTCAGAACTCTGGAACATCAGGGTTCTAAATTGTGTGAGAAGCCTCTACAAATAGAAAAGGCTTCTTACTTCATAAGACATCTGTTTGTGTTGTCTTATTCAATACAAAAAAGACTGAGAAACCCTCCACTCAACTTAATTCCTTAGTTTAAGGCAAGGTGGGAAACATGTGGCCCTCCATCCTGATCACTGGCTGGCTGGGACTGATGTCCAGCAATAGCCGGGTTCCCCATTCCTGGTTTAAGGGAAGGGTTAAAGTGCTTACAAATTCACTCAACAGCTTTGATTATCGTTTTCATGTGTTTAGGTACATGGATGATTTAGGTACATGGATGAATGTAGAATTATCTTAAATTCTCTCATAAACTGAAGGGATTTTTTTTGTTCCTAGAATAACCTGTTAGAATACAAATGATTCATAAATGTGTGTGAGGCTCTTTCGAAGGAGAAATTACAATCCTAGAGTTGTTTTAAATAAGATTCAGTAACACATTGCTGAGATGAAAGTGTTCTTCAGAAGTGCAGTGGGCTGGGCCTGAGTAGTTCTACTGATAAGGCACTGGCTTTTCACTTATAGGACAAACAGTTCAAGCCTTTCAATTTCATATGTTAATATAGTTATGCCAGCTATGCTCCCTAACAATGATAATAATACAATAGACATGCCACACATAGCTGTCCTTTTATGGCTACACAGAACTATAATAATAAAAACTAACAATGTCTTGACTTTAGGAAGGTAGTTATGGTTAACTCTGTGGAAATGATGAAAATCAAACGGTAAAAATAAGCAACAATTTTATCTCAAACCTTGGCTGTCATTCTTTGTGTCACTGAGATATTACAAATACCTCTTGAGTCCAGAGTTGGAGTAAATGGTATGCATATTCCAATATGTTCCTCACGTCTCAGTGTAGTTTTAAGTGCCTCTAATCAGGATAACACAAAAAGACACTGATCCTTGCATAGAAAAATACACTCATAAAAGTGTGTTTGTGTGTGGGAATGTAATAAAATGTTGTAACATTGCAGAAACACTTTACTACACGGTGTTGCAAGCAAATGTGTCACTTCAAAAGTATAGAACTGAAGTGCCAGTATTTGAATGCTAGAAATCTGGAATCACAAATGAGTTCAGTTGTAATCCTTTAGACAGTCAATTTTCTAAGTACACTAAAGTTGTAATTCTATACACACTTATCTAGGAGTAAGCCCTCTTGAATTAAATAGGACTTACTTCTGTGTGGACATGCATAGTATTGTTTGGTTAACCTTGAAGTAAGTTCTATTGAATTCAGAGGAATCTACTTATGAATAAAACATCCTTAAGATTGTGCTATACAGATATTGATTTTTTATATATTTCCTAGTCTGAAACTGAGAATGACATATTTCCTCCCAATCCTAAACAGAAGCTGTTATCATAGAGTGTGAAGAGGCATTTTTAGGGAGAAAGGGCAGGATAACAACAATAATAATAGTTATTAATTATTATTGTGCTATATTATTATTGTTATCGCTCTTCAGTTGTTCCCATAAGGGAAACAGAAACATGTGAGGTAGGGAATGGGGAAGAGTGCATTATCTCCACCCACCAGCACTGTTCTTACTGTGGGCCCATCCATACAACTGTATAATCTGCAATATTATTGCTTTGTGTGCTCATTAATTCACCTTCATCCATATGACGTTGTAAGCTAGTATGGATTTTCACATTCACAAATTCGCATTAGAAATACCACCGAAAAATCGATATGCTTTCCTGTATTGATAATCAATCACATTAACGTCTATGCATTGGGACGCAATGCCACATAATTTCCTGCAATAGGTGGTCCATGGGCATTCCTTCATCATATGCCAAGCCCCGTCTCCTTCCATCCTAATAGCCAGTTGCATTTCCAGTACTGAAGTTGGATCTATCTTTGTCTATGCCTCCTCCTTCTTGCTTACAGTTCATTCCTGCTTCTGATACTGAACTGGGGTACTTCCTCCTTCTGTAGCTGTATCACTGTGGGTTTTCTTTAAAAAAAACACTACTATTTTGCGTTCAAATGTATGATCAAATGTTTAATGAATAATATTTCCACTTAAAAGCTATTTTGAGATATTACACAAACAATTCAGTGAAAACACAGAGTTTAAAGGAGGAGGTTCTTAACTGAGCTTCCTTGGGCTGATGGGGGAAATGGGGGGGACAGGAGCAAACTCTAGTACTTTAATGTGGCATTGACTTTGCAGCTGATGCAGCATCAGGCAAAGCCTCTTTTTTCCTGCCCAACAGCTGATAGGGATGGGAGGGGGAGCCAAACATACCAAAGAGCCAGGCAGCCAGATCTCTCTCTCTCTTTCTCCCTCTGTGTGTGTCTGTGAGCACTGCATTATAAGTTGTGTTCTTTTCCTCTGAGCCTGAAACTGACTAATCTGGGTCCTTCCTTGCTAACCTGAAACTGAATGACAGACGATTTCATGCTTTCTTCATGTTGGGCGGTAGAGGATCTAATACAATTTGGGAGGAGGAGGCATGAAGAGGAGATTTGGTGGGTGCACTGGGCAGAAGGAAAGCCTTTTCAAAACAGGAACAGCAGGAGATAATGGGAAACAATCAAACACAAAAGGGATTTGCTTCCCAGTTCAACAAATTCAATGGAATAGGGAGTAACCAGCAGCTCCCATCCTTATGTTAAATGTAACAGCCCAGACATTTATTTTGCTTGCACTTGGGTGGGAGGGTGGCATTTTGCACATCTATAAACTTTGTACATGCATGGGATTTTCTTTTAAAAAAAAGATATACATTTCTGACCTCTTCTGAAAAAGTGCACAAAAAGCAAATGACTGTTATGGAAAGGGGTGGACTTAGGGGAGTGGCCAATGCTAAATCGATTTAGACCCAAAAAAAGAGAGCCCACAACGTATGGATGCTTGATAATCAGGTTTTCACAATAATCTGACCACAAACATGACATGTATGGATCTCGAGGCCACCAACCGAATATAGAAAATGTGGATGTTGGGGTTAGGTATGGATGGGCCCTGTCTTCCAACTCATGGGAGGCACTTCTCTGAATACAAGAGCCTTTTGTATCCATGGAGCCTAATTGCACATGTTAATACTCTGGAAAAATCAAGGTTCTAAAAGATGCAGGGAGCCTCCAGAGGTATGTAAGTCTCCCTACTTTCAAACAGTCACCTCCATGGATACAAAAGACTCCCTGCATCAGATAGTAACTTTCCATAGGTTGGAATGTGATGAGAACAACATCCTCACTGCCCCTCCCTCTCTTGTTTGTGTTTCCCTCATTGTAATGTCTGAAGGTCACTTAAAAGATGAACAGACCAATTAGCTGAGACAGCTGAATCACTTACTCCTGTGTAGTCTTATCGACTTTGTATGGGTCTGGCATAAGTGCTTTGAAGATATTATCTACATGATGTGAATGGGAGACTGCCAATGAAATCTTCTTTTGCTGTGGGTAAAATATAATACGTCAAATGACCTTTCTGTGTAATCTAGGTTTGTATCTTGTTGAAATAATTCATATTCCTGGGTAATAATCATTCTTTGTTTGCATCATCCTAGTGATGATCAAACTTCTCAGGAATGAAGAACCATGACACTTAAGAGTTTATGAAGTTTTCACATTTGTCATGGAGCAAATATTCTGATGCTAAGCCAACTCTACAATTTCCATGGAAACATGTTAAGAAGAGTTCAAATCCCTGGTGTAAACACACTTTGCATGAACTGTTTTGGATGTCTTCAAGGAATATATCTGAGAGTGGTTGCTGGGTTTTTTTGGTGTTTTTTTTAAAATGAATATTATCTATAGCAGCCGTTCCCAACCAGTGTGCCTCCAGATGTTGTTGGACCACAACTCCCATCTTTCCTGACCATTGGCAATGCTGGCTGAGGCTGATGGGACTTGTGATCCAACAACATCTGGAGGCACACTGGTTGGGAAAGGCTGATCTATAGCTTCACTTTTTGGGATAAGAATCTGGGTCCAACATACCCAGAGACTTTCCTACCTATTGTGATCATTTATAAAGACCTACCTTAGCTTGCCACCCAGGTGGCAAGTTTGGGCAGCTATCACATCCGCAGTGCCAATCTAGACATGATGCTAAATAAATATTTGATTTACAACTTCAGTAGCTTTAAAAAAAGGAATTACAGGCACAGAGTGTGACATTTTCATCAGGATTGCAGCATGCAAGGAAGGGATGTTTAACCTGTTCCTAAAATCCCTCTCTCTGATGACTGCAACTAGCAGAAAGTGTCTCTTGGTGCTGGTAGCATTGCCCTTCCCTTTCACATGTATCCTTAGGTGTCATTGCTACCTCCTCCATTATTGCCCATAACACGCCAGGTTCATTTAAAAATGCCTGTCCATATGGTTCGTGTTCACCAGTGTGGTAGCAACAACAGCAGTAGTAGCAGCCATTTGCGTACTTATTTATTTATAAACATTTACAGTATATCTTGCCCTTTATCTGAAGATCTCAGGGCAGGGACCAAAAACTTCAATAAAATAATGTCAGACCAATAACATCACAGAAATATGTGAAAAATAAACAGAAATACAGTATATCAAATATATATCAACTGAGCATCAACAACAATTTCCAAATGCTTATGCAAAAAGCCATGCTTTCAACGGGCATCTAAATGACATCAGTGCAGATCTGCCAGTTGCATAAAAGGAGCATGCCTCTAAAGGTATGTGGAAAGGAATACTTTTTAAAATATTGGTAGGATCTTTACTTTCTGGAGCAAAGCTGACAGCTTAATTAGATATCAGTGCCTACTATGGTGTTCTGACTGATAGTCAGGATTCTTGTGCTAAGCAAATGGCTGGTTAAATACTCTACAGTGGTTGGCTAATGTTTTCTCAATGGGAGCTAACTGTTAGGAGGTGGTTTTGTGACATCCGGATAACTCTCTTGAGTTATAGTTTGAAACAGGGTAGACATAAGCCCCCTTAATGTTTTAAGCATATGAAGGGGTACCCAAGTGATGACAGGCAATGGGACCATGCTGTTGTCCCTACCCTTGAGGTCATGCAGATTCCTGGCCCCACCTTATCAAGAATGGATATCTGCAAAAGGGAAGCATGCATCAGCTTCCACAGGATTATAGGACTCCCAGTTCGTAAAGGTCTAGGTCTATAGGCTTCCCCCTTACAACATGTGGGCATTGGAAGGTGGGACCAGTCAATGTGATAGAAACATAGAATAGTAGAGTTGGAAGGGGCCTATAAGGCCATTGAATGCAATCCCCTGCTCAGTGCAGGAATCCAACTTAAAGCATCCCCGACAGGTGAGTGTCCAGCTGCCTCTTAGATGCCTCCAGTGTTGGAGAGTACACCAGCTCCCTATTTAATTGGTTCTATTGTCATATCACTTTAACAGTTAGGAAGTTTTTCCTGATGTTCAATCAAAATCTGACTTCCTGTAACTTGAGCCCATTATTCCATGTCCTGCACTCTGGGATGATCGAGAAGAGATCCTGGCCCTTCTCTGTGTGACAATCGTTCAAGTACTTGAAGAGTGCTATCATATCTCCTCTCAGTCTTCTCTTCTCAAGGCTAAACATGCCCAGTTCTTTCAGTCTCTCCTCATAGGGCTTTGTTTCCAGTCCCCTGATCAGCCTTGTTGTCCTCCTATGAACTGGTTTGTCTGCATCCTTGTTAGTGTGGTGTCCAGACATAGCACTCAAGATGAGGCCTAATCAGTGCCAACTATATAAGGGAATAAGTACTTCACGTGATTTGGAAATTATACTTCTGTTAATGGAGCATAAAATAGCATTTCCCTTTTTTGCAGCCACATCACACTGTTGGCTCATATTCAGCTTGTGATCAACAACAATTCCTAGATCCTTCTCGCATGTAGTATTGCTGAACCAAGTATTCCCCATCTTACATCTGTAAATTTGGTTTCTTCTTCCTAGGTGTAGAAGTTTGCACTTATACCTGTTAAATTTCATTCTTTTGTTTTCAGCCCAATGCTCCACCCTATCAAGATCATTCTGAATTTTGTCCTTACTTCAAGGCTATTAGCTATCAACTTTAATTTTGTACCATCTGCAAATTTGATAAGCATTTCCTGCATCTCCTCATCCAAGTCATTAATAAAAACATTGAAGCACACTGGACGCAGGACTGAGGCCTGCAATACCCTGCTCATTATCTCCCTCCAGTTTGAGAAGGAACCATTGATAAGCACTCTTTGAGAATAATTCTGTAACCAGCTGTGGAGTTACTTGATAGTTGTTCCATCCAGCTCACATTTAGCTAGTTTGCTAATCAGAATATCAAGGGGCACTTTGTCAAAAGCTTTGCTGAAGTCAAGATATATGATGTCCACAGTATTCCCACAATTTACCAGGGAGGTTACCTGATCACAAAATGAGAAGATTAGTCTTGCAGGATTTGTTCTTGACAAATCCATGTTTGCTTCTAATAATCATTGCATTGTTTTCAATGTGCTTATAGGTTGGCCACTTTATAATCTGCTCCAGGATTTTCCCAGGCATTGATGTCAGGCTGACTGGTCTGTCATTCCCAGATTCCTTCTTTTCCCTCTTTTTGAAGATAGGGGCAACATTAGCTCTCCTCCAGTCATCCAGCACTTCACCCATCCTCCATGATTTTACAAAGATCATATACAGTATGAGTGTGGTTCTGATTATAATCAAGTCGAGGACAGCTGATCCTTTAGTTCCTTCCTCCACTTTCTATAGGAGAACATTATCAGCAACACACGTCAGGAATTTCTTGGAGGGGCTGTGTTTGGCAGAATTTGTCTCCAAATGGATATTGGGGTAATTGAAGTCCCCTGTTATTGCTACAACATGCCTCCTTGAAATATTGGTAATTTGCTTTTCAACAGTTTCATTTTCCTTTTCTCCTTGATTAGGTGGTCAGTAGCAGACTCCAACCACCACGTTCCTTTTATTCCTTGCCCCATTAATTTTAATTCAGATGCTCTGGATTGGGCTACTAAGCTCATCCTCATGAGGATATCATGCAGGGATATATATATATATATTACATATAGCACAATTCTGCCTCCCTTTCTACTCCTTCTGTTCTTTTTGAACAAGTTAGATCCTTCAATTGCGGTAGTCCAGTCAAGGAATATGATGTGGGATGGCAGGTCTGCTGCCTAGCAGAAGGACATGTCCCTTGCCTATATTTATGGTCTAGTTGTATATGTAAATAAAGCAACTATTAAAACATAGCACTGAGTTTTCATCACAGTGATGAAGATATTCTGAAGGGGGAGGAGTATGTTTTGAATTTCTTAAGATTCAGTTGTTATATGGAGCTCTGCTTCCATTTCTTTAACAGTCATTCAGAACTGCTGAAGCATTAAGTGCTGTACATAGCATGTACGTGTAGTCCCTTAATCCTTTGACTGTATGTTTACCCATTAATAAATGTCAATACAAGATAGTGGGAAGAATCTGCCAAAATGCACCCCCACATGACTAAAGGCTCGTTACATTTTCTACTTATTTCAGTATGAGGTCACATAGTCTTGAGTTAATGAAAATAAATGTAAATGAAAATAAAATTCTACACAAAACTCATCCTGTCTTCTTTGGTGACTAAGTAGATAACCAACATAATATAACAGTATATATAGATATATATTCATTAGAATGAAGGTTTCTTTATATATTTGTGCTGCAGTACATTTTCACTCAAAGTGCAATTACCTGGCAGGACTAAAAAGGCAACTGGTATTTTAATGAAGTTTATTTGAGCAGAATATTTAATGTGCACTATCAGTGCCCAGAGTCTGTCATAGGAGGAAGGCTTGAATCATCTTGGTCTAAACACCAGCATATCAAACACATTTTATCACTGTTTGACAAAGACTAACCTCCACGTCTGGTGAAAAGGAAGATGAAACTCATCTGTCTATTCTCCTTGGTCCAAGATTTGTTTTTATTCAACCTTATTAAACTTTTGTTTTTCTTTGTCTTCTTGAAGGCATTTTGGCTGCCTTCAACAATTTGACATTGTTGCACAATACTGCATTTCTTCAGGAAATTCATAATATTAAAACTCAATGCTGAAGATTCTAATAATTCCCATAGTCAGGACTATTAATCAATTTTAATTGCCAGCAGGATTGGCAAGGAGAGTTTATGTACTGAGCCTGTGCAACAGTGTAGCTCCTCTTAGGCTGCAATGCAATACATGCCTACTCAGGTAAGCACCATTGGGTTTAATGGGACTGTGTGCTTTACTACCACACAGATACATTGTCAAACATATAATTAACTTTCTCTGAAGACAGTTCACACAATGTATGTTTCCACCACAGAAGCAGTCCTTGCTTTCCTCAAGCACATGCTTGCATTGAGAAATGTAATGTATGAATCAGTATTGAATACAAGTGTAGTAGCAGCCTCTAATTTCCAGCTGCCATGATTTGTAGTAGCAGCAATTTGAACAGTATTGATTCCAGGTTTGGGGGGCTCTTTGGCAAGGTGCCCTCAGTGGCCTTCCTCTCTGTGAAACCGCTTCTTTCCACGGCATCGCTGCTTAGGTATAGGGAAGAAATTCAGTCCAGTTCACATTTAAAGGCTAACCTAGCTAATTTGCAGTTGCAGAAATAAAACGCGAACCAAAACACAGCCATCCTTCCAAATGCACATTTCTTCAAATTTTGCAAAGTAGTTCTCCAGCCAACGTGTACAAAAATGCATATATAAAGAGGTGATGTTACTCACAAAAAATTACTGTATTATGGTAAACTGTGCATAAAAATGCATATATATGTGAAAATAACCCGCAAAATGCATGATATTGGGGGAAATTGCATACAAAAATGTGTGTATTAGAAGTTTGTGCTAAAATGCTGATGAATTTTCATAGAGGACTTTTTTTAAAAAAAATTCAAACTGATGTGGAGAACTGAATTTAAGATTGGAAAAAAATGAGAAATTGAAATTGACAGATTTGTCCATCCCTATTCACTGCATGCTCCCTTTCCCTCTGGGTCCAGCCATGGGGAGGGCAGAAACCAGGTTGCTGCTGCTATTTCTCCTTGCTCTTGACATTGCTTACATGCTCAGAGACAGCAGGTGACTGTATGTAGTGACAACAAACAGGCCAAGGGGCAGGTCTAGGAGTCCCCAAAGTGCGGCAATGAACCTCCCGTGAGCAACTGGGCCTCACGGAGGGAGGGAAGTGAATTTCAGTTTGTCAGCATTTTTAAGCAAGCTGACCTAATTGGTACCTCTTGGACTAAAACTTGGATCAGAACATAATTATCCTTTAAATTTTAGCCAGCCATTTTAATGGTCGTTCTGTTCCACTTCTAATGGGTTTTCATTGTTGTTGTTATCTGCCTTCAAGTTGATTATGACTTATGGTGACCCTACGAATCAGCGACCTCCAACAGCATCTGTTACAAACCACCCTGTTCAGATCTTGTAAGTTCAGGTCTGTGGCTTCCTTTATGGAATCAATCCATCTCTTGTTTGGCCTTCCTCTTTTTCTACTCCCTGCTGTTTTCCCCAGCATTATGTCTTTTCTAGTGAATCATGTCTTCTCATTATGTGTCCAGAGTATGATAACCTCAGTTTCATCATTTTAGCTTCTAGTGATAGTTCTGGTATAATTTGTTCTAACACCCAATTATTTCTCTTTTTCACAGTCCATGGTATGCACAAAGCTCTCCTCCAACACCACATTTCAAATGAGTTGATTTTTCTCTTATCTGCTTTTTTCACTGTCCAAATTTCACATCCATACATAGAGATCAGGAATACCATGGTCTGAATGATCCTGACTTTAGTGTTCAGTGATACATCTTTGCATTTGAGGTCCTTTTCTAGTTCTCTCACACCTGCCCTCCCCATTTCTAGCCTTCTTCTGATTTCTTGACTATTGTTCCCATGTTGGTTAATCACTGTGCCAAGGTATTGATAATCCTTGACAAGTCCAATGTCCTCATTGTCAACTTTAAAGTTGCATAAATCTTCTGTTGTCATTAATTTAGTCTTTTTGAAGTTAAGCTGTACTCCTGCTTTTGTGCATTCCTCTTTAACTTTCTTCAGCATTTGTTTCAAATCATTACTGGTTTCTGCTACTAGTATGGTATGGTCTGCATATCTTAAATTACTGATATTTCTCTCTCCAATTTCCACACCTCCTTCATCTTGGTCCAGTCCCGTTTTCCATATTATATGTTCTGCATATAGATTAAATCAATAGGGTGATAAAATACATCCCTGTCTCACACCCTTTCCAATGGGGAACCAATCGGTTTCTCCATATTCTGTCACTGCAGTAGCCTCTTGTCCTGAGTATAGGTTGCGCATCAGGACAATCAGATGCTGTGGCACCCCCACTTCATTTAAAGCATTCCATAGTTTTTCATGATCTACACAGTCAAAGGCTTTGCTGTAATCTATAAAGCACAGGGTGATTTTCTTCTGAAATTCCTTGGTCCGTTCCATTATCCAATGTATGTTTGTGATATGATCTCTGGTGCCTCTTCCCTTTCTAAATCCAGCTTGGACGTCTGGCATTTCTCGCTCCATATATGGTAAGAGCCTTTGTTGTAGAATCTTGAGCATTACTTTACTTGCATGAGATATTAAGGCAATAGTTTGATAATTACTGCATTCCCTGGGATCCCCTTTCTTTGGAATTGGGATGTATATTGAACGTTTCCAGTCTGTGGGCCATTGTTTAGTTTTCCATATTTTTTGACAGTTTTTTGTCAAAATTTGGACAGATTCAGTTTCAGTAGCTTGTAGCAACTCTATTGATATGCCATCTGTTCCTGGTGATTTGTTTCTTCCCAGTATTTTAAGAGCAGCTTTCAACTCACATTCTAAAATTTCTGGTTCATCATACGGTTCCTCCATGAATGAATCTGTCATCCTTGCATCTCTTTTACAGAGTTCTTCAGTATATAGCTTCCAACTTCCTTTTATTTCATCTCAATCATCAGTGTGTTCCCCTGTTGATTATTCAACATCCCTACTCTTGGTTTAAATTTCCCTTTCATTTCTCTAATCTTTTGGAACAGGGCTCTTGTTCTACCCTTTTTTTTGTCCTCTTCTATTTCTATACAGTAACTATTGAAATAGTTCTCTTTGTCCCTACGTACTAGTCACTGTATTATTGCATTTAGGGTTCTGACCTTGTTTCTATCTCCTTTTGCTTTTGCTTTCCTTTTCTCTTTAACCATTTTAAGAGTTTCTTCAGTCATCCATTGAGGTCTTTCTCTCTTTTTAACTAGTGGTATTGTCTTTTTGCATTCTTCCCTGATGATGTCTCTGACATTCACTCCATAGTTCTTCTGGTTTTCTGTCAACTAAGTTTAAAGCCTCAAACCTGTTTCTTATTTGATCTTTAAATTCTTCTGGGATGTTATTTAAATTGTATTTTGGCATTATGATTGGTTTGTTGATCTTCTTTAGGTTTACCCTAATTTTCGATATTATCAGTTCATGATCTGTACCGCAGTCTGCTCCTCGTCTTGTTTTCGCAGAACGTATGGAACTTCTCCATCTTCTGCTACCAATTATATAATCAATTTGATTCCTATATTGACCATTTGGTGATGTCCAAGGTACAGTCATCTTTTCATTTACTCAAACAATGTGTTTGCAAGAAACAAATTATTGGCTTCACAGAATTCAATAAATCTTTCTCCTGCTTCATTTCTGTCTCCAAAGCCACATAACCCCACAATTCCTAATATTTCTCTGTTCCCTACTTTTGCATTCCAGTCTCCCATGTTTATCAGCACATCTGATACACACTGCCCTGGTATTTTATTAGAGGGTGGTGTATAAATACTTTAATAAATAAATAAATAAATAAAATTTGCAATAATGTTCTCTGCTCAAAATATTTACCAAAATGCATTTTAAAAGAGAGGTATATTTTAGAATAAAATATATTTTAAAACATGTACATTGAGATAGTATACATATGCAAATATGTATTTTGTGATAAAATACATATTCAGGTATGTATTTAAATACATGCGCTATAGTGGTTAGAGTGTTGGACTGGGACTTGGGAGAGCAGGGTGCAAATCTCCACTCAGCTGGATGACTTTGGACCGGTCACTGTCTCTCAGCGTAACCTACCTCTTTGCCTTGCTGTGAGAATAAAATGGGGAGGAGGAAAGCAATGTACACCACCTTGAGGAAAGATGGGATATAATAGTGGTGTATTAAATATGAATTTTTGTGCAGAAAAAAAGAGAAAGAAAATCACAGATTATTGCTGCAATGGGATGAATGAGTGTATGAATAAACACATGTGAAATTGACACTGATGAAAAATAGACTGCTTCATCCATCTTTAGCCTCAGCAGATGCCCAAGGATGTCTACCCTTGCTGCTGGCCCTGCATTTGTAGTTGCTGCCACAATTTATGTTATTTTAATTTATTTAAAAGAATTTGTATACCACTTAATCATAAAAACCTCTACACAGTTTACATAAAGTATAAAATATGTATTAATATGTATTGATAAAAGTCAGAAGATAAAAACAAGTTAGCCTGATAGATAGGTAGATAAGATCAGCAGTTAAAGAATATACATTATAAAGTAAAATTACATATTAAAATACATGTAACCTTTACATATCTGTGTTGGCTTGTAGTAGCAGCACTTAGTCTCACATATTATTGTAGTAGCAGCACTTAATTTCCAGCTGCCACAATTTGTAGTAGTAGGAATTTATAGTTGCAACAATCTCAATGTAAATATAGCAGCAGCACTTTATTTCCAGGTGTGATGATCACAAGAGTTGTCACTGGGCATACCCATGATCTACAGATGAATGCCAACGATGGTCAGAATTTCCATGCAGAGAAACTATAGCGTGTTAGCCAACAGCCTCCACCCTCACCCTCCACCCTCAGGAATATGAAGCTCCAGTGGTATATCTCTGTCATGCTATATAGTTTGTTGAAGCTTTCATTGAAAAGTAAACAGTGTTGTCAACAGTGTAGCAGATATGATCTCACTTAAGATGCTGAGAGGATCCAAGGGTCTGCCAGGACTTGGTGGTAGGCTGGATGAGAGCCAATAAACTGAGTCTGAATCCTAGCAAGACAGAGGCTCTGTGGGTTCCTAGTTCAGATAGTTGGTCAATTGCCTACTTTGGATAGGGTCATACTCTCTCTGAAAGAGCAGGTTCATACCCTCAGGTGCTCATGGATCCATCTTTGTCTCTAGAGGCCCAGGTGATGGCTAGGAGTGCCTCTTACCAGCTTTGGCTGGTAAGACAGCTGCGGCTGTCTCTGAACCGGTATAGCCTGACCACAGTTGTCCATTCATTGCTATCCTCCAGGGTAGATTACTGTAATGCACTCTATGTGGGGCTGCCCTTGAGGTTGGTCTGGAAGCTGTAGCTGGTGCAGAATGTAGTGGCGTGACTGCTCACTGGGACAGGGTATCACCAACATGTCACCCTGTTGCTGAAAGAATTGCACTGGCTGCCTATTAGCTACCAGGCCATGGTCAAGGTTCTGGTTTTGGTATACAAAGTCCTATGCAGATTGGGACCAGGATACCTGAAACCTGAAAGATTGTCTTACCCCTTATATAACCAGTCAATTACTGCTCTCTGCAGGCAAGCACCTCCTGCAGATACCATCTTATCAGGAGGTCTGTTTCACACAACATAGGACCTTTAGTGTAGTGTCACCTCCCCTTTGGAATTCCCTCCCCTTAAATATTAGACAGGCTGCATCCCTGTTATCTTTGCAGCACCTATTGAAGTCCTTCCTCTTTCAACAAGCCTTTTAAATTGAGACCTTATGCCAGTCTGCTTGTTAAGATGTTTTTAAAGCTGTTTTTTGAAAATATTTTTTAAAGACATTTTGTTTTAATATGTTTTTAAAGTTAAGTTTGGAAGTCTTTTGTTTTTAAGATGTTTTAGAGTGCTTTTCATGGTTTTGTTTGCTTCTCTGGGCACCTTCTGGGAGGAAGGGCAAGATATAAATTTAATAAATAAATAAGGTGGGGTCATATCTGTTCCACTATCTAGCTTTCTAGACAATCAGTTTTTATCTCTTCTCCAGCTCAGGGTTGGTGTCAGGGGTGTGTGCTCATTGTACCTCTAATGTGGCCTGTAATCCAGCAAGGGGGTTACTGGCAGGCCGCAGGGCCTTCTTGGCCTCTCCTTGCTATTGCTGCCTGTTTCCTTAATCTCTCCAAGTGAACAATGACAGATGCAAAAAGAAGGAGCAGCAACGTTCACTTGCCTCGTCCTTACCCTCTTGGCAGTGGTGCAAATGGGCCCAGAGGAACAGAACAAGCAAACAAGTAGTAGAAATGGTGTGATGAAAAGCTGTAGTGTGGGCTCCACTTCCCCAGTCTGAGACTTCTCACATTACCAGTTGGATAAGACCAGTTCCTTGCAGTCAGAGTAATAAAAAACAACCACCACACAAGCCTTAGTTGCTGTAACGGTCAATCTCTTTCTTGTTTACAATTTTTAACAAAATTGTTCACCAAAGAGATGTCCTTTTGGATGCGACAGAGAAATTTATAGTATAAAATGCAGATGTAAGGCTCTGTGGAAGTATTCGCTCTGAGGCAGATCAGTTGCTTCATTGCTAAGATTCAGAAAGGATTTTGCATGATGGGCCTTCTCGAAACACAAAACTGATAAGATCATCATGGGCAAATTCTCTGGGATTACACATGACATGGGATTACACAAGCCTTGCTGAAGCAGAGCCAGCATGGCTTCTGCAAGGGAAAGTCCTGTCTCAGTTACCTATTAGAATTCTTTGAGAGTGTCAACAAGCATATAGATAGAGGTGATCCAGTGGACATAGTGTACTTAGACTTTCAAAAAGCGTTTGACAAGGTACCTCACCAAAGGCTTCTGAGGAAGCTTAGCAGTCATGGAATAAGAGGAGAGGTCCTCTTGTGGATAAGAAATTGGTTAAGAAGCAGAAAGCAGAGAGTAGGAATAAACGGACAGTTCTCCCAATGGAGGGCTGTAGATAGTGGAGTCCCTCAAGGATCGGTATTGGGACCTGTACTTTTCAACTTGTTCATTAATGACCTAGAATTAGGAGTGAGCAGTGAAGTGGCCAAGTTTGCTGATGACACTAAATTGTTCAGGGTTGTTAAAACAAAAAGGGATTGCGAAGAGCTCCAAAAAGACCTCTCCAAACTGAGTGAATGGGCAGAAAAATGGCAAATGCAATTCAATATAAACAAGTGTAAAATTATGCATATTGGAGCAAAAAATCTTCATTTCACATATACGCTCATGGGGTCTGAACTGGCGGTGACCGACCAGGAGAGAGACCTCGGGGTTGTAGTGGACAGCACGATGAAAATGTCGACCCAGTGTGCGGCAGCTGTGAAAAAGGCAAATTCCATGCTAGCGATAATTAGGAAAGGTATTGAAAATAAAACAGCCGATATCATAATGCCATTGTATAAATCTATGGTGCGGCCGCATTTGGAATACTGTGTACAGTTCTGGTCGCCTCATCTCAAAAAGGATATTATAGAGTTGGAAAAGGTTCAGAAGAGGGCAACCAGAATGATCAAGGGGGTGGAGCGACTCCCTTACGAGGAAAGAATGCAGCATTTGGGGCTTTTTAGTTGAGAGAAAAGGCGGGTCAGAGGAGACATGATAGAAGTGTATAAAATTATGCATGGCATTGAGAAAGTGGATAGAGAAAAGTTCTTCTCCCTCTCTCATAATACTAGAACTCGTGGACATTCAAAGAAGCTGAATGTTGGAAGATTCAGGACAGACAAAAGGAAGTACTTCTTTACTCAGCGCATAGTTAAACTATGGAATTTGCTCCCACAAGATGCAGTAATGGCCACCAGCTTGGACGGCTTTAAAAGAAGATTAGACAAATTCATGGAGGACAGGGCTATCAATGGCTACTAGCCATGATGGCTGTGCTGTGCCACCCTAGTCAGAGGCAGCATGCTTCTGAAAACCAGTTGCCGGAAGCCTCAGGAGGGGAGAGTGTTCTTGCACTCGGGTCCTGCTTGCGGGCTTCCCCCAGGCACCTGGTTGGCCACTGTGAGAACAGGATGCTGGACTAGATGGGCCACTGGCCTGATCCAGCAGGCTCTTCTTATGTTCTTATGTTCTTATGACTCACAAATGACTGTAAAACATTTTGCTGCTGCTACAATAACACACAAACTTTTTTTCTTTTGGTCCCATGTGAGTTAAACACTCAAGACAATGCTATCAGATTTTAATTTAATTTCTTCTATGGGCTGCTAGGGAGAGAGGGGTAATCACTCAAAACTGGGTTTAAGGCAAGTTAACTTCATGGAAGGCAAGTTTCATGATCCTTTCTTCCCCAGCAGCCTCCCACACCAAACTACATTGTTCAGGAGGCCCCCCGGCCCCCTTTTTTTCAGAGGTCACTGATGCTGGAGGGGACAGCAAACTTTCCTTCTGTGAAGGAACTTATCTTAGGATACAGGTCAATGTAGACAAATGAAACAAATGTTTATATACTTATTTGATCAGCATAATTTCATTTGTTTCTGGTTATCATGGAATGAAACAAGGTTATGGGCGGAAATGGTGTGATTTGTACCCTGGTCGATGGAAGACCTGCCCAGTCCAAACACAGAAATTTCAGAAGGTACTCCGAAACAAGTTGAAGTGTCTCTCTATATGCTAGATACTTTTGAATGCACTTTTTTAAAAAATCAATAAAAGCTGAGATTCTCAGAAGAATGCTTTCTTCCAAGCTCAGTGTCAAGTGCCGTGTTTGTGTAGTACTATCACAGAACACACACGGAGTTCTGTTTATACCAAGCATACTGTCAATCTATTTATCTCCAGGAAGCCGTAGGTGATTTCTCAGTTATTGCAAATGATGTCATCTGAACTTGCATAATTTGACCTTGGAATATTAAGCCTTATGTGGATTTAGATGGATTAATACATTGAAATGTAAAATCATTCTCTTGCCCAACCACAGGTCAGACAGTGAATAAATGCATATTTGGGGTGGGGAGAGAGAGAATCTTCCAGACAGGAAATTCTTAATATATCTTTAGTTCGAGATAAGAGTTTCAACAATTTCTCAACATTGGAAATAACACTTGGCTATGACTTATGGCCCTGATCTACTGTACATACTCACAGCAGTCGATACTGTGCTGTGCATGTGTAGCCCTATCAACCAAGCTTATGTTGTGTTAGTCAAGAATGGGAAAATAAATAAATAGAGCCACCTTACCAAACAGCTGATCAGCATGGTAAATTACAACTTTATCATATACCTTAAAGGTAAATATACCTTTATTTGGCAGAACTATATGCATACAGTTGTGTCTGTTACATTAGGCTCATGAATTGTATGTGCAGCAATGAACTGCATGCTTAGTTCACCACCCAGCTATGGAAAACTGCTTTTCCACAGATGGCTTCTTTCTGGTTTGCAGGAATGGGAAACCTGTGGCCCTGCATATGTTGTTGGACTTCACCTCCTAAAATTCTTTCAGAATTGGGATATCTGTGAATTTTACATAATGTGGGTGGGTGTGTTTTACATATTTTTAATATGTACACTTTTAATATTTATAAGGACTATATTGAGGGCCAAACAGGAGCAAGAGATCTATGATCAGATCTTCCATCATTTCTAAAAGTGTAATAACAATACTATTATCTGTTTAATAGGAGGTCTGCTTGGGAAAATGATGCTGAAGAAGGGGGCTTAATCCTATCCCCATGCTGTTTTCCGAATGAAAATCATATGTATGATATATTTAGTCCATGAAGCAGATAGCAACTGGGGGGATTTTCATTGGGAAACTGCCACGTGGAAAAGTTCAGCCACTCCCATCGGCACCACAGCCTTGATCAGTTGCCATCATTTCTTTGAAAAAAACAGCTGTAGGTATAATCATGTATCATAGCTGCATCCTGGTTTTTCAATAACCAGGAACTTGAGTGACAAAACTTATTGAAATATTCACTAATATGCACAAAACCCTTATTTATTTATTTATTTATTTATTGTGCTTTTATTTATTGTGCTTTTATACCCCGCCCTTCCATCCAGCAGGAGCCCAGGGTGGCAAACAGAAACATTAAAAACACTTTAAAACATCATAAAAAGACCTTAAAATACATTAAAACAAAACAACGTTAAAAACATTTAAAAAAACTTTAAAAACATCTTTTTAAAAAAGGGTTAAAGATATTAAAAGACATATTAAAAGCAATTCTAAAACAGACACAGACTGGGATAGGTCTCAACTTAAAAGGCTTGTTGTTGCTCTTCAAAAGGCGCCAAAAAGATAGCAGAGATGGCGCCTGCCTAATATTTAAGGGGAGGGAATTCCACAGGGTAGGTGCCGCCACACTAAAGGCCGTTTCTTTTTTTGTGCAGAACGAACCTCCTGCTAACATGGTATCTGCAGGATCATTTGTATGCTTATTGAGTTCAATGGGATTTACTCCCATGTAATCATGCTTAGAATAGGTAAAACTGACCATGGAAGAGGAGGGGAAGGGAGAGGAGACAGGAGATGGAAGGGAGGGTGAGGAGGGGATTTGAAGGGGAAGGGGAAGGGAGAGGCAAAAGGGGAATAGAAGGGAGGAGGAGCAGAGCTTGGAAAAGTTACTTTTTAAAACTACAACTCCCATCAGCCCCAGACAGCATGGCCACTGGATTGGGCTGATGAGAGTTGTAGTTCAAAAAAGTAACTTTTCCAAGCTCTGAGAGGAGGGAGGGCAGGTTTGATCATTTGCATGCTTTTTTTAGTTTAATGGGATTTACTCCTCTACAATCATGCTTAGGAAAGGTGAAACTGACCAGTGGCAGGTTAGGGGAGGAGCGGGAAGAAGGAGAGAAGGAGAGGAAGGGGAGGGGAGACAGAGAGGAATGGGAGGGGATTGGGTGAGTGGGCACTGGGTGAAGGGAAAGCCCCTTCTCTTTCCAAAAGGAAAACATTGTGAATAGTATCATTGTTTTTCAGGGTTTCCCTCACCTTTATATTCTACAGCAGTCACATGTAGCCTCCCACCCAAATTTAAACCAAAGCCATCCCTTTATTTCAGTTTAGACAGTCATGGCTTCACCCAAAGAATCCTGGGAAGTGTAATTTGTAAAGTGTGCTGAGAGTTGCTAGGAGATGCCCTATTCCCCTCACAGAGCTACAATTCCCAGAAGAGAGGCTGCTTGCTAAAACCACTCTGGCCACTGGAGCTCTGTGAGGGGAACAGAAGTCTCCCATCAACTCTCAGCACCCTTCCAAACTACACTTCCTAGGATTCTTTGGGGGAAGCCATGGCTGTCTAAAGTTAAATAAATGTCTGGCATGGGTGTGGCCACTTGATTAGCCAAGCCAAACAGCTGTGAGTCTGGCTTTTAGAACACTGATGGTTCATACTGAGCATGCCCAACACTCTAATAGACTTGAATGTCAATTTTCTTAAATTAATTAAAAATCATCCAGGCATTTTTTAAACTTTTAAACTGCAGAAGATGAAGGTCAGAGTATGGGGCAAGGTCAGTAATAGGATTACAGGTTCACTCTGAACATGGCCGATTTTAAATTAATTTCAACAAATTATGAGACCACTGACAGAAAAAAGTGCAACAGGGGTCTGGGTTTTTTTCTCTTGTTTTACAATTTGAACTCTCGATTGTGTCTGACTGTTTTTTGTATTGCCATGAAAACTTAGAGAGTTGTTAAGCAAGCATTTCTGAGTTCAGGACTATAAGTTTTGTAAGGTTTTGTTTTGAAATGAGCTTATGGGAAGCATCAGAATGGCATGGGGGAGTATTTTCCATTTAACATTGCGGAATGCGAACAATCCATGCTGGCTACAGTATACAGCCACTCTTGTGGCTGTATAATGATATAGTCAATTTATTATGCTTACATTTTCCACACCTGTTACCATTACTACAAAACTATACTCTATATTTTCTTCATAACTTGTATTTTTAGAAACTTTGTACAGTATTGTAAAGTACCTCATTACAGACCCTTGTAAATTAATTAGAACAAAACCAACAGCATAAAAGTTGCCATTCTGGTGATATTCAAATCATGTCTTCATTGTTTTGTCAGTGGTCACAGGTATCCTAGATGTGCTAGTCAAACAAATATACAGCCTACAAGCTACACAACACTTGTGAGCTGACCTTTGTTGATCTATTGGTGGTTTGAATGGCACACAAGAAAATCTGCAGTCAGTAAGACCAGTTCTACCATTACACAGAGTGAGGCAGGCCCTTTGCCCCCTAAGCTAGATTGCTGCCTTCAGGTGTCCTGGAAGACACTTTCTCAACACCATTGTGGAAGTTGGGTTTGATTGCCAGTTTGGCTAACTTCTGTGCATAGAATGTGGGAGTACCATCTTGTCTTTCACGTCAAGCAGTAAAATGTCTTCAGATGGCCCTGAGGGTTAGTATGAGTGAGAGAATCCACACAGCAGAAAGATGTGTAAAACTCCACACAACATAATAGTGGCTCTTGAATAGCCGTCATAGTCCCAATAAATAGGTTATTTCCCACACTTCTAATTTGGCACAATGATGGTCACTCCAATCAAAGAGAAAATGCTGCCTGACAGCTCCCTTAATGGCAACTTTCATTAAGTAGCAACCTCCTGTACTCCTGGTTAACAAATGTAACTTCCTCTGTCCACACAAATTCTACATACGGACTGTACAACTTCATTAGTTCTTATTAGCCATAGTGAGGAACCAACATACATATCTCAATTTGTTAGGTCAGGAAGTATGACAAGAGAAGAGCATCCATGGTCTCTAAAATGAGACCCATCTATAGATACCCATATGAATTTTGCTGAAATTTTAAGAAAAAATGTGGGTTTCCAGTTAGTTGGAGCCATGTTCAGTTAGAAAGTTCCAGCCTAACCATACTGTGCAATTCAAAAATACTCCATGTGACAAATGTGAGGTATTTAGGAATCCAATATACCCCAGTGCATTTTAAGTTGGCCACATAACTGCATGGCTTTGGTATATAAGGCCCACTAAATGGGTGAAAGAAATACCTCTAAGGTTTCCATCTGCTTGTATTTGGGGATTGGAGCAGAGGAAGAGAACAGGTAACTACTTTTTTCTTTTTTAGTTCAGCACAGCTAAGATGCAAGCATCTGGCTTTAACAAGGATCTGCTTACTTACTAAATGTCCCAGATGGCTACACTGAAGCACAGCATGGTGAAATTTGGATTTTCTCAGAGCAACCAAGCTAAGAACTGGCGGGGCTGAAAGGTTTCTTGGTTACTTTCAGGCTTGCAAAAACTGATGTTTTCATCATGTTTAGTTTCTTAAACCATTCTAGTAAACAATTTATCCCTCCCTCCCATTAAAAGATCACCACCTCCACCCCATGCAAACCTATATATGTTACATTAAGAGCTTGATCCAGGCAGACTTTGATCCAGCACATATCATCTAAAAAGGAACACAGCCTGAGTTAAGTTACAACTAAAGACCAAAACTGGCCTAAGGATTTATTCCACGGCCAAAATGTTGCTTAGTATGGAGCTAATGTATGTGAGTGGGATAGTATGTGCAACCACCAGCTGGATATACATCTGTCCAGTAGCAGTTCATGACATATGAAAAAGGGAATTCGTATATAGGACATGTGAGCAATCTGAGTGCATCTTCACCCTGCAAACGCCCCTTTTTGAAACCAGTTCAGCTGGTGATTGGTAGTGCATCTTTGTAACATCTCAAATCTGTTCAATAAATGCCAAAATGCAAGGAAATGCACCACTAAACTATACCTGCCCTCCAAGGCATCAGAACCACTCCCATAAATCATTCATGAACTAAAACACCACACTTAAGTTTTACACATGATTAAATAATTAGATAATTGTAATTTGTTTTAAACTCTTTCTAATGTTGTATTTTAAATTGTTGTAACCCACTCTGAGACCTTAGGATGAAGGCTGGGTAATTTAGTAGTAGTAGTAGTAGTAATACATGGTTTAAAAATCCCTTCTTAAAATGTATCACAGATTTTTATCCTAGCTAAAATTTATTTCCACAATTACTCCGTTGTGTGAAGCAGGTGTCAGCAAATTCCTCAAGACTTCAGTTTCTTTTGCTGGCTCATACAACAATACATAGTTAAGCAGTGGGTAGGATCTCAAACCCCTGTGAGTGTGCAAAACAGCTACCTCTGTCTGGATATCCTCAGGCCCATAGTGGAGTGGACACTTTATGTTGACAATGTCATCCATTTTGGTGGATTGTTCTGCTTGTGATTATAAAGCTGATGATGAAAAATTATACATATTACTTTGAATTATCCTCATGACAGCCCTATTACCCCTGCTTTATGGATTGTGGAACTGAGACTTAGACTGCAATCCAATACCTATCTACCCAGCTCCATTGGGTTCAATGGGACTTACTCCTAGTAAAGTGTGTATTGGATTGAAGCCTTAGAGAGTATCGTGATTCATATGGTTACAGAGCATGTGCATTTAAGTGCCTCAGTACATTTATGTGTCCCTGTTGTGCATTTAGGTGGTCCTGAAGATATTTATGAAACAACTTGGGCCACTATTTTTTAAGTTGCATATGGTTTTCAGATTCAATATATTTCTCCCATTATTGGTGCGTTCTTTTTCTTTTTTCTTTTGCCAAAGGCACCCGATGTATTCGTGAACCCATGTTTGAGATTAGATTTTAGTTATATAAAGGGATTTTTGTTTAATAACTACACCATTTTCAACTACCTAAGACTCTGTGTGTCATGAAAGGAGAGGCTCTTTGCTTTTCCTAACTCTCCGGAAAAGAGTAGGACAGGACTGTGTCCCTCCAGATATTGTTGGACTACAATTTCTGTCAGTCCCAGCCAGATGATGGGAGTTGTAGTCCATCAACAGATGGAGAACCCCAAGTTCCTTCATCCCTAGTGTAGTAGGTAATACTGGGGGCTACAGGGATGGGGGGGAATCAGCAAAAGTCACCTCCCCCTCCTCTGCCAGCAGGAGTGAAATCTGGTTCTGAAGTCTTGTTAAATGTAACATTATTGTAACATTTATGTTAAGTCCTAACTGTTCAGTAGAACTTACTTCCAGGTAAAGTCTGCATGGTTGCAGCCATAATGTGTTCAATATTCCTTCTGAAAATGACAAAGTTACAACAGTTTAAAAAATAAAAGTCTATATGCTTTGTTTTAGCAAACAGAAGTGGAGCTTCAGTACAATAATTGCTCCTGAATCCTGATTCATGAGTTTATACAAGGAAACAACTGCAGTGCCTTACAACATCTCACGTTCCACTGAGACTAAAATATTGTTAAAGGGCCTAATCAAACAAACAAAACACACACAGACACCAGTTGTACCATTTCATATCATTTTAAGGCAATGCATAGAGTTGAAGGAACACACGAGCTTAACCAATCCCTTTCTCAAGTGTTCTAGCATAATTACCTTTAAGAGGAGATAATTTCAGTTCATAGGGTTTGCTGTTTTAAGCCTTTCAGGGAAATGTGAATTTTCCATTGACAGCAGCTTGAATAGGTGACACTGGAGCCAGAGTGAATTAGATGCAAGAACTGCACAGTCTAAACAAACAGAGGTTCCCATTATCAGAACAGAAGCCTGACAACGAAATAGCACAAACCATGGTTGCAGATATACATTTACACACAATGCAATAAGGGTGGTGTTTTTTGTAAGTCTCATAAAAAATTTAATCAGAAGGTGCATTCTAACTTGCTATATCTCAAGTATCTCTTTTTTAAAAAATAGATATAATTCAAGAATTCCTTAGCATAGGTTAATGAGCATACTGATATTTGTAAAGAACAAATATCAGTTACATTTTAGATTCTAGTAAGGCTGCTGTGAAATTTCATAGGTCCCAAAATGATCATAACACAATGCCCTAACTTAGGTTCATTAATTTCAATGGGTCTATTCTGAGTAAAACGTAGCTGAACAAAACTCTATGATGGCCATGATACAAACTTTCATACAACCACTTCATCATGAGGGAAATGAAAGCTGGACTAAAAAGTAATATGAATTCCCCCAAAGGGGCAAAGTTGACATGGGAATGCATACTATTACAGACAGTTCCTACGCTATTCAATCTACACAGTTTTTATTCTACTTTACAATGTAATAACTATCAAATACAGTCAGACCTGCTTCTTCTATTTGTATTTTGGACAGAAAGCAAAGCTGAAGCTGAACTGAAACAGAAAATGCTCTGAGATGGATGCACATATGAATAATGGTTTCCAATTAACCTCTCAAACAGCCCTTTTAAACAGATGCAATAAATGTTTCATCACTTATCGTCTTTGTTCTAAAACCAGAAACAACCCTTCTTAAGGAGATGCATGTTCATCATGTATGCTAATAGTCACATTAAAGTGCATGGAACTACATCAGTGTAATAATTGGGCTCAATGTACTGCTCAGTACAAGAATTCCTGGATGAAAATGTATGAACTATTCAAGCATTCATCCTAGAAAGTATTCTTTTTTGTCTCTGAGACAAGGATGACTTAAAATTCACATTCCACTCCAATGGCCATATTTTACTTTCTTGGTCTATGATACATAATAATTGTCTCTCTTTCATCTTCATGGAATTATACAAGAAGTATTGAAGAAGTAAATGTTAGGTTTGTAATATTTAAAACAAATGTGAAAAAATGACTTCAAAAGTCACCTTCTTCTCATGTGGTTTTGTTTTCCGTCTGTTTCATATGAAAATTAGTAGGATTATAAAGCAAGTTTCTTTCCTTTTTAACAAGTTTCCTTCCGTCTAGCATACCTTTAATGTAATGTGTGTTATATTTAAACTACCCTGTGCTGAAGACTCCAGCTAATAGTATGTTAGGTCCAGTTTATTATTCCATTGCATTGCAAGTTTTAATTAATTGGTGGTTTCTGTTAATGAAAACCTGGGTACATTTCACAGTGATCATATGGCAGAAGGACCAGTATGCTAATGTAAGTATGGAACAGGATGACTTTGTTGACAAGCCCTGTATATGTTGCATTCTACATGCATAGACCCCACTGAAACATACGGTCCACTGCTTGGTGGTTAAAATGGGCTCAGGATCAGGCTGGGGACCATGATGTCTCCTTCTTCCATATATATAGTCTGTGCCCTTTAACATATGTGTGAACAGAATACATGAAATTACAATTTGCTTATATTTTGAAGGGGAGCAACAGAGCTAGACAATGAAGGCCCTGTGTATCCTCTTTGTTTGGGGCCAGGATACCTCAGCAATTGTCTGATCCTGCATGGGCCTACTGGTTCAGCTTCAGAGGTCAGCAAGCAGATTAGATAGGCAAGGGTCTTTTACCCTCCCTATTGAGATTTGCTGGGCCACTTCTCTTTTATTTTTCAGATACTTCCTGAAGACTTTTTTTTAATTCCAGGGTGCTCTTAATGTTTGGTTTTAGTCTTCCAATTACCTGTCTCTGCTTTTCAATCTGGTTTTAAATTTTCTGTTTTTATTATAAGTATTTTACATTGTGGCATTATTTTATTGAATATTAATTGAATATTTTAGTAAACTTATTTTTATTTCCCAGTAGAAAAGTAGATGATGATGAAGAACATATTTTTCAGGCCATTATGGGATGCTGCTGTGTGATACATTTTTGTATTATTTTTTTACATATTGTGTAATACATTTTGTATTATTTTTAACAGACAATTCAAAATTATATAAATTATGAACACAATCATACCATCCAATATTTCATGGGCAACAATAGAAACATTTGCATAGTATGGCAATTTTCATACCAGTGATTATTGCCAACCTTCTCTATCTTCCCTAAAACCATTACATATTGTTGGAGGGTTTACTCCATCTGTTGTCTCCCTTTTAAAATGATTTAAAACCCAGGAAAGGATTTGTACTCTTCCAGAATGCTGCACAATCCAGTAGTTGTTCATCTGATAATTAGATTGTAACTTTCATCAACCTTGTGGCCACTCAAAAATATTCTTGCATGACTTTCTGGAGTTTCCATGAGAAGGCTGGGAGCTGGATAACTGTTCTGTTATTTACAAAAAGAAGTACCTAATCTGAGGAATGCTGGCCATGTAGGTGCAAAATGTAGATAGCTAAGATATGGTTACCATGTTATGCATGCATTATTTTCACTCTTCATTGACATCCCTAACTATAATAATTTGTCAACAATACAAAATCTCCTGAACAGCCAGTGTGTGAACTGGCAGACCATGTGCACTGCATTGTGCTTTAGTGCTCATGTGCATACATTTAATGACATGTACCAGATAAAAGGCGCACCAACTCATCTACTCAGAGTTTTAACTTCTGTAGAACCTGGGAGAAGAGTGAACCCTGAAGAATGAACATGCTAGCAACCCACACTTAACACAATTTTTATAAGGCATCCCCTCAAAAACAGAAATTGAAGCAAAATACAAACAGTGATTTCCCAGGGGTGGGTAGTAGAAAATAGGTAAACATGGATAGTTGGAGCATATGCAAAATACATGCTGATTATTATCTCATGAAATGGGAACATGAATCCATAGGTGGGCATGCATTAAATTTTCATACCACTGCTATCCAAACTAACTATTATAAATGTTCTGAGCCAATTCCAATCCAATGAACATTGCCAATTACAAATGTTAGAAAACCATGTTTACATCAGCAGAATGATTTACTCTTGATCTGCAGTCATTTGAAAACTTCGGTGCCCTCTGTTGGCTAATGTGATTTCTCCTTAGTGTCACGTAAAGGAACATTGTCACAAAGCTTAAGCATGTTTAAGTACACCAAGCAAGATCCTTCTTGATATGTGATCTGTTCTAAAAAATAACTGTGGCAAAACACATTAAAAGATGTGTATGGACTGAAATAATTTAACTGGATGTAAACAATAAGCTAACAAACAATGGATATTAATAGAGCATTTTCTAATAGAATCCAGTAAATTGGATAGCATCTGGCTGCCATTTGGAAAAAAAAAATCTGAAAAAGAAACATTTGTGTCTGGGAACAACATACTGGTGAGTAAGTTAAAATTTGGCTAATCCTCCTTGAATATAATGAAAACGAGAATTTAAAAGTCATATATTAAATTTCAATTGCAGAGGTTTTTTAAGAACCATTTTAGAGTTCTATGCCTTCAAATATAAAATATACGGAATCTTTAAAGTTCACAAGCTTAAAGAAGTAAATTATTTCACATGCATTGACCTTTATTAGTGCCTCCTGGAAAATAACAATAAGAGCCAGGAGAAAAAGTAGCCAGAATGCTTGCTTGTTTCAGACACATCTTCTCCAATATGTGGATGTCTCTAGTTCACAGGAAGGCCCCTGCTAAAACCCAACAGCTGGATCCTGTCGTTCCTGATGGAGGGCAGTCTTGTTAGTGTAGTGTGACCTCTGGAGCACTAACACAGATAATACTGGCACCTCTCTCTCCTCTAATCTACTACCAGTCTGAGCAATTCAGCAGGGGATGGGGGCATTAAGGCCATATTATTCTAAACAAAATTCAGCAATGGTAGCAAAGTATTATGACAGTGTAAGATGGATTTTACTAGTCAACTAGTCTGTCCTTCCTTTCCCAAGACTTTTTTTCTTTTTAAGAAGGCTGAATATAAAAGTTTTACTGAAACCACAGTCTTGAAACAATTTATTCACATTAGCTATAAAGCAGAGTAAGCATTTTAAGGATTGCACAATCAGAATACAGTTGATATATCAGTGAAAATGAATTTAAATCATGCCGGCTCTACTGAAAATGGTGGTTTACTTTATACTAGACCTGCACCAAACTTTCTTAGTAAGCCCTAAATATTGATGGGATTCACAAGGAAAGAGAGGAGGCAAAACTGTCTCCTCTCTTTCACCTCTTAACGATGTGAGGACTTTTCACATGTTGAGGGTGTGGGTTCAAGGCTCTTTCTGTTCCTAAGTACCATGTATTGTCATTCCAAGGGGCATGAGGGGAGTGAATGGCAGCCCAATTGGCCATTTTCATTTTGAAATGGGGATTGCATTTCAGCTCAGCCCTAAGTTCAATAGAGCAGAAACCATTTTGCATGGCTGCAATATGCATACCATTGTGAAAGTGAAGTCCTTCATTTGCCTCAGTGGGCAAGGGGGTACATGCAAATCAGTTTGGAAGATTTATTTTTAAAAATAAGCATAAAATCGGGAATGCATGTTGGTTCATGCTTATGCTTATTATGCAAGCATAATGGTTACATATGCTTATGTAAACATAATCTGCAAAGAATGTCAAAGGAAAATCAAAAGCACATTATACATAAATTAATCTTAGGGAAGGAAATATATAAGAAACAGTGCATGCAATGGGGAAGGGGAATTAGGATACAATGATTGCATGGGGTGATAAAGTGTGACGCAAAAGCATCAGGTAAATGATTTACTTTGATTACATGCAAGGATTACAGTATGGAAGATTAAAAATTAACTGCAACTTGTTGCTAAATCCTGGATTGGCTCACCTAAACACCACCAGCCCTCTAGTTATATGCCTGCTACGTTCCTAGCAGTCCTACCTGCATAGCATGTTTGTATATTAGAAAAGCATACCTATTACTCTCTAGAGCTGTATTTCAGGAAACAGGCTTCTATGTCATAAATAGAGGTTAGTAGAGATCAGACAGGCGTCCAGGATATAGGAGCCAAGAAAATCCTAATAAAAATTGGTCCAGGAAAAAATAATAAACAAAAATAGTGAAGTCTGAGCTTCTTCTAAGAATAAATAAAATAAAGGAGGAAGTAAAAATAATCATTGTCTTGAACATCAAAAAGAATTTCAAATGTAAAGGGTTGATAAAGTCATATTTTAATGGCAGTGAAACTAACAATTGCCCGTTTCTGGAAGGATTTGGAAGGCACTACAACAGAATATCATAATAAAAAGGTTTCAGACACAGCTTTGATTGACAAGTTGACAAATATAATTAAATTGGCCTGGGAGGTCTAAAAAGGGGGATAGATCAGAATGGATTGATCTTGTAACGTATGTGAATAAGAAAATGAATGATATAATGCCACCATCTCAGTATGCTTCCTTGTGGAACTCATAGCTGTTCATTTTTGCTGCAGTAACATTCGGGATGATAGTGACATTTGTTATCTTCTACTGTCATTTATAGAGAGTAATTCTTGTGTGATGTTTGCTGTGCCTGTTAGTCTCTGGAACTGAGCTTTATTTAAGTTATCTTCAGAATTGGTTTTAAATACTGTTCTTTGTATGTTTAATGGATGAAATCAATAAAAATATATATTAAAAATACATAGACCCCCCCCATCCATTCAAAGCAGTCCATAGGCCAGAAAACAGAAGAAGCTTGCTCTGGTTAAAATCACAAGGAACCAGGGCCAACACCAGACTGTAGAAGGCCCTTGGGCACCAGACTGCAGTGGGCCCTCAACAGCAGCAGCACAGCACTCTGGCACGCTAATGTAGTAACAAGGGAAGTGGCATGTCCGGGCCTATTTTAGGTCCATGCTGGTGGGAAGAGGGTGTTGCCTGGGAAGGTGGCTTCTGCTGCGCAATCCATGCCAGCATTGTGTTGTGGGGTGCATGCTCCATTACCCAATGCTAGCATGGATCATGGAGTGGGAGCTAGATCTACCCATCCCCAGCAGTAGCGGCCCTTCTCAGCCACATGGGCCCTCGGCCAGTGCCCAACCTGGCCACCCTCTGGCACTGGGCCTGCAAGGAACAGTTCTGATAATACAGAAGTAAAATCTCCATAAAGAAGTAACAGAGATTAATCAGAGCTGCACAAAATAGTCTGTGGAAATTTCTGCCCAGAAAAACCTAACCCAGCCAGAATGGAATTTACAAAGTTACATTTTCTCTCTCTTTGTGTGTGTGTGTGCCAGAACAAAGATAAGTTACAAAACACACACACGCGGTATGGGCGAAGAAAAAAAAGATGAAGCTAAGATGGAGTCTTAGGGCACAATTAAACTGCTATTTATGCTGGGCTGAGGGGAGCTGGATATCGCAGACCTCTGGCTGAGCCAGCTGGGTCCTGGCTCAACCAGCCTATGCTGGCAGAAGCCCCCCAACTTGCCTCAGCCAGAGGTCTACCAGGGAAGCCCAGCTGAGTGTAAGATGTACTGGTGGAAGCCCTAAAAAGGTGGCATGTCAGCAGAAGGGCTGAGAGGGGGGACTTACACAATATCCAGGTGCTGCTTGTCTCCCTCTCGTAACCCTCCATCACGGCAGCGGTACATCGGAAAAAGGGGTGGTGAAAAGAAACATGTATTTTCTCTTCTTCTGCCGTGCCCTGCTGGCACAGCCACCATCCTAATGGAACAAAATGCAAGCATGAAAGCAATACTTCTACTCAGTTGTTTGCCCCTGCCCCCAGCCACTGGTATTCAGAAGCATACTGCTTTCCAGCTGAAGATTTTGCTATAATACCTAGTATCAGGGGACATGTGAGACCTGCAACAAACTGTTGGAGCCTGGAGTGTTCCCGTTCAGTCTTCCAGCCAGCCAGCCATGCCTTTTTCCAGGATACTCCACTACATCCCTCTGGTTTTCCATTCCTCACCATCACCTCCAACAGCTGATGTTCCATGGCCGCTGGGTATGATCAATCCTCACTGGGGTCTTTTTAGGTTTTCCCCTCTTAGGGTTTTTTCCCCCTAATTTTTTTTTTGGGGGGGGGTTCTGCAAAATCCAGGTTTCCCCCAACCCTGTTGCTACATTCCTCTCATTTGTGGCATTTCAGCTACTCAAGGATATACAGCTCTGATAATCATTTGCTACTAGTGTGTGTGTATATATATAATATGGTACTTTCACTCTTTTTGAACTCTTTTTGAAACCACCTTGGTTATTTGCGTCCATCACATGTTGTGACAGTTAATTACAAAACACAGGTTAATTATACATTAGCTCTCTTCAGACATTCAACCTGAAAACCCATGGGCAAAAAGTGATGGGGAGGTATGCATGACAGTCTTGTTCCCATCATCCCCTCATTCTTCACCTTTGCATGTTTAATGGAAAGGTCTAAAGGGGGCTTGTAAGTGGGTTTGTCTGAATGCACTTAGAAGCCTTTCCATGATCGAGAGCCCTGTGTTATCAGGTATCCTGATGGCAAGGGATACTTCTAAGTGTGTTCAGTTGAACATGGTCAGAAGCCCCCTTCAGACCTTTCTGTTTAGTGTGGGTATATCATGTACAGTGAAGTGGGTGTACCCAGCATGCATGGGGAATTTGGGGTCAGAACTGGCTGATGCATCACTGACCCTTTTTGTATGTTCAGGTTGATTGCCTGAAGATGGCCATTATATGAAGTAATACCTGATTTTGTGTGTGCAGAATCCATTCCAAATCAATTCCACTGGGTGACCTTTATATTCTAGTGTTAAGAGAGAGGGAGAAACAAATCTATTGACTATTAAATTTGATTATTTATCATCTTGCCCCTTATATACAGTCAGTCACTGAGCTCTGCAGGTGAGGGCCTCCTGCAGATACCATCTTATTAGGAAGTCCATTCTGCACAACATAGGAAGAAGACCTTTAGTGTTGTGACACCTACCCTTTGGAATTCCCTCCCCTTAAATATTAGGCAGGCACCATCTCTTTTATCTTTTTGGCACCTACTGAAGACCTTCTTCTTTCAACAAGCCTTTTAAGTGGAGACCTTAACCCAGTCTCTGTCTGTGTTGGAATTGCGTTTCAAGTTGTTTTTAAAGTTTTTTTAAAATATGTTTTTAAGATGTTTTATTTTAATGTTTTTAAAGATGCTTTGTTTTAATATGTTTTAAAGTCTTTTTTAAAGATGCTTTAAAGTACTCCTAGTGGTTTTGTTTGCTGCCCTGGGCTCCTTCTGAGAGGAAGGGTGAGATATAAATTTAATAAATAAATAAATAAAATATTTCCATGCTTTACATTTATAAGTAACTCTCATTAGAGGTATACAAGATTTGGTTTTTCATTTTGTTACTGTATTGATTATGTTAATTCAGTAATATCATATTCTTTTCCATTACCTGTTTGTTTTTGTGTGTTTCTCTTTCATTCATTCAGTACAATTTTTCATTCGTTATGAAACAGATACACACTCCTGTCTATAATTTCATGTGACATTTTTTCTAAACTGAAATGCCCCAAATGTTTTAGCCTTTCCTCATAGGAAAAGTGATCCAATCTCTTGATCACTTTAGTTGTACTTTTCTGTGCATTTTCTAGGGGTGTAATTTTTATTTTTATTGTAGATATAGTGACGAGAACTCACATATTCCAAATACAGCCACACAATAGATTTATTTATTTTTTCAGTTCTTTTCCTAATAATTTGAAAAATGGTAGTCATCACAGCCACTCACTGAGTTAACGTTTTCATTGAGCATCCATCCATTGAGCATGTTTGATATCAATGTGAGAGAAAATGAGAATTCTGAAATATCATAACACATTCTTGTCATGAAAAATCCCCTTTGATAAATGTGCCTGAAGTAACTTGCTGTAATTGCTGAAAATCATAGCCAATTGTTTTGCCACTTAGTACAACAACAGCAAGGAATTAAGTTGAAAGTTGCTCGTGTCCTATTGGTAATACCAATATTTTTTTCTCTCTCCTTACAAACACCCAGGAAAAACATGGAATTACATTGATATAAATATTCTGACATTTCATCAAACATAATGGTTCAGCTGTTGATCTGCAATGTCTGGTAACAACAAGCTATAGTTCACAGGCTCATACTTTTGGAGAGCGAGTCATCGTTTTCTGGGAAATGTTTATAACCATTGTACTTATATAAGTATGAAGTATGGCTCACTGAGGATTTTACAGTTCTGAGAGGTCTAACAATTTTGAGTAATTGGAACTGTATGTTGTGAAGGCTGAGACCATTCACTGTGCAGTTCAGTGTTATTGCTACATTGGTAGTTTGTGTATGATTATCATAAGGAGAGCCATGCTGAAAAGTTCTCTACACATAAAAGAACAACAACATTGTGCAAAGTTATGTCCAGTGGGGTTTTTTGTGGGGGGTAAAAAATGAGGTACTTATATCTTGATTAAGGTGCTGTGGGTGTCAGCACCAAATGGCTGCTATGGGCAACAAAAAACAAACAAACAACAAACATCAGCAAGAAGAAGAGATGCTGATACTCTGTACCAGTCAGTACCATCACCAAAAAAAAACTTGGTTATGTCAATTGAAGAATCTTGTACAAATCCTATGCATAAACCAACTCTATCATCTAAAAGGAAAGACTGGCTGGCTGCTGTTGTAGTTCAGCAATATGTTTCAATACAGAATGGAAAATATAAGGGGCTGATCTACACAGGCAGAAAAACATCTGGTGAAGCCTTCATGGGATTACAGTACTGATCAAACATGAGGTGTGGGATCAATGCTCCCTTATATATAAAAAAAGTTCCTATAGGGGGGAAAGAGTTTAGCTTATCAATTTCACTTATGTACTTGTCCTCTTAATGTGGGGTCTGATTCTTCAGCATCATGACACAGACCAACAAAACATGACCCAGGAGCTGTGGCAAAAGATGAACATGACCTTTGATTATATTCCATTTAGGGTTCAAACATTGATGCATGCCCAAGGATATCAAGTCAGACCACTGGCCCATCCAGTTCAGCATTGTCCACATCAGCAGGCAGCAGCTCTCCAGGATTTCTGATGGAGTCTCCACTAGCCCTACCTGAAGAAGGGAAACTTCTGTGTGGAAAGTATGTGCTCTATCCCCAAGCTGCAGCCCTCCCTACATGAAATTGGCACTAAGATTATCATGTGTTGGGTCTGTCTTCAGTATAATTGTTCTGATGTTACTAGTGTTTAAAGATAAATTCTGCTCCATTCTGCATCTGTACCAGTCTTATCCATCAAGAGAAATCTGGTCTAGCTTTTCTATGGGAGAGCTAACAGGAGTTTGGCAGCAGAGGTGTAGGGAGGAAAAAACAAAGGCAAAGAGGTAAGTGACCTGGAATAACCCAAAGAAGCTGTCTGTTCTGAGTCACCATGTGCTGACCGTGTGCTCAGCTGGGTAGGTGGAAAGGCTGAAGGACTCCATCACAGCTTAAGTGTCCTGATAGCTGTTGATTGAAGGGGTGTGGCTTGATAAATGTTGATTGAATGGACATGGACTGATAACTGCTAAGCACAACTAGCAGCAGTTGTGTGTGCTGGGAGATTCATTCTGTTTCCTGACTTCTAACTGAGCAGAGCAGAGAAATGAAAGCCTCAGCTGGTCCAGAGGATATACAAGTAAGCCAGCCCTCAGAGAGTGAACAAACAGAGTGAGCTAACAGGGAGAACTAACAGGAGTTTGGCAGCGGTGTTCGGTGGGGAAGGTCAAGCGGGAGATCCCTAACAAAAAAAATATCATATACTAGCGGACACTCCTCTTAATCTTCAAGAAGGACATGACAAAGCAAAGGCCAGTCCAATACAAGCAGAAAGAAACAAACAAAAGGTAATAGAAATTGTGGATGGAAAGGACATTCCAGTGGTGGTGACCTGCAAGGTGCATGCAATGTTTGTGTTCTTGCCTGAGAACAGCATGGCATACACGTCCAACAAGTAAAAGCTTGTTGCACTGTTGGAACAAAAAGTGGCCACACTCAAAAGTATAAGGGACGATGAAGACTTCTGAAACAGAACACTGGAACAACAGCAACAAAGATAAGTAAGGAGGTGAAAGAACAAGAAACTGTTGAGTGTTGAAGGAGAATGTTGAGGAGAGGAACAAAAAAGTGGAAGTGGAGGAAACTCTGTCGAATATGTGCAATGGTCTACACCGAGGAAAAAGAAACCAAATGCACAGTTATAAAATGGGGGATACTTGGCTCAGCAATACTACATGCGAGAAGGATCTTGGAATTATTGTTGATCACAAGCTGAATACGAACAACAGTGCAATGTGGCTGCAAAAAAGGCAAATGTTATTTTAGGCTGCCTTAACAGAAGTATAGTTTCCAAATCATGTGAAGTACTAGTTCTCCTCTATTCAGCACTTGTTAGGCCTCATCTTAGTACTGTGTCCAGTTCTGGACACTGCACATGTTCAGAGGAGAGCAACAAGGATTCAGAGGACTGGAAGCAAAGTCCTATGAAAAGAGATTGAAAGAACTGGGCATTTTTAGCCTTGAGAAGAGAAGACTGAGGGGAGATATGATAGCACTCTTGAAGTACTTAAAAGGTTGTCACACAGAGGAGGGCCAGGATCTCTTCTTGATCATCCCAGAGTGCAGGACACGGAATAATGGGTTTAAGTTACAGGAAGCCAGATTTCGGCTGAACATTCAGGAAAAACTTCCTAACTGTTGGAGCAGTACAACAATGGAACCAATTACCTAGGGAGATGGTGGGCTCCCCAACAGTGGAGGCATTCAAGAGGCAGCTGGACAGTCACCTGTCAGGTATGCTTTAAATTGGATTCCTGTATTGAGCAAGGGGTTGGACTCAGTGGCCTTATAGGCCCCTTCCAACTCTACTATTCTGTGATTCCGTAGCCAACTACAAGCCAAAGGCATGATGGAAATGCCATACTTTGTGGTTTGCTTCCTGCACCCCAAAATCAGAGGTACCCTGATCCTGAAGGCATTCTCATGGCTGAGTTCCATTGATAGGGCTGTCTGCCAGGAATCTGTCTAATCCTTTTTATAAGGCGCCTAAGCTAATGTGTAGATCACTTCATATAGAACAAGGTAAACAAACCTAATTAGTAAATTAACCACTGAATAGGAGGGTGTGGAGCAAATCAATATATTTTTAGGGAGGGAAACCCTATTTTCATGAGCTTTCTACAATGTTCTGTATTCCATCCAAAACAGGAAAACAACAAAACTGATCCTTGACTGTCTGTTTGACCACCAATTTTTAAAAAGATTATTCATGAGACCTTTGTTATTTACTAATCATTACTGAACCTTCACATGCAGGAGAATGCCTTTCATAATGTATTCCAATAATTAATCTTATTGTGCAAACTCTCTTTTCCAAGAATATCACAGAATGCTGTTCAGTTCAGCTTTCCTATTTTCTACAAAGGGATATGCTTCAGTCCCATTTTGAATTGTCTTAATGATTCTTCCACTCCATCCTTCTTCAATATAAATGTGCAGCCTTGACCACTCTTGACTTAAAGAATGCAAGGAAGAACTAGAAACAGGCAAAGGCAAGAACCATATGAGAGTCTGAAACTTTCAGAAGGCAGGAGCTCAGAAGCTCAAGTGATACCAGGGGGCAAGGGGTTGTACCCAATTTTAGCTCTGCACCAGTAGAATGCTTCCACTCATGCAATATTGGCCATTTGATTTTCATAAGAACCTTCTACCTCCTCCACATCATATTCCATACTGTTCTGGAAGGTCTCCCAGATCTTAGGAACAGCTTTTCAGGTGTACAGAGGCTTGCCTTGTGTAGGGCAGAATAGTAAAAATCAGGTACTTGTGTGAGCAGATGTTGGGTACAACCCAAGATCTCAGGAAAGTTAGAGATTTATCAAAGAATCCAACATAAGATTCAGAAAGGGTCTTTGGAACAACACTACAGGAAAGTTTCCCATTGAACTCTAACCAAACCATATGACTGACTTGTTAACATAGAGGCCCTTATAGTTTAGATCCAAACTTCTTGAGAGCCAATCCTAACTGAAGTTTTAGGATTAGGCTGTGAAAGGAACTAATGTACTTACACAGTTAGTAATTTTCATGTTCAGTAATTGGAAATGTCAGTTGACTGCAGAATCTGCTGTAGGAAGGGGCTGACTCGTGAAGTATCCAGTAAAATTCCTGTTTATTTTCCTTCTCAGCTTCTGTTTTCAAACTTACCTGGTAGATTTATTAGTTGATTTCACTCCAGTAGTTTGGCTCCCTATGAAGATCCCCAAATGTCTGCAGACCCTAAGAAGTGCTTACTATTGCAAAAGATTATGACATCATGGAGGTTAGCAAGAAAATGAATTGTGTGGCTAGCCATGTATTCAATATTAATGAAAGAGGGGGTTATATGCAAACATGGCCTTTCTGTCAGATAGAATGAATGAGAGATATTTGTTTTGTCCTTCCTTTTAAAGAGCAAGTAGAAGGAGATAATATATCTGAATAGGGACATGCTTATAGTCTTAACCAACTAGAATGTAACTTTTTAAAACCATCCATATGTGATCCCATTATTAAATTAGGATGTTGAATTCAATGTAAATTATTAATCAGTCAGCTAAATTAACTAGCTTTATACTGATAAATGGGAACTAACAATGCAGTTGCTGCTTTCTGAACCATAAGGCATGAGTATTCACATTCTGTCAAATCAGTTAACAAATTATCGATTACTGATATGTTTTCATTTATGAGACTGAGCTTCCAATATTTTATTACGAAACACAATAAAACCTACAGTTAAATAACATTGCAGTAATAGAGTAAAGCATCACAAATCAATGGCTAAACTCCAGTGCATAATGACATACCTGTGCATTCTAAACCTCAGTGAAATCAATGGTGTTCTAACATACCATAATCTCTGCTGGATTGTTGCAGAGCATTCTCTATGAAGAGTGCCTTTTCATTTTTCACCACTAGTCAACTTTGGCACCACAAGCAAGCTCACTTGATTGAACCTGAAATTGACAGTGCTGTGTAACATTTAACAGTACACTATATTGACAATTTGACACCACTAATATAAAAAATAAGAACACCAAACATTTTTGGATTCTGAAGACATGCTACATTACTTGAATTACATTAATCATTACTTGAATTCAGAGTTCTCTTTCACTGGACAAAGGGGAGGGTTTTTTAAATCAATTTCTCCTTCACTTATAGCCCAGTTTGCTCCCTGATAACCTATTCAGAGGACTTGAGGAACCCTCCAGAACAGTGTGGGATGTGGTGCAAGGGGGCTGCTAGGGGAGCTGGGGCATTTTAAAAATCAGCCCCTCCATTAATCCTCCATATCCATGTTCTGGATCCAAGCTAAAAACATCAGTATCAACATCATACTATCATGGACTTGGTGGACCTGTATCCTGATCCACCAGGGTTCTTCTTACATTGTCAGAAACTGTTTATTTTGGATTTCTGTATCACAGGTTTTAATAGGTCCGGTAGTTAAGCATCATATACTGGCCTTGTCACTATGCACAGATTTCTGCTAATGTTTTGACTCTCATAGGACAGTTGGTGAGTCTGAATGAAGAATGTTAATGGCACATATTAAAATAACCACAGTACTGCTTAATAAGGGAAAAAACTAGACAAGTAAGACTAAGCTAACCAAAAACCCCTATAATAACAAAAATTATCCTAGTAAAATATTTTTAAAACCTCTTAATAAAGCTCATAAAAACATTGCAATGTCTAATAGACTAACAGAAAGTAGGAGAATGAAGCAGTCTCTCTCAGTGCTGCAGCAAAATTACCACACTGCTTTGCAACACTCCTTTATTTTGGCCGCAAATCAGAAATTAAAGTTATTGGTGGTGTTTACATCAGCAAGACCAGCCCACATTTTGCTGCCTGAGGTGGAAGCTGGAGTGGTGCACCCCTCCAGTCCAACAGTCAAAGTGCATTGTACTTAAGGCTGGTCAAGTATTTTAACACCTGAGGTAGAAAATCCCACAAGCATCTTTCTCTCAGTACTTTTTCTCAGTAGGACAGTAAAAAAAATATAATTATAATAAATCAATCATGGCATCCAAAATCTGCTGTCTAATGTGGCCACTTCACTCTACCAAATGGTAGGCTGCCCCTAACCCAGTGGTCAGATTCAGACCTATAATGAGGTTTATGCTACCAAAGAACATAGTAGATTGTATTGTCATGGAATTTTCGACTGGGTTCTTTTTTGGAAGAGACCCAATAACAAAGCCAAAGCCTGTTTTAAGGTTTTTTATTCAGCAAAGCGCTTGACTGGAGCAAAGTACATAACTCGACTAAAATGGTGGGTGGATACAGACATATATGTACCCCTACATTTGTCATAGCCATAGCAACGGTCTCCTCCAATTATTCTATGCTACTGTGATGCTCTGCCCATATACCAGCCACCCTCCTCTTTGCATTCCTGTGATATCACTTATCCTTGGAACATCTTCAGTCTGCTTCAGCAGTTCTATTCACTATTGTCTATGTGACTCCCCTGCTCAGAAGGAATGGCAGCCAGAATCCTCCTCATTCCCCCCTTTGGGACTATTTTCAAGTCCCATCCCAATTTGCATGACAGATAACACCTCCTCCTTCTCCTCCATCGTTGTCTATCAAATTCCAAGTACATTTGCGTCACTTCGGCAGGTGTTAACGTTTGGGTGGTCTTCTGCATGGTGCTCTTCAAACAAAACAACACACAATTTACATGATGTATAAGGCAAAGAGGAACAATATACCCAACAGTAGTCCTAAGAGGACAGATTTAATCCAACCTTTTAATCCACTGAACCAATCTCCCGGACTCCGTTGCCACCCAGATGTCCTAACCTCATCATACACCTTGGATGCTAACAGACGAATATTCTCAATTGATCCGGTAATGTTCACAGAACCATCAACAATGTGGGTGCAGCATTCAGGGCCAATAAGACCACAGACTCCCCCCGTGATGCTACGAGGTAGTCTAGAGCTATGCCGTTCTGTAAGGTAAATTGTCAGATCTGTTGGAGTTCAGTGTTAACCATAGCTAGGGCACTGGCAGTTTCATTCATAAAGTTGTCAAGTAGAGCACAATCCTGAAAATATCCATATGGTTTGCTCCTGCTCCATAAAAAGGTATGATACCTCGCAGCCAGGACTCGCCTGGAGCTTTAAGGTCTTTTTAAGTTTCCAGGATCTTATGGCTAGGGGCTACCTTTCGATAATTTCTTACCAGTCCCTTAGGAAAGGTTTTAATGATTCTAATTCCAGGGGCCAGAAGTCCAATATAACAAGTTCACTTTGTATTAACAGGTAAGTTAGGTAACAAGGCGAGTTTGGCAGCAGGGCGAGGAGGCCAGGGCCCCCCACTCTGCCCATCTGTTCCCTGACCTCAACTAAATCGCAGTCTCCAACCCATTAACTTAATAAACCTTAAACAAAACTATGCAGGTAAGAAGCCAGCAGGCATGTGGGGGCTTTCCAGTGTTTTGCACTGCCTGCAGCATGTATGACTATCTGCCTGTTGGACAGAAGTCGTGGGTGTGCTCTCGGTGCAAGGAGCTCCTGGCTCTCTGGGAACGACTTCATTTTCTTGAGGCCAAGGTGGCTGACCTGGAAAAGCTGAGAGAGGCAGAGAGGTGTGTGGATGAGGCCTTCAGGGACATTATAGCCATGTCCCACTCCAAGGATGATAGCTCTCCCGCTATCATGGAGAACAATGGTCTCAGGGAAGGAGAGCATCCAGCCGAGGAAAAGGGAAACGATCCCTTAGAAGGGACCCATTCCTTGGGGGATGAGCAGCTATCCTCTCATGCTGAGGATATATCTCCAGGGGGTGGAGGGATCCTTGTAGTGGATGATTTGATCATTAGGAACATAGACAGTGGGGTGTGTGATGGGCGTGCAGACTGCAAGGTGATTTGCCTGCCTGATGCGAAGGTTCCGGATATTGCCCATCATTTAGATAGTTTGGTAGATAGTGCTGGGGAGGAGTCAGTGGTCGTGGTGCACGTTGGCACCTACGACATGGGGAAATGCAGCTGTGAGGTCCTGGAAGCAAAATTTAGGTTGCTAGGTAGGATGCTGAAAGCCAGGACCTCCAAGGTGGCTTTCTCTGAAATGCTACCGGTTCCACGTGCAGGACCAGCCAGACAGGCACAGCTTTGTAGTCTCAATGTGTGGATGAGACAATGGTGTCAGGAGGAGGGGTTTGGATTTGTTAGGCACTGGGGAACATTTTGGGACAAGCTGGGCCTGTACAAAAGGGACGGGCTCCACTTGAACCAGAATGGAACCAGACTGCTGGCACTTAAAATTAAAAAGTGGCAGAGCAGCTTTTAAACTGACTGAGGGGGGAAACCTGGCAGGAGCTGAGGAAGGTCCTGTTTGGAATAAACCTCCCCCCTGGGATAAAGACCAAAGAAATGATGAAATTTTAAAAAGGGTAGGCCTAGAAGTAGGCATTGTGAGAGCAGGGGCACAGGATATCAATTCAGAAGGACAAAATTACCACAGGCCAAACCACAAGTGCCAAAGACACTTGAAGAGAGACACTGCTTACAAGTGTCTGTACACTAATGCTAGAAGCCTCCGAACCAAGATGGGAGAACTGGAGTGCTTGGTCTTAGAGGAGAGCATTGATACAGTGAGCATAAGGGAGACCTGGTGGAATGGAGAAAACCAGTGGGATACGGTTATCCCTGGATATAAACTATATCGGAAGGACAGGGAAGGACGTATTGGTGGCGGAGTCACTCTATACGTGAAAGAACGCATTGAATCCAGCAAGCTCAAAATCCCCAAAGAGGCAGACTCCTCCACAGAATCGTTGTGGGTGGTGATACCATGCCCCAGGAGGGATTTAATACTGGGAACGATCTATCGTCCCCCTGATCAAAATGCTCAGGGAGACCTTGAGATGAGATATGAAATTGAGGAAGCATCCAAACTAGGAAATGTGGTAGTAATGAGTGACTTCAACTACCCGGACATAGACTGGCCGCATATGCGTTCCAGTCATGACAAAGAAGCAAAATTTCTAGATATTCTAAATGACTATGCCCTAGACCAGTTGGTCATGGAACCGACCAGAGGGACGGCAACCCTGGACTTCATCCTCAGTGGGGACCAGGACGTGGTGCAAGATGTAAGTGTTGTCAAACCAATTGGGAGCAGTGACCATAGTGCTATTAAATTAAACATACATGTAAATGGCCAATTGCCAAGAAAGTCCAACACAGTCACATTTGACTTCAAAAGAGGAAACTTCACAAAAATGAGGGGACTGGTAAAGAGAAAGCTGAAAAACAAAGTCCAGAGGGTCACATCACTCAAAAATGCTTGGAAGTTGTTTAAAAACACTATATTAGAAGCTCAACTGGAGTGCATGAAGCAGATCAGAAAAGGTACCACCAGGGCCAAGAAGATGCCAGCATGGTTAACGAGCAAAGTCAAGGAAGCTCTTAGAGGCAAAAAGTCTTTCTTCAGAAAATGGAAGTCTTGTCCAAATGAAGAAAATAAAAAGGAACACAAACTCTGGCAAAAGAAATGCAATAGGACAATAAGGGATGCTAAAAAAGAATTTGAGGAGCACATTGCTAAGAACATAAAAACCAACAACAAAAAATTCTATAAATGCATTCAAAGCAGGAGACCATCTAGGGAGGCGATTGGACCCTTGGATAAGGGAGTCAAAGGTGTACTAAAGAACGATAAGGAGATTGCAGAGAAGCTAAATGAATTTTTTGCATCTGTCTTCACAGTGGAAAATATAGGGCAGATCCCTGAACCTGAACTAACATTTGCAGGAGGTGATTCTGAGGAACTGAGACAAATAGTGGTAATGAGAGAGGAAGTTCTAGGCTTAATAGACAATATAAAAACTGACAAATCATCGGGCCCGGATGGCATCCACCTGAGAGTTCTCAAAGAACTCAAATGTGAAATTGCTGATCTGCTAACTAAAATATGTAACTTGTCCCTCAGGTCCTCCTCCGTGCATGAGTAATGGAAAGTGGCAAATGTAACGCCAATCTTCAAAAAGGGATCCAGAGGGGATACCAGAAATTACAGGTCAGTTAGCTTAACTTCTGTTCCTGGAAAACTGGTAGAAAGTATTAGAGGGAGTGCATCTGGCCAGGATAGATTAGTTTCAGCCCACAGCTTTGCTAATCTCATCTTTAGTGACTGGTTGCAGCATTCGACCAAACCAGATGACTGAGGATTATAAGGAGTGTGCAATTTATACTGAATGCCCAAGGCATGACAAAGCTGTTGTACCACTTTAGCTGTGAAGTGGGTACCTTGATCAGAATCCAATTGGACTGCTAAGCCAAATCAAGGAATAATGTGTCTAAGCAGTGCCTTGGAAACAGCTGTGGCATCTGCATGTCATGATGGGAATGCTTCTACCCAACCAGAAAAATGGCAGATTGTGACCAATACATAACTGTAATTCTGGCATTTTGGCATTTCAATGACATCCAATTGAACATGTTGAAATGGTCCATAGGTCCAAGGTGTGGTGCCAGTAAGAGGATGCTCTAGTTTACCAACATTGTGTTGTAAGCACACTGAACAAGTGGATGCTACTTGGGCCAAAACAGGCGTGATTTTAGTAGCAAACCAGAAAGTTGAAATTTGCAATAGCATCCCCCCTTTGCTCAGATGAAAAGAGTGATGGGTCACCTGAGCAAGAGGGAAAAGAAGTGCCTGTGGGGCTACAAGATGACCTGAGACATCCCTCCAGACAGAATCAGAATGCAAACGACAGCCAAAGCGGACCCAAAGATCTTTCTCATGCTCTGGTTCAGCTTCTTGAAGCAAATCAAGTTCTGGTAGTTCAGGAACAGATGAAGGGAGAAGAATCAGTTGGGAGGAAAGGTGGGGAGAAGGAGATGCACTGAAAGCAGTGGCTTTTGCAGCAGTATCCGCCATACGATCGCCACAGGCAGGGGTACAAAGGCTGCAAGGTGCGTTGGCATGCGTTTTTCTCTCTCTTTTTCGATTTCTTTTTTCTTTTCCTCCAGTTGTGCTTTTAACTTTTTGTTGGAGTCCTGAAGACTCGCAACTATAGATTTCTGTCTCCTGCATTCCACCTCCTCGTCCCACAGGAACCAGAAATCCATTTGCCTAGGCTTTGTGGTTTCCAGAATTCCCCGTAAATAGGTGAGCTTATCAATGTCAAAGGTGCTGCTTCCCAGAAATTGAAGATCACGCTTGTCAAAGGTGTACTCATTCCACCAATGGGCCAGCTTTTGACCAGTTTTTGGACCCAGATGGGTTCTTCATCGGGACAAAACACCCCCCCATGTTTTGTCCAGAGATGAAACTGATCAAGTGGTGGAAAGAAGCAGTTCAGAAAGTCGGGCATCCCCGACAAAGAGAAAGTAAGAACAGTATCACAGTCATGAGTGTTGACCTAACGAGGAAGACCTTAATGCAGGGGCTTTGCAGTATCCTCCCCCCCCATATATCTCACTTTTTTTAAATTTCTAATTTTTTAAAAAAGTTAACCATTTGGAAAATGTGTTTTTTTTAAAAAAAATCTTGTTGTCAGAGATCCTGTGGATGTGAATGAGCTGAAGGATACTAAGCACTGCACATTAAAAGGAGAATAACTTTGTCATATATAAGACACAACTGAAACCCCAAGAAAGGCAATGGGAAAGTTTCTTGGACACATGTAAAACATTCTCAGTTAGATGGGTGCCATGTGCCTCCAGGAAGGAGCCCATTTTTTTTCTGCTAGGTGAGCAGAGCACATTTTTCCCTCCACAAAGCAATTAGACAAAGTTACTTTAAAAAAGCCACTCCAAAGACTTACATGTGTTGAAGGTAGTTGCCATTCTCTAGCATTATCACTTGCAAAGTTAATAAATTTCTAGAAAATCCATCTGCATCTCTTTCACCACTATGTAATTTCATCCTTTTTGCCAGCTTTTCCATTAAAGCTATAGTCCGAACCTTCTGTCTCCATAATATAATAGAAAAATTGTCCAAGGTCTTCCAGTGCTGGGCAATAAGCAGGCATGCTGCCACAATATGAAAGGTAATTAATTCCTTGTGCAGAAGTCCTTTTCGTTCCTTATGGAAGATGGTTAACAACGCAAGTTATAGGATGCACAATACAGTTTGTTGCATGGTCCAGTTAATCTCTTTAAATACATCAGACCAGAATATTTTTACCAATGAACAGGTCTACCACATATGGGACACCGTTCCAACATTCCTACAACCTCTCCAGCACAGAGATAATATTTGGGAATTTACACAATTGCATTTCTGTGGTGTCAAATACCATCTGTGCAGTATCTTAAGAGTATTTTCCCTAACTTTAGCTGATACTGACAAAAATGGTTTCATAACCCATATGTTATTCCAGTCTACATTATCAATAGTTATCCCCAAATCCATCTCCCAGATATATTTCAATGAATCCAAATTGTTTGTTTTGAGTTCATTTTGTAAAGAATCGACAAAAGTTTTTTTGAGGTTGTGGTAGTATTTATAGCTAAGTTTTCGAATGCGGTTAATGGTCTAATAGATTGTGATGCAACTGAAGGCAGGTTGGTAATAAAATGCAATATTTGATGTATATGGATCCAACCAATCTGTTGTTTGCCTAATTTCCGTGACATCTGTGCACTAGTTAATGGGGCATCATGAAGATAAAAATCCTTCATTTTATTATTCTACTATTAATGAAGCATCACATATATGCATTGTTACAAAAAAACACTGACCCAGTGTAACTAGTATGCACACTTACATGCTAAGCATGTTTCCCAGTTAGCTTCTGGGAAGGGGGGGCAGTGAAATGAGCACAAGAGCCAACTCATGTACATATTTATTGCATCGGACACAGTTCATATTGTCACTTCTATGCACAATGGCAGATGGTGTGAGAGCCCCAGTCTTGCATTGGCACCCAGCCACATGTAAAACATGCAGTGGCTGTGTTGTGAACCAGTTCTTAGTAAAAACAAGCTTGTCTAGAAGAAAGGCCCATTGAAATGAATAGGGGCCCTATGAGCATAAATGTGAAGGCGGCTGATCAATATAACATTGAACTTATTTATTTAAGGATTTTTTCTACCCCATTCTTCAGCTGAAAAGGGCCCCAGTGTGGCCAACAAAGATCAGAAACAAGACAGTCCCTGCCTCCAGACGTAAAAATATACAAGATAAACATGTAATCTGATCCAGCAGAGTTCTTCTTATGCTCTAATAATTTAGAGAGATAAGTTACTTAAGTTCATTGATTTCAACAAGTCTACTCTGAGGATGACAAACATTGGATATCAGCCATACAATATTTATTTTGGATGTCTGTATCATCAATTTTATTCAGAACTGGGGTATTGTTCCTTTGTGTTGTCTGTTATCAGGAAATTCTGGATTCCTTTTTGTTTTAAACTGGGTTTATCATGCTAGGCCTCGCACTCCGACTTTCCTAAGAGTCATAGAAAGAGACAAAACAGAGATGTCCCTTATGTTGGATTTTATCCAGCACTCCTCTTCTGTCTGCAGAAGGTAGGGAAGGATCTGTCAATGAGGTTCTTTCAGTTTCTCATTTTTCCAGTCCTAAATTCATTGCTCCACATGCATACAGCAATTTGTGTTGTTTTTTTAAAAAATCCCCATGAAAATTCTTCAGCATTTTAGTATGAATTTCTCCTAATAAACAAAATTTTCCAATCAGTTTATCCTAATATAATGTATTTTGTATATTATTTCACCAATAGATTCATTTTTATTCACATTTTCCCTTAACACATGCATTTGTGTAAACTTTTTGTGGTTGCAGAACTGGATTGCAAAATTTGGATAAGTGCAAAAGCCCTGCCATAAATGAAGGGGCAGCATTTGGTGTCCTCCATTCTTTCTTCTGGTTAGTAGAAGATACCTCAAATGTTGGGCTTGTTGTGAATATACCCGTGGAAATTTCTCCTGCCTAAACCATACTGAATGAATGAGAGCTGCATAAAAGCATGGTTGTGCTCATTTATACAGTGTATATTGTGAGGGGGGTGGCAAATGTCAATTTGTACATAGAAGTGCCTGTGAAAAATACCCTTTTTATTAATCCATTTATTGTTGGCACAACATGAAACATTTCATTAACAACTTTAAATTCTGCAATACCAAAGGACAGCAGAATGCTTAGCATATCCTCAGTGTGACTGGAGGTTAGTCAGTAGTGTGGATGGTTTTACAACCTGCCACCTCCTTTGAACAGCATGGGATCCTCCATGATTTTAAAAGTGGAATTTTCACCTTGTGCAATGAGAGCAGCTGATGTCAAGAGATGTCGTTCCCTTCAGGAGGTGGTACTTCTGAGAATGATATCATTGTAACGACCATCAGGAAGACAGGAATTGAAGACTATTTCCTTTGATCTATTGATAGTGAGCAATTAGATTCCATACTCACATCTGTTTCACTTGCTAGCTCCTGAGATATTCCCTAGCTGTAGAAAAATTAAAGGGAACTGTAAAAGACATGTTTTGCTGGCAAACAGCAGCAAACTTGCTAGGCTTTCTTCATTAGGGTTAGCTATTTAAACCATCAGCAGTATTCTGGGAGGACATTCAGACATGTGTCCACCAGATGCCTGCAACAGAGCTATGCTAGGGACCTGACTCAATTTAACAATAATCTGCAGACAGCGAGTGTGAACCTGAGCTGGGCCAACACCTCATCAGGCTGCATGGCTAATTGATTTCAAAATTAGACTTGGTATTTCTGAACAATAATCTTAAAAGGCAGCAATAAAATACATTAGAATCCTTTGAGCTAGCCAAGCTTTCATCCAATGGCTTATTATACAGAGCTGGCACACCTGAACTTTGGCATGGACAAATAAATTCCCAACAGCAAATGGAAACCACATTTGGCATTGAAGTTTTTGTCAAGTGAAGTTTGTAGCCATCGGGAAACAAGATCTTGCTTTCTTCCCCCACCCCCACCCCTCTGCTACCCCAACCAATCACTGTCCTTACTGACAGGAAATAATTCATTGAATGAGGTTTGCTGTTACTCCAGTGAACTTTACAATCAAAATATATGTAGTGACAGTTCAATAATTTGAGGAGCATCTTCCAAGTCTGGAAGCCTCCCCTTAACTAAATGAAGAGCTACAGATGATCTAACAGTGATAACTTAGTCACAGAAGTAGATCTACCCCTTTGAACTCTGAAGGTCTGGATTGTGAGCTTGCAAGTCCCAAAGAATTTAAGTCTCTTTCTTTTGCATGGCCATCATAAATTATACACAGCCCCTGAGCAATGCTTGGGATCTTAAATGAAAGCCAGGATGGGAGCAAACAAACATAATTTCAAAAACGCTGAGTACAAATTTTTCTGGAGTTAGTTTTTCAGACTATGTAAACTTGGATTCATTTTTAATCTACATATGTATTGCTATGTTACCCTGTGAGTAGAGTGTTATTTAAAAAGAATGTAAGAAACGGCAAATGGTTATCAGATTAGCATTGCAATATATATGAGCAATGCAATATATTCTTGATGATGAGGATATGACTGTGATGTCTCAGTGGCTGGTACAGAAGAATACCTTAGGACTTACTGACTTTTGGGGGTAGTTACTAATTTAGTCATACTGCTTTTGAAAAGGAAAAATATACAAAGGTCAAGATGCAACTGGCATTTGCAACAATTAAATTAACAATTAAATGCAAGAGCAGAAAGTTGTAAGTTTATATCTTAAACCCTGTTTAGTCATTTGTTCCACGCAGAGGGGGGCATAACACTGGCAGGTTCTATTCCCCATTTATGTCTGTTCTTTAGAAAATCAGTATGGAATCCCTGTGCTTACCGTTATACACACAGAGGTTCCCTCTTATTATTCTAATGAATGCCCCACAATAATTCAATCTACATGGAATAAACCATGGGTGGGGACCCTGTGGCCCTCCAGATGCTATTGGACTCCAACTCCCATCAACACTAGCCAGCATCACCAATGGTCAGGGACGATGGGAGCTGTAGTCCAACAACATCTGGACCAAAGTTTCCCCATTCCTGGAATAAACAAATGAGCAGAGCTTTAGACCAGGGACGGGGAATCTCAGGCCCGGGTGTCAAATGTGGCCTTCTAAAGCTCTCTGTCTAGCCCTTGGATTCTGTCCAGGCGACACTCCCTCTTTGCTTCCTCAGATTTTGTCTGGCTGAAATGTGTCCCTGAACTCTGATAATGCCTCTTGCTTCCCTGGATAGAGATGAGTGAGTGTGTGTAGAAACTGGGTCTACTGTACAAAGATAAAAGTCACTTTTATTGCTCCACCCACTTTCACCTTTGGCCCCACCCACCCCTGGCATGTGGCCCCTAGAAAGTTGTCCAGAAGAGGATGTGGTCCTGAAAAATGTTTCCCACCTTTGCTTTAGATTCTTGCATTTCCTTGGTTCTCTCTCTCTCTCTCTCTCTCTCTCTCTCTCTCTCTCTGTGTGTGTGTGTGTGTGTGTGTGTGTGTGTGAGAGAGAGAGAGAGAGAGAGAGAGAGAGAAGCTGAACAAAAGGGTCAGATGTTTAGGAATTTAAAAAATATGGCTCATGTTCTACTATAATTTATGGCAATAAAAATGTGGAATAAATCTACTGTAATATTTAGAATATGTTTACACTGATATATGAGCTGTTAAGCAATTTCTCTTTTCATTTACAGCAGTTTAAAACAAATGGGTTCACACTTATTTCCAGAGCCGCTTCTTAACTTTCACGGCTGAAAGGCGAACTGAATTCTTCTGACTCACTAGTACACCAGGTGTAAGCTTTGAAGGCCCAATCTACATGTGGGGCATTATCTATATGTGGAGGTTGGATGAGGGGTGTTGGTGGAAGAGGCCTGCTGACAAAACCCTCTTCCACACATTAAGGCTGTGTACAAACCATACCTTTAAAGCACATTCAGAGAATATCCCCCCCTCCCCAAAAAACAATCCTGGGAACTGTGGTTTGCTAAGTGGTGCTGGGAATTGTAGCTCTGTTAGGGTAGACATCAGTTCCCAGGATTCTTTCTGGTGGGAAATGTGCTTTGAATATGCTTTAAATATATGGTGTGCATGGAACCTCACTTTATGCTGTGTTTATAGTTGACTCAATGAGGCTACAGTTTGATCAAAAAACAAACAAAAAACACTGCATTTGAAAGATTTGATCAACTAAAGATGCAATTGGAGGTTCACCTTTATTCAAAATCTTTTATACTTGATTCTGATGGCCAAGAGACACTTGATCAAACTTGGTAGAATTTTAAACTTTTTTCATTCTTTCTTTGAGCAGGGAATCCCCATGCGATATCACATTTTTTAAAAAGTTTGTTAAAAAGTTTCCTCAGTTTCAAAAGCAGTTGTGGGGGGCAGGTAAAATTTGAGAGAAACTCTTTCAGCCTCTGAAGTTAGTTTGACTTTTTGAATCCTAGCTTATAGGTAGAGACACACTTACTGTTCTGCCGGTTTCAGTGTGTCTCCACCTCTCTTTTCTGAAAATGGGGTCACACTACACTAGTCAAACCCAAACCGTTTTTACTGTAAAACCTGGTGGGAGCAACCTGAGTGCATTTTTAAAAAAATTGCTTCAAAGACATTTCACAACTGATCAACCCATTTCCCCTCCAGGCATGGCCAATGGAAACACTTTGTTGTAGGTGACTAGTGTGCTCACAACCTATATATAACAAGCAATTCCACAAAACCTTGCAGGTATTTTAATCTCCAGAATACATGTCTCAAGTACAAGCCAGCCCTGCACCTACATTTCTTGGGGGGGCATTTGGAGGGGAAGGCACATAGCACCAGTCCCCCACCCTTCCCCACTCACTGGTAGGGAGGACGAGAGGGCCAGGGCAGGGGAAGGAAAAGGCAGCGACCTTCCCCCTCATTCCTCCTCCATGCAGAGAGTATGTTAACTTACATTATAGTCTACATAAAGGTCAAGTTAGCAGAAAATTTAGCACCAACAGCAGGAATTAAATGACTAGAGTATTTTTTGTTTCATAAGAAAAAAAGGAGGTTAAGGATACTGTAAACGAAGGAATACTGAAAGGTGTAAATACAGGTGGGATCTTTTTCAGGATCACTTAAATAATTATAAGTGATTGTGATAATCAAAAATCCACCCTCAGTCAGAGAAAGACTTGAGTGAGCAGACTTTTGGAGGTTCTTCAAGATGAGGTTTTTGTGGTGTACTTGTCCTACCTTATTTACTGAAGTTTTCAGAGAGTCCTATTCTTCAGTTGCTCCTGTTCTTAAAACAAGCTGTCATTCTTTAAATGGAAGCTTCTGTGACATGAAAAAGACAATTAAATTAAAAAGACAACCCCCCCCCAAAAAAATCCTGGGGTGTATGTGAAGCACAGGTCTGCGAGGGTTGGTCCACCCTGGCAACAGGGCTGGTACAAGCCAGATGATGCGATGTTAAAATGCATCTTTGCATTTAAAGTGCACAGTTTTTTAAAATTCAAATAGCAGCCAGTGAGAGCAATGACAATTACCGGGATCATGTTAGGTGGGAAGATTCACCCTTTCCCCCATTCCTACAAATTTTTCCTTAGAAGCTGTTGTTTGCATTGGGAGGAAATCCCCCATTGGCAATATTCCCACCTTGCTGACAGACCCCAACGGCTCTGTCAGTGGCAGACCTTTGCAGCCACATCAGGGGAAGTCCTGGCATGGCTTCAAACTCCCTACCTCAGCATGGCCACACACGTTATGCTGCTGTGGGGCAGGGCAGTGGCAGGGCAGGGCAGGAGGACTATTTGAGTCCTGCTCCACCCTCCCTCGGCCTCTTTCTGGCCTTCACTACTTACCGCCCAAAATCTAAGACATGGTTCGACAGTGAATGCGTAATAGTTAACCGTCAAATGAGGGATACTTACCAAAAAGCTAAGGCCACAGGGTCTCTTGAAGACTTACATGCATACTGTGAAATAAAGAAAAAATACAAATTATTAATTAAGAATAAAAAACAACAAGATAGGAATAGCGCTTGACAAAAACTATTGGAAGCTGCTAAGCAAAAAAATACTAACATCTTCTGGCGACTAGTTACATCTCACTGGCCAAAATCCCAATATCGCAACTCTGCAAATGTACCTGCTCCTATCTGGGAATCATACTTTTATAATTTATATTTTGACCAAATTGATCTAAATTCAACACCGCAACCAGTAAATGAGTCTTTACAGAAGTGGCCCCCAGTCACTAAACAAGAAATTGTGTATTTAATTTCCAAATTGAGACCTAATAAAGCTCCTGGGCCAGATAATATCCCCCCTGAGGTTTTTAAAACCAACGCAAATTGGTGGGCTCCCGTTCTGGCCTCACTATTTACGTATATTGATTCTACATTAATAATACCAGAACATTGGGGACTGGCTACAATTGTCCCTATTCATAAAAAAGGCCCGGTAGTCGATCCAACCAACTATAGACCGATCAGTTTACTAAATATAATTAGCAAACTCTATGCAGCCCATCTGCATATAAAATTGATCGATTGGATCGAACAGAATGACATACTAGCAAATGAACAAGCTGGTTTTCGCCCAAAAAGATCAATTTTTGATCACATACTAGTGCTTCAACACCTAATTGACAAATATGCAGCCAGAAAAGGAGGGGTTCTTTATGCAGCATTTGTAGATCTCAAGGCTGCATTTGATTCAATATCCCACCCCCGTCTCTGGTCAAAATTAAACCAGCTTGGCATGGATAGCCGTCTTATTGCTTTAATACAGGGTCTCTATAACAATACTTCCATGCAAATAAGATGTAACACTAGTGGTCACTTAACGAACCCTATTCCAACATTCAAAGGAGTCAAACAGGGATGTGTGCTAGCCCCAGTACTATTTAACATATATATCAATGATATTGTACATAATTTAACACCAGCAGCTACACACCCTCCTATACTAGCCAAGAAATCGAGAAACATCCTTCTATATGCTGATGACATTGCCTTACTAGCTAGAACTCCAATTGATTTGAAGCGACTCCTTGCTAAATTAGCAACTTATTGCCACATGGAATCATTGACGATAAATTACCAAAAAACCAAAATTATAGCATTCACTAGGAAAAAAAATAACCACCATTGGCGGATACAAGGAAACAAAATTGAACAAGTCAATTTCTTCAAATATTTGGGGTATGTTATACAAGCGTCAGGCACTTGCCATATTCATAACAAACTCATGATTCTTAATGCCAAGAGAACGATGAAAGCACTGTTGGCCTTCTACTTCTCTGTTGGTGGACAATCCTTTTTACCGGCCATTAAAATCTTTAATGCTAAAATAATAGCACAACTAACCTTTGGCTCCCAGGTAAATAAGAATCTTAATTTTAAAGAGTTCGAAACGGTTCAGACCACCTTTCTGAGATCCATATTGGCAATCCCAACATGCGTGTCAAATATCATCCTTAGATTGGAAGCTGGAGTCCAACTAATTGAAACCAAAATATGGTTTTCAAGAATTAGCGCTTGGCTAAAACTTATTTTTAATCCTATTGGCTTTGCCCCAGATATTCTAAGTGATAATTTCAAATCCCCATGGGCGGATCTTGTAGTAGATAAACTTAAAACGATAGGCTTTTCACCTCAACTTATTCTTGCCATGGGGTTCCAAACAGCTATAACCAATATACGCCAACGTTTAAAAGACATTGACTACCAACAGCATCTACTACTAATTAAAAATCAAAGACATAACCCTAAATTTTGCACCCCAATGCCATATCTACTAAACTTGGAAATCCCAGAATATCGTAAAGCCTTTTCCCGGATCAGGCTGGATGTTCTACCTTCGGCTCTTATGGAGGGTAGGTTTGCCAAAACTCCATATAAAAATCGACTCTGCCCTTGTGGAGAGGAAGTAGTTGAAAATAATATACATGTACTTTTTTATTGTCCTTCTTACAATTCTTTAAGACACCAATTGATTGCTCCTCTTTTGTCCACTTTTCAACACAAATCTGAACACTTTTGGTTGGAATTTCTTTTGGATGACACATCTCCCAAGATAACAACTCAGGTTGCAAAATTTAGTGTTGCTGCTCAAAAACTTAGATCCAATATTTTAAAGGGTTCTTCTGGCTGAGAATAGGACTCTATTGGAATGAATATTATTATGAAACATAATGTATTCTACACTGTGTTTTTTTTTGTTTTTTTTTTAATGAATTGTATTTTAAAGTCCCATTTCGGATTGTACGGAATTCTTGATAATGTACAACTGTTAGCTGTTTTACTCTGTTTCTGACCAGATGGTCGAATAAACTATCTATCTTATATGGTGCCCACCCACCCTCCCTCAGGGCAGTACAAGTTTTACTGGTTGCCACGTAGAGGCAGGTAGGAATGTTTAGCTCATTGGTCTTCATTTGCTTACAGGTTTTTTGCCTACCCTATACTGTTCTTCCAGTTCGACTGACTGGCTTGTCTGGATTCAGCTAATTTGTTTAATTTGGATCTGGCTGATTTGGTATCTCTGCCAAGTAGTTTAATACTGTACATAGGTTAAATTGGTCATGTTTGGTGGATATGTACGGGAATTTCACAGGCTAGGGCTTGGTACTCACCCTTAGGCACAGGCACCCTTTAAGGTAAAAGGTGGGATCTGAGGCTCACCTTCGGGGTTGGTGAGGCCTGTTGGCAGGATGAGGTTCACCTTTGGAGCTAACTTGTAACACCCACTCAGAATTGTGAGGCCCTGGGGGGTGGAGCAGGAAGGCCTCCTTAACCACCCTGTGGGGCTGGGGCCCAGGGAAGGGGACTGGGCTTGGATCGCCTTCTTTCCCATGGCAGAGTGTCCTCACCCAATTGGTTAAGAGGTCTGTCCTGCACTTTGCCTCTGTAGATCATTTGTCATAATCAATCACTTAATTGGCTTTATCTAAATAAACATGGCCCTTGTTTTACCCAGACTTCACCTTGTCTCACCTCTTCATTTCCCGACTGTGGCTGCAAATGGAGATTTTCTCTCACTGCAAATAGCAGCATCAGGGATTTTTGGTGCAACTCCCCACCTGCTGCAATCCTGTAATCATCTCCCCCCCTCTCTCTCACACACACCATCATTAAAAGCTGAAATACCATCACATACACACACTTTCTCCATTGAAATTATTTTCTCTCTCTTTTTTTCCTCCTCCCGGCGGCTTGGGCTAGAACAAAAACACACATCTTCCCCCTCCCTACCTCTTTTTGCTGCAGGGTTGAGAATGAAATCCTTGTTAATGACTTCTCCCTCAGCAAAATTGTATACAAAAATTAGGAGAAATTTGCACTGAAATGCTGATGAATTTTCAGGAGGATGTCTTTTAAAAAATCACAAACCAATGTGGAAGTGTGGAGAACTAAACTTGAGACTGAATAAATGAGAAACTCAGAGAAACCAAAATTGTCAGATTCACCCATCCCTAATTATGGGTAGTTCCATCCTGATTCATGTGTCTGAGACTACAGGATATATGCTAAGAGTACATCTACGTGAATTACTATGTAATGTACGCAGGCTATGTTAGGGTTTTCTGTTTGTCGGATGACAAACACATTTAACCTAGAATGTCCACCAGGTGTGCCATATCATGTTTTGCAATATAGCAGCTCTTACTTATTGATGTGTTTCCTCTGAAGCACATATGGCTTGGGTGCAACAGGTCCTAATACCAGGCTAAGAGTAAGTTAACCGCTATGAACTTATCCATTAATTACTAGACGCCTCCGCTCAATTCCAGTTTCTGAATATAGATGCTATATTTAATATATAGTTAAGGTAAGCATTTCTTTCAGGTAGTGAAAAATCATTGTGGTTGAGAAAGTCATCTTAAACTCTGCTGAAGAATTAGGCTATGCTATCAGCAGTGACCATGCTTTCATGAGAACAGTAAATGTGCTTGAAAGGGTATCCAAAAGTATGCATTTTAAACCATGGAACATGTTGGTGGTTGACTAATAAATACTGGCTGCACACATACCATACCTGTAAAGCACATTTAAAACACATTATTCCCCCCAAAGGATTCTGGGAACTATAGTTTGTTAAGCGTGCTGAGAATTTTAGCTCTGTGAGAGGTAAATATAGTTCTCAGGGTTTTGGGGGGGGGAAGTAATGTGCTTTAAATGTCAGTCTTTTAGTTCCTGCAAAGAGTAACATTTTATTTGATTAGTATGAAGTAAGAAAATTGACAATTTCCAACCTTATACTTCCTAATTTTAGATTATTTTCTAAAAGGCCATCTATTTGTCAAAAATCTACCAACACCTTTTAAAAGGATATCTCCATACTTCATTGATATGTTATAAATATACTTCACAGATGCAAGCACTCTGCCCCATCCTCCACAATAGCATTTTATTATTTAGGTGTAGATACTCATCTTCTTGCATGTTTTCAGAAATACACACTAACCAAAATGAAGAGCAGATGTACAAATAAAGACATTACAAGCAAATTCTGACCTATGTTACAGCTTTGGAACCCCACTGATTTCTGAAGGGTTCGCCTGGGTATAAATGGACAGATTTTGCAGTAAGCTGACGTAGCATCCATCATGATAAGAATGTTTAATCTGGATGAGAGGTAGAAAGAAACCTCTACCATGCTGATAAAGCATGTGACGTGACTGTTCCAAATTTTGCCTTTTATCATTCTCCCCTTACATTTTATATGTTCACTACATGTAGAATATATATGCAGGCGCAGGAAGACTTTGAAGTCATACAAATAGCCTAGCAAAACCTCCCCAGACAGGTTTGAGCCAGCTGCTGCTGTTTCTTACATGTTTTAAATTAAAGCCTTGAGTCTACTAAGACTGGACCACCACTGGAGAAAAGCTATGGGACACTAAATGTTCTCATGCAGAGTGTTGCAGAAACATCTGTAGCAAATTAATCTCTCCTTATCCACTGTGAAAATTCACAGGGTTTAATAGCTTTCTTACCTGTGATGGGGTGGTCTAGTTATTGGGCTGCTACACACACACAAAACAATGATACAGATTACATTGGTCCGTCTGCACTGTACCTATCCAAGTCTCAGTAAAACATTTGAACAATGGAAGACACGTACTGTGTGAAACTGATCTTTTCATTTTAGTAGATGTAGACATGGGGAACAGCTGCAGCACTGGGGGACTGGAGAAGACCTGTCCTGGGAGTGAGTACCTGAGCATTTGGGTGCTTGCTTGCTCACTTCTCTGGGTTGCTGTCATTTGAGATAGCTGAGGTCCCAGGTAAGTGCTGCAAGCACTGGGACCCCCTGCCTGACCCTGACTCCAGAGAGAGACTGCAGTCAATCTTGCTACCTCTTACATCAGCTCCTGGCTGGGTCAGGGGACATAAAAGCCCGGCTGCCCTTGGGCAGCGGGTCTGCCGGGGCAGGGTCACCAGCAAAGGGCCAACACCAAAAGGAGTTGCCCCTTGGGGATCCCATTAGGGAGTCCCGAGGGCGAGAGTGCTACCCCTTCTATTTTTAAAAAAACCAATCTAGAGGAGATTGGTAATGGGGAGGGCATATGGTGCACGTGTAGTTTCTGTGCAGGGTGGGAGCCTGTGCAGTGAACTGAACGATAGTAGAAGGTTGCCAGATGCCTTCAGAGTGAGAATATGTAACTGGCAGAAGTGCACCAGTGTGCACAGTGTGCCCTCCCTGGGTATGAGATTGGGGGGGGGGGAGTAGATGTGCCTTGTATGAAAGTTATTGAGTTGGTCTGACTATTCCCAATTCTTTCAGAGGCCTACTGGTATAACTGGTTCAGGAAGGTTTTGTTTGTGGGCTCTTGTCGGGTCCATATCAGGTGTTTAAGAGGAGTCTTTATAAGGAGGAACATGGGTGAGGCCCCCCAATTTCAGTGATCATGGGTAGGTATGGCCACAGGGAGGTGGTGAACTACCATAGAAGACAAGGGCAAGGCTATCTATGCTTTGTTCCTTTCTCCCACTCCTCTCATGGACAGATTCCTTGTTGCTCATCTGCTGTGGCCACTGGCCTTTGTGTGCTGTTGTTTAATGCCAGATCGGTACGCAATGAGACCACAATTATCCATGATCTGATCATGCATGAAGGTGCTGATTTAGTGTGCATTACTGAGAACTGGGTGGGTGAGCTGGGAGGAGTCAATCTGACCCAGCTTTGCCTACCTGGATACTCAGTGCAACACCAGCACAGGCTGCAGGGATGGGGTGGGGGAGGAGTTGCTGTGGTCTACAGAACTTCCATCTCTGTCACCAGGAAACCACTCTGTCTTGTAGCTTGCTGTGAGGGCCTGCACCTGGTGGCAGGCCAAGAAGACAGTAAACTAGAGGTGCTGCTGATGTTCCGTCCACCCTGCTGCCCGGCAGCTGCTGTGACTGAGCTGGTGGAGGAAGTCTCAGCTGTGGTATTGGAGGAGCCAAGGATGATAGTCTGGGTGATTCCAATGCCCATTCTGAGGGTGCCTCTACTGTTCCGGCTTGGGACTTCATGACTCCATGATGACTATGGGGCTGTCTCAAGCTGTCACAGGCCCAACGCATAGGACAGGGCACACCTTCGACTTAGATTTTGCTCCAGATGGAGGAAGGAGTGGTCTGGAGATAGGGGGTGGATGTCACCCCATTGCCATGGTCACACCACTTCCTGGTGAAGTTTACAGCTCCAATCCTCCCCTGCAGATTAAGATGGTGCACCCCTGGAGACTAATGGAATCCATAGGATTCCTGAATGCCCTGGGGGAGTTCCCAGCAGATAAAGTAGGTGACCCTGTTGAAACCTATGTCATGCTATGGAAGAACAAGATGCATGGGGTTCAAGATGCAGTTGTTCCTGAGTGCCCCCTCTAACATTGTGGAGCCCGGTTTGCACCTTGGTACATCAGTGAGCTAAGGGCAATGAAACAGGCTGGACGATGGCTTGAGCCCAAGTAGCGAAAGATGAGCTGTGAGGCTGGTCGGGCACAAGTAAAACATCATAACCATGCCTACTGTGTGGCTGTGAGGGCAGCGAAGAAGGCCAACTTCTCTGCCAACACCACATCCTCAAGTAGCCATGCAGTGGAGCTTTTCCATATTGTCAGGGGTCTGTTGACATCAACTCCAGGAAATGGAGTTTAAGACCCTTTGGAGGCCCATTATGAATTGTTTGCAAGGCACTTTGAGGGTAAAGTTGCATAGCATAGCAATCTTGATGCCGCAGTGAGATGTCCAGTGCAACGTCTGCTTCAACTTCTTGGGACTGGTGTCCTGATTGCATGGACAAGGTGCTTGTGCTGATGCAGCCAGCAATGTGTCCTCTCAACCCTTGCCCTTCTTGGCTTATTAAAGCTTTGCTGAGGGGGGTTGACCAAGTGGATCCAGGGTGTGGTCAATACGTCGTTGCAGGAAGGAGTGGTTCCAGCTACCCTGAAAGAGGCAGTGATCCAACCATTCCTGAAAAAGCCCACTCTGGACCCATTGGTTTGTGACAACTACCAATGGGTGACAAATACTTCCTTTTTAGGGAAAGTGATTAAGAGGATTGTGGCACAGAAATTGCAAGTACTCTTGGATGAAACAGATTGTCTTAACCCATTCCAGTCTGGGTTCAGACCTGGTTATGGGACTGAATTGGCCTTAGTCACACTGATGGATGACATTTATTGAGGGAAGGATGTGCGACCCTGTTATTCTTACTTGATCTCTCAGCGGCTTTTGGTACCATTGACCATGGTATCCTTCTGGGCTGACTTAGTGAACTGGGTATCGGAGGCACTGTTTTACAGTGGTCCTATCTCTAGGGTCATTTTCAGAGAATAGCACTGGGTGATTATCTTTCACCCCCCTGGCTGTTGTGCTGTGGGGTGCCGCAGGGTATCATCTTGTCCCCCATGCTGTTTAACATCTATATGAAGCCCTTGGGAGCAGTGATCAGGAGATTAGAGGCAAGGTGTCAGCAGTACAGTGATGATACCCAGCTCTATTTCTCTGTTACATCTGAATCGGGAGAGGCCATGCACGCCCTGGACCGTTGCCTGGATTTGGTGGTGGGCTGGATGAGGGCCAATAAATTGAGCCTGAATCCTAGCAAGACGGAGGCATTGTGGGTTGGTGGTTCCCGAGTTCAGATAATTGGTCAGTTGCCTGCTTTGGATGGGGTCGTACTCCCTCTGAAAGAGCAGGTTTATAGTCTGGTTGCTCCTGGATCCATCTTTGTTGCTAGAGGCCCAGATGACCTTGGTGGCTAGGAGTGCCTTTTAAAAAGCAACAACAAAAAGTGGCTAGCATCCAAACCAGGAAAAAGAAGGAGGGGCCAAAGCTTTGGCTTGTAAGACAGCTGCTGCCGTTTCTGGACTGGAATAGCCTGGCCACTGTTCATGCACTGGTATTCTCCAGGCTGGATTACTGCAATGAGCTCTATGTAGGGGTGCCCTTGATGCTGGTCCAGAAGCTGCAGCAGGTGTAGAATGTGGTGGTGAGACTGCTCACTGGGGCACCATACCGCCAACATGTCGCCCTGCAGCTGAATGAATTGCCCTGGTTGCTTATTAGCTACCGGGCTACGTTCAAGGTGCTGGTTTTGGTGTACAAAGCCCTATACAGTTTGGGACCAGGAGGAAAAACCATCTTGCCCCTAATATACCCAGTCAACCACTAACTCTTTAGATACCACCTTATCAGGAGGTCTGTTCCACATAACATAGGAAGCAGACCTTTAGTGTAGTGGCACCTAACCTTGGAATCCCCTGCCCTTAAATATTAGACAGGCACCATCTCTGTTATCTTTTCAGTGCCTACTGAAGACCTTCCTCTTTCAACAAGCCTTTTAAATAGAGACCTTATCCCAGTCTGCGTCTCTGTTGGAATTGCTTTTTAATGTGTTTTTAAAGCTTTTTTTTTAAAGATGTTTTTAAACCTTTTAAAAAATGTTTTTAAGGATGTTTTGTTTTAATATGTTTTTAAGGATGTTTTGTTTTAATATATTTTACAGTCTGTTTTTTATGATGTTTTAGAGAGTTTTTAGTGCTTTTGTTTGCCGCCCTGGGCTCCTACTGGGAGGAAAGGTGGGATATAAATCTAATAAATAAATAAATGTGTAAATGTAGCATGGAGGTAGGCATGGAAGCAGCATTCAGAGAGAATTAGAAAGCATTTTATAAGTATCTGTAAGTTTGAGAGGAATAATTCATGCCATATAAAACATGCTCTGAAATGCCATGGGCTTCCTAATGAGGGTGCACTTTCAGTGCCAGTATTCTTTCCAGGGAAAGATGAAAGCAATTGTTAGGGGTAAAAAGCCTTCTCTCTCTCTCTCTCTCTCTCTCTCGTGTGTGTGTGTGTGTGTGTGTGTGTGTGTATGTAAAGTGACCCCCCTCACAATTGGTCCAGTTCTCCATAAAAAAGTTGCCACCATTCCTCAATAAGGAAAATAACTCCGATTCTGTTGTTTCGTGAGTCCTCTCGAGGTCAGAGTTGGAGGAGAGAGCCCACTCCCCCACCTCCTAAGCCCCGCTGGGCTCATGCTGACCAGAGCTTTTCCCCTCCCTTCTTCCTACACCCACCAGAGCTTGGAAAAGTTACTTTTTTGAACTACAACTCCCATCAGCCCAATCCAGTGGCCATGCTGGCTGGGGCTGATGGGAGTTGTAGTTCAAAAAAGTAACTTTTCCAAGCTCTGCTCCCAGCTGATTTCAATTGGAGGGAAAATAACTATCCAACTCCAGGGCTAACATAGTTGGCCTCCCTTGGTGGGGTTCCTGTCAGGAGAGCAGAAGGACTTTGAATCCTATGAATCCAAGACCTCCCCCAATCCATCCCTAATATGCTCCTTTAGAGTTCCGACTACATTTGCAGCTCAAATGGTGGAAGAGCAATAGGGGCAGAACTCTCTGCCGTGCAGTGAGGAAGCTCCCAGTGTTACAAACACTGTGTTACTCTTCATCACAAAACATTGACAATTGTTCTTCGTTTGGGACCGGCCCTCCGGAAGAAATAACATTTGTTTTAAATCTAAGAAAAATTTGCAAAACACATTCAAGGGGGGTCATTTTCCAATCGCCCTTTTTCTTTTGACTCTTTGTGGGCTTCCTCGCAACCTTCTTCCCCTCTGCCCCCTCCTGTTTCGATGCATCCTTCCCCATCCTTCCCATGTCCAGTCCCCTCTGCCCTCTGCAGATGACATACGACATTCGGGTAGCCTACCTGCCTTCTACCAGGGGAGATGTCTGAGACGAAACGACGGACAGATGACGTACAACACTCGCGTCCCTGTTTTCGTGGCCCAGCCTCTCGCGAGGTGTGGGAAACACACTACTGCAGGTCCGCACTCACTTCAGGGTAGTCCACCTGGGGATACGCCTTGTCTCATACACACACTTTCACACGTCACTCTCTTCACATTTAAGCCCACTGGGCTCCTTACCACTGTTGACCAGAGACGTTGGAACGTTCAATCCCCCGCTCCACTCCAACCTTGTTTCGATTTTATGGCGCCACCTCAGTGCCTCGGATCGCTCTCACAGGCTCAGGCGGGCTCAATGCGGCCCAGAGCGCTCTTTCCCAACCTCCTGTGGACCACGCCCAAGACACACAGAGGAGCGTGAAAAATGAGTCCCGGCGGAGTCGCCAGTTTGTTACAAACAAAACGCCCCAGTCCCTTTTAGGGGTCCTGGTGGCTTGAGTTCACTCCCAATACTCATCCCAATAGAGTTCAGAAACGACGAAACAAGATGGAGGAAGAGTATATTTATTACTAACACGTGCACGTGGAGAAACAGCCAGGCTAGTTCTGACTAAGCTGAGCACAGCCAGCCTTCTTATTAACTTTGATATGTTAATTACATCAGCATCATCAAGCATCATTCTAATACATGCCCCTTACAAGAAATCATGTGCTTTACAAGAAATCAGTACGTGCAGTTTCTATCTTTCTTAATGTTACTTCCCTATAACATTCCATTGCCCTTTTATGGTGTTGTTTTTCACTTGTTTTTCACTTCAGCACAGTTGTTTTCCACATACTTATCAGAGCACACTGTCTATGCGGCCAGCATCATTTTTATCTCAAAGCAGGCACAGTATCCATTTACTTTAAGCAAACAAAGCCAGAGTAAGTAAAATACATATTTAGCTCAAATAAGCAGAATCCATTGTCACACCAGGGGCTCCAACTGCTGAGAGGAAGGTCTGCATGATCCAGTGGCTCATGCCTTCCAGCAGCATAGGATTGCTCCTTAAAATCAGCAATCACATGAAATTTTGTGCAAATGTAATTTTACAGAATTCATGTTTGAGTGTTAACATTCTGAACACTGACTGTCTTTTTTTTCTTTTGGACTGCAAATGTGTATTTTTAAAAATCAATTATAAGTTGATGGATTTTAGAGTCACAGGGAACTTTCAAGCGTAAAATGAAGCTAGAGCAGAGTATATCATCTTCCCCTCCCCTCCTCCTGGCACAATGATGCACTCTAGCTCTTCTCAGCAATTGCTGTGGCAACCGTGCCATCCTCCTCAGGAGAAGGCAACAGAAGAAGGACTGTTTCATGTGTTTCAGTCTAGACTACCAATGGGACAGGGCCACAGCTCAAGGGAAAAGCACATGTTTTGCATGCAAAAGGCCTCAGATTCAATCCTTAGCACCTCCTGCCAGAAGGATCAAGTAAAAGGATCAGACCTTTGCCTGCAATTCTGGAAAGATGAATGCATAGTCTAAATAATGCATCTTCTTATGTTCTAAGAACACCTTTGGTGCAAGCCCTTTTTCAACTGCTACTTGTGGCTGTACCCTCTGGGTGGCCCTCTGTTGGGATCAGACAAAAGCCAAGAACCCTATCATCTGTGTTGGGGTGGGTAACTGTGGCCCTACAGATGCTGGACTCTACTTCCCATCATCTATGACCATTGGCCATGCTATCTGGGGCTGATGGAATCAAACAACATATAGAGGGCCACAGGTTCCCCATCCCTATTCTATGTAGATGAGATGTCATCAGCTGAATTTTGTTCATACGTAAAAGCATATTCAATAAGCCAAAGACAGCATAAAGAGTGGACTGTGTAATTAACAGGTTGAGAAATCACTGGGCTCTGTAAATCATCTGAAGGTATAATTTATTAAGGTGTAGCATTTTGTGATTTAAAACATAATGTAATATAGTAGTGCAGTTTTAGCAAGATGCACAATTTCAGACTAAGACAGTTCACATTAATCAAGCCGTGCTGTTTATGTGGGTTGTACAATGTATGTGGCTTGTGCAACTCTTGACTTTGTAAAGATTGTGTATTTAGTAGGAGTTACAGTACATGATGTTGTGATTACTATTAGAACTGCATATCAAACATGATACAATAATTTAGGGACTGAAACAGAAGTTGAAGAATGACTAAGTAGAATGAAGGAAAAGTTCTATAAATATAGAATAAATTTTACCAACCCTTTAAGATATCTTTATGGACAAATTTAACGAATTTAGACAAAGGATACATACCAAATTTAGAAAAGTCATATGTTGATCTGTCAGTATTAGTCTCTAATGGATAAACTTCATTCTAGCTGCATTTGTCCTAAGCACTCAGCTCAATCTTCCATAAGTTAGCAAAAAATCAGATAATCAGAATCAGATTGAACAGCTGACCAATATTTTGAGGCATACCAATTGCGAGGCAACAGAGCTTGGCAAGTTGTTTCTACCAACAAATTACAAGGGAGTAAGACAATAATGTTGGGAAAAACAGAAGGGAGTAGAAAAAGAGGAAGGTCAAACAAGAGATGGATTGATTCCATAAAGGAAGCCACAGACCTGAGCTTTCAAGATCTGAACAGGGTGGTTTATAACAGATGCTACTGGAAGTCGCTGATTCATAGGGTTGCCATAATCAACTTGAAGTCATATAACAACAACAAAGCAGGATTATTGAGGAGAATTTGGATGTGTACATTACTACATTTTGATGGGTGGCAGTGTTTTGGTTCTCGTATTGTTTCAGAAAGTGCAAATTTTATCAGTTCAGCTTTAAATGCAAAACAAATTGAATTTCTCCTCCATCCCTACTTTGAACACAATTTATTCATCTGGGGTTGCAGCAATGATGGTGCTCCAGGTGTTGTAAAAGGGAGATATCTTCACTTTCTCCTCTGTCCATCCCCTCTCATGTGCTCACATTCTAGGCCTCTTCTTGCTAGCCCGGCACCCTCCAATGCATCCCTTGTCACCCAGTCACACTGCTCTACACCCACTAGGGAGGAAGGTCTTCCCAGAGGAAAAGCCTCAGTGGTCCTTGTGAAATGTCGTTTTTCCTCATAGGGCTGCTGCTATGGATTGTTAAATTATGATTAACGGGAACGGAGACTGAGGAGTTAAATAGGGAGGAAGAGCTTGCGGGCTATAGAGATAAAGCAGGATTTTGTTTTTCTCCAGCACAGATTTTTTTTTTGAATTTTTCAAAGCTTCATCTTTTCAGGTGAGCTTTATTAGCTTCTGAAGCTCATATGTGAGACTAAGCTCAAAGAAGGCAGAAAAGGGTATAGGCGTAAGAATTCTAATTGCTTTTTCCTTTACTTAGCTTGTAAAGCTACAGAATATCATAGGGTCATCACCTGGAAATGGGCATTTTCCTCTGTTGCCCCATACTATGGAATGCCCTTCCCTCTGTCACATGCGAAGCAGCAGCCATCCATTGCTTTAGATGTCTAGTAAAGACAAACTGTTCTGCCCAGCCTTTTCATGACCTATAAGATCAGACCCTGTTTTTATTTGTTTGAATTCCATGAATTCCTGTTTGTATATGATTTTATAGTACTGATTTACTGGATATATGGTGTATTTTTGTTTTGATGATATGATTTATTGTTTTTGTGTTGTACACCTCTTAGAGATTTTTAAAATATCAAGTGGTTTATAAAAACTTATAAACAAATAAAAATAATAAAGCTCATACTATTTCCCCTACCTATGCCCACTCTGTTAGAGGCACCCCATTTTTTCTTCTCAGTTTAGTACTTGCAACCCTTTCCAGGTACAAAGCTCATAGCTTTTATAAAAGTGAAGATCTTCACTTACAGAACCTAATCTAAAATATTTTGAACTTCATCTTTCTTTCGAATCTTTTTTCAGAGATCTTGGAAATTAAATAATGTTAGAAAATGTCATTCAGGAGAGAGAGAGAGAGAGAGAGAGAGAGTCTAAAGATTATAGTTGGGAATAAAGCAAAATAGATGCATTGTTTTTCATTATATCTTCATATTTGAAAAAAAAACTTTATTGAATAAGCATTATTCAAACATAGAAATGAACAGAAGAAAACATTTTGAAACAGAAATTGAGAATAACTTCACAAGTGTCAGCTCTACACTGCATCAGCAGTGCCGGGGGGGGGGGCTGGAAATTCCTGGGTCTTTGGTAGGGAAGGAAAGTCCTTAGCCAGCAGTCGGGTTGTAAATCTGCCAGGCCTATCCGAAGCGTACTTGCTGAGTCAGAAGTCCAGAAGCGAGGTCAGTGGAGGTCCGGGATCAATTGCCAAGGGGTCAGTCAAAGAGATGCTGCAGGGAAACTAGGTCTACACAAAGCCACGCCTGACGTTGCAGTCAGCAACAAGCTGCAGCCAAGGTGTGCCTTATAAAGAGCAGGATGGACAGCAGGTGTGAGCCCTCAGCGTTTGGGCCTTAAGGAGACAGGCCTTCCTCTCTTCTGCCTGACCTTCTGCTGTCTACGTTCTGCAGGTGAGGGGGGAGTATCCTGTTCACTGGCTGTGTCTGGCTGCAGGGCCTCTGCTGTCCCTGGGGTGCTCTGCAGCTGAGGGGCAGAAGGAGCTGGATTCTCAGGAGGCTCCTCCGTGTCTCCTGCTGCTCCAGGGTCTGCTGCTGTTACTCCCGAGTCGTCCTCATCTGAGGAGTCCTCTGACGGGGCCATGACAACAAGAAATGCAAATGTAATGCTAGTAAAATAATTTGCAATGAAGAAGTTTAGATTTGCTTGAAACATATAAGAACATGCTTTATACTAGAGAGAATATTTGAATTATGAGATATACAAGAAAACAAATTTATAGAGTAAGAAGAAAAAAATTGATTCTACCTACCAATGAGAAAACATGCTGATGTGTTTAACTTTGTTCAGTAAACAACATAATGAAGTAATAGCTGGACAGTTTGTAAGCTATTCTAAAATGATATACTCCAAAAAGATCCTGAACAAAACATTTTTTAAAAAAACCCCTAAGAATAGCAGACTCAGTGATGACAATAAACAAAGTATGGGTTCTCAATTTACAATGAAGGAAGTTGGCTAAGCAATTAAAAACCCAAAAAACAATAAAGTGTCTGTGCCTAATGGCTTTATCTCTAACTTTTATAAAAGATTTTGGATAATTAGCAAAGTCTTTGATGAATGCAATTAATGAAACCCATAAAAAGGGAATGCTTCTGTAACTGAGCAGAGATGTGTCGTAATCCTAAATCCTGGAAAATATGAAATCAATTTAGCATCTTATGGACCAATCCTCCTTATTAAATGCTGTGACAATTCAGTTTCAATTCATACATTTTTGTTTGTTTTTTAGTTATTTAAAACATTTTGCCCTGCTTTTCTATCTTGCAAGGTAGCTACAATCCAAAAGAAAGCAGTTTACACATTGAAAATCCACATAAATTAAAGACAACAGTCTAAAATCACATACTGAAAAAAACCCCTCACAGTCACAATTGTTGTCATAATACAAGAAACTAAATCAGTAGCAACAGTAAAATAGCAACAGATACTACATTAATCACTGGCCCAAACCAAGGGAAAATAAAACCAATGGGACTTAATGCTTTAAAAAATAGCTTCCTCCTGGGACACTCATAATTGGGGTTTCTCTGTGGAGCAGGCCTTAGCCGCTGTGACAACCTAGAGAGCAGAATCATAGATGACAATCATAATGACAATCATAATACACCAATGATTGTCCTTCAACTATTGCATCCACAAAGGTAGAGTTAAAATAGTTGGCCAATGCCTAGTGAAATTATGAGGATGGAGAGGGGAAAGGATTGAGTAGGCCTTCAGTAGCCCTTTAGCCTTTCTATCAAATAAAAGCAGAATACTGTTATGCAATCCATTGCCAATTATGCAAACATTCAAATATTCTTGTTGCAGAATACTGATGCATTTCATTGTTTCTTTTAGCACAGAAAATACATAGCCCTGGTTAAAACTCACTATAGGAAACTGCCTTACACAGAGTCAGACCATTGGTACCTCTAGCTCAGTATTGTCTACACTGACTGACAGCAGCTCTCTACCATGTCAGACAGGTGTCTTTCTCAGCTCTACATAGAAATGCCAGAGACTGAACCTGCGACCTTGTGCATGCAAAGTATGTGATCTCCTTTTCAGTTACGGCTCTTCCCCGATACTAGATATATTACTCTTCTAAAATGAATTTAATAGTCCTCGGAAACCAATGATACATCTTTTTTCTTTTCCCCCCTCCCTCAACTGTCTTTAGGAGACTAGCCCAGAATTTTGCTCCTATTAAATTTTCTTCTGATCAGCAGCCAACAACATATTAATGGAGTGCTCATAGCCATTAGATCATATTCCAAGAGTCTTGCACTTCTCATCCACAACTGTATTAATTCTCCTGAAATTATGGTATCAATTATCATCACCAACCCCATGAGGAACACATGAAACCTACCTTATATTGAGTCGGGCAATTGATCCATTTAGCCCAATATTGTTTACTATAACTGGCAGTTGCTCATAGGCAGAGATTTTTCCCGGCTGGGGAGACCTAGGAACCTTAATTGAACTCTTTTACATGTAAACCACATGTTCTACCACTGAGCAATAGTGTCCCCTTGTAAGAAAATCTGTTCTGGGCTGATGTGTGATTGGGCTCACTTTGGAGTAAACGGAACAGGCGTATAGTTGCACAATACATTATCTGCAGTATTTGATGGTGGAGAACCTGTGGCCTGCCAGATGTTGTTGAACTACATGATGACTGAGGCTGATGGGAGTTTCATCTACAGGCAATAGGTTCCCCATTCCTTGTTTAGATGATACTCTACGGGATAAAATGTGCAGTAGTGCCACTGTGTGATGATTAAGCAACTTGCTGACTAACTTAGGTGGTGCTATTTTCACATTTCACTTTTAAGTGCTCTAGCCACAGTTTTATCTCCTACCTCACACAGATCAATCTCTGCCATGTTTTCCTTTTTAAAACTTGATGGGTTCCCCCCCTTTCTTGGTTATCAAACCAAGCCCAGATCTAATAAAGGAATCATGATGCCCAAAATTCATGTCCCTGGCAAAAAACCATACCATGCAACTCATTACAGTAAGTGAATTAAATGAGGGTCTGAGCAGGTCTCTGGTGTATGTCTCATTTCATTCTTCCATAATAAACTATGTTCTCCCCCTCATTCATTTGTCAATCATGGGAATGAAAGATTATTATTTGCTGTATGTACGTGACACCAGCAATTTGCAAAGCCTGTTGGCAAGAAAATCAGGTTAGAATGACAGAGCGAGAAATTAAGCAGAAGTCTGATGTAATTAGGTACAACAATCAGTGCTCTAATTTCTGATTTATTGTTTCCTGTTTTCCTGCTGCACTCAACCCATGCATACTGTATGTGCTTCATATAGGTCAAACAATTGCCTTATCAGTCCCAGTAAAACCAAGAGGTCACAGTTAACAATATTTATTTAAACATGCAGGATGCTTCCCACCATAGTTAGGAAATTGCTATTGCTAATAGCTTGTTGGCACTATTTCCTCATTTATGCCATTATTATGAAGACCAAAAGCCCTAGAACCAGGATTGGCAGGGGGGTGGGGGGAGGCGGAAGAAAGTACATGCCATATAGTTATTTAAACAAATCAAAACAAAAGGACATCCCCAAATATCTGCTTAGAAACAATGGGCACACAGAGTCCTTTTACATTAACACTGTGAAACATTCAGCTGTGAGCCAAATCTTGATCCTACTGAGATCAATATGTTTGCCACTGATTTCAGTAGGATTAGGGCTTGGCTCTATAACTCTGCTCTGGCTGCCACTTTTACATTATACATAGGTTGAGGGTTTTGGACAACAGTCTCATTCTTGGTAATCCAGAGCTATTCATAAAGTATTATTAGATAATCATTACAATTCCACTTGTAATGCAAATCACTGTTCTGTTTAGTATGACAGTTTTATAGCAATGCAGCACTAAAGTTTGAAAAGAAATCTGTCCAAGAGTATTCATTTAATTGGGATTATATGCAGTGAGGAGGAGATGGGGAGGCAAAGCTGGCTGTAGGAAAAGGAACATGAAGAAGAACTGTGCCATACTTATTATTTTATTTATTTATTAGATTTAGATCCCATCCTTCCTCCCAGCAGGAGCCCAGGGCAGCAATACTTGAAAATTATATAGCAATATTAGTATGTTAGGCTTTTCTTCAGTACTCCCAGGCTAGACAAAAATGAGAAAATAGCCAAAACAAGTGCGACCCGCAACCAAATGTTGCAGTGTGAAGCACTCCTGTTCAGGATGCTCCATTTCATTCTTCCTTCTGCCCAGTTTTCCATTCTCTTGACCCCAACAGGTAGTCAGCATTCATATTGTTTTGAATACAAAATATATTTTTAAAAATTACTGAGAGTGATTACCATCACCATAGTTTTATATATAAAACTATTCTATTAACTTCAAAGGCATTTAAGTTTGATATTTGTTATTTCCCTTCTTTATTTTTACCAATATGGGTTGGGCTAGTGCAGCCTTTGCCAACCTAGTGGTCTCCAGATGTTTTGGACTACAGGTTCCATCAGCCCCAAATGTGCCGGCTAGAGCTGATGAGAACTGTAATACATCTGGAGGGCACTAGGTTGGCAAAGGTTGGAATAGTGCAATTATGTTCACCGCCCAGAGAGCTATTGCTAGTCGGGTGGTATATAAATCAAATAAATAAATAAATAAATAAATAAAGAGTGGGACGTCTGCTGTCAACAGAACCTGAACCCATTCACTGTTCCTGAAGATATAGGGATGGTTGTGGATTACACGTAGACTCAATTTAAAGTATATTTATCACACATTTATCTTCAGCATCTAAATGAAGGAAACAGAGCTGCATATACTGTTTAAATCCCCCCCCCGCTGCCTTAAAGGCAGTCAAGGATCGAAGAGAAGTTAAATGATAAGGTTTCAGCTTACAGTGCAAAACAAAAAAAAATAGGGGTTGGTGGGTGAAAACCACACATTAACCCCAGGATTTGGCTACAATACCTGTGAATGAAACATCCCTTCCCTGGATAGCTCTCTTACCACCCTCCTTTATGCACATGCACACGTTTTTACATGTCATTGTGGTACACAACTAATTTTTTTGTGCACATGATTGACTTCCTCCCTTCTCCATTGTGGAATCACACAAATATTGAGCACTACTAAGAGGTGGTTTAAATGCACTCCCCTGTCACAAAATATAACCTCTAATTTGTCTTCTAATTAGCCCTTGTCTGGAGACTAGAAATTTTAAGTTTTGCCTCTCTGGTTTAATAATTTAATATTAATATTCTCTCCAATATTAGTTTTACTGGTAAACCAAGGAGCAAGCTGGCGGAGTCCAGCTGTGACCTCAGGGCAAGAACTTTCTGCCTGCTGTCACCTTCTGACAGTTTATGCTGTTAATTACCTCAATCAACTGTAGCACAAGCACCTCTCTGTCTGCCAGCTGGCAGGCTTGAACTGGCAGCCTTGAAGATTTAAAACCTGTAACAAAGGGCTATTAATGTAAACAGTTTACTGAATAATACATCCAGGCAGTGGGACCTACCTCAGTAATCAAAGGTAGGCTCTTCTGTGAGGATGTGTAACCTTTAAAAAGAGGCAAGCTTTTTTTCTGAGGATGTGTGACATTCAGAGGAGGAGAGGCTGCATTATAAAAAGACTCACAGAAAATCAAGATAAGGGCTCCATGGATGGATTAGGCAGGCATGTCAAATGGATAAAGCAGTGTTTTAATTAATTAATGGTTAGAGTAAAGCAGATAGTGATTAAAAAAACCATCTCTGAAGTCATTTTTATTACTAAAGTTTGTATTACAAGTTTCCTGGATGGGCATTTCCAGCTGGCAACACTTGTCAAGCCACTTGCGCCAAAATAATGCTTGGATTAAAGAAACTTGGGATGTTTGTATCCAGTGTCAAGCTCACTGGAACTCATGAAGAATAGGTGATTGCTGAAAAGCACCCATTCACCCTGATCCAGAGTGCCAAGGGCACTTATGTGTACACAAGAGCATTCTGCATGCAAGCTCCCCCATTCACTTCCATGGAGGGAGCACATCATTGCACTCAAAGGAGGGCATGCACACATGGAACTGAACCTTTCCATTGAAGTGAAGAGGAGAGGCCTTACAGACATGCCTCTAAGTGTGATTTTACAATGGTGTGTTAAAGTAAACTAGTGTGCAGTAAGAGAGGTTAAAATATGCCTTCAGGGCCAGGCAGTAAAGGTGACCATCTCAGGTGCTAGACTTGGAAGACACCATTGTGGGTTATTTACTCAACTATCCACTCATCAGGTGAAACAAACAGTATATAAATATTCACTTGTAAGGCTGTCAATAGTGATCTGGTGGCCAGAGTTGGATGAACCCTTTTTTGTGTGTGCTAGAAAATTTAGAACACAAAGAAATTGGTTAATCCTACTCTGGCCACCAGTCTCACTCACCCTCCTCACCATTATAAGAAATCAACCACTTACTCAACACATCTGTAGTCATAAGAACATAACAAGAGCTCTGCTAGATCTAGTCCAATATCCTGTTCTCATAGTAGTCAAGTACATGCATATAGGAAGTCCATAAGCAGGACCTGAGTGCAACAGCAGCACTCTCCCCACTTGTGATTCTCAGCAAGTGATATTCAGAGGAATACTGCCTCCAGTGCTGGTGGCAGAACATATTTATAGCCTTACCCTTTCATGAATTTGTCTAATCTTCTCTTCGGTGGCCATCACTACACCTTGTGGAAGCAAATTCCATAGTCCACCTTTTAAAAATAAAATGTTTCACAAGGCATCTTACAGATTTACCATGAAAATATAAAACAAAATCAGAAGAGTAAAAACAGCACATCTTAAAAACAATGAGTAAATCAGCATACTTAGAAATTAATAACAAAAAGCCTTCCAGATTTTTTAAAAAAATTCAAGGCACACTTAAAAGCACCAGAACAGATGGCTTGACACATTTCCCTGAGGCTCTGCTTGTGATCTTCCTGTGGGCATTGGGTGGTCACCGTCAGAACAGGATACTAGACTAGGTGGACCTTTAGTCTGACCCAGCAGGGCTCTTCTTATATTCTTATAAAGAAGTTCTACAATCTTAGTGCCATCTCATGTACTTTGTACTTTTCACAGACATGGATGGGTGTGTTGCTGTTGTTATGTTACATTTTCACAGACAGTACATGTAGAGGTGTGTGTGTCTTCTAAAACAAACTTGGCAAGAAGCTGTTGGAGAAGAAAGCCAGCTATGATTCATCTTGGAAGAGAACTCCAGTTGTGATTGGCAATATTTCAAGGCTTGTTGTTGTTGTTTGTATCTGTGTCATTCACAACATCAGATGCAAATGTAAATGTAGATTTTCCAGTGGATGGAAATGTCATGCCTCTATTTGGTACCAAGATAGATTTGTGATGAATCAGATTGCTCTCCACTGATGTTGTCCAACAGATCTTACAATCAGATTTTACAAGCTAACAGAAGTTGTGAATTATAGTTAGATGGACTTCATAAACAAAAACTAAACGTTATGCATACAAGAGAATATTGAAAAGTTTGCAAAATGCTGTCAACATGTGATGTGCCAGTGGATTTCTCTTCCTTCCATTTTATTGTGTCTTTTCTCTAGATAGAAGTATGTCTGCCAAGTATGTGTTTGTGGATTTATGCTTCTAAATGAAACAAAGCTGTGCCATTATGGTTCCAAAACCTCTCTCAACATACCTCAGTCCACATATATTTACTATAGCTTCGTTTGGTTATTACTTCAGGTTGAGTTTGCCTTTCCTATGTAAGGACAAAAGACCAATTTAATGAAGAAACAGCCCAGCTTGGGTGTTACTTGGTAATTGACATTACCACCTATGATGCTGCTTCAAGTGGCTACATGAAGGCAACAGAGTTGAAGGTTTCATTATTCAATCAGCATTTAAAATAAATGGGTGTTATCTTATAATACAATCCAGGATGCAGAATTTGAGGTGTTCATCATGTATGGACCCATTCTCTCTGATAGCATTTTTCATCAAGAGTTGGCAACAGCCAGCCATGGGGAAATATATATATATATATCCAAGTGTTGAGATTATCACCATGTTAGTGGAAAATCACTTGGTCATATTTAACATTCATATATGAAGCTATCAGAATTCAAGATAGACCATTGGTCTATCTAACTCAGTGTTGTCTACTCCTACTGGCAGTGCTTTCTAAGGTCTCAGTCTTTTCCAGCCCACCTACCTGAAATCAGTGGTTAATTTCAGGGTAAACCTAGGTCAGCTGAGCCTACCCACCACTTTGCTAGGGTAGGCTTTTGCCAACATTGCTTGGGAAATGAAAAGATATAACTAGAGTCAATATAAGAAGTTGACGCTTCTCTCCTTTTCATTCTGCTGTGCTTTCTGTTTTGTTTTTCTTTCTGTGCCGTCATTCATCACTGCTTCAAATAGCCTCAATCCCCGCCCCACCACCTGAGCTTTAAGGCAGGAACAGGTTTTGAACGTAAAGATGGCATCCCACTGTGTTCAGCTGCTTGTTTTTGTTTGTTTGCAATATTTATTACTGGTAATTTTGAAGAATTCAGAAATAACACTTGTTTATACATATATTTTTCTTGGGAATTGTTTGCAGTTCGGGTGCTTATTGCCAAACATAGCTTTTCAGTTCACTTAAAGTTTTTTGCATTATACTGTAATTATTGATGTTATTATTATTATAGCTACATGCAGTACGGCTCCAAAGGCAAGCAATATGCTAATTATTTGTTAACATATACATCTGGTATGTACACACTCCTGTCAACGCACGCTTTTAATAAGAATAAAAAGAGCTTTTACATTTCAATTTCATTTTGCAAACTGTTGCTCTACCTGTGCTGGGAGCTGCAAAATCGGATCCAGGCATACCATGTTTCCTACAACTAGGAGAATGCCAATTCCTCTCCCCATTCCAGGAAACCTATCACACAGTAGAGGATGGCGGGTTGGGGTGGTAGTACTTACCTGCCGGCAAGTGGGTTGCTGCTGCTTACCAGAAGGGAGAGTGGGAGGGCCATTACGGCGGGAAGGTTGGCACTGTGCCAACACATTGGCAGAGCCAATATGGTGCTCCTGGTGATGCATTTCCACAGTGCCAACCTCACCACTACCTTGCAGTCTTACTCCCCCTCCTGGTAAGCAGCAGCAACTTCTCTGCTGGAAGCTCAGCCCACCATCCACTATTGCTATACCATTACATACCTATCCACAGGTGGAGGGACTAAGTAGAAATCAAAGCAAATTTAACTCATGGCTGAAATCCTTTTAAATGGGGAACACAGGAATTGAACCTGGGACCTTCTGCATGCAAAGTTTGTGCTCTATCTCATGGGAAGACATTGGGTGATGCCACTGGATTTTGGCTAACATCTTGTATGTAAAGTTCTAACTTCAGTTCTTCATCCTTTTGTTTGCTTTTTGGTCTAAGAAGACCAGGAATCTGCCAGACAGTAATAAGAACCAAGGGGCTCCAGCCATGTTAGGAGCAGCCTATAAGTCCAGATATTTGTGCTGTTTCAAGCAAAGGCAGCTTCTGACACAAACTGTGTGTCACAGACTCCAACTGGAAGAACACCAGCAAGTCACTTTTATTCACTCCATAAGCAGCAGTGGTGCACATGGTGGGTGGAAATGCTCTCCTGACACTGGTGTCACTGCTGCTTACCTAGATGGGAATGGGGCAGGGTGACAGCAAGGTGAGGGCTGTGCAGTTGTACTTGTGGGTCACCAATCTGACAATCCCCCCACTGCTGCACTTGCATAGCCCCAAACTCACCAGAGCCCCACCACACCTCTCTACCGGTAAGCCTTAGTGATACCGGTATCATCAGAATGTCTCCTTTGCTGCAGTTGTTTCCCTTGGATAAAAAAACTATTTTGGGCAAATGGGGACTGATGGTTTGGAGAGGCTAATTCTCTCCAAGAATATCATTCTCCCCGCTTATATTGTGATGGTAAGTTTATTGCTATTTTCCTCCAGTAAGAATGATGGCAATCTAAATGGATTTTTTCTCTTCCTGCTGCCTTGAATCACCACTCCCTTCTTCCCCAATATATTTTCCTCCATTCTTGGTGTGGGGAAAAGATAGCGGCCCTTAATGAAATCCACAAGCTCCATCCCTGATTTCTCCAGTCTTATCCAAATCATGCTTCTCTGTAATTTTCTAGAAATGCAGTTATGGGCTCTGTCTTAAAAAGTAATTTGAGCACTGAACATCTCTGCCATATGTAACCACGGTGTGCTCAGTCCTTACAAAAATCATTGCTTCTTCAAATCACTAAGAACAATTCCATTCATGCGGATCTACTATCACTAGGATTGTCTTTCTGCTGTGTCTTGGCGCTGATGAGCAGTAGAAGTTAATAGTGCTGAATTCTGGCTGGGTAGTGCCCACACCAAAGATCACATTATCTTTGTCCTGACTGGCTATTATAGCAAAAGCAAAAATATATTATTACTAGCAAAAGCAAAACAAAGCCCACGAAACTATAAACAAACAAGCCCATTAAAATCAGTTGATTTAAATGTATATTTAGCTCTGTGCTGGACTATGGCCTAAGTCACAGATAATTGATTTGCTGCTACTGTAGCAAGACTGCTATTATTCACAAGGATAGTTACGCAGATGAAGAAATAATCAAAATTAAAAATGGCATATTTCTTCTCATGTTGACTTTGATCTGTTTGCCTAAGTGTTCATTAAATCCTTAGAGTAAACCACTTTTTCTGTCGTGCTTCTCTGTGTTTATCCTTCCATGTAACACACACAGAGACATATGCACAGGCTGTGTTGCTACATTCAGACAAATGAAAACAATCATTATGCTGGAGGAAAACTCTAAACAGCAACAGAGATTGAATTTGTAGGAAGGATGTTGGGTAGGAGGAGAAAAGAGGAGGAGAGAATGTTAATACATGACAGCAGTGAAATTACACAGATAAATTTTGGAGTTCTTTTATCTTGTAAACATCCTAATTATTAACTTCAAAGGAATGGGGAAAGACATTCCCTCTTCTGTGCCAAACTGGGAGAACCAAGTCTCCTTTAAATCTCATATGGGAGATATGAGGAGCCTTTGAATGGATCATTGCTTTTTATGAGTAGCAATGAGGTGAGAAGTATTCTGGTGTGTGACACAGGCCTTCATTAAAAAGTGTCAAATGGATTGGCTTATAGTTAAAAGGAGCAATTTGTTCTAACATACTTGCTAAATTGTGTTGTAAGCATGCTAGATCAATGGAGAACATCTTCCTCTGCAGCATTTGCATGAGATTCCTGTCCCTGTTTAGGGATTTTTCTCAACAGTTCCTGCTAATTGCTAACTAACAAGCTGACAAAACAATATTTATCCTGACATTTAAATGTGCATTAACAGCACCTCTCAAGAGGAGTGGGGGGCTCTTGAAACGTCTTCAGTCTGCTGGCTGAAATGAATTAAAATGCCTTATAATTACAGTACAAATAGGAAAAGCTAGTTCAGGTATTCCTTGGGCCTTTTATTTTGCTCACATGTGTGAATCTATTCATCTGAGTGACATGCCATGCAATCCAGGTATTTGTGGGCCATAGATGCTGCAAATTCCATAATCCCTGATGCTCTAAAATGCATTTTCAAGGACTTAGAATTTGTCTTGGCTGAAATCTGTGAACTTCCCGCTACCCATTATGTTTATCTTGTGAAGTGGCAACTCACACAAGCAATAGGGAAAGCAGGAAGGATCATATAGGTACTTGCAGAATATTATGTCCTTTGCTTTCAATACTGAGTACAGTAGGTCAATGTGGAAGTTTCAATCAAGCATGTAATCTATTCCGACGCATGAGTGAAATAAGCCGCCCTCCTTGCAGGTATTCAGCCTGACCCTATCTAAATATCTTCAAGTCTTCAAAAAGATGTTTATTGCACTTATATCCAAACTTTCTTCCATGATGAAACTCAAAGCAGTGGACATAGAGGTCCCAGGTGGCCTGCCATTCAGCACTGACTAGGCCAAGATAAGTTTAGTTTCAGAAAATCATGTCATGCCCTGGGACCAAGATGAAAAATACAATCAAAAAAATCCCACCCCCTCAGTGACATTAGGACTGCTAAACTGCAGAAGGAAGGTCCCATCCATACCTAACTGCAAAATCTGCGTTTTCCATATTCGGCTGGTGGCCTCAAGATCCATACATGTCCTGTTTGTGGTTGGATGATTGTGAAAACCCGATTATCAAGCATCCATACATATGGGCTTTTTTTTTTGTCTAAATTGCTTTAGCATTGGCCACTCCCCTAAGCTCCACTACTTTTCAGTGATTGGTCCATCATGGTTGTTTGCTTTTCACACGCTTTTTTGGAAGAGCACAGAAGCTTTTTTTTTAATTCCCATGCATGTGCAGGTTTGTGGATCTGCTATTAGATGGGAAGGAGACAAGGGGTTTGGCATATGATGGAGGAATGCCCATGGGCAACCTATTGCAGGAAAGTCCTCAGCATTGCATCCAAGTGCACAGACTTCAATGCAATTTATTGGTTTAGGAAAGCATATTGGGTTTTAAGTGGTATTTCTAATGCGGATTTGTGAACATGAAAATCTGTACTAGCTTGCAACATCATATGGACAACAGTGAATTAATGAGGATACAAAGCTATAACATTGCAGATTATACAGCCATATGGACGGACCCTAAATTAGTATGTCTTACTCCTTTCCAGGTAAATCAGGGATGGGGAACCTGTGGCTCTCAGCTTACTTCAGCTCTAGCTAGCATGAACAATGGTCAAGGATCATAGTCTAACATCTGGAGGGGCACAGGCTTCCATCTCTGATGTTGATAATGGTTGCAGTTCTGTTTGTGAATTTCATTTGTAACAAAAGCTGACCACGTCTTGACCCTTGGTAAAGGTTTGAGGAGAATAACGCCAGGCGCCAACTTCATATTGTCTGAACTGATTAAACCTGGCTGCAGATGACAATTCAGACCCACATCACACACTGCATTTTTTCCTGGGCTCCTGCTGGGAGGAAGGGCGGGATATAAATAAAAAAAAAATTAAATAAATAAATTTTCAAGGTGTGGATATGTTTTATATGTACACATAAGAATGTATGAATGCAACAAACAAATGTTTGAACATGCATGCATGTATTACATTTGTTACGCTGATTGAAGCCCAGAGTTGTGTTTGGCTTATTGTAGTAGCTTTGTCTGAAACTGCCTTGAATCTATGTTTGGTATTTTGTTTTTGTTTTTAATTACAGCCGAGTAGAGAAATGTGGCCGGGATCCAAAGAACTTGAACTAGATCCACATGCGCAAGGGAGCTTTGGACTTTGGCTGCTCAAATAGCAGCTCTGTATGCCACATGGCAACTCTCTTTGGAAACTGGGGAGCGCAGAAGTTCAAAAACAGCTCGTGATATCGTTTTGCTGTTCAAATGAAGGAAGTCAAAAATTCCATTAAGCATGCCCAATCCCTTGGATGCACCTATATTGACTCTTTGGATCCCTGAAATTGAATGTACATTAACTTTAATAATGTAGAGCAGGGAAAGAAAGCAGATTTCCAATGCCCCGGCTGCATCCCAAACATACTGACATGGTATGGATTGTATGCTTTGATCTAGATGGAAAGGGCTGGTGAAAGTTGGACTTATCAGTCTTTTACTGCTTTCCCGCTCTATGTGTCTATAAGTTTCATTAATCAGGGGTGTAGTCATCCAGGGTCACAGGGGGTCTTAGACTCTTTACTTTTTTAGGAGCAGGGTCCCAGCAGAGTCCCTGTGTCTCCAGCATCCTATGAGCCAATCAGTGTGAAAGGGTAGTGTGTTGGCCATTGAGAAGAGTCTTCTAACATGCTTCCTTGTCCTTTCCTGCTGACTGGAGCCAATCAGAGTGAAAGGAGGTGAGTCAGCCACTGTCAGGCCCAGGATGCCACTCAGGAACCAGACCAGAGGTTGTAGTTAATTCGTGTTTTATTAGAGTAATGTCCAACAAAGACTGCGCTCTCTCATGAAGCAATACAGGGATACAGGTCCTGCGACATTGGGAGAAAGTTGACAGAGCAAGGGGCTGCTTCCCGCCTGTTCTTTAAGAAGGGGCTAAACGGGCGCGCAACCTTTCGCTCCTCCTTAACTCCCCCTCAGGTACTGCCCGCCTTCCCCCCCTTCTCTCCTGTCTTTTCAACCGTCTGCATGTGCGTAGTGAGGGGGGAGGCATCACCTCCTCCTCTTCTGAAGTGTCCGATTCCCCTATGGGTGATAAAGGAGGAGCTGAGGGTAAACCATCTCTCCGCCTTTCTGCTGTGATCAGCCCTCCCTCTTGCTCTGAGCTGCGGAGAAGGGAGGGCCTGGGAATGTCTGGGGGGGATTCTAAAACTTGAAGGCTCTCAGGCTCCCCGTTGCTAGGTGACCCTATCTCTGGCATGTCCTCTGTTTCGGCTTCGCTCCACAGAGGGTAAGTTCCTCCCTCCTCCCTCTGCCAGCCATTTGAATCCTCTTCTGACAACCCCCCAGGAGCCCAGCTCATCCTCCCGACACCATCCCCCTTCTCAAACTGTGCCCCCCTCCCCCTGTCTGGCTTGGGGCGGTGAGGAAAACGTTGATGGAAAAGTTTGACTAACTCTGGAGCATGCACATCATCTGCATTTTCCCATGATCTGTCAGCCACTCCATAGCCCTTCCAGTGAATCAAATACTGCAGCTTGTGGCGTCTGATCCTGGAATCCAACATTTCCTCAACTTCAAACTCAAGCTGCTCATTTATCAGGAGTGGGGACCCAGGAGGCACCTCCGGTCGCAGCTCACTGGTAGGGGCAGCTTTCGTCAAGAGGGATCGATGAAACACAGGATGTATTTTAAACGTGTCAGGTAGCTTCAGCCGGTACGCCACGGGATTAATTTGAGTTTCTATTTCAAAAGGACCCACCCTTTTGTCTTGTAATTTTCTACATTTGCCCGGCATCTGGAGGACACGGGTGGACAGCCATACCTGGTCTCCTGGTTGAAGGGGGGGGCCCTCCTTCCTGTGCAGGTCAGCAACTCGCTTGTACTCTGTTTTGGCTTCGTTTAACTGCTGTTTCAGTGTTTGTTGCACCGCTTGCAATTCTTTTAGGAAGTCCTCAGCTGCCGGTACCAGCATTCCTTCTGAGCTGCTTGGAAAGACTTTAGGATGGAATCCATAATTCGCGAAGAATGGGGTTTGTTGAGTGCTGGAGTGTAGAGAATTGTTGTAGGCGAACTCTGCAAAATGCAAATATGATACCCAGTCAGTCTGTTGATAGGACACATAACTTCTTAAATATCTTTCCAAAACGGCGTTCAAGCGTTCCGTTTGCCCATCTGTCTGGGGGTGATGGGCGGAGGAGAGTTTTAATTCCGTCTGCAACTGTTTCCACATTGCTCTCCAAAATTTGGCTGTGAACTGAGTTCCTCGGTCTGAGACTACACTGTTGGGCAACCCATGCAGTCGGTAGACTTCTTTGATGAATAACTTGGCCATTTCCTTAGCCTCTAAGGCCCCTGCACAAGGGAGGAAATGCGCCATTTTGGTGAGTAGATCTACCACGACTAAAACGGCTGTCATTCCTTGGGATTTGGGTAGATCAGTTATAAAATCCATGGAGAGATCCTTCCAGGGTTCATGTGGGACAGGTAGCGGTTGTAACAGTCCTGCTGGTTTTCCTGTTTGTGTTTTTGTCCGCAGACAGACAGAACAGGACTTTACATAGCTTTCAATATCCCTACGCATTTTAGGCCACCAGAAGTCCTTGGCCACGTTCTGAATGGTCTTGTAAATCCCAAAGTGTCCCGCTGTGATGGAATGATGGCACTGGCATAGGATTCTGAGCCTTAATTCTCCTTCTGGCACATATCTGGCTGTTTTGAACCATAATAGTCCATTCCTCCAGTGAAAGGTTACTTCTGAGTCTTGACTTTGTCCCGTCTCCTGCCCATATTTTAGTACGTCTGCATCTTCTTGTTGTGCCTTTTTGAGTTCCTCTTCCCACGAAGACTGGCATGATCCCAACATTAATTTCTCTGGCGGGATCACGTACTGAGGCTGGTCCTCGGATTCACTTTCTTTGTACTGTGGCTGTCTGGATAAGGCATCAGCTCTCTGGTTTTTGGCTTGGGCTTGGTAAGTGATCTTGAAGTTAAACCTGGTGAAGAACTGGGACCATCTTATTTGTCTCTGGTTCAGCTTTCTGGCAGTTTGGAGGCTTTCCAGGTTCTTGTGGTCGGAGCGCACTTCGATCTGATGAGGGGCCCCCTCTAGGTATTGTCTCCAGTTTTCAAAAGAGTCCTTGATGGCCAGCAGCTCCTTCTCCCAAACTGTGTAATTCTTCTCTGCAGGCTTTAACTTCCGAGAGAAGTACGCACAGGGGTGCAGCTCCTTTCCTTCTTGGTCTAATTGCAGAAGGACCCCCCCCCGATAGCAAAATCTGAAGCATCTGCTTCCACGATGAAAGGGCGGGTCGGGTCAGCAAAGTGCAGAATGGGCTCGGAAGCGAACCTTCTCTTCAGCTCCTCAAAGGCCTGGGTGGCATTCTCTGTCCATTGAAACTTCTTCTTTCCCCTTAAACAGTCAGTCAGAGGAGCTGTCAATTTGGAAAACGCTGGAATGAACTTTCTGTAATAATTGGCAAACCCCAAAAACCGTTGTACATCCTTTTTGGTGACAGGTTGGCCCCAGTCCAATATACAGCTTACTTTCCCTGGGTCCATCTCCACGCCTTCTGCTGAGATTCGATATCCAAGGAAGTCTAGAGACTTGAGGTCAAATCCACATTTCTCTAATTTAGCATACAGGTGATTTTCTCTCAGTCTCTGCAACACCGTCTTCACATGCTGGTCGTGGTCTTCCTGGTTCTTTGAGAACACCAGGATATCATCTAAGTAACAGATTACATATGTGTCCAACAAGTCTCTAAACACGTCATTCATGAATTTTTGAAAAATTCCTGGTCTTCCACAAAGTCCGAACGGCATGACCAGGTATTCATACTGTCCGTAAGCGGTCAAGAACCCTGTTTTCCATTCATCTCCCTGCTTCATCCTGATCAGATTGTACGCTCCTCTCAAATCCAACTTCGTGAAGATTTTTGCAGAGTGCAGTCGGTCCAGCAACTCTGAGATCAGGGGCAGCGGGTAGCTGTTGGGGATGGTGATCTGGTTCAATGCGTGATAGTCGTTACAGGGTCTGAGTCCCCCCCCTTCTTTTTCACAAACAATAGTGGTGCTCCAGCAGGGGATTGTGAGGGGCGTATGAATCCTCGTCTCAGGTTTTTATCCAGGAATTCCTTCAGGGCCTCCCTCTCAATCTCTGTGAGAGAGTAGATTCTCCCTGATGGAATGCTGGCTCCTGGCACTAGATCAATCGCACAGTCATAAGGGCGGTGGGGGGGGTAAAGTCTCTGCCTCCTTTTCATCAAACACATCTTTGAATTCTTCATACTTTGGCGGCAGGGTCACTTGCTCGATCTCTTGCACTGCCCCCGCTAAGGTGTTCTTGATTCCTTCAGGTTGACAGTTCTCCTGGCAATACTGTGAGGTGAACCACACCACCGCCTCCTTCCAACTTATTGTGGGTTCATGCTTTGCTAGCCAGGGCATTCCCAGAATCACCTCAAAGTTCGAGAGATCTGACACGTATAGCGAAATGAACTCTTCGTGCCCGGGGATTTGAAGTTTCACTTCCTCCGTGGCTTGTGTCACCCCTCCTGACTTCAGGGGTCTCCCATCGATAGTCTCCACAGCTAGGGGAGCGTTCAGTTTCCACCGGGAAATTCCATGACGCTTGACTAACTTTACATCAATAAAATTTGTGGAGGCTCCACTGTCAATTAAGGCAGTGGAATTAAACACCACTCCTCTGGAAGTTGTAATCCGAATAGGCAAGACCAACACCCCCTTTGAGGGAGGTTGGATCGTTGGGGGGCCTTTATACAACGCTGTCCCCAGTCCACTGGCCTGCACGTGGACTGGGTGTTCTAGTTTCCCAACGGCTCGGCTTTCCCCCCTTTTAGTCCACAGTCTCTGGCCACGTGGCCCGGCTTTGAACAATAAAAGCATAAACATTCTCGGCGGCGTCTTTCCTTTTCTTTTTCTGACAGTCTTGGCCTAGCCCCTCCCTGTCCCTCAGCTGCATTACCTGCCATTCCTGCAGAGGGAAGGGTCTTGCTGTGAGATGCCGAGGCTGAGTATCTCGGGACCTCCTGCTTCCTTTCCAGGCGCCTTCCTTCCATCCGGTGATCTATCTGTAGGCATAGCCGGATGAACCCTGGTAGGTCAGCGGGGGGGGAGGTCCTGGCCAACTCATCCAGGATTTCAGCATTTAATCCACTCCGGTACATAAACATCAGGGCGGCGTCATTGTAACCAGTTTCCTGGGACAGAATTTTAAAAGCGTTAGTGTACTCGGAAACAGTCCCTTTAGCTTGCTTCAGAGCGCCTAGTTGCCGCGCTACTGTTTCAGCTCTTTGCGGGTCTTGGAACATCTCGGTCATCTCCTGTATAAATCCTCTGTACCTTCTTAAGACAGTATCTTTTCTCACGAGATACGGAGTCACCCATTTTGCAGCTTCTCCCTCCAGGAGGCTAATCACGAAGGCCACTTTAGCCCCATCGTCTGGAAACTCCATGTGCCTGACATCCAGATATAACTCACATTGAGCCACGAAAGTTGCCAACTGATCACTTTGTCCCGCGTATTTTGGGGGCAATCCAATGGGAACCTTTACTGCGGCAGCTGGAGGGGCTGTTTGCATCTGGTCTATCGTGGCCTTCAAGGTTTGATTATCTGTCTTCAGCGCCTTGACTGCTGCTAGCAGGGCTTGGACATCCATCTGCAATTCAGCTACCTTAGTCCTCAAGAGTTTCACTTCTTCCGTCTCAGAAGTGGAGTTCGTCCCCCCCGCTGCTCCCTTTGACATCTTGTCCCAGTCAAGTGAAGAGAGCGTTGAGGGTGATTTAGGTGGCTCTGTCAAGCTGTCAGGCCCAGGATGCGACTCAGGAACCAGACCAGAGGTTGTAGTTAATTCGTGTTTTATTAGAGTAATGTCCACCAAAGACTGCGCTCTCTCATGAAGCAATACAGGGATACAGGTCCTGCGACATTGGGAGAAAGTTGACAGAGTCAGGGGCTGCTTCCCGCCTGTTCTTTAAGAAGGGGCTAAACGGGCGCGCAACCTTTCGCTCCTCCTTAACTCCCCCTCAGGTACTGCCCGCCTTTCCCCCTTCTCTCCTGTCTTTTCAACCGTCTGCGTGTGCGTGGTGAGGGGGGAGGCATCACCTCCTCCTCTTCTGAAGTGTCCGATTCCCCTATGGGTGATAAAGGAGGAGCTGAGGGTAAACCATCTCTCCGCCTTTCTGCTGTGATCAGCCCTCCCTCTTGCTCTGAGCTGCGGAGAAGGGAGGGCCTGGGAATGTCTGGGGGGGATTCTAAAACTTGAAGGCTCTCAGGCTCCCCGTTGCTAGGCGACCCTATCTCTGGCATGTCCTCTGTTTTGGCTTCGCTCCACAGAGGGTAAGTTCCTCCCTCCTCCCTCTGCCAGCCATTTGAATCCTCTTCTGACAACCCCCCAGGAGCCCAGCTCATCCTCTCGACACCCACTGAGAAGACTCTTCTCAGTAGCTCACACACTCCCCTTTCATGCTGATTGGCTCCTAGGGACATCTGTTGTTGTGAGAGAAATTGCAGATGAGAAGAACTGAGGAGTGTAGAGATGACAACAGAGAGCAAGTGAGTGAACGAGGGGGCGTTGCTGTGAGGGAATGTTGCTTGACTATCATGAAGGGACCCTGTACTTCTGAATTTGTCACTATACTACTAATTACCATCAGCAAGACTTGTGTTTAGAATTAAAGCTGAAATTTTCAGGTCACTCACTGAAATCAGTTGCACTATTTTAAGGACACTTTGAGGATTGTGTCCACTTCCCATCAATGAGGTGATTTGCTGGATATTATGTTTTGCTGCTCAACATTTTTGCTGCTGTTTTACTGAAATTGTTCTGTTGATTTTGGTATGTTTTTTATTGTAATGAATTGTTTTTTATTCTCTTCCCCCTTTTGATTTTATGTTCATAGAATCATAGAATCGCTGAGTTGGGGCCTATAAGGCCATTGAGTCCATCCCCCTGCTCAATGCAGGAATCCAAATTCTAGCATACCTGACAGGTGGCTGCTCAGATGCCTCTTGAATACCTCCAGTGTTGGAGAGCCCACCACCTCCCTCGGTAATTGGTTCCAATGTTGTACTACTATAACAGTTAGGAAGGTTTTTTTCCTGATGTTCAGTCGAAATCTGGCTTCCTGTAATTTGAGCCCATTATTCCACATCCTGCATTCTAGAACAATTGAGAAGAGATCCTGGCCCTCCTCTGTGTGACATTTCAAGTCCTTGAAGAGTGCTATCATATCTCTCCTAAGTCTTTTCTTCTCAAGACTAATTAAGCCCAGCTCTTTCAGTCCCTCCTCATAGGGCTTTGTTTCCAGTCCTCTGATCGTCCTTGTTGCACTCCTCTGAACCTATTCTAGATTGTCTGCATCCTTCTTGAAGTGTGGTGTGCAGAACTGGATGCAAAACTCAAGATGAGGCCTAACCAGTGCCAAATAGAGGGGAACCAATACTTCATGCGATTTGGAAACTATACCTCTGTTAAGGCAGCCTAAAATAACATTTACCTTTTTTGCAGCCACATCACACTGTTGGCTCATATTCACCTTGTGATCAACAACAATTCCAAGATCTTTCTTGCATGTAGTAGTGCTAAGCCAAGTGTCCCTCATCTTATAACTGTGCATTTGGTTTCTTTTTCCTAGGTGTAGAACTTTGCACTTATCCCTTTATATTTCATTCTGTTGTTTTCAGCCCAATGCTCCACCCTATCAAGATCACTTTGAATTTTGTTTCTGTCCTCCAGGATATTAGCTATTCCTCCCAATCTTGTATCATCTGCATAGTTGATAAGCATTCCCTGCACCTCCTCATCCAAGTCATTATTAAAAATGTTGAAGAGCACTGGGCCCACAACCAAGCCCTGCTGTATCCCGCTCGTTACCTCCTCCCACTTTGAGAAGGAACCATTGATAAGCACCCGTGAGTATGATTCTGTAGCCACCTATGGATCCACTTGATTATTGTTCCATCCAACTCATATATACAGATCGCTTGGTAATCAGAATATCATGTGGCACTTTGTGAAAAGTTTTGCTGAAGTTGAGATATATTATGTTCAAAGCATTCCCACAGCCTACCAGGAAGGTTACCTGATCAAACAATGAGATAAGATTACCTGGTATGATTTGTTCTGATAATTCTATGTTGGCTTCTAGTAATCACTGCATTGTTTTTAAGGTGTTTACAGACTGATCACTTTATAATCTGATCCAGAATTTTCCCAGGGATTGATGTCAGGCTGACTGATCTGTCATTCCCAGGTTCTTCCTTTTTGCTCTTTTTGAAGATAGGGACAATATTAGCCCTCCTGTAGTCATCGGCAGTTCACCCATCCTCCATGTTTTTGCAAAGATAATAGACAGTGGTTCTGAGAGTGGTTCTGGTTAGAATCAAGTCAAGGATAGCTGATCCTCTAGTTCCTTCCTCCACTTTCTATAGGAGAACATTATCAGCAACACAAGTCAAGAATTTCTTGGAGGGGCTCTGTTTGGCAGAATTTATCTCCCAATAGATATTGGGGTAATTGAAGTCTCCCATTACTGCTATGTCATGCCTTCTTGAAAGATATTGGACAGTGGTTCCAAGAGTTCTTCAGCCAGTTCCTTCAGTACTCGAGGATGCCGTTCATCAAGCCCTGGAGATTTGAACTCATTCAAAGTGATTAGGTATTTCTTGACCATTTGTCTATCAATCTCAAGCTGCAATCCTGCCCTTTCAGCTTCACATTTGCCAGGAGGATCATAGACCCTCTTTGAATGATTGATTGATTGATATCCCACCCTTCCTCCCAGCAGGAGCCCAGGGCAGCAAACAAAAGCACTAAAAACACTTTAAAACATCATAAAAACAGACTTTAAAATACATTAAAACAAAACATCTTTCAAAACATTTTTTAAAAAGCTTTCAAGACATCTTTAAAAAAAGGTTAAAAACATTTTTTTTAAGGTTTAAAAACATATTAAAAAGCAATTCCAGCACAGAGGCAGACTGGGATAAGATATCAACTTAAAAGGCTTGTTGAAAGAGGAAGGTCTTCAATAGGTGCCAAAAAAATAACAGAGATGGTGCCTGTCTAATTTTTAAGGGGAGGGAATTCCACAGGGTAGGTGCCACCACACTAAAGATCCATTTCCTATGTTGTGCGGAACGGACCTCCTGATAAGATGGTATCTGCAGGAGGTCCTCACCTGCAGAGCGCAATGATTGACTAGGTATATAAGGGATAAGACAGTCTTTCAGACGGTATTTCTCTTTTAAGAAAAGACTAAGTCAGAGTAGGAATTGAGCACTTCTGCCTTTTTTGTCATCTGTTATTTTGCCATCCTCATTGAGTAACTGTACTACCATTTCTTTTCTCTGTCTTTTACTATGGATGTACCCGAAGAAAGCTTTTTTGTTGCTTTTAGCATTGCAAATCTCAGCTCATTTTCAGCTTTAGCTTTCCTAACACCATCCCTGCAGTCCTGTGCTACCTGTCTACTCTTCCTTTGTGGCCTGACCTTCCTTCCACTTCCTGTATGTGTCCTTTTTCATTTTCAGGTCATCTCTAAGCTTTTCGTGAAGCCGCATTGACTTCTTCTGTTGTTTTCCACCTTTTTTCCTTGGAATTGTTTGCAATTGTCTTTAGAATTTCCTTTTTTAGAAATTCCCACCCATCTTGGACTCCTTTCTCATTAGGGTTGCTTGCCATGAAACCTTAGTTACCATTGTTTGGAGTTTACTAAAATCACTTTCCTGAAATCCAGGATATGTGTATGGCTACTCTCAGCTTTTGCTTCCTTTAAAATCAAGAACTTGAGTATAACATGGTCACTTTCCCCCAGAGATCTCGTAAGTGTCACTTCATCCACTAAGTCATCTTTATTGGTTAGAATCGTCAAAGATAGCTGATCTTGCAGTTCTTTCATCCACTTTCTATAGGAGAAAGTTATCAGCAACACAGGTCAGGAATTTCTTGGAGGGGCTGTGCTTGGCAGAATTTATCTCTGAACAGATTTCAGGGTAATTGAAGTCCCCCATTACTACTACATCATGCCTCCTCGAAACATTGGCAATTTGTTTTTCAAATGTTTCATACACATCTTCTCCTTTATTGAGTGATCAATAGTAGACTCCAACCACCTTGTTCCTTTTATTCCTTGCCCCATTTATTTTAATCCAGATACTCTCGGTGGGGCTACCAAGCTCGTCCTCCTGTATTTCTGTGCAGGGATATATGTTTTTAACATACAGTGTGAGTCTGCCTCCCTTTCCTTCTGTTCTTTTTGAACAAGTTATAGCCTTCAGCAGCTGTACTCCAGTCATCCCACCAAGTTTCAGTTATACCTATTAAGTCGTATTAAGAGTTCAAGTTCATCCTATTTGTTTCCATACTCTTGGCATTAGTATACAAACAAAGGCCATGTGATTTATAGTATGGCTTCCTTCCTAGCTTTTTATCAATACTGGGCCCCATTAGAGCCATTCTTGTAGTACTTGTTACTGTGCATAAGCCTTTCTCAATCGTTACCTCCAAGTTTACGTCTCCCTCCCCATTAGGATTCAGTATAAGCCCTCTTGATGAAGGTCATCATGTTATGGCCAAGCACATTCTTCCCAGTCCTTGTGAGGTGCAACCCATCACTTGCCAGCAGTCCAGCTTCCAAGAAGCATAGCCCGAGCTCCCAGAATCCAATCTCTTGCGTCGGCACCACCTTCATAGCCAGTCATTCACCTGGAGTATTTTTCTTTCCCTTTTTGCTCCTCTTCCAGGGGAAAACTATTTCCTTCCCAGAGCTTCACAGTCTGACATGATTTGTTGTAGCTTCGTTTGGCAGTATCATTCCTTCCCACATGGATGAGAAGAAAGGGATATGTGTCAGTGGACTTTATGAGTGATGGCAACCCTTCAGTCACATCTATAATCCTTCCTCTGGGGAGACAGCATACCTGGTGCGTCCAAGGGTCTTCTCATCATACTTGGGTTTCAATCCTACGCAGTAGGGAGTCTCTTACAACTACCACTCTCCTCTTGTTGTTGTGAGATATAGTCTTGTTGCTTCTGCTTGACTGAGCTTCAGCCTCTCACTTACTGTTATGCGGGACCTCCTGTAATTCTTCCCCCACAGGCTGTCCTCCAGTTTCATCCTCAAGTACCTGAAAGCGGCTCCATAGTTCCACCAGTGCAGAGTGTCTTCTAGATCTTCTGCTCCTGTCACCCTTTTCCATGGAGTTTCCTCCACTGCATTGTTCTCAGCACTCTTCTCTTCTGCTTCAAATTACTGTTCTTCCACCTCCTGCAGTTTTCTTTGCTGTTGTTCGAGCTTTCTGTCTAAGAACTCTTCGTCTTCTCTTATACTCTTGAGTGTGGCCACCCTCTGTTCCAGACCTTGTTAGAATAAGCAAGGTGAATATGAGCCAACAGTGTGATGTGGCTGCAAAAAAGGTAAATGTTATTTTAGGCTGCCTTAACAGAGGTATAGTTTCCAAATCGCATGAAGTATTGGTTCCCCTCTATTTGGCACTGGTTAGGCCTCATCTTGAGTTTTGCATCCAGTTCTGCACACCACACTTCAAGAAGGATGCAGACAATCTAGAATAGGTTCAGAGGAGTGCAACAAGGACGATCAGAGGACTGGAAACAAAGCCCTATGAGGAGGGACTGAAAGAGCTGGGCTTAATTAGTCTTGAGAAGAAAAGACTTAGGAGAGATATGATAGCACTCTTCAAGGACTTGAAATGTCACACAGAGGAGGGCCAGGATCTCTTCTCAATTGTTCTAGAATGCAGGATGTGGAATAATGGGCTCAAATTACAGGAAGCCAGATTTCGACTGAACATCAGGAAAAAAACCTTCCTAACTGTTATAGTAGTACAACATTGGAACCAATTACCGAGGGAGGTGGTGGGCTCTCCAACACTGGAGGTATTCAAGAGGCATCTGAGCAGCCACCTGTCAGGTATGCTAGAATTTGGATTCCTGCATTGAGCAGGGGGATGGACTCAATGGCCTTATAGGCCCCAACTCAGAGATTCTATGATTCCCTTTAAGGGATATTTTGGGGAACATCCCATGTACCTGTTTACCAGTGATGTAACTTCCTAAAGGGTGAGGTTACCTGGCTTCTCTTCCTCCTCCTTTGTCTGGTAGTTTTTGCGTATTCTCCATTAAGCCTGAGGAGAGTGAAGCATGCACATGCTCCTCTCCAAGATGACCATTATCATGGACTGAGACTTCTACTTTTCTACCTAAGCTAGATCCTATGTTTCCTGAACATATGAAAGGTCATCAGTAAACATTCTTTATCTTTTACCTAAGAAGATTGTGTTTGTTATTATTTGTGTCTGAGGGAAGAGAAAGGTGGGCTAGTTGATTCTCACTCTACTGCTTGCATTTATATCTCTGCTAAGAAATAGGACAATGAAACTGTTCCTATTTCATTTTTAAATACCAAACAGGCCTCACTTTTTCTTCCACAGTGCCAGCAGCTTGCACTTGTTTCACATGTACACCATGTTGTTCTCAGGCAAGAAAATAAACATTGCACATACCTTGCAGGTCACCACTATTACCTTTTGTTTCCCCCCCCCCCATGCTATTCTTTGTGTTTAAAGCTTTGCCAGTTGCTTACAGATTTTTACATGAGAAGCAATTAATAATATTAATTGTTGTTATATTTGACAAACTAGATAAGTTGTTCTAGCTTTCACATCTTTTAAGAGGTCTTCAGATCAAAAGTAAAAATAAGATGAAAAATTCTTATATATTCTAGTTGGCTTTTCATTTCTTGGGATATTCTAAAAACAAAATAATAGCAGGGGTTATACAATTAATTAAAATAAATTGGGTCTTACAAGATATGGAGGGATCTCTGATTATTTTGGCTCATTACAATGGTATAACATCACATATAGATCAGGTTTTTCTCCTATGGTTCAATTCAGGCTTTGAAGTAGCTTTGCAAGGGTAAGATAAAATTATATGCAGAGAGTGATAAAATGCATAAAAGGAATACATCAAATAATAAAAGAAGCACAACTTTTTAAAGCTGCACTTCATCTGTTCTGAGAAATTCTATGCAAAAATGGGTCTACAAAGATCAGAGACACGCTGTTGTGCTGGTTCCCATACCTCTCCACCTCTCTTTTGTGAAAATGGGGGCAACACTAGTCACACCCCTTTTTATTCTAAAACCTGGTCAAATCAGCTCAAGAGAGTGTGTTTGTGTGTGTTTTAAATTCAGCTTCAGACAGATTTCACAATTGATTGGTAGATCAACCCATTGCACCTGCAGGTGTGGCCAATGGAAATGCTTTGTTGTAGTCTCTGGCAGAGATAGTGATTGCTCCAGCACTTTGCTATGCATGGTCCTGAAAGGTCTGAAGTCAGCAGTGGGAAAGGGAAGTGTGTCCAGCCGAGGGCAGAATCACTTCAAAACACAGCCAGAAAAACCATTCTTGCTGCTTATGAAGTGACTAGTGAGCCCACAGCCAAAACAAAACAAACAGAACACCACAACATATCCTTGGAAGAAATTTGCATTATAACTATACTGTTGAGATCCCCCAGAATGTTGGTTCTGGGGGATGTCAACATCCATGCCGAGGCCACCTTATCCAGGGCGGCTCAGGATTTCATGGTCTCCATGACAACCATGGGACTGTCCCAATACACCATTGGCCCAACAAATGTAGCAGGGCATACTCTAGATTTGGTTTTTGCAACTGGACATGGAGTTGGTGATCTGAATGTGGGGGGCATTACATCAGTCCCTCTGTCATGGACAGATCACTGCTTGCTGAAGTTTAGACTTACAGTGGCTTTTCCCCTCTGCAAGGGTGGGGGACCTATTAAGTTGGTCCATCACCAGAGACTAATGGATCCGGATGGTTTCCAAAGGGCTCTGGGGAGTTTTCCGGCAGATAGGGCTTGCGCTCCTGTCAAAACCCTGGTTGAACTTGGAATACAGAAATGACCCAAGCGGTTGACATGATTGCTCCTGAGCTCCCTCTCCTGTGTAGAGCTCATACAGCTCCATGGTATACCCCAGAACTGAAAGCGATGAGACAATATAGGAGACGGCTTGAGAGCAGATGGAGACGAACTCCTGGTGGATGCAATTACACACTGGTAAGTGCCTATGGTAAGCTGTATTTAGGGGCAGTGAGGGCAGCAAAAAACCAATATTTTGCTGCCACTATCAAATCATCAATGTGCCGCCCAGCAGAGCTCTTCAGAATTGTGGGGGGGGCTATTACACTTGGGCCCCAGGGACATGGTAGATCCATCTGAGGCTCGCTGTAATGAATTTGCTAGGCACTTCCAGGATAAAATCTTTAGCATACGCCAGGACTTAGATTCCAGTGTTATAACAGGTAAATCAAGTGAGGTATCCAGAGCACAGCCTTGTCCCAATTTCTTGGATGACTTTCAGTTGGTACAGCTTGAGGATGTTGACAAGGTGCTTGGACAGGTTCGTGCAACCACTTCTGTACTGGATCCTTGCCCTTCTTGGCTAATAAAAGCTAGCAGGGATGGAACAGCCAGCTGGGCCAGGGAAGTGATTAATGCCTCTCTGCGAGAGGGGGTGGTCCTGGCTGCCTGAAAGAGGCAGTAGTGAGACCACTCCTAAAGAGATCCTCCCTGGACCCAGAAAATCTTAATAACTATAGTCCAGTGGCAAATGTTCCATTAATGGGCAAGGTACTTGAACGAGTGGTGGCAGGCCAGCTCCAGATACTCTTGGATGAGACCGATTATCTGGATCCATTTCAGACGGGTTTCAGGCCTGTTTTTGGCATGGAAACAGCCTTGGTCACCTTGTATGATGACCTCTGTTGGGAGAGAGACGGGGGAGTGTGACTCTGTTGATTCTCCTTGATCTCTCAGTGGCTTTCGATATCATCGACCATGGTATCCTTCTGGGACGACTGGCTGAGTTGGGAGTGGGAAGGACTGCATGGCAGTGGTTCCGCTCCTACTTGGCGGGTTGGCTCCAGAAGGTGGCGCTTGGGGAACATTGCTCAGCACCCTGGACTCTCCAGTATGGGGTTCTGCAGGGGTCAGTTCTGTCCCCTATGCTGTTCAACATCTACATGAAACCATTGGGTGCAGTCATCTGGAGCTTTGGAGTGTACCACCATCAGTATGCTGATGACACGCAGCTCTATTTCTCCTTTTCATCTTCTTCAGGTGAGGCTGTCAATGTGCTGAATCGGTGCCTGGCTGCGACAATGGACTGGATGAGGACTAATAAACTGAGGCTTAATCCAGACAAGACTGAGATGCTGCTAGTCGGTGGTTCATCTGACTGGATGGTGGATGTCCAACCTGTCCTGGATGGGGTTGCACTCCCCCTGAAGGAGCAGGTTCGTAGCTTAGGAGTTCTCCTAGAACCATCTCTGTCACTTGAGGCCCAGGTGGTGTCGATGGCATAGCCTTCTACCAACTTCGTTGGTGGCCCAGTTACACCCCTATCTGGACAGGGATAACCTGGCTTCAGTTGTCCATGCTCTGGTAACCTCCAAGTTAAATTACTGCAATGCACTCTACATGCGGCTGCCTTTGAAGATGGTTCGGAAACTGCAGCTTGTGCAAAATGCAGAGGCCAGATTGGTAACAGGGACTAGACGGTTTGAACATGTAAAACCGATTCTGGCCCGCTTGCATTGGCTGCCTGTATGTTTCTGAGCTCGATTGGAGGTGCTCGTTTTAACCTATAAAGCCTTACACAGCTTGGGACCACAATACCTGATGGAACGCCTCTCCCAGCACGAACCCACCTGTACACTACACTCAACATCAAAGGCCCTCCTCCAGTTGCCTCCTCCGAGGGAAGCTGGGAGTCTGGCAACAAGGGAGAGGGCCTTCTCAGTGGTGGCCCCCAAATTATGGAATGATCTTTTTGACACCAACACTGTTACCTTTTTGGCACCAGGTCAAGACTTTCCTCTTCTCCCAGGCATTTTAGCATGTGTTTTTAAATTGTTGTTTTTAAATTTGTATATTTGTTTTTAATGTTTTTAATTGTTGTAAACCGCCCAGAGAGCTTTGGCTATGGGGCGGTATACAAATGTAATAAATAACAACAACAACAACAACAACAATATACAATCTACTCTCAATCCCAACAATGCTCTTTTCTTAAATATTGCACAACTGGCCTCCAGCTATTTAATCATTCCTCATCCTCTGCTTCCTTAACATTATCATTAGTTTAACAATACCCATCTGTTCTCATAGGCTTCTAATTAATTCCTTCTTACTGGGCTTGTGGTTGTTCTTCCAAATTTTCACAAACATGATTCTTATGCCTATATTTATTTAAGGTAAATCAACAGTATAGCATATTTAGAAATGAGTCCCAAGGAGGTCATTGTCTTGCAATGTACAGCAGCCTCTTACTGTTGCTGTAGCTGATAAACTGATCAACTACAGTAGGGCCCTGCTTTTCGATGGCCCGCTTTTCAGCATTCTGCTAATACAGCGGCTTTCAATTAGAGTAAGATCCCACTCATACGGCGCTTGTTCTGCTTTTACACCATTTTTCGGGCATCGGGAGCCATTTTATTGACAGAGTTCTGCTTTTCGGTGGGTTTTGCTTTTAGGCGGGGGTCTGGAACATAACCCGCTGTATGAGTGGGGCCTTACTGTATAGCTAAAGCTAGATGTAAAGCAGATATGAAAGGAACCAAGATAATATACTGGTTTCATTTTTAAAGACTATTTTATTAACAGCATAATCAGATGCATAAATTGCATAGGAACACAGATCTACCTTGCTTAGTTAATGGGGAATTTTATGTATCCACATATATATAATCATAGATATTAAGAAGGCACATTTCTTAATCATAAGGAGTTAAGTATTGAACTTCAGGCCTATTGGGGCCCTGAGATTCATGCGTATAGGGAACCCTGAATCTTAGCATTTAATTCAGATCTGAAAGAAAGAAAAGCCTGTTGCAAAACAGCAGTTGTCACAGAGACCTTCTGTTTCTTGCCAAGACCCAATGCAGAAGATTAACTACTTTATTGTTCGGAATCAAGGAGCATTTAAATTGTGAGAAAGTAGGGATTGCCAGTGTTTGATTCTTGAATGCCATCTAAAGGAGAAAAGTTTTATAGCATAATCAAATGTTTTAATGAAGAGAAATAGAAAGATTTTAATAATGATTTAAAAACAATCCAGAAAAAGGGACATCTGGGGTGGCCTGCTTGCCTGCCTCTATATCTCAGAGGCTGAAAAATGCTGGTTAGCCAGAGTTAACCAGTCTTTTTCTTTTAGTCTGTGTAGGCTTCAAAATGAGCTCAAGTGTTTCAAATATAATCCCCTCTCTTGAGCTTGTATTTTATAAATAAGGAAATGGGATTTATGAGAAAGTATAAGGACATAAGAACCCCTGTGGCAAATGAATAGAACTGGGGGTGCTCATACTTTCACAAACACCCTGAGTTGAGGCAAAACCTAACTCAGGGGAACTTGTCCAAATTTCTCCGGTGTACCTGAGTCAGCCTGACCCATCAGGAAACAATGGCATACGGAATGTACCAAGTATGCTTGAAAGCATATTCACAATAGTAACTGTTCCAACTAGAACCAACATTCATTACTCTTGAAGAGACAGTAGGACAATGGTAACATTTATGATATGGACAGAATCTTGGAATCATCACTGAAGTTATCTAATGCTTTCTGATTGGTTTGGAATGATGTTATGTGGGCATGGACTCATGAGATTGGTGAAATCATTGTCACATGCTGTAACTATACTCTCTAAAAGAGCTTGCACACAGTGCCTCAGTGCAGTCTCTCCTGGATGTTTCTGAGGGGCTGACCCTGCATATGGCCCTGCATATGCTTGCAAAGAATAAAGGCCTACCTTTTTGTTTCAACCCCGTGTCTTCAAATTTATTTAAGGACCCCCAGCAAAAGATCCCAATGGAGAAGAAGAATTCTCCTACATAGTATTGTCTTCACTGTAAGATAGCGCGGCTCAAGGATTTCAGGCTGAGGTTTCTTTCAGCCCTATGTGGAGATGCCAAGGATTGAACCTGGTACTTTCTGCATGCAAAGCAGATACTCTACCACTGAACCATGGGTCTTTATGCAGAAGTCCTCTTGAATTCAAAGGAGCTTACTCCAAGGTAAGTGGAGGTCAAGATTGCAGCCTAAATAAAGGGTGGTATTTAATGTTAGTCCTATGCAGAGCAGACTCACTGAAGTTAATAGACTTGATTAACTTTCAATGAGTCTACTCTGAGTAAGGCCTATGGCCATACTACCCTGGACATGCCCGATCTCATCTGATCTCGGAAGCTAAGCAGGGTCAGGCCTGGTTAGTACTTGGATGGGAGACCGCCTGGGAATACCAGGTGCTGTAGGCTTAGAGGAAGGTAAACCACCTCTGAATACCTCTTACCATGTAAACTCTATGAATATATCCAAAAGTTTTATAGGGTCACCATAAGTCGTAATCGACTTGAAGGCATATAACAACAACAACTCTGAGTAAGACTTGCTTAAATATAATACAGAATGAATTTTATACACTTGCCACTCTCAGCTCTGTCCATCCAAGATACCCCCTGGCTGAGAGTGATCCTCAACCCCCAACCCCCAATTAATAGACACTGAAATGTGCATGTGACAGACACTTGGACTTGGTGGTGACAGAAGTACAGACATTTTGACTTGTATATGCCTCTCATTCCACAAACCTCCGGTTCCAAGGCTGTGAGGTAAATATCACCTTTTTAAGCATCCAGATCTGGTCTTGTCAGAAAAAGGAGGGATACATAGGAAGTTCCCCCTCTATGATGCACACCTTAATGTGGTGAGGGGGTTTCAGAGTGTTGAAGAAGCTACGTGCAATGCCGTCAGACCAAGAGGCTAGACTCCTAGCAGGGGCACCCAAGGCGGAATGGCCAAATCTGAAACATCAGACTAAGATGCATCCAAACTCAGAGGAAGGCAATGGTAAACCACCTCTGAATATCTCCTACCACGAAAACCCTATGAACAGAGTATCCAAAATGTGACACGAGATAGTGCTGGAAGATGAGACCCCCAGGTCAGAAGGCACTCAACGAGCTGCTGGGGAAGAACAAAGGACAAGTACGAGTAGCGCTGTGACTAATGATGCAGCTGGGTCAAAGCTGAAAGGAAGCCCAGAGGCTGATGCGCACAGATGCGAAAAAAGTGTCCGGAGTTGTGCGATGCACACAATAGGAACATGGAATCTGAGAAGCATGAACCAAGGAAAGTTAGAAATTGTCAAGCAAGAAATGGAACACCTCAACATCACAATACTTGGCATGAACGAACTAAAATGGATGGGAATGGGACATTTTCAATCAGGCAACTACAAAATATTTTATGCAGGAAATGAGAAATTAAGAAGAAATGAGGTTGCTTTAATAGTGAGAAGTGATGTAGCAAGAGCAATTAGGAGCTATAACGCAAGGTCTGAGTGAGTGATATCAATGAGATTAAATGGGAAATCTATCAACATAACCATCATCCAGGTCTATGCTCCAACGGCCAACGCAGAAGAAGAGGAATTGGAGAGATTTTACGCAGAAGTACAGGAAGAAATTGATCACACACCAAAACAAGATGTGCTGATAATCATGGGGGATTGGAATGCAAAAGTAGGGAACAGAGAAGAATTAGGAATTGTGGGAAAATGGGGCCTAGGAGACAGAAATGAAGGAGGAGAAAGACTTACTGAATTCTGTGAAGCCAATAATTTGTTTCTTGTCAACACATTTTTTGAGCAACCAAAAACACGTCTGTACACGTGGACATCACCAAATGGTCAATATAGGAATCAAATTGATTATATAATTGGTAGCAGAAGTTGGAGAAGTTCCATACTTTTTGCGAAAACAAAACCAGGAGCAGACTGCGGTACAGATCATGAACTGGTCGTATTGAAAATCAGAGTAAAGCTAAAGAAGACCAACAAAGCAATCATAATGTCAAAATACAATTTAAATAACATCCCAGAAGCATATAAAGATCAAATAAGGAACAGATTTGAGGCTTTAAACTTAGTTGACAGAGAACAAGAAGAACTATGGAATGAAGTCAGAGACGTTATCAGAGAAGAATGCAAAAAGACAATACTTCTAGTTAAAAAGAGAGAAAGACCTCAGTGGATGACTGAAGAAACTCTTAAAATGGTTAAAGAGAGAAGGAAAGCAAAAGCAAAAGGAGATAGAAACACAGTCAGAACCCTAAGTGCAACAATACAGCGACTAGTACGTAGGGACAAAGAGAACTATTACAATAGTTACTGTATAGAAATAGGACAACAAAAAGGGTAGAACAAGAGCCCTGTTCCAAAAGATTAGAGAAATGAAAGGGAAATTTAAACCAAGAGTAGGGATGTTGAATAATCAACAGGGAAACACACTGACTGACGGAGAGGAAATAGAAGGAAGATGGAAGCAATATACTGAAGAACTCTATAAAAGAGATGCCAGGATGACAGATTCATTCACGGAGGAACTGTATGATGAAGAACCAGAAATATTAGAATGCAAGGTGAAAGCTGCTCTTAAAATTCTTGGAAGAAACAAATCACCAGGAATAGGTGGCATACCAATAGAGTTGTTATAAGCTACTGAGACTGAATCTGTCCAAATTTTGACAAAAATCTGTCAAGAAATATGGAAAACTAAACAATGGCCCACAGACTGGAAGCGTTCCATATACATCCCAATTCCAAAGAAAGGGGATCCCAGGGAATGCAGCAATTATTGAACTATTGCCTTAATATCCCATGCAAGTAAAGTAATGCTCAAGATTCTACCACAAAGGCTCTTACCATATATGGGGCGAGAAATGCCAGACGTCCAAGCTGGATTTAGAAAGGGAAGAGGTACCAGAGATCATATCGCAAACATACGTTGGATAATGGAACGGACCAAGGAATTTCAGAAGAAAATTACCCTGTGCTTTATAGATTACAACAAAGCCTTTGACTGTGTAGATCATGAAAAACTATGGAATGCTTTAAAAGAAATGGGGGTGCCACAGCATCTGATTGTCCTGATGCACAGCCTGTACTCTGCACAAGAGGCTACTGTAAGGACAGAATATGGAGAAACCAATTGGTTCCCCATCGGAAAGGGTGTGAGACAGGGGTGTATTTTATCACCCTATTTATTTAATCTATATGCAGAACATCTCATACGGAAAGCAGGATTGGACCAAGAAGAAGGAGGTGTGAAAATTGGAGGGAAGAATATCAATAATTTAAGATATGCAGATGATACCATACTCCTAGCAGAAACCAGTAATGATTTGAAACAAATGCTGATGAAAGTGAAAGAGGAAAGCACAAAAATAGGACTACAGATGAATGTAAAAAAGACTAAAGTAATGACAACAGAAGATTTATGTAACTTGACAGTTGACAATGAGGACATTGAACTTGTCAAGGACTATCAATACCTCGGCACAGTCATTAACCAAAATGGAAACAATAGTCAAGAAATCAGAAGAAGGCTAGGACTAGGGAGGGCAGCTGTAAGAGAACTAGAACAGGTCCTCAAATGCAAAGATGTATCACTGAACACTAAAGTCAGGATCATTCAGACCATGGTATTTCCAATTTCTGTGTATGGATGTGAAAGTTGGACAGTGAAAAAAGCAGATAAGAGATAAATCAACTCATTTGAAATGTGGTGTTGGAGGAGAGCTTTGAGGATACCATGGACTGTGAAAAAGAGAAATAATTGGGTGTTAGAACAAATTAAACCAGAACTATCACTAGAAGCTAAAATGAGGAAACTGAGGTTATCATACTTTGGACACATAATGAGAAGACATGATTCATTAGAAAAGATAATAATGCTGGAAAAAACAGAAGGGAGTAGAAAAAGAGGAAGGCCAAACAAGAGATGGGTTGATTCCATAAAGCAAGCCACAGACCTGAATTTACAAGATCTGAACAGGGGGTCGCCGTAAGTCGTAGTCACATAACAACAACACATAGGAAGTTGCCTTATACCGTCAGATCATTATTCTATCTGGTTCTGTATTGTCTACACTGATTGACTGACAGCAGCTCTCCAAGGTTCCAGAAAGGATCTCTCTCAGCACTACCTGGAGTTGTGGAGACTGAGCCTGAAACCTTTTTCATGCAAAGCATGTTCTCTGCCACTGAACCATGGCCCTTCAAGATGGACTTGATGAGTGTAAGTTCTTCCACTGATCACTGTCAAGGAATCAGCATAGAACTGAAAACAAATGGTTTTAGAAAAACAGTTTTAGAAAAGAATAATCTGAAGAAAAGGTCCTTTTCTATCTGCCACTCACAACAGGGCCAACTGTTTTCCTCAGAAGTTGGCAGGAGCTGTGAGTGAAAATTTGGGCTATGTGGTAGAGAATTAGAGAAAGCTGGGCTCATTATGGATTTTCCCCTTCTTTAGCTTTCTTTTTTATTGATTTTGTTCATATATGAAACAGAAAGTGTTGGCACACATTAGTCTTGTTTAGCACAACAGGGATATTGCGTGTGCAGGTCTTTTAATGTAGTACAGGCCAAAAATTGAAACCAGATCTGCTGCAATGAAAGGTATTTTGTGGCAGAGTACCCAAGGAAATGGATGCTATTTAAAGAGGTAACTTTTCCTTAAACATATAGGGGAGCAGAGCAGAATGTCTGCATAAAAACAAGCCTAATTTTATTTTAAGCCTTTTTTAAAAAAAGTGTGAACCATGTTTTTTCAGTTAGCCTTCTTCCTTTTCCTACTTAATCAGTGAAATTCATTTTCTTACTCTACTTCCTAGAATACTCTCACAATTTGCTTCTTTTGGAGTTCATAAAATCCTTGACCTGAAGTAGACAGTGCAGATGAACAATGATGCCTGCTTTTGTTCTGCTTGGATGACATTATTATTATTATTAACTCATTTCAGAATTTATTTTTTAATATTTCTCTCTCGCCTAGTTTGTAGTATAATTGGGAAATTATGCCTTCAAGGAAATTATCCAGAGAATCCCATCACCACACACATTTCAGTTGTAAGAAGTTGTGACATGGTGCAAATCAAAAAGGACTGCCTCTTAAGAGTTGCTAAAAATGTTCTGCTGCTATATCATTTCTTCTATTTTTGCAGTTCAGATGTGAGTGTGGATTTTTCTGTAGCCAAAACAGTACCACCCATGCACAAGAGGGAGGTAATAGGCTTGAACTGCAATGTTTGCTGAAGAACAAACATCTTTAAAGAAAACTTGTGGGGGTGAGCTCAAACACAGCCCAAGGTCTGAGTGTGCAAGGTGGCCACAGAATGCTGGCTAACTGTTGTGGGGAGGATAAGAAAAATGGGTAAGATTGGCAATGGAATTTTTGAGAAGGGCATTGCTGATGGACTGGAGCACTGAACAAGAGCACTCCACACTACAATGTTTTGTTGCAGGCCCAATTCAAGGTGCTCATGCTATTGTTTAAAGCCCTCAATGACTTAGGTCACAAATAGCTGAAAGACCTCCTCCTTCCCAACAGACCCTCTTAAGTGCTGAGATATAGCAGAGGGTGTTTTTTGTAGTTTCGCCACCCTCAGAAGTTCAGAGGATTGCCCAGGAGAGGACATTCTTTGTGGCAGCCCCAAAGTTATGGAACTCCCTCCCCACCAAGGTGTGTCTGGCAACTTTGCTGTACAGTTTTAGGTGAATGCTAAAGATGCACTTTGTTACCTTGGCCTTTGGCACCTGAGACACATATTTTTTGGACCCACCCTATTCTGGGATTTTAGGTTGTTTTAAAATTGTTTTTAAATGTTGTATTTTAAAATTGTTGTAACGCAGCCTGGAATCTTTGGATGAAGGGCAGGTAATAACAACAATTTACTTCGACATGTTTAGACCAATCTGATTTCAGCAAATCTCACTGTTGCAATAATGAAAAACTGCCTTATACTGTCATACCATTGGTCCCTCAAGCTTAGTATTGTATATACACTGACTAGCAGTGGCTTTCCAGGGTTTCAGACAGGGATCTTTCTCCCAGTCCAACCTGGAGGTGCCCAAGATTGAACCTGGGACCTTTTGCATGCAAAACATGCACTCCACCAATGATCTGTTTGTCTAGCGAAAAAAACCCAAGTGCACAGTTATAAGATGGGGGACACTTGGCTCAGCAATACTACATGTGAGAAGGATCTTGGTATTGTTGGATTTGTTGTTGATCACAAGCTGAATATGAGTCAACGGTGTGATGTAGCTGCAAAAAAGGCAAATGGTATTTTAGGCTGCATCAACAGAAGTATAGTTTCCAAATTGCATGAAGTACTAGTTCCCCTTTATTTGGCACTGGTTAGGACTCATCTTGAGTACTGTGCCCAGTTCTGGACACCACACTTTAAGAAAGATGCAGACAAACTGAAACAGGTTCATAGGAGGACAAGAAGGATGATTAGGGGATAGGAAACAAAGCCTTATGAGGAGAGACTGAAAGAATTGGGCATGTTAAATCTTGAGAGTAGACTGAGGGGAGATATGATAACACTCTTCAAGTACTTGAAAGGCTGTCACACAGAGGAGGGCCAGGATTTCTTCTCGATCACCCCAGATTACAGGACATGGAGTAATAGGCTCAAGTTACAGGAAGCTGAACATCAGGAAACACTTCCTAACTGTTAGAGCGGTATGACAATGGAACCATTTACCTAGGGAGGTGGTGGGCTCTCCAACACTGGAGGTATTCAAGAGGCAGCTTGAACAGCCACCTGTTGGGTTAGCTTTAAGTTGGATTCCTGCATTGAGCAGGGGGTTTGACTCGATGGCCTTATAGGTCCCTTCCTACTCTACTATTCTATGAGGAAGGCAGCTGATAGATGCAAGGTGATGTCAGCTTAGGCTCAAAGTGTATTCTGCTTGACAGATATTTAGTGGATATGTCTCTCACTCACTCACTCTCTCTCACTCACTCAAAAAGTTTCGCAACCCCAGCCTTAGGCCTATTGATTCTTATTTTTAGCAAGTGCTTTCTCACTCACTCACGTGCATATCCAGAAGACATTTTGCAGTAATAGTCTGCCAGTGATCTGAAGCTTTATTCTAGAACAATATTCACTAATAGGCAAAAAACCTTGCGGTTTAACAATGTACCTATAGCCCACAGATATTTCTATCAAACTTTGAAAAGCAGGGAAATTGGGCAGCTAAAGTGAATGCACAAGGGGAGCAGGAGACCTGACCTCCTCTCTAGATATTGGACTGACCTACACATTTGTCAAAATGCAAACACAATTTGGGTTGGTCTTTCACAGTCCAATCCACTTCCTGTGTAGCTTGGAAGAATTTGGGAGGGAGGAGAAGGGAGGGTGGGTTTGATCATTTGCATACTTTTTGAGTTCAATGGCATTTATTTCTGTGCAATCCTGTTTAGGATAGGTGAAACTGACCTGGGGGAGGGGCAGGGAGGGGAGGTGATTTGGTGGGTGGGCACTGGGCAGAGGAGAAGCCCTGTTCCTTTCCAAAAGGAAAACATTGTGAACACTATCATTCTTTTTCAGGGTTTCCCCCACCTTTTTATTCTACAGCAGGCACATGTAGCCTCCCACCCAAATTTAAACCAAAGCTATCCCTGGCCATAGCCACACCAGAGCTTTATTTCATTTTAGATAGTCATGGCGTCTCCCAAAGAATCCTGGGAAGTGTAGTTAGTGAAGGGTGCTGAGAGTTGCTACAAGTTGCCCTGTTCCACTCACAGAGCTTCGATCAGAGTGGCTGACTGTTAAACCCCTCTGGCCACTGGAGCTCTGTCAGGGGAATAGGAGCCTGCTCTCAGCACCCTTCGCAAACTATGCTTCTCAGGGTTCTCTGGGAGAAGCCATGACTGTCCCAAGTGAAATAAAGGTCTGGTGTGAGTGTGGCCTCCTGATTAGGCAAGCCAAGAAGCTGGGAGTCTGGCTTTTAGAACACTGACTGTTGGTTCTTACTGAGCATGCCCAATATTATCATTGAGTTCAAGCCAAAATCTCCTAAATTAATTAAAAATCAGCCAGGCGTTTTTTTAACTTTAAACTGCAGAAGTTGAAGGTCAGCGTATTGGGCAAGGTCAGTAATAGGATTACAGGTACTCTGTCAACATGGCTAATTTTTAATGAATTTCATCAGATTTTGAGGACTCTGACAGAAAAAGTCCAAAAAGGGTCTAGTTTTTTCTCTCTCTCTCTTAAGAACATAAGAAGAGCCTGCTGGATCAGGCCAGTGGCCCATCTAGTCCAGCATCCTGTTCTCACAGTGGCCAACCAGGTGCCTGGGGGAAGCCCGCAAGCAGGACCCGAGTGCAAGAACACTCTCCCCTCCTGAGGCTTCCAGCAACTGGTTTTCAGAAGCATGCTGCCTCTGACTAGGGTGGCACAGCACAGCCATCACAGCTAGTAGCCATTGATAGCCCTGTCCTCCATGAATTTGTCTAATCTTCTTTTAAAGCCGTCCAAGCTGGTGGCCATTACTGCCTCTTGTGGGAGCAAATTCCATAGTTTAACTATGCGCTGAGTAAAGAAGTACTTCCTTTTGTCTGTCCTGAATCTTCCAACATTCAGCTTCTTTGAATGTCCACGAGTTCTAGTATTATGAGAGAGGGAGAAGAACTTTTCTCTATCCACTTTCTCAATGCCATGCATAATTTTATACACTTCTATCATGTCTCCTCTGACCCGCCTTTTCTCTAAACTAAAAAGCCCCAAATGCTGCAACCTTTCCTCATAAGGGAGTCGCTCCATCCCCTTGATCATTCTGGTTGCCCTCTTCTGAACCTTTTCCAACTCTAGAATATCCTTTTTGAGATGAGGCGACCAGAACTGTACACAGTATTCCAAATGCGGCCGCACCATAGATTTATACAACGGCATTATATCGGCTGTTTTATTTTCAATACCTTTCCTAATTATCGCTAGCATGGAATTTGCCTTTTTCACAGCTGCCGCACACTGGGTCGACATTTTCATCGTGCTGTCCACTACAACCCCGAGGTCTCTCTCCTGGTCGGTCACCGCCAGTTCAGACCCCATGAGCGTATATGTGAAATGAAGATTTTTTGCTCCAATATGCATAATTTTACACTTGTTTATATTGAATTGCATTTGCCATTTTTCTGCCCATTCACTCAGTTTGGAGAGGTCTTTTTGGAGCTCTTCGCAATCCCTTTTTGTTTTAACAACCCTGAACAATTTAGTGTCGTCAGCAAACTTGGCCACTTCACTGCTCACTCCTAATTCTAGGTCATTAATGAACAAGTTGAAAAGTACAGGTCCCAATACCGATCCTTGAGGGACTCCACTTTCTACAGCCCTCCATTGGGAGAACTGTCCGTTTATTCCTACTCTCTGCTTTCTGCTTCTTAACCAATTCCTTATCCACAAGAGGACCTCTCCTCTTATTCCATGACTGCTAAGCTTCCTCAGAAGCCTTTGGTGAGGTACCTTGTCAAACGCTTTTTGAAAGTCTAAGTACACTATGTCCACTGGATCACCTCTATCTATATGCTTGTTGACACTCTCAAAGAATTCTAATAGGTTACTGAGACAGGACTTTCCCTTGCAGAAGCCATGCTGGCTCTGCTTCAGCAAGGCTTGTTCTTCTAGGTGCTTAGTTAATCTAGCTTTACTAATACTTTCTACCAGTTTTCCAGGGACAGAAGTTAAGCTAACTGACCTGTAATTTCCGGGATCCCCTCTGGATCCCTTTTTGAAGATTGGCGTTACATTTGCCACTTTCCAGTCCTCAGGCACGGAGGAGGACCCAAGGGACAAGTTACATATTTTAGTTAGCAGATCAGCAATTTCACATTTGAGTTCTTTGAGAACTCTCGGGTGGATGCCATCCGGGCCCGGTGATTTGTCAGTTTTTATATTGTCCATTAAGCTTAGAACTTCCTCTCTCGTTACCACTATTTGTCTCAGTTCCTCAGAATCCCTTCCTGCAAATGTTAGTTCAGGTTCAGGGATCTGCCCTATATCTTTCACTGTGAAGACAGATGCAAAGAATTCATTTAGCTTCTCTGCAATCTCCTTATCGTTCTTTAGTACACCTTTGACTCCCTTATCATCCAAGGGTCCAATCGTCTCCCTAGATGGTCTCCTGCTTTGAATGTATTTATAGAATTTTTTGTTGTTGGTTTTTATGTTCTTAGCAATGTGCTCCTCAAATTCTTTTTTAGCATCCCTTATTGTCTTCTTGCATTTCTTTTGCCAGAGTTTGTGTTCTTTTTTATTTTCTTCATTCAGACAAGACTTCCATTTTTTGAAGGAAGACTTTTTGCCTTGACTTTGCTCGTTAACCATGCTGGCATCTTCTTGGCCCTGGCGGTACCTTTTCTGATCTGCGGTATGCACTCCAGTTGAGCTTCTAATATAGTGTTTTTAAACAACTTCCAAGCATTTTCGAGTGATGTGACCCTCTGGACTTTGTTTTTCAGCTTTCTTTTTACCAATCCCCTCATTTTTGTGAAGTTTCCTCTTTTGAAGTCAAATGTGACCGTGTTGGATTTTCTTGGCAATTGGCCAGTTACATGTATGTTTAATTTAATAGCACTGTGGTCACTGCTCCCAATCGGTTCAACAACACTTACATCTCGCACCAGGTCCCGGTCCCCACTGAGGATTAAGTCCAGGGTTGCCGTCCCTCTGGTCGGTTCCATGACCAACTGGTCTAGGGAATAGTCATTTAGAATATCTAGAAACTTTGCTTCTTTGTCATGACTGGAACACATATGCAGCCAGTCTATGTCCGGGTAGTTGAAGTCACCCATTACTACCACATTTCCTAGTTTGGATGCTTCCTCAATTTCATATCTCATCTCAAGGTCTCCCTGAGCATTTTGATCAGGGGGATGATAGATCGTTCCCAGTATTAAGTCCCTCCTGGGGCATGGTATCACCACCCACAACGATTCTGTGGAGGAGTCTGCCTCTTTTGGGGTTTCGAGCTTGCTGGATTCAATGCCTTCTTTCACGTATAGAGTGACTCCGCCACCAATACGTCCTTCCCTGTCCTTCCGATATAGTTTATATCCAGGGATAACCGTATCCCACTGGTTTTCTCCATTCCACCAGGTCTCCGTTATGCTCACTATATCAATGCTCTCTTCTAAGACCAAGCACTCCAGTTCTCCCATCTTGGTTCGCAGGCTCCTAGCATTAGCGTACAGGCACTTGTAAGCAGTGTCTCTCTTCAAGTGTCTTTGGCACTTGTGGTTAGGCCTGTGGTAATTTTGCTCTTCTGAATTTATATCCTGTGCCCCTGCTCTCACAATGCCTACTTCTAGGCCTACCCCTTTTAAAATTTCATCATTTCTTTGGTTTTTATCCCAGGGGGGAGGTTTATTCCGAACCGGACCTTTCTCAGCTCCTGTCAGGTTTCCCCCCTCAGTCAGTTTAAAAGCTGCTCTGCCACCTTTTTAATTTTAAGTGCCAGCAGTCTGGTTCCATTCTGGTTCAAGTGGAGCCCGTCCCTTTTGTACAGGCCCGGCTTGTCCCAAAATGTTCCCCAGTGCCTAACAAATCCAAACCCTTCCACCCGACACCATCGTCTCATCCACGCATTGAGACTGCAAAGCTGGGCCTGTCTGGCTGGTCCTGCGCGTGGAACCGGTAGCATTTCAGAGAAAGCCACCTTGGAGGTCCTGGCTTTCAGCATCCTACCTAGCAACCTAAATTTTGCTTCCAGGACCTCACGGTTGCATTTCCCCATGTCGTTGGTGCCAATGTGCACCACGACCACTGACTCCTTCCCAGCACTGTCTACCAAACTATCTAAACGACGGGCGATATCCGCAACCTTCGCACCAGGCAGGCAAAACACCTTGCGGTCTGCACGCCCATCACACACCCCACTGTCTATGTTCCTAATGATCGAATCACCCACTACAAGGATCCCTCCACCCCCTGGAGATATATCCTCGGCACGAGAGGGTAGCTGCTCATCCCCCAAGGAATGGGTCCCTTCTAAGGGATCGTTTCCCTCTTCCTCAGCTGGATGCTCTCCTTCCCCGAGACCATCGTTGTCCATGATAGCAGGAGAGCTATCATCGTTGGAGTGGGACACATCTATAACGTCCCTGAAGGCCTCCTCCACAAACCTCTCTGCCTCTCTCAGCTTTTCCAGGTCCGCCACCTTGGCCTCAAGGAAATGAAGTCGTTCCCGGAGAGCCAGGAGCTCATTGCACCGAGAGCACACCCACGACTTCTGTCCAACAGGCAGATAGTCGTACATGCTGCAGGCGGTGCAAAACACTGGAAAGCCCCCACACTTTGAACTCTTGATTCTCTATGACTGTTTTGTGTATCACCATGAAAATGTACAGGGTTGTTAAGCAAGTGTTTCTGAGTTCAGGACTATAGGTTTTGTAAGGTTTTGTGTTGAAATGAGCTTATGGGAAGCAGCAGTATGGCATGGGGGGTATTTTCAATTTAACATTGTGGAGTGAGAAAAAAAATGCTGGCTACAGTATACAGCCACTCTCATGACTGTATAATTCTTCAGCCTTTTCAGACCTGAATGTTATATTGATCAGGATGAGACCGAGGATAAAATAAGAGCTTCTTCATTTAATAATTCTTAAACAGTAAAACATCTGTGCTTGTTCTGTGCTAGGCCTCACCCAGCACACACAACACTGGTGCTTCACACTACACTTTATTCTGTTATTCTAACGATTTCTTGCCTGATAATTTGTGCATTGTATTTGAGCTTTCACACAACATACCAGGTAGCTCCGGAATTCTGGTGGAATGTAGTGCAAGTGTAGCGTTAATTTCCGCAATAAATGATATCAGAAATAATCCGTTAGCAAGGCTGGGAACCCGGAAGATCACGGGCGTTTTTTGCTAGCTGCTGCCACTCACGTGACAGGCATCCCAGCTTGCAGTGCATTCCTACCCTTTAGTCATGCAGGTTTGTTGGTTTTTTTGCCTGACGAACGTTGTACGGGTATTCCGGCATCGGCACAGATAGCAGCAGCATTTTCCACACACACCTGTCTTGATACAACTAAAACAATTTAAAAAGGTCAGATCCTAAAGGCAGAGGGCTTGCATGGTGACGGGATGAGATCTTAGATCTCCTACACAGTGGGGAACAGTGTGCATGGGTGAGGGATGAAAACAAGCCGTGTGAAAGACAGTTGCACAAAATGCCGCTATATCGGCTGAAAAAGCTGCTGTTCCTTAATGCAACAGGTACTGCAGTGTGAAAGGGATTTTAGAAATCGGGACAGAAGCGCTACCTTTTTAATCCGTTAAACTAGCGCTATTAGCCCCATGTGTGAAAGCAGCCTATGACTAACTAACTTCAGTAACTAAATCAGTCTAGCTCCTGCTAGGATGTGTAATACCTGCTAGAGAAAGTTAACTCTTTCTTTGCTGTGCATCTAACTTAAAGACACATTTCACTACACTGGAAGCCATATTTAACCCAAATGTGAATGATGACACTCTTTAATTGTTATTATTTTTTACAATGTATTTCATTGTAGTACTGCCACTAACGCAACCCATCTTAGGGTAAATGTGGGTCGCAACCCACGAGTTGAAGACCAGTGTTCTAGAATGCATCAGTGCTGAATTCCAAATTATTTTACATTCCCCATGTGTTCTCTAGATATATGGGCTCACGTCCAGTGCTACTATTCTGCCAGTGCAGCAGACTTCAGCTTACACAACAGAACTTCCCCCTCCTCTCTTTCTTCCTGCAGTCTCCCAAACACCCTCAAAATCTGGTTGGAGGACCCTCAGAAATAGATTTTGAGGGTTTACAGGGAGAGGAGAGAAAGTCCTGTTGCACAAGATCTCTGCATGTGCATTGTTTGAGACAACCCATGGTTTCTCCTGGTGTAGTCTTAAACAAAATGTCTGTATATTATACAGTAGAACATCTGTAGTATTTTGTAATATGCAGTTTGCTGAAACCTATCAGTACCAATGCCAGACTGATATGCCAAAAGTTATTTGAATTCAAATATATAATTTATTTTTATTCCCAGCATCTTATTTTATAAATGCCTGAAAGACATTCAACAAGGGAAAACAAATCCTGACCTTGATCCATAGGTCTCTATTTATATAGCCTTCCAGATATAGCACATATGGTACAGTACATTGCAGCCAGCTGCTAATTAGGCACCTGGCAAGCTCAGCACTTAAGGTCAACTCAAACAAATGAGGGCAAAGCTGTAGTATTAGAAGGATATATTATCTTGTGGATGGATCCATACAAGTTCCATTAGCATTAACGAGCATGACTTTGCAAGTAGCCAGAAAGAAAGTAGGAAGGCAAATCCTCTGCATATCATGATCATGATTGGCTGGATGCAATTGGTGCTGCGCAATACAAAGTAAAACCCCATGTCTGCCCCAAATGCTAATATTAAAGAGCACAGATCACAAGAATGTTTATATGTAGTGCTTCTAATGTTATTGTTCAGGAGTCATAAATGTTTCTAATCATGCCAGTAATATCCATGAAAATGGGAACTAATTCCTAAGGAGGGCTTTAGATGTATCCTATAGACAGTATTTACAAGATGACACAGTTAGGATTTGTGCCACTATGATATTAAATATATTGGGCCCAATCTCATTAAAGTAAAGTGCTTTGGTAGCCCATCAATCTCAACAGAAAAGTGAGACTGCAATCCTATGCACACTTACTTTGAAATAAGTCTCATTGAACTTATGCAATTTACTTCCAAGTAGATGTTCATAGGATGGCTCTGTAAAAAATACAACACAAATCTATATATCAAATACAGCTATACTGTGTGAAAGTGAAGGGAGAGAAGTGGGGTGGGGGAACTATTAAATAATCAAAAACAAAGCAAAATTAAATAATTTATCAGTTGGCACAGATTTCTGAGCTCTGAGAAACCCACTGAGTCATTTTTCTCCAATGACAATCATTAATCTCACTCCCGGACTCCACAGCCAAATATTTTTAATGAGCTTGTTAAGTGTGCTTACCTATCCTTGTTAACTCAGGGGTGGGAGAATTTTATAGGAACTCGGAGCAGATGCTGGCAAGACAGATCTAATGTGTGGTCGTTTAATCAGAAATACTGTGCTATGAAATATTAAAGATAAAATATTGGCCTTGGATTTTTTAATATTTTGGACAGCCTACACAGAGGCTATTACAGTGCCTATTTCCATGCTAATGAAAAGAAAACATAGAATGCCATACAGTGGGTGTAAATTATTACAGTGATTTCACATTTTCATGTGATTGAGGCAACAGAGACGTAAGCTCATAAACAAGATACTGCTAATTATACAGAGGAGAAGTCATAAAGTCACCTGTGGATGCATGCTTTATATTCGTGGACACATCATTAAAATGTTCAGACATGCTATCAAATTCTACATTTAATACTAGGCCCAATAGCATTAAACCCTCCCAACAAGAAAATCAGATTGGTTAATGATCCTTTTTTGTCACACAAGTTTTATACGTCTGCTGTTGAAGCAGCTGTGTGATTTTCTGTTTCTGGACAGCTTTATCATTCGATGATTAAAATAATTTTTATCTGTGCTACTTGGTACATATAAAGTCTGGAGATATTTCAGAATCCTGAGTTGCAGGTAGATGTAACTAACAAGTAATTATGTTTTGTTTTTAAAAAAATGTTTTAACATATCTTGCCTTTTTTTTCTTTTTTAGAGTTTGCTTTGTGAACCTAGGGATACACAACCATTTAACAAGGCTACATATATACCAGAATTAAGTCTGCTTTTAAAAAAAGAGTAGACCATTAACTCTAGTAAGAAAAATAAGGATACTTTATTTATTCATTCATTCATTTATCAGGGAGAAATAAATGCACAATATTTACTGGAATTAGGGATGAGGGAGAAATTTGATGCAGTTAGTGTTTAAAGCAGAATTATCAAATTTGCATTGTCTGAAACAATATTAGAATTGAAACACAGCCATCCTTCAAAATTTGCATTTATCCAAGTTTGTGGTGTAATTCTCCAACCAAAGAATGCTTTTAAAAATGCATATATTATGGAAAAGTGTGCACAAAAATGAATATATTCATGAAATAACATGCAAAAATACATTACATTAGTATAAATAGCTTGCAAAGGTGTGCCTATTAGTCGAAACTCCATACAAAATGTGTATTGGGACAAATTCATTCACACTAAGATGCTGAAGAATTTTTATGAGGATTTTTTTTAAAAATGGAAATTGCTGCAGAACTGTGGAGAACTGAAATTAAGTAAGGAAAAATGAGAAACTGAGAGAACTGAAATTGACGGATCCTTCCATCCCTAGCTGGAATGTATACTGGGAGTAAAAAAGGACTTTATCTGAAGAGCAGAAATCTCCAAAGTACCTTACCAGTGTAATCCTGTTTACATCTGCTCAGAAGTAAACCACCCTGAGTTCAATGGGCCCAACTCCCAGGTAAGTGTGTTCAGGATTGCAGCCTTCAGAGGGCTCAGCTACTATTTTCATGGTAGGCAACTTTTTTCCTGCTTTTTAAATGTGCTTTTTAAATGGTTTTATTCTGATCAGCCTCTTTTGGTTGAGCCTTTGTGACATTATTTTCCATCTGCTGTTGTTACTATGATTTTTATGATGGTGTTTTATTATGTTCTGTTTGCTTTATTGTAGGATTTGTTTATTTTTTTCATTGTTGCCGTTTTATGTTTACTTGTAAGCTGACTTCAGTTCGATTTTATACCCAAAGGTGGGTTATACCCAATTTGAGAAAGGGTGAAGGATGGAAGGCGAATCCTCTTCCTCACAGTTCTAAAACTACATGTGTGTGTGTGTGTGTGTGTGTGTGTACACACACACACACACACACACACACTATGGATCTTGTCTGATCTCAGAAGCTAAGCAGGGTCAGGCCTGGTTAGTACTTGGATGCGAGACCACTCGGGAATATTGGGTGCTATACACTTAGAGGAAGGCAATGGTAAACCACCTGTGAATACCTCTTACCATGAAGACCCTATCAACATATCCAAAAAGATTCATAGGGTCTGCTACATATATATACATGTAGCAAGGGGAGAGTAAGAGAGAGAACTTACTCTTAGAAACTGCTTAGAGGTTTTCTTTACAATTAAGCAGTATATAAATGTTCAACAAAATGATTAAATAACTTGCATGGGCAATTAGTGGTGTCAGCAGCACACTCCAGGGAATGTGTTTTGGTGCAGACCTTGGCAATGGTATGATTTACCGTTACAGCCAACCCCTGGCTCACAGGTTGTTTTCTCCAACCAAACCAAGTGATAAGCCAAGAACGAAACCTGGTTGCAGCTAGTGGTTTGTTTGGAGAGAAACAAACCATGAGTCTAGGTTTGGATGCAACATGTGTGGCAGATGGCTCCACTTGTTCCAGTGCCAACTGAGGATAAGCGAATCTGACAGTTTCAGTTTCTCATTTTCCAGTCTTATGTTCAGTTCTCCATATTTCCAATCAGTTTGTGATTTTTTAAAAAATATTCTCATGAAAATTCATTACCATTTTAGTATGAATTTCTCCTAATATGCACATGGTTGTATGCAATTTTGCCTAATATGCTATTTTTTGTAAAGCAGTTTCCCTAAGTATAATGCATTTTGCATATTATTTTCATTAATATATGCATTTGTATGCACAGTTTGAGAGCCAGTGGCGTGTAGTGGTTAAGGTGTTGGACTATGACCTGGGAGGCCTTGGGCCAGTCACTGCCTCTCAGCCTCATGAAAACCCTGTTCATAGGGTTGCCATAAGTCGGAATTGACTTGAAGGCAGTACATTTACATTTTTATGCACATTTTACCCTAGTATATGCATTTTTGTGCACATTACTTGGCTGGTGAACTGCATTGCAACATTCAGAGAAATACAAATATCAAGGATAGCTCTGTTTCCATTCTTCTATTTTTTTTTGAAAGTGTGAATTAGGGAGGTTCACCTTTAAATTCAAACTGAACCAAAATTCTCCCCCATCCCTAGAGCCCTGTAAGGTAGCCTGGTAGCAATGGGTGTCTCACCCTCTTTCTTTGTGTGTGTGTGCTTGCCACCACTGGCATATGTGTCACCCAGGGCAAGGGACGCTGAATTCCAACTGCCTTATAGTGGTCTTCTTAGAAGTAGGGAAACAGCCACATCAGGTCCAGGTCTCCTATTTGGCAGCTTCAGCCTGTCTCCCCTCCTGCTTTCCCAAGCACTTTAACAACCAGTACCATAGTCCAAATGGTCTAAGCAATGTGGGAGGACAACCAGCCCTTGAGTGTGCCCGGAAACCAGTACAGCTCAGATATCCAATTCAGCAGTTAATTCAAAAGTATTTTTAAAAAATGAGGAAATGGAGAGGAACAGCAAATATACAGATTGTAATGCAAATAAACCCCTATACCAGATTATTGGTCCAAAAATTCCTACCCTAGCCCAAACTAATATAGCAAAATGTACTCCCAATAGTTACCTCTGGGGATCAAGCATAAAGAAAATGAAACATGTTGCTTGCATAAGTATTCAACCCCTGTTCTGTGGAAACTCCCAGTTTACACAGATGAAAGAAATTGCCCTATCAAGAAGACAATTACCTTACCATTGGCCTCCATCTGTGAACCATTAAAGTTGCTGTCACTTTGTCAGGATAAAAACCCCACTGTTAGGGTTAGGCTGTGGAGCTGAAGTAAAATGAAGACCAAAGAGCATTCTACAGAAGTGAGAGATAATGTAATACAAATGCATAGATTGGGAAAAGGGTACAAAATAATATCCAAGTGTTTGGATATCCAAGTGAGCACAGTTGGATCAATAATCAGGAAGTGGAAGCTGCAGCACACCACCCAGGCCCAGCCAAGAAAAGGCCGTCCCTCAAAACTCAGTGCTTGAACAGGGAGGAGACTTGTGAGAAAAGCCACAGAGAGGCAATCACTTTGAAAGAGCTACAGAGTTCAGTGGCTGGGAGTGGAGTAATGGTGCACCAGTCCACCATATCAAGAGCTCTGCATAACACTGGCCTGTATGGGAGGGTGGCAAGAAAGAAGCCGTTACTCAAAAGGTACCATCTGAAAGCACATCTGGAGTTTGCCAGAAAGCATGAGAGTATTCCAGCTGTGATGTGGGAAAAGGTTTTGTGGTCAGATGAGACCAAGATAGAGCTTTTTGGCCAAAACTCAAAGTGCTATGTGTGGAGCAAACCTAACACTGCCCATGCCTCAAGACACACCATCCCTACAGTGAAGTACGGTGGTGGCAGTATCATGCTGTGGGGATGCTTCCCATCAGCAGGGACTGGGCATCTTGTTAAAACTGAAGGAAGAATGGATGGGGCAAAATACAGGGAAATACTGCAAGAGGACCTGCTTCAGTCCACTAAAAAACTGAAGCTTGGGAGGAAATTCACTTTTCAGCAGGACAATGATCCCAAGCACAAGAGTAAAGCAACACTGGAAAGTCTCAAGAACAAAAAGGTGAATGTCCTACAGTCAAAGTCCTGATCTGAATCCCACTGAGAATCTGTGGCACTCTTTGAAAATTGCAGTCCACCAGTGACATCCAACCAACTTGAATGACCTGGAGCAAATCTGCTGAGAAGAACGAGCCAAAATCTCTCTGACACTGTGTGTAAAGCTGGTACATACCTATCCCAAAAGACTTAAAGCTGTTATTGCAGTGAAAGGTGGCTCTATCAAATAATGTGTGGGGGTTGAATACTTATGCAAGCAACATGTTTCAGTTTTTTATATTTCTTACAAACATTTCCAAACATAAAACCAATGTCACCTTGCAATATCTGATTTTGAGTTTGAGTGTTTCAAAATAAAATATCATACAAAATGAAATTTCAATGCACCATTTGTAATTCAGTAATGTGAGAGGCTTGGTCAGGGGTCTGATTACTTTTGCAAGGCTCTGTATTTCAATGATTCACATAAGGACTTCTTTCAAAGAAAGAAAGAAAGACAGCTCAGTGCTGTTCCTGTTACTAAAACGTCTGCTCATGGGGAGAGAGAGAAAAAAATCATCGTTGATTTTATTTTATTGCAGGATGCATGCTCAGTTGCTAGCTTGACTAACAGCAAGATGCAGGCGTAGCTGTGGACCTTGCCCCTTTTTGGAGTTAACCAGTGAAAAAGCTGCATCTGTTTATTCTCAGGCATTAGCACTACTAAAAGAATAAGACATCAGAGGCCTGTGAATGAGAAGCTCTTTTAAAATGCACAAAGCCTTCGCTCCGAATCCACCTTAACCAGTTTAGGGAAAGAGCTTTTGGCACCAAGTCTGCCTTCAGTGAAAGACTGATAATGATCACAAAAGACATTCTGTGGGCTTCTGCTTTGCTTACTTCAAAGGCCTTCTCTCTTAATCAACATTAAATCATCATTTTCCCCTTGCATACAGGGACAGCTGTGCACAATCTATTTGTTTTAAAACAGATTATGGCTAGTTGCCCTGCTGATATATGTGTGTGTATATATATATATATATATATATATATATATACACACACATATATATAACCAGTTTAGCTAATATAAACCCCTTACCAGCTGTACATTCTAAATACTTTTCCAGGATCTGGCCCTTATTTTGGAGTATCACTTTATTTCCTTGGTGTCATCGTGATGTGCATGATCTTCAAAGCATTCTTCCCAGCACAAAGTTGCATTGAAACAGGCTCATCCCAACCAGGCTGCCTTGCGGATGAGAGCCAATTAATTCCACCTTGGGTTTTAAAATGTGGTTCTCATTAGGATGGGCATTTTTGAAAACGTTAGCCTCTCTACTGTCAACATTTGCAGGGATGGGATATTTTTGGCTTGTTCCTCTCCAAAATACCAGTAATGGTATAAATTCTAAACTTCAGGCTGCTGTCCTGTGAGTAAGCCCAACTGAACACAATGGGACTTACATCTGAGAAGGTATGTATAGAATTGCACTGTAAGTGTGACCTACCGTGCTTGACCTATGGGAGGGCCCACTAATTCTAGGATGGCCAGAAGACATTTTATTACCCAATTAAAGTAAACATAGATAAAAAAAAGATAACTGTAGACTAATTAGTGTAAGGACCCTTAAATATCAAGCAGATTGCCTTTCCCCAGATCAGTTCCAAAGATATATTGTAAAAAGCTGCCCCTTGGTTTAGTGACCCTAAAATGACCCCTGTCTAGGGTCTCCTAACATCTTGATTCACATTCCACACTCTTTTCTGCAATCATAGTGCCAGCATATATCACTGGCAGAATCAAACGGTAGTAGAGCTATACCTGGACTGTACCATGTAATGGGAGGGATTCCTTTCATGCGTATACAAAAATGACACAATAACACATGCCATAGTTCCATCATGATTGACTCCCATACGACCTCTCCATGGGGCCACCTTTGAAATCTGTTGGGAAATTCCAGCTAGTACAATAAGCAACTAGTCTGTTGACTATGACTATTAATAGGTTTTTTAAAGCATGTAATTTCTCTTTTACACCAATTGAGATGGCTGCCATTCCATAAGATCAGGCCAATGGTCCATCTAGTCCAGCTTTTAAATCTCACAGTGGCCAACCATATATGCCTATGGGAAGTTCACAAGCAGGAACTAAGTGCAAGACACTCTGCCTTCCTGTGGTTTCCAACAACTGGTATTCAGAATCATTTCTAGATACAATTCAAAGCCCTGGTTTGAAGTCCTGGTTATCACCTGTAGAGTCTTACGAAGTCTTGGGATCAGGGTACCTAAAGGAATCTTTCCTCCCATGCACTGAGATTATTTTGAAAGGCCCTCTCTGAGGTTCAGTAGGGAGAGGAATTTATCAATTGTAGCACCCAGGCTTTGAAACTCCATGTCCTGGGATGTCTATTTAATCCCGTCATTTGCATTCTGTTATATCATAAGTTGTTCCTCTGTTCGAGTGAGGGGGCCTTCCTGCCAATAAACTCTCCATCTGCAGCACTCCCACCATATCCCACCCAGTTCCCAAGGATCACCCAATATCCAAGAGCAGATTTTCAGAGGATGCAGGGGCAGCAGTTGGAAGGGGGAAGATGAGAAAATTCTAACCCATCATGATCATGGAAGAAATTCTAGGATCAAGCCATTGACATATTTATTTCAAAAAATCTTTGCTTAATGGTTTGATGCTATTGACTCCCTCTTTGCTAAGTACTATTTTGGTTATTAAATTGCTTTAGGATTATGGGGTGGAACGTCTGCGTCATGTCAAATGTTAGTTATATTCAAAACAGACTTACTGAAATCAATGGACTTAAGTAACTTAGATTTCAGTGGGTCTACCGCAAGGGTAGCTAAGTTGCCTATGATCCTATGAATTTTAACAAATAATGAATTAATAACAGCAATAATAGTATTTATTTGTTTGTTTGTTTATAAAGCTAAAATGAGGATGCCAGGAAGAAGAAACCTCAGCCAAATTATTTTGTTTGACATGCCAGATTTGGAAAAAAATATATATCTGCAACTGAGGGAGAGCAGGGCCGCCTGGCCTCACCCTTTCTGCCTCTCACGTTTTCATGCTTGGACCCATCACCTCGGGGGGAGGGATGTCTGCAATAGAAAGCTTGCTCAATGCATGGAGGATCACCATGGAAATTAGAACCCTACGCAATACAGGGTTCTAAATTGCATAGGGAGCCTCCAGGAGGACAGCTTCCTGCTGCGGACATTCACTCACTAACATGTGGAGGACACCAAACACACCCAATGGGATGTGGCCAACCAGTGGCCCAACTCTGCCTCACTCAGTTCTGAGGATGTGGGGTGGGGGAGAACTGAGCACATGAATAGGGCTAATGTCATGCAAACATCTAGCCATTTGTATTTATTCATTATTTGTTACAATTTGGGGAATAGCTGTAGCTCAGTGAGGTTCCAGGTTCAATCCCCGGAGACTGGGAATGTCTCCTACCTGAAACCTTGAAGAGTTGCTGCCAGTCAGCGTAGGCAATACTGGGATAGAAGTAGCAGCGGTCTGACTCAGTATAAGGCATCTTCCTATGTTCCATTTGCACTCAGTAATCCCTCCTTTTGTTTGTGGGTTTTTTTTAAAATGTAAGACTTACATCACTTTAATCAACATATATTTGAAAAAGAAAATGATTCTTTTTCAAACAGTATTTTAGAAATGACAAAAATGTTACTTTTATTTGTTGAGAGTTTGTGGAGTGGATCTATACCTAAGTGTTCAATGCAAGGACATTTCTATGTGATAGAATGGATATTTCATATATGAACAAAATCCACAAAATAACTTATACAGTTTGAACCACTTCATCTGTTTCTGTTGTTCAAAGGCAGCTGATCAAAAAGATCTGCTCATGCCATGTCCGTTACAGATTCTCACTGCAATATAAATTGTTGTCTTATGTTGTGGGGTTTTTGGGAGGTGAGTGATGACCTTAGTCTGAGCATGCTTGTTTAGAGATACATCACTACTTGATGATGCCTTTCCTCTGTAGACACAGAGCGCGATACTAACCATTTGTCAGGGAAATGCCAAAGCTTAATACATCCAGTGTATGAGAGGACATGAGATCCTTGCCAAATATAACTCTCACTCATCTCTAAAACATCAGCTCACACTCTGGTTTGGAGACTATTTTGAGAACTAAAATTTTAAACAGTTTTCTCTTCCAATATTAACATCTTGTAACTTTCAGAAGTACAAATGTTTCCTGTTTTCTTATACTAGAAGTACGTGGCTAGGAGCATGAGGGGAGGGAGGTATCTCGTCAAGACATCAGTATCCAAAGTTGCCAATTGTAGTTTGCCAAATTCTAGAGTGAAAAAGGCCACATAGTATTTACATATTTTGAGTCCACAGTTGATGAATGTCTCAACAAATTGTTTTTTCTTCTTCTTCAGAGAAAATATTTGCTATTTGGCCTTTACAGTAGCTATAGAGCTGTCAGCGACACACGAGGTATTATTGTTTGGGCCTGAACATGATTGTCTAGTTCAGTACACTCAGAGTCAGAAGGCAGATGGTTGACTGATGCTGGGCTCCTCATATGACCTTTACAGGCAATGGCTCGCTTGGGACATAATAACATAACCAGAGCCCATCTAGTCCAGCATCCCATGTCCCACAGTAGCCAACCAGATGACCAGACAGATGACAGAAGGCCACAATGAGGACATAAAGGCAATAGCCCTCTCCTGCCGTTGTTCTGAAACAACTGATATTCCCAGGCATGCTGCCTCTAATCCTGGAGTTACTGCATGCTTGTATAACCATCGTGTCAAGTAGCCATATTCTGATACACATTGCACATTGTTTAGAGTTCTGCAGGGTGCAAGCACTAAACCAAGAAAAGAAAAAGCCATTCCAGAGACCCAATTGAAATGGAAGATCTTTCAAAAGCATATGGCTGATCAGCTGGCTTAGGTCAGTGTTCACCATGGAAATAGTCTGAGACTGGTACACAATGGGTGGGGTGAGGATTCAAAATAGGGGTGCTTGACTGTGCAAGTGCCCTCATGCTTGAATTCTCATGAGCATAATCGAGATGAGCACAGCCTGCTGCAAATAGCCCACCTCCACCACCACCACTTGCTCACACCCCTGGAGCAGCCATCATTGCCTCTGTTTCCTTCTCTTATCCAAGAAAAACAATCTTACCTGGCTTTCTTCAGGCATATGATTTCATACTTTAAATGTTTTTTTTTGTAGCAATTTCTGAAATGTGATCAATGTGTCAAAAATAGGTGATCCATGGAAGCTGATTCTGCTCCTTGCATCAGGTCCTGACAAGGCAGCAGTGATGTGTGGCCTCTTCCTTAGCTACAAATGATGCACAGAGCATCAGTGCTGCCCTGGGTTCCTGCTGGAAGGAAGGACAGGATATAATTCAAACAATAAATAAATAAATAAATCAGTTCCTACTGGGGAATCTTGAGGCTTATAACGTCCCGTTTCCATGGGTGTACCTGCTCCCGCCTCATTGTTACCTTCTACAATGTAAGATTTCTTTGCCCTGGGGTGGGGGGACCGGTAAGCAGAGGTGGCATCCAGCGCTCCCCAGGGATTTTTCAATGTTCCAGTGAAAAAGCCATGAGAACTTTCTGGGTAGGCATGAGAGGAATTCCTCTTCCCTAAATAAGGCCTTCAGTTTTTTCCATTGTTCATTTCCCATGCTGAGCCATTTTGTCCAGAAGCAAGGAAATTAGGTTTGAATCTCTTGCAAGCATTGATTTATTAGGGTAAATTATATCCCACTTTTCCATGATAAAATAGTCCTCAAAGTGTCTAACAACTTCCAAGAAAAATGCAACAAAGGAATCATATGCAATGAAAACAATTAAAATGATCTTAAGATGCTCAAAAAGAGAGAGCAACGCAGAAAATTAAGACCAAAGAACTTTAAAACTACCAAGGGCACCATCCTAAGGCTGGTAGGGCGGTGTGTGGTCAACTACCTATCCAATACCCTCTTGAACCCATGCCAATAAGGTAGAAGTGAGGTCAGAGAAGCACTCTTGCAATCCTCTGTCTACAGTTGTGCTCCCATTGGAAACAATGGGAGGGAAAGAGGAGGGTGAAATTTCGACCAGCTCCCTGTTTGGGGAGTGTATCTGGGCATACCGCAGGGAGCTTGGCGTGGTACAATGCAGCCAATATGCGCTGAGCTCTCCATGTCTCATCCCTTTCAGTCAGCTGCAGTGACCAGCTGTGTTTAGAAGCCAGAAGAATGTGGAGCCCCACCTGTACCGCCTCACCAGCCACTACCTCTTATAGGTGACATCGCATCTACTGCTAGCAACGTTGGGGATGCTCGCTGGAGAGGACAATCACTTAAGGTTGCCGTCTTTGGTAGGGATGGGGAAGAAATTAGATTCAGTTCACATTTAAAGGTGAACTTAACTAAATGCACTTTCAAAAACAGGGCATGGATTGAACACAGCTTCTCTTCAAAATTTTCATCTCACCAAATTTTATTTATCTATTATTTATTTATTATTTTATTTATATCCCGCCCTTCTTCCCAGCAGGAGCCCAGGGCGGCAAATTTTGCAGTGCAGATCTACAAGTAATTTGTGCAAACTAATTTGTACAAAAATATGTGTGCTAGATTAAAGTGTGAATAAAAAATGCATATCTTAGTAAACATAACATACAAAAATGCATTGTACAGAATTAGAGAAATTGCTTTGCAGAAATGTGTATATTAGGCAAACTTGCATAATTTGGAGACTTTTGTGTACATTTGGAGAAATTCTCACTAAAATGCTGATCATAGAATAGTAGAGTTGGAGGGGCCTATAAGGCAATCAGGTCCAACCACCTGCTCAATGCAGGAATCCAAATCAAAGCATTCCCGACAGGTGGCTGTCCAGCTGCCTCTTGAATGCCTCCAGTGTGGGAGAGATCACTACCTCTCTAGGTAATTGATTCCATTGTCGTATGGCTTTAACAGTTAGGAAGTTTTTCCTGATGTCTAGTCAAAATCTGGCTTCCTGCAACTTGAGCCCATTATTCCATGTCCTGCACTCTAGGATGATGAATATTCATGAGGGATTTTTTGAGAACTGAAATTAAGATTGGAAAAATGTGAAACATAAGAAATGGAAACTGACAGATTCACCCATCCCTTGTCTTTGGTAAACTTGTAATAGCACAGCTTTCCCCAGCCTAGTCCATCCAGATGCTTCAGATTACCACTCCCATCCTTCCCCACCAGAATAGCATAGTTGTAGCCCAAAACCTCTGGCATTAGTTTGGGATCGAATGTGCTAGACATATCTCAGTCTAAGTACTGATGCAGTGCCATCCTTGAGTGTCATGCTATCTGCCTCTGCTGCGAGATAAGAACATCAATTTGGCCCTGATGGGCATTGTTGTAAGAGGCAAGGGGATTGCAGGATAGCTGATCTTCTCAACTCCCCTTGGCCAGCATCGATGGCCTGTTGGAATCATATAGGCTAACACCTGCATTCACCAGCATTTCAAGGGCAGAGAGGAATATCTCTTGGTAAGTGAGGTGGAGTCAGGCAGACCAAGAATAATACCACATCTTAGTTATGGTTTGGTTCACAGTGGGAAAAGTAGATTAATAGGAGCAGTCATGCCTTGGGATAGAGAGAGAATGTAATATCAAAATATTTTGCATGTTTTTAGGGAGGTAAACTGAAACAAAAAGTGCAAAGACCACAGACTTATTCTGGAGTAGTCCCATTGATTTCAGTTGGGCTACTTCATGTCATGTTAAGATGGCTACTTTGAGTTCAATTTGTTTTTCACCAGTGAAGTCATTTTATGATCTCATTTTTAATGCAAACATCTTACATCCTTTTCAAGTTTCAAGTTGTTGCATTACCCCAATTTCTATTGTAATTGGATGTCATTTCTGCTTTTCTAGAAAAAGCTGTAGCAAGAACCCTCACAGAAAGCCCCAAACCCCACGCTGAGTGTGAAACACGAGCTGTTCTTCAACCAGTTCCACAAACCGGCTGTCCCAGCGCAGTTCTCCTTGACCCCATTTTAAGAGAGAAATTCAAAAGATTATGCGTTATCTTTAATTAGACAATAATTTTATCTTTCTTTTTGCTTTATTTGATCTTTAGGATAACATGATACAGACATTTAAAACTGTGACTATATGGCCAGAATATGTGAGTTTGGGAATAAGCTCTATTAATATCAATGGCAACATTTCTATTGACTTCACTGGGACAAGGTTTTCATTAGTGTTCTTGGTATGAATCATTACCTACAAAGCCAGGAACAGGACAGAGGAAATGGGTTGGGCATGATGTGCCTGAAGAAACTATGCAAAAGGCATTAGTCCTCCCTCTTAGATGATGAAACCTGCTAATAAGAACTGCCCTTTCAAGATACTAAGAAGAAATAAGCTGAAATACATTTTGTTCTTATGTATTTCCCACAAAGATAGAGCGGTAAAGGAAGAACCATAATAGATCAAACCTGCCCCCCAAAATGTCAACCAAGTACAAGGAAACAGATTTCATTAAGCAGGAATGTGGCACATATTTTAGATGATGTGCTGCACACTTGCCTACAGCATGAATTGTCCACAACGTGATGGTAAGCAGCATGTTCATAGTCTTTTTCTATAGCCCAGTTTCACTGAAAGAATGCAGGTTTGTATGCACCAATACATTTAATGATGGTGAGAGTCTATCTCCTTGCTGTTCCGAGATCTTTTTGACTTTTTCATGATGTTGTTAAGTTGCTGGATGGTGACTAAAATGTCTTTCACACCACATGTAAGGAATGGCATCAATGCTTCATTCACTTTCACTTACCTTTTTTTATTTAGGCTATATCACATACTGTCAAATAACAAAAAGTTCTCTGAGTGGTTTACAGTAAAAATTAAAACCATGAAGCATGCAAATGAAACATAAGCATAACATACAAAACAGATTTTTAAAAAGCAGCTGAATAAAACTAAAGAAAAAACAGCAAAAGGCAAGAACAATAATACAAAATATTTTAAAAGCCGTTTTAAAATATATATATATATATTAAAGACTGAAAGGTCTTTACATGGTGCCCCACAGGTCACTATGTAGGTGCCAGGTGAGCCACTCTCAGGAGACCATTTACAGTACTACTGGGAAAGTGCCTAGATTATAGAAGATCCTCCTTCCTTATTCTGCTCCAGGATCAGGAAACAGACAGTGTATAAGACTTTCATCCGTCCTTTTGCAACTTGCAGGCATAGCCTATGAATTAACTCTTTCGGGTTTCTTTGCAAGAAAATTTCTGAAATTGGCAGATTACTTTGGAATACTCCCACAGTTGTTCAATTCTGTAGAATTGTGTTTATGCCAAGGATGGGGAACCAGCACGGCCAACAGTCAGGGATGGTGCGAGTTGTAGTCCAGCAGCATCTGGAAGGCCACAAGTTCCTCAACCGTGGTTTGTATTCTCTGAAACATTTTGTGGGTGTGTTGAATTTGTTTAACCTTGTTAGACAGGTAGAGATGTGCCAGAGGCATATTCCATATTGCTTCTTCAGAAATAAAATCTTTATCAGTGAAAGAATTTCTGAAATATCTAAGGCTTACATAAGAAAAAAAATGAGTCTCTCATTCCTCTTTTCCCTGCTGATCTCTCTGTACCTTTGACCAAAGATAATCCCTTCTTTTTCCCATAATACAGATGTGGGGAAACTTTGCCCCCCCCCGATGCCGCTGAACTACAACTTCCATCATCATTGGCCATGCTGACTGGGGCTGTTGGGAGCTGAAGTCTAGCATCATTGAGAGGGCCACAGATTCCTCACACTTGCCATAATAATATGTAAATACATGTTTGTCCAGCCCTGGTTTTGTTTGCACCAAAGATGCTAGAAAGGAAACACCAATCTGTTTCTTCAGAATGGAAAGTAAATATTCTAAGCCTAAATCTGACCCTTCATAAGCATCAATGAAATGAACAAATGTTCACTTACATGTGCTGTATGTGTTCAGAAGGGGTTTACTTTAGCCCTGAGGACCCTTCTTAGGGTATGTGGAAAGGGGTTGCTACAGTTCTGATCACTTTCTGGCTTGTTACAGATGGGAATAATCACTATTAGTGCAGTCCTCAAATACTTTACTTCAGATTGTGTGGCATGACAACACCAGTTAATAGTTTTTTTCAAAAAAGTTATACAAGATATGCTTTCTGAATTAACAGAATTTAGCCTGCATGTGAATTATGGCAGGGAACAGCAGTGTAAAATCTCTAAAGGGCTAAAATAAAAAACAACAACGGAAGGCTTTCTATCTCATAAATAGATAGGCATGCTGTGGACCATGTATTCATGTACACCATTACGCTCTTAGATGTTCACGAATTACTATTATGCATTGTGAAACTGTGGCTTTCCAGATATTGTTGGACTCCAACTCTCATAATCCCTGACCATGCTGGCTGAAATTCATGGCAGCTGGAGTCTCATAACATCTGGAGGGCCACATGTTCTCCACTCCCGTAACAACTACTAAATGACTTAGGTCCCAAATACCTGAAAGACTGCCTCCTTCCCTACAGACCCTCTCAGGATGAGCAGAGGTGCCCCTTTTGGTAGTTCTGCCACTGTTGGAAGTTCGAGGAGGCAGGGCAAGGGCATTCTCTGTGGCAGGGCCTAAGCTGTGGAACTATCTCCCCATCAAGGTGTGTCTGGCAACTTCATTATACAACTTTTGACAAATACTGAAGACGCACCTCTTTAGCCTGGCCTTCGACAGCTGTGATGTATATTTTTAGGACCCACCCTGTTTTCTGTTATGTTGTTTAGGTTGTTTGTAACTGTTTTTAATTATGTTTAAATTCATTTATTATGATTATGATTAACAACAGCAGCAGCAACAACAATAACAACAACAATAATAATAGCTGTCCCTGGATGAAGGCAGGAAAACATTGTACAATGAGTTAGCTCCCCAAATCTACCTCTCCTGCCTTCAATCCCCATCATCAAATTTAGATGTGTTAAGTCCCACATCCCCTATTTGTATAGAAATTTACAATGTTATTTTAAGATGTTGGACGGATTGAAGGTAAATTTTGTCCAACTGATTCCAGTGATGGAAGGTAGTTTAAGCCATGGGCATATTTCCCATTGAGATTACTCAGTTTAACTACAATCTTATACATGTCTACTCAGAAGTAAGCCCCATTGAGTTCAATGGGACTTATGCTTAGGCAAGTGTGTATAGAAATGCACCCTAAGTCTAATGTCCTATGCACACGTACCTGGGAGTAAGCCCTATTGAAAACAGTGGAGCACACTTCCAAGTAAACATTCACAGGATCAGACTGCAACTTGTGCTCGGTTTAAAAAGTTTTATTTGGGTCACCAGGGAGGGGGGAGGGGAAATATGTTATAGTTCCTTTTTCTGTACTATTTGAAAATGAAAAATAAATTTTTTAAAAAGTTTTATTTGCATAGCACTGTTGTTCCAACTGCTTCATTTGCTGTAATGATTACAATCCAATATGAGAGGTTTCTACTGCCATCTAGTGGACATCCTCTCCTTTGAAGATTGCAAGTTTTCAGCATTGCCAGAGGTTGGCCCCGTGGTAGAACTAATTTTTCCTGACTGTGCTGCTTCTGCCCTAGCTGTTTTCTCTAGAATGGACACCATTCACTTAATTAGTTCTTCCAGATAATCCAGATATCAATGCCAAACCACTGCATTTCTGTTTTATCCATTCTCTTACTCTTAGCATGCTTAAGTTCCCCTGCTGCTGCTTCTAACAAGATTACAGAGCAGACTTTCATGTGTAGACTGGTGAGGCACTATTGTCTTGTTTTCTGTAGATAAGTGTTTTCTTATATGGGTAGCAGCGATGTAGCTGATGATGATAACTTTTCTCATATCTTTCTGTTAACATGTTGCATTAACTGCCTGTATCTTTAGCATTATCTTTACAACAATCCTTTCCTGCCTTCTTTTAGATGTCTCCTTAAAAGTGTGTTATTCACACAGGCCTTTGCAATGTGAATTTACCAACTGGTATTTATTGATGCTTTTGCTGATTTTTTAAAATGGATTTTTTTTATTTTTTAATTGACCAAATTGTAATTTTGCATGCTGTATACTGCCTTGCTGATTTTTTAATCTATAAATAGGTCAGTAAATAAATACTGTTATCATTATTATTGACAAATGTAGCAACACTTATTGCTGCAGGTTTCTTTGGAAGTTTTGGTGTAACAAAGCTGGAAACAATGGCATCATTCTCCCTATTTATCATATTCAGGCTGTGAATGCCATCTCTGTGTAGCCAAAGAGTACCAAAGAGGGAGTTATCGGTAAGCTGAAAGTACAAAAAAAAACCCTGTAAAAATTATCCTAAAAGAGAGGAAACTCCAAAACTATTCAGTTGTTTAAATTTTCTCATGATGAGCCAGTCATGATTATGATGTGGTATCTTATTTTTATTGAACCAGCATATACTGTTGTACACCACCTTGACAGTTTATATGAGTGGGCAAATTGTAAATGTTTTTATAAATATAATAAAAAATAAAACAGCTCTATGGTGACGGAGCATGCTCAGTGGCCACAGAATGCCACTGTTGGGGGAGGGGAGGGGCATGGAATGTGTGGCTGGAATCTTGAGCAGAGAGCACACCACACTGCGACATTTCGTTGCAGGTTCCACAACAGCACAATCCATGTTTGAATCAGGTTTTTAGGCTGCAGTTCTGCTCTGAAATGTTTCAATTCTTTGAAAAAGTTGCACGGAACTGTTCTGTTTATTCATCTAAGCATTTCTATACTGCCCAATCAACTGTGTCCTCTGGACAGTTTACAATTTAAAAATCAATAAGTATAATCAACAGTGTGTGTGTGTGCGTGCGTGCGTGTCTAAAATCAGTGCACTACATTCCATAGTGGCACTTTTGTGCATTTCTTGATGGCTAAGAAAAAAAGCCAAGTATGTGAGATTACTGCCTTATTTACTTCCTGAGGAAGACAGATTTGGAAATATCTTTCTCTTAAATGTTTAAACAAGCTTGCCAGGCATGGAGGGAATAGAGAGTAGACATGTGAAGGTCCAGGGAAAAACATGGGAAAATTGGCGGTGGGGGAGAGACTGGGGTTTTTTTTCCCATTCTCCCCCCAAAATGTTTTTCCAGTTGTTTTCTGGGCCTTCACATCTCTTGTGGGGACAGAAGGGACAAATGGGCACAGAAGAAGGAGAACTGGTATGTATGCACTGTGCAGGATCTGCAGCTCCCTGTGCTTTCCAAGAAACTGTGCAGACCGCTGAATAGTGCTCTGAAGTTATTTCCACTCTTTGTTGTGTGAACATACCTTAACTCCCATGCAAACTTGCCCCTCATCTTGATTCCCCATCAACAAGGAGTCTTTATGCTCTACTTCAATCACACGTGAAACAAGCTGAAGATGCAAACAACATGCTCCTTCTTCCACCAGTTTTACAAGCTCATTTGAGTTTTAGCTTCAAACAGGGTTGCAGTGCAATCTTGCACTTGTAGACGGGGTACCAATAACTATTTCATAATTGATACCTACATACTGCCAGAAGAAGTCACATGGTCACTTTTTAAAATAGACCTCAACTTTTCTATTTTTCTTTCAAGAGTATCCCTCTGCAAAGAACTCTGAAATTATTGACCAAATACTTGTCCCTTCAAAAGATTTTTAAAGTAGTATTTGCCATCTTATTATTGGCACCTGAAAGAGAACGTGTTGTCTCTTAGAGGAAATGAGGAACTATATTTTGATGTAGAAAATAAAAATATGGTAAAATATTGAGAAAATACAAGGAAAGGAAAATAGGATGTTGGAACCAAATTGGACACTGTCCTCCATGTTGTTTGGCTTCAGACTCTGCTCCTGATCCTCCCCCCATATGTCATTCGTTGACGGCCTTCACTCTTTTGTATGCACCTGCAATTCTTCAGTGCTTCTTAAATAAATAAATGCAGCAAGTCTGGTCTCCAGAGAATGTCAATTATCTTCTTTATCTCATATCCCAAGGAAGAAAAGAGAAGTCCTTGCATGTGTCTGTTGAAGGACTGGGGCTTAATTACTTTCATAGCTATTACATTAGTAATGTTAACCACCATTCACTCAAGAAAAATGAATGCAAACTGTGGAAACAGACAATAGAAACCCAGTGCCAATGGTATCTCCAGATGTTAGAGCTGTGGCTCTCCAGATGTTGTTGACTCCAACTCTCATCAGCCCCAGCCAGCATGGACAATGGTCAGGAATGATGGAAGTTGTAGTCCAGTAGCATCTGGAGAGCAATATCCTTGCCCCATAAAAAATAAAACCCATCACATATTATGGGCTCCATTCATTTGTGTCTACGTAGAATTTCTCTAGACATTTATTCTAAAGACAACTATTCTTGTGTCCTACTCATAAGGCAGATACTTATTATCTAGATCAGTAGTCTTCAGCCTTACCAGACCCGGGGCCCATCTTTAACCCTAACTCTCTCCCTGGCCTCTCTCTCTGTCTTCAAAGAAGTGACAGATCACTTTTGCCAGAGATTTGAACTGATCACATGCAGAAGGCTTTTCCCCACCCTTCCTCCTTTCATCCCTCCATCCATTTCAGTTTCCCACCACAACCACCTGTGATTTCTCCCTCCCATTCTTCTTGACTCCCTCCAGGCTGCCATCACCCATGTAAAATTAGGCCAATGGCTGCATGCAGCTCTCAGGCCTCAGGTTGCCCGGCCCTCTTATATATACTGTCTTGAGTCACCCCCGATTGCAGCTGAATTCAGATTTTGAAATCTGTCACAGAAAGGGAAAGGACAGAATTGACTCAAGGTCATTTTATTTGATGACCAGGAAAGGGTTAATTTTAACCACATTTAATTGGTTACATTTAACTGGCTACATTTTAGTATTTTGATTGGTGCTACATATGGCAAACTTGGGATGAGGCTGGCTGGAAAGCAACTTCACACAGTAAGTACTTTTTAAAAAAATCCCATGCTGTAAGAAATCAAACATGGAGATAAACATCATTTAAAGAGCCTCTATTTTTACCAGTTAAGTTCATGGGAGCCTTGCAGCTCATCATTTTCCTGAAAATGCCAGATTTTTTTTTTAAGTGATAGCCTGGAGGGGAAAAATGTCCGTTCATCAATTTCCTGTTCTTCAGGAGATAACCACTGCATCAGCCACTGGTTTATCTTTACCCCCGGGCAGGAAATTTATCATAATTTATTCTACAGCATGCTAAATTGGCCTTGTTGATTACTGTTGCATAAACAATGTGGAACATTTGCCTCAGTTAGAGCTGGCACTGATGTGGAGCCAAGATTGGCTGAGGAGTTTCAATTTAGTGAAGTGGTTGTAATATCAGTACAAACACCAGTGTTATCTAGCAAATGCTGAAGAGCTTTAAAAAGACAAAAAAAAAAATCTGGATACTTCCTCCGCGTAATGCTAATGGGCCACTTACTGAAATATATCTGTTTGGAGAGAGAAATCCAAAACGGCACAAGGTTGGATCCCATTTGAAAGTGCTTTCTGCATGTACATGATGATACGCTCCCTCATTCAAAGGTTACACTTAAGACATTTCTAAGGGTCAGGATGAAAGGGTTCCATTGAAAAGTCTGTCTGCTCTCGCTGTATACAAACATAAGTCATGCATGAGTATTCTCACAGCTTCATAACAAAGTCAATCCAAATAATTTTTTTTAAAAAAAAATCTGACTGAGAGCAGACTTCCGCCAACTAGAGGAGAAAACGTTCAGAAGGTTTTAGGATGAACACCAGCTGACCTACCCTACAAACTAAACAAGATGAAGTGCTAGAATATAAATCAGCCTTTAATACAGTCATCTTTGATTAATCTTGAAAAAGCACATGCTATCATAATCATTTCAATCATGCTGAATTCTCCTATACCAGATCTATAATCAAGTCTGGGCAGGAAAGTAGGGTTCCATGCCAGAAACATTTTGAGGATCTTTGATTGAACAAACTCCACCATCCACTTCTGGAATGGATTCTGCAATCTCCTCTGGCCTTCAAATGGAAACTGGAATAGTGGATGCCTCAGTGATATTAACCCCATGACACACCAAGTGCCTCGGAATTATCAGAATCCTGTGGAACACCAACAGACTCTGATGTGGTTCCTGAACATGTTCTGGGGTTCCTGAACATTCATACCAACTCATCTGCTTATAACTCTACAAAATAACATTTTTCCCAGGGAAGCAGGAAGAATATAAAAAGAGCCCTGCTGGATCAGGCCAAGGGCCCATCTAGTCCAGCATCCCATTCTCACAGTGGCCAACCTGATGCCTCTGGGAGGCTTGCAAGCAGGATCTGAAGGCAACAGCACTCTCCCCACTTGTGATTCCAAGCAACTGGTATACAAAGAAGCTTACCTTTTTTTAAAAAAAAGTTACAAAGTGGAACCCTAGCTCAGTGGTAGATCACATGCTTTGCCTGCAGAAGGTCCCTGACATCTGTGGTAAAAACCTTCAGGTCACAGATGATGTGAAAGATCTTTGCTTAAGACTTTCTAGTCAGAGTAAGCAATGGGCTAGATATAAGGCAGTTTCCTGTGTTGCTACAGCACTGGCATCATCTGTTGTGTCACACTGTTAAGCTATCGTGTTTCCCATCCTAAGCATGTTTATTTGTTACAACACCATATAAACAAGGTTTTAAACGAAGAAGTGCAATAAGATAAAATTAACTGACTACCACAAAAAGCAGTTCATCTGTGTCCAGTGGCCTTAAACTCCAGCTTCTGGGATTCATTCCTGGCTTGTAGTAAGCAAGAGTTCCCTGTTACTTCTTAGCTCTTTAAACTGCAGGTAAGAGAAGGCAGCAGTGGCAGCTGGTGGCTCCATGTCAGTGGAATCCGCTTCAGGTTTTAGTCCAAACTTTGGACAGCTCCTTGGAAGCTTGGACTAAAACCCGGAGTGGATTGCACTGCCCCACTGACATGGAGCCACCACTTGAAGGCAGCTTCTATCACAGGCTGAGCAAGTTCCAGCGGCTCAGTCCCACTCCCTTGCTGCCCCAGAGAGACTCTTGGTAGGATCTGCTATCTGGTGCAACACTGAGGGCAAGGACAGAAAATGCTGCCGGGATAATCTTGGCTTCTTATGGATATTGTGTCATTTCTCTTACTGGCAGGGGTTTAGTCATCAAGGATCTCAGGGGGTCTTAGACCCCTTACCTTCTGGGGGTCCATGTCCCAGCAGGGTCCCTATGTCTCCAGCATCCTACAAGCCAATCAGCATGAAAGAGGAGTGTGTTGGCCACTGAGAAGAGTCTTCTTGCATGCTCCTTTGTCCTTTCCTGCTGACTGGAGCTAATCAGAGTGATAGGAATTCCTATTAGCTCCTACTTCAAAAAGTCAAGTTGTGGAGCGTGAGAATTCTGAAACTGCAGAAAAGACAGTGAATCCTGGTGATAACATCCCATCTACATCATTAAGCAGTTTGGTAGCAGCAGGAGATAGATGTGTAGATTCTGAATTCAGTAATTCAAGCAATATCTCTTGATAGTGAGAAAGGACAGTCAAATGCTGACAGTGATAGAGAAGCAGAAAGCAGTATTCAAGCCTGGCCAGATTATTCTACAATCTTAGAAAACTGTATAATTTTAGAAGGGGATGTGGCTATGACTATCATGAAGAGACCCTGCCCTTCTGAATTTGCCACTACACTACAGCTTCCTGGGCTAGATTTTAGATTTTAGTGCGATTTTAGTTTGATGCTTTCTTATAAACTGGTTTGGGAGCCTCTCACTTAGAGGCCTTGTAAACTGCTTAGAGGCCTTTTTTGTTCTAGTAAGCAGTATATAAATTCTGTTAAATAAATAAAAAAATAGAGAGCAGACTCTCAGTGTGAAGAATGGGGACACCGTGTTTCAGCCCCAAACCAGCATACTTCTCTCTTCTTGCCACCAGACACTTATTTTTTCACACCCTTTCAGAAGTAGAACTTGAATTCCAAGTCTCCAGCTTCAGTCCATCACCCTCTTGATCTCCCAGGCACTTTAAAGCAGTAGTGGTCTAAGCAATGGGGAGGGGGGGGGGACAAACAGTCTTTGAGTATGTCTATAAACCAGTACAGCCCAGAAATCCAATTCAGCAGTTTATTGAAAAGAAGTATGAAAAGATGGGGAGGGTGAGAAACAGCTAATATGCACAAGCAGAAGGAGAAGAAAACACTAAACCAGAATACTAGTCCATCTAATCCTATCCTAGACAATGCAAAAGTTACTCTTATGGTCACCTCTGATGTCAGTAGCGTCTGGAGCTGGTTGCAGGAGGAGGGACAAAGGAATGTTGGTCACATCCCATTTTTAAGGGCTCCTGACCCAGAAAGGTTCTGACCATTAGGTGCCTCCAGGAAGTCAATCAGAGAGACGACCAGCAGCCATGAATATGCCGTCAACACTAGCAAGTTGGGAGATGGCATGCCACAGGGTCCAGCTCCCTTGCTCCTCTCTCAGCTTTCTGTGGGTTACGTATTAGAGGGGAGATGTCACCTCTCTGCTTGAACGTTGTAGAAAATAATGAACAAGAAATAATGCTTATTTAGCTTTTGTAGAATTTGCTTGGCTTAAGGAAAATAAAGACAATACCGGTGACTTAGTGAACATTCCATAGGCACGTACTTTACTGTTTACATAAGCTGGCCTGGCTATCTCTTTGTTTGTGTAAACTACCTTGGCTTGCAAAACCGGTTTTGCAAGTGCTTCAAATGGCACCGAGTGAAGAGACAACGCCTGTCTCAGGAATGTGGCCAAGAGCCAAAAAGACCTTATATGGAAAAGATCGGGAATAAGGAAGTAGGCTGAGCAGGCAGTTAATGTATGCATGATGTATGTGGTGCCAAGGGTATAAGACCTGGCTGCGACCAGGGAGGGGCAGACTCGGCTTTGTTCGTTTCTCCACTTGCAAGTGCTTCAATAAAACTCTGGCTTTACTTTTAAGACCGTTTCGTCGTTCCTTGAGTAATATTGAAACCTTGTACTTGGGAGCGGATCCTCGCCTAACAATAAAACAAATATTGTGGGTGTTTGTTACAAGTGGCGACCACGAAGGGACAGGCAATTGAGCGCCCCATGGCGTTCCGGAGGCGGCGTGGCCAGGCGGAAAGAGCGCTCCGGGCCCCGTTGAGGCCTGTTCCGTGTGGTTGACGAGCGCGCCGGGGCACCAGAGTAAGCGCCAAGCCTCTCCATAGAAATCGAAATGAGTAAAGCCAGACTTCGGAAGGGGTAAGTCGCCCGGAACAGGGCCAAAGAAATTTGTGAATGTAAGAGTGTGTATGAGGTGTGCATGAGACGGGATGAATCCTAACGGTTATCCCGAAGCGAGAGCGGACCGGCCAGTAGTGCGTTTTCCGCATCCTCGCGAGAGGCCGGGCCACGACAGCAGGGAAGCGCAAGTTGTCTGTCCTTTCTGTTTTCGTCCGTAAGTCCTTGTCTGTGTTCTGAGAAAGAAAGAAGGGGAACCAGGGACCGAAAAAGGGTCACTTGACAAGGGAAATGGGGACCGGGAGGGTCACCTGATAAATAGTTACAGACAGACAGGGTGGGTTTTTGTCACCTGAAGGACGAGCATTTCGTATTAGACACCAAAATACCCCAAGCATGGCACAAGGTGCGTCGAAAGCCGTTGCCAAAGGGACAGCCCAGAAGACGAAGCGGAGGGGTGGGCAGCCTTTAAAGGGAAAACCGGGTAAAACACCGCTTGAATGTGTATTGAGTGATTTCTTGAGCTTCAAAATTGGGGTTGTTTCGGCGGGGGGTCCAGTACCAACACCGGAGAAATTAGAACAGTTTTGTCTTATTGATTGGGTGGAATTGGGAATTTCGTGGCCACCAGGTGGGACTTGGGACAGTAAGAAAATCAGTCGCCTAATATCCACTCTGTATGATGCCTTACCAGAGACGGCCGACTCTTGGCATTATGCAGAGGGGTGGAGGGCAGTAAGCCATAATCCGCCAACAGAATGTGCGCTGGAAATGGTCATGACTCAGTCCAAAGGGGAAAAACCTGTCCTGCCGGACAGCGATGATTTTAATAATCTGGCCATTAGGAGGAGGGTCCTGGCACCACCGGCACCACCTGAGGGTGCAGGTGAGGGCCCGGCTCTAGCTCTGCCCCACCCCCCACAACAAATAGTGCCCCCACTGCAGCCACTACCAGGGAACCCGCCTCCCTATGCTGACCAGGCAGGGGCTCCGCCACCAACTGCCCTGCCTGAGCACCCCGACCAAGCGGAAAGAGTGCAGGAGGAGTTGGCTCGGTCCCGACAGTTACGGGAGGAGTTGGCTCAGACCCAAAGGGAACGTGACGCGGCACATGAGAACATGTTAAGACTCTATGAGAAATTGGCAGAGAGGGAACGGGAGGAGTTACCCGTGGCTACTGCAAAGAAAAGACAAGAGCTGATAAATGCTATAAAGACAATGGAGGATCCCATGACATTAAGAGGGGGAAAGCAATACGGGAGGAATAGATCCAACTCAGTTTCGGAAATAAATTTTGTGGCACCAATGAGGGAGGTGTTGGACGCAAATGCCCAGGTCGCGTTTGTGCATGCCCCATTTTCCACTTCAGATTTATTTAATTGGAAAAACCAAATGCCGGGGTTACGGGAGGACCCAGATAAACATTACCAAATGTGGGACTCCATTTTTGCCAATCACACCCCCACTTGGGTGGATATACAGACACTTTTGAATATGCTGTTGACACAAGAGGAAAAGAGCCTCGTTCTTTCCCAGGCAAGTGCGGAGGCAGCCCGAAACCAAAGGACAGGAAATAATGCTGCTGATCTGGCACCTGAAGTGGTCCTCCCTATAGCAGATCCTCGATGGGTACCTACCCCCGGTGAGGCACACCCACTGTTAACCAATTACAAGAGACTCATTCTTTATGGGGTGAGAAATGCCATACCAAAGCCAATGAATATGGCCAAATTATACCAGGTGCAGCAGGAACCAAAAGAGTCACCCTCTGTGTTTTTGGAAAGATTAACCACCACAATGCGGAAATATACGGCCTTAGACCCAGATTCGGAAGACAATCAGAGATTGCTGATTACTTTATTTATTGGTCAAAGTTGCTCGGATATTAAAAAGAAGCTACAGAAGATAGAGGGAGTGATGGGCATGCGTATGGGACAGATAGTAGAGATTGCTTACAAGGTATATGTGAATAGGGAGGAGCAAGTGAAGAAGGGAAGGTTAAGAAGAAAGAATACGGTATGATGGCAGCCGCAATTGTGGAGGGAGTTACCCACACCACTCAAGGTACGAGAGGGGGGTATGGACCCCCAGACACGTCAGTCAGCGGGGAGCCAGGGACCGCCCCACACTACAGAAAGACCAATGCGCCCGGTGTTTCAAAAGGGGCCATTGGGCTCGGGATTGTAAAGTAAGGACTACGGAGAATCGAGAACGGGGAGCTGACCACCAGTTATGGCAGGAAGGCAAGAGGGCAGAACAGCCAATGCGGAAAGGCCCACCCAAGGAAATGGCGCAATTTACAGAAGAGTATGATTCTGAATGAAGGTGGACGGGATACAAGGGGGGTCCGCAGGCAGAGCCAATGCTAAAGTTAACAATCGATGGAAACCCTTTACAAGGGCTGGTTGATACGGGCGCCTCTTTCTCAATGATGCCCCGGACCTGTTCCCGTCAAAAGATACCCCTTACGTCTCAAGTTGCCACCGTGATGGGAATAGAAGGCAACAAGCAGAAGATACCCGTCTCACAACCCCTAGCCGTCAGGTTCCACAATAAAGGAACAGAGTTTAGTCATCAATTTTTGATATCATCTGAATGCCCACTCCCCATTTTTGGCCGAGACATTCTAAGTAAGCTGCAAGTCCGCATCACGTTCCAAGACAATGAATTACACGTACAGGTCCCCAAGCGGAACGAATGTGCCTTCCAAATGGCACTTGCAGGGATAAAGGAAAAGAATGTCCAACAGGAGCCTCTCATGATTCCCAATGTACACCCAGACGTATGGGCAAGAAAAGACAATCCGGCCAGGGCAAAGAACGCTACTCCGGTCCAAGTACGATTGAAGCCCGGATCCGCCCCAATGCCAGTAAAGCAGTTTCCCCTAAGGGCTGAGGTCCGACAAAGTCTACATAAAATGATCATTTTGTTTTTGGAATACGGATGGATACACCAGACCACTAGCCCACACAACACCCCGATATTCGGAGTCCCCAAGGAAGGACGGCTGGGCCAGTATAGGCTAGTCCAAGATTTGAGAATTATCAACGAAAAAGTTCTGGAAGATGTGCCTGTTGTACCGAATCCACACACACTGTTGTCATATGTACCCTTTACATCTACTACCTTCACCGTCCTTGATTTAAAGGATGCCTTCTTCTCCATCCCGCTACATGAGGATAGCCAAGATCTATTCGCCTTCCAATGGGAAGCCCCGGAGGAACCACGGGCCTGTCAGCTCACTTGGGGCGTGCTCCCACAAGGATTCGTCAGCTCACCAAGCGAATTTACCAAGGCGTTGCAGAGGGACCTGGCTGGATGGTACCGAGAAAAGAGATCATCGACGCTGCTGGTTTACGTGGATGACTTGCTGATATGTAGCCCGACAGAAGAAGCCTGTACCAAAGATGGAAAGCACCTGTTAAATTACTTGCATAAATGCGGATACCGGGTTTCAAGAGAAAAGGTCCAATGGAATCAGAAGGAGGTGACCTATCTAGGGTACCAGGTCTCATCCCAAGGGCGCCGGCTATCTGATGAGCGAAAGAGGGCTATTTGTGCTGTCCCACCACCAAGGGACATTAAGACTTTAAGATCCTTCCTGGGACTGACAGGGTTTTGCCGACAATGGATCCCAGGGTACAGTGAATATGTCGGATCTCTGTATGAACTCCTCAAGAAGGACTCCAAGTGGCATTGGATGAAAGAATGTGAAAAATCATTTCAGAAGATTAAAAATGTGTTGCAACAAGCTCCAGCTCTTGCCTTGCCCAATGGAAGTAAACCTTATAGACTGTATGTGGCAGAGCGAAAAGGCATGGCAATGGGAGTGCTGACACAGAAAATGGGACCTGACCACCTCCCAGTGGGATATTACTCATCAAAATTAGATCCAGTAGCCCAAGGGTGGCCTGCTTGTCTGAGGATTGTGGCAGCCACAGCAGTGGTGCTAACAAAAGCTGAGAAAATCATGATGGGCGTGCCAGTAACAGTCCTTGGCCCTCATGACCTCCGGAGGATCTTAGGAGAAGCAGCATCAAAGGTTTTAAGTCCGAGTCGCCAAACTCAATATGAACAGCAACTACTGGGTCGCCCAGACCTAACACTGAAAACCTGCAACACCCTGAATCCAGCAACACTTTTACCGGAGCCAGGAGAGCTCGAGCATGATTGCATTGAGACCCTAGATACCACCCTATGCCCAAGAATTGACTTGACAGACCAACCAATAGATGGAAGACACGTGTTCATTGATGGGAGTTCCGGGTAATAGACAGGAAGAGGAAAACAGGATATGCAGTATGTGAAAACATGAAGGTTCTTAAAAGTGGCCAACTACCCTTGACGCATTCCGCCCAGGTGGCAGAGCTAACAGCAGCAATAGAATCATTAAAGATGATGAAGGACCAAAGTGTGACCATCTATACGGACTCAAAATATGTCTTTCAAACAGCCCATGCATTTGCAATGATATGGAAAGAAAGAGGGTATGTGAAGAGTGGAGGACAGCCGGTGGAACATCGAGAGCAGATCATCAAATTTCTAGACGCCATCCAGGAACCGAAAAGAGTGTCCATCGTGCATGTGCTAGCTCACGGAAAAGATAAGAATCCGACATGGAGACAGGGCAATCAATTCGCAGACCAAAAGGCAAAGGAAGCAGCACTTGAAGATGATAGCGACACAGCAACAATGTGTGCAATCCAACTACCTCTTCCCACCAAGGCACCAGAATACTCTCAGAAAGAAGAGGAAAGAGCACAAGGTCAAAAGGCTATAAAACTAGAATCCGGATGGTGGCAGATACCAACTGGACAACTCATCATCCCACAGCAGATCCTCCGTCAACTCATACAGGATTTACATGCGCAAACGCATTTGGGTGGAAACGCGCTGGGAGATCTCCTAATTCGCCAGGTCGTGGCACCAGGACTGTATGAGGAAACTAAAAGAGCCGTATTCAACTGTGCTATTTGTGCGGCAGTCAACCCAGCACCAAAGCCTCCTGTGCCAATGGGAGGAAGACCATGGGCGTATTATCCATTCCAACGGTTACAAATCGACTTTGCAGAACAGCCCCGCAACCAAGGCTACAAGTACTTGTTGGTAATTGTTGACCAGCTAACGGGATGGCCAGAAGCGTTTCCCACTCGTAATGCCACTGCAAATACTGTTGCTGAAGTCCTACTGAAGGAAATCATCCCACGGTATTCCCTACCAGAGACTTTTGAATCAGATCAAGGACCCCACTTTGTCAGCCAGATTGTGAAAAATATAAGTTCCGCTTTGGGGTTTGACTGGAAGTTACATACCCCGTGGCGGCCCCAATCATCCGGTCAGGTAGAACGCGCCAATCGGACAATTAAGACACTGCTGACCAAGGTGTGCCGAGAGACATCACTAAAATGGGTTCAAGCCTTACCATTGACTCTGACCATTATGCAAAACACTCCCAGAGGAAAAACTAAATTGACACCATTTGAGTCCCTTTTCGGACGACCTCCCCTTGAGTCACGGCCCCAGACAGAAAGGGCTCCCATAACAGGGGATGTGGGTGCAAAACAGTTAAAAGAGTATATAATTGCCTTGCAGGATGTTCTCTCCTCTCTCCACAGGCTTAGTCGAGAATTCCAGAGACTTCCATTGGATTTGGCAATCCATAATTACTGTCCAGGCGATTGGGTCCGGGTCAAGCAGTGGAAAAAGGAGCCCCTTCTACCAACCTGGGGACCAGAGAAGCAAGTCGCCCTCGTGATGGAGGCAGCAGTAAAAGTATTTGGAAGCGACAAATGGATCCATGTTTCCCGTATAAAGAGAGCATCTGAACCACTTACCATTCAGGAACCAGAGAAGAGGGTAGCGAAGGACCCTCCAACTGGCAGGGTGAACAATCAAGAACCCGAAGCTAAGTGGTCTTCGAGGGTCGTGTTGGACTCTGACCTGAAGCTCAAGTTCTCCAGGAGAAGGGACAGTTTATAATCATGAATCCAGTATTACAATTTAGACTGGGGACGGTTTTCTCATGTTCCCTAATTTTAATTATATTGTTGTGTGTAAATTTCTTTAACCAACCTCGATTTCACGATGAGCAGTTGAGAAATATCAGGTCCGCATCCATCGAGATGGACAGGACAAACACATTTGTTGAACTTGCCCATCAGGTGTCCAAAGTATTTTATCTCAAAAACTGCTGGATTTGTGGGAGTCCAAAGGGTTTTCCAGAGTGGCCATGGATTGCATTCCCGGTAGCACCCCGGTGGCTCTTAAGTAATGTAAGTGAAGTGCATGTCAATTTAAGCACCTGGACAGAGCCCCATATCTGGAAATTACACGGGGCAGGGGTAGGCAAATACTGTATTCATCAGAATATCACGGGAGGGGTACAAGTTGGGCATAGTAGATGTAATTGGACATTGGGATGGCGCCAGTACTGCATCATACGGGATTGTCCGGTCACCAACTGTACTCAGCTGGCCTCTCAATGGAATAACACACATATTCGACTTAACAATGGTACATGGTGCTCATGTATCCCTGATGCACGTAATCGAAGTTCATGCAGATCTAAATGTGATGATCCCAATGTAGACATCCAAGTGAATGAATGTCAGGAGAGGAATCTAACAATTCCCACAATCTTAAAGGATTGGGGCTGGTTGTGGACGCACCTCAATGGAACGGTTGTGAAGGGATTCCACAACTATTGGACTACATGGAATCAGACTAATAACTACACTATTCGTAATTATAAAAATGACTCCCGCATATGGAGATGCAGTTATGAGGAGAGAGGGTACCGGATAGTTACAGGACCCCTTGGGGCAGAGGACAGTTATTATATCCCTTCTAAATGGAAATCCCCGATCTTGCATGAGGGCACTAGGCCTGCGTTAAAAGGACATTATTGGATTTGCGGGAGTAAGGCGTATGCCATTCTCCCCTTAAATTGGACCGGCACTTGTTATGTTGGAGTCATACAACCCCTCTATACCATAAAAGGAGGTAGTTTTAATCCTTTAATTCCAGTGTTCGATGAGGAGCGAACCGATAAGAGAAAATGCTCCATAAATGTTAACTTAGCAAGAGGACAGGACAATGGATGGAGGGATGAATGGCCACCTGAACGCATCATCGCCACATATGATCCAGCCTCCTGGGCACAGGATAGTATGTATGGATACAGGACTCCTATTTATTTGTTGAATAGGTTGATCCGGTTACAAGCTGTGGTAGAAATTCTCACTAATCAGACGGCAAATTCCTTAATTCTGCTTGCTGATCAATCAACTCAAATGAGAGAGGGGATACTCCAAAACCGGTTAGCTCTGGACTACTTATTGGCAAAAGAGGGAGGAGTCTGTGGGCTCCTCAACCTAACGGAATGTTGTCTCAAAATAGATGACAATGGTGAGATTGTAAAAGATGTGGCAAATAGGATGAAGAAGCTTGCACACGTACCGGTACAAACCTGGAAAGGGCTCGATCTTGGGGATTGGAATTCATGGTTCAACTGGTTCGGAGGAATGAAGACTATGGTTATACTAGTTATGCTAATTTTAGTAGGATGTATGCTTTTACCCTGTCTGCTACCAATAATCATGAATGGCATTCGTAGTATAGCGGACAATGCAGCAACAAGAAGTAGTATGCAACTGTATGGAAAAATAATGTATCAAAGGGTATATAAAGAAGACCCATGGGAGACAAAACGAGGGAAGAAGGAAGAGCCCATTTAGTATAATTTAAAATGGGCTCTTGAGGGGGGAATTGTAGAAAATAATGAACAAGAAATAATGCTTATTTAGCTTTTGTAGAATTTGCTTGGCTTAAGGAAAATAAAGACAATACCGGTGACTTAGTGAACATTCCATAGGCACGTACTTTGCTGTTTACATAAGCTGGCCTGGCTATCTCTTTGTTTGTGTAAACTACCTTGGCTTGCAAAACCGGTTTTGCAAGTGCTTCAAATGGCACCGAGTGAAGAGACAACGCCTGTCTCAGGAATGTGGCCAAGAGCCAAAAAGACCTTATATGGAAAAGATCGGGAATAAGGAAGTAGGCTGAGCAGGCAGTTAATGTATGCATGATGTATGTGGTGCCAAGGGTATAAGACCTGGCTGCGACCAGGGAGGGGCAGACTTGGCTTTGTTCATTTCTCCACTTGCAAGTGCTTCAATAAAACTCTGGCTTTACTTTTAAGACCATTTCGTCATTCCTTGAGTAATATTGAAACCTTGTACTTGGGAGCGGATCCTCGCCTAACAATAAAACAAATATTGTGGGCGTTTGTTACAACGTGATGGAGGGCTAGAGAACATGGGTATCTTCAAATGACAGGCTAGGACAAGGCTGAGCTGTGCCACAGTAAGTATTCTAAGTAAATAAATAAATAGAAGCTCAGGTGAAGGTTTGACTTGGTCATCCAGAATACATGGTTAGCAGGAGGGTGCTGTTGGAATAGGCAAATGCTGCATGTTCACTTGGGGGGGATATTTGGGGAAATATCCCATGTACCTGTTCACCATGATGTAACTTCCTAGTGGGTGGGGTTAGTTACCTGGTTTCCTCCTCCTTTGTCCTGGGGGATTTCTTGCATATTCTCCATTGCTGATCAATCCATCATTGAGAGAGGCCTGCTGAGAGCATCAATACCAAACCCTAAGATGGACTGAATACCTTCTATTTTCTTTCATCTAAGCTATAGCCTATGTTTCTAACATATGAGGAGGTTGTAAATGTTTTTTATCTTTTACCTAAGAAGATTGTGTCTGTTGTTATTTATTTAGAGAAACGTGGGGCTGGTTACATTCTCACTCTGATGCTTGTGTTTTTATATCTCTGCTAAGAAATAGGACCAACCAAATTAGTTCCTATTTCTCTCTGGTATTTTTATAATACTGAACAGGTGCTGCCTTCTAGAAACCACCCCAGTCAGAGCCAAAGCAGAGGTGCACAGGTCAATTAAACATAACTTTCTCAGTTCAACTATAAAGCAGACATGGGGAGCTTTTAAAACTGAAAGGAATGGACAGTGGATGGGAATGGAAGAAACCTGTCCCCTCCCCTTCCCAGTTCTCTGCTGCTTTAAGAGTCCTCCCAACCCCCTAGATTAGCTCCAATAGTGGAAATGCCCACTCTGTGTCCTTCCAGATGAGGAATGGGTCGTCTTTTTCAGCCCAAGCATTGCATTCCCTTCTGCACAACCTTCTGGGGGCCACAAGCCAAAAGCAAAAGTGTACAGAGCAACAAATAGGAATGTTATCTGTGTGTATGGTAGGCTAGTTTTGACATACATTCACGCACCCCTCTCTGTCTTCCATCCAGGCATTATCAGAGTTAAAGGACACATGCCAGCCAGACAAAAACAGACTGGCTGTAAAGCAGGGCCAGTGCGGGGTGTGGCCTGGGGAGAGGAGGTGTGGCCTGGGGAGAGGAGGTGTGGCCTGGGGAGAGTTCCAAGGGCTAGACAGAGAGGCCTGGGGACTGCGTTGGCCCCCAGACCCAAGGTTCCCCATCCCTGATGTGGAAGCTAATGGGACAATATACATGCAAATAAACAACCTCTGACATGCTCCTCACATATCCCAAGTCAGGCTGTAGCACAAGACAACTGCTCTGTGAGGGCTCTGTGAAGCCAAAGGAATCTTAGTTCTTGTGGTGCTTCTAAGGACATACATTACTGTGCTTCAGAGTTCACAATCATTCCCAGTCATGGTCTGTTGAAGGATTAAGTTTAGCTAAGTCTGACTTATTTTCCTAACAAGTGTAGAAGTGCAGAGCTTCCCATGTCTGGCAAAACTAAAGCCTCCTAACTCATGCGGTGATTCACTGGGTGCAACTGTTCCCATATACGTTTCTGTATTGTCACAATGCGACTCCCATCGAGTCTACTGCGAATTTCTCCCAGTGATGTGAATGGGAGCTGGATCAGTCTCTAAATGGGCAGTGAACATTTTACCTCTCCTCAATTTATGCTTAGTTTCCTTGCACCAGAGGTTCTGTTTCTTCCATATTCCTTATATCATTTTTCATTACTTTCCTTGTTATACTAAGGAAGTAATAATACGTAGAGCAGCCAGATGCCTAGATTGTAAAGAACGTAATGTATATTCCCTGTGGTTCAGTGGATTTCCCACATGAAAAGATGAATATATGGAGTATCAGAAACAGTGTTCAAAGTTCATCCAAAATGCATAGCTCACTCATAAGCTTGTGGCCAAATGTGCATTTCAACACAGATTTAAGATATTGTTTTTCCTCCATATTGAGAGTGATAACAAATGTCCCCAAATATATATGGATGTATATTTCTGATCACATAATAAGTTCTCTTTCATCACACGCACACACAATTCCAGATATTAAGGATGAAGGGTTGAATGGTATGTACTTTCTTATACAGTAACAATCCTGGTAGATAAATGTGTAGTGTCTCTGTAAATGGACATACATGGCAGGAATGGGGAACCTATGGAGTCTCCAGATGAAACAGACTAACATGGCTACTCCTCTGGATTTTATTCTAGACAAGTTGTTGTTCCCTGATCTAAGTGGGAGCTTTGTGCCTCCTGTATGATGGGTTGGGAAAGGAGCTGGTCCAACCACCTGCCTGCAGTGCTGCCATTCTGCTGATATCAGCCTCGGTCAACTGCATCACGGGCTGGGCTGGCTTCTGCCCTGAGAGCTAATCATCACAGCCGGCTGGGTATTAGGGGGCATGGTCTGGGGAGCAGACCTGAGAGCGAACTTGCTTCTTTTGGTCCCTCCTGGGTTATATATTCAGGCATAGGCCATGGCTTTTGCACTGTTGTCTTCCCCACCTACTCTTCCTTCAGTAACAATGTCATTGCTGTAGCCTAAGGTGAGACACTGATTGACTGGGCTGGGAAGGAATTTAATCACAGCTGCAATTGGCCTTGGTGCTATGGGTCTTTTTGCCATCCCCATAACAATTGTTTTGAGTAATATCAAAAGAGCTTTCACATGTCACATTAGTTGTGGTGATGGTGGGCATTGAGCAGGAGCTATAGTCCATTGAGGGAAATTCTCATAAGGGGTCTTGAAGGTGTCATACTATGTCCTAAGCCCCAGATTGGGGTGCCTAGTTTGGGCTGCCACCCATTCCTGTTGCCTGCAGGGACTACAGGAGCAGCCCACATCATGGTGAGCTCCAGACTCAGGCAACTCCTTGAATGTTGCCACAGCTCATGGATGGGGGGAGTACCAATGATCAGCAGGTGGGCTGCCTGATGATTAGATCCTTGCCTTATGCTACACCCAACTCTGGTTAGCTGTAACCAATGAAGATGTGGCTAGTTTTAACCCTCGCCAGTCAGTATGTTTTTCTAGCTCCCATACAGCACACCTCACTGCTTGTGGTACAGAATCCTAGTCTGGCAAAAATATTTGTTTACCTGCATAAGTAGGAACTACATCAAGAAAGAAAGAAAAGAAAAAGAAAAACCAAGGGGTTACAATAATCTGAGATATGTTAATCAAACTTAATCTGAATGTGAAATATTACTTACCTAGCATAATAAAGGAAGATTACAAGAGGACCACAGGAATAAACACCAGAGCCAAATGTCCACAATTACACAACACATAATACTTAATATATCATGTTAGCACAAAGCTATCTCATATGTATGAGACTAAAATATTTAAATGCCGTGTACATCACCCTGAACTCTTTGAAGGAAGGGGATGATATAAGCAAACAAACAAACAAATAAAGGTGCATCTCTCTGAAAAAGAAAACAGTTGATCAAGCCTATTATTTACTTCCTAGACAATGGACATTTATTCCACACACAATTGTTTCTAGTTTTGTTGTAAGTACAAAGTGAGGATAGGATTAAAGTCAATATTGGGAAGGTTTTCAAAACACTGCCTCTTCATAATAATAATAATAATAATAATACATTTTTATTTTTTGGCCACCTATCTGGCCGAATGAACGGCCACTCTAGGCGGCGTACAAATTAACTAAAATACAACATATAATACAGTTTTAACATATAATATTGTTATAATCCACCAACCTACATCTATACACTGTAAGCTAAAACTATCTTGGAGTCCTGTATGCCCGCTGAAACAACCAAGTTTTTAGTCCTTGGCGAAAACTTATCAGGGAGGGGGCATGGCGAAGATCATATGGTAGTGTAGGAAAATCAGCAGTGTAGGAAAATTTAAACTTGTTTGACTACTGCACACAAGAGAGAAAAAGACTAAAACCTATATACTTATTCAGTTTATGAGATTTTCAGATAAATAGAAAAAAACAACAGTTTTCTAGCCTTGCAATGGGGTCTAGTTACTGCCTTGTCAATCACAACCCTGACTTATTGGCTACAAACCTGAAAGTGAGGGGTTCGAGCAGCCAGCTAAGAGCTCATTTATCAGAAGTTGCAGGCGGGGCAGCTGACATTTTGGTGTTTATCCCTTGAACCAGACCATCTAAAAACTTAATTTTTTAAAAAAAGAAAGCAAGCAAGCTGAGAGTCCAGAGATTTATTTAATTTTATTTATTTAATTAAGCTTATATACCGCCCGACTAGCAACAGCTCTCTGGGCAGTGAACATTAAAAATACAATAAAAATAACACAATACAGTATATCACAATACAAAACTATACAAAAACCTGTACAGTCTAAAATCAAAATATAATAATTTAGAATTAACAGGAATTAAAAGGAATTAAAATGCCTCAGAGAAGAGAAAGGTTTTAACCTGGCGCCGAAAAGATGATAGTGTCGGCGCCAGGTGCACCTCCTCGGAGACACCATTCCATAGTTCGGGGGCCACCACTGAGAAGGCCCTAGATCTTGTCACCACTCTCCGGGCTTCCCTATGAGTCGGAACCCGGAGGAGGGCCTTCGTAGTAGACCGTAGTGTACGGGCCGGTTCATATCGGGAGAGGCGTTCCGACAGATATTGTGGTCCCGCGCCGTATAAGGCTTTATAGGTAAGTACCAACACTTTGAATCTGGCCCGGAAGCATATTGGAAGCCAGTGCAAACGGGCTAGCACAGGTGTTATATGCTCAGACCGCTTAGTTCTTGTTAGCAGTCTGGCCGCCGCATTTTGCACTAGCTATAGCTTCCGAATCATCTTCAAAGGTAGTCCTACGTAAAGCGCATTGCAGTAGTCCAGACGCGAGGTTACCATAGCATGTACCACTGATGTGAGGTCCTCCTTACTCAGATAGGGACGTAGCTGGGCTACCAACCGAAGTTGGTAGAATGCATTCCGGGCCACCGAGGCTACATGAGCCTCAAGTGTGAGGGAAGAGTCTAAGATGACTCCCAGACTACGCACCTGTTCCTTTAGGGGGAGTGTAACCCCATCCAGGACAGGGTATATATCCACCATCCGATCAGAGAAACCATCCACCAACAGCATCTCAGTCTTGTCAGGATTGAGTCTCAGTTTGTTAGTTCTCATCCAGTCCATTGTCGCAGCCAGGCAACGGTTCAGCACGTCGACTGCCTCACCTGAAGAAGATGTAAAGGAGAAGTAGAGCTGCGTGTCATCAGTGTACTGATGACAACGCACTCCAAAACTCCTGATGACCGCCCCCAGCGGCTTCATATAAATGTTAAAAAGCATGGGAGACAGAACCGAACCCTGCGGGACCCCACATTGGAGAACCCACGGTGTCGAGCAATGTTCCCCAAGCACTATCTTCTGGAGACGACCCGCTAAGTAGGAGCGGAACCACTGCCAAGCAGTGCCTCCAACTCCCAACTCCGCAAGCCTCTCCAGAAGGATACCATGGTCGATGGTATCAAAAGCCGCTGACAGATCAAGGAGAATCAACAGAGTTACACTCCCTCTGTCTCTCTCCCGACATAGGTCATCAAACAGGGCGACCAAGGCCGTCTCAGTGCCTAAACCAGGCCTGAACCCCGATTGAAATGGATCTAGATAATCGGTTTCATCCAATAGCACCTGGAGCTGGTCAGCAACCACACGTTCCAGGATCTTGCCCAGGAACGGAACATTGGCTACTGGTCTGTAGCTGCTGAAATCCTCTGGGTCCAAGGAAGTTTTTTTCAGGAGTGGTCTCACTGCCGCCTCTTTCAGACAGCCAGGGACCACTCCCTCTCGTAAAGAGGCATTAATCACTTCCTTGGCCCAGCCAACTGTTCCTTCCTTGCTAGTTTTAATTAGCTAAGAGGGGCAAGGATCCAGTACCGAAGTGGTCGCACGAACCTGTCCAGGCACCTTGTCCACGTCCTCGAACTGAACCAACTGAAACTCATCCAACAAAACATGACAAGACTGTGCTCCGGACACCTCAGTAGGATTAACTGCCATTAAGTAGGAGTCTAAATCCCGGCAAATGCATGAGATCTTATGCTGGAAGTGTTCAGCAAATTTATTACATCGAGCTACCGATGTATCTGCCGTATCTTGTAGGCCTGGATGGAGTAGGCCACGAACCACTTTAAAAAGCTCCCGTGGGCGTGAGAGAGATGACTGCATAGTGGCGGCAAAATGTTGTTTTTTTGCCGCCCTCACCGCTCCTACATAGAGCTTAGTAGAAGCACGAACCAGCTCATAATTGCATTCGTCGGGAGTTCGTCTCCATCTCCGCTCAAGCCGCCTCCTGTCTTGTTTCATTGCTCTCAGCTCCGGAGTATACCAAGGAGCTGTATGAGCTCTACATAGGAGCGGGCGCGCAGGAGCGATCGTGTCAACAGCCCGGGTCATCTCTGTATTCCACAGATCGGCCAGGGCTTCGACAGGAGCGCCAGTCTTATCAGCCGGAAAAAACCCCAGAGCCTTTTGAAAACCTTCAGAATTCATTAGTCTCCGGGGGCGGACCAATTTAATAGGTCCCCCACCCTTGCAGAGGGAAAAGGCTACTGAAAGTCTAAACTTCAGCAAGCAATGATCTGTCCATGACAACGGGAGAGATGTAAAACTCCCCACATCCAGATCACTATCCCCATGTCCAGTAGCAAAGACCAGGTCAAGAGTATGCCCCGATGTATGTGTTGGGCCACTAACATATTGAGACAGCCCCATGGTTGTCATGGCGTCCATGAAGTCCTGAGCTGCCCCAGACAAAGTAGCCTCAGCATGAATGTTGAGATCTCCCAGTACTAATAGTCTGGGGGATCTCAACAGTACCTCTGAGACCACTTCCGTCAGCTCAGTTAGGGAAGCCATTGGGCAGCAAGGTGGGCGGTACACCAAAAGGATTCCCAGTCTGTCCCTCTGGCCCAGCACAAGGTGCAAACACTCCAGACCAGTGATTGCATGGACATGGTGCTTGGTGAGTGAGATGGAACTCTTATAGACCACAGCAACCCCACCTCCCCGACCCTCAGATCTACCATGATGCTGAACCAGATACCCCGGTGGGCAGAGCTGGGAGAGACTAACTCCTCCCTGTTCGCCTACCCAGGTCTTGGTTATACATGCCAGATCGGCCACCTTGTCCACAATCAAATCATGGACGAGGGAGGTTTTATTATGTACCGATCTAGCATTAAAGAGCAGCAACTGGAGATCTGAGAGTTGGCTGAGATTACGGTGACTTACTGAAGAGGACCCAAACAATCCAGATTCTCTGGGTGAAAACCGCACACCTGACAACCCTATGAGGGGCACTTATGTACCATGCTATCCCAACCTCAGTAGACCTGTGGGTTGTTTGAATTGCTCCGTAAGACTATAATCCTACACATACTGGGAGTAACTCCCATTGAACTCAGTGGCTTACTTCTGCATAGCATTGCACTGTAAAAGAATTAGTTAATGATTTTGAATGTAGTACTTATCAAAGGGAATTTATTATTCAATCAGCCGTCAATATATACACATATATGACTGCATTTGTAGATAGGAAAAGTTTTGTGAGGTATTATTTTTATTTATTTGAATTATTTATACCCAGCTTTTTAAAAAAATCCCAAAGAAGCTTACCAGAAAAAATAATTACAAATATAATAACAATAAAACAAAGATTAAGAATATCTCAAATAAAACAAATGCCAAATACAGCAGCATTAAAACCAAAAGATACAGCATTAATAATAAAAGAAGTTTGGTAGACTTCTCTGGAGGAGAGAATTCAAAAACTATGGCATTGCCACCACTGAACAGGGCCTTTCATTTGTACTTACCAGTTGTTTTGTAACTCATGGCCTTAATCCAGCAACCGAGGCAGGCAAGGTACCTCCTTTAGATAATGGTTTACAAAAGAACAGTATTGTAAAAAGCAGGGATCCAAAATTATAGAGAACACTCGGGGATTGCAACTGGATGAATATGTCCTGGTAAACTGAATAAATAACAGCACAAGAACATAAGAGCATTGCTGGATCAGACCAAACCCCCATTTAGTCCAGCATCCCACTGTCACAGTGGCCAACCAGATGCCATGAGCATAACAGCATTCTCCTTACTTGTGATTCCCAGCAATTGGTATTCAGAGGCATGCTGCCTCCTACAGAGGAGCTGAAACATAGCCATTGAGCTAGTAGCCATTAATAGCCTTATTCTCCTTGAATCTGTCTAGTCCTCTTTTAAAGTTGGTGGCCATCCTTCCACCTTGTGGGAGTGAAGTATGCGCTGTGTTAAATAGCTCATGGATAATCATCTCATCACACAACCTAGCCTTTAGCTTTCATAACCCTCCCTTGATATTTCTGATCCAAACGAGAACCCACTTAACTGAAATTCTTACACATAAATATGTTTTGTTCACCAAGGGTTTGAATGCATTTGATTAAAGCTGTGCTGTAGAAATGACTGGAAATGTCTCTATATCAGTTCACAAAATTGTTTCATTTCAGTATATTTCATTATGGAAGATTAAGATTGCAATCCTATATATGTACTTACCTGGGAGTAAACCTCACTGAAGTCAAAGAGACTTACTTCTGAGTAGACATGTATAGAATTGGGCTATAAGGCTCTAATCGTGTGGAGACTATTATTGATGTAAATTCCATTGAAATCAATTGTATATATTTTTTTAAGTAAACTTTCATTGGATTGTGCTATAGCCCAAACAACTCTATATAATCTGTTGAGAATCTGGTTGTAATTTCAAGACAACAATTCACAAAATTGTATCAAAGAAGCTACGATATAAGCTATTACCCAAAACAGTATAAAAATTTCAGTTTCATCAGTGTCATAAAAGAAACTGTTGCATTGCAGGTGTGATTTTCATGAAAAAGTATGCTATATTACAATCCTCCAGTGTAACATCCCTTAATATTTTTTATTTTACTACTTAAAGATCAAACAGATCACACAGCAAAAATTCTCATGAGTTTGAAAAAAATGCTGATTGGTTTGTTGGCTGGTGGCCGGGGAAATGTTATGACCGAGTAATTATGTGTTCTGGACAGATATATTAACCAGGCTTCGGACTGGAGCCACTGGGTATTATTTTAGTCATAAGGCTAAAGGAAAGGCATCATTTTCAAAGCACTGGCTAACCAGCACTGCTTTCGAGATGCCTTACTGAATGACTTCCAAATCTACACTTCTAATAGAATAAACAAAAATGATTTTTAAGGTTTATTTGTTTCCATTTTTTAAAAAAGTTCATGTCCACTGAGATATTATCAACTGATATTAAAAAAAAACCCTATCCTTGTTTTGATGTGTTCCTTGAATAGACTGTAGTAGTAAATAGAAAGTAGTTGAGATTAAAGTAATTACAAATGTTCTGTATCCAGCTAGGCTATACAAACTTCCTCTGATAACTAACAGGGTTCCTTACATATTTCATGTCTCCTCAAAAACATCAGCCCAGGAATCCTACTCTGTGAACCGGTCTAACCAACTTAAACTCTCTCTCCCATCTGAGAATCCCCTCTGCCACTCAAACAGCTCACAGGATGGGGAATTGGGTTTGTTTGGGCTTGGCAGAAGGGGAGAATGAACTAATAGTTACGTAGGATGGCCACTGAAACATCAACAAAAAAAGAGGAAACACATCACCCAAAAAGAGGGCAAAAGAGGATGTCGATTTGCATAAACTTTGCATAAGCTAATTGATAGGTGTAGATGTAAACTTAGAAATAATTACTCTAATTGAAACAGAAATACAATATATTTCACCACTGTGATGCACTAGGTGATACATTCTTTTCTTTTTTGGAGGGGGGAGTGTAAGTGGCCAACCTGCTCCAATGCCTATGAACCCAATTAGTAGACCTTGCTGTATCTCTTGGAAATTGCCACAAATTCTGGAGGTGTGCAAAGAGAAAGCAATCTATTCCATAGCAGCATAGAGATCTGTTAAAAAAACCAACCCTAATGCTCTATTCATTTTTTAGGTTTGATTTTGGGGAGTGGGGACGGAATAACCTTCTCTTAAAAGTATGCTTCAGAATGAAGATGCCAATTTTCTCAGTTTCTCAGTCTTTTCAGTTTTAGATTTGTATCTTTTGTTTAATTATTCCTTTGTATGAAAAAGAAACGTAGAAAGTTGGGATCAAGACATGTGATCCAGCCTTTGTGGATTATATGCCAGGATTTTTTTTTAAAATATCACTCTAAGCATTTATTTATGCAACAAATGCATACAAATTAAAGAAGATGACTGATCCACATAATTGCAATTAACCAATATGCCAACAGGAGTTGTTAGAGGGAAAATATGTGGGGACTACCAAGGCAAAATTGCATCAAACATTTGATCTGACCCCTACATCTCATCCTTGCAAAGATTTTCCTTTCAGTCTAGAACTACACTGAGAAGTAGAAAGATATACAGCTGATGCTTCAAGCTGAATGACACCATGATAAACTAGGGTTTCTCCGGAAGATAAAATACATCATAAATCGATCCAGCACTTACCTCATTTTAAATATTACTGTCTTCTTTTATCAGGTAACACTATATAACCTCCCTTTACCTCCCTCCTTCCCATATTTTATTTGGGATATTAATTCTGAGCAATGATCACAACCAGAATTTAAAAAAAATTAAAATAGGATATATAGCTTTTGAGGTTTAGGTTATCTGATTGAAAGATTTAATTAATAGCTGTAGGGATGTTCTTTTATTTCCTGCAGAGAATGTCCATCAAATGGAGGGTGTTAATCTTATTCCATATTTATAATCCTTTTTTTGAAGTTTAACAAAATCACCATGATGCCTACTGTGCCTTCTTGTTAGAGATGGACAAATAATTAGCCTGTTATGCTCAAGTACATCAGTGCATGCAAAAGAACTATTCTTAATGGGATATTTGGGTCTATCAACCAATTAATAGGTTATACATTTTGTAAACATTCGGCTATTGTTGCTAATTATTTGGTAAATATGATCATATTGTGCCAGTTCTCCATCATTTACAAAAGCTCCAGTCCATTTCCAGGTCCAGTTCAAAGTGCTAGTTTTAACCTTTAAAAAGTTCCAAGGCTTGGGGCCAGGCTACCTGAAGGACCACTTCCCCCATGTATATCCTTCCTGTATCTTGAGAGGTACTTCACCAGGTTCCCTACCTTATGGTGGAGCAGGTGGTTACTATGGAACAGGGCCTTTTAGTGGTGACACTCCATTTGTAGAATGTCTTCCCCAGAGAGGTTCACCTGGAGCTTAGATTATTGTTACCAGAATATACTCATCTATTATACACATATGCAAATGAACCTGTATTTTACATGTATGTTCATGGAGGTACTACTTTGGAGATTTTTACTGGAGATGATTGCATGCCACCAACCTTATTGAAATGAACTGAATTACCTCACTTTCATCAGGGAATTTAGCAATGACAATGAGCAAGCTTGATTCAGGAAATTAGCAGTATTCACACTGTTTTAATAATTAGAATATTTATTCACAAAAATGGCTTAAAACAGACTAAAAAGGGCTTTGTAGCTTGAGGTTCTGATACAGAGTATGGAAGAGTAACACAATCAGTCACTGTGTATTGTGCCGGCTATTCAACTCATGTTGCTTGGACCATACACTTAACATCAGGATATAGAGGGGAAAGTCTAGAGGGAGAGAATCACCTTATATGGAAATAGAAGGTAGAGTCTTGGACCAAGCTTGGCTATGGAGAGGCAGTCAAAAACCAGGAAGGAGGAAAGTTCACATGTAAAACACTAGATAGTCCAACCTCACTAGATCAAGAAATAAGAAAGGTAGACAGAAGTGACACAGTCACAATGCGAGAATTACCCACAGAAGGGTGAACATTGGAAATGAAAAACTGAATTTTAACTATTATTATTAATAATAATAATTTAATTTGTATCCACCCTTCCTCCTAGCATGAACCCAATAATGCGTTAATACACCATAATGATCTAGAATTTAGAGGGCTAAGGGATTTGGTGTTTAAAATAATCCCTCCTCTTGACAAAATGGTGGTCCTGAAAGGGTAGCTGCCAAACTGACCCCTGATTAGACTATATATCTTTTGCCTTGGGTTTCTTTGAATCCACCTGATCATGGTGAAAAATAGGAGAGTTTCCTTGTAGAAAGACATACTTTTTAGGCTGTTGCCTCTTTACAACAACAACTGAATAATCCTGAAGAAAATAATAAACACAGTGCAGAGGCTAGGGAATGGGGAATAGGAGGCAAGGAAGGGATCAAGCTAGAGGGGTAAAAAAAATTGAGCTCCCACGGAATTCTATGAGGTTGGCACATGATGAAAAAGAGCAGCATGGAGCAGACTTCTGGAGGTGTTCCAAAAAACTGAACAACTTGGGTGTGCAAGGGGCATCCAGCTATGAGAATGGCATTATAGGGGTCATTAACCTGAATTTTTAAAAGGCCTTTTTTAAGGGCTAAGATGGGCACAAGTATCATTACATAACAAAAGGGCACAAGTCACGAATTCTCATGGGCTGCCATAAGTTATGTCAGTTAAGGTTCCCACCACAGGGGTAAGTCAAAGTCACAGCCTGTGTCTCTCAAACTCTTGTTTTAACAAAATGGCCTTGTGCTTGCTGAAAAGGACTTGCTTAGATTTCTTTTTTTTTCTTTTTTTTATCATTAATTTTTATTCAAAGTTTCAAAAAACAAAACAGAACAAAAAAAAAACAAAAAAACAAATTAATAACTAATACAATAAAATAAAATGTTGACTTCCGATTTGTCGCAGATCAGTTATAGGTCTATAATATATAACAAACCTGTCTCTTAATATATTACAAAATCATTTTTCTCCAGTAGTTATCTTAATTAATCATCAAATCTCATTAACATTACTTTATTCTTTCTGCAAAAAGTCAAAGAGAGGCTTCCACTCCTTGAGAAATATATTCATCAATTTTTCTCCAAATAAACATGTCAATTAATCCATCTCATCAAGTCTGCTAGGTCCAGTAGTTTCAATAGCCATTCTCAGTGTTAATTCCATCTTCCATCTCCATCCTTGCACCCATAATAATCTTGCTGTCATAGTCATAGTCATATAATAAAAGTCTGATAGGAATTTCTTTCATCACAAATATTTCCTTGCCATCAATTCCGAATGTACCACTGAAATGTTGTTGTAAAGCTGCATCTCTGCTCCTCCTTTCCACAGAATGCACCATCACATCTCCCGAGAGTTTTTCCATTGTCACACATCTGGAATTAATTCTGTAAACTTTCTCCATTTCAAGTTCCATCAAATCCTTCCAATCCAGGAATTTTTTTGAACCGTTGATATCTTTATCTCTAATCTCTTCACCAATTCCTTCAAGGACAGCGCTGAATTCCAAACAGTGATATTTGTCTCCAGGATCCATCACAGCCATAAAATCCAAATCTTTTTCCAAGTCCATATTTGATATATCTATTCCAATCTCCAGGGCTTGAACCTTTCCTTTAATTTTTCTTTCATCTTCTTTTATTTGTCCAGCCGTATCTTTGGTCTCATCCACCTCCCCTCTCACAGAATCCTGAATTTCCTTCAGCTCCTGTCTCATTTTGCCAAATTCACTTTTCATCTCTTGTCTGCTCTGTCTCAGCTCCTGTCTCACCAGCTTAATCTCATTCATTATTTTCTGAAACATATCTAGATAGAGAACCCCTTCCTGTACATCCAGGGTCTCAGCCACCTTCTTGATTGTCATTCTTAAATATTCCCAAGCAAAGAACAGTTTATTTCTTTTTCCAGTCACAAAGGAGTTAATCCTCCAAGCCTGCTGACATCACCCTCTAGACAGCACAAACCGCCTTATCTCTTATGTGTCCAAAAGTGCAAAACAAATTTAGTTCACAGCATCCAAAAAATTAGTGGCATAAAAAGTAAGGTGATTCATCAAAAAAAAAAATAGACCAGAAAAAATAGTCCCAGACAGATAATACTCAAATGTCATAAAATCAGATTTCCTCTTTAGATTAGTTGCCCCTCATCCGTTTATATCTTTAAAATGCTCAATTCCATGCCAGCTTTTTGCAATAAAAAACAAAGATAGGCTATTTCGATTTTCTTCCTCCTTAATTCCGTGTATATGAGAGAAAGTTATAACTCACCCAGGGATTCTTTTTTGCTGATCCTTTAACAAATCTCTTTTACTGTAACGATAACAAAATGATAAGAGTAGATAGAAGAATGCTCGCCTGTTAGAATACGTTTTTCTTTAAAGAAAAAAAAAGTCTTGCTTAATCAGTTTGAGCTTGCTTGAAATTCCCTGGCTCCGTCCGACGTTGCTGGCAGGTCCTTCGTTCCTAATGAATTCAAGTCCCCCAACAAACACAACGAAGCTTGTGGATAATCTCTTCGTTTCTCCCTTGCCTGGGAGAAAGTTTTTACCAGTCAAAAAAAAAACCTTTTGACTGGTTTTAAAACTGAAAAAGCTTCCTCTGAGACGAGAGCTCGTCTCAGAGGCAGGCACAAGCTTAGCAATCCTTCCCGGAAGGACTTGCTTAGATTTCTCAAGAAATGCAAAGGAGGGTATTTGTTTTAATCAAGACAGAATATGCTTGCTGGAGGAAATCCATTTACTCTCAAGGGATGATTAATGGGCAAATTATAGGAGTTATCTGCATTAGATATGGCACTGGGTTCCAGGCATTTAATTAAGCATATTTAATTAATTAATCAATTTAACAAAATGTATATGCCACTTACTCAAACAAAAATGTATGCAAATATACTAGTATCAGTAGTGCCTTCAGTATAGGGGTTGATGCTTTGTAATTGGGGCTGCCTCTGCGTAAGAGTCAATTACACACATAGTTTTGGGGTACATGCAGACTTCCAACTGAACTGGGGTTCTTTGTATTTTATGGTCTTTTTTCACCAAGTGAAGAATTTTTTGTTCTTCCAGGCCTTTTAATTATTATGGGTACATCTATTTGGTGCATTAGATCTTTGCACCAAGTTTTCCCTTTGCAGATTTGATGAGTTTTTAAATTATTTTAGCTGCTGCAGTTATTCTGATGTTAGATTATTCTTGCTGATGTGATTTTTATAATTGGCTCACTGTTTCATTGTACATTTTAATGTTTCTGTAAAGATCCCAGAGAACATAGTTATATAGATAGTATACAACTGGAATAATAAATCTATCTATGTGAAGCCAATTGATGAAGTCATCTGGGGCTTTGGGATAGGGTGTCATCAATATGCAGATGCCAACCAGCTGTTTCTCCATATCAACTGAGTCAGATGTGGCTGTGCAAGTTCTGGACCACTGTCTGGCCACTGTAATGAGGGTGAGTAAATTGACACTGAATTCCTGATAACACTGAGATATTGTGATTTGTCAGTCTGGGAATTAGGTGGGTGGCCTATTCGTGATGGTTCTGCACTCCCCTTGAAGGAACAGGTGAATTTTCTAGGGGTGTTCCTTGATTCCACCTTTTCACTGGAGATCCAAGTGTCTGCAGTGATACAGAGTGAGTTTTCTCAGCTACAGCCAAATCACCAGTTACAGCTATTGCGGGACTGGAATAGCTTGGGAGCACATTTATAATAATATAATTATTTAATTAATTTATGTAATTTATGCTCTGATAACCTCTTGTTTGGATTCCTATAACGCATTTTATGTAGGGCTTCGCTTGAAAATATCATGGACACTGCAGTTAGTTCAAAATGTAATGACATGGCTCTTAAAGGGACTCTGACTGGAACCATATCACACTTGTTCTTAAAGATCTGCTCTGGCTGCCAGTGTATTTCCATTCTGTTAATGGAATGAAGTTAAGATTTTGCAGGTGACATATATGACTTAGAACCTAGATCTTAAGGGAGCACCTCTCCCTGTACAATTTTGCCCATGAATTAAAATTGCCTGCGGAGGCCTTCTTTAGCATCCCACCATTAGGAGCTGCACATTAGACAGTGTCACAAGGAGAGGCCTTCTCCATGGTGGCACCCTAGCTTTGCAACTCCCTGTCCCCTGAAATTTGGCAGGCAACCACTTTGATGGTGTTGAGGCTCAAAACATGGGTTTTCTCCAGGCTTCAGGACATTTAGCAATTGCTATAATTTTGCTGTTATTGTGTTTTTATTATATATAGGCACATAACAACAACAAAGATACGGCATTTTATTGAATTTTTGTTACGTTCCCTGAAAACTGAATGAAGGGCAGGATGTGTGTGTGTGTGTGTGAGAGAGAGAGAGAGAGAGAGAGAGAGAAAGAGAGAGAGAGTGTGTGTGTGTGTGTGTGTGTGAGAGAGAGAGAGAGAGAGAGAGAAAGAAAAAGAGAGAGAGAGGGGGGTTAAAATTAGATAGGTCTCTAGGGCAGGAATGGGGAAGTTGTGGTCCTGCAGACTACAAATCCTATCATCCTGATCTTTGACCATGCACTGGGGCTGATGTGAGTTGGAGTCCAACAACATCTGGAGGACCACAGCTTCTCCATCCCTGCTCTCGGGGAAACATGTGGGAACAGCTATTGAGAACACATATAACTATGCGGCTAGCTAAGTAAATAAGGAAATATGTAGTAGTAGCAGTAGTGTCAATGGTTATATTGATCCAACCAGACACTCCACATATTTTCATTTTCTAGGAAGGTTGTATCTGCAACTGCTTGGGTAGGTGTGCCCAAGAAACAGCACTTCTCTAGTACGTTGCCTCCCCAAATACCACAGTATCTGCTGCCAAACAGCTGAGAGAATGTGCTCTCAAAGCAAGGTAGGCACATGTTTTGGGACCAAATATATACATCTGGAAACAGATATGTTGAAGAAATTGTGGTGCCCTGTGGGAAGCAGGGAGGATGGGTCATAAGAACAGCCTATCATTTTTGCAAAAGATGTCCCATTTTGTTCAAGACAGCTGCCTTCAGTTGAGCAATATTAGAGAAGATCAATTTTGCATAGAAGATCAGCAATGGTAGTTGTCCTTGTTGATGTCATCACTGACTTCTTGTTAAATGTTTCAGAATGCAGGAAATTTTCAAGATCTGCCCCATGTCTAGTATGAGACATCTTCTGTATGATTAAATCAAGGCATGTTGACTGTACTTGATATATAAGCATGAGTTACTGAAGGACTGACTTTGCTCCTTACACTGTAGCAGGAAATCAGGTGGAATTTCACTTGGAATTTCTTTGAACTAAGCAAATGAATTTTTATGCTATGAACTCTTAAAACATAGCTTATAAATCATTGCAGGAGCTTAGCTTACTTCAGGAAGCATGAGATATGTCCATTGCTAACATAACTGCTTTCTAATCCTATAAAATCATGCTTTGAGAGGCAGCTAATAAAACACTTGGCCACAAAGTGCAAACTCCCATTTTGCAGAGTTCCAGTGAAATCAACAGAGCTACTAAGTAGGCTGACAGCTGTATTTTTTAATTAGGTGCAGAATTGTAGCCCTGATTTCAGAATATTTTCATATTCACTTATGATTCTTTTGCACACACAATGAAGATGACTAAGAATGGGCAATAATTTGGATATTTTTTCACTATTCAGCATATTTTCTCTATGAAATATGACCCCAATCAGTATATTATGATAAAAACTTTGGGTATTGGTTATTCTGGATTCCTTAATTTAGAATAAATTGGAGTAAATTTATCAGGGATGTAGTGGTCCAGGGTCTCAGGGAAACCCTTTACTTTTCTGCATCCTATAAGGCAATCAGCATGAAAGGGGAGTGTGCTGGCCACTGAGAAGAGTCTTCTAACATGCTTCCTTGTCCTTTCCTGCTGATTGGAGCCAATCAGAGTGAAAGGAGGTGAGTCAGCCACTGAGAAGTCTCTTCTCAGCAGCTCACACACTCCCCTTTCATACTGATTGGCTCCTAGGGGCATCTGTTGTTGTGGGAGAAGTTGCACGTGGGAAGAACTGAGGACTGTGGAGATAACAGAAAGCAAGTGAGTGAACGAGGGGATGTGACTGTGAGGGGACATGGCATGACTATCATGAAGGGACCGTGCACTTCTGAATTTGTTACTACACTACTAAAACTTATGTATATATTCTTAGGATGCAATCCACAAAATCCATTTGGAGCATAATCTTATACGTGTCAGCTCAGAAGTCATTGGGACTTACCCCAGGTAGGGATGGGCAAATATGTCAATTGCGGTTTCTCTCAGTTCCTCATCTTTCCAATCTTAAATTCAGGTTTGCACATTTCCATATCAGTTTCCAATTTTTTTAGTTCTCATGAAAATTCATCAGCATTTTAGTGCGAATATCTAATATATAGATATTTGTCTGTAATTTCCCCAATATACATTTTTGCAAAGCAATTTCCCCTAATATAAAGGATTTTGTATGTGAGTTTGACTAATACATGCACTTATATGCACACTATCCTAGTATATGCATTTCTGTACACATTACTTTGGTGGAGTATTGCATTGCAAAATTCAGAGAAGTGTGAATTTCAAAGGACAGCTGTGTTTCAGTTTGTATCTTGTTTCAGCAAGTGTGAATTGGGTAAGCTCACCTGTAAAGGTGAACTGAATAGAATTTATCCCCCATCCCTATTCCAGCTAAGTGTGTACAGAATTGTAGCCTAAATGGTTTATGCAGTAATTCTCTATCAGAGTAATAGCAATTGCAAGGCAATGCATTACTTATGGCACTATAAAAGACATGCATCCTTAAATACAATGATCATGATGTAACATTTCTCAGTGTTTCATATGAAAACTTTATATCAGCTATAACTATGCCCAACAAAAGTGATTTGCTAAATGCCTTGCCTTAATCATTAATCATCCCTCCATTCCACTCTCCAGATCTATTTATTGTCTGCTTCCTGATCTTCCAGATCTTTCTCTGTCTGTCTGTCTGTCTGTCTGTCTGTCTCTCTCTCTCTCTCTCTCACACACACACACACACACACACAAATACACACATGAACACACTTTCCTCAAGATCTTGCCCTCTCTTGGCCTTTCCCCCCTATTTAGATGCATCTCCCTTCCGATTTTTCTTTCAATCTACTTTATTTATCTCCCATCATTCTTTCATTCTAGAAAGAATTGGGGGGGGGAGGAAAGTTGACAAGAAGAAGTGAGAAAAGGAAGTTTTATAAGAAAGTTCTGATTGCCAAAATGTGGTAGTGGGAAGGGTTGTACTAATCTGAAGCAAGAAATATTGATAAATGTGAGCACAGGCACTGGACAGTTGGGAGGCGTAAAAAAAATCAAGAGTGGATTCCTCTATATTGACTCCTTTGAGATGCAGCCTCTTAGTAAACCTTTTTCTGGGATGCCTGCACTTTCAACATTTTCACTTCTTCTATTTTTCATCTGATTATTCATAAAGCCCTATCTGCAACTTCAGAAGACTACCAATCCCTCGGAAAAAGCTACAGAATAACACAGCAATTGAATGTTTCTATAGGGCCAAAGAAGCTGTGTTTTTCCCCACGTAGGAAGCCCTGACTCAATGAGATGCCACCTTCCTAATGCCCAGTAAAAATGCCAGGGCAAAGCTGGCCCAAGACATTTTGTTGCCTAAAATAAAGAACAGTTTGGCATCTTCCTCACATACACACTACACACAGAAGCTAACAAGCCTGGCAATCAAATCTTACTAGAATGTGGTAAAAGGGACAGCATCCTTCACCACAACTAAAGGTACCAAGCTAGCTTATGGGATCCAGGGCAGGCCTCTTGGCACACACAGCTGTGTCCCCCCAACACCTTGCCACCACTCCCTCTACCTGAGCTGGCTACCTCACTCTGTCTAACGGACTAGTCCTTTACACAGGAAAACCTAAGCTGAATGCATGCACTCATTTTCATTGAAAAGGAGTTGATTTTTTCTAATTCTAGGAAGGGCGGCAACTGAATTTCTTTAATGTTGACTTGGCCCATGACTCTTCTTTGACCTCAAAAATTATTTCCCTGCAACTTTTTTCTTGGGTGTAAAATTCCCTGGAGAGGAGACCCAGTCCTGGCAGTCCTTGACTGCCAGGAGTCTAGACATTTTCATATTTTAAAGCTTGTCTTGAGTGAATTCTTTTTCCATCTGTATGTCAGATGCCACCAGGGGAATCTGCTGAGTTTTGTTCAATTGCTGTGCATAAGAGGAAAATCCTAATCATAGCTGCTGATATATTAATTTGGGGAAAGACCGTAGTTGGTTGGTAGATCAACTGCCTTGCAAGTAGAAGGTCTCGGGGTCAACCTTTGGCACGGCAGGGCTGGGAAAGAATCCTGTCTGGAATCCTGGAGAGAATATTCTGACATCTCATTTTCATTATTATCAAAGCAGAAGGCTTGATATGAAGTGTTTCTTTAATTAAAAAAAATCCCAGAATTGAAATAGTTTGAGATTATTAAGGATGAGGGAAAATATCATATCTATATAAAGGCAGGCACACACAGTACACACCTGATATAGGTGCATGCAGTGTCCACATGTATTTGCCTCCACATAATGATTATTGTATTAAGTTTTATAATAATTAAAAATAAAACATGAGATATTACTGGATGTATTCACAATGTCTGTGAGTGTTTTATTCTACAGTCTCTCTCCAAAACAAGTCCCAATTTAATGGCCTATTCTGTACTCTCAAGGGCATTATTATTATTATTATTATTATTATTATTATTATTATTATTATTATTATTATTATTATTTATTAAACTTATATACTGCCCGACTAGCCATAGCTCTCTGGGCGGTGAACAATAAAATACAATAAAATGAACAATATAATACAATAACAATAAAGCAATCAAAATCAATAACAGCAAACATAACAAGAAAATAAATTAAATTAAGTTAAAATGCAAAAAGTTAAAATGCTTTGGGAAAGAGGAAGGTTTTAACTTGGTGCCGAAAGGATAACAATGTCGGCGCCAAGCTAACCTCCTTGGGGAGACTGTTTCACAGTTCGGGGGCCACCACTGAGAAGGCCCTAGATCTTGTCACCACCCTCCGGGCCAACAAAATGTTAGGGAGCAATCCAACTCACTCTTCCACTGGGCTGGGGTGAGTTGGGTGCTATGGATCCCCAGCAGTGCCAGGAAGCTCCTGCTGAACTCTGCCAGCCTCTGCCAACAGCAGCCCTTCACCACAGCAGAGATGTGGCTCCACTAGGAGCCTCCTGGTGCCACTACGGGTCTGCCAGCCTAGCAAACAGAGACCTGGTAGAAGTGGATGGAAGGCCAAAAAAAGGGCATTCTGGAGGTGTGGTGGGGGAAAAGCCGCAGGCTGACTTATGCAAGATCCTTCTTCCATTCAAACCCCTCCCTCAGGCCCCGATCCCCTTTTGAACTCCACTGGCCAAAAGGCCAGTGGAGTAAGATAAAGATTTCTAAACCCATTCAGGGCCATGGGGAGCGCTTACTCCCCAGGAGCCCTGTTGGCTGGAGCCGGCACTTTTTGGCCAGCTTGTGCATGCGACTTCCAATGGAGCCGGCATTCAGCTGGTCTGGTGGCTCTCAAATGGGAGGAAGATCCCACAGAGCTTTCCGCCAGCTCCCCCCCTCCTCCTCTGCCTCCAGTGCCCCCCCCGCCGGTTGCCAAGCAGTTGGATTGCTCCCTTAGCCATATTGTTTCTGTAATGGATTAAAAGCAACATAAGAACACAATTTCAGTGGAGGCAGAAAAATGAAATTTCTGGAGTGGGGTATGAAAAAGTAAGGTTTTAAAGCTTGCTCTTGGACATAAATTGGAAAAAAGGTATGTGCTTAAAAGCATCTGTTGTGGCTCCTCTTTGTACCTCATAACAAGTACAGCAATGTCAGCTATACAGATCAGTCATCCTTTTCTTGATGCAAAGGGATTTATGCCTTTGATATGCATAGCACCATAGCAATTGGGCAGAAAGAGAGGAGCTTTGGAGAAATCTCTATTGTTTAATATTATTATTATTATTATTATTATTATTATTATTTACGCTTCTCTCCCACCCTTCCTCCCAGAAGGAGGCCAGGGTGGCAAACAAAGGACAAAACACCAAAAAGATCCCAAAACTTCTTGAAAACATTTTTAAAATAAACCATCTTAAAAACATATTTTTAAAAAATCTATATGGCATACTAAACATAGAGTTGTGAACTGGCAATACCACTTTTCTTAAATGTTGGCTTTGACAGATGTGTGTCTGTAAACACAAGAGAACTGAATCACTGGGCATCACAACTGAATGAAGTTTCTTCTCACATATAATTTTGTCTTCTGTACACACATGGACATCTTTTTCAAATGCTGTTTTGAAAGCATAGGACTTCTGTCCATAATTATGCTAATGATGAATAGTATAAGCATATCAAATAGCATGCGGATTTTTATTATATAAAAATTAATTCTGAAAATTATGGGAGTACACTTCTCTTCTCAAAGCCTACAGACTGAAATCTGCCTTTCATCAATATTTTGCCCAAAGTTGGTGGTGGTGGTGGTGGGGAGTTCGACAAATCAATTCAGATCCAATGTTTTGTTGTTTTACTATTTAGTACTGGAGTTGTCAATTGATAAAGCAACTGAATGGAACTCAGTTACTCACCCTGGAATTATCCCATTGATCTCAGTGCTGTTGCTCTAGAGTAAATGTAAGGGAATTACATCTTTAAAAGGTCTGTTGGAATTGTTTAATTTTGATAGGGATGATATATAGCTTGGGAAGTAAGTAGAGTTAAACAAATATGCTGCCTTTGACAAGTGAGGTTACTTAAATATAGATTAACCAATGAAACTGAAGTAGTAGCTGTCAAATTATCAGGAAGCAATTAAACAAACAGAAATTCTCTCTTTCTACTGGCTGTTTCTGGATTACATAGGGATTATGAAGAGAGACAAGAAAAATGACAGAGGAGGCTAAACAGCCCATCAAACAGTACTATGAAAATGGCTGTACTCAGTGGATCAGTTTTCTTGTTCAGAAATAGCTAAGAGCTATTCTGCAGAAGTTTGAGTGTAGAAGTCTGAGAACCCAAGAGTGGATTTGGATACAATAAAATGAAATATGTATCTCCCTAAAGGATTGTCTCTTGTTCTTTTGCAGTATTTATTTGAACCTGGCCTGGTTGGCTGCCATCTGGCGTTCTGCCTTCCATTTCAGGCATAAGATCTCCAATTGTTTCTACAGCTGTTGTCAGTGCACTGCACCACACGGCAGACCCGGAATCATAAGGTGGGGTTTGATTTGCTTGCAAAATCCAGCTAGGCCATTTAAGCTTACTATAGCACAGCTTAGATTTGGGGCTAGTTTATAACGAACACCTTCAGGGTTCATTTCAATACTGCACATATCAAATGTGCACATGGTGAGTTAGGTCTGTGCCTCAGCCTATCCCATAGACAAGTCAAACCTCATTTGCAATTTGTGCCCATGCCAGGCCAATGCACACAATCAGAATGCCACATGCGCATTCAGTTCAATATTATATGCCTGTACTGTTTGGGGAAAAATATGTTTTAATAGAATTATAGCCCCTTATAGGTAGTAACCAGCATGTTTAATTGTGCTTGGAAACAAACTAGTATAACAAATGCAGATGGAGCAATATTTTAGAAATTGAGTATCATGAGTTCTTCTGTGTATGGGACTCCAAGGTTATGTGGTCTCTGAGGTCTATCAGGATTCTTTTCTTTTTTAATTCTAGTTTGTTCTTCTTCACTTCCAATTATAAGCCAGAAAAACAAGATAATGCAGCGTAAAGCTCCAGCATCAGAAAGAAAAGTCAAGCAGCAACGAAACCCTAAGTAGCACCAACTATATATTATATATTCTAAAATGAAAAATCAGAAGGTTTAAGATTTTACTGATTTCAAAAGCCTGGGAGAAGAAAAAAAAAGAGATCTTCACCTGACACCAACAAAGCCACCAAGGGCCATAGATCAGTGGCAGAATATCTGCTTTGCATGCAGAAGGTCCTAGGTACAATCCTAGCATCTTTAGGTAAGGCTAGAGAAGAGCCTAGCCTGAAAACCTGTAGAGCTGCTGCCAGTCAGTGTAGACAATACTGAGTTAGATGGACCACTGTTCTTACTTGGTATAAAACAGCTTCCTATGTTCCAGTGATTCCAAGTAAGGTTCTCTGCGGAAAAGCATTCCACAGAGGGGGCCCTCCACTAAAAGGCCCTTCTCCCCAGTAGCCACCTGCCTCACATAATTTGGCATCAATACTTGGAGAAGGGCCGCAAAATAGAATCTCAAGATCCAGGAAGATACACATAGGAAGATAATGTAGGTACCAGGATATAAGAGTCAGGGGATACAGAACCTAGGATCACTTCCAGGAAGCATAGACATTGTTTCAACAAGAGCTAGAGTTCAGCTGAGACTTCTAAGTTCCACAACAGGCCTGATAAGCATTAAGGTTCTGCCTCTCATCCTCTGAAGTATTCGAGGCCTGAGTTACAACACAGAGAAGCAGTAAGGTGTACACTAATTCCACCCACCCAACCCCAATTACTGACAGCACCTTGGACCCCTTTAAAATTCAGGTCAGCTCCTACAGTTGTTAAATGCTTCTATATTCCCTGGCAGCAGAAAGAAAATGCTAAATTGCCAGTTGCAAAGCAAGAGAAAGTGCGCTGCCTGTACATGACTCTGTGCGCCTCTGTGAATGTACTCGTTGTGCTGAGTGCCATGATGCAGTTCCACAAAGGGCCCCAGTGTCCTCTAGCACTTACAGTCTCAGAAAAGAAATTACTGTTCAAACTGTCCACTGAGGCCAGAAGAAGAATGGAGAGTGAAGTTAAACATCAGACAAACTTCCTGACTAGGAGAACAGTTGAGGAGTGGAACTGGATTCTGAGGAAAGTTGTGGAATGTATTTCTATTTCAAGGAAAGGATGGACAAGTATTTCAAGAGACACTTTGGGGACAGGATATTCCAAGTGGCTGATCTGAACAAAAGGTGGGAAACCTCTGGCCTGGGTCCCAATTTGGCCAATTTCTTCACCAACCCCCACCTGTTCAACACCTGACATCATATATGATATCAGGTGTGGGGTAGGTAATGACACGAGCTCCATTTGGGAGCTTAAAGTGAGTTCCCAATTTTTTTTTGCAAGCAGGGCTTGCTGACTAACCAGTTTATTCGCATTGACAGCAGGATCAGTTGTACTAGGGAGTTTCCCATTGCCGTGAGACCCACATTGCCCGTTTACAGGAATGGCTTGGATTCAAACCGCCCCTGCAAATGAGCATTTTTCTCATACAGACAGCTTGCTGCACTGGCTCACTGTAACAACAGATTGACTGATTGGCAATTACAGTGAGACCCTTGCATAATGATGCCATAATGATGTCAGGTGATTGACAGGTCAACAAAGTTGCCCATCTGTCATAGCTGGGTCACAGTGATGCAGGAGGTAAGGATCTGGCTGGCCTGCTGGCCAGGTTGAGTTCCCCACTCTTAGACACAATAATCCATTGGATCCCTTTCAATTTTTCATTTCCATTATTTCCGATCAAAAAGGGATAAGGATAAACTGATTTATTCTGGGAGTGTAGGGTGTGGCAGGAAGGCATATGCCTCATTGCTCTTGGATCACACTAGTTTCAAACCTGGAATATATAAAATGAAGTAATAAAATGAACAAGAGTATCTATGAGAATATGCAGAGAAGAGTGCATATCTTTCAGACTTCTGCAGCCTCTGCTTCTTCTACACTACAGGGATGAGAGATAAGAATTTCTAAGGTAGAGGGCATTGTCTTCAGGATTGCTTGAACCCTAAAACATCTCATTTAGCAATTAAGCATTGGAGATACCCACACAAGGAAAGAGCATTTGGGGTTTGCTAAGCAACCAGCCAGCTATCTTCCAGATCTGCCTTCTCCATCCTGGTGCCCCCCAGATATTTTGGACTACAACACCCATCATCCATGACCATTGGATTTGCTGGCTAGGAGTGATGAGATTGTAGCCTATAACATCTGGAGAGCACCAGGCTAGAGAAATCTGTTCTGGGTTATGCATACATGAGCATTTCTTTAAGTGGGCCTTGTGATGTCCCTGTATATATAATACTGTAAATATGGTAAGTTCGGGTTTATTAGAGTATATGTGGTAAGTAGACAGAGTGAGAGGGGGGAGTACATGGGTTGAAATGTTGGAGAATGTTGTATGATGATTGGCTGAGTGTTTGAGTGTCTGAAGGTATAAAGGAGAGGATGACAGTTGAGAGAGCATTCTGCTCATTCATTCAGTTGGTTCTGTGGGTTGGTTTTGGATAGGGTGGATTGGATTAGGTGGGTAGTGAGGCAGGTTGCTGATGACTAAGAAACATAAAGAGTAATGCATCTTATGAAACCACACGCTTGTTGACTATACCTTTAAGTAATCTTGTTATTCCCTGTGTATATAAATAAATATTTCTTGGTTTACCAAAACGCCTGATCCTTGGCTGGGTTTACACAGACCAGAAGGGTGGGTAGGACATATACCAAGGTTGGGAAACAGTATCAGTGGTGGCAGCGGTGAAGAGATAGTGTAACATCATCAGGTATCCAGAGCAACCCAGGGCTGTATTCTTTATAGGCACAAAGATACAGGGGGGTTGTGGCCTGTAAGTGCACCCAGACACAAAGTAGCAATAGGCCTGGAGGAGACTAAGGCACAGTCTCAAGGCAATATTGTTTACAGCAAGTGTCTGGTGGTGCTGCCTAGCAGGGGGATTTTGAGAGATCTTTGCTAGGGCCGGTGTGAGAACTGTAAAGAGACCAGGACCCAGAGGTGGGACCATGACAAGGCAGTGACCACAGGAAGGGGCCTGACAGGCCTCCAGAATGATATGCGTTGAGACCTGGGGTAGCAATCCTTGACAGGTAATGGGAAACCCATGACTTTCTAGAAGCTGTTGGAATCCTACTTCCATCAGCCCCAGCCCACATGGCCAATGGATGATGGGAGTTGCAATCTATCAACATCTACAGCAGGGATGGGGAGCCTCAAGTCTGGGGGCCAAATACAGCCCTCCAGGCTTCTGCATCTGGCCCTCAGGACTCTCTCCAGGCCACATCCCCTCTCTAGCCACAACCGTTCCCCCCCATGACATGCCTCACCGCCCCTGCTTTTTACCCTCCTTGAGTGCTCTTACCTGGCTAGAATGTGTCCTTGAACTCTGATAATGCTACTTGCTGTCTGAATGAAGGACATGAGTATTGGCCTATAGTATAAATATAAGATTTCTTTCTCTTTCCACTTTTTCTTCTGGCCATGCCTTACCATTCACTAACATATGGCCCCCAGAAAGTTGCCCAGAGGTGGCCCTCAGACTGCAAAAGTTTCCACATTCCTGATCTAGAAGGCCACAGATTCCATGTTCCTGTTCCAGTGAGTATTTCTCACAAGACGATCCTTCCTCACAGACACCTCACTTGAACATTAGGAAATCAAACCTGGGTGTAACAGCGTTGTCTGAACACACCCTCAAATGCCAAAATTTGAAAAAATGTAAGCAAGCATTGGGCTAATTATTCATGCTACCTCAATGACTGACAGAAACATTGTGGCTTCTCTCGTGACAGTGCTTCAGTATGTGAGGAAAAGCAGTGCTGGTTCATTCCCTTTGAACAGGCCGAGTCCATCCCAGCTGGCCGAGCAAACTTTCCAGTGCACCGAGACGCCCCATAGCTGCACATGTGCCTGAGGACCGCCAATTGTCTCGTGTCATTGGGTTCTGTTTTTCCTCCATCTGAAGCACTATTTATACAAACAGCTTTCTTCTTCCTTTCAATTAGGTACCAAAGATTTATTTACTTTTGTGGTTCTATCATCCACGCACAGCTTTTTAAGCTGCAGTTCATGTCAGTCTGCGGTCATGTTTGTTATTTATTTTTAGTTCTGATGAAGCAAGCTTTAAATCAAATGTCAATGTCAGGACACAATGTAACGTGCAGACAATGCTCTTCACCCTACAGTCTAACCAGACAGTGCCGAAAGGGTGTCAGACTGAACATGGGGAAACTTGGAGGTCCTTCGCAATGGGTGAGTCTTTCATTTTAAACCAAGCAAGCCCAAAATGGCTGTACTGAAAAGTGACATCCTTGTAATCATCTTGCTCTTGACTGCTAGGATGTTATCAAATGCCCTCAAAAAGTATTAATATGAAAAGAAGGATATGGTCCTACCATACAGTGCTGTTGCAAAGATTATTGAAAGAACAAATGTGGAGTGTTTTCGGCATTTGAAAAGGCACTACCTTAAGACTTACTATACAAATAATTATTTTTATAAAAATAAAACTCACTGGGTCGGTCACAATCTCTCAGCCTAACATACCTCATGGAGCTGTGGGGATAAAGAGAGGGATATCCCATGTATACAACCCAGGAAGGAGGGTGAAATTTAAAAATTAATAAATATTAATAATGATGATAATAATGCTTGTTAAAGCATATCATTTGTAAGCATAGATCTTTGAAGCAGGCCTTTTTATATTGTAAGTCCAACCACTAATAATAATAATAATAATTTTAGATTGGACATAAATCAAATGATGATGATGATGGATATCCAGGTAGATATGCTTACAGCCTGATCTAGTATCTATGGGTGATGCTCTGAGAATGTTCAGTGGGTGACAACAATGGCTTTTGACTGGAAATAGCATAGAACACATGCTGTTTCAAACAGTATTTTGAAAACCTGGACTGATTCAAAGGAATGTATGGGTAGGGGAGCTTGTAACCCCTGGACTAACCTGCCTATTCAAGGGCTAGTTTGATCTAAAAATCCACATATTGTCCAAAATTGGGGGATGTAATTAATTAGCTACCAAGGAAAACATTCAGCCATACAAAAAAAAAAATCCCACTGCATTTTATTGATGTGTATTTTTGGGACACAGCCCAGCCCTGTAGCTAGCCTTTTTTGTTAGGTGGGACAGCTGAGTTTCTAGGTGGGGTGTTTGGGGGAAAGCACTTAACATTAGCCAATCCTGTCCACCCACTGGTGGAGAGGATGTGAGGGGCAGGCCAAGAGAAGAGAAAGGCAGTGGCCTTCTTTCTTGCTCCTCCTCCATGCGGAGAGTGTGCTAACTTACATAATGGATCATGTAAAGTTACCATAAAATCTAGTATGAACACCAGAAATTAAATGGCCAGTGGTGTATTGGTCATGGGGAGGGCGTATGCCATCCAGTTAGATTTCATGAGTCAGGTCTCAGCTGGGTCCCTGTCCTTCAGCCTGGCTTGGCCCTTAGGAGTGCCCAGAAAGTTCTGCTGCTGCTGCTCATGCACCTCAGGAGAAGGAAGAGGTGCTGCTGCCTTGCACAGGACAAGTGAGCGCCCCTTCCCTTCACCTCACATTACTCACTCATTCCAGTCACACCACACCAGGCAGTGGCAGCAGTGGCAGCAGCACCTCTTCTTTCTCCTGAGGTGTGTGCGTAAGCAAAAGCCTCCCTCTTCCCCACCCTTCCTTTCCCACCTCAGAGGCCTCAAACCCAGCAACAACTCCTCCCTCCTCCCAGCGAGTGCAGCAAGAGCAGTGATGACAGCCCTGCCAAGGAGGGGCATGCAGGGAATGGGAGGGCCCTAGAGGAGCCTGTAAGAGGGGGTAGAAGAGAAGAGAGGAAGGGCATGGAGGGGAGGCCAAAGAGAGCGATGTGAGAGGGGTAATGAGGAGTATGAGGGTTAGGGGGTAGTAGGAGGGCTTGGAGAGAGACAGAAAAATGGCTGGAGTCAGGACTCTGAGGGGTTGGTTGGGATCAGGGGAAATGGAGGAGTAGGGGGCAGAAGAGGTGAGGGGCTGGTGAGAGAGAGAGATACAAAGAAAATGGGGTCATGTGGTAGGAGGGGTGTGAAGGGAAAGGAAGGAGGTGGGGTAGGGGGCAGGAGGGGCTGTGAGATTATAGTACAATTGTAGGCTGTGGGCACATTAATCACTTCAAAGGTTTTTCTAGTATTGAAGCAACTTTGCCCTTTCTGGCCACACCTTCCTTCCCACTGCTGACTTCAGACCTTGAGGATCACCCACAACAAAGTGTTGGGCCAATCACTTGCCTGAGCGTACAGCAAAGTGTTTCAATTGGCCACACCTGGAAGGCATGTTGATTTACAGATTGATCTACCCGTCAGTTGCAAAATCTCTCTGAAGCTGAATTTAAAACAAAAACAAACACTGGAGCTGATCCGGCCAGGTTTTAGAGTAAAAAGGGGTGGGGTTTGACTAGTGTTGTATGCCCCCATTGTCAGAAAACAGAGGTGGAGATGCACTGGAACCAGCAGAACAGAAAGCGTGTCTCTTTCCTTAGAAGGAAGCATGGCTGTGAGGTGTGACTACCACGAAGGGACCCTGTCCTTCTGAATTTGCTACCACACTACTGTAAATGGCTGTCATTTTTTTTGTTTCATAAGAGAAAATGATGTTAAGAATACAGTAAACAAGGGGATAGCAAAAAATGTAAAACAAACTAAGTTATGCTATTACTAAGAAGTCAAAAACTAGTGTGAAGCTTGTTTTTCTCAAAAAATCAGTTTTAATCTTGTATCAAGAACACCAATAATGATACCTCCTGACTTTGGCTTTGAGGCTGAATTAGGTATCTCAGTTTCAGATTCCACCTGAAAAACAAATTTGGCCATACTACAACTTTAAGTAAGCACAGAGAGAAAAGAAATGCTTTAGGGTGTGTTTGTTAATTCTTCCTTGAAGGTCCTTGCTAATCTTGTTCTTGACCTTTAGATTGTCCTTCCTGTTGGGCAGTCAGGGAAAAGAAATTACTGGTCACTGTATAAAGGACTAACTAAGTGATTGGAAACTAACTGTAGAAAGCAATTGGACCTTTCTAAACTGGTTGCCGAGTTGATTTTTCTGCCCAGAAATTCTGAAAAGACCTCATGCTCTGCTGCACACATTGGAGAAATCAGAAAGTAGGCCTGGGTTACAGCTTAGGTCAACAGCCAGCCAGCTAACTGTAGTGTGCACAGCAGTGTTTCTATTCATCTAGGGTTCATTTCATCCTTTGCCATCAAGTACCCAAGCACAAGAAGAAAAAATAGCCCCTTTAATTGTGAGTATAGGGAGTTCTTTAAAAGAGTAAGGGGTAACTTATCTTTTTCTTTCCTTTAGCAATAAGCACCCAATCCTGCTCTCCTTATCATAACAACTGCAAAATAATAAAGAAGTCTTACTTCAGGCAAACAAGCATGCTTCTTTATTGCTGGCTAGGTAGAGAACACAACTGAAACTGCAAAGCAGAGCAAAAGAAAGTCCTAGGGGTGGAGTCTCACTCTAGCCCATAATGCAAAGTTCTAATATTTAACTCTTCGAGGGTCATGTTTCTTGCAGTACAGGCTGGGTTTTTTTCAGGGTCACTTAAGTAATTATAGGGTGATTGTGATCATGAAAAATATCCCTTCAGGGAAAGCCTTGAGGGAGCAGCCTTTTGGGGGCTCTTCCATGCTCCTGTTTTTAAAATAAGCTGTCATTCTTTAATTCTTTGTTTTTATGATGTTTTAAAGTGTTTTTACTGCTTTTGTTTGCCACCCTGGGCTGCTATTGGGAGGAAGGGTGGGATATATGCCAAATAATAAATAAATAAATAAATGGAGGTTGTCATTGTCTGTCATGTTACAAATTTAAAAGACAATTTCCCAAAAAATAATCCTGGGGGAAGGAGATGAAGCACAGCTCTAGGTGGAGCAGGGCACCCATTTGCCTCACCTTGGCTACAGGGCTGATACAGCCCTTCCCTTTCAGAAGTTAAATTAGAACTACACCAGTTTAGAAATGGGTGCATACGTGACTACTCAGCAGCCATTTTCTTAATTAGTAATCACGTCTGATTACCTTAGCCGAACATGGAAGGTATAAAATCTGTCTTTCTGGACAAAGGGAAAGTTTAAAAGCGTCATTGATGATGATAATGTTTGCCTACTAGAAGATAAAAAGGGGGAATAATAAATTCAGTTTAAGCTATAAGACCAGGGTTCGAATCTCCACACAGCCATGAAGCTCACTGGGTGACCTTGGGCTAGTCACTGCCTCTCAGCCTCAGAGGAAGGCAATGGTAAACCCCCTCTGAATACCGCTTACCATGAAAACCCTATTCATACGGTCGCCATAAGTCGGAATCGACTTGAAGGTAGTCTATTTCCATTTTTCAAGCTATAACTAACTCTCCGTTCTGCAGCCCGATCCTAAGTATATTTACTTGGATTGGAAGCCAATGTGTCTCCGTCTCAATGTACAGACGCCTGTTGTCCTGCGGTGCGATCCGAAGGGGCATTCAGAAGTAAGGCCCACTGGGCTGCAATTCTGTAATACCCAATTACCACAACTGAACTCCGGCGGATTTACTTTTCAAAGGGCATGCTTAGACGGTGCTGTTGCTCACAAGCAGCTAACTTGAACCGGATCAGGGCTTCTCCCTCTCTCCTTTTAGAAGGAAAAATAATAACCTCAAAATAGGACAGCCTGCCTCCTCGAATTTCGTGTATAATCAGAATCAGATCTACCGTCAGTGAAATAGCTTGCTTGGAGCTAGTTAAAGAGCTGCTTTCGGGCCCATTTATTATCCACTGCTTCACTGTAGGGACATGGGGTGGCGGTTCCGCTTGTCTTTTCCATCTTTTGCCTGACATCATGTATATTGGGCTGATCCCTTGCGTGAGGTTACCTTAATCCAAAGCAGCAAAAAGCTTCCCCTCCTGGCTACAACAGCAGCCTTTATATAAAACCCAGCTTTAAGTGAATAAGAAGGAAGGCATCCGGGTTCCGCAGAGGGCATGATGTCACTGAGTCGGTAATATATCCTTTGCTCTGTCTGACTGTCCGCTGTTGACTAGATCATGTTTTGATCTTCAGCTAGAAAGAATGATTGCCGGACTCTGGAGTCTCTCGCGTTGTCACGTTGTTCTTGGCTAGTGCAGTTTGCTACTCTAGGGCACCTTCATACTCGCCCCTTCGCCCAAAAACAAAACCAGCGGGATCAGGGAAGGCCATCGCTTTTCTTCCATGCCGCCCTCTCTCCTCCCCCCTCAAAATCCCCAGCGGGTAAAATCATTTTACATTTGAGGAGAGTTAAAAAGAAAGCGTGCTGGAGGAAAGAGGCAGGCAAGGAACGGGAGGTCATATTTTGCAAACATCGCTTTGTTTGATGCTGAGGTTTTTGGCAACTAGACAAAGAAGAAAGAAGTCTGATTCGTTCGCCCTGACATTTACAAGGAGGGCTGCGCTGAAGGAAGACGAAATCCTCTGCTAACTTCGTTAAGGAACCTCATATAACGGCGTAGAATGTGGTGTAGTGGTTAAAGTGTTGGACTAGCAATCTGGGAGACCAGCGTTCAAATCCCCACTCAGCCATGAAGCTCGCAGGGTGATCTTGGGCGAGTCACTATGTTTCAGCCTAACCTACCTCACAGGGTTGTTATGAGGATGAAATTGAGAGGGAGGAGAAACATGTAGGCCACCTTGAACTCCTTGGAGGAAAAATGGGATATAAATACAATAAACGAATGAATAAAATAAACAGCAACCTGTCCCTTTTGACTACACTGCAGGATCTTTAAGCAAAGAGAGCTTAGTTTGGACTCCCCGCGCTTGCAGCATCGCAACCTGGGGATCAGTGAGGCCGCGTTTGAAACTGACACTCTCTTGACTTCGCCTCCCTTTGCCTTTTCCAGTCAATGGAACGTTTATCTTTATGAGCTCCCCGCAAAACGCCAGGCTAGTCAGTTTCCTTTCGCCACCACCTGCCATGACCGCTGATTGGTGCGAAATAAGCAATGCCTCAAGATAGGCGGTGCCTCTCGATCAGAAAAACAGCAGCAAAGGAAACACCGGTAGACCAGGGTGTATCTGTGGCTGTTACATTTATTAACCGATTTCCAGTTAAACAGGGTCGCAAAGTGACTTACAAAGACAATACAAAATACGAGGAGCACTTTTATGCTATGGCCTAGCAGTTAGAGCATTGGTCTTAGAGAAGAAGACTCCCGGTCAAGTTCCCGCTCAGCAACAAAAACGTACAAGACGACCTTATATGAGATCAGATGTCTCTCAATCTAAACCACTTCACAAGTTTCTGCCTTTTTAAAAGGGGGTTGTGGGGCAGCCTGCATTGCCTGGAGCTCTTTGGAGATAGGGCAGGATAAATAAAGAATCACTTGTCCAACCAAAAACAAAACAAGAACCGAATTAAAACCACAGAAACGCGTTGAGACAGCGATCCGAACGCCGTTTGATGTGCTTTCATTTCCACTAAAATCGATGGTACTAAACTTTCACTTAAGCATGGATAGACAATCTGGTGCACCGCCCCCCTCCCCACATAGATGCTGTTGGACTCCAACATCCATTAAGCCCAGCCGGCATGACCAATGGTCAGAGATGATGCAGTACAAAACATCTGGAGGGCACCACGTTGGCTACCCTTGACAAGGAGTTTAGAATCATAATGAACAAAGAGCCGTGCCCACGGAGAGTGGGTGTGAAATCAGCATGAGGTTTTGAGCCAGGAGATGCTACCGCACGCACAAAAGGTCCGCCAGCGTCAGCTGCTGAATACATCAGGCTTTGTTTCATTCATTAATGGAATATTCGTTAATGGATTTTTCTTCCTTACACAGGCGTTAAATCAGCACAGCAAAACTAAGAAGACTGCGTTGTCGCTGTTGTGAATTGTCACTATCCGTAACTTGCACACTTTTGGACTTGGCATAGAAATGTCACCGGCTTTTGCATTCCACGGCCTTTTGACCCTCTGAAAAAGTTTGCCACTTTTCCCTCTGAAATTTAGAGACTAAACCCATTAACCTGCCAACTGAGGTTACATTTCTTGCATCTGCTGCAGTAAGTTCAGGACTACGGAGGCTTAGGAGACAGTTATAGCCCGATCAGAGGCATATTAAGGTGCAGCGCAGCCCAGGACATGAAGTAAGTCTTACAGAGTTCAAAGGAATTTGCGCTCTGGTAATTGTCTATGGGATGGCAACCTCAATCTAAGATCCCATAAGAAGACTCTTTGATATGTGCTGATTATCACAGAACAACCAAGTTATCGCTCTGATATTTACAGGATTGGGGGAGGGGGGGAGAGAGAGAGGGTCTTGATTTGTAAGACAAGATTTTCGCAAATGAGGAATCAGGCTAAGTTTTGTTTTCTAATGCTTAAAGGACATATCACTAACGGTGCAATTCTATGTATGTTTCCTCAGAAGTAAGTCGCCTGACTTCTCCCCAGGTAAATGGACAAAGGATTGTAGCCTACAGTGATTGTCTTCATGAATTCAGGGATCTACTGGCAGCAGTAATGTTTGCTGTAAGTTCCTAACATTGGGATAGAAACTGTGTTCAAGTCGAAGCCTGTGAATATTTATTCGAAAGTAAAATGGATTTTGTTTTAAGACATTTACTTCTAAGTAAATATGTACAGGATTGCAGTCTAAATTCAAAATACATATACAAGTCATTAAATAATTTCCTCTGCAAAAACAGCACAACTGTCACCTCCTGTTCACAAATCTTTTCATAGTCAGATCTGAGGAACACTGAATTAAACCTCTGATGTTACTCCAGAATTCTTTTTGACCGACAGCCAAAGTTACCTTTTCGCTAACTGCGCAGCATTACTCCGCTTCTTTCTCAACTTCCATCCACAAACCATTTATAACAAACCTTGGAATTAACAGAATCCGAGGCAGGGTTTCATTCTTGTCCATTTCTGCTTGGACCTTCCAAACCTGTGCCAATTACTGCAGTAGTTTAGCCCGGAAACGGTCAGTTATTCCTTTCACACGAAAGCAGCAGCACAGAAGAAGTAAGCCAGCAGATCTGAATCTCTCTTCCCTCTGCCTTTTTGTCAAAAATAAAACAAAACAATTTTTAGATATAAAAGGGATTCATTTTTAGGTAAATTTGTGAAAACACTGGAAGAGCTTTTTTATTTTTAAAGGGGGCAAAAAGGTGTGCTTTTATTTTGAGACTGCTAAACGTTTGCATGCACCCACATATACACACACACGCGCACTCTCTCATACAATCTGTCACTCCTTTCCCAGACATCGCCATTTATGCTGCCCAGACTCTTGTCGTAAAGTGACCTTACTGTTTCCAAGGATGTGTTCATGCAATCGTTTGTTATGTCTCAGAGAACAATGCAGAAAACAAAGGGGGAGGATTTCTCCCTACACCATAGCAAAGGATGCATTATTATTTTAATCTAGTATCAACTGCAAGAAAAGAGTATTCAGTTTTCACTAAAAAGAAGTTACAGTTCTTTCATATTTCTTCTGTAATGCAATCCCTGTTTAAAAAAATGTATTCTGATCCGAACCGGTCTAAAATCATATCAAACATCCAAGGCATGTTTACACCCCAATCAGAAGGATATGAGCAGCCCAATCCTGTGCATGTTAATTCCCACTGAACTCAAGTGAACTTTCTTCTGAATAACCTGTGTACTCAGCTGTTGGCTTTATCCCAATATCTCTGTGATATATATTGATTCTGTCTAGGCAGTTAGGCTGTTTTACATATCACTGAAGCCTCAGATTTTAGTGTGCAAGGAAAGAGCGAGACTTAACGGAAATGTTGAAGAGTGGTTTACAGTGTCATCGTATGCAAGTTTACTCAAAAGTAAGTACTGCTATATTCAATGGGGCTTACTCCCAGAATGTGTGCATATTAACATGATGTGAGATATCAATCCTATGCATACTTGGGAGTAAGACGCAATGAACCTAGTGGGGTAAATATTACTTCTGAATAAATATTCAACAGGTTTGCACTGCAGGGAAAAAACCCAGCTTTCCCAAGCCCCATCCGTTGAATCAAAAGTTGTAAGAAACTGCTCAGAAGACTTCTAGCTGACTAATATGCTGATTATTTTATTTTTCCTGTGTTTGTGAAGATAGTGATGTATTTCAGAGAGAAAGAAAGAAAGAATAAAGTTCTTGACTTTTTGAAATATGTGAGCTGGAAATTAATACAACATCCCCGCCCCCAACTGGATATGTAAATATTTATATACTTATAATCCAAAATAATTCTTGAAATCCAAACCCTTAATGAACTTCAAAGAAGTTAAGAGTGTAGAACTCTTCTTGGACAGGATACCCTCTCTGAACTGAGCATTTAATCTTCTGGGGTTTTGTTTTGAAATACTCAAACAGATCCATTTACTCAAGAGACTGAAATGGTATAAAAGCTAACATGCGCTGTACAAATCAGAGATGGCATCCTTTGTTTCAGCCATAACAGAAACAGAATTTCCTTTCTAGTGACCATTCCCCATTCTTTTGTGTGTGTTCATAGGTAAAAGTGCAGATTCTAATCTACATGGTAGTATTGATTATTTTGTGTGCAAGGGTTGGGAGGTATGATTAGTTGCTTTAGCACCCCATGACCTGATGAATAAAGCTGCAATCAGAACACAACAGGATTTATGTCTTAGTAAACAAGCAGGTGATCAAATTTTGGATGAATGTCAGGAAAACCTTCCTAGCTGTTACCAATTACCTAGGGAGGTGGCGGGCTCTCCAACACTGGAGGCATTCCAGAGGCAGCTGGACAGCCACCTGTTAAGTATGCTTTAAGATGGATTCTTGCATTGAGCAGGAAGATGGACTTGATGGACTTATAGGCCCTTCCAACTCTACTATTCTATGATTACACTGTTACACAAATTACTTAACAGCACAACCCTATACTTGACTGCTCAGAAGTATCCACCATCTTACATTGAAAGCACATTGCTTTCCCCAAAGAATCCTGGGGATTGTACTTCACCCCTCACCAAGCTACAATTCCCAGCACCCTTAACAAACTACAGTTCCCAGGATTCTTTGGGAGAAGCCATGTGCTTTAAATGTATGGTGTGGATGTGACTTAAGTCCCACTGAATTCAGTGGGGTTACTCCCAAGTAAGAGGGTATAGGATTGCAGCCTTATAGGGTGGATCAGGCAGGGGAATGCAACATCTTTTTGACTGCTGTAAGGAAGTTGTCCGGACAAGACAAAACAAAACAAAACACATGAGAAGGTTTTATAAAAATATGTATGGCATGAGGGAATAGCTAGAAAACACCTCCCTCCCCCACTAGAATGTGATATTACTCAAAGGAACTGATTGGTAGTAGGTCAGTGAAAACAAAAGGAAGCATCCTTACACCTATAAATAACCTATAGAATTTGAGATGGGTAGCCTATATAAGTCTATGGTAGCAAGAACAACAAAAGGTCTAATGGTACTTTAAAGACACATGGGCTTATGGTGGTGTTAGCTTTTGTGGAGTCAGGAAGTGGAGTCCACTTCATCAGATGCATGAAATGTTATCTCCAGTTAACACGCACAGAGAGAGATAACCTCAGAGGTACAGGAGAAGAGCCTGTCAACCATGGGGTTATGATATGTATACGAAATGCAGGTCGGAGACCATTCTTTGCAGAGCTCAAATGTATGCAATATCAGAACAAAGTGGCCCATTTACATCAGACATGATAACGCTGCCTTTCTAGCTATGTCTCGCAAATATAACATCTCCTTAGTGAGAAAGAAACCCACCATTCCAATTGAATCCAAACAACAGAATCCATTTTTGGTGATGCTAATTTGTCAGCAAATTTTATTCTATTAGACTTGGACTTAATGGGTTTCTTTCTCGCTAACATAGCATAGATAGAAAGACAGCATTATCAGCATGATTCCTGGTGTTGAAAGGGCAATTCTGTCTGTGTGCTTTGAGGCCACGTATAGAAATGTCACACACATGCTGTTACTCCTTGCATTTCATGACTCTATAGGTCCCCCCCCATCTCTCTCAGCCTACATGTGGCTGGGGTTGATACGTCACATATCTGAAGGACTGAGCAGCGTTATTCCACAACAGCTTATACCACAATAAACTTAGCCTTTAAGATGCCACAAGGCATCTTGTATGGGATTTGGTATGGCCTTTAGTTCTGACGACACTGCCCTTAAAAATTAGCTGTTTTTGCAAATAGAAATCTGATAGCTGAATGGAACCCCCATGTTCAGAGGGAGTATACCTCTGAATACCAAATGCTGAAGACAAACAAGAGGACAAGGCCATCACCTTCACACCCTTTATTGTGAACTTGCCAATGCTGAAAACAGAGACTCTATTTGTTCGAATAAGACTACGAGCATTCACTTGTACATAATGCTTGCTACTGCCCTTTGCGCTGTACTGTTATGTGGTTAACCCCTTGAGTATCAAAGTGCTCTGTTTAGCAGATCCTCCCTAATACAACTGAATATGGATGTCAGAGGCAAAGATTAACATGCTGATGACACCAGCCAAATTAGTGGAAATCTAAGGGTTGCTTTAAGGCTGTCCTAGAGTGAAGCATTATAGCTTTCTAGTAACAGGGAGATAATTATAAAGATATGTAAATCAGATTGTTCTTGCTAATATCATAGTGTTTAATAACACTCAGATAAAATCAGCAAACCAGAAAGGCTTAATCATTAGTGGTTATCCTTTTTCAGAAGAAGTTGTCCTCATAAACTGGGACAATGGATGTGAAGTGCTTTGCAGTCTTAAGTATTATTATTGCTACCCCTGCCAAAAATGGCAGATCATCATTCGTAGAAGTGGCATGATCAGTGGCAAAAGAAGACAGGGTTCTTCTAACTTTGTGTAGAAGAGAAAATATCAGGAGGAACAGCAGCTTTTCTGTTCACCACCATCACATCACATAAATAACTGAACTTCACAAAATGTACTCTTTTACTCCTGAGATGGGGTAGATCTTTGGGTGATTTGAAGTAGATCGCCAAGGATTTCAGTCTCCCAATTGTTTAACAAGAGCAACAACCCACACACACACCATACTACCATCCCCCCCAAAAATTGCAGAAAATTTTTTTGGGTGTGAAACCAGAAGTGGAATTCTTTGTCAGAGGACTTATGAACTTCTTCCTGGTCCTGATATCAAATTCCTGAGCTGAACATGTGCTCAGAGGCACCCTGTTCCTTAATTTTTAGCATATGTCTGACCACCTGAGCTATTATTTTGCTCCAGTTGGTGGGCCTCTGGAGTCTAATTTTTTTTTTAAAAAAAGTAGATCCAGCAAGCTGCTCACTCCTGCTCTACACAACTGTTAAAGGAAGGGGACCCCCTAGCACCCAAGAACAGACTCTTAAAATAACTCCTAAGCATTTAAAAATATAAACATTCAACATTTGTTTATGTATTACCATCATATTAGTACTGATGGGTAGAACGATTCCTAGTGAACGTATGTTTTCAATGCATTTCTTAAGGGTATATGACTCAACGGAAAGTTAAGCATCTCTTACAGAGCAATCTTGTGCATGTTTATTCAAAAGAACATAATACTGCTGTTTTTGAATCAAGGAGAAGGGAGGACCTGCAAATAAGTGCAAAGCTGTTTGCCATTTTCCTGTCTTTCGATTCTAGCCTTAAGCTGTGACCTGGTTGTCAAAGAGCCCATGCAATTCCAGTGTAGGGCTGAGAATCCACATGGCTGGATAAGCTTAAGAAGATCACAAAGCCACACACATTTTCCACATTCATAACGCTGAGAACAATTTTTAGTCTGAAATATATTATTTGTTAATGTCGGATAGAAAGTGGAAGTGTTTACAATCGATGTAAGGTCAAGCCAATGACAAGACAATGGAAACACAAAAAAGCTAATATAAGGCTGCACTCCCATTCTTCTGGGAACAAGCAGCCCCACTGAACATAGTCAAGTGAGTAGTCAAGTGAAGTCAGGTTTATTTATATACTGCCTTTTTGCAATCACTGCACTCGAAGTGAGAAAACATATTCATGATCAGACTGTGACATGTGGCACATTTGAAGGAAATCCCCTCTGATTAGAATATACTCAGTTACTTGGGATCCTGGCATTTTTATTATTAATATTTATTTATTATTACATTTATGTGTAATATTACATCTATATTTCCTCCAAGGAGCACAAGGTGGTGAACAAACATGGTTTCCCCCCTCTGAATTTTATTCTCACAACAACCCTGTGAGATAGGTTAGGCTGAGAGACTGGCCCAAGGTTACCCAGTGAGTTTCATGGCTAACTGGGGATTTAACCTTGGCCTCCCAGGTCTTAGTCAAACACTCTAACCACTACACACACTGGCTCTGGTTTGTAATGATTGCATGAGATTTTATTTATTTATTTATTTATTTTATTTATTAGACTTTTATACCGCCGGACTAGCAATAGCTCTCTGGGCGGTGAACACAAGAAATACGATAAAATCACATAATATAATACAGCAAAAACATATAAAAATAAAACAATCTAAAATCAATCACAGCAGATCTTAAAATTATGTTAACTTAAATTAATATGCCTCAGAAAAGAGGAAGGTTTTAACCTGGCGCCGAAAGGATAACAATGTCGGCGCCAAGCGCACCTCCTCGGGGAGACTATTCCACAGTTCGGGGGCCACCACTGAGACGGCCCTAGATCTTGTCACCACCCTCCGGGCTTCCCTATGAGTCGGAACCCGGAGGAGGGCCTTCGTAGTAGAACGTAGAGTACGGGCCGGTTCGTATCGGGAGAGGTGTTCCAACAAGTAATGTGGTCCCACACCATATAAGGCTTTATAGGTTAATACCAACACTTTGAATCTGGCCCGGAAGCATATTGGTAGCCAGTGCAGGCGAGCCAGAACAGGTGTTATGTACTCAGACCGTTTGCTCCTTGTTAACAATCTGGCCGCTGCATTTTGCACTAGCTATAGCTTCCGAACTGTCTTCAAAGGCAGCCCTACGTAGAGCGCATTGCAGTAGTCCAAACGCGAGGTTACCAGAGCATGAACAACTGATGTAAGGTCCTCTTTACTCAGATAGGGATGTCGCTGGGCTACCAACCGAAGTTGATAGAACGCATTCCGTGCCACCGAGGCTACTTGAGCCTCAAGTGAAATGGAAGAGTCTAAAAAAACTCCCAAACTATGAACCTGCTCCTTTAGGGGGAGTGTAACCCCATCCAGGACAGGTTATATATCCACCATCCGATCAGAGAAACCATCCACCAGCAGCATCTCAGTCTTGTCAGGATTGAGCCTCAGTTTGTTAGCTCTCATCCAGTCCATTGTCACGGCCAGGCAATGGTTCAGCACATCGACAGCCTCACCTGAAGAAGATGAAAAGGAGAAGTAGAGCTGCGTGTCATCAGTGTACTGATGACAACGCACTCCAAAACTCCTGATGACCGCTCCCAACGGCTTCATATAGATGTTAAAAAGCATGGGAGACAAAACCGAGCCCTGCGGGACCCCACACTGGAGGGCCCACAGTGTCGAGCAATGTTCCCCAAGGAATACCTTCTGGAGACAGCCCGCCAAGTAGGAGTGGAAGCACTGCCAAGCAGTACCTCCAATTCCCAACTCCGCGAGCCTCTCCAGAAGGATACCATGGTCGATGGTATCAAAAGCCGCTGACAGATCAAGGAGAATCAACAGAGTTACACTCCCTCTGTCTCTCTCCCGACATAGGTCATCAAACAGGGCGACCAAGGCCGTCTGAGTGCCAAAACCAGGCCTAAAACCCGATTGAAATGGATCTAGATAATTGGTTTCATCCAATAGTGCCTGGAGCTGGCCAGCAACCACTCATTCCAAGATTTTGCCCAGGAATGGAACATTCGCTACTGGTCTGTAGCTGCTGAAATTTTCTGGGTCCAAGGAAGGTTTTTTCAGAAGTGGTCTCACCACCGCCTCTTTCAGACAGCCAGGGACCACTCCCTCTCGTAAAGAGGCATTTATCACTTCCTTGGCCCAGCCAACTGTTCCATCCCTGCTAGTTTTTATTAGCCAGAAGGGGCAAAGATCCAGTATCGAAGTGGTTGCACGTACCTGTCCAAGTACCTTGTCCACGTCCTCGAGCTGAACCAACTGGAACTCATCCAATAAAACTTGACAAGACTGTGCTCCGGACCCTCATTAGGATTGCTATAAAGTGGGAGTCTAAGTCCCGGCGGATGCATGAGATCTTATGCTGGAAGTGCTCAGCAAACCCATTACAGCGGGCCACAGATGATTCTACCGTGTCCTGAAGGCCTGGATGGAGTAGCCCTCGGACAACTCTAAAAAGCTCCGCTGGGTGGCAAAGAGATGCCTTAATAGTGGCAGCAAAATGTTGTTTTTTCGCCGCCCTCACCGCTCTTACATACAGCTTGGTAGAAGCACAAACCAGCTCATAATTGCATCCGTCGGGAGTTCATCTCCATCTCCGCTCAAGCTGACTCCTAACTTGTTTCATCGCTCTCAGCTCTGGAGTATACCAAGGAGCTGTATGAGCTCTACACAGGAGAGGGCGCGCAGGAGCGATCGTGTCAACAGCCCGGGTCATCTCCGCATTCCACAGATCAGCCAGGGCTTCAACAGGAGCGCCAGTCCTATCAGCCGGAAAATCCCCCAGAGCCCTTTGAAAACCTTCAGGATTCATTAGTCTCCGGGGGCGGACCAATTTAATAGGTCCCCCACCCTTGCAGAAGGGAAAGGCTACTGACAGTCTAAACTTCAACAAGCAGTGATCTGTCCACGACAAAGGGAGAGATGTAAGACTCCCCACTTCCAGATCACTATCCCCATGTCCAGTAGCAAAGATAAGGTCTAGAGTATGCCCCGACACATGTGTTGGACCACTAACATATTGAGACAGCCCCATGGTTGTCATGGAAGCCATGAAGTCCTGAGCTGCTCCGGACAAAGTAGCCTCGGCATAGATGTTGACATCCCCCAGTACTAATAGTCTGGGGGATCTCAGCAATACCTCCTGTAGTGAAAGCAGGGAGTTCCACTCCTCCTACTTTTACTGTCCCAGGAATCAATCCCCAGCCTTGGGCAATTGATCCTAGCAAACCTGGTCTGCTAGGGGTGTGTAGGCTTACACCAACCCTGCACGGTAGTACTGCCACCACCCTTCTATTGGTTAACTACTCTGGGGTGAAGGGACCCCCAGAGCCCACTGAACACCTAAACCTCTCAGGACCAGAGGCTTGATACCCTCCTGGCCCCTTCAGAGGTCTTAAGTGAAAACGTTCCTCTAGTACACGGTAGTTTGGTCAAGCAGCCAGGACTGAACTTAGTAACTGAACCCCTTCTCTGGAATAAACACACGTTGCTTTAAAATAAGTAAAGTTTATTAAAAGAAAGAAAATAAGAAAAGGGATAAAGGGTACAAAAGATAAAAAGGTACATACAAATAGTTTGGAGCAGCAAATCAAATCCTAAAACCAACACCCAAAAGGGGCAAGGTATATAACAAACAGGATATAAAGGTTCTTGGCACAAAATGAAAATAATAAAGCTATCTGCCTCAGTTGTACTTACAAAGCCTCAGCTCTTTCTCAGTAGTTAGCGTCCTTCCCCTCAGAGACGGCCAGTCAGGAAGTATAATGGAGCCACCGCAGAGCATCGCCATAAGCAAGGTGGTGCCCACAAGTGGAACACAGCCCAGAGACCGAGGCCTTCTCTTATGGAGAAAATCCCTGCCTCAGCCGGAGACAATCAACTAATTAGTGGTTTCATCACAGGAATGATGAAATGATGTTCCCACAGTACCAGGCCCCGTTCCTCCTGGTTTCCCATAACAAGCCGTAGGAGTTTTTACGGCCTTGAAGGAACCAGGCCCCTCTTGCTGATAAAGAGGTGCCAAATTGCTGTAAGCTGATACAGCTGGGCTGTAAAAATCACCGGGTCACCGGGATGGAAAAATATCAAAAGATTTAACTATCTATGACCAGGGACCCAGGAAAATAATTAAGGGGATCAAACTGGCATGACACCTCCGAGACCACTTCCGTCAGCTCAGTTAGGGAGCCATTGGGCAGCAAGGTGGGCGGTACACCAAAAGGATTCCCAGCCTGTCTCTCTGGCCCAGCACAAGGTGCAAGCACTCCAGACCGGTAACTGTATGGACATGGTGCTTGGTGAGTGAGATGGAACTCTTATAGACCACAGCAACCCCACCTCCCTGACCCTCAGATCTACCATGATGCTGGACCAAGTACCCCAGTGGGCAGAGCTGGGAGAGACCAACTCCTCCCTGCTCACCCACCCAGGTCTCGGTTATACATGCCAGATCGGCTGCTTCGTCCACAATCAAATCGTGGACGAGGGAGGTTTTATTATATACCGATCTGGCATTTAAGAGCAGCAACTGGAGATCTGAGAGTTGGCTGAGAGGACAACCAACGACCCTGCAGGTGTGAGAAGGACCGGAACAAGGCACAGCCACCACATGTCTGGACCGAGTTCCCCTTACCTGGCACGTCCTTCTCACAATGCCATACCTCCCTCTGCCCATTACTACGGTAATTGGGGCCCCCTCAAGTCCCCCCGTTTGATGGAAAAACCTCTTTCCGAGGCACATAATAAAACTGATATATACAAACACTTATATGCGCAAACAACTTATAAATACAAACATACACACTCACTCACAACACACACTCATATACACACCCACTCATCCAATTCAGACTCATCCAATTAAGCCTCTTGGGGCTGGCACCTTTTGTATATGTTACTCTGTAAAGCACTATGCACACTGGTGGCACTATAAAGAATTATATAAATTCCTGGGCAAGGTCCTTGAATGAGTGGTTGCCAGCTCCAGACACTCTTGGATGAGACCCATTATCTGGATCCATTTCAGTTGGGTTTCCGGCCTGGTTTTGGCACAGAAACAGCCTTGGTTGCCCTGTATGATGACCTTTGTCAGGAGCAAGACAGGGGGAGTATGACTCTGTTGATTCTCCTTATCTCTCAGCGGCTTTCGATACCATCAACCATGGTATCCTTCTGGGGAGACTGGCTGAGTTGGGAGTGGGACTGCATTGCAGTGGTTTCGCTCCTACTTGGCAGGTCGCCTACAGAAAGTGGTGCTTGGGGAACATTGCTCGGGACCCTGGACTCTCCAGTATGGGGTTCCGCAGGGGTCAGTTCTGTCCCCCATGCTGTTCAACATCTACAGGAAACCGTTGGGTGCGGTCATCCAGAACTTTGGAGTGTGTTGCCATCAGCATGCTGATGACACGCAGCTCTATTTCTCCTTTTCATCTTCTTCAGGTGAGGCTGAACCGGTGCCTGGCTGCGACAATGGACTGGATGAGGGCTAATAAACTGAGGCTCAATCCAGACAAGACTGAGATGCTGCTAGTGGGTGGTTCTTCTGACTGGATGGTGGATGTCCAACCTGTCCTGGATGGGGTTGCACTCCCCCTGAAGGAGCAGGTTCATAGCTTGGGGGTTCTCCTAGAATCATCTCTGTCACTTGAGGCTCAGGTAGCCTCAGTGGCACGGAGTGCCTTCTACCAACTTCAGTTGGTGGCCCAGTTACGTCCCTATCTGGACAGGGATAACCTGGCTTCAGTTGTCCATGCTCTGGAAACCTCTAAATTAGATTACTGCAATGCACTCTATGTGGGGCTGCCTTTGAAGACAGTTCGGAAACTGCAGCTTGTGCAAAATGCAGCGGCCAGATTGGTAACAGGGACCAGATGGTCCGAACATATAAAACTGATTCTGGCCTGCTTGCACTGGCTGCCTGTATGTTTCCGAGCTCAATTCAAGGTGCTGGTATTGACCTATAAAGCCTTACACGGCTTGGGACCACATTACCTGATGGAACCCACCCGTACACTACAATCAAGATCAAAGGCCCTCCTCCGGATGCCTACTCTGAGGGAAGCTCGGAGAATGGCAACAAGGGAGAGGGCCTTCTCAGTGGTGGCCCCCAAATTATGGAATGATCTTTCTGACGAGGTGCGTCAGGTCAAGACTTTGCTCTTCTCCCAGGCATTTTAGCATGTGTTCTATATTGTTTTAAATTTTTAAATTGTGTTTTAAATTGTTTTTAAATATGTATTTTAAATTGTATTTGTTTTTAGTTGTTGTAAACCGCCCAGAGAGCTTCGGCTATGGGGCGGTATACAAGTTTAATAAATAAATAAATAAATAAATAAATAAATAGTAAGCTGAAAAAACAAGTACCACTGGTATGCTCTGAAACTGGCATCTTTTTAGCATCCTATACAGTAATATTGAATTCATTCTTTAAGTGTGGATCCTTATCTAGTCAAAATGGTACTATGCTTGAGCAAGAGGGAGAGGTTTCAGTAGGTTTGGACAAATGCCCCCCCAGAGGAAAAAAACCCCAAAGGGGGAACCCCTAAATAACCCAATAAAAACTGAGTATGTTCAGCTGATGTTTGGAGCAGAAAAAATGGAAAACTGATTGGAATAGAATGGAGAATCCTGAAAAGCGCAGCATGGCTGGCTGGCACCCTGTTAGGGGCCCTCGTCACTGCCACATTTTGTTGCAGGTCCCACTTGATCCGTACCATGGTGTGGTGATGGCACAGGAACAAGTCAGATTTTGTGCATACTGGTTCATCCATGCCCCAGACAATGCCAATGTACCCAGTTCAGAGTGCCTGTGGCCACCAAGCGTCTGATGGGTTGTGTCAATCATTCTTAATTGTGCTAGAGATCAGAGTCTTCCTATGCTTGTATTGATCAGAGTTTAAAAGTGCCTGGTTTCTTTCTACTAGCCTCCAGCTAAAAAGTGAAATGGCCCTCTTCCTTTTTTCACCAGTGAGCTTCTTAACTGGAAAGGCCCTTCCCAGGCTCCAAGTCTGAGCAAGGACAGGATGATGAATTTTTCCTGGGGCAGAGTTGCACTCCCTGGAGGCTGTTTTGCTTAACCCTGCTTTATGGCAGTTGCTCATGCCCTTGATGCTACTACAGATAACAGGCAGGCACTCAGAGAAAGGGAAGCAGACAGACTTCTCCATTTGATTGGAGACTTTAGGAGAAATGATTTGCTATAGTATCTCCACATACCTTGCAAGAATTCAAATGACAAGAGAAAGAGAGTCAGAGAGAGAAAGAGGCAGGCAGGCAAACATTGGGAAAGGGAGTCTAATAATTATCCTATAGCTAGCCTTGGCAGATACACAACACTCAATAAAATGTCATAGATAACAGGGATTTAGGGTTTTGTGAAGCCCATGTGTCTTTCACAGCTGCCTAACATGAAGAAATTCAGTAAGTAAAACCCTTTCTATTACACTTGCTCTGTGCCAGAATCACTCAACCTGTGGGATTTTAGCTATAAAAGGCATTGGGGGGGGAGATAGCAACCGTACATGAAATAAAAAGAACAAAGAGATCTGTGGCCTTTCAGTAAAGACTAACACATTTATTATAGCACAATCTTTCTTGGACTAGAGTCCACTTCAACCAATAGAGGAAATATAAATGGTAAACACTGGGATCAATTCATCCTGAAATGTAGCTGGTAGAGAGTATAGCCTGTGAACATTCAGTTGAAGGATTACGGGTGAATCCAGACAGTCATACTTAAGAGAACACCCACTGAAATCAGTGGGACATAAGGGACCCTGTAGCCAGCTTTTCTTGTTAGGTGGGGCAGCCACACTTCTAGGTGGGGCATTTTGGGAGAGAGGCGCATAGCATCAGCCAATCTCTCCCCCCCCACTCACTGGTAGAAAGGATGTGAGGGCCAAGCCAAGTGAAATGTCAAGGGAAGATAGTGACCTTTCCCCTCACTCCTTTTCTATGCAGAGAATGTGTTAACTTACATAATGGGCTATGTAAAGTTCAAGTTAACTGAAAATTTAATATAAAAGCCAGGAATTACAGGCAGGGCCAGCTCCAGGCACGCTGGGGCCCTTGGGCTCCAGCCTGCCCTGGGCCCCAGTACCGGCTGCCGCGGATTGCACTCCATGCCCATTCCCTCGCTCCTCTTATCTTTCTGTCCTGTGTTTTGTGGCGGCACCGCCATTTTGGTTGATGGCACACATGCGTGCTACACACATGCAGGGCTGCCATCAACCAAGATGGTGGCAGATGCTTCAGCCTCTTAGGGAAACCTTAGCCGTCATCTTGGTTAAGGGCAGCGCTGCGCTCACAGCCACAAAACACAGGAAAGGTAGGCGGAGCAAGGGAATGGGTGGGTGGTGCTGTGGCAGTGATTCTGCCATGGATCATGGAAGGGGAGCGCTACTCCCCCCCTAAAGAGGGGCCCTTCAGAGGGGCGACGGCCCAACCTTGCTGCCCTTTAGAGCCGACCCTGATTACAGGAGTGGCATATATTTGTTTCATATGAAAAAATGATGTTAAGCATTCAGTAAACAAGGGAATACCAAAAGGTGCTAACTCCTCCCTGAGGGTCCTTTCTTCTAGTCTTGTTCCTGACCTTCAGATTTTCTTTCCTGTTGTGTAGATATCACGACACAGTGAGACACGGTGAGACCAGAGTTCAATTTCGGAGCCCCCCTCGTAATTCTCGTCTCCGCTTTTATTTTACCTCCGCTTGGAGGCGTGGATTATTTTCTCTCCATAAACAGCCTATGACCTTTAACTATTGTATAACATCACGTACATACATAGTACAACAGCATTATCTACGTGGCAATATGCAGGCAGTTATTTAACCACTACAGATGTCAGTATCGTTTACAGCCATAAAGTTAACCACATCCTGTTTTTCCACTGGTCAGATCGCAATGTCTTGAGAGATAGTGTACTGAGAACAGCAGCGTGGTTTGCCAACGTATGCTGTTCATTCAGTCCACCCCACATCTCCCCCTTTTTTATTTTTTAGCAAAAAGTAATTACTACGTAATGGTCGCGGAGCAACAGGTGTACACGTCTGGAAAAGGTATTGTAAAAAACAGCATAAGCCTATACTTAAAATGAGTAAAAGAATAGCATATCTAAGAATCTGACTTAGCCATCCAGTGGGCAGCCAACTCCAAAGCCACTGCCACCAAGTTGTAGGGGCGTCCTGCAAAATGTTATTAGCTAGATCCTTCAAGTTTTTTACCTGTGTTCTGATTTCAAAACTGTTGTCAGTTAAATTAAAACAGCACATATTCTTTATAGTTTCGCACCCCAACTGATGTTGTAATAGCAGGTAATCTATAGCTGCACGATTATCCAAGATAGCTTGTCTTAATATACCCTGCTCTTCATTTAACAAAGCAATGGCTCGAGAGGTGGCATTTATCATCTTAACATAATTACAGGCTAATTTATGTAATTGATTGCTGTTACTTACTGCCAATGCAGGAAGTCCAACAAGGGAGATGGCTAGTGATACACTTTCTGCTTTATTAAGCAATTCCACCTTGTCATTACAATCAGCCGGCATGGCAACAGCTTCTCTTTTCCTACGTTGGGCTAGCAACTCCCTTTTATGAAGGAAAATGGGAACCAGTCGACTCAGGCAACAGATGGTATCAGAAATATTAGCGGGAACATAATTAAAAGTGGTTTCTCCACATGTCCAAAACCATCCACCTGGTAAAGGAATGTGTCCGTACATACTGGATATGTTAATGTGCTGTGTACAATTCCATGTGGGTCTCCCAACCTTTAGACATCCCTTCTGCACCTTATGTCGACTACAATTAACCATCCGAGCACACGTATTATTAATGGAATTTGCAACATGTGATGTAAATAATTGAAAAGCATTAACAGGCAGCTGGAAGGTTGGAGTTCCCCAATTCGAAACAGTATGATATTTAATCTCTGAAGTATTCATGAACCGCCCAAGTCCTGTAATGTTCCCAATATCCCCAGGTGCTTTGCATACGGGTATTAAACATGTTCCCAACATACCCATTTCCTGTACATGTTCAGTCATGCAAAAGTCACTCACATTTGTCATTCTTGCTAACTGAACCCAGATATTGTGTTGAAACCGCATCCCCAACTCCTGCCCCAACCTGTCAGCCCCGGCGCTTCCTAAAATCCAACAAATGCAAAGTACAAAAATAGAATTTGTATTTAAAGACGCAATTAAAGCAAGAATGGTATTCTCAGTTGTCTTGTCCACCCCGGCTTGTTCCATTGCTTTTTCTGCTTGTGTTGCTAAGTTCTTTATTTGGCCCCAAGTCACGGGAGGTTGCGGAACATTCCGACCACGCTTCCTGGAAGACATCCCAGTATCCTGAAGTTGCAGAGAAAAATTAGGGATGGGATTCTTAAGATTATCGTGCCAGGACATCGTCTTTCCAGGGCCGGATACACCTAGCAGGTACCCACACAGGACCGTCAGGCGTAGACACAGCCGCGTAACCTCGACCCCACGTTATAAGCGGAACTGGGCCTTTCCACTCTGGATTTGGTAGTTGCCGAAACTGCACCCGCGGGGCAGGTAGAGACTCCGACTGCTGAAAATGCCGCTGCGCTCGAGTAGAAAAGGAAAAATGAGTATTGGGAGATTGAGACAAATTTAAATGATTAATGGTAAACAACACTTGTGCCAGCCACTCCTCTTTGGTGGCCAATCCCAGTGGTACTCCTCCTTTTTGTTTTTGTTTAAGCAAATGCTCTTTAAGGGTACGATTGGTACGTTCGACGACAGCTTGACCTGTAGAATTATAAGGAATACCAAACAATTGTGTAATGGACCACTTAGTGCAAAACTGTGCAAATTGCTGTGAAACATATGCAGGACCATTATCAGTTTTTATCGTCTGAGGTTGGCCCATGATGGCAATAGAACGAATGACATGATTAATAACATTCTTAGTTTTTTCCCCTTTCTGAGGAGTTACCCATATGTATCCGGAATATGTATCTACTGTAACATGCAAATACTTCCATGGGGAGAAAGTAGGAAAATGTGTAACATCCATTTGCCACAACTGGTTAACTATGAGACCTCGTGGGTTCACTCCTGGTTCTGGGGATAGAGTTAACTGTGTGCATTGGGGACATTGTTGAATAATGGCAGAGGCTTCCTGGGCAGTAAGATGGAATTGCTTCTGGAGTGCTTTAGCATTTTGATGATGAAGGGCATGACTTTCTATGGGTGTGCAAAGGAGGGCACGAAGAGCCTGATCAGCATATTGATTACCTTCTGTTAACAATCCTGGGAAAGGTTGATGACTGCGAATATGAAATATAGCAAATCGACAAGACCGAGTATGTATGAGTTTTTGAAGTGTAAGCATAAGAGCAAGTAGATTAGTGTCCAGCATGGGAGAGACATAACTACCGGGTAATGCAAGTACAACATTCTTAACATAAAGACTATCGGTAATAATGTTAACCTCCTGATCTGCAAAAGTCAACAGCGCCATACTAACAGCGGCCAACTCAGATCTCTGAGCGGAAGTTTGGGGTAAGGTGAAAATTGTCTTCCAAACCCCCTGCTCGTGCCATGCAACAACCCCTCTAGTTGGACTGCCATCAGTATAGACCGTGACCGCAGGTAAGGGTTGTAAACTGATTACAGATTGAAACTGGATAGGAATTTTTTGTGTAATTTGAAGCCGTGGATCTGATGAGGAACGACATGAAATTGTGCCCAAATAAGAGACTAAAGCCCATTGAAGGTCATCAGAAAGCGCAACAGCATTTTCCCATGTGTAAAGTTTAAGAGGCAACGAAATTTCAACCGGATCGATACCTAATAATTGCCTTGATCGTAATCGTGCTTTTTGGATTATTTCTGCTGCTTGCATTGGCAAAGTTGTGATAGATGACTTTGGTGTATGGGCTAAGTAAAGCCACTCTATTATATGTGTAGCATTGGAGCCTGACTCCTGAGTGAGTGCAGCAAAAAGTTGGCTTCCATCAAATAAAACAAATAAAATCAGTGGTTTATTCAATATTTGTCGATCCACCCAAATAGCTTTTAACGTTGTAGAAACTAATTCTAGGGATTGCCTTGCCTGTTTCGTTAAAGTAATAATATCTGCAGGTTGACGTCCTTGTTTTAAACATTCAAATAAAGGCCCCATGTCTTGAGTGGTAAGTTTACAATATGGTCGAATCCAATTAATAGAACCCAAGAATTGTTGTAGTTCTACATAAGTTGGCTTCATTGACAAAGTAAGACAGGGCAATACAGGAGTGGAGTAGGATTGCATTAATTTATGTCCTAAATACAGAAATGGTTCTTTGAGTTGTACCTTTTCAGGGGCAATCTGCAACCCTGACTGTGACAAATGATCAGTAAGGTGTTGTTGCCACATAGATGGGAGGGTTCTCCCAGCCACCAAGATGTCATCCATATAATGGTAGACCAATAATGTAGGGTATTGAGCCCGAAAGGGTCGCAGGGCCATGTCTACAAACTGTTGACATAGGGTTGGACTATTTAACATGCCCTGAGGTAGCACTTTCCATTGATATCGTTGCGCAGGGCCAGAGTTATTATATACGGGAACAGTAAACGCAATTTTCGGTGCGTCTTGCGCTTGTAACGGTATTGTGAAAAAGCAATCTTTCAGGTCTATAATAGCTAAGGAATAGTCATATGGAATTAAATTTGGATTAGGCGTCCCACATTGTAGCGGACCCATGGGCACAATTAATTTATTTATTTCTCGTAAATCATGTAAGAGCCTCCACTTTCCAGATTTCTTTTTAATCACAAACACTGGGGTGTTATAAGGGCTATTACTTTCTGCTATATGATCAGCTTCCAGTTGCTCCTTTACCAGTTGGTGCAGAGCTTCTAATTTTTCTTTGGGTAAGGGCCATTGTTCTACCCAAATGGGTATGTCTGTCTTCCATTGTAAAGGAAGAGCTGCCTTTTGTTGGCTAATCATTAATAACAATGGTGGTCTGGAATTGCTCCAGTAAATCCCTTCCCCACAGATTTACTGAAATGTCCAAAATACAAGGGCGAATGTGGGCTATACGATCACCATCAAGAGCAACAACTTGTATCCAATCCTTACTCCGTTTTGAATCCTGAGCTCCGCCCACTCCCCACACAGAAGGGGCCACTTCTACTGGCCAAGAGGATGGCCAGTTATGTTCAGCAATTACTGTGACATCTGCCCCAGAATCTATAATACCTTCAAAAATAACATTGTTTAAACAATACTTACGAACCGGTTTCTCCCTGGTCACTTCTGCCAGTACTGCAGCTACCTGTGGATGGAAAGGATTACCTGAAATACTCACACTCGGCGATTTCGTCCTTGTAGATCCGAATCCACCAGTACGTTTTTGGGAGGAAGTGTTCGATGTGAAAAGACGATATGGCAATAACAATAGTTGCGCAAAAGAATCTCCCTTCTTCAACTGAAGGGGAAGGTGACTCCAATACTGAATATAAATAATTCCCTGATAATCAGAATCAATAACACCAGGTACCACCATTATATTATTCTTGGAAGCAGAGGATCGCGGTAGTACAAGGCCTACGGTGCCTTCTGGTAAAGGGCCAGTGAGTGTGGTAGGCATTAAAAGAACTGCTCCAGGCAAAGGAACATCTTTTGACTCTGCATGTATTAAATCAATTCCAGCGCTTCCTTGAGTAGCAGGGGTGGGTACACTTCCTTGAGATTCGGGGCTGGAAGCCTGCCCCAAGTTCAGTTTCCCTCAATAGGACGGGAAGACACATTGGTATTGGTAGTGGGAGCTGAACGACACTGATTAGCCCAATGATAACCCTTTTTACATTTCGGACAGATTTTCTTTGGCCGGTTTGTAACAGTGCCCCCACCTTTAAATGCTCCTCCGCCAGGAGCCCGACATTCCCTTCTGAAATGACCAGGCTTTTGACAATTAAAACAATTGCCTGTAGGTTTGTTACCCTGTCTTAATGCCCCAGCTAACAATGTCATGGCATGAACATGTGTACCTACCTCTGCACAAGCTTGAATCATGTCTCCCAATTCATATTGCGGTCTATGAATAATGTTTTTCAAAATCTTTTTACAGTCTGTGTTAGAATTCTCGTAAGCTAATTTTAACAATAATTCCCCTTGTGCCTGAGGGTTATCAACCTGCCGTGTCAGAGCCTCTTTCAAACGGTCAACAAACTGAAAATAGGGCTCTGTTGCTTGCTGCCGTACATTCGTAAAAGAACGTAAGGGTTCTTTCCCAGCAGGCACCTTTTTAAATGCTTTCTGTATACACTCAGCAGTTCGATGAAATGCGGCTTCAGGCAATACCCCTTGTTGTGCTATGGTAGCAAAATTACCTGACCCATAAATTTGCTCGGGAATGATATTAGCATCCCCAGCTGCTATAGCAGCATGTCTAAATTCTTGGTCCCAAACTACATATTGCGAAGGAGTCAAAATCATCCTAAAGAGATCCTTCCAATCTTGAGGGATCATGTTATATCCAGTAGCTACTCCTTCCAACATCCCTTGTACATAATTAGCCGTAATCCCATATTCTCTTACTGCCTTATTTATTTCTCTAATAACAGAAAACGGAAGAGCTGTCCAAGTTGCTATGCGATTATTAGCATTATTAGGATCTGGCTGATATGTAACGGGAAAAGCTGAAATTGTACCCTCCCAGTCTCCCATTTCTTCCATAGATAATAATCCTGAGGCTGCAGCCTGAGCTATGGCTGCTTTAACCTTCCCAGTAACCTGTTCTTGTTGAACTGGAGGGCTATATGGAGGAGCATTTACAAATTTCTCAATATCCTTTTCAGGTGTAGGTAAAGAAAGTTGGGGATAAAGAGGAGTTTTCTGGTCAGAATTGGCAAACAGCGATGTCTCTTTTATCCCTAAATGACTAATGGCCTCAGCACACTTTTGCCATAATAAGAGATGGTGAATAGGTGCTCTTGGTTCTTCATGTAATTTTCTCCCTATCTTTATCCAATCTGACTGACGTAGTGATCCTTGCTCTGGATACCATGGACATTGACATTGAATTGTTTTTAACAATGATTCAATGTGAGAACGACTTATAAAAGCTGAGGTATCCTGTTTTAAAATTTTTTGTAGCTCTTGTGCATGAACCTTCTGCTGAGCTGACAATTCCCCCCCCATACTCACGAATGGGAGCTGTACGCTGAGGTGCACCGTTGGCTGATCCTGCCAGTGGGTACGAGGGTGTTTGTTCTGAATCACGTCGGGGTCACCAGATGTAGATATCACGACACAGTGAGACACGGTGAGACCAGAGTTCAATTTCGGAGCCCCCCTCGTAATTCTCGTCTCCGCTTTTATTTTACCTCCGCTTGGAGGCGTGGATTATTTTCTCTCCATAAACAGCCTATGACCTTTAACTATTGTATAACATCACGTACATACATAGTACAACAGCATTATCTACGTGGCAATATGCAGGCAGTTATTTAACCACTACAGATGTCAGTATCGTTTACAGCCATAAAGTTAACCACATCCTGTTTTTCCACTGGTCAGATCGCAATGTCTTGAGAGATAGTGTACTGAGAACAGCAGCGTGGTTTGCCAACGTATGCTGTTCATTCAGTCCACCCCACACTGTTGGACAAGCAAGGACAAACTTTTTAGCTGATTGCTATATAAAAGACTAACTGATTGGAAACCAATTGTGGAAAGCAATTACAATTTTTTTTACTGGTTGCTAGGTTGATTTTTTTGTTCCCAGAAACCCTGAAAATGCCTCATGCTGAGTTACACACATTGGAAAAATCAGGAATTATGCCTGAGTTAAACCTAGGACACCAGCCAACCAGATAACTGTAGCATGCACAGCAATGTTTCTACTTGTCTACAGCTATTTTCATCCTTTGTCATCAAGTACTCAAGCAAAAGAAGAAAAAATAGCCGTGGTGATTGTGAGTATAGTGAGTGCTTTAAAAGAGTAAGGGGTAATTTAGCATAGCTTTTCCCCAGATCTTTTAAAGTTATCTGTTTATTTCACCCTTTAGCAATAAGCATCCAATACCTGATTTCGTCTGATCTCGGAAGCTAAGCAGGGTCAGGACTGGTTAGTACTTGGATGGGAGACCGCCTGGGAATACCAGGTGCCATAGGCTTAGAGGAAGGCAATGGTAAACCACCTCTGAATACGTCTTACCCAGAGCTTGGAAAAGTTACTTTTTTGAACTACAACTCCCATGAGCCCCAGCCAGCATGGCCACTGGATTGGGCTGATGGGAGTTGTAGTTCAAAAAAGTAACTTTTCCAAGCTCTGGTCTTACCATGAAAACCCTATGAATATATTCAAAAGATTCATAGGGTCACCATAAGTCATAATTGACTTGAAGGCATATAACAACAACCACTCTACTCATCATAACAACTGCAGAATAAACAAACTCTTACTTCAGGCAAACAAACATGCTTCTTTATTGCTGGCTGGGTAGAGAACACAACTGAAACTGAAACTGAAAAGCAGAGCAAAGGAAAGTCCTAGGGGTGGAGTCTCACTCTAGCCCATAATACAAAGTTCTAATATTTAACTCTTCAAGGGTCATGTTTGTTGCAGTACTGGCTGTTTTTTTCCAGCGTCACTTAAGTAATTATAGGGTGATTCTGATAATGAAAAATCCACCCCCAGGGAAACCCTTGAGTTAGCAGACTTTTGAGGGCTCTTCCAGGTGAGGCTTTTTATTCACTTAATTTTTCAGAGGGATGTTACCAGTGCTCGGCTAACCCCATTTTGGTTCAAGTGGAATCAAGGAGGTGAAAGGCCCTGGAGCATTCTGGACTATAATTCCCACCCCACACCCCCTGTTGCCTTGCTGGTTATGCATTCCTGAGGTACTGTGAAAGGGCCAGCACAAGACCATCCTGTGAGCAACAAAAATAACCAAGAGAAACTGAAAAAAATGTTATCTTCTTGGCAGACTTCCCTCAAGTCCAGCAGAACTATCCCATTGTTCAAAGAAAGCATTAGAAGAAATCACTGAGTTTTCTCAGTGTAAGCTAGAAACACACACACACACACACACATGAAATCACCTCATAGCCAGACAAATCCTTTTTCAGGCGGGTTGGAAGAGAAATAGTGTCTTTAAAAAGCAAGGCTTGAGATCCAAAAAGGGGGGTAATGGCAATCTGAGCTCCAACACATGTAACTATGCTTTCAAAGAACTCAATGCGGGACTGCAGGGACAGAACAGGAAAGGATTCTGTGTCTTGGCACAAGCCTTGAAGCAAACAGATTCCTTCCTGCTTTGGGGCCAGAGCTCCTTCACATCACTTCAGCTGTATTCCACTGCCCACTCCTGGGCCTAGGATAGGTAATCTCTCCTACCTGTCAGTCTTTATAGTAATAGGGTCCTTTGATCTCTTTAGTTTAACGTCATAAATGGGTTAGGATATTAATGACTAAGGCTGCCACACACCCAGTAATTTTGTAATGCTATTCTACTCTTTTCTCTCAATAAAAGAAAGCTTTGCTTGAGTCTGGTTTGGACCTGCATTTCTTGCGTTATATATGCACCATTTAGGCACATTCCAGGGCAAAGCGCTTGTTTTATCCCTAGCAAAAGATCCCCCTCCTCTCAAGGAGGTGTGTTTCATGGGACATGTGGGTGGCAGGTTCACATACTCAGGTCCCCAAGAACACGTGTCATAACAGGGACCTGTTCTTAAATTGTTCCTATTTTTAAAATAAGCTGTCATTGTCTGACATGTCATAAATTAAAAAGACAATAGTAAAAAAATATCATGGGAGAGAAGCACATTCTTAGGTGGAACAGTGCACCCATTTGCTGGACATAAGTAATGATTCAGCCCATTCAAACTAATGGGGCTCAAGCTAATCTAGGTTTACTCTAAGCATATACAAGGTTTATTTGATGTATATGCTCAAAGTTTCTCTAAATAATCAATGCTGATAAAAATTCTAAGAAATTAATTTGTAAAAATGTAAAATAAAATCAGTGTGACTTACTCCCTACTAAATGTGTTAAGGATTACAGCCAGGGGGGTAGTTATCCAGGGTCCCAGGGGGTCTTAGACCTCTTATTTTTGGGGGAGCAGGGTCCCAGCAGGGTCCCTATGTCTTCAGTGTCCTTTCCTGGTGATTGGAGCCAATCAGAGTGAAAGGAGGCAAGTCAGCCACTGAGAAGACTCTTCTTAGCAACTAACACACTCCCCTTAGTATGGCAACCAAGAAGAGAAACTCAGTAAAGGAAGTTCCTTACTTTACAGCATCTTAGTACATTTGCCCATGTACATGCACAGAAAATAGTAGAGCTAGCTGAAAGGCAACAAATGGAGATCTGCATTGATCATTGCAATGCATCAGTAAGGGAGAGTACTCCAAACAAAGCAAGAGACTGAAAGCTCATTTTATAAGAGATTTATAATCTTAGCAGGGGGAGCAGCTGTGAGGGGGCATGGTGTGACTATCATGAAGGGACCCTGTGCTTCTGAATTTGCCACTACACTACTGATTACCAGCCTTAATTGTTCATGTTTGTAGAATAAGCACAATGGCTATTTCACAACAGCCATTGGTGATATAGCAGAGTCATCAAAGTTTTGCTATATTAATTGACACCTGGAGTGAAACAGGATTTCGTACCTCTTAACAGTAATCTTTTCCCACAGTCGGGGATTAAAGGTAGTTTTAATTTGTCAGGATAGATTCAGTGCACGCTGATGGATAGAGTGAACATTGTAAACCAAATCAGTGGTTGTGAGCATGGAACTGGTCATAATTCTGGATGAATTAGCATAGAGTGCAAGAGAATGATCTTCAGGATGTTTTACAACAACTTCAGCAAACCCTGAATACCTCTCTAAAATATTACTCTTAATCACTGTTTATGTATTAAAAATCCCTATACCACTTTTAATTAACTTTTTAAAAAACCAAACAAACCCCAAAACAGTTCCCACATTAATGAACAACAATAAAAAACAACTCTATCCAATACGCATAAACATCAGTAAAACATCAAATGACTGGTACTAATAATGTATCAGGAAGAGTCTGGGCGAACAGGTTATGCCTTTAATTGACAGCCAACAAAAAAAGAAAAAAAGTCCCCATTTGGTGGATGCCTGATTTCAACAGGGGAACATTTCACATGCTAGCTGTCACAACAGAGAAGACCTTTCTCATAGGGGTACACATGTATCAGGGCCCCCAGACTCTCAGCTTTCATTTGAAAAAGATAAGTCAATCAGACAGGTTGCAACACTGACCCTACTTATTTGGGAGTAAGCCCCACTGAATTCAATAGAACTTACTTCTGAATAGACATGGTTAGGATTACTTTGTAATAGGGTTGCCAGGTTCAGGGCCTGAGGCTGATCCTGTATCTTTAGGAGAAGAGAATGTCAGCCAAGTGCAGGTTTTCTTGCAACCCTGTAATGGGAAAAACCACAAGGTGGAATTCTCCCTTCCCCCTGCACAACTTTTAAAGATACAGAAGACCTCTTGGTTGCCAGGCCCGGCCTCCTCTTCTGTATCTTTAAAAGTTGTGCAGGGGGAAGGGAGAATTCCACCTTGTGGTTTTGCCTATTACAGTGTTGCAAGAACACCTGCACTTGGCTGACTTTCTCTTCTCCTAAAGATACAGGATCAGTCTCAGGCCCTGAGCCTGGCAACCCTACATTGTAAGTTATTAAGCTTTTGTAGGTAGCCATATTTAATTCCTTCCTAAGCTTTTATTGTTATCTCTGGATATCCTTACAGCTTTTTATAAATCATTCCCCAAAGAGCTACAAAAAGTACATTTGATGTCATTTGCCAGCAGTCACTACCAAGGCAACTGGCACTAAGATGGGCTAAGTAGTAGGATCTTGCTCATCATCTGGCCAGTGGAAGGCCCTGGCCAATTTCATATCTTTCTTGCAGTTGCAGCGTATCTAATGCTTAAGACAGAAAAAATAATTTATGCCTCTCATTTGGAGAGACTTTGATCTGGAAACATGAAAGGTTATAGCTGTGATGATGACATTGCTTCTGAATTTCATCATCTTAACTTTACAGGTATTGAACCAAGGAAAGCTGTGCAGGTGGAGTGAATTTCCCACAGATACGCATCACTGAAACTAAGCATAAATAAATCTATGGATTTTTGTTTTAAGTTGCTCATCTGATACAGTTTTTGTTCAGTACTATTGACTCATTAGATTTTATTTATTTATTTATTTAATTTCATTTATATACCGCCCTAAGCCTAACAGCTCTCTGGGCGGTGTACATAAGAGATAAACAGCTCAATATATAACTACAATAAATATAAAAGTCAAAAGCCAAAAACAGACAAACAACAACAAAAGCCAAACAGCATCATAATACAACACTAGTAAAATATAATTAGAAATATACTTTAAAAACAGTTTAAAATACACTTTAAAATGCCTGGGAGTATAAAAAGGTTTTCACCTGACGCCGAAAGGATAGCAGCGTCGGTGCCAGGCGCACCTCATTGGGGAGACTATTCCACAATTTGGGGGCCACCACCAAAAAGGCCCTAGATCTAGTCACCACCCTCCGAGCTTCTCGATGAGATGGCACTTGGAGGAGGGCCTTAGATGTTGTGCGCAGTGTACGGGTAGGCTCATATTGGGAGAGGCGTTCCACCAGGTATTGCGGTCCCATGCCATGTAAGGCTTTATTGGTCAAAACCAGCACTTTGAATCTAGCCCGGAAACAAATAGGAAGCCAGTGCAGACGAGCCAGAACAGGTGTTATATGAGCGGACCTTCTGGCCGCTGCATTCTGGACTAGCTGTAGTTTCCGAATTATCTTCAAGGGCAGCCCAACGTAGAGCGCATTGCAGTAGTCCAATCTAGAAGTTACCAGAGCATGAACAACAGAGGTGAGGTCATCACCGTCCAGATAGGGATATGCAACTGTCAACACTACACCCAACATTTAGTAGCATTTAAACCAGATAGCAAGAAATGTGCTGTGAGGCATAAGGGGAGTGCATCACACATACAAATCTGCAAATATGGATTACATTCTTTAATGTTTAAATATAATTGTCATGGCTAAGGGCCTTATTATATATTCTTTTGCTGCAACCCTATATCCACTTACCTAGGAGAAAATCCCATTGTACTTAATGGGGCTTTAGAATAGACATGGATAGGTTTGCGCTGGTGGTTAAATTACAGTACATATGTATGTGGACACATCTAACTTGATAGTGTGGTCCTGTATATGCTTACTTAAGTAAGCCCAATTGAGTTCAGTGGGACTTTGTCCCAGAAAAAGGGGTATGGGATTGCAGCCTAAGGCGTCAGTCTATTGTTTCTGCAGTCCCTTTACTCAGAGAGTCACACTGGTGAGCCATAAGCAATAATCGCAGATGTATACAATACTCTAAAATCAAATCACACATTTACAGTTCTGCTATAGAAGATCCTTATAAAAATTTCCTCAAAAACAGGTTATCTCCCCTCTTTCCTTTATTTGAATCTGTGAGCTGGGAGTGTCTTATTTCCCTTAAAATCCAACATAAGCTCTCATACGTTTGCATATTGGGTGGATAGGAAATCAGACATGCAATTTAATTCCACCATCACCCTTTATTTAAACAACAACAACAACAAAGCCTTTACTGAACATTGATCTCTAGAGCAACAATAAAAAAAACCCTACTTCAGTACCTATTTAGGTCTCCCTGTCCCTAACATGTAAATATCTTAACTCGGCATTTAACTGTCAGCAGCCAAAAGACAATACCATTGACAAGTACCTGGCTCTAGCTATTCAGCTTTATTTTTTCCTGGAAAGCTGTTTGGGGCGACATAGTGGCGTCCGGGTTTCCCAGGTTGTTGTGCTGACATAATGCAGTGGCGGTAGAGGGCAGGAGTCTGACAAAATCTCATTAATCATTTTAAATTAAATCCAACATTCCTCCCCAATGCTGCCAGGAAGGCTAACTTTTACAAATGAAAATTCCCTTGGAAAAAAAATCCAGTATCCCAGCCTTGAAGGTTTCCAAATAAACAGATTTGAGGAGGAAACACAAAGAGGAAATAACGTGGTTTCTAACCTTGCTTAAAGATGGGCCGAATTTTCAGGCTGAGATCGAATTCTCCTACACTTCCTCCCAAATTTTATCTGATTAGATTGTCAATCGAATCCATCCCGAACACTCAGCATGGGCAAAGCAATAATATAAAATATGAAAACATGGCATACTGTAAACTATTATTTCTGAAAGGGACTCATAGTTGCTGAATCCAAGTCATAAAAGTGGTCACATTAAGTTAGTGCTGGCCCAAGCCATTTTGATGCCTGGGACAAAGGATAAGATGGTGCCCTGTTCCCAGATTCCATATATAGAAACTGACTGGACTAGAAGTTGAATCTTCAGTAGTGATTGAAGATAGTGTCCTCCACTACATCTGAAGGCAGCAGGTTATTTATTGGGGTGCAGGACAGACCACGTGGCACACATAGGTCTTTCCTCCAAAAAAAGCATTTGCCACCTCAGGTGATTGCCTCTGTCTAATGAATGGTAGGGCCAACCCTGCCTTCAAATTTTGCTGAGCCTCCTGTCAGAAGGCGTTTCAGTTAGAATATTCTCTGTGTTTTCTCATCCTATACATTTGAAATATAAACATAGTCAAGAGGAAATTTTGATTTCTATTTCAAAAATACTGTAATTTAACATAAAAGTGGAGAGTATGGCTACATCCTCACCATACATTTAAAGCACTATGATACCACTTTAACCATCATGGCTTTCCTCTGAGAATACTTGGAACTGTTTGTTAAGAGTGCAGAGTGTTGTTAGGAGACTCCCTATTCCCCTCACAGAACTATAATTCCCAGTTCCTTGGGAAGAGGGATGGACTGTTGAACCACTACGGAAATTGGACCTCTGTGAGGGGAATAGGGGTCTCCCAGCAACTCCCAGCCCCCTTAGCAAACTACAGTTCCCATTATTCTTTAGAGGAAGCCATGACAGTGTCATAGTGCTTTAAATGTATGGTGCAGATGTGGCATATCTTAAAATATTTTAAGGACCCAAAGTGTTTAGGCAAGGCTTGCAAATAGTTCCTTGGCTTGTTGCCTCTGGTAAGAAAAGAAGCTTTAGCAAACTGGATGAGAGCAGGTTAATTCTGTCTGAGGCCACAAATGGCTAACGTAAGGCAGCAGGATAGTAACACTTTTTGGGTGGGCTCACATTTCTGTGGACTTTATTTCCAAAGGCTTTATAGCTAAAAACCAGAACATCAAAGCATATCTGGAAGATACAAACCTGCCTAAGACATCACCGCAAGAGGCTTTTTCTTTCCCTTCCTGTACCGAAACAGGGTTGACTGCTTATTTATGAACAGACTCCTATCTAATTCACCAGTAGGAAAAAAAACTTGTGGTTTAAGAACATACCTATATTCTACAGATATTTCTATCAAACTTTAAAAAGCAGGGAAATCGGGCAGCTATAGTGAATGCACAAGGGGAGCAGGAGACCTGACCTTCTCTCTGAGATATTGGACTGCTCTACACATTTGTCAAAATGCAAACGCAATTTGGGTTGGTCTTTCACAGTCCAATGCACTTCCTGTGTAGCTTGGAAGAATTTGGTAACATGTGCCTCTGAGCATATGGTGAGTGGTGCCAACATCTGCCATCTCCAAAGATGGAGAACTACATTTTGTATGTTTGTTGGTGTTCTTCTTACTTTGCTTCTTTCATGTGTTACTAATGTGTCTACAGAAAATCTAATCTTGAAAATTTTATTTCCCTCATTATTAATCTGTGTCAAATTTATTTTTATCAATTTCAAAGTCTTTTTATTGATCAATGTCTTATGATGGTGAAGACAGCCTTTTGTGTTTTAAATTGGAAGTTATGTTCTATTTCTATTTTGGGTTAATTAACCGTTGAATCTGAAACTGCAGTTTGATGTAAAATGAGACTGATTACAATATGTTGCTCCTTCAGTAATGACTCTAGCTGTTGGAAAAAAGAGGATGCATGTTTTCAGCCTGCTATGTTTAAACCACTTCATTTAAGGCAAGGTGGGCATGGTCAATTAAAAACATAGAGCACACCTAGAATTTTGCTAGAATATATTTCACCTCCCACTGTTTTATCTTGTGCAAACTGAGACACGCCTGATGTCCACTGGAGACTATTCTGCACAATAGTCAGTGCCATTATTCCACAATTATTTTTGGAGTTTTTTTAGTGTAAATTTTGCAAAGTGTTTTGTTGTACTTTACATATTCACAGAAATAGAAACAAAAGAAAATGATTTCCTATAGGAAACTTCACTAAAATTGCAAAATAAATCAGACATATTTAAAGTGACCATCTGAACTATATCAGTTGTCTTAATAATGTTGCTTCCTCCCTGCTAAAACAAGATCAGCACAGCACATATCTTCTTTCTATTATCTGGGCTGATTGCAGGTGTTGCCACCACTCACCATATGCTCAGAGGCACACGTTACCAAATTCTTCCAAGCTACACAGGAAGTGGATTGGACTGTGAAAGACCAACCAAATTGTGTTTGCATTTTGACAAATGTGTAGGTCAGTCCAATATCTCAGAGAGGAGTTCAGGTCTCCTGCTTCCCTGGTGCATTCACTATAGCTGCCCGATTTCCCTGCTTTTTAAAGTTTGATAGAAATATCTGTGGGCTATAGGTGCAGAGCTTGGAAGATTACTTTTAAAAAGTAATAAATTACAGTTACAATTACTTGACCAAAAAAGTAGTAATTACTGTTACAATTACAATTGCTCTGAAAGTAACTGATTACTTTTTCTCAAAAGTAATCACTACAGTTACATTTCAGTTACTTAATAAAAAAGACATGCCTACAGGGTGCTGGCCTTGGCTGCTGCACATCTAAGTAGCCTAAAACAATATTAACAATAAACATACACACACAGGGGGTAGTAGAATTTTTTTTTATCCATAAGATTAACAGAATGGCACAACAGAATCTCACTGATACCCCAACACTTGAAATCAAATTTTACACTTGAAATGCTGCTTTTATAATACATTCTCACGATGCTGCTCACTCAGAACTCAACAAAACCACATATTAGTTGCTAATTAAGATTGTACATCCGGTCAGCTTGAATGATGACTCACAAGTCCCCCCCTTTTTTTCCCCATAGTAAATTGTGGCATACTTCACCTGTTTGGGCAATTTGTCCTAGAAGCTTATAGGCGGCAAATGAACTTTGGAGCCTTTGCCTTGTAAAATAATCTAATGTGGTCTGATGACAGCAGGCCTTGTTCTTCTGGCAGCGGGGGAACAAGAGGTGGTGGAGGTGGCAGGAGGTGCAGCGGCAGGGGAATGAGAGGCAGGGGTGACAGGAGGTATGGCGGGGGAATGAGAGGCGGGGTGGGGGGCCGCAGGAGCTGCAGCGGCAGTGGGGGAATGAGAGGCGGGGTGGTGGTGGGGACGGTAGGAGGGGGAATGAGAGGTGGAGCGGCGGGGGCAGCAGAACATGCTGTGGGGACAGCTGGGGGCACAGGCAGCAGTGGGGGGCGGCATTTCCTCTGCTATATCTGTGCCATTTGAGATCGGATCCATATTACAAGGGCTATTAAGACAAAGACCAAAAAAACTTGACATATTAGTCAATGGGGTGCATTAAAAGGTTTAAACCTCCTTTGGCACCTCCTCCCCAGCCAAACAGGGAATCCCACCATTTATGTGCCCCTATCTGTTTGATCTTGGCTGCTATATTGGCAATTGTATGGCGCTCGTGTTTTATCTGGAGTGTAGCTTGCTCTCCCATTTGTTTAACTGCTTCTAATTATTTCTGTAACATAGGATGAGAAAGTAACTTCTGGAGATCAGCTAGGCCATACCCTAATACAATGGGTTTGAGGTATTGAAATAAATCTGGATTAACTAATATTCTCTGGATGGTCCATACAGGGACTTTAAATGAAAAATCACATCCTACTATTTCCTCAATACCACAAAAGCATCTATTGATATATCTTAGCATAGGTTGTATATAATACTTATCAATAACAGCATAATCACAAAACGTTCTAAGGCACACACACCCATGTCCAGAATATACAATGGTTGAACTTGATTCATTTCTTAGCACGAAAGAGCAATACATTAATCATTCTGAGAGAAAAGCAATCTTGATGGGATTCCAAACTATCATCTTCACAAACAAATCCTAACTTCTTATGATGTTGACAACCTTTCACATTAATGGTTACCCATCTTGCATGCTTAATTATGGCCCACTGGTGAACTTCCTGGGCATAAAGAACTAAATCTTGATCTACAGTGATTCCCAATGGAATTACAGGATATACAGTATGATTTCAGACGCTTCTACCATTACAACAGACAATCTTAATGCATTATTTTGCTTATCATATGTGGCAATGACAAGGCTCCACCAGTCTTCCAATTTTCTTTCTCCCTTGGACACAATGTCGAATTAGGGACCTAATTTCCCTGGGTATAAACCCACTATCTGTCATGTGAATAAGTTCCAAAGCCACTGTATGGGCCCAATTCTGCATTTGGGTGCATGTAATGGCCAAGGAAATAGTCTGTTGTAAGGACTGCATGGTATTTATCATGTCATGATAATCTTTTTCCATTCTCTGTTCCCACATTGGAAGTAAACTGGCTATGATTTGGGGGGTTTCAGTAGTCTTTTCCAGAGCCCTATTGATAGGTTCTGTCATCTTACTTATTTCTTCAGTGGTATAATGTAATTTGTTGGCTAATATTTCAATATTGGTAGCATCCAGAAAAGCAGCTCCAGTACCCAGCCACCCTGACAAATCCCGCTTATTTCTCTTCCCATTCTCCCCTTCCCATAATTTAACCCAATTATCCCATCCCTTATTACTCATCTCTAAATATGATGCACAAACAGGGAATTCCTTTGCAATGTTTAATTTCTCAAATGAGACTACCACTTCCTTAAGTGCAGTTCCTGGTTTTATCAATAATTGCTGGGGGTGGTTCAATTTAATCACATGAGATCCAACAAGATCATAATCTATTGAATTAAAAGGAATATGATATTGTCCATAATGGCAGTACTTTTCCTGGATAGACATTATCCAGTCTGGAGGACCAACAGTGTGTATCTTGGTCACGTCCATAAGTCCATTGAACCTCTGCCAATTTGTCATAGTTCTGGGATATTCTTGCCCTTTTGATGAAATCAGGACAAGAGCCAGTTCATCGGTGGGTCTTCTTTTCTTGGCACTTGCCATAAAAACCTGGAAGTGCAAAGTTGATCCCTCCCCCCAAGTGACCATAGAAATCCATAAAATGTTGCAAACTTCTTCATGAATCATGTTGCTACCTTGGGACATTTCACCGAATCGTGGGGTGCAAGAAATCTTGGTGTCCACAGAAGAATCATGGCAAAAATGAACTTGCTGCTCCTGGGGACCCTTGGTGCATTTAATTAATTGTGACTCCTCACAAGCAGCACTCTGTGAGACAGGTAGCTGATGGAGGATATATTTTTCCAATTGTTGTCTCCTGGAAGCATTACTTAGCAACCCTGGAAATCGATAGGCCATCTCCACCTCTGTGTCTTGATAACAGATCCAAGCATTTGTGGGGATGGGCTCGATGTCAGTATTTTCCAGAACACCTGCCTTCCATGCTGCATGTGCTCCTAAGATTCCCCATATCATCAACAGGATAGTGGGCATGTTCTGGTTTTAAGAAAATAAAACAGAAATTATTATTTTCCCTCCCCCATGACTCCCATGAGTCAATCCATTAATTTGCCCAAGACATTCCTTACCCAACACAAAAAGTCACTGACTCTTTAACCTGTTCACGGTTTTTCTACGTTTCTCAAACCTTCTGTCTACATCCTGTATGCCTCAATCTTAAAACTACCCCTGTCTAATGGGAACTGGGGTTCCTTCCACACACCACCCTTTATTAAAGGTTATGTCACTATGCTTTTACCTGCTATAGGGAAGCTTAAAACTTCCAGGACCACCTCTGCACTCCCTTCTCCCATCCTCCCATCCTTTCTTCTTTAATCATTTGCTTAGACAAACAGAGCAAATTTCTTCAAAAAATAAAAAAAAACTAACTTAACAATTGCAAAACCCAGGGAAAGAAAAAAATTCATTGAACACCATTCAAGCTGTGCCCATTGAAGAATACCATATTACATCTTGGGCAATAAAGTCCTGAATTTGGGATGCATGCACACTACTAAAACTGGAGGGAGAAAGCACATCAAGTGGTTTGTCCTTCCACTCCTTAGTTACAAGAACTTGTACCTTCAGTGAGGCACCAAGAAAATATTTAGTATTACAGGCATCTTTGTCAGTGTGTCTGTAAGTCTTACCCTCATGTCTTTGTCTGTACACCATCTGAATGCACTTTCCCTGCTTCTTACCATGGGTCACACTCACATCTTCCTATTTCTTAGATTTGGATTTGCTTACAGGATCCTTTGCTGCTTTTGTGTCCAAATCTTTTTTGTGTAATGCATTTGAATCTGAGATTCCTTTCCTTAATGTTGTGCTTAATTCTGATACATGTGAGATCTTCCTCTTTTGGATTTCTCTTGCTGCAGATGCAAAACAAAGCACAGTTAGTAGCACCAGCATATAACATTCCAAATACAATTGTGCTTCCATTTGTACCATGTACCCTGTTTGCAGAGCAATTGCTCTAGGTTCCCTGTTACTCAGCCTGTCAGGGACTGCATGCAATAACACATTTGCATCAGTGCTGGAATTTGCACACACAAAGCGTGACAGTGAAGAAAGCAGTTCCCTGTTGGAATTGGGGTTTTGCAGCTTGTCCATTCTCATGCAGATGGCATCAGAAACCAGCTGCTGTTTTGGAAGCCAAATTGTATTAATTTTCAAAGTAACTTCAGATTCTGGATAGACTCTTCCTGAAGCTAGAAGCTCTATACTTTGAGTCTTGTTTTGATCCAAAGGCTGTTTGCCAGCAAGAGATTGTTCCTTAGGAAAAGAATGTTCATTAGGAAGAGACTGTGGTGTAGTAGACCCAAAGGAAACATTTAAATCAGTATTTCTTTCCATGGAAGTGGGCACATCTTGTGTGTTTTCAAGCAAATCTGAAGCATTTAAATAAGGGCCTGCAATTTCAGAAGATGTTTTTGTATGTTCCTCTTTAAGAACATTAACAGGACTTTGCTCAGTAACAGGAGCCCTTCTGTTTCCAGCTGTTTCTGGACTTTCAACTTCTTTGGTTAAAGAAAACTTTTCCTTTTGTGCCAAAGAGGGTTTTGCACTGTGATCCGTGACACTCTGTTCTAGGAGAGAATCGCCTCCCCCCGTAGCTACAGACTTTGCACTACAGACCTTTGGTTTTTGCAGACTGGATTCATCTGAAAAAACCAAGCCTGGTTTTCTGGCCACTGTTCCCAGTTGGTGGCCTCCACATTCATTCTGCCCCACAAAGCTGGCGCTAACATAGACACGGTTGTGACTGGAGCAGCAGGAACTGGGCAGCCCTGGGTTCGATTGTGGACATCTTGTATGGCCTGCCTTTGCTCTTCTGAGCGAAGCTGGATAGGAGCAGTGGGGGCAGTGGGGGGACGGGAAACAGAAGCAGAGGGGGATGGGGCCATGTCAGGAGCCTGTGCTCTCCTGTTTAAAGCATTCAGCAAAACTTCAGTGGGTTGCTTGTGAAATTGATCCATATTTTCTCCCAAATTTCTAAGCATGGACCAAAGCTAATTACGGAAGGGATCCCCAAAATCCACCTGTTCATTCCCCTGTCGTGTCTGAGTAGGGCCTTGTTGGGGGGGGGGAGAAAAGTTGCCGTGATTGCTGCTGGAGGTATTGAACCCAGATCTTCTTTCTACCCCGATTGGAACCAGGGGCCAAGAAAGGGCGATAGTTTCCTCTTCCCTGGGGTCCCCGATTTGCATTGGGTACAACAGATGAATGAGCCCCCTGACTGGTATATGTGACAGTTTGAATCGGCTCAAGCTGAACCTTCTTCTGTGCAGTGGTGGCATTTCGCCCCCCTCCAACCTCTTGAAGGAGCTCAGAGACTTGCGAAATAGCCACACTCAATTCCCACCAAGTAACACCTTCAAGATCCATTCTCCCTATTGCTAACTTAGTTTGAGCATTTAACCCCATGTGCACAGCTTCCAGAAAGTCTCTGTTATTATACTCATACTGGCCATCTTCCCAAAGTCTGACATGCTGTGATAAATGTGCAAGGAATTTCTTCCGATTCTCATGGGCTTTCCTCTACACCTTGACTCTCTATAACATATGCCTTCAACACATTCATCCCAGGCAACAGAGCCTTGATCACAATTCTCATCCAGTCATACACATCCCCTGCATTCCCCATTCTGAACCTTGCCTCTATGGACGCTCCATCCTGTTCAGTGGCACAATATCTTGCCACTTGCATTAAATCTTGAGCATCAGCAGTAGAATACATTTCATCTGCCCTAGTTAACCATATCAAAACTATGTCCTTATTCAAAGGACCCAAACTATCAGTCACTGCCTTTGCCTGGGGAGGGGACCAACGTACAATCTCTTGGACAATTTTATTATGAGCTGGCCCCATCCCAGTGGTTTCCACCACATTTTTCATTATAATGGGTGCAAGTACCTGTGACTCCTTCCGTTCAGGATATAAAGGAGCAGATGATACATCATCTTCTGGGAGGGGGGGAAGGCCCCATTCCTCATCCCCATCACCCAAAACATGTATAACTGTGGCCATCAGCCCCTGTTGGACCTGCAACTGTCTTTCCAGTTCTTTAAGTTGAGCTTTGCTCTCATCATGGCTAACATTCAACTTTTGCTCTCGTGCTCTAACCACCAGGTGTTCAGCAGTTACTTTTGCCCTGGTACATTCATCCTCTTTCTTTTTCAACTCCTTATGAGCCATCTCAGCCTGGATTAATGCTTCATCTCTCTCCCTCTCCATTTGTCTTAAAGAAGCAGCCCACCTGATTTTTTCTGCTACCATATTCATTCGTTCACGGCCAAAATTGTCACAATCATTTCTTCATCCTTCATTCAAATCTACCCGTTCATTATCAAAGGCCTCAATCAAACTACTTCGCTCTTTGGCAAAAAAACCTTTCTTTCTTTATCAAATGCCTCCTCTGCCTGCGCCAACTTACTCCTTGACTCTTGACTTTTATTGCGTTCTTCCTCTAACAGATCTGACAAATCCTGACATGCATTATAAAGTTCCCAAGCGGCTGCAGCACTTTTCTTTGATTTGGAAGGCCTGTATTCTTTGCAATATCCCACATAAGCCTCAGTCATGGTTTTCATAGGGTCATCTGTCTTAAAACAATCAACATCCCATACACACCTTCCTTTCTTAATCAACCATTTCTCTAGGCACTCTACTGGACTCATAAAGTGTTTTGTTCCCTCCGTGGCTGCCACTTTTGCTATAGGTTAGAAATCTCCAACACCAAAAGCCAAATGCAAAGAATACAATAGTGCACACACAACCAACCAAGCCTAGTCTCAAAATAAGTTCAGGTATGAGCCACCTTCAAATGCCACATTCCCAGATCAAGTCACTCACGAGTAAAGCTGTTGTCACCAGCTTTTCCTCCCAGATTGACTCTCAAAAGGAAAAACCAGAGGTGGGAGGGGTATCTAAAGGGACAGGAACCAGTTAGGATCTCTGCCAGCCAGAGCACTGAACATTCCCAGTGCAAATCCTATTTCCATCTTTTCCAAGTACCTAGCCCCACCGGCTCAAAATACCTGCAAGGCTTTGTTCCCCAAGACATTGGGGAAGGGGAGGGAGACACAAATGTCATCAAGGGCTTTCAAAATGGATGGGACCCAGTTTAGGGAACCCCCTTAGTAGCTTCTGGCCACCAGTGGGTTACCCTTCTCTCCAGTATCAACTTTGGCTAATCGCTGTGCCACAATCACAACCACCATGTGCCAAAGCTTTGTTGCCAGGGACAGAAGGGGAGGAAGATAACCATGTGCCAGGGAATTTCTATACCTTAACCTCTAAATTTTACCAAAGCATTGAAAGGACATTTCCCCACTTATTTTAAAACAAGAGACAGCAAAACATAGTAACAAAGGAAAAGGAAATCACACTCATTCCAGACACATTCAGAACTTGGCTACCTGTTTCCCTGGATTGCAGGACTGTTCACGTTACTTTATTTCCTGCAACCCTTGCTGCCTGCCTGATTCTCCACCAGATTGTTACGACTGTGCTCTTGGGAACCTGAGTGTGTGAACTTGCCACCTCCGTGTCCCATGAAACACACCTCCTTGAGAGGAGGGGATCTTTTGCTAGGGATAAAAACAAGCGCTTTGCCCTGAAATGTGCCTAAATGGTGCATATATACATATATTTAACCCAAGAAATGCAGGTGCAAACCAAAATAAAGCAAAGCTTGATTTTATTGAGAGAAAGAATAGAATAGCATTACAGAATTACTTGGGTGCATGGCAGCATTAATCATTGATATCCTAACCCATTCATAACATTAAACTAAAAAGATCAAAGCACCCTATTACTATAAAGAGTGACAGGTAGGAGTGATTACCTATCCTATGCCTGGAGTGCGTGGTTGAATACAGCTGAAGCTATGTGGAAGAGCTCTGATCCAAAACCAGGAAGGAATCTCCTGGTCTCAAGATTTTGCACCGAGACCCAGAGTCTCTCCCCGGTTCTGTCCCTGCGTTCCTTGAGAGCGGAGTACACGTGTTGGAGCCCAGAACTCTCTTGCCCCCCCCTGCTTCTTCTTTCACTAAACTCAAGCCTTGGTTTTAAAAGACTTTTTCCTCTCTCCCCCTCCTGCAAAAGAGGGGTTTGGGAATCTGTTGATTTTGTGTGAGTGTGCATTTTTCTCTCTGACCCTGAGAAAACCAAGGCTACTTAGAACAATGGAAGATTAACTGTGAGTGAGGCAAATCTGCCATAGAAAAAGATAACATTTATGAAGAACATTTATGCAGTAGCTTTTGATTAATTTTTGTTTCTTAAATCTGCCCTTGTTCTTCCTTCACACAATACCTCTGGATTGCATGACGAGCCACATAAGAAGGGGTGTGGGGTGGGAATTGTAGTTTTTAACAGGCTCCAAGGCCCTGCCTCATAACATAAATCAAGGGCCATGTTTATTGAATAAAGCCAATTACATACTTGGTTGCATGGCAGAATGATCTGCAGAGCCATTGTGGAACTTATCTCACACCCATTGGGCAAGGGCATCCTGCCATGAGAAAAGGGGGGTGAGCCAAGCCTAATCCCTTCTTCCCAGCCCCAGCCCCGCAGGGTGGTTAAGGAGGCCTTCCTGTTCCACCCCCCCTCAGGGCCGCATAACCTCTGAATGGGTGGTACAGGTTAGCCCCAAAGGTGAGCCTTATCCTGCCAACGGGCCGCACAACCTGGAAAGCAGACCTCAGAACCCACCAATCACTTTAAAGGGTGCCTAAGGGTGGTCACCAAACCCTACCTTGTGAAATTCCACTACAATCTGCTGCAGAAGAGGACAAACCTCTGCTTAGTCCCTCTTCCCCCACCTGCGCCAAATTAATTCACGCAGGGCGCTCTGCAGATCAGAAAGAAACAGATCGTTACCAAGGTCAGACATATGTACACCGTCTGGCCAGTAAAAATCAGCCCGCTCACACCTCACCTCCGGATGATGTATTACCTCGTCCTGCTGATAAGCAAGGGCAAGCCGGACTTCCCTATTTACTTTATGGCTAGCCTTATTCAGGCCTCTGGGATATTCCCACCCCTCCAAATTCTCCTCCGGAGAATATTGGACCAAACAATCACGGTCCTAGGCCACCTACTGCATATGGCCACAAAGTCCTAGCAAGCCTGAATGATAAGGGCTTTCCCCTTCAACATTCCCAGGCTATTGCCACCCAAATGTATAATCAAATCCTGCGGAGGGTGCTGCACCAACGAAGCATGTTGGCAGGAGGCGTTCCGACAGCATGCCACATCTACCCAGCCACTGGACCAAAGTGCAATGCCTGAGCCCCAACTGGGTTTCGTGCCTGATCTGCCATGCCCTCCTCTTGGCCCAGAACTCCATCTGTGGCCACACATGAGTACCTTGACTCTCTCCAGCACACTCCAACCTGTTAAAACAGAAACAATTACCAATATGCTCAGTAGCACAATGGTTAAGGAGGGCCCTTAAATGGCCTACCGCCAGTGCCCCACTGCCTGCATGGCTGTGCTCCCACAACCCAACTACTATAGAAGCTACACCCATCTGCAAAGAGTGTGTACCAAACTGGTTGGGATCCAACCCCAAACATGACCGTAATTAGAAGCTCCAGTCAGCCCCTCAAAGGCAGAGAGCGGTCACTGCACTCTATTATAATGTGAGTAGTAGTTTCCATAATGTCCATACTGGGTAATTGCATCCTTATTATCAGAGCAGCCCTTGCTGGCTCAGCATAACAGTAGATCAGTTGGGATTAGATATGGTATGTGGAAAGAATTGATGAAATGATCCCTAATAAATCATGGCCACAACAGTTGGACACAATGCACCATGCGCAAAGTCCATCCCTTTGACTTCTCAGGTGTGTTTGCTACTCCTGATACAAGTGTCGAAGATGGCTATTTCTGTTCCTCCCATCTCAGAAACTGGTCAGGTTACAGTGACAAGGCCCGTCTGACAATGGCCCAAAACTGAAACTTAGTCAAAGGCTGACCATCCTGGTGACAAAATAACAACCCTCTAGACTTACCTCTAAACTGCAAAATGAGCCTAAAGCCCTATCTCCAGATAGGGAGAAAGGCTCCCTGCCTGAAACCTGGAGAGCCTCTCCCAATCAGTGCAGACAACCCTAAGCTAGATGGAACTGTTGGAATGTATGAGGTTCAACTCCAACTTGTGGGTTGAGGCTGCATGGGGTTAAAAAGGGTAGATAGAGAGGAGACCTCTTGGTTGCTAGGCTATATCTGTCCTTTGATCTCCTGCTGTCTCTCCCTTCCTGCTAGACTGATATGCAAAGGATGTTGATCCCAGTCCCTTTCCGCCTTCCCAGCTCTTCTTCTCTCGAGAGAAGGGAGCAGACATCTTCTCTTTGTCTCTCCCTCTCAACCAGCATGAGGGCTAGCACTGGGACCAGTGCCGGCTGCTCCAACTTAGCTAGTTAGCTAGATATAGAACTCCTTCCTATCAAGTATATACTTCCAGAATAAAGTAGTTATTTCTTATTTTAAAGCTTAAAGTCTCTGACTAATTTGCAGGGAAGGTATAATCTAAGCAAAGATTGGAAGACTCTCCGACAGGTTATGTGGCCCAGCCATGCAAAATGAGATTTGAGCAATTAAAGGAATTGTTGCGAATCAAGGAAGCTAGTAGAGACCTTCACAGTTTTAGTCAGTGAAGAGTTAAGCCTTTACTTAAGGATACCTAAAGCACTGTAGGGCAGTTAGCCACCAACAACGTCCTCTTTTCCTCACCTGCCAAGAAACTAGGTACGCTTTGGCCCATGAAGGAAAGAGCTTCTGGCCCATGAAGTAACCAGCTTCTGGCCCATGAAGGAATCAGATTATCACCCCAGAACCAATTATGATGCAAGATAAACCATTGTTGGGCAGTTAGCCACCAACAATGTCCTCTTCGCCTCACCCTGACAATAAAAGATGTAAGCTGTGGCCCATGAAGGACCCTGCTTCTGGCCCATAAAAGACCCCGCTTCGGGCCCATAAAGAACCCCGCTTCGGGCCCATGAAGGACCCCGCATCTGGCCCATGAAGGACCCCGCATCTGGCCCTTAAAGGACCCCGCATCTGGCCCTTAAAGGACCCCGCATCTGGCCCTTAAAGGACCCCGCATCTGGCCCTTAAAGGACCCCGCATCTGGCCCTTAAAGGACCCCGCATCTGGCCCTTAAATGACCCCGCATCTGGCCCTTAAAGGACCCCGCTTCTGGCCCTTAAAGGACCCCGCTTCTGGCCCTTAAAGGACCCCGCTTCTGGCCCTTAAAGGACCCCGCTTCTGGCCCTTAAAGGACCCCGCTTCTGGCCCTTAAAGGACCCCGCTTCTGGCCCTTAAAGGACCCCGCTTCTGGCCCATGAAAGAACCAGCTTTTCATCCTGGCACCAAGTATGATGCAAGCTAAAGCATTGTGGGGCAGTTAGCGACTAACAACATCCTCTTTTCCACACACTGCCAAGAAACTATGTACGCTTTGGCCCATAAAGGAAACAGCTTCTGGCCCATGAAGTAACCAGCTTCTTGCCCATGAAGGAATCAGATCATCACACCAGAACCAATTATGATCTAAGATAAACCATTGTGGGGCAGTTAGCCACCAACAACGTCCCCTTCGCCTCACCCTGACAATAAAAGATGTAAGCTGTGACCCATGAAGGACCCCATTCTGGCCCATGAAGGACCCCGCATCTGACCCATAAAGTAACAAGGTTTTCACCCCAGCACCAAGCATGATGCAAGCTAAACCATTGTGGGGCAGTTAGCCACCAACAACGTCCGCTTTGCCTCAACCTGACAATAAAAGCTGTAAGCTGTGCCCCATGAAGGACCCCGCTTCTGGCCCATGAAGGACCCCGCTTCTGGCCCATGAAGGACCCCGCTTCTGGCCCATGAAGGACCCCGCTTCTGGCCCATGAAGGACCCCGCTTCTGGCCCATGAAGGACCCCACTTCTGGCCCACAAGGGACCCCGCTTCTGGCCCATGAAGGACCCCGCTTCTGGCCCACAAGGGACCCCGCTTCTGGCCCACAAGGGACCCCGCTTCTGGCCCACAAGGGACCCCGCTTCTGGCCCACAAGGGACCCCGCTTCTGGCCCATGAAAGAACCAGGTTTTCACTCCAGCACCAGATATGATGCAAGATAAACCATTGTGGGACAGTTAATCACCAACAACGTCCTGTTCTCCTCACCCTGACAATAAAAGTTGTAAGTTGTGCCCCATGAGGGACCCCGCTTCTGACCCATAAAGGACCCCGCTTCTGGCCCATAAATGATCCCATTCTGAGCCACAAAGGGCCCCACTTCCGGCCCATAAAGGACCCCGCTTCTGGCCCATAAAGGGACCAGGTTTTTGCACCAGCACCAAGTATGATGCAAGCCAAACCATTCTGGGGCAGTCAGCCACCAACAACGTCCTGTTCTCCTCATCCTCACAATAAAAGATGTAAGCTGTGGCGCATGAAGGACCCTGCTTCTGGCCCATAAACGACCTCACTTCTGGCCCATAAAAGACCCCATGTTTGGCCCATAAAAAGCCCGCTTCTGGCCCATAAAGGATCCCATTCTGGCCCACAGAGGACCCCACTTCTGGCCCACAAAGGACCCCAATTCTGGCCCATGAAGGACCCCACTTCTTGCCCATGAAGGACCCCACTTCTTGCCCATGAAGGACCCCACTTCTTGCCCATGAAGGACCCCACTTCTCGCCTATGAAGGAACCAGGTTTTTGCCCCAGCAACAAATATGATGCAAGCGAAAACATTGAGGGGCAGTTAGCCACCAACAATGTCCTCTTCGCCTCATCCTGACAATAAAAGATGTAAACTGTGTCCCACTAATGACCCCCCTTCTGGCCCATGAAGGACCCCACTTCAGGCCCATAAAGGAACAAGGTTTTCACCCCAGCAGCAAGTATGATGCAAGCTAAACCATTCAGGCGCCGTTAGCCACCAATAACGTCCTGTTCTCCTCACCCTGACAATAAAAGATGTAAGCTGGGCTCCATGAAGCACCCCACTTCTGGCCCATGAAGGACACCGCTTCTGTCCCATAAAGGACCCCACTTCTGGCCCATAAAGGACCCCATTCTCATCCACAGAGGACCCCACTTCTGGCCCATTAAGGACCCCGCTTCTGGCCCATAAAGGAACCTGATTTTCGCTCCAGCACCAAATAAGATGCAAGCGAAACCATTGTGGGGCAGTTAACTAACAACAATATCCTCTTTGCCTCATCCTCACATTAAAAGATGTAAGCTGTGGCCCATGAAGGACCCCGCTTCTGGCCCATAAAGGACCCCGCTACCGGCCCAATAAAGGATCCCGCTTCCGGCCCATAAAGGACCCTGCCTCTGGCCTATGAAGGGACCAGGTTTTCATCCCAGCACCAAGTAAGATGCAAGATAAACCATTGTGGGGCAGTTTGCCACCAACAACGTCCGCTTTGCCTCACACTGAAAATAAAAGATGTAAGCTGTGGCCCATGAAGGACCCCGCTTCTGGCCCATAAAGGACCCCGCTTCTGGCCCATAAAGGACCCCGCTTCTGGCCCATAAAGGACCCCGCTTCTGGGCCATAAAGGACCCCGCTTCTGGCCCATAAAGCAACCCGCTTCTGGCCCATAAAGCAACCCGCTTCTGGCCCATAAAGGACCCCGCTTCTGGCCCATAAAGCACACCGCTTCTGGCCCATAAAGCACACCGCTTCTGGCCCATAAAGCACACCGCTTCTGGCCCATAAAGCACACCGCTTCTGGCCCATAAAGCACACCGCTTCTGGCCCATAAAGCACACCGCTTCTGGCCCATAAAGCACACCGCTTCTGGCCCATAAAGCACACCGCTTCTGGCCCATAAAGCACACCGCTTCTGGCCCATAAAGCACACCGCTTCTGGCCCATAAAGCACACCGCTTCTGGCCCATAAAGGACCCCGCTTCTGGCCCATAAAGGACCCCGCTTCTGGCCCATAAAGGACCCCGCTTCTGGCCCATAAAGGACCCCGCTTCTGGCCCATAAAGGACCCAGCTTCTGGCCTATGAAGGAACCAGGTTTTCACCGAAGCACTAAGTATGATGCAAGCTAAACCATTGTGGGGCAGTTAGCCACCGATAACATCCTTTTCTCCTCACCCTGACAATAAAAGATATAAGCTGTGGCCCATGAAGGACCCTGCATCTGGCTGATAAAGGACCCCGCTTCTGGCTGATAAAGGACCCCGCTTCTGACCCACGAAGGACCCCGCTTCTGACCCATGAAGGACCCCGCTTCTGACCCACGAAGGACCCCGCATCTGACCCATAAAGTAACAAGGTTTTCACCCCAGCACCAAGCATGATGCAAGCTAAACCATTGTGGGGCAGTTAGCCACCAACAATGTCCGCTTTGCCTCAACCTGACAATAAAAGCTGTAAGCTGTGCCCCATGAAGGACCCTTCTTCTGGCCCATGAAGGACCCCGCTTCTGGCCCATGAAGGACCCCGCTTCTGGCCCATGAAGGACCCCGCTTCTGGCCCATGAAGGACCCCGCTTCTGGCCCATGAAGGACCCCGCTTCTGGCCCATGAAGGACCCCGCTTCTGGCCCATGAAGGACCCCGCTTCTGGCCCACAAGGGACCCCGCTTCTGGCCCACAAGGGACCCCGCTTCTGGCCCACAAGGGACCCCGCTTCTGGCCCACAAGGGACCCCGCTTCTGGCCCACAAGGGACCCCGCTTCTGGCCCACAAGGGACCCTGCTTCTGGCCCACAAGGGACCCCGCTTCTGGCCCATGAAAGAACCAGGTTTTCACTCCAGCACCAGATATGATGCAAGATAAACCATTGTGGGACAGTTAATCACCAACAACGTCCTGTTCTCCTCACCCTGACAATAAAAGTTGTAAGCTGTGCCCCATGAGGGACCCCGCTTCTGACCCATAAAGGACCCCGCTTCTGGCCCATAAATGATCCCATTCTGAGCCACAAAGGGCCCCACTTCCGGCCCATAAAGGACCCCGTTTCTGGCCCATAAAGGGACCAGGTTTTTGCACCAGCACCAAGTATGATGCAAGCCAAACCATTCTGGGGCAGTCAGCCACCAACAACGTCCTGTTCTCCTCATCCTCACAATAAAAGATGTAAACTGTGTCCCACTAATGACCCCCCTTCTGGCCCATGAAGGACCCCACTTCAGGCCCATAAAGGAACAAGGTTTTCACCCCAGCAGCAAGTATGATGCAAGCTAAACCATTCAGGCGCCGTTAGCCACCAATAACGTCCTGTTCTCCTCACCCTGACAATAAAAGATGTAAGCTGGGCTCCATGAAGCACCCCACTTCTGGCCCATGAAGGACCCCACTTCTGTCCCATAAAGGACCCCGCTTCTGGCCCATAAAGGACCCCATTCTCATCCACAGAGGACCCCACTTCTGGCCCATTAAGGACCCCGCTTCTGGCCCATAAAGGAACCTGATTTTCGCTCCAGCACCAAATAAGATGCAAGCTAAACCATTGTGGGGCAGTTAACTAACAACAATATCCTCTTTGCCTCATCCTCACATTAAAAGATGTAAGCTGTGGCCCATGAAGGACCCCGCTTCTGGCCCATAAAGGACCCCGCTTCTGGCCCATAAAGGACCCCGCTTCTGGCCCATAAAGGACCCCGCTTCCGGCCCATAAAGGACCCCGCTTCCGGCCCATAAAGGACCCTGCCTCTGGCCTATGAAGGGACCAGGTTTTCATCCCAGCACCAAGTAAGATGCAAGATAAACCATTGTGGGGCAGTTTGCCACCAACAACGTCCGCTTTGCCTCACACTGAAAATAAAAGATGTAAGCTGTGGCCCATGAAGGACCCCTCTTCTGGCCCATAAAGGACCCCGCTTCTGGCCCATAAAGGACCCCGCTTCTGGCCCATAAAGGACCCCGCTTCTGGCCCATAAAGGACCCCGCTTCTGGCCCATAAAGGACCCCGCTTCTGGCCCATAAAGGACCCCGCTTCTGGCCCATAAAGGACCCCGCTTCTGGCCCATAAAGGACCCCGCTTCTGGCCCATGAAGGACCCCGCTTCTGGCCCATGAAGGACCCCGCTTCTGGCCCATGAAGGACCCCGCTTCTGGCCCATAAAGGACCCCGCTTCTGGCCCATAAAGGACCCCGCTTCTGGCCCATAACAGACCCCGCTTCTGGCCCATAACGGACCCCGCTTCTGGCCCATAACGGACCCCGCTTCTGGCCCATAACGGACCCCGCTTCTGGCCCATAAAGGACCCCGCTTCTGGCCCATAAAGGACCCCGCTTCTGGCCCATGAAGGACCCCGCTTCTGGCCCATGAAGGACCCCGCTTCTGGCCCATAAATGACCCCGCTTCTGGCCCATAAAGGACCCCGCTTCTGGCCCATAACGGACCCCGCTTCTGGCCCATAAAGGACCCCGCTTCTGGCCCATAAAGGACCCCGCTTCTGGCCCATAAAGGACCCCGCTTCTGGCCCATAAAGGACCCCGCTTCTGGCCCATAAAGGACCCCGCTTCTGGCCCATAAAGGACCCCGCTTCTGGCCTATAAAGGACCCCGCTTCTGGCCTATAAAGGACCCCGCTTCTGGCCTATGAAGGAACAATGTTTTCGCCCGAGCACCAAGTATGATGCAAGCTAAACCACTGTGGGGCAGTTAGCCACCAACAATGTCCTCTTCTCCTCATCCTCACAATAAAAGATGTAAGCTGTGGCCCATGAAGGACCCCGCTTCTGGCCCATAAAGGACCCCGCTTCTGGCCCATAAAGGACCCTGCCTGTGGCCTATGAAGGGACCAGGTTTTCATCCCAGAACCAAGTAAGATGCAAGATAAACCATTGTGGGGCAGTTTGCCACCAACAATGTCCGCTTTGCCTCACACTGAAAATAAAAGATGTAAGCTGTGGCCCATGAAGGACCCCGCTTCTGGCCCATAAAGTACCCCGCTTCTGGCCCATAAAGCACACCGCTTCTGGCCCATGAAGGACCCCGCTTCTGGCCCATGAAGGACCCCGCTTCTGGCCCATAAAGGACCCCGCTTCTGGCCCATAAAGGACCCCGCTTCTGGCCCATAAAGGACCCCGCTTCTGGCCCATAAAGGACCCCGCTTCTGGCCCATAAAGGACCCCGCTTCTGGCCCATAAAGGACCCCGCTTCTGGCCCATAAAGGACCCCGCTTCTGGCCCATAAAGGACCCCGCTTCTGGCCTATGAAGGAACAATGTTTTCGCCCGAGCACCAAGTATGATGCAAGCTAAACCATTGTGGGGCAGTTAGCCACCAACAATGTCCTCTTCTCCTCATCCTCACAATAAAAGATGTAAGCTGTGGCCCATGAAGGACACTGCTTCTGGCCGATAGAGGACCTCGCTTCTGGCCCATAAAAGACCCAATTTCTTGCCCATAACCAAGCCAGCTTCTGGCCCATGAAGGACCGCGCTTCTGGCCCACGAAGGACCGCGCTTCTGGCCCACGAAGGACCGCGCTTCTGGCCCACGAAGGACCGCGCTTCTGGCCCACGAAGGACCGCGCTTCTGGCCCACGAAGGACCGCGCTTCTGGCCCACGAAGGACCGCGTTTCTGGCCCACGAAGGACCGCGCTTCTGGCCCACGAAGGACCGCGCTTCTGGCCCACGAAGGACCGCGCTTCTGGCCCACGAAGGAACCCGCTTCTGGCCCACGAAGGAACCCGCTTCTGGCCCACAAAGGAACAGGTTTTTCGCCCCAGCACCAAGTATGATGCAAGCTAAACCATTGTGGGGTAGATAACCACCAATAATGTCCTGTTCTACTCATCCTCAAGATAAAACATGTAAGCTGTGGCCCATGAAGGACCCTGCTTCTGACCCATAAAGGATCTCGCTTCTGGCCCATAAAGGACCCCGCCTCTGGCCTATGAAGGAACCAGGTTTTCACCCCAGCACCAAGTATGATGCAAGCTAAACCATTGTGGGGCAGTCAGCCACCAACAATATCCCCTTTGCCTCACCCTGACAATATAACATGCAAGCTGTGGCCCATGAAGGACCCCAGTTCTGGCCCATGAAGGACCCTGCTTCTGGCCCATGAAGGACCCCACTTCTGTCCTATGAAGGACCCCGGTTCTGGCCCATAAAGGAACCCGCTACTCGCCCATAAAAGAATCCGCTTCTGGCCCGCAAAGGACCCCGCTTCTGGCCCATGAAAGAACCAGGTTTTCACTCCAGCACCAGGTATGAAGCAAGTTAAACCATTGTGGGGCAGTTAACCATCAACAACTTCCTTTTCTCCTCACCCTGACAATAAAAGATGTAATCTGTGGCCCATGAAGGACCCCGCTTCTGGCCCATAAAGGAACTCACTTCTGGCCCACAAAGGACCCCACTACTGGCCCATGAAAGAACGAGGTTTACATTCCAGCACCAGGTATGATGCAAGGTAAGCCATTGTGGGATAGCAAACCAACAACATCCTCTTTTCCGTATCCTGACAATAAAATATGAAAGCTATTACCCATGAAGGACCCCGCTTCTGGCTCATAAAGGACCCTGTTTCTGGCATAGGAAGGAACCAGGTTTCCACTCCAGCACAAAGTATGATGCAAGTTAAACCATTGTGGGGCACTTAACCACCAACAACGTCCTGTTCTCCTCACCCTGACAATAAAAAATGTAAGTTGTGTCCCATGGAGGACCCCATTCTGGCCCATTAAGGACCCTGCTACTGGCCTATAAAGGACCTGGCTACTGGCCCATAAAGCACCCCGCTACTGGCCAATAAAGGACCCCACTTCTAGCCCATGAAAGAACCAGGTTTTCACTCCTCCACCAAGTATGATGCAAGCTAAACCATTCTGGGACAGTTAACCATCAACAATGTCCTCTTTTCCTCACCCTGACAATAACAGATGTAAGCTGTGGCCCATGAAGGACCCCACTTCTGGCCCATAAAGGACCCCGCTTCTGGCTTAAAAACGACCCCATTCTGGCCCACAAAGGACCCCACTTCTAGCCCATGAAAGAACCAGGTTTTCACTCCAGCAACCAGTATGATGCAAGCTAAACCACTCTGGGCAAGTTAGCCACCAACAATGTCCTCTTTACCTCACCATGACAATAAAAGATGCAGATTGTGGCCCATGAAGGATCCTGCTTTGGGCTCGTAAAGGACCCCGCTTATGGCCCATGAAAGAACCGGGTTTTCACTCCAGCAACAAGTATGATGCAAGCTAAAGCATTGTGGGGTAGTTAACCATCAACAATGTCCTTCTCTCCTCACCCTGACAATAAAAGATGTAATCTCTGGCCCATGAAGGACCCCGCTTCTGGCCCATAAAGGACCTCACTTCTGGCCCACGAAGGACCCCACTACTGGCCCATCAAAGAACGAGGTTTTCATTCCAGCACCAGGTATGATGCAAGATAAACCATTGTGGGGCAGTAAGCCACCAACAATGTCCTGTTTTCCTCAAACTGACAATAAAAGATGTTAGCTGTGGCCCATGAATGACCCAGCTTCTGGCCCATAAAGTAATCAGTTTTCATGCCAGCACCAAGTATGATGCAAGCTAAACCAGTGTGGGGCAGTTAGCCACCACCAACGTCCGCTTTGCCTCATCCATAAAAGATGTATGCTGTGGCCCATGAAGGACCCCGCTTCTGGCCCATAAAGGAACCAGGTTTTAGCCCCAGCACCAAGTATGATGCAAGGTAAAACATTCTGAAGCAGTTAGCCACCAACAATGTCCTCTTTACCTCACCCTGACAATAAAAGATGTAAGCTGTGGCCCATGAAGGACCCCGCTTCTGGCTCATAAAGGACCCCGTTTCTGGCCCATGAAGGAACCAGATTTTCACTCCAGCACCAGGTATGATGCAAGCTAAGCCACTGTGGGGCAGTTAGCCATCAAGAATGTCTTGTTCTCCTCACCTTGAAAATAAAAGATATAAGCTGTGGCCCATGGAGGACTCAATTCTGGACCATAAAGGACCTGGGTACTGGCCCATAAAGGACCTGGCTACTGGCCCATAAAGGATCCTGCTTCTGGCCCATAAAGGACCCCACTTCTAGCCCATGAAAGAACCAGATTTTCACTCCAGCACCAAGTATGATGCAAGGTAAACCATTGTGGGGCAGTTAACCACCAACAATGTCCTGTTTTCCTCACCCTGACAATAACAGATATAAGCAGTGGCCCATGAAGGACCCCGCTTCTGGCCCATAAAGGACCCCGCTTCTGGCTTAAAAATGACCCCATTCTGGCCCACAAAGGACCCCACTTCTGGCCCATAAAGGGACCAGGTTTTAACCCCAGCACCAAGTATGATGCAAGGTAAACCATTCTGGGGCAGTTAGGCACCAACAATGTCCTCTTTACCTCACCCTGACAATAAAAGATGTAAGCTGTGGCCCATGAAGGACCCCGCTTCTAGCTCATAAAGGACCCCACTTCTGGCCCATGAAGGAACCAGTTTTTCACTCCAGGACCAGGTAAGATGCAAGACAAGCCATTGTGGGGCAGCCACCAACAATGTCCTGTTCTCCTCACCCTGACAATAAAAGATGTATGTTGTTGCCCATGGAGGACCCCATTCTGGCCCATAACGGACCCGGCTACTGGCCCATAAAGGACTCCACTTCTGGCCCATAAAGGATCTCACTTCTAGCCCATGAAAGAACCAGGTTTTCACTCCAGCACCAAGTATGATGCAAGCTAAACCATTGTGGGGCAGTTAACCACCAACAATGTCCTCTTTCCCTCACCCTGACAATAACAGATGTAAGCTGTGGCCCATGAAGGACCCCGCTTCTGGCTCATAAAGGACCCCGCTTCTAGCCCATAAAGGAACCAGATTTTCACTCCAGCACCAGGTATGATGCAAGATTAGCCATTGTGGGGCAATTAGCCACCAACAATGTCCTGTTCTCCTCACCTTGAAAATAAAAGATGTAAGCTGTGGCCCATGGAGGACCCTATTCTGGCCGATAAAGAACCCGGCTACTGGCCCTTAAAGGACCTCACTTCTGGCCCACAAAGGACCCCACTAGTGGCCCATCAAAGAATGAGGTTTTCATTCCAGCACTAGGTATGATGGAAGATAAGCCATTGTGGGGCAGTAAGCCACCAACAATGCCCTGTTCTCCTCACCCTGACAATAAAAGATGTAAGCTGTGGCCCATGAATGACCCCACTTCTGGCCCATAAAGTAACCAGTTTTCACGCCAGCACTAAGTATGATGCAAGCTACACCAGTGTGGGGCAGTTAGCCACCGACAATGTCCACTTTGCCTCATCCTTACAATAAAAGATGAAAGATGTGGCGCATAAAGGGCCCCACTTCTGACCCATAAAGGGCCCCACTTCTGACCCATAAAGGGCCCCACTTCTGGCCCATAAAAGACCTCATTTGTGGCCCATAAAGGATCCCCCTTGTGGCCCATAAAGGATCCCCCTTGTGGCCCATAAAGGACCCCTCTTCTGGCCCATAAAGGAACCAGGTTTTTACCCCAGCACCAAGTATGATGCAAGTTAAACCATTCTGGGATAATTAGCCACCAACAATGTCCTCTTTCCCTCACCCTGACAATAACAGATGTAAGCTGTGGCCCATGAAGGACCCCATTTCTGGCCCACAAAGGACACTGCTTCTGACTCAAAAATGACCCCATTCTGGCCCACAAAGGACCCCACTTCTGGCCCATAAAGGACCCCATTTATGGCCCATAAAGGGACCAGGTTTTAGCCTCAGCACCAAGTACGATGCAAGGTAAACCATTCTGGGGCAGTTAGCCACCAACAATGTTCTCTTTACCTCACCCTGACAATAAAAGATGTAAGCTGTGGCCCATGAAGGACTCTGTTTCTAGCACATTAAGGACCTCACTTCTGGCACACAAAGGACCCCACTACTGGCCCATCAAAGAACGAGGTTTTCATTCCAGCACCAGCTATGATGCAAGATAAACCATTGTGGGGAAGTAAGCCACCAACAATGTCCTGTCCTCCTCACCCGGACAATAAAAGATGTAAGCTCTGGCCCATGAATGGCCCCACTTCTGGCCCATAAAGTAACCAGTTTTCATGCCAGCACCAAGTATGATGCAAGCTAAACCAGTATGGGGCAGTTAGCCACCAACAACGTCCGCTTTGCCTCATCCTTACAATAAAAGATGTAAGCTGTGGCCCATGAAGGACCCAGCCTCTGGACCATAAAGGACCTCGCTTGTGGCCCATATAAGACCTCACTTGTGGCCCAAAAGGATCCCCCTTCCGGCCTATAGAGGACCCCTCTTCTGGCCCATAAAGGGACCAGGTTTTTACCCCAGGACCAAGTATGATGCAAGCTAAACCATTATGGGATAAATAGCCACCAACCATGTCCTCTTTCCCTCACCCTGACAATAACAGAGGTAAGCTGTGGCCCATAAAGGACCCCGCTTCTGGCCCACAAAGAACACCGCTTCTGGCTCAAAAATGACCCCATTCTGGCCCACAAAGGACTCCACTTCTAGCTCAAAAATGACCCCATTCTGGCCCACAAAGGACCCCACTTCTGGCCCATAAAGGACCCCCCGTCTGGCCCATAAAGGGACCAGGTTTTAGCCTCAGCACCAAGTATGATGCAAGGTAAATCATTCTGGGGCAGTTAGCCACCAACAATGTCCTCTTTACCTCACCCTGACAATAAAAGATGTAAGCTGTGGCCCATGAAGGACCCCGCTTCTGGCTCATAAAGGACACCGCTTCTGGCCCATGAAGGAACCAGTTTTTCAGTCCAGCACCAGGTATGATGCAAGCTAAGCCATTGTGGGGCAGTTAGCCACCAACAACGTCCTGTTTTCCTCACCTTGAAAATAAAAGATGTAAGTTGTGGCCCATGGAGGACCCTATTCTGGCCCATAAAGGACCCAGCTACTGGCCCATAATGGACCCCACTTCTGGCCCATAATGGACCCCACTTCTAGCCCATGAAAGAACCAGGTTTTCACTCCAGCACCAAGTATGATGCAAGCTAAACCATTGTGGGGCAGTTAACCACCAACAATGTCCTCTTTCCCTCACCCTGACAATAACAGACGTAAGCTGTGGCCCATGAAGGACCCCGCTTCTGGCCCATAAACGACCCTGCTTCTGACTTAAAAATGACCCCATTCTAATCCAGAAAGGACCCCGCTTCTGGCCCATAAAGGGACCAGGTTTTATCCCCAGCACCAAGTATGATGCAAGGTAAACCATTCTGGGGCAGTTAGGCACCAACAATGTCCTCTTTACCTCATCCTGACAATAAAAGATGTAAGCTGTGGCCCATGAAGGACCCCGCTTCTGGCTCATAAAGGACCCCGCCTCTGGGCTATTAAGGAACCAGGTTTTCACTCCAGCACCATGTAAGATGCAAGGTAAGCCATTGTGGGACAGCCACCAACAATGTTCTGTTCTCCTCACCCTGACTATAAAAGATTATGTTGTTGCCCATGGAGGACCCCATTCTGGCCCATAACGGACCCGGCTACTGGCCCACAAAGGACCTGGCTACTGGCACATAAAGCACCCCGCTTCTGGCCCATAAAGGAGCCCACTTCTAGCCCATGAAAGAACCAGGGTTTCACTCCAGCAACAAGTATGATGCAAGCTAAACCATTGTGGGGCAGTTAACCACCAACAATGTCGTGTGTTGATGATGTTGATGATGGCAATATTGACGACTATGACAGTGACAATGATAATGACGATCACATTAATGTGTTGATGTTGATGCTCATGTTGATGTTGTTGATGATGTTATTGATGATGACAATGACAATCTTCTCGGAGAAGCTGCACCCGCCGCCCTACTGGATGAGGGAGAGCCTGCAAATGTGAGTTGATGTTGTTGTTATTATTATTGTTATAGTTTATTTATCTTGATGATATTGATGCTAAAGTTGTTGTCGATGATGATGATGACAATGTTGATGATGATGCTATTATTATTATTATAGTTTATTTATGCTCCTCCTTGATGGTGTTGTTGATTATTATGTTGATGTTGTCGTTGATGTTGTTCTTGTTCTTGACGTTGTTGTTGTTGAGGATGTTATAGTTTATTTATACCCCGCCTTGATGTTGATATTGATGATGACATCGATGACGATGATGATGATGTTGAGAATGTTGTTGTTGATGATGATAATGATAATGACGTGTAATTGATGTTGATGACAATGACGATGATGTGATTTGATATTCATGATGTTGCTGCTGCTGCTGCTGCTGCAGTCACTTAGATCTTCTCGGAGAAGCTACACCCACCATGGTGGCCAGGATGCTGAAGCTGGTGAGTTGAGTTGTTGTTGTTATTGTTATTGTTATTGTTGTTATTATTCTTGTTATTGTTATTATTTTTATTATAGTTTATCTATACCCTGCCTTGATGTTGATGTTGATGATGTTGACGATGATGTTGTTGATGATGTTGTTGGTTACAGGAAGTGACTGGTGGTGCTGCCTAGCAGTGGGATCTAGTGAGATCTGTGCTAGAGTGGAGTGAGAAACCATATAAAGGACGGTCCTGACTTGTGGTCTCCCTGGTGGTGCCTAGTGAAAGGCAGTAGCCACAAGCAGGTGGGAACCTGACAGGGAGAACCAGGGAAGGACGTCACATGTGGTGGCTGTAGCGGTGGGATACGAACAAAAAGAGAGGTGGGATACGAACAAAAGGAGAGTCCAGATACAAACAAAAGAGAGTCCCTAAACAGTGGTGTGACTGTAAAGGAATAACAAATAAAGATTACTTGTGAGTGTGTGGCAAAGAGTGAGTGAGCTCTGAGAAACATGGCTGAGTTCATAAAGATGAAAAAACAGGAGCTGGTGGAAAAATGTATAAAGTACCATTTACCTCATGAGGGTAAAGGGGTGGATGAATTGAGAGTGGCATTAATAACACATATGACAATCCAAACCAAAGAACCTGCAAGAGAGGAAACCCCAGAAGGGTGCTTAAGTAATCCTGCTTATGTGGAGTATTTAAGAGAGAAGTTAAAATTGGAGGCTGAGAAATTGAGAATGGAGGCGGAAAAATTTAAAGTGGAGGTGGAGGAAAAGGAAAAGCAGTGAATGATGGAGATGGAAAGGTTGAGAATGGATACTGAGATACAAGTGGAAAGATTAAAATTGGATAGAGAGAAATTTCACTCTGAGGAGACAAGGAAAGAGAGATATGGTGCAAAAATAAAAGTTACTCCAAAGGACTTTGCTGTCTATGAGCCTGGTCAAGATCCTCAAATTGACCTCACAACGTTTGAAAAGGCAGCTCAGATGTGGGGGCTACCTGAAGATAAATACATGCAGTATTGATCAAATCTGATTAAAGGGGAATTGGCTGAAGTGTATCAGTATTTCCCCTCAGACAGGCCAGTAACATATGCTGAATTAAAAGAAGCAGTGTTTAAAAGATTCAGACTGGGGCCTGATTATTTTAGAAAACTTTTCAGAAACTGCCAGATACAGACAGGGAAGTCTTTCTTGGAGCTGGGGGCAAAACTGATGGATATATTTGGGAAATGGCTGACAAGTGCGAAAGCTCAGTCTGTGGAAGAGGTGAAAAACCTCATGATATTGGATCAGTTGTACCATCAATTGCCGCCCAAAATTAGGTTGCTGGTGAAAGATCGTTCCCCTAAATCTGTAACAGAAGCAGCTGGCAGATCATTTTGCCTCAGACCGAACTGGGTGGATGGCAAAACCACAAAGAGATTTTAAACGGAGACCAAATAACAATGGCAGAAAAGATGTGGCACCACAGAGAGTAAACCCTCAAACAAAATCAGAAGGGCACAAGACACCTCAGTTTGGGTCTGTGTTCCCTAAAACAGAGGAGAAAATCGGTTACCGATGTGGGAAGCCAGGCCATCTGCATTTTCAATGTGAGAGTGTAAACCCCCTCAGTAATCCGGTTCAAGGAAGGACAGTAAAGAGTGAACTGAGAGAGGGAGAAGGGAAACCAGCCTGAAGCAACAAATGAGCTTGAGGGAAGGAAAGAGGCAAAAAATGGGGGGAGGGGGGAGAGAGCTTTGAAGGACTCACTGCAAAATTTTAAAAGTCTACTCAGAAGTAAGTCCCATTGAGTTCAGTGCTTCTATGTGCTGGCAGTGATTGAGTTTGAGGGAAGGAAGGAGAAAAAATGGGGGAGAGGAGAAAGCTTTGGAGAATTCACATTTGAATTTAAAAATGTCTACTCAGAAGTAAATCCTACTGAGTTCAGTGGGGCTTACTCCCTGGTAAGTGGAGCAGAGCTTCTGTGTGCTAGCAATAAGCCTGAGGGTAAGGAAGCTGGCAAAATGTCTACTCAGAAGTAAATCCCACTGAGTTCAGTGGGGCTTACTGCCAGGTAAATGGAGTGATTAAAAATGTGAGAGACTTGTCAGGAAACTAGAGCTAGGTTTAAAAAATAAGTTTGTTTTACAAACTTAAATGGAGTTTAAGCCTCTTGTGGGCTCAGACAAGTGGAAACTGCTATTTTGAGAGAAAAGCAGAAGGAACGAGCAACCAGAAAGCTAGTGAAGAGAGAGAAGGGGGAGAGATTCTGAGGGCTCGCACTGTAATTCTAAAAAGTCTACTCAGAAGTAAGTCTCACTTAGTTCAATGGGGCTTACTCACAGGTAAGTGGAGTTAGGATTGCCTAAAAAAAGCAAGTGTTCTGTCAGAGAAGCTAGAGCTAGGCAAGGACTGTTTACATTGTTAAAGTACAATCCTAACCCCATGCCTACTCTAAAGTAAATTCCATTCAGTTTGGTGGGACTTACTCCCAGGTAAGAAGCATTAGGATTCCAGCCCCTTAAAAGAAACAGTTTGGGGTGCAGAGAAAGGGAGGGGAGTTTGCCTATGTGTCTGCTCACAGTCCAGTCCAGTCCAGTCCTAGCCATGTTTACCCAGAAGTAAGTTCCACTGAGTTTAATGGGGCTTACTCCTGAAGTGAATGTGAATATAGAATTACAGCCTTTGGTAATAGCTATCCCTTGTATCTTAACAACATAATCCCAAGCAGGTTTATCAAAAGTAACTTTCACAGTTCAATGGAGCTTACTCTAAAGTAATTGTGCGAAGGATTGTAGCTTTAATCTTATTTAATGCCTTATTTCCTTTAAGTCTCAACTTTCTTGCAAAGAGCTCAGTGTTGCATACGTAGTTCTGCACCTCTCAAATATATAATCAGAATAGCCCTATGAGGTAGTTTAGGCTGAGAAGGTGACTAGCCCAGAAGTCACCCAGTGAGTTTCATGGCTGAATGAGGGTTTGAATCCAGGTCTCCCAGGCCCTAGCCTAGTACTCTTATCACTACACCACACTGGCTTTTGCAGAATGCAGAACTTGTACACTACAGTACCTCTATAAATCCAATATAAATTACCCACTGTACTTCTCTTCCTTGGTCTTTTAAAACCTATTGAAATCAATGGTAAGGTAAATTCTGTTGTGTGCTTTCTATTTCCTCCTAAAGGTCAAGAAAAAGAAATGTAGCCAAGACTCTTCCAATAATTTGATGACATAGGTCAGCAGTGATACATGGAGGGGGGAGGGAGAATGGCAGTGGCACAGAGATGGCAAGCTTGGGGGTGCTTTGGTGGAATGCAGCACAAGCTTGCAGGTCTGTGCCCACGTGCTGCAGGATGGTGGTGCCACCAGCCCTGAACTTGCAGGCACTTTGTCCCATTCAGTGAGTGGCAATGTTGCCATTACTGAGAGAACATTGCTATTGCAGAGTCAGGGATCCACCCTGCGTTTTACTAGAACCTCAAGAACCACCAGCTGCAAAAGACATACGTCTAGTATGAAAGAACATGGTGTCTGAGAAGCTGCTGAGCACAGGGTTATCAGAACTGAGATGAGCTCACAGTCTTTCCACACATAGATCTATTCCTACTTTCCACAAGTATTCTTAATTTCAGTTGTCAAATTTCCAAATGGATGTGTGTCCTTTTGTTGCTATCGTTAAACAATTGGAAGCCAGAAGCGCTTGCCAATTAACTACAAATCTCCCAGGGATCTACCAATAGACTATAGTCTATCTTCTGGCCATCCCTGCACTAAATCATTTGTATGGGCACAGACCAACCTTGCAGGGTTGTTGTAGCATGGTTCAAAGGAGTGCTTGCAAGAATGAAACTACAATAGCAGAGGTAAGACTCTTCAAAACATTACCAAAGAAGGCATTCTCAAAAAAGCAATGTCACCTTTCTACCAGAAATTTTCTATCCAGAAATTGAGAAGAAAAAAATTGTGGATTTGCTCATCTCTCTGCAGCTCTTTTCTATGTCAAGTGTCGTGCATCAAAATTAGACACACCTGATGGTCAAACACATGTTAATGGCTGCCTCCATTAGAAACTGCTGTCAGAAGTAGCTGCATCACATGGTTTTATGGTAACACAAACCTGCCTTGTAGGGTTGTAATGTTTTGTTTATTTATTTATTTATTATTTGATTTATATCCTGCCCTTCCAGCAGCAGCCCAGGATGGCAAATACTCTGTGGTTCGGATGGTTAGACTTCATGGTTAGACTAGAACAGGATCTAATACTCTAGATCAGGATGGTTAGACCTCAGGTTTTTGGTATTGAATTTTTTTATTATTATTACAAAAACCCAAGATCCACCAACCAGAGCAAGCCACAAAATATATGCACTTAAGAGGTAAATAATTCTTAGCCCAGGAATTTGTCTGGAGTTCCAAAATTGAACTGAGCTCACAGTATTTCCACACAAAAATCCACTCAGACTACACCACACTTTCTTCATTTCAGCAGTATAATGGTGGGGTGGTCATTTTCTGGTTTTCATTGTGAAACAGGAGTCTGAAATCCTCACTGATCTTCTGTGAGTCATCCCGAGATACACCAATACATTTTGATCTACTTTCTGCCCACCCTGCATTTAAAGTGCTATCCAAAAGCTAAATATTATGACATAGATCAGTGGTTCCCAACCTGGGGGGTGTGAAGTAATCTGGAAGGGGCTGCGAACAGTAAAGAAAATAATTATTAATTTTTTAAAAAAGTCTTCACTCCCTGGACACAGTCTGCTCCCCACTGCAGCTGCAGATGACACCTCCTCCTTGCTCCAAATGAGAAGGGAGGACTTTTGCTCAAGTGCTAGAGCATCTTTCAGGTGCACCAAAGGCAGGCATCTGCCTCTAAAATACATGGCAGACACCAAAGGAGGCTGAGGGTGGAGCTACCAGAAAGAAGAGGGAATTACTACCACTGACTGCCGTCTCCTCACACTACCACTACTGATGACGTCCTTACTCAGAACGAGAGGGCTTTTTGTGAAGCAAAAAGAAGCAAGGCTGCAAGGAAAGGCCGCTTTCCTCCTTCCCTCCTGGCAGCCAAGCTGCCTTCCTGGAGGGAGGAGGTCACAAAAAATTTTGAGCTTATAAAGGGGGTCCTGTACTCATAAAGGTTGGGAACCACTGACATAGATCATAAAAAAAAGATATTGATGATCACTTTTTGATACTGAGCTACAAACATTTCTACTGAAAAACCACAGCCCAGAGCTTTCCTCTTTCCCAAATGCCAGGAAAAGCTGTCCAGGGGACAGAGTATGTTGCAGTGGGAGCAGTAGGCTGGAAAGTCCAACTGATAAATAATTTTCCCCACATTTATATTTTGAGTGTAGTTTTGTGTATTAAAACGCATGATATCCTCAAGAAAGAATCAGGTGTACCATGTTGGAAGAATAGTTTCAGTTCATAAACTTTTAAGCAGCTTGTTTTTGTTGCAGCCCCCTCAAAATATTTTCATATATAAATATTCAATATATTTAGGTCTGCACTTTCACACATTTATCTATGAGTAAGTCCTGTTGATCTCTATAGGACTGTATAGACATGTATAGGATTGTTCCATGAAAGCCTACATCAAAACCCATACATACTCTAATAACAGGCAATGAAAAATGCAATATTTTAATAACTATAATTATGATAGTTACAGGTTAGTATTTTCTTTTTAAAAGTTGGTGTTTTGATTTTAAAAACTTAAGAATCTGCAGGAAAAATGAAGAGTAAAACTACATTCCTGTTTCTGCCAACACTGTTTCTATTGAATGCACCCCTTGACAGGAAACAGTTTCAGGAAGTATAACAAACGCAGCATGCCTTGCCTTGTTGCCAGTAAAAGGGAATTGCTTCAATGGCGCATTTAATAAGTGTCATTGAAGCCAGTTTCTTTCCCTGGCAGCAAACGTGTATATAATAGACTGTACACTCGTTGAATGTTACATGTGAATAACTGTACGAGTGTACAGCCCAGCTACTTCTGTACCCAGGTACACAGACTGTACACTCGTTGACTGTAACGTGTGAACAGGGCCACAGAGACACAGCAGTTCAGAGAGGAGCTGAAAAATGAAAGCAGTTTGAATATAATAAAGGAAAAAGCCCCTTCCTATAATAGGACAACCCTTCTATAGAGTGGGAATAGATTTGGTGGGCCTTTTTTCCAAACCCACAAGGCATGGCAAGAAATACCTATTGGTGGTGGTGGATTTTGCCACCAGATACCCAGACACTGAAGCACTAAGATCTGTGGAAGCCCCTATAGTGGCAGAGGCTTTATTAAAAATCTTTATGAGACTGGGTTTCCCTCATGAAGTGTTGACAGATCAAGGCAGTGGATTCATGGGAGAAGTGATGCAATGAATGTGGAGGTGTTGTGGACTAAAACATTCAAAGACAACTACTTACCATCCAGCAACTAATGGGTTAACAGAGATTTAATGGGGTTCTGAAGGGCATGATAAGAAGTTATGTTCAAGATCACCCACAAGACTGGGATGAACATTTGGGGTGCTTCTTATTTGCATACAGAGAAGTCCCTCAGGAGTCAACAGGGTTCTCACTCTTTGAATTGATGTTTGCTAGAAAAGTGAGGGGACCTCTGGAACTGTTAAGAAATTCATGGGAAGGGACCCTGGGAGAGTACAAAACATCTGTGGTCGATTTTGTATTAGACTTCTGCAACAAATTAGCATCAATGATGGAAGTTGTGCAAAAGAATTTAAGTCAAGCTCAGCAGAAGCAAAGTTACTGGTATGATAGAACAGCCAGAGAGCGTGTGTATGATGTGGGAGATAGGGAAGGAGATAGGCCCCAAATATCTGAAAGACCAAGTCATTTAAACACAAGCATAAGCACCTTGCATCAGGCCCAAAAAGAACCAGAGCAACCCAGAGTTGTATGCTTTATATATAAAGATACAAGGGGTATATATAAAGATACAAGAGTATTGGTTACAGGAAGTGACTGGTGGTGCTGCCTAGCAGTGGGATCTAGTGAGATCTGCGCTAGAGCGGAGTGAGAAACCATATAAAGGACGGTCCTGACTGGTGGTGTCCCTGGTGGTGCCTAGTGAAAGGCAGTAGCCACAAGCAGGTGGGAACCTGACAGGGAAAACCAGGGAAGGATGTCACAGAGTCCAACAACATCTGGAGGGCACAAGGTTGCCTATCCCTAGCCTAAGAGAGATGCTCCAACCTTGAACTCTGTGGGTGATCACATGGGGGCACACGTGCACAGCGATGGGGGCTCCCCATTCTAACCCCTGGGAATCCCTCTACCTTCTGCATCAATAGATTTCTACTAAGATGCAGTAAGGCCCAGATTGAAAGTCTCACTGCTGGGAAGCGAAGGCAGAAAAATATCTTCCAACAGTCCCACCACTGAGGTCACTCCCTACTGTAAAAAACAAACTGGAGGAGGAAGAGGGGGATCACTGCAGCATTCAAATTTCCTGAAGCATCGTACCCAAAGATATCCCCACTGCGCAAGTAATAATTTGACATTCAGCTTCACAGGCCATCTTGCCCGAGCATGTAAACATCATCATTAAACAGCCCCCTCCCTCCCGGCCTTGTGTCATACAGGTTGTTTCTCTAGTCACGGATCTGCAATCCCAGCAATCACCAACCCCGTTAAAACCATCGCGGTGGCCTGTTGGCCTTTGCAGAAACTGAATTAAACATTAGCATCTCTATTTGGGTGAGCCTCACATTCCTACATAAGCAGAACTCTTCCAAGGAAAGAGAAAGGCTGCTTTTGAGCAAATGAGACATCCACTTACCAGAGACAGAAAGGACATTTGGTCCCTGACTGAACAATTAGGATAGCCTTAGGGTTGAACGAATAAGGCAGCTTTGGTCTGGGAAGAATGGGCATTAGCCAGAAGATGATACAGGGCAATCAGTTAAGACCAGGTTGAACACAGGGCAACCACAGCAGAATTAAGAGTCTGTTCTCCAGCTGATATAGGTTTTGCCAGGTAAAAGCTGAGTCACACACTTGAGAAAAGCAACCTACCCTGTTCTGAGCTTCTAGGATTCTGGGGGCCTATGTTGATGGATCCTTGTTGGAAACTGGCAGCCCTCCAGAAGGTTGCACTACAGCTCCCATCATCATCACCCCTTCCTGCTGGCCATGCTAGCTGCTGGGGCTGAGGGACACTGGAATCAAACACCCGAAGGGTCCCCCACTACCTCTGGCATAGGCAAGATGGAACTAGGTGGAGTAATGGCCTGGCTCTGTAGAAAACAGCTTTCTATTTTTATTATAATCATCATAATCATAATATAATTTATATCCCAGCCTTCCACCTGAAGGAGCCCAGGGCAGCAAATATGAACAAAACAATTCATCAGAAAAAATAAAAGCACACTAAAAACATTCTAAAATGCCATTACAGTTAAAAAGATTCTAAAACACTGTTCCTAAAAAAACACCAAAAAACATTCTTTCAGCAGTGACCTTTGGGTTGCCAGTAAAACTCCAAGGGATGCCTTCAGGGGCTGGGGTCCCAGTTACAGAAGATACAAAGTTTCACCAAAGTATTCACCCAAGGAGAGCAGGGCTGCAGATGTAGCACAGGCCAAACAAACCAAGGTCAAGCACAGCCCAGAGAAACAGTTTAGGTCCAAATGTGATCCAGAGACAAAGCGAGGCAACACTGCAAGGTCAATAACACAGGATATTCAGGCAAGACACAATTCAACAAGGCAGAAAGACTAATCACAAGGTAGAGACCAGAAATCTGTGTTGCTTCCAAAAGCTGGAATGTTCAAAGGGGAGGCCTTATATCCTCTGGCATTCTAAACCACACCCTAACCACAGCTGCAGATAGTGGAGGAGTATCAATCATTACTTACTCACTCCTTACTCATGAGTAGACCAATGAGTCAGGTTTCATGGACACATACCTTGCCATCACTCTTCAGCCTGGACCTGAAGGTTCTTGCACCATCACTCTACAGCAGCCTTTCCCAACCTTTGGGCCCCCAGATGTTGCTGGACAACAACTCCCATCAGCCCCATCCAGCATGGCCAATGGTCAGGAATGATGGGGACTGTAGTTCAGCAACATCTGGGGACCCAAAGGTTGGGAAAGGCTGCTCTAGAGGATGCAGGAGGCAATTCCATAAGAATGTAAGAAGAGCCTGCCGGATCAGGCCAAAAGGACCCATCTAGTCCAGCCTCATGTTCTCACAGTGGCCAACCAGGTGCCCCAATAGGAAGCCCACAAGCAGGACCTGAGCGCAAGAGCACATTCCCCCTCCTGTAGTTTCCAGCAACTGGTATTTGGAAGCATACCACCTCTGGCCATGGAGGCAGAGCGTAGCCAACCACCCACCCCTCTGACAGTTCCATGGGTTCATCATCAGGTATCAACCCAAAGGGGCCCTCAAGGGGGCCATCAGCGTTGGATTCAGGGTGGGGCTGCCTGCTCCCCAAGGTCCTCAATCTATGGAGTGTCTGGTTCATCCTCTGAGGACTCCATGTCTGGTACCAGGTCAGGGCTAGGCATGACAGATCCTGGGTGTGAGCAGAGCTTGGAAGATTACTTCTAAAAAGTAATAAATTACAGTTACAATTACAATTGCTCTGAAAGTAACTGATTACTTTACTTTTCCTCAAAAGTAATCACTACAATTACATTCCAGTTACTTTTTATAAAAACTCCTACAAGGTACTGGCCTTGGCTGCTGCACATCTAAGAAGCCTATATTAAAAATAAACACACACACACAGGGAGTAGTAGAATATATTTTTTTATCCATAAGATTAACATAACAGCATAACAGAATCTCACATCCCCCCAAGCAATGATGATACCCCAACACTTGAAATCAAATTTTACACTTGAAATGCTTTTATAATACGCTTCTGTTATGTCTCAAAAGAACAAGATGCTCAAAGATCACATCAGACAAGGAATGTCTTTTTACAGTCGTTACGTTGCCACCAGTACTGAACAGGCGTTCTACTGCATCCAGGATCTCGCAGATAGGCAAAAACTCCACCTCAGCCTCCTCCTGGTCATCACCACCATCATCATTTGCACTGGTGTCTGCAGCTTCTGCTGGTTCTTTGGCCATGAAAACTCTGAACACTTTTACAAAGTTTGAGCCATTGTCTGTAGTAGTGCACATAACCTTGTTGTGAAACCTGTACTGAACTTGCACATCATGCAGTGCTTTTGCAATGACATCGTATGTATGGCACCCCTTCAGACGCTTACAAGCCAAGGCCCCGACCTCACGTTTCAGTGTAGTTGGGTTGATCCAGTGGGCTGTTACCCCAAAATAACTGTTCTTGCCATTGGTCCAACAATCTGCAGTGGTTGCTATATATGCCACAGCACCCATTCGGTTTGCAAGAGTTTCTCTCATGTGGCATTAAATAATGGATGCAAACTAAATAGTTAAATAAAATCCAAACGTTCACAGATATTTATATATAAATATTGATTTTTATATTTGTAGTTTGTATTCTTCTAAGACACTTTGGACAGGCTTTGCCCATAAAAGTGGCCTATAAATATTTAGAACAAATAAATAATAATTTTGTAAGGTGGAACATTCAGCCTGTGGAACTCCACCACCACCTGAAATGATGCAACAGGTTTATCAATGGGCTCCTACTGGGAGAAAGGGCGGGATATAAATCTAATAAGTAAATAATAAATAAATAAATAAAAATCACATTAGTGAGAACTAGGCCTTCACTGGGGAAGCTGTGGCCCTTCAGAGACTGCTGGACAACAGCACCCATCTTCCCTGACCATTAGCCATGCTGCTAGGGGTGATAGGAAATGGAGTCCATCAACATCACCAGGGGAACAGATTCTCTACCCATGACTTAAATCAGCCTTTCCCAACCTGGTGTCCTCCAGATGTTTGGAATTTGGACTACAACTCCCATCAGCCTGAACCAGCACAGACAGAAAGCACAAGTCATGGTTATTACATTAAAGAACCCCATCATAAAACAATCAAATTGCCCCTCCCTGTAGATTTTACCGAATCAAAGTAAGTAAACAGTTAAGCTTGCAGGATCTGGCTTCTCAGTATAAATTTATTTAAGGTTTGCCTAACCCCAGGCAAAGGTTATCAGTTCTTTGTGTCTGACATTTCCCTATGTCTTTATATCAGTCTGCCTCATTTCCTCAGGGGCAAGAGCTTCAGTACACCAAGTCCCAATGCTTCTTTTCCCCTGACAAAGATGCTTATGCCAGTAAGAGCAGGACAGCAGGAAATTTAACAAGTTATCTCTGAGCTCTCACCATGTAAGATGTACCAGTTCTTTTGATAACAGCAACAACAAAATAAACTCTCCTGGTGTTGTCACCCTGATACAGTGCATACTGCATATCAAATCCATTTTAACATTTGAAAATGCCAGAAGATAAATTGAAAGAAAGCACAACATGGATCTGCTTTCCCAATCCTCATTAAAGCAATGAAAGTTATGTGGATAAATCACATGACTGTACTGTGATCACAGCATGTCCTATCAATAGTGAGCATGATTATACTATCTGCAATATGGAAGGCAAGTAACAGGCAGACCTAACTGTAAACAGGCTAACTGCAAACATTTAGGCTATTCCTATTTACCACAGACATTTCTAATTCCTGTCTGTTATAATCACTTTCCCTAGTTTGCCTTAAAAAAAAATGTTAGTGTGTGAACACATACCAAAAGTCCAGTTTCCAGCCCCTTCCCAGCATCTAGAAGTTGAACTGTGAGGTGCGGCAAGGTGGCACAGGAAGAGATACAACTTGAATCTAGTGCATATGAATGTAAATGCACAATAACTAACACCAAATATCAGAGAACTGCCTCTCCTGGATGGAGGATAGAGAGCGATGTGTGGGAGCCTATAGGAAGTAGCCTACTATACCAAGGTAAAATATATTCTGTCCACTTTTGCTTCTGGCCCCACCAACCACTGGCATGTACCCCTCCCCTCTAGGTTGCCCAGATGCAACCCTCAGGTAGAAAAAAAACCCCTCCTCTCTTTAGCTTAGCAGGCCCAATCCTAATCATGTTTTGACTTTGATATAAGTGTCACGGAAGCCAATACGCCTTGCCTCATAGGAAGGAGAAGATATAACTACGGACTAGGGCTAAAAAAACTTTCTCTTCTCCCCCATCTTACAGCGTTCTTGAGGAGGCACTGGGAAGCCCCCTCTCCCCTCTTTTTCTTACCACAGAGTCCATAGAGCTATTCCTCAAGCCGGAGGCGGAGTCGACCAACAAAAACTACAGACGCGCGAGACTAAGGCCCTTCTCCCATATTTGAAAACATCACTTTATCCCACGGCACACGCACACCAGTAGGGAAGGCTGTTCATTGGCCAGGTGTCTTTTGTGAGGCTTATCACAAAAAGGCGGGAGGGACGGATGGAAAGGATGGAAGGAGAACGGAATTTTTTAAAAAAATCTATACTTGATGTAGACCTGTACAGAAGATTAACTTGTGGGTTTACTTTGGCCGCCTGGGCGGAAGTGGAATGTGTCCATAGATAACAGAGGAGAACGTTTGGATTTTAACATGACCATGATTGAACAGCAGCACGTCTTCACCACCCCAAAACAGCACTAAAAACAGCGGTTTCTGTTGTAACTCAGGCATTCCTCTGTATGCAAGTTAAAAGATTTTTAAAAAGAATAATTTTTTTTTATAGGAACAGTGACCGCAGAAATTGTTTATAACAGACAATGCACCCCCTTATTGCCTATTCACTAATACCCAAAAAACCTTGCGGTTTAAGAATATACCTATAGCCCACAAATATTTCTACCAAACTTTAAAAAGCAGGGAAATTGGGCAGCTGTAGAGAATGCACCAGGGTAGCAGGAGACCTCACCTCCTCTCTGAGATATTGGACTGCCCTACAAAGTTGTCAAAATTCAAACACAATTTGGGTTGGTCTTTCACAGTTGTTAGGGTGACTTTTGGCACCTGCCAAAGGCAGTGTGAAGCTCACCTCAATACCCCAGGTGTGAGTGCGGGCGGAGGAGAGCCAGATGGGCCCCTGTGCTTTCGGCCAAGTATCAAGTAAAGACACACACACAGCTTTTGATCAAAAGCGACCTCAGTCTTAGACAGGCACGTCAGCCAGGCAAGAGTGAAGGCCCCTCTTTATTGTAAGCAGAATCAATATATAGGTTTCAGGAGTAAAAGAGCAACAAACAAAATGTACCACAACATCAGTGACAACGTCAGAGATGAGTAACAGGACCCTGCTACATTTCAAAAAGACAGGACGTTCCTCCCTTGAATCTTTGGGGCCCTGAGTCATACATTGTGAGATAAGGGTAGGGATGAGGCGAGTAACTGACACCTCTGGGGGTCATAAACATAGGAACATATACACAAGAAAACACATATGGCTCTGAGGAGGCCTCATATCAATGAAACTACGAAGTTCTATTACTAAACCTCCGAAGGAGTACCCAAAAGGAATTTAGAGAGAAATACTAAACCTCAATTACAAAAGAAGATACACGGGTGTAAGTACACATCGAGTGCTGCGAGAATAAAACACTCAAGGACAGCTCAGTTTGTTATCTTCTGGAAACATTATTGCCGACTTGCAGGCACCTCCAGGGCTAAATTCCCAGGAAAGGAAACGAAACTTAGAGCAGCTGTGCTCCCCCTCCTGTTCCATCAGAGTTCCATCCTGCTTTGCAACTTTGGCTCACAGAGCCTCACAAGTGCCTCTGATTTTATACCTAACAATTCCCCCATTTCAGCACTGATTGAGCCCATGGATCAATCAGTAAGCTGCATTTAACTACTTGTGGTCTTAAGGGAGTTTACTTGAACTTAAGGTTAAAGAGAAAGGGGGCCAGGTATTGCTCTGGCTTGTAGGGTAAATGGTGTGTGTGTATATCTGCATGTGTGCTTCTAATCGACACTAAAACACTAAGGCTCTTTCTAAAGAACAATGGGATTCACTGTGGGTGGGGGTGTATACGCCAAGGAATAAGATAGCATTTATGCAACAGCGTTTTAACTCTGCCCTTGTTTTCCTTTGCACAAAACCTCTGGAATGCATCACCAGCCATACCATCAGGTGGGGGTGTGTGAGAGTGGGGGTGGGAGTTATAGCTCTTGGCCTTGCACCTCCTGGATTCCACTTGAACCAAAATGGGGTTAGCCAAGCCATAACACTCCCCCCGTTGAAGGGCATACTTATACAGATGTCCTTTCACACCTCAGTCACGGTCTTGCCCCCGGGCTCTAATGCTGACTTCCGATCGGTGTAACTGTGCCATTTGAGACTGGATCCATATCACAAGGGCCATTAAGACAAAGACCAGAATTATTTGAAACATCAAAATCACCACAATGGGGTGCATTATAAGGGTTAAACCTCCTTTGGCGTCCTCACTCCAGCCAAACAGGGAATTCCACCATCCATGTGCCTCTATCTGTGAGAGCTTATCTGTGATATGAGTGACTTGCACTCCTAAACATTGTTATGACAGAATGGGAAAGTAAACAAATGGGCCAAAACTCTACACTGATGAACCCCACATCTGAAATAGCCAAATTCTGAAAAAACCCCAAAGCAAAAACATCCTAGGAGCAAAACAGCCATTACATATAAATTATGAAAGGAAAACAACAATGGTCAACACAGTCAATATTACAATGGAAATAAAACAAGTGTCAGGGTCTTGAGTCATACTGCAGGGTGGCTTGTACAGAGTTCATCCTCAGGAAACCAGCTGGTCATGTTCAGTGAAAGCTATATCTGAACTGTGTGTGGTTTGCCAATGCTAGGCAAAAACACTGGAATAATGAAAAGAATATTAATTCCCCCTCCCCCTGAGTGACTGTATGAAAGATTGCAAGCTTGCACAACGTGGGACATCTTGCCCGAGGAAATAGTGGCGTCCGTTTCAGGTCGATGGCCAGAGTAGACCTGTCAATTTCTGTAGTTGGGAAAGAATGAAGCAGACCCCTATGTTGTTTAGCACATGCTGGAGAATGGCACGCCAGTTGCATAGCTATGTCCTGGCCCAAGGCGTTGGTACCGGTTTCATGTAAGTGATCTTGTGAGGCTCCAGTCAAAAATGCCTGCAATAAATCTCCTGTGACACACACGCAAAAAGAAAATGATCCTTGAGGAGAAAATGCTTCAGCGCAGGAAAGAAAATATAAAAATAAAATGTATTCATGGTCACAGATGGGACTTCTGAACAACCAAAATATTGTGTTGCAACTAACAATTTAGCAGCTTTGTAGCTTGCACTGAATATTCCCATTAGTAATAAAAAAAGATACAATTAAAAAAAAGGTTTCAGACGGACAAACACACAACAGGACTACACATTCTAAAAAACTTCGAGTTAAAAGCAGCCTTTAGGAAGAAGGGGGCTACTTTGCAGCTTCTACACAGACTGGAAAAAACAACTTTAAGAAACTTAATGAGAGAAGGGAGCTCCGGAGGAAATAAACCTTGCACAGAGGAATACAAGGAAAGAGAGAGAAAAACAATTTGCAGCTGCATTCCTAAATTACCAAAATATACTTATGCTTTAAATCAGACAGTAGAAAACTTCTTAAATTCCTAACATTATACCAGAGTGACAAAAAGGAGCTCCAAAAAGTTTATACACAAAAATTAAAAAGATAAACAAGGACAAATCAGCAAAAACTAAATACTTCAAAAAATATGCCTCCTTTTCAAAGTGCCAAAAGGAGGAAAAAGGAGGAAATTTCCCTCCACACCGGTTTAAAAAAACAAAAACAAAAACAAAACAGGCATTGTTAATGTGTAAATGTATAACAAACAAGATGGACAAATGAAGAACCCTTAATAACAACAGATTCATATCAGATAATTGGAGGAAAGAATTTGGAATTATGACTTCTGTTATGACTTCTGTCTCTTCCTATGATCGAAAAGTTAAATGTGATAAAACCATGAGTTAAACATAGCATGGTGCCAGTAGAAGATCTTGGGTCAGTCGAGAACTGATTCCTGTAATTAAATTATAATTTATATATGCTCAGAAACAAATGCAACCATACAATAAACCGAAGGATATAATAGAATTATACCGGGCTGCAAGGGGCAGTGGCTGTGTAGCTCCTTTGGCTGTTTACCTGTCAAGTGGGGGAAAGGAAGGAGGGGTTGTAATTTTAAACATGCACATACACAGAAAGCAAGCTGCAATAATGAAACTAAACCCAAAGAAAAGGGACTCTGACATTCTAGAACAGAAATTATTCTCTTTTCTTCTCCCTAAAACAATCACATTTCTTACCCATCACGACTGGCTCCTTAACCTTTTCACTGTCTACGTAACTCGAACCTTCTGTCTTAAAGCAATCATCATCCCACATACACCTTCCTTTCTTAATCAACCATTTCTCTATTTTCGATAGGCACTCTACTGAACTCATAAAGCGTTTTATTCCCTCCATGGCTGCCACTTTTGCCATAGCTTAGAAATCTCCAACACCAAAAGCCAAATGCAAAGAATGAAGCCGTGCACACACAAAACAATCAACAGGGATGAGCCACCTTCAAATGCCACATTCCCAAATCAAGTCACTCATGAGTAAAGCTGTTGTCACCAGCTTTTTCTCCCAGATTGACTCTCAAAAAAAAAAACAGAGGGGGGTATCTAAAGGGATAGGAACCAGATAGGAGTCTCTGCCAGCCAGAGCACTGAACATTCCCAGTGCAAATTCTGTTTCCACCTTTTCCAAGTACCTAGTCCCACCGGCTCAAAATACTTGCAAGGCTTCATTCCCCAGGACTTTGTGAAAGGGGAGGGAGACATAAGTGTTATCAAGGGCTTTTGCCAAGGACAGAAGGGGAGGGGGATAACAATATGCCAGGGAATTTCTATACCTTAACTTCTGGATTTACCGCAGCATTTAAAGGACATTTCCCCACTCACTTTAAAACAAGAGACAGCAAAACATAATAAGAAATAAAAGGAAATTACACTCATTCCAGTTACATTCAGAACGTGGCTACTTGTTTCCCTGGATTGCAGGACTGTACTTTGTTCCTGCAACCCTTGCTGCCCGCTTGATTCTCCACCAGTTTGTTACGACAAGTGCTCTTGGGAACCTGAGTGTGTGTGTTTGCCACCCTCATGTCCCGTGAAGCACACCTCCTTGAGAGGAGGGGATCTTTTGCTAGGGATAAAACAAGCGCTTTGCCCTGAAATGTGCTTAAATTGTGTATATTTAACCCAAGAAATGCAGGCCCAAACCAAGATAAAGCAAAACTATCTTTTATTGAGAGAAAGAGTAGGAAAGCATTACAGAATTACTTGGGTGCATGGCAGCATTAATCATTAATATCCTAACCCATTCATAACTTTAAAGTTAAGGAATCAAAGGACCCTATTACTATAAGAGGTGAAAGGTAGGAGAGATTACCTATCCTATGCCCGGAATGGGCGGTTGAATACAGCTGAAGCTATGTGGAAGAGCTCTGATCCAAAACCAGGAAGGAATCTCTTGGTCTCAAGGTTTTACACTGAGACCCAGAGTCTCACCGGTCCTGTCCCTGCAGTCCTTGATGCGTTCCTTGAGAGCGTAGTTAGGAAGTGGCAGTAAAGGGAGGAAAGTTCCCTTATAACATTCCCACAGAAAACCTCCACACAGACACTCAAAGAAACCTTCACACCTTCTCACATATAACCAATTCACACTTGAGTACTAAATTCATACACGTTTATTTAAACAAAATCATTCCTAATACCACTCTTATTTCCCGGGAAAATACTACACACCTGGGAGCCTGACAACTGACTCCATTCCTTAAGATTCCATTCCAACCACATCTTGTGCTCAACGCGAAAGAAACGTGCTCGCCAAAGACAACAGCGGAGCATCCCAATTTCCCCTCCCCCTTTTTCTTTTCCATTCTGCCAGGACTTGTTGCTGTTGCTGTTGAGGCGTTGCTTGTTGAAAGAAGGCAGAAAGGGCATGGGAGCTGGATGGGGGCATCCCCCCTTTTGTGGAGAGGGTTTTCGCAAGCGCGTTAACCGGCCCTCAGGTTCCGTCTCCCAACCCCTCCACGTTTTCGGATCTCTGCCTCTGTCTTGTGCGAGAGGCTTGGGTCCTTGAACGGGATCAGTCTCAGACAGCGCACCTCCGACCTTTGGATGTGGGTCGGGCGCCTGCCCCGATGGGAAACCACCGCCCTGAGGTGAAGGTGGTGGTGCAGACGACTTTATGGTGCAGCCAATAGGCTGCTGTCTGGGGGGGTCGTCGGCTACTTGGGAGGAGGGTCATTGCCAGTTATAGTTCTCCCTACCATCACATTTAAGCACATTTCTGCGCTCCTGCTTGTCCACAAGAGCCAGAAATCCAACTGCTGTGGGCTATCCTTGTCTAGCCGCGCCCTTACCCCAGCTAAGCGCGCAGCATCAAAGGACCCAACCCGAGGCCATCTCTGATCCGTGGCCCCTGACCGCGATCACCTGTGTCCATTCCTTAACACATAATCTTACCATGGTTTTTTTCATACCTGCTTAGATTGGATGATGTGCTTCGTCCCAGCACCTGCGCATAACACTTAAGGGGGTTACAACACAGACAGTACAAGACTTACTCTGTTTCTGTCCCATGATACCTGGCAGAAATACCTCTGCAACACCTTACCCCAGCGGTTCCGCTCTCTGTCTCCAAATACCGGCTGAGAGAAATCTCTCCTGGTGCCTGTCGGTATTATGGAAAACCTGGCACGGAACCGCGGGAGTGCACTTGATCCCGGACGAGCCCCCAATTGTTAAGGTGATTTTTGGCACCTGCCAAAGGCAGTGTGAAGCTCACCTCAATACCCCGAGTGTGAGTGAGGGCGGAGGAGAGCCAGATGGGCCCCTGTGCTTTCGGCCAAGTATCAAGTAAAGACACACACACAGCTCTTGATCAAAAGCGACCTCAGTCTTACACAGGCACGTCAGCCAGGCAAGAGTGAAGGCCCCTCTTTATTGCAAGCAGAATCAATATATAGGTTTCAGGAGTAAAAGAGCAACAAACAAAATGTACCACAACATCAGTGACAACGTCAGAGATGAGTAACAGGACCCTGCTACATTTCAAAAAGACAGGACGTTCCTCCCTTGAATCTTTGGGGCCCTGAGTCATACATTGTGAGATAAGGGTAGGGATGAGGCGAGTAACTGACACCTCTGGGGGTCATAAACATAGGAACATATACACAAGAAAACACATATGGCTCTGAGGAGGCCTCATATCAATGAAACTACGAAGTTCTATTACTAAACCTCCGAAGGAGTACCCAAAAGGAATTTAAAGAGAAATACTAAACCTCAATTACAAAAGAAGATACATGGGTGTAAGTACACATCGAGTGCTGCGAGAATAAAACACTCAAGGACAGCTCAGTTTGTTATCTTCTGGAAACATTATTGCCGACTTGCAGGCACCTCCAGGGCTAAATTCCCAGGAAAGGAAACGAAACTTAGAGCAGCTGTGCTCCCCCTCCTGTTCCATCAGAGTTCCATCCTGCTTTGCAACTTTGGCTCACAGAGCCTCACAAGTGCCTCTGATTTTATACTTAACACAGTCCAATCCACTTGCTGTGTAGCTTGGAAGAATTTGGTAACATATGCCTCTGAGCATATGGTGAGTGGTGGCAACACCTGCCATCTCCAAAGATGGAGAATTATATTTTTGTATGTTTGTTGGTGTTCGTCTTACTTTGCTTCTTTCCTGTGTTACTAATGTTTCTACAGAGAATCTAAACCAGAAAATTTCCCCCTCCTTATTCATCCTAGAAATCTGTGTCAAATGTATTTTTATTAATTTCAAAGCCTTTTTATTGGTCATTGTCATGTGATGGTGAAGACAGCCTTTTGTGTTTTATATTGGAGGTTATGTTCTATTTCTATTTTGGGTGCATTAACAGTTGAATCTGAAACTGCAGTTTGATGTAAAATCAGACTGATCACAATATGTTGCTACTTCAGGAATGACTCTAGCTGTTGGAAAAAAGAGGATGCATGTTTTCAGCCTGCTATGTTTAAACCACTTTATATAAGGCAAGGTGTTCACGATCAATTAAAAACATAGAGCACATCTAGAATTTTGCTAGAATATACTTCACCTTCCACTGTCTTATCTTGTGCAAATTGAGATACTTCTGAGGTCCACTGGAGACTATTTTGCAGAAGTCAGTGCCATTATTCCACAATTATGTTTGGAGTTTTTTTAGTATAAATTTTGCAAAGTGTTGCTGTACTTCACATATTCATAGAAACAAAAGCAAAAGAAAATAATTTCCTATAGGAAACTTCACTAAAATTGCAAAGTAAATCAGACATATTTAAAGTGACCATCTGAACTATATCAACTGTCTTAATAATGTTGCTTCCTCCCGGCTAAAACAAGATCAGCACAGGACATATCTTCTTTCTATTATTTGGGACTGATTACAGGTGTTGCCACCACTCACCATATGCTCAGAGGCACATGTTACCAAATTCTTCCAAGCTACACAGCAAGTGGATTGGACTGTGAAAGACCAACCCAAATTGTGTTTGCATTTTGACAACTTTGTAGGGCAGTACAATATCTCAGAGAGGAGTTCAGGTCTCCTGCTCCCCTGGTGCATTCACTATAGCTGCCCAATTTCCCTGCTTTTTAAATTTATTTATTTATTTATTTTATTAAATTTCTATACCGCCCCATAGCCGAAGCTCTCTGGGCGGTGTACAAACTAAAACTTCCATCTACAATTAAAACACATATTTAAACAATTTTAAAACTACATCCAAATTTCAAAATTGTTAACATTTTAAGACAGACAAAAACACATATTAAAATACTAAATACTAAAATAATAAAATGCTAAAATGCCTGGGAGAAGAGGAAAGTTTTAACCTGGTGCCGAAAGGATAGTAATGTTGGCGCCAGGCGTGCCTCGTCAGGAAGATCATTCCACAATTCGGGGGCCACCACTGAGAAGGCCCTCTTTCTTGTTGTCATCCTCCAAGCCTCCCTCTGAGGAGGCACCCGGAGGAGGGCCTTCGATGTTGAGCGCAGTGTACGGGTAGGTTCATATCGGGAGAGGCGTTCCATCAGGTAGTGTGGTCCCATGCCGTGTAAGGCTTTATAGGTTAAAACCAGCACTTTGAATCGACCCCGGAAACATATAGGCAGCCAATGCAAGCGGGCCAGAATCGGTGTTATGTGTTCAGACCGCCTTGTCCGTGTCAATAGTCTGGCTGCTGCATTTTGCATGAGCTGCAATTTCCGAACCGTCTTCAAAGGCAGCCCCACGTAGAGCGCATTGCAGTAATCTAATTTGGAGGTTACCAGAGCATGGACAACTGCAGCGAGATTTTCCCTGTCCAGATAGGGGCGCAGCTGGACCACCAACCGAAGTTGGTAGAAAGCATTCCGGGCCACCGAGGCTACCTGAGCCTCAAGTGACAGGGATGAATCAAGAACAACTCCCAGGCTGCGAACCTGCTCCTTCAGGGGGAGTGCGACCCCATCCAGAACAGGTTGAACATCCACCATCCGGTCAGAAGAACCTCCTACTAGCAGCATCTCAGTCTTGTCTGGATTAAGCCTCAGTTTATTAGCTCTCATCCAGTCCATTGTCGCAGCCAGGCAACGGTTCAGCACATTGACAGCCTCACCTGAAGAAGATGAAAAGGAGAAATAGAGCTGCGTGTCATCAGCATACTGATGGCAACGCACTCCAAAGCTCCTGATGACCGTACCCAACGGCTTCATGTAGATGTTAAAAAGCATGGGGGACAGAACTGACCCCTGCAGCACTCAATACTGGAGAACCCAGGGTGCCAAACAATGTTCCCCAAGCACTACCTTCTGGAGGCGACCCGCCAAGTAGGAGCAGAACCACCGCCAAGCAGTGCCTCCTACTCCCAGATCAGCGAGTCTCCCCAGAAGGATACCATGGTCGATGGTATCAAAAGCCGCTGAGAGGTCAAGGAGAATCAGCAGAGTCACACTCCCCCTGTCTTTCTCCCGACAAAGGTCATCATACAGGGTGACCAAGGCTGTCTCCGTGCCAAAACCAGGCCTGAAACCCGACTGAAATGGATCCAGATTTTTAAAGTTTGGTAGAAATATCTGTGGGCTATAGGTACATTCTTAAACCGCAAGGTTTATTACGTATTAGTGAATTTCCTTGCTTTTTAAGGGACACACACACACACACACACACACACACGGCAATCATGCTTAGGATAGGTGAAACTGACCACTGGGGATGGGGAAGGGAGAGGAGGGAGGGGATGGGGAAGGGAGAGGAGGGAGGGGATGGGGGAGAGGAGGGAGGGGATGGGGAAGGGAGAGGAGGGAGGGGTGGGAAGGGAGCGGGCAGGAGGGGGAGGGGAGAAGGACATGGGGAGGGACGCCTGAAGTGGACAGGGGAGGAGGCAGAAGGAAGAGGGCAGGGCAGGAGAAAGGGAGAGGAAAGGGGAAGGAGGGAAAAGGTAGGTCTGATCATTTGTATGATTATTGGGTTGAATTGGATATACTCCTATGCAATCATGATTAGGATATGTAAAACTGACCAGGCTGGGCCTAGCAACCAAGATGTCTTCTGTATCTTTCAAAGTTGTGCTGGGGGAAGGGAGAATTCTACCTTGTGGTTTTTTCCATTACAGTGTTGCAAGAACACCTGCACATGGCTGACTTTCTCTTCTACTAAAGATACAGGATCAGTCTCAGGCCCTGAACCTGGCAACCCTACCTCCCACCCAAATTTAAAACAAAGCTGTCCCTGGCCACATCCACACCAGGCCTCTTTTACACTTTGGACAATCATTATTTATTTATCTATTTATTTAGTGTATTTATATACCGCCCCATAGCCAAAGCTCTCTGAGCGGTTTACAATAACTAAAAACATTAAAAACAAATATACAAATTTAAAAACACATCTTTAAAAAACAATTTAAAACAATTTATCATGGCTTCTCTCAAAGAATCCTGGGAAGTGTAGTTAGTGAAGGGTGCTGAGAGTTGCTAGGAGACGCCCTGTTCCTCTCACAGACCTTCAATCAGAGTGGCTGTTAACCATTCTCTCAGGGGAATAGGAGTCTCCTCTCAGCACCCTTCACAAATGACACTTCCCAGGATTCTTTGAGGGAAGCCATGACTGTCTCAAGTGAAATCAAGTCTGGTGTGGGTGTGGCCCTCTTATTAGCTAAGCCCAGCAGCTGTGAGGCTTTTAGAACACTGACAGTTGGTCCTCACTGAGCATGCCCCACGTTATAATAGGCTTCCAGCCAAAATTTCTGAAATTAATTAAAAATCAACCAGGCATTTTTTTAACTTTTAAACTGCAGTAGATGAAGGTCAGAATATGGGGCAAGGTCAATATTAGGACTACAGGTACTCTGTGAACATGGCTGATTTTTAATGAATTTCAACAGATTATGAGAACTCTGGCAGAAAAAAGTCCAAAATGGCTCAAGGTTTTTCTCTCTTTTTAGACTTTGAACTCTCAATTCTCTCTGACTGTTTTGTGTATCACCATGGAAATTGACAGGGTTGTTAAGCAAGTGTTTCTGAGTTCAGAACTATAAGTTTTGTAAGGTTTTGTTTTGAAATGAGCTTATGGGAAGCATTAGAATGGAATGCGGGGGTATTTTCCATTTAACATTGCGGAATGTGAAAAATCCATGCTGGCTATAGTATACAGCCACTCTTGTGGCTGTATAGTACACCCGGGGCAGTCTGCACCCACCGCGCCGCCCTTGGCACGCCACTGGAGTGAGGCACATGTCTTCTGTTCACCAAACACAGAAGCAGAAGACTTCTGCTTGTGTTTTGTGTGTGTGTCTGTCTGTGTGTATGAGAGAGATTTTCAGGTAAAACTTGGGGGGGACGACTGGCGGAGGGACGACTGGTGGAGGGACAACTGGTGGGGGGACGACTGGTGGGGGGGTGGGGGCAGCGATTGGCGCCAGTCGGGGGGATAGGCAATGGTGGCAATCGGTGGCGGCAGGAAATAGAACACGCGGTGGGGAAAGCAGGACTCGCAGGGGGATGGCAGAAGGTGCAGGGAGGGCACGCACACACACACACACACAATTGTCACTTACCTCCACAGCTCTGCATCGCATTCTGCTGCTGCCTTCTCCACCATCCATTTTTTTCTCTCCGGAGCTCCACAACCCCGACTCTTCACCTCCTTCCTCGTGCCTCCTAACACAGAGCACGAGGGAAGAGTGACGCTGCGCAGAAGTGCAGTGTGAGTGAGGCATAAGTCTTGTGTCCACCAGTCACAGGAGCTAAAGACTTCCACTTGCTCCCACTCCCTCCCACCCCCAAGTAACATCCAAACCTAACACTGGAAATGTTAAAGTCGCGGCTGAAAAGTAGGGAAATTACTAGTAGTTCTATTACTTGCAAAATGTAATGGAATTACCCCCTCGTTAGTTAAAAAAGAAACGAATTACAAGTAACTCGTTATTTCTAACGAGTTACTTCCAAGCTCTGTATAGGTGTATTCTTAAACCACAAGGTTTTTTGCCTATTAGTGAATTTCTCTGCTTTTTAATCCGGGAGGTAAGAAATGGGGTCCTGTGCAAATTTGCTGAGAATGGACTGATCATTTGCATGCTTATTGGGTTCAGTGGGATTTACAGCCCTGCAATCATGCTTAGGATAGGTGAAACGGACCACAGGGCATGGGGAGGAGAGGAGAGGAAAGGCAGAGGGGAGGAAGGGGATGGGAACAGGCAGGAGGGGGAGGGAAGGAGGACAGGTTTGATCATTTGCATGTTTACTGAGTTCAGTGGGGTTTACTCCTGTGCAATCATGCTTCGGATAGGTAAAACTGATCAGAGGGGGAGGAAGGGAGGGCTGGAGTGGGCAGGGGAGGAAGAAGGAATAGGGGAGGGGAGGAGGAAGGGAGATGAGAGGGAAGGAGGGGAAAGGCAGGTCTGATTGTTTGCATGCTTGAGTTCAATGAGATTTACTCCTATGCAATCATGGTTAGGATAGGTAAAACTGACCATGGGGGAGGAGTAGGGGGAGGAGCGGATTGAAGGGGGACAAAGGAAGGGGGAGGTGAGGTTGGATAATTTGCATGCTTATAGGGCTCAGTGGTATTTACTCTGTGCAATCATGCTTAAAATAGGTAAAACTGACCATGGGGAAGAGGAAAGGAGGGGGAAGTAGGGGATGGGGACAGAAGGGGAAAGGAGGAGGGGAGGGGCGGGGCAAGAGAGAAAGGACAGGGGGGAGGAGAAGGGAGGGTGAGTATGATCATTTACATTTTGAGTTCAATGGGATTTATTTCTGTGGAATCATGCTTGAAAATGGAAATGGACTGCCTTCAAGTCGCTCCTGACCTATGGCGACCCTATGAATAGGGTTTTCATGGTAAATGGTATTCAGAGGTGGTTTTACTATTGCCTTCCTCTGAGGCTGAGAGGCAGTGACTGGCCCAAGGTCACCCAGTGAGCTTCATGGCTGTATGGAGAGTCGAACCCTGGTCTCCCAGGTCATAGTTCAACACTGACCTGGGGGAGGGCAGGGAGGGGAAGAGGGGAAGACCCTTTCCTTTCCAAAAGGAAACATTGTGAACAGTATCTTTGCTTTTCAGTGTTTCCCCCATCTTTTTATTCTACAGCAGGCACACGTAGCCTCTCACCCAAATTTAAAGCAAAGCTGTCCCTGGCCACATCCACACCAGGCCTTTATTTCACTTTGGACAGTCATGGCTTCTCTCAAAGAATCCTGGGAAATGTAGTTAGTGAAGGGTGCTGAGTGGCTGACTGTTAAACCAGTCTGGCCACTGGAGCTGTGTCAGAGGAATAGAAGTCTCCTCTCAGCACCCTTCACAAACTACACTTCCCAGGATTCTTTGGGGGAAGCCATGACTGTCTCAAGTGAAATCCAAGTCTGGTGTGGGTGTGGCCCCCCGATTAGCCAAGCCCAGCAGCTGTGAGTCTGGCTTTTACAACACTGGCAGTTGGTTCTTACTGAGCATGCCTGACACTATCATTCAGTTCATTGCAAAATTTCTTAAATTGATTAAAAATCAGTCAAGCTGGTAGCATGTTAACCAAACCAGCTCTGCATCTTGCTGGCCGTCTTTGGACTCAGCGTAGCAATTACGATTAAGATTTGTAACTTCAGGGGGAAGTAGGATTTTTTTGCCTGGGAACCTCATGGGCTGTGGGAAACATTTTAACCTACTCTATGCTGCACCAAGGGGAATATTGGCATGAGAGGGCTTTCTATTAAATCAGTCAGTCACAACACTTAGCAGGGCAGTGCAGCAAAGCAAATCAGTAAGGCAGCTTTATTGTGATATATTATACCCAAGACGTGCCCATGATGGCTTTGGAACACATTGGGCAGTGCATGAAACCCCTTTGAAGCTTGCCTGGAGCATACATGCTAAGTTGTGACCTTAGGCTGTAATGATTGAGGAGCACCTCCCTTAACACCAAAGGTGTGGTCAGCCTGCCTGGAAGCAGATCATGTTTGCTGCCTGGGACAAGGCTTGGTTCACCCCTTTTCATAAAAGTTAGGAGGACCTGCATTAAAGTCCTGCACCGCTCAAGTGGCACTGTGAGTTGCTCATTTTAAACCTCAGAGTTGCAGCTCTTCATCAATCCAATACTTGTGTCTTGCTTCTGAGTGAAGCTGCAAATGACTTGTTCCATTGTAAAATTTTATAAAGGCCCATTTCACAACCAAACTGGTGGTTGAAAATGTGGCTCACAGAGCCGCATAAGGTGAAGCATAGTGAAGCATTGGGTCATTATTTTATCACAAGTGTGCACTGCAGACAAACCTTTTTTAAAACACACACACACACACACACACACAATAAATGCATACTATTTGATGAGGATTCTTTTAAATCTATTTTCATCAGCTTAATCATAATCTAGCTATGGTTGAAATGCTACTGAACTTTATATTTACATCTGAGTAGGCATCCAAAGGACTGAACTGCAGTACTATTCAAAGCCTTTTAGCACAGTAGGACAGATCTGCATGCATATTTTGAAGTTTGTATCATTACTCTTTAAATAAACCAAAACATGCAAGGCAGGGGAAATAGAAAATCCTTCAAGTCTGTCCATTTTAATAGTGCTTTAGAGATTAGACGATTTCTAAACGCAGTAAAAAAAAAGCTGGTAATCAACTATAAACCTTATTGAGTGAGATATTTATTTATAACAACCATAAAAGCATAGGGAAACACAAATTCACCAATCTGCATTCCAAGTCTTCATTTTCAATTCACTGGGAAACATGCTTAAAAAAATACACCCCAAAATCTGTAGTGTAATTTTGAGTTTCTTCTAATTGGTGTAACTATTCACTTATATTGGCTGAAATGATTTCAGACTTGTCAAGGCACCAACAAAAAATGAACGAAGTTCACAAGATAAATACAAATCATGAATACTAGCAATTGGGAAAAACAGATTATAACGAATTAAATAGTGTTATCAAGCACTGTCAACATGTTACTTCAAATTGTTTTTGTTTTTTTAAAGGCTCTCAACCATTTTCAGTTGAGGGCCTTTCCATCAGCAGATTTTTCTTCAAATTTGTTCTTTACTTGAAGCAATGAGAAATGTCCTAGCTTGTATGTTTAGATATGTTAAATGTATCTTTACCCAACTACAGGATGGGTTTAACTTACTTTGCAAAAGACAGCCTAGCCCTGAAAACAAAGAATCTTTACATGATTTTTTATGTATGTAAAATAAACTAGAATGAAAGTGATGTACTTAACATCTACAAAATATGGAACTGAAATCCATAAGTTGAACACATCTCTTTACTTTTGGTTGTCATGGTTTTCTACAGAAATTTTAAGGCCTTTGATAAGTTTTTATATTGGGACTCAAACTTTTCCCATCACTGAGGTCTATCTACATTACAGTATGTATTATATTCAAAATTGTGACTTGCTTTACTTATGCCTGTATTAAGCAATGGGGCAGAGATTAACTGCTATTCCTACAAGCTTTTTATAGAAAACCGTATCTCTCCACCCACCCCAAAAAGAAAGTAGCCTAGTTCCACATACTGGGGTTGACCACGTACAACAGAAGAAAGGCTCCTGTATCTTTTCTATCTGTGAAGAGCAAATAACAGCAGGTTCAGCTAACAATGGAGGAATCAAAGGGATTGAACTGCTTAAATTCCATCTTCCACTGCTATTAAAGATCCTCCCTGGCATTTCATTATCCTAGCTGGGATCCTGAGCTTCCATACTGCATATTTCCATAAGCTTCTATAGCCCTTGTGTGTGAATTAATGTGGACAAATGGACACCAACTATGATCGACAGAGAAACAAGAATTTTCCCATTTGTGAGTCAGATGACTGTGTTCTGCCTGTGCTAGCTCAAGTTATTTCTTGTGCTGCTATGGCGAACTATATCGTTCAAGTAGCTCTCACTACCCATTCACAGGCACTATAGCAACAGGAGCGGAAAATAACTAAGAAAGGAGAGATTTCCAGCTAAAATGTACACATGGGATATTCAAGGGAGATTTAACGTAGCACTGCACAAGTGGAATTCCACAATTACAATAGGGCTTTCTCCCTCCCAAGTCATTCCTGAGAGTCGGGAACATTTCTGAATAGCTGGGCTGGAGTTCAGCCAAAGAAATTGGTGGAAACTGGAGGAGGGAGACCTTCTGAAAATGGAAGCACTGTCTGCTCATGCAAAGGACTCTTTGGATCCCAGCCACTAGTTCTAGGTAAAACCAACCAATAATGTCTTCTGTCTAAGCCCAAGTGAAATGGATGAGCTTTATGAAACTGTGCAGTCTGTTCTTGCATAATCTCCATTAATTTCAGTGATATAGTTGTTTTTTTAATTTCTGGGCAGCAGCAACAACTATGAAGGCACCCAACCCTGTTGAGTCCTGGCTGGAAAAAGTGTTTCATGTTTTAAGGCACTAAGCACTGAGGCACAAAGACAACCAGATATCCAGTCATATTAATGCTGGTGGCTGTAAATGGTAGTTTACAATCTAAGATGGGTTGTGCCTGGAAATTAGCTTTTGAAGAATGTACACACCAAATTGTCTTATAAAAGGCAACAACAAAGTGAATCAGAGCAGCCTCACAAAGTAATGAAATAAATACAAGACATTGTCTAGTCTAGACAGAAACAGGAAAAAACTTTTAGTTAAAATATCTTACAATAAAATAATTATGGTTATAAATCTCTTTAAATATGTACACATTACATGGTATTTAAAAAACAAATAAACTGGTTAAAGTGTTCAAGCAAATCAACTGCACAAGTCCACCATCTTGTCAGTTTAAAAACATAATGTCAGTTTAACATTCAAAAATTGTAACGTGTCAGACTAATGGTAATTTTTGTGCAAACCGTAAGCAAAATTTAAAAAAACAAATTGCAAAAATTCTTCGGTTCCCATGGTAAATTGCTAAAAAAGTTGCTTGCGTACATTTTTGATTGCAGACAGAGGTTAGAATGACCAGCACTAATATAACCCCCATATCTACTACACAAAAAAACCTCCTTGGATAACTAATTTCTTTTAAACTATAAATTTTAAGTCCAAGCAAACTGTGCTTTTTAGGCAGCCACGTGGCCTATAAGGTAGATATTGTCATAAAGGTGCCCAACAAAATCTTCACTAATGTTCTGAGCAGCACGGCGCGTGTTTCGGATAAATTCTCTCTTTGACATTTTATTCTTCACATGAGGACTAGTAAGATCAATGGAAAGCAGGATCAAAGAGTAGCATAGAACATAGACAGCATCTAAGAAAAAAGGGAGACAAAGTCGTGACTTAAATAACATTTCAAGAAACCTGAACAAGTTTTTACATTAAAGTTTTTTTGGGGTGGGGGTATAACCCTGTAAATTTCTTTTTTTTTACTTAAGTTGGTAAATGTAAGAATTGGTTTGTTGGATCAGCTCTAAAGCTTACACACAGGGTATAATGGGGGACAGCTATTCCCTGTTCTTCCCCAGAATCTGGTCATACAAAGTACACTCTTCCTGTTCAATGAAGCTCCACTTTTAGCTATGGCTAATGGACACTGATAAACCTGTCCTCTCTTATCTGCAGTAAGTATCTGACTAGAAGAGATGGTGATTTATCTGCACATGTAAGGGGACTTGCATCTACAGGACAGAAAACAGCAGCTAAAACTGCTGGTATTTAATACTTTGAGGAACTTGAGGCTTTTATTTAAAACTTTTAAATATTTATTTAAAATACCTTTCATCAACGACGTGAAGATAGTTTACAGGAAGCAAAACAATAAATGCATACAAAACACCCTGCAGAGTGCGAGTCAATGATGGATCCAGACTTGGGGCGCAAACACACTCGCATTTACGCTGGGCTGAGGGGAGTTGGATGTGGCGCATTGCCAGCGGATGTGACTGGGCCCCCAACCAGCTCAGCTGAGACTGGCATAAGGCCCAAAAAAGTGATATGTCAGGGATGAGCCAAGGTGAGGGAACTTAAGCCACATCAAACTTATGTTTAGAGTGCTCCTGCAGGTCCCAATCCAGGCAAAAGTTACGCCGGGAAAAAGGTCAGTCTAAGAAAATACTGTAATAGAAGTCAATGGAGAGGGCTTACTCCCCAGTAGGGATACTTGGGAGAGCAGGCTTTTACTTTCTGGTCCCTGTGCACAGCCTCCCAGCTGAGCCAACATTCGACCAACCCAAGGCTCCTGAATAGCAACTAGATGTGGCAGAACTTTATGTTGGCTTCTCTTGCTCCAGCACAACTTACACAGGCTTCCCCTCAGTTGGGTTGCTCTGTTAGTCACACTTAGATTAGATCTACTGAAATAAATACTGAAGTTATGACCATAAATCCAATTGATTTCAATGGCTCTGCTCCAAGAACGACTATATGGATTGAATTTAAGAGTGCTTTAAACATTTTTCTTATCCAAAGTGTTTTAAAATGTCTGGGTGAAAAGAGAGTTTTTTGCCTGGTACCTTAAAGACAGCAAAATTGGTACCACGTGTTTCTTCCTGGGGAGAGTGTTCTGTAACTGGGCTGCCAGTACCAAAAAAATCCCTCTCTCTTATTCTACCACACCTCTCCTCCTACAGAGGTGGTACAGTTCTATCTAGATCATCATTCTTGAATTAAAGAAGAAACAATCACAGACAAAAGAATGGCAGATATGCTGTCCGCACACACAAACACACGCACACAGTTTACTAGAAGTGCCTATCTTGTTCTAACAATCCACTGTGTAGTTACTTGTGCTCAACTCACATTAAAATCAACGGAAACGTAAGAGGAACAGAAGCCTGTGTTGGACTGCAGTAAATCCATTTAATGGGAAGTAAAGTCCATTAATATATTACTATGAATGTACATATTAGGATATGTAGATTCTTGTGCAAGATCTAAAAATAAAACTGCACATTTGTGAATATTCAGCCAGGTCTTAAACAATACAAAACAACATTCCACACCATCTATAAAATGGATGTATGCCCTTTCCTCTTACCTGGGCTAAGGCCAAGCTCTCTCATCAAATCAGGGTTACAAGCACAAAATCTGTGTGAGAATTTTGTAATAAGAGTCTCAAGATATTCACCACGCTCCTCAGGGGCATGAATGTGTTTGAAAAACTCTCTTAGTGCATTTGGTAAAAACTGATTTCTGAAGTTGTGTAGCGTCACAAGGTCATCTAAAACATCTCGCCTAATTTAAGTAAAAGGGGAAAAAAGCCTGTTAAGACAAGTGACTGATTTATAAACATTTATGCAAGACACACATTTTGGAAACAAACCAGTGAATCCTATGCACATCTACTCAGAGGCAAATCCCAGTAAATTCAATGGAACTTACTCCCAGGTAAGTGGGTATAGGACTGTATCTATAAGGACTGTTGGGTGTTGTTTTTTCCTTTTTGAAAGCTTGCTTTCTTCAACCAAAGAAGTGCAACCGACCAGAACAAGCACTATACAGTTCAACCTTCAACTTATTGTGTATTTAACACTGGAGGTGTGACTGGTATTGTAAAGAACTCATAAGAACCCATAAGTCCCTGTCAAATGGGCATCTAATCTGAGAATGAAGAGCCTGTTAAAGGGTGTTCCGATACATACAATGATTTTCTTTCTATGCAGAGAATAGCAAAAACACACTGCCAGTCTGTATGTATTAACAGCATACTGTATAAAAATAGATATCATGATTGATTAAGATATTCAAATAGAAAAAACTTTTCTACACTAGGCAAAGATATAATGCTCGTAAGACTAAGATGGTTCTTTTAAATTTTTGAAACAAAGGCAGAACTGCAGTGCAACCAGATAAGCTCAAAGAAACATCTGAAAAGGGTAAAATGCAATAGTAATTTTAGTAATATATGCATGTAGCGCAGTCTTTAACACTGGTTCATTGACAGCTACTAGAGTGAGAAAAGGCTCATAACTCTAATGGGTAAATAAAGCTATCTGAGCACCAGTTCTGAGATTGCTATTTTTAAGATGGCTCTATGAATGATCTCACACACATTTTTTTCCTGGTACAGGTCATAAGCACAGCTTGCCAAGAGGGTACCTAACAGTGAAGTTGGATTCCTGGAGAGTCCAATACAAAAGGTAATACATTTTGATTATACACTTTTACCTGTATACACCTGCAGAGATTTTTCTAAGAGGACTGCCTGATCCCTTATATCCCCGCCCAATCACTGAGGTCTTTGGAGAACCACTGTTAGTGGTCCCCCATGACTCAGATGCATGGCTCGTAATCACCAAGAGTCATGTCAGGATTGTGGGCCCAATTTAATGGAACTTCCATCCAGCTGAGGTCAGACAAGCCCCCTCCATGCTGAACTTCAGCACTTACTGAAGACTTCTTTATTCCAGTAGGCATTTTAATTGAAGTCTGATTTTACAGTATTGTATTCCATGTATTCAGCTTAGAGACTATTGTAGTTAAGTGGCATATAACTCATCTAAATAAATAAATAAAATAAAGAGCCACTCCAAAGGGGCAAAACATTACATGAGAACAGGTCCCAACTCATTGCAGCTTCTGTAAGATTTTGGCATAAGCTGGCAAAGCGAGTTGGCGTAAAAATGAGATATGAGGCAGATTTCTTGATTGCTTCTTCTCCTCACAAAGTAATTTTCCCCCACCGTATAGATGGAAATACCGTCTTGTAAAAGGTGTGAAGTGTGTTCAGTTCTTATTGCTCCCAAGCTCAAGAATCTGAGTAGCCAATACTGGCTTTGGGACTATGTATCCTTAAATACTTTTCAAAACTTTTCAGGCCCCAACAGCTCTCAGTAAATGCCAATCAAGATTACATGAATATTTTCAAAACATTTACAACACAATTTACAACCTGATCCTATGAAAGTCAGTTCCAAGGGGCTTACTCCCAAGTTATGCATCTCTCAAATACCTGCACCATCAACTGACAAATGAATGGGCTAATAAACAAAGCCAACTACAGATACTATTAAACAATAACAACACATTTCATATAAACACATCAACAGAGGAGAATGCTGGATAAAAACCGAACAACATCAAATGAACAAAACAAAGAAGCAGAATAAAGAAAGATCACATCATGGAAGAGGTATACAGTAAGCAAGTCAGAGCAAGCATCACTGCTATATGTTAGTTACAGTCTCCAAAAGTCCAAGCTCTCCCAAAATCAGTAATCTCTGAAACATACTCATTTCATCCTGATATCACTTTGATATTCTTTTTCTATAACATCTACCTAAACATGTTTTCTAACATAGAACAATTTTATATTTTCTGTTGTATATTTCACTTTTGCAATTTCTAAGGGCCTGTTTACATGTTCCATTTTCCTGCACCACCACCCTCTTGGTACCTTATAACCTTTCATTAGCTTACATTTTCTTCACAGCGTACAGAAAAATGCTTCAAATCAAAACACAACATGATGTTGTGGTATTGCAATGACATAGATTTATTGTGGCATTCATTTTTGTGGACTTGCATGGACTGGACAGAAGTAATGGCCTCTCACTTTTCCTTTTGTCCCAAGATATGTGATAAATGTAAACACTAGCAGAACTGTTATTTTTTATTGTTATCAGAACAGACCACGATTCCAAAGATAGACAGTGTGCTATTAAAGACCAAAGTTCAAGGAAGCAGCCCAGGAATTCCTTATGCAGACTAGACAGCTGTCCCAGGGCTGAGATGGTCATGAGCACATATACAATTATTCCTAGGAAATTCAGCATACCATATATGGATAGTATATTTTAAAAAATATCAAACTGATCTGAATTTGCCCAAGCGCTGTAGCAAAGAATCAACAGGTAGTGCTCACTAGCTTGAACCTAACATGGCTAAAGAAAAGAATGTTGATACAATTGGGGCAAGTGTCAAAGGCAACTTGAATAAGACTGTGAATGGTTACTTTGCAGAATTTGAAGTGTTTGATGCAGAACAGTGTAGCAGCATCAGTGAACTAGTCCAATTAATGTTAGACTTCTACTTGTTATTCACACATTTTTGCACTACTGAGTAAATTTAATTGGTAAAGAGCCCACAACAGGCAGATTTCTTGATTGCCATTGCTAAAGTGCTACTTTACCATTACTAACATCCCATTCTTCCAGTGTTTTAATAGGAAATACAACTCTATTTAATAAAAGGGAATATGTTTCCCATTTCATAATCAAGTTACCTTTCATCAAGATAGATTCTCAGTTTCTTCCAATTTAGTGTTCTTGTACAGAAGATAAACTTAGCTATTTCCTTTGGTGAATCATCCAGTATTCCCTTGGACATGAAGTAGTTGACTCCCTGGGACAAAGAGATGTTTTATATATGCAAGATTAGCTTTTTGTGCTCAACTGGAATATTTAGTATGGAACAAATCCTAACTTAACAATTATGAAGTAATTCAATCTTCAAAACTACATTTCAATATGCTCCTTCTAATTCATATGCAAATAAAACATGCATTAGCGTCATTATGATTGAGATTTTATATGTAGGAAACATGCTTCCTTCAGTGCACACCCTCTCACTATCTTTTTTTTTTGGTCACACTATGTTGAAATTTAAGATTGCTGTGGAACCATATTTCATTTCCTATCTTGGCCTCATGCTCAAATTTAGGTTGATTATTATTATTTAGCTTTCATTTTATTTTAAAACAGCCATTTTCATCTCCTGCTGTGTAGAAGATCACATTAAAAATGCATGGCTTTGCATTTATATGTTCATATGTACACATGTCTATCTTGTGCGTATCTTGAAGCCACTCATTCTAAATGTTAAAAAAATACTTTAGGAAGTCCATAGACCAGCATACGTCATAACACATGGTATTTGGGCAATTTTTATTATCAAATTACAGAAATATTTATTAAACTTTCTAGGCTTTTCCTCCTCTAAATACCACCCACATGATGATTTAGAGATTTTAAAAAATCCCATACAGCAATTATACTCAGAAGTAAATCCCAGTGAACTCAATGGTGCTTACTTCCATGCAAAGATGCATAAGACTGAAGCCTAAGGGTGCAATCCAACTTGCATTTATGCCAGGCTGAGAGGAATTGGATGCGGCGGATCTTCAGCTGAGCCAGCTGGGTCCTGGCTCAGTTGGGCTACACTGATGTAAGTCCTCTTCCCGGCTCAGTCAGGACTCAGCCAGGCCTGCGTGGCTCATTCACGACTGACACAACTGGAGTTGGCATAAGCCTGCATAAGGACCGAGAAAGGAGCGTGTCAGGGAGGGGCCAAGGTGAGGAGATTTAGGCCACATCCAACTCATGTTTGGAACGCTCCTGCAGGTCCCAATCCAGGCAAAAGTTACACCAAGAAAAAGGTCTGTCTTAAGAAAATAATTGCAATAAAAGTCAATGGAGAGGGCTTACTCCCCGATAGGAGTATTTGGGAGAGCAGGTTTTTACTTTCTGGTCCCTGTGCACAGCTGCCAGCTGAGCCAGCGTTCAACCAACCCAAGGCTCCTGAATGGAAACTGGATGCGGCAGAACTTTACGGCAGCTTCTCTTGCTCCAGGACAACTTATGCCAGCTTCTCTTGTTCTAGCACAACTTGCTCTGTCTTCCCAAGTTCGATTGTTCTGTAAATTGTAATGAACTTCATTGCCAACGTGCATATACATGCATGTTAAATGGAAAAGATAAAGGCTTTTCCCATCTAAAACTAATGGTGAAACATAACATTTGAATGTTATCATCTGGTGTTTTGCTACCAGATCGGCTAGGCCCAGCACAAGGAACATCTCATACTGTTCTCACACTGGAAACTGTACCTAGTCCCAACAGTAGCTAGTGCTGCAGCAATGGTATTTGTCCCTACGAAAAAGAGCCAGGCAGCCATAACTTGTGAGGTACTGTAAATAACAGGATTTTTTGTGGCCTTATAGTGCAGGGAAGGGAATCTTTTGGATCCAGTGGGCCAGACATTTATATCTTTCCCCCACCCATGGGCCAATTTTGACAAGTGGATGGGAACTCCCATTTATCAGTCTTCAGATGTCATAATTATGTCAGGTGATTGACAGTTGGATGGTCTGTAGGGGGCAGGGAAGATAGTGACCAACCTGGATTGAACTTCTCATGCATCAAGTTCAATTTTCTGTTTTCTGTGCAAGCAGCCAATTCAGCCACGTCTCTATCTTCCCCCACCCCTGACGTAACATATGATGTCAGGTGTGGGGCGTAGCATGGTTTTTGGAAAATGGCTTGGCAGGCCAAATTTGACCCATGGGCCAGAAGTTCCCCACCCCTGCTATAGTGGGACATCTAACTAGCCATTTAATAACCCAGGATTGTCCATACAGCCCTGTACACTTTTTTCTTAGTAGTAAGGGGTTCAACACAGCTAGTGAAGATCTCAGTGGTTCTTTTCCATTTCTCAAGCATACGACCCTAGTTTTTATTATGACAGCACATCATGTGTGTGATGTGGCAGCTTAAGTAGAATTGAATAGCCTGACTAATCTTTTTTCTATTAGTGTCTAATCTATCCGCTACCAAGCTCCAATATGCATTCTTGCCACTTTATTATAATTTCAATCTGATTTATATCTAGATGCCTAAGTGCAGTATCAGTAATATACGGTGCAGTAATATGCATACAAATTCTTCAAGCATCATTTTGCAGCTTTGCCTCCCATTCCATTAGGCTTCCAGTCCTTTTGATGCAGCCCCGCTCCTTTTTCTCACCATATTAGCCCCAAATTCCTGAGTCTGCACTTATTATGAATCTCTATTTATTATTCAAGTTTAGTATACATCTTTCAAACCTAGCTGCTCTATATTGTTTTCACTACAAATATATTGTATTTTAATATATCAGCAATAGTTCACAGCTCCATTTATATCTGTGAAGATATAGATACCAATCTGGCCCTAATGAGAGAGGCACACTTCCTATTGATCCAGAAATGCTTGCTGATATAGTCTTTTAAACCTAGATGTCCTTTATTGCAACAAAACGGTTTTACAAGACAGAAAAAAGCAAAAAAAAAAAAATAGAAAATGCACATAATCCAAAAATTAAGGGATCTAAACACACATGAAAGGAATAAACATTTATTGAAATATTCTAATCCATCTACTAATCAAAAGTTCTCGGTTATCAAACCCCTACTTCAGATTCAAAATTTGCTTCAGTATTACAAAGGACAGCTTTGTCCTTTGTTAAAATAAAACAATATTTATGAGTCAAATTTGTTTCTTAAACCCATAATCGAGGTGTGGAAATCCTTCGGTCCTCCAGATGTTGCTGAATTACAACTCCCATCATTCCTGTCCACTGGGCATGCCTGCTAGGGCTGATGAGAGTTCTAGATCAGCAACATCTGGAGGGCCAAAGGTTTCCCACACCTGCCAAAATCAAATGAAACTAAGGTTCCAGTTAAAGAATGGCTTTACTATACTGGACTGGGTTCGCATTTTGTATCAGAACTGCACATATTTACTTTCCCAGTTATTCTACAAAATTTAATCATTTATTCACAACTTTGAACTAGGAGACAAAGTGAAAATAAAGCAGTTTCTCTCTCCTAAGGTGCAATCCAACTTGCATTTACTCCAGGCTGAGGGGGACTTGGATGTGGTGGATTTTTAGATGAGCCAGCTGGGTCCTGGCTCAACCAGGCTAGGCCAGCATAAGCCCATCAGCCCAACACAGCTGGAAACCAGCCAGCTCAGCTGAGACTGGCACAACTGGAGCCGGCATAAGGCCCAAGAAAGGGGCATGTAGGAGGAGAGGCCAAGGTGAGGAGCCTTGGGCCACATCCAACTCATGTTCGGAGCACTCCTGCAGTCCCAATCCAGGCAAAAGTTATGCTGGAAAAAAGGTTTAAGAAAATAATTGCAATAGAAGTCAGTGGAGAGAGCTTACACCCCAGTAGGGGTACTTGAGAAAGCAAGCTTTTATTTTCTGGTCCCTGTGCGCAGCTCCCAGCTGAGCAGGCATTCAGCAAACTCAAGGGTCTTGATTGGCAACTAGATGTGGCAGAACTTTATGCCAGCTTCTCTTGCTCCAGCACAACTTACGACGGCTTTCCCTCACTTGGATTTCTCTGTTAAACATTAATCCTGAAACATTTGCTTGAAGCAAGTACAAATGGATTTCAACAAAATGCACATCCAAAAAGTATGCTTAGGTCACCACTTTAGTTCTTCTGATGACTGATTTTCTCCAATTGTCCATCAAGTGGGCACTTCTATGCTCCTATAACTTGGGACCTGCCTGGCACTTGAAAAATTAACAAGCGCATCAGAACTATTGCCAACACTTACTAATGTCATCAGCACTCTACTTACCTCTTCTGGATTGGCATTAAAAGTGAGGCTGCCTTCATCCAACTGCATATACAGTTTTCTAAAAGAAAATCCAAGAGGTGGATTCTTATTGTATATGGAACAGTGACCCCAAGTGGACTTGCACAATCTACAAAAATGGAACAAGTGTGTTCAATGTAAAAATATGTCATACTCTATTTCATTTTCAAGTTACATGATTTCAAGAACACACCAAATACTGCAGTAGTATTTTAAAAGTATTGCTCAATGCTTAAGTTAAATAACTTACTACATATATGTTAATGGGCGTACTCCAAGTAGTTTGAAACATGCTTTTCTCTTGACAAACAAACATGAGTAAGCTAATTTAACAACTGAAAAACTGATTTCCGATATTCTGCACTCATTGCATAACCACAGAAGTAACATCAGGGAAAAAGTTCCCAAACATATATATATATGCCTACATTTTCATATGGAAGTAGTCCAACAGATAAAGATAAGTACATGTAAGCCTCTGAAGGGTGAGGGGCTTAATGAATGGTGCTATCCAGTACTTGGCTTCTCATCCTAACAGTATCATTAATATTTCAGAGATTAACGGAGTAAGTAAATGTAAACATCAGCTGACCCTAACCTTGAATTTGAAAAATAATAAACCTCCCAGGGACTAAGAGAGAGATGCTTCTTTTTTTAAAAAGGGAATTAACCGTTCCATGGAGAGGGAATGTGATTCAGTGTGTGGTTTCGTGCACAAATCACACTGGGGGAGCTTCATGCAGAATTACAACCCAGTGCTATATATCCTTTAGCCAAACAGTATCCATAATCAGTAGAGCATTTAAATCAGGAATTTGGTGTTTTAGCCTGCAATCCTAAACACACTCATCTGGGATGAAGTCCGAATTAACTCAATGGGGCTTTCTTCTGAGTAAAGACAGTGTTTAATCCAATGCTACCATTGCATGAGCAGAACAGACTTCTGCTTGTGCAACAGAACTTCATCTCCTTCTTCCTGCACTCCCGTGCATCCTCAAAATCTGTTCCAGAGGATTCAGAGTGTGGGGGGAGGGGTAAGAGAGGAAGAGGAAGTTGCACTGTGTGAAAAGAACTCTGCTTTTGCAGCTTTGGATACAACTCATATGATTACACTGTTAATTACCAGCATACTTTGGATTACATTTCTTATGCATCTGTGACAGAATTCTATAAAGCATAAACCCTGCTGAACTAAATGTGAGTTGTGCAAGATATTCCTGTGCATTTCCACTCAGACCTGAGGGGTTTCTTCAGATCAAATTGCTGACAATATGATTTCCCCCATTTCCTATACTAGCTTTCTACACACTGCAGAAATTTAATCTGCAGGAAACTATAACTGATGGGGAGGGACACATTTAAAATGATGCTTTATGGGGGGAAAATGGACTGCCTTCAAGTTGATTCTGTCTTATGGCGACCCTATGAATAGGGTTTTCATGGTAAGCGGTATTCAGAGGGGGTTTACCATTGCCTTCCTCTGAGGCCGAGAGGCAGTGACTGGCCCAAGGTCACCCAGTGAGCTTCATGGCTATGTGTCAGGCCCAGGATGTGACTCAGGAACCAGACCAACGGCTGTAGTTAATTCGTGTTTTATTAGGGTAATGTCCAAACAAAGACTGCGTTTTCTCATGAAGCAATACAGGGATACAGGTCCTGCGGCATTGGGAGAAAGTTGACAGAGCAAGGGACTTCTTCCCGCCTGTTATTTAAGAAGGGGCCAAACGGGCGCGCAATCTTTCGCTCCTCCTTAACTGCCCCTCAGGTACTGCCCGCCTTTCCCCCCTTCTCTCCTGTCTTTTCAGCTGTCTGCGTGTGCGCGGAGAGGGGGGAAGCATCACCCCCTCCTCTTCTGAAGTTTCCGATTCCAGGATGGGGGATAGGGGAAGGGCTGATGGTAAACTGCCTCCCTGCTTTTCGGCTGTGAGCAGCCCTCCCTCTTTCCCCTCTTGCTCTGAGCCTGAAAGAGGGGGAGGCGTGAGAATGTCCAGGGAGGGCTCAGGCTCCCCGTTGCTAAGCGACCTTATCACTGGCAGTTCCTCTGTTTCGTCTTCGCTCCAAAGGGGGGAAGTTCCTCCCCCTTCCCTCTGCCATCCATCCGAATACTCTTCTCCCAACTCTCCGGGATCCAGCTCCCTGGGATTGGGACCCCAGGTCTGCCTTCTGACACCATCCCCCCTCCCAGGCTGTGCCCCCCTCCCAGGCTGTGCCCCCCTCCCCTTGTCTGGCTTGGGACGGTGGGGAAAACGTTGATGGAAAAGTTTTACCAATTCTGGAGCATGCACATCAGCTGCATCTTCCCATGATCTGTCAGCCACCCCATAGCCTTTCCAGTGAATCAAGTACTGCAGCTTGTGGCGTCTGATCCTGGAATCTAAGATCTCCTCAACTTCAAACTCAAGCTGCTCATTTACCAGGAGTGGAGCTCCGGGAGGTTCCTCCGGCCGTAACTCACTGGGAGGGGCGGCTTTCGTTAAGAGGGATCGATGGAACACAGGATGTATTTTAAACGTGTCAGGCAGCTTCAGTCGGTACACCACGGGATTGATTTGAGTTTCTATTTCGAAAGGACCCACCCTCTTGTCTTGTAATTTTCTACATTTGCCCGGCATCTGGAGGAAGCGGGTGGACAGCCATACCTGGTCTCCCGGTTGAAGGGGGGGTGGCTCCTTCCTGTGCAGGTCAGCAACTCGCTTGTACTCCGTTTTGGCTTCGTTTAACTGCTGTTTCAGTGTCTGTTGCGCCGCTTGCAATTCCTTAAGGAAGTTCTCAGCTGCCGGTACCAGCATTCCTTCTGAGCTGCTTGGAAAGACTTTAGGATGGAATCCATAATTAGCAAAGAACGGGGTTTGTTGAGTGCTGGAGTGCAGAGAATTGTTGTAGGCGAACTCTGCAAAATGCAAATATGATACCCAGTCAGTCTGTTGATAGGACACATAACTTCGTAAATATCTTTCCAAAACGGCGTTCAAGCGTTCCGTCTGCCCATCTGTCTGGGGGTGATGGGCGGAGGAGAGTTTTAATTCCGTCTGCAACTGTTTCCACATTGCTCTCCAAAATTTGGCTGTGAACTGAGTTCCTCGGTCTGAGACTACGCTGTTTGGCAATCCATGCAGCCGGTAGACTTCTTTTATGAATAACTTGGCCGTTTCTATAGCCTTTAAGGCCCCTGCACAAGGAAGAAAGTGTGCCATTTTGGTAAGTAGATCCACCACTACTAAGATGGCTGTCATTCCTTGGGACTTGGGTAGATCAGTTATAAAATCCATGGAGAGGTCCTTCCAGGGTTCGTGTGGGACAGGCAACGGTTGTAAGAGTCCTGCTGGTGTCCCTGTTTGTGTTTTTGTCCGCAGACAGACAGAGCAGGACTTTACATAACTCTCAATATCCCGACGCATTTTAGGCCACCAGAAGTCCTTGGCCACGTTCTGAATGGTCTTGTAAATCCCAAAGTGTCCCGCTGTGATGGAATCATGACACTGGCATAGGATTCTGAGCCTTAATTCCCCTTCTGGCACATATCTGGCGGTTTTGAACCATAACAGTCCATTTCTCCAGTGAAAGGTTACTTCTGAGTCTTGACCTTGTCCCGTCTCCTGCTGATATTTTAGCATGTCTGCATCTTCTTGTTGTGCCTTTTTGAGTTCCTCATCCCATGAAGGCTGGCATACTCCCAACATTAATTTCTCTGGCGGGATTACGTACTGAGGCTGGTCCTCAGATTCACTTTCTTTGTATTGTGGCTGTCTGGATAAGGCATCCGCTCTCTGGTTTTTGGCTTGGGCATGGTAAGTAATCTGGAAGTTAAACCTAGTGAAGAACTGGGACCATCTTATCTGTCTCTGGTTCAGCTTTCTGGCGCTTTGGAGGCTTTCAAGATTCTTGTGGTCGGAGCGCACTTCAATTCGATGAGAGGTCCCCTCTAGGTATTGTCTCCAGTTTTCAAGAGAGTCCTTGATGGCCAGCAGCTCCTTCTCCCAAACTGTGTAGTTCTTCTCTGCAGGCTTTAACTTCCGAGAGAAGTACGCACAGGGGTGCAGCTCCTTCCCTTCTTGGTCTAATTGTAGCAGGACCCCCCCGATGGCAAAATCTGAAGCATCTGTTTCCACTACGAAAGGGCGGTTCGGATCAGCAAAGCGCAGAATGGGCTCAGTAGCAAACCTTCTCTTCAGCTCCTCAAAGGCCTCGGTGGCGTTCTCTGTCCATTGAAACTTCTTCTTCCCCCTTAAACAGTCAGTCAGAGGAGCTGTTAATTTGGAAAACCCTGGAATGAACTTTCTGTAATAATTGGCAAACCCCAAAAACGGTTGTACATCCTTTTTGGTGACAGGTTGGCCCCAGTCCAATATGCAGCTTCTTTCCCTGGGTCCATCTCCACGCCTTCCGCTGAGATTCGATATCCAAGGAAGTCTAGAGACTTGAGGTCAAATCCACATTTCTCTAATTTAGCATACAGGTGATTTTCTCTCAGTCTCTTCAACACCGTCTTCACATGCTGGTCGTGGTCTTCCTGGTTCTTTGAGAACACCAGGATATCATCTAAGTAACAGATTACATACGTGTCCAACAAGTCTCTAAACATGTCGTTCATGAATTTTTGAAAAATTCCTGGTCTTCCACAAAGCCCGAACAGCATGACCAGGTATTCATACTGTCCGTAAGCGGTCAAGAATCCTGTTTTCCATTCATCTCCCTCCTTCATTCTGATCAGATTGTACGCTCCTCTCAAATCCAACTTCGTGAAGATTTTTGCAGAGCGCAGTCGGTCCAGCAACTCTGAGATCAGGGGCAGCGGGTAGCTGTTGGGGATGGTGATCTGGTTCAATGCGTGATAGTCGTTCCAGGGTCTGAGTTCCCCCCCTTCTTTTTCACAAACAATAGTGGCGCTCCAGCAGGGGATTGTGAGGGGCGTATGAATCCTCGCCTCAGGTTTTTATCCAGGAATTCCTTCAGGGCCTCCCTCTCATTCTCTGTGAGAGAGTAGATTCTCCCTGATGGGATGCTGGCTCCTGGCACTAGATCAATCGCACAGTTGTAAGGGCGGTGGGGGGGTAAAGTCTCTGCCTCTTTTTCATCAAATACATCTTTGAATTCTTCATACTTTGGCGGCAGGGTCACTTGCTCGATCTCTTGCACTGCCCCCGCTAAGGTGTTCTTGATTCCTTCAGGTTGACAGTTCTCCTGGCAATACTGTGAGGTGAACCACACCACCGCCTCCTTCCAACTTATTTTGGGTTCATACTTTGCTAGCCAGGACATTCCCAGAATCACCTCAAAGTTCGAGAGATCTGACACGTATAGCGAAATGAACTCTTCGTGCCCAGGGATTTGAAGTTTCACTTCCTCCGTGGCTTGTGTCACCCCTCCTGACTTCAGGGGTCTCCCATCGATAGTCTCCACAGCTAGGGGAGCGTCCAGTTTCCACCGGGAAATTCCATGACGCTTGACTAACTTTGCATCAATAAAATTTGTGGAGGCTCCACTGTCAATTAAGGCAGTGGAATTAAACACCACTCCTCTGGAAGTTGTAATCCGAATAGGCAAGACCAACACCCCCTTTGAGGGAGGTTGGATCGTTGGGGGGCCTTTATACAACGCTGCCCCCAGTCCACCGGCCTGCACGTGGACTGGGTGTTCTAGTTTCCCGCCGCCTCGGCTTTCCCCCCTTTCAGTCCACAGTCTCTGGCCACATGGCCCGGCTTTGAACAATAAAAGCATAAACGTTCCCGGCGTCGTCTTTCCTTTTCTTCTTCCGACAGTCTTGGCCTAGCCCCTCCCTGTCCCTCAGTTGCATTACCTGCCATCCCTGCAGTGGGAAGGGTCTTGTTGCGGGATGCTGAGGCTGAGTATCTCGGGACCTCCTGCTTCCTTTCCAGGCGCCTTCCTTCCATCCGGTGATCTATCTGTAGGCATAGCCGGATGAGCCCTGGTAGGTCAGCAGGGGGGGGGAGGTCCTGGCCAACTCATCCAGGATTTCAGCATTTAATCCACTCCGGTACATAAACATCAGGGCGGCGTCATTGTAACCAGTTTCCTGGGACAGAATTTTAAAAGCGTTAGTGTACTCGGAAACAGTCCCTTTAGCTTGCTTCAGAGCGCCTAGTTGCCGCGCTACTGTTTCAGCCCTTTCCGGGTCTTGAAACATCTCGGTCATCTCCTGTATAAATCCTCTGTACCTTCCTAAGACAGTATCCTTTCTCACGAGATACGGAGTCACCCATTTTGCAGCTTCTCCCTCCAGGAGGCTAATCACGAAAGCTACTTTAGCCCCATCGTCTGGAAATTCCGTGTGCCTGACATCCAGATATAACTCACATTGAGCCACGAAGGTTGCCAACTGATCACTTTGTCCCGCGTATTTTGGGGGCAATCCAATGGGAACCTTTACTACGGCAGCTGGAGGGGCTGTTCGCATCTGGTCTATCGTGGCCTTCAAGGTTTGATTATCCGTCTTCAGCGCCTTGACTGCTGCTAGCAGGGCTTGAACATCCGTCTGCAAATCAGCTACCTTAGTCCTCAAGAGTTCCACTTCTTCCGTCTCAGAAGTGGGGTTCGTCCCCCCCGCTGCTCCCTTTGACATCTTGTCCCAGTCAAGTGAAGAGAGCGCTGAGGGTGATTTAGGTGGCTCTGTCAAGCTGTCAGGCCCAGGATGTGACTCAGGAACCAGACCAACGGCTGTAGTTAATTCGTGTTTTATTAGGGTAATGTCCAAACAAAGACTGCGTTTTCTCATGAAGCAATACAGGGATACAGGTCCTGCGGCATTGGGAGAAAGTTGACAGAGCAAGGGACTTCTTCCCGCCTGTTATTTAAGAAGGGGCCAAACGGGCGCGCAATCTTTCGCTCCTCCTTAACTGCCCCTCAGGTACTGCCCGCCTTCCCCCACCTTCTCTCCTGTCTTTTCAGCTGTCTGCGTGTGCGCGGTGAGGGGGGAAGCATCACCCCCTCCTCTTCTGAAGTTTCCGATTCCAGGATGGGGGATAGGGGAGGGGCTGATGGTAAACTGTCTCCCTGCTTTTCGGCTGTGAGCAGCCCTCCCTCTTTCCCCTCTTGCTCTGAGCCTGAAAGAGGGGGAGGCGTGAGAATGTCCAGGGAGGGCTCAGGCTCCCCGTTGCTAAGCGACCTTATCACTGGCAGTTCCTCTGTTTCGTCTTCGCTCCAAAGGGGGGAAGTTCCTCCCCCTTCCCTCTGCCATCCATCCGAATACTCTTCTCCCAACTCTCTGGGATCCAGCTCCCCGGGATTGGGACCCCAGCTCTGCCTTCCGACACTATGCGGGGATTCGAACCCTGGTCTCCCAGGTTGTAGTCCAACACTTTAACCATTATACCACACTGGCTCTCATCCTTTATAATAAACCAATTTTAAATTTATTGTTATAGGATTAGGGGGTTGAGATAGATAATTGTGAGTCTTCTCCCAGTTTTTATTAGAGATGCACCACTTGTCAAACTAGTTCTTTTCTTTGTCAAGCTAATAGGTTAGCCAAGTCTGTCAATTGTTCCATTAACATGCGTAAGGATTTTGCTAGGAGGGCAATGTGTGCCATAGGAACTCTTTCAGGAGGGAGGCACTCCTCACCTGGCTGGAAGAATTAAGAAGTGGTCTGTGTTTTAGAGCGAGGCTAGGTGAAGAAGGAAAGCTGGAAAAGACACTGAGAGGTCTGCTTGCTCTCTGAGTCTGAATCTCAAGCTATGGCTTTCAGGTGATCTATTGGACAGTTAATGCTGTGAAACCCCTCCATCTTACATTCAGGTTGTATATATGTGTATATAAAACCATGTATCATAAAGACACCGCAGTCTCTTTTCATTCCAAGGAAACTAAGCACTGGGACCCCCTGGAAGTTTCCACTGCAACGTTATAATTAAATTAAGGTGCAAGTTGCAAAAAATTTATGCAACATACTTTAGCCATGGCACTGTATCACAGATTCAACAGACTAAAACAATAGAATAAAAACCCATATTAGGAAGAGCTAAAGAGAACACTCAAGGAAACCACCCACCTGCACCATAGTTTCTAAAATAACTCTTGCGTTATAGCATACTAGGATGTCTCCCAAGAGCTGCATCTTTCAACAATGATAATATATCAGCACATTCATTATTGCTGTAAGTAAGCCAAGTAATCTTTGATTGAATCTACTATATATTTTGGAAGATTGTTTGTCCTAATGGGGAATTTTATATATCCATACATATATGATCTTAGCTATTAAGAAGGTATATGTTTTATAATCATAAGGAGTTAAGCATAGGCTTGTAGGCCTGTGAAGACCTGAGATTCAGGCTCACAGAGCACCCTAAATTTCCATAGGCCTCGGTCAGATCTGTAAGCAAAACCTGTTGCAACGGCAGCAGTCACAGGGACCTTCTGTTTCTTTGCCAAGACTGGGCCAATGCATGACTGACAGATATTGATTACCCTATTGTTTGGAATCAAGGAGCGTTTAATCTGTGACAAAAGTTGTGATTGATGTAATAAGTAGAAATAGTTAATACTTGATTCTTGAGTAAAGCAATAATGCCCTCTAGAGGAAAAGTCTGTAATAAGTATTAAATGTTTAATGAAGAGAAATAGTGAGATTTAAAAATAACCCAGTGTGTTATATTATATTTACAACTTTATAAGTGTGTTTTCGTTAAGAAAAAGGTACTCTGGGATGGCCTGCCTCCTCTATATCTCTGAGGCTGAAAGATACTAGTTAGCCAGAATCACCCAGTCTTTTCCTTGGTCTGTGTGGCTTCAAAATGAAGCTCAAATGTCTTAAATATAATCCCCTCTCCTTAGCTAAGTATTTTATGGGTAAGGAAATGGGATTTCTGAGAAAGTATAAGGACACAAGAACCCTTATGGCAAAGGAATAGAACTGGGGGTGCTCATACATTCCCAAACACCCTAAGTTGAGGCAAACTTAACTCAGGGAATTTGTCCAAATATCTCCAAGTGTACTTGGGTCAGCCTGACTGATCAGGAACAATGGCATATGGAATGTACTGGGTATGCTTGAAGGCACCTTCAATGTACTGGCCTGAAAAAGCATTAGTCATGAGAGACAGTAGGACAATGGAGACATTAACGAGATGGACAGAATCTTGGAATCAGCACTGGAGTTTCTGATTGGTTTGGAACGATTGTAGAGAGGAGGAACAGTAATGTTGGGTGGGCAGGAACTCATGAGATTGGTGAATCACAGTCACATGCTGTAACTATATAAAAGAGCTTGCACACAGTGCCTCAGTGCAGTCTCTCCTGGATGTTTCTGGGAGGCTGACCCTGCATATGCTTGTAAAGAATAAAGGCTTACCTTTTTGCTTCAAGCCTGTGTCCTCAAATATTTTTTTTAAGGACCCCCAGCAAAAGATCCCAATGGAGAAAAATTCTCCATCAGTCCATCTGCTGGCTATGCATTGGACACCTCTTAAGATATTGGTACCTTCATTATACAGAGAGCTATCGCTAGTCGGGCGGTATATAAATTTAATAAATAATAATAATAATAATAATAATATACAGCATCTGTTCTATGTTGAAGACATATCTCTTCACCCTAGCCTTTGACATTTGAAGTTTTTTTGGACCCTCTCTAGTTGTGAATGTAATCTGTTATAAACTGTTTTTATTATTGTATTTTTATATTGTTAGGATGTGCTCTGGGACCTTCTGGTGAAGGGCGGGTAATAACTTTAACGGTAATAATATTGTAACTAAATTTTGTGTGATAGTTCAAGAGATCAAGGAGCAGATTTTCGTTATGTTTGGATACAACTGGATGCCATTCTGAATCAAGATGGCATGCTGAAGCTTTCAAAACTGCACTGATTTTTTGGTGTCTTCAAATTCCCAAGCAATGCCAGGTATGAAGCTAATAGTCACTTATATATTGAACAAAGCAATTTATATCTTTGGTGAAAAAAGCATGCAGTAGGTATTAAACAACTGAACTATTACATTCATTTTTAAAATTATTACTTTCCCATATGTCCTGTGAGCTTAAAAAAATACATCTCCTGGAGAAAGACAAGAAACATCTTCAGTTGTATGGGTGAATACCTTCCTTTTTTCCTACAAAGGCTGTTTCATGCCTCACCTTTGCCCTCTGCAAATTTTTAATAACGCATACCCACATGTCTGGAAGCTGTGCATGCAAAAGTCATTCCCTCCACCCTCCCTCTTTTTGTGAAGAACTAGTCAAATTCTAGTCACGCAGGCAGCTGTTTGTATTATGAGATGTTCCCAGAAACATTACTGATCAGTACCATTTAGCCTGAAGTGCTGATCTTCAAAACACTTGCACTAGCAAAATTCAGCAAGCCTTAAGTAGGAACAGGGTAGGAACTGACTTTTCTTGAGCAAATGAATGATATTCATGATCGTTATGCTATCAGTTCTGGTAGTAGCCATAATGGACCACTATTCAGAGTCTTATGTAGACCATTACATACCCAGCTTTGTAACAGAGCTTTAACAGCTTCCACAAAATGAAAAACCACCTGCAAGAACTCTAACCATTTCTGGTGTGCCTCAGGGCACACTCCTTTTGTGGCTTACCACCACCTTTAAAATCTTAATTTAATTGCTCTTGAAATTCCATTAATTACTGCTAATTGCAATTAAACAGTAGTTTTTCCAAGCAAGTTGTTTGGACAAAAAATCCTGGACGTAATTGCCTGTTGTAAGTTGTGCTCATGACCTCTCATTAACTTACCCTTGCCAAAGTAGCTCATCATTAGCAAGATCCTGCCAAACACATGAAGCCAGGCAGAGGTCTGTTGCATTCAGGTATGACAAAATGGTAAAGCTAAGTTCAGGGGGCAACATTTCTAGGTTGATGAACCCTTCTTGTTCTTTTGATTTTCGAGTTTTCAAGAGATGGTAAATGTCAATGCCTCCTTGGGCATGTTTCCGATGGTTTGTGTTTGAAACATTATTAGCAGTTATCCTTCTACCATGCTCTCTGGAAAGATAGCTTTGTTCTGTATAAACCTGGTGTTGCAGCTGCTGGTTCCTGGCCACTCTCCACAGCCCCTGACCCATCTGCAAGCCTGCAGGTTGTATACAAAACAAAAACAAAGCAAACAACATACATCCAGATTAGTTCATTAAATAACAAACAACAGCTTCACAATCATATTTATATGAGCAAGAAAATAAAGGATGCGGTCATAACATCCAATTATGCTTAAATACTATTAAATAGGTTTAACAGTGCACAGCATTAAAATGATTTTCACACAAAGCATTACAGAACTAAAGAAAGTAATGAGAAGCATAAATCATGTTTCTGACTGTGACTGATGGGAGCTGTAGTCAAAAACACCTGGAAAACTCAAGGTTGGAGAAGACTGCTCTAGAAGGATTTTTTGTTATATACTGTCCTAGTTTTACATCACAGGTGGAGAACCTATGTAGGGCTCTCCAGATGTTACTGAATTTCTGATGTGGTTGATGTGAATCATAGTTCAGCAACATCTGGAGGGCCACAGGTTCCCCATCCTTGTTTCAGACAGAGTTACCAAGTTGAAGTTACAAATTTGATTGGTACAGAGCTCTTCAGAAAATATTTTAAAAATAATATTTACATAATTTCCACAGAACTCAAACATTATATAGCATATAACATCCAAGAATAGACCCTGGCAACTGATTGTAATATTTACTGATACTGGACAGAGACAGTGCTGCCTGTTTCTTTCAATTCATTGTTTTCTAGCTACAATCACCTCCTGATCTGAGGTAGGGGGAGTTTTTAGGAAGCAATGAGGGCTATCACTCCTAATATTCCCCAGCAAGCAAATACACCTTCAGTACCTCATTTATTGCTATGATACAACTGAAGACACAACAAAAGTAACTTTTCATGGCATGAAATAGTGACAAAACCATCTGTCAGACATGGGATGCAAAACTTCCAAGGGTGAGGATAGGGGTGGGTGAGAGAGAGAATAGTGGTCTCAAAACGCAGGGTTGGATATTATAACTATTTTTACTTTTTTCAAAACTCAAGCCACTGTTCGCTGATAATTGTGTCCCACTCCACACAGCTGCAGAGCTAGTTCTGCAGAGTGCCACTGATCTGAGAACTGTATCAAATGAGACCGTGTGAAAAGCTCCTTTTGGGTTTTTTTAAAAAAAGGTCCTAATAAAATTCAGATCACAAAGGCACAAATGTTGCTAATCTAAACAAACTAAACAAAATCTCATCTAAGTAACATCAACAAAAAAAGGTTTGCATCCAAGAGGCATCCTGGTTTCAAAAAATTACTCCTGATCTAAAACTTCAAAGTCTAGTATGAATAGAACTTTGTCTACAGAAGGTGTGATAACCTATTTGTCTTCAAATGTTAGCTTGACAGGCCCCAGAGATGTTTAACTAGCCCAAACAACAATATATCTAGCTTTAGTCCGAATACTAATACATCTATTACAGCATAAGCTTCCACAGAATCCACAGCTTTCATTTATGCCACAAAAAAGTTGTCTTTAAGGTGCCAGAAGACAAACTAAGAAGTATCCCCATTGCTGGTGGGGTGGAACCTAGCAGATCCCATAACTGCTTTAAAAGCTGGGGAGTATTTTCCTAAGCAATTTGTTCTGAAAGGAAATTGTGTTGCTAAAAGGTGGGCAGTAAAGCTGTACAAATCCAAAGCACCACGTGGTGCTTTCTAGAAATTAGAAATATACTGCCTTGCAAAAGTAATCAGACCCCTGACCAATGCTCCCATATTGAAACAAAAGAAAATGGACTGCCTTCAAGTCAATCCCGACTTACGGCGACCCTAGGGTCTTCATGGTAAACGGTATTCAGAGGTGGTTTACCATTGCCTTCCTCTGAGGCTGAGAGGCTGTGACTGGCCCAAGATCACCCAGTGAGCTTCATGGCTGTGTGGAGATTCGAACCCTGGTCTCCCAGGTTGTAGTTCAACACCTTAACCACTACACCACACTGGCTCTCGCTCTCATATTACTGAATTACAAATGGTACGCTGTAATTTTGTTCAGTATGATATTTTATTTTGAAACACTGAAATTCAAAACCAATTACTGCAAGATGGTTTTATGTTGGGAAATGTTTGTAAGAAACAAAAAACTGAAATATGTTGCTTACATAAGTATTCAACCCCCACCCACCACCCACATTGATATTGGTAGAGCCACCTTTCGCTGCAATGACAGCTTTAACTCTTCTGGGGTAGGTATATACCAGCTTTGCATACAGTGTCAGAAGGATTTTGGCCCATTCTTGGCAACTTTGCTCCAGGTCGTTCAGGTTGATTGGATGTCACTTGTGGGCTGCAATTTTCAAAGAGCACCACAGATTCTCAATGGGATTGAGATCAGGACTTTGACTGGGCCACTGTAAGACATTCACCTTTTTGTTCTTGAGCCACTCCAATGTTGCTTTGGCCTTATGCTTGGGATCACTGTCCTGCTGAAAAGTGAATTTTCTTCCAAGCTTCAGTTTTTTAGTGGACTGAAGCAGGTTTTCTTGCAGTATTTCCCTGTATTTTGCTCCATCCATTCTTCCTTCAATTTAAACAAGATGCCCAGTCCCTGCTGATGAGAAGCATCTCCACAGCATGATGCTGCCATCACCATACTTCACTGTAGGGATGATGTGTTAGGCTTGCGCTTCAGATGGTACTTTTTGGGTAACAGCTTCTTTCTTACCACCCTCCCATACAGGCCAGTGTTACGCAGAACTCTTGATATGGTTGACAGGTGCACCATTACTCCACTCCCAGCCACTGAACTCTGTAACTCCTTCAAAGTGATTGTTGGCCTCTCTGTGGCTTCTCTCACAAGTCTTCTCCTTGTTCGAGCATGGAGTTTTGCGGGACTGCCTTTTATTGGCAATGCCTGGGTGATGTGATGCAGCTTCCACTTCCTGATTATTGATCCAACTGTGCTCACTAGGATATCCAAACACTTGGATATTATTCTGTACCCTTTTCCTAATCTATGCATTTGTATTACATTATCTCCCACTTCTGGAAAATGCTCTTTGGTCTTCATTATACTTCAGATCCAAAGCCTGACCAATGGGCCTTCAACAGTGGGGGTTTTATCCTGACAAAGTGACAGCAACTTTAATGGTTCACAGGTGGAAGCCAATGGTAAGGTAATTGTGTTCTCAATAGGGCAATTTCTTTCATCTGTGTAAACGGGGAGTTTCCACAGCACAGGGATTGAATACTTATGCAAGCAACATGTTTCAATTTTTTGTTTCTTACAAACATTTCCCAACATAAAACCAATGGCACCTTGCAATAATTGATTTTGAGTTTCAGTGTTTCAAAATAAAACATCATACAGAATGAAATTACAATGTACCATTTGTAATTCAGTAATATGAGAGCATTGATCAGGGATCAATAATCAGGGATCTGATTATTTTGGCAAGGCACTGCAAATGAATGAATAAACTGAAATAAATTTGAAATAGTTTCCCCTTCTCTCTTCATAGGGATCATGGTTAAAAAAATGGATCTGGTATTTTTACTTGACACATCTGAAAGCCATTAAAGTGTCAATGCAAACCACCACAAGTCTTATAATTCTTCAACAAAGCATTCAGGCTTGCATGCTTGTGAGCCTAGAGGGAGAGAACCAACAGACCCGAAGAACACCTCTGTATCTTTCATCAAATAGGTTTCTCTTTTCCAAGTTTATTATGAGATCATGGTATTTTATGTTTTTGAACTCCTAATACATATATAAAATCACAAGCCTTTTTGTTATTTTGTGTGTTAAAAGAAAGCACACATACTTCTAACCAGTATATCAGGTGTTTGAGAAAACTGGAAAAGATTTCTTGAAATTACTTAGTGGAATATCTTACACACCAAGAGCTATTCTTTTGCTCTTGATCATAACAAATTGGATTTCATGCAGGCATATCTATATCCTCATATTTACTTCAGTTCAATCCCTCTGCCCCATCCTCTACTATGGGCCAGCTTTAAAATGCCACATTTATGGGTGTTTTTCAGTTCTCCCTTCAAGCAGCAGCCTTCCACTCAGATCAGGTGGAACAGCACCTCTTAAGCTGGAAGAGACTGCTGACTGAAAGAAACATCAGCGCCTTCTCTATGCATGCTTGGAAGTGGTTTCTCCTGGGGCTGGGGGAATGAATCATGGCAAATGTTCTCCACAACTATTTGCCAAAGTAAATATAAATTATTTTATGAGTTCCAGCTTTGAAGGCTACTTCAGAACAGCTGGTTTAGAACTTTGAATTTCTTTTGCTTCTCTCCAGCATTAAGATGTAAGTAAGGGAGCAATGACACTGCCTTTATAAACAAACCACACTGGGAAAGAAGTCATGGTAAAACATGCTAAGCTGCATTCTGTACAATTAGGTTGCTTAAATCCTGTTGATTTCAATAGAACATAATATTAGCTGAGCTGTGCAAAGAATAGCATCCTAAATATCTATTTCCAGAATTGTTGGATGAAAACCAATTTTATTTTATTTTTTGCACTGCTGGTTATCAATTAGAAGAGAAATCAGAAACTAGAAGTCATTTTTGCAGAACAAACACTTCATAAAACTTCCAAACTCAACTTTTTGTTTTTTATAAAATGATTTTAAAACCAAGAGTCCAGATAAAAAACGCATGACTTATTTTGCTAACTCTCACTGGTGACTTCTGTTGTAGATGGCAATTAAAAAGTCCTCCCAGAAGTCTAGTTCAGTCACCTTGTAAATTAAGCACCTAGAGTTTATTTTTAATATTGGCCTGTATTTACTAAAAAGGTGAAGGAAAGCTATGTAAGCTCAGAGTTCCTCCTCATAAACCTCCCTCATTTTAGTGAGGCTTGTGCAGGCAGAGCAGGTTTTCTGAGTTCAGTCCCAAAACTCCAAAGCAGTGACCCACTCTAACTTGCAACATCAGGACAAATAGATAAAAGCTTTTAAAAATGTATTGATGTTATGACGACAAAATACAACTTGTCAAATCACTTGCTGTAAACCACCTCTGTCAACTTTATTTAGATATATGCCACTCTGGGCTCCTCGCTGGAAGGAAGGGCGGGATATAAATAAAATAATAAATAAATAAATAATATTTAAAAAGTGATCCACAAAGAAAAAGTAAGGACCCCAACAATCTAGCACAGGAGTAATCAGAAGAGGGTTCACAAGCTACATACATGGACCATGTATCCTGAATGAATAGTCCACCAGCAAACAATCTACAGCACTAGCGTAGGCTACATGTGTCAGGACAGGAGAGAGTGAAGGCTTGAGGCCTTGATAAGGCCAACAGCCTTATCTTGCCCATACCTGATCAAACATAGGAACAAGCAAAGTCAGATTTTTTAAAAAAAAGAGTCTTGCAGAGTTTTTAGAAGGCCAACAAATCAAAGTTCTCATGAGCTAGGACACAATGATCCAGCATCTCAACACTGTTCTAGCAATTTGCATCAACATGTGCAATTTGCATCAACACAGCAGCAAACACACATGTAGATAAACAAATCCTAAACTATATTGGGCTTTATAGATTAAATACTAATTGCTATTAACACAGCATACATAATTTAACCCTGAATATATATTTAAAAAAATCAAACTTGATGCAAAACTGAATACAGAGACAGCTGTATACCTCACAGGAAAAATGTCTGTTTCAGGCGCAGATGTAGAGGAATAGACTACATGAAACACTTGGATCACTTGGTCCCTCTGCAACATGTGTTGGAATTGCTTTTTAATATGTTTTTAACCCTTTTCTAAAAAAAGTTTTTTAAAGCTTTTTTAAAAAAAGGTTTTTACATACGTTTCATTTTAATGTGTTTTAAAGTCTGTTTTTATGATTTTTTAAAGTGTTTTTGGTGCTTTTGTTTGCAGCCCTGGGTTCCTCCTGGGGAAAAGGGTGGGATATAAATCAAATAATACATAAATCAAATAAAACATCATTACATCCAGAACAGTTGTCTATCACTTCAGTAGAATGTACAGCACACTGCTGGCATTAAATAAGCACTGGATAGTACAGTAGAACTAAACTGTACTTCAGCAGGAGGTAACGCTATTTAGTATTTATAGTACTTAAATCAACTGAAAATAAATCGAATCAGTGTTTTGACTTATTTTTGTGACATAGCATTCTGATCCTCTGCAGAACCAGATCACATGCTATGTATAGTCTTGGAACAACAGATATATTTGTAATGACTACCAGTGGAACAAAAACTTTCCTTTTCCAGAACAAATAGTTATTTGCACTCAAACAATCAGTAGCATTCAGTACAATTTTATAATCTCCTTTCCCCCTTTGAAGAAAAAATATTTTTATTTATAAATTAACCTGCTCTTAGGTTCAATATAGGTGATAAGCGCATAAGAAAAAAACATACCAAAGATTAATGCCACATACATCTCCCCCACAAGCCTGCTTAAATAAAAGATGGTGGATTGCCTTGGTGAAGCACTTAGGGTTAGGCTTCAATGAAATCCAAACTGGGAAGCAGCTATCAAAACTGAAGGGAGTCTACATCTGACAGTCACAACACTATCATATATATCTTTTGCAAGGAAAGTAACAATACAAGACTGAAAGCCTATGCATAGCTACTTAAGAGCAATCCTTAATGATAATGCATAGGATCAGACTCTAAAATGGTAATAAACATTTTTTTAAAATGAAGATCTCTAAAATACTTCTATGTTGTCTATGAAAAGAAGTCCTAATAAACAAGTAGTTTTAAGTACTGAAACATATGAATTATTTCTAAAAAAAAGGGCTGTGTTCTTCTTTATATTAAGTACCAACTGAACAGGCTGCAGAAATAAAACAGAGTGACATATATAACTGCTAGCCAACCAATGACTGCTGTGAAACTATAAGCTTAAGACTGTCTGTAGCTTTTCCAAGGATTTATCTCTGCTTTTTTCCTACCAAGCAATTTTTAGCTTTGCAATAATCCTGAGATAGACATTCCAGAAACTCACCACTAAGACACCATATCCTGTTATAAACACTACCCATCAGAATGAATAAATAGAAAAAAAAGTATAATGTAAGTAACAAAAAAGCACAGGCTTTTGTGCAAGGTGGCTTTCAACACTTCTCTCTCAGATAGATGCATCAGCAAACGCAATATAACATTCCCCCCTAAGCAATCCCTAAGCTCCCTAGGAGAGTTGCTGAGGGGCTGTAGAGTGCCATAATCCTCCCCTCCATGGCTGGAGATAGAGAAAAAGAGAGGTCTGCAGGTGGCGAAGGAGGTCTACTGCCAGAGGCCTCTTCACCATCACATCTATCAGTAAGGGATGAAAAGGGGAATTGTTAGGATGGCTGGGGGGAGCAGACCTTGGCTCCACAGGATTTAAAGCCTTTCTGTTCTCCTAACATGCCCACCCCCAAGCTAGCTATAAACTAAGCTAGTCCTGGAACTGGCAGTTATTTCCTTCTCTCAATGCAGTCAATGTGAGGGAAATGCAAGGAAATAAAGAAAACCCTTAACTATGGCAAGAAAAATAGAACAAACATCTCCCTTCCCCCCCCCAAATATTCACCCTAGCCACAGAGCTTAGGAAGCGCCACCTCCACAGGATTGCTCTGCCCATCTCTCTTATTACAACATTATGGGTTGATCTAACGTTTGTATGGGGAAAGCAGGAACACCTTCCAGACACTGTACACCAGGGGGTGGGGACCCTTCGGCCCTTCAATTAGGCACTGTCCACCTATCAAATTTGGCCCACGAGGCTATTTCTGATAATGGTTTCGCCCATGGAACCAAAAAGGTTCCCCGCCTCTGTTGTAAACAATAGACAACCACTTCACACATGCAAAGGCATGTGTAGTTAATATCCCTAAATATATTTATTTGCTTTACTGACACTGCAGTCCTATGCATGTTTACTCTGAGCACAGTCAATTGACTCCAATATTGTAACAGTTGAATCTAATGAGGTGTCCAGAACACAGTCTTGTCCTGTTTTATTGGATGAGTTTCAGTTGGTACAGCTCGAGGATGTGGACAAGGTGCTTGGACAGATACAGGTGACTACTTCCGCTCTGGACCCTTGCCCCTCGTGGCTAATAAAAGCCAGCAGAAATGGAACGGCCGGCTGGGCCAAGGAGGTAATTAATGCCTCGTTACGAGAGGGAGTGGTCCCACCTTGCCTGAAACAGGCGGTAGTGCGACCGCTCCTAAAAAAGTCCTCCTTGGACCCTGATAACTTTAACAACTATAGGCCGGTAGCAAATGTTCCATTTCTGGGCAAGGTTCTAGAGCGCGTGGTCGCTCGCCAACTCCAGGCCCTCTTGGATGAAACTGATTATCTGGATCCATTTCAATCCGGCTTTCGGCCGGGGTTTGGTACAGAAACAGCCTTGGTCGCCCTGTATGATGACCTCTGTCGGGAGAAAGACAGAGGGAGTGTAACTCTGTTGGTTCTCCTTGGTCCTTACCTATAAAGCCCTTAACGGCACTGGACCGCAATATCTGATGGAACGCCTCTCCCGCTATGTTCCTACCCGTTCACTCCGCTCGACGTCTAAGGCCCTTCTCCAGGTCCCAACCCATACAGAGGCCCGGAGAACAGTAACAAGATCTAGGGCCTTTTCGGTGGTGGCCCCCGAATTATGGAATGCCCTCCCAGATGAGATACGCCTGGCGCCTTCTCTGTCATCTTTTCGGCGCCAGGTAAAAACCCACCTCTTCACCCAGGCATTTTAAAGTATTTAAGCTTTTAATCTTATTTTTTTTAGTTTTCTTTCACTTTGTTTATATAATGTTTATATTGTCTGCGCAATACACACTTGCTGTATTTTAAATATTGTGGTTTTATCATGTTGTACACCGCCCTGGGAGCTGCTAGCTATAGGGCGGTTTAGAAATGCAACTAAATAATAATAAATAATAATAATAAAATCACTCCTAGGTCAGTGTGTATAGGCAGCCTGAAATATAAGAATATATACCACAATAAATTCAGCTCATCTGAAGGAATGACACACTATTTACACACACGAATTATAGGATAGTTAGACTGTCTTATTAAAGAACACTATAGTACTCATTTGTAACATGTAATTTTTATGCTGCTATTCTCTTTATATATATATATTTAAAATATAGCTATTTCTAATTCATATAGCTGATTCTGATTTTATTGTTTAGCTTTGTTGCTCATTTTTAATGCTTAATTTCGATGTCTAACTCTGAGTAAAATTAAGAAGCAACTAAATAAATGCTAAAACTAAATAGTAACTGAACAATATGACTTAAGCCTAAATGACATTTCTTGAAGTGCAAACATGGACATGTGCCTAAATCAGTTCAGGAGTGTGCCAAAACACCACACTTTGAACCAGCAACAGCTACCACAGAAGCTGAATTTACAAAGTATAATTTATGAACATCCTGATCCCATGTAGAGCTAGGCATAACTAGCAAGCTGCAGATCTACAATACAACAAACCATTTGCAGTGTCACTTCCTATCTACCATTCCTTTGAGAAGGACAGATTATTAAATAAATAAGTGCCCTTGTCAATTGCAACTCACTTGCTGCCAACCTGCACAAATGCAACTGCACAGTTCCAGCATCATACCTACACAGGAGACATAGATGGGACATCAGTTCAACTGCACCGCAGATGTCTCACATGTGAGCAGAGAAAGGCTGCAAAAGGAGGGCTGAAAGAACAGCGATGGTAGTCACACTCCTATTCATGAAACAGTAGGACTATAACCTCATATTGTACAACAACGTTGAATACCGAAACGATGCATGTTAACGCAGGATTATAATCAATGCACATCCTGACGGGACAAACGGCCTACACAATCCACACCAAACAAGCACCAGTGACAAACAGCAACCATGCCACAACCACCTTCCACAGATGTGTAAAGAGAAAGAAAACAAACAACGTTATTGAAGAAGCAGCAATGTGTGAATGGTAGGTTTCCATCAATAAGTACTAGAGGGAACAACAGAATGATGAATAAGCCTTTGCAAAGAAACAAAGCCTTGCTCCACGGTACTGGTATCTCAGACTACTCTGACTGGCAGCAACTATCCAGGATCTCACAAGTTGTCTCTTCCATCCTTGGCACCTAGAAAGTTAAAAAAATAGTAATGCCAAGGATTAAATTTATGACTTTAGGCACATAAAGCATGTGCTCTCCCACTGAGTTGTGTCCTCTCCCTAAACCCTCACCATAATGGGGTACATGGTCATGGCAAGACCAGCCCAAGATATTTTGCTGCCTGACACCAAGAATACAATGGTGCTCTCCATTCTATGCTGAGAAGCTGACCTGACTGGCAGTTGAGTCTTACTTCAACAATGACAATGGGACAGCATCCTCCACTGCACTTGAAGGCAGATTAGTTTAGGGGATGCATGACAGGCACACAGGCACAAACACCTGTATGTACTGCCTGAGGCAAGTGACTCATTCTGCCTAATGACAGAGTCAATCCTGGGCCACAGGGTCCCAGGATGTATGAAGCCAATGAGGTGAAGACCAAGAAAGGTGTCATGTCATAGGCCAGGCTGACTAGAAACTACAATGACTGAACTAGCGATCTGAAGACCTGAACTGTTAGCCATTACAAGCAGAACTGGATGACAAACAGCAAACATCCTTCCAATGAGGGGAGTTGCTGTTGCTGTTTGGCAGTCCTGCCAAGTTCACATGAGGAGAGATACCACTCAGGTAAAGAGCAAGTCAGGTCAAAAGCAGAGTATGAGAGACTTGTGCACAGCATCACCACCCCACGTGAAGGGCATGATTATGGAAGAGTACAAATCTAATGATAATGCATGATTATTAGAAGCCAGAAAGTTGATTATTTGTTTTGCTTAAACATCTATAAACCACCTTTTATCAATGATTTCAAGACAGCTTGCAAAAAAAAATAAAACAAGTGAAACTGCAATAAGGAAGATATTTACAGCTGGAGGCATGTACCTGATGGTGCAATTATACTAATGTCTATTCAGAAGAAAGTCTAACTAAACCCAATGAGATGTACTCTCAGGTAGGACTGTGGCTTAAGTTAATTTAACCACAAGTGATCCAATATCCCTTTCCCCAGTTCCATGATCTGCAAATTATAAAACAGTATTGGAGGAATATGTGGCATCTACCACATTTGAACTACTCCAAGGGAGAATTCAAGAGACTGTGCAATAGAGAGGCATTACAGAAACTTAAATCAAAGGGGTATAAGCAGTCGGAGGCTTCCCAATTAGGAAAGCCTTCTTAAAAGAGATGTTCCCAATTGCACTATAATCCCAGCCCTTTGGGTTTGCGAGCGCGCGAGTGTAATAAGAAACACCCTCGCTTCGCGGTTAGCCTCCAATACGAACTGCGCCCCAGTCGAGGCCAACAATTGGTCCAAGCCCCCGCCCCTAAATTCGGAGTGTCCCAACCCCCATTACCTGTGCGAGCTCCAGTCCCAACCGCCGCCGCGACGAGTCGAGTTCAAATCGGGTGCGCGAGCCTTATAAGCGGGGTAGGACGGTATCAAGCAGCCTCGTGCAGCCGGTGGAAGAAACACGCTTTCCAACGGGCTTCCGGGTTCCTACGCAAAAACATGAGTCGTCACCTCTTCCACACACCTCTGAATATTGACGATGAGTCGTCACCTCTTCCACATGTCCCTGAACATTGACGCTAGTTTGCTGCTGTTACTTGCAGCTGCTACCGCCGCCACCACTGTCGCTGCCTATGTTGTTACCGGAAGTGACGTTTCGGTTCTCCTAGATCATATACTTACTGACGGATGCCCAGTGGCAGATTCGGTCGCGACCATAACTGGTTTAATGATCTCGGGGGGAAATAGTTTTCGGGGGTGGGGAAGAGAAAAGAGACTTCTGCGTAGTGGACCATCGTCTTCGAGAACCTTTGGGCTAAAGGACCAGTGCTCGAAGCGGGCTGAAAGTGAGGAATTTGTTGGAGAGAAACAAAAGACCGTTGCGAGTTCCCGCGGGAGTGCTCAAAGAGCCGCTACAAAGAGGGCGGGAAACGGACACAAGGAGCGGGAGGAGAGCGAAAACGAGAGAGCGCTGAGAGAGCGCTAGCGCTGAGAGAGGGCTAGCGCTGAGAGAGGGCAGGGCTGTAATCTCACAGACTAGGCTGGCCTCAGTGGCAAGGGAAGTCCCGCTTGAAGCGACCTCAAACAGTGACCCTTACTGAGTTTCACTTCTGAATTTCTTGAAATTTCAGGGTAAAGTGCCCCGGCGGTGAACAGAAGTACTAGGCAATACAATTCAGAGGAAGGATTGCAGTTTCAGGTGTGTTAGGTGGCGGGGTCTCTTTGGTGGGAAAGGGACCTCCTGTCTCCGATTAGAATGTCTGTGCCTGACTTGAGATGCTGGACACCGTAACTGACAGCCTAATCCTATGTATGTGTAATTGAAATAATCGCATATTCTTCTGCCTACCTAGGTTTCCATTTCCAACTTCCTCTGTTTTTCTGTGTCTGCTTTAGATCATACGGATCTGTCTATCATACCTGTTCATTATAAAGCACTATTTGCATAGATGTTGCTCACAAACAATAATAATATGTCTACTCCAGAAACAAGCCTCACTGAGTTTAATGGAACTTGCTAACAGCCTACACAGAACAATTCTGTGTATGTCAGTTCCTGAAGCTAGTACTACTGAGCTTAATGAGACTTACTGGCAGGTAAGCGTGTATAAGTTTGCTGGGTAGATGTCTCAAAAGCATAGCATTTGCAGAGCCATTCCTTTTTGTTTTGTTTTCACAACCCTAAAAATAAAATTAAACTAAAATGTATTTTTCTAAATGCAACATTAAAAGACAATAGGTGTTTTCACAGAATGAAACTTAAATCAGTTTTGGCTTTAAACTGGTTGTGTTTGTATTCACATTACAGAGCTAAACAAAACATAATCTAATTTAACATTTCTATGTTTTAGTCTATATTAAGCACTTCCTAGAATTTGAAAGAAGAAATATAACATGATAAAATGGCTACAGGAGATTTAAAAGGAAACTTGCGTAAAATAGAGCAAGGACTTCGGCTTTTAAATTATCCCAGAGATGTGGATTATGCTGGGTAAGTGGAGATGTGTCTTTACTTCTGAAAAATCATAGCATGTGACTTGTTGAGAATGGTATCTACGGTTCTTAGAACAGTGCTCTTGTAATGTTGCTTCTGCTTGGGCCTTTGATCTATCAAAAAAGAATATAGTAAACTGACTTGTGAAACAATAGGCAAGTCTTTTTAGAGCATTAATTTTGTTTGAACAATAAAAATAATTTATGCTGAATCCTAACCCTGCTTTACCTGGGTACACAGTACTCACCAGTACTCTGTCACCTCTTTTTTTGCTGCCCATGGCAACCATTTTGTTCTGGTATTTTTATCAAGATATGGGTGCTGGAACCTCATTTTTTACCGAAAAAGCACTACCTGGGAGTAAGCTTCATTGAATTCAGTAGGACTTAAATCTGTGTAAACATGATTAGGATTAATCACAAACATGTTTGATTATTTGTGCTGATTATAAAAACAAATTAAGCTGTTGTGAAATAAATTAACTTTTTAAAAATTGTGAAAAATTCGTATAACTCTTTACAACAATAGGTGATGTTTGTATAAGTGTGAATGATCCAGAGGACAATTCTCCTACTTGGTTTTTATCCTAGAACACCAGGATCAGCTTCCTGCACTCAGTAAATTAAAACAAAGATAGTAAAGTAAAAATCACTGAAAAACAGGAATAACGTTTTAAAGGCAGTTGTGCTACATAGGCAGCACAGGCAGGGGCTTTTGCCACTGATTACTTCTTGTGCTCCTGTTTTGGAGATGAATAGAAGAATGCTTTATTCTGCTGCTACGGTTGCCTTGCCTACTGCAGGGCAAGGGGATAATTTCTTGTTAATAAATGGAAATAAAAGAGGTAAGCTGCCACCAGTACATAATATTTCTGGTCTATAGAATATTTGACTGATCAAATAAGTCAATTTATTTATTTATTTATTTATTTGATTTAGATCCCCCCTTCCTCCCAGCAGGAGCCCAGGGCTGCAAACAAAAGCACTAAAAACACAGTAAAACATCATACAAACAGACCTTAAAATACATTAAAACAAAACAACTTTAAAAACATTTTTTTAAAAAGCTTTCAAGACATCTTTAAAAAAAGGTTTAAAACATTGTTTTTTTAAAAAAGGCATCTCAGTTCTTTCAGTGTGTGTATGTGATGGTGACTGTTTAAAAATTAGCTGTAAGCCACTTTGGCCATTTTTAAATGGGAAGGTGGAGTATCAATATTAAAATAGCATAAATCATAGCGTTTACACCATCTGGCTAGAAAAAAAACACAGCTATCTGCACCATACTAATTTATATGGACTGATGTTGAATGCTTCATGGGGAAAGGTCTTAGAGCCCCTCCAGACCTCCTTTTTGTTGCGCATTCATGATAATTTGTGCTCATGATTATATCATCATCATAAAATTTTATTTCAGTCAACAGACTATTGAATCATCAGATAAAAACAGATATTACCTCATCTTAAAAAATATAAATGGAATATATATAAATAAGTGAAGTAAAACTTTTTAAAAAATTACAAAAAACCAAATAACACACAGTTGGTTTGGAAACTCAAACAATCATTAATAGTCTAATGTGAATAGCTCATGAGTGTATCAAGGTGCTTATACCTGAGCTTGTTTTCTGAACTGCTTATACCTGCAGAAGGTTTGGAGTGGGCATACTGCTTCATTTCCAATTGGTGCATGTCCTGTAGCTTCCTGCTGAAATCCTGTAACTGCTTTTATCACAATTGTTCCAGGGTGTGTGTGTGTGTGTGTCCTGCTTTTGTTGTGCTATAGTTGAAGTGCCCTTACAGACAGCAATAATGTAACACTGGGGAAGCATTGCTGAAAAACGGATAAAGTGGAATGATGTGCAGATAGTCCTGTATAAAACCATCACTAATGCACTATTCAATGACATGTTGCAGAATACACCTGCAAAAAAGCACCCTGCCTCCCCTTCCTGTGTCTTTAAATGGGAAACAGGGATGTTTATAGATAGCAATTTTCTCACACAAAGATTATTGCAGGTAACAAGATAACAGCTGGGACACGCTTTGTACATTTTTAAAAGCACCCCTTAAATGTCAATGTAAAGTAGTGTCCGAATTTAGGGATAATCTGTCACTAGAATAGTGTTTCCAGAGGAACAGAAATAGAACAGCTGCACTTCCACTGGTGCAGTGGAATCCAAGTTTCTTGAATCTTCTATAATTTACTATGTAACTTTTCCCCACTATTACAGATTGGCAAAGGGGGATCCATCTGTGTTCTTGCCCATCATCAGCTATTGCTTCACATCTTTTTCAACATATATTGCAGAGCTTCTAGCGGAATCCGATGTGGAACTTACAGCAAAGAGTGACTTACGCTTTATTGATGCCATTTATAAGGTGTGTATATATATGTATATAGTTCAAGTGTGCTGATATGATGCTACTACTTGTGTAGAGTAATGGAAAAGTCAATACATTTGTTTTTTAAATAATTATACCCTGCCTTTCACCACGTTTCAAAGCAGTTTACAAAAATAAAAACATGCAATATACAAAAGTTAAAACATAAATTAAAATATCAAAGAGTAGAAAATCAGAGCAATACTCTGGGTGAACAAGCCTCCTGAAAAAGATGGGTACACTGTTCTCACAAGACTGAACCAGCTCAGTATCAATTATATTGTGACCTTTTATAGGCAATACTCTAACTTATAAGATGCCCCCACCTTCTCTCTCATTTAATGAATGTTCACACATGGGTTCAAGGATCCATAATTTGGGGGCTGGCCTTGCTAACCAAGCTACAACATATTTCCAGGATTCCATCTGTACTGGTTTCCCTGATCTCACCCTCTGCAGCAGCAATCTCCTGCTCCAGGTTTGGATCTACCACAGAAGCATCGTATTCTCCACAGTTTGGAGGGGGCCACTACAGCACTCAATCTCAACAATGTAGTAGCAAAAAACTCCTTAGCTTTATTCTCAACCTTTGAGCTTGGAAGGAGGTAGAAATCCTTGCCTTCCTCTGCATGTCCAAGAGTGGGAAGAAGACTGGAGTTCATCACACTTGCCAGAGGGTGGTGGCATACTTCACTTAGTGAGTGATCTCTGCATAGGCTGAGGCATAGTAGATTTTTTTAAAAATTCATGTCTATCACAAATTTCCTAAATAAAAGTTTTGTGTTTTATGGTAGCAAGCTACTAATGGGAAAATCCATCCTCTGTATTACAAACCCAACTGCCATGGAGAAATTATGATAAATTGTGTCTTTCAATTCTTTTCCAAATAAAATCGTTTTTGCATTCCCTTCTTAAAATAAAACAAAATCCTGAAAGCTTAGGCATGTTTATTCAGAGAGAGAATGAACTAAACTTATAAATGAAAGGATTATGCAATGTTCTCACCTTTCCTCCCAGATTCTGGGCAGGGCTAAAGATTACAGAAATACAAACTGTACTCTAGTTGTAATATACAATTATAGTGACTCTGAAAGCTAATTTTTTTCCCCTCTACCTTGCAGGTTCTCCGAGATCAATTTCAGTATAAGCCAGTCCTGTCAAAGCAGCAGTTCCTTCAATATGGCTTTGCAGAGAGAAAAATACAGATTGTTTGCGACATTATTAGTTCCATCTATAAAAGGCATAAAGAATTAAGTAATGTGAATAAGGTGTTAATAAAATTATTAATTTAATTGGTACTTTTGAGAAATAAAAATAAGAATAATTAATGCTCAAGTCTTTTAAGGTCCAACTAAAATGACCAACAGTATTTATTATTACAGTTTCTTATGTGTGAAGCTGTGTCTTTGCTCCATTTTTTATTAAGAAAATTTATTCCAATTCTATCAGCTTATCTCTTGGGGTGGCTTACTGAAATGGCGATGATTGTTGGTTGTGGGTCCCCCACCCATTCTGTTGCTAAATATAGGGGCAGAATTACAATACTCATTTTTTTTCTAATGCTCCCCACCTGCACATTAATTTATTGGTAGTTAAAATTACATAGTGTTATACTTTGACTTAGTTTCAGTTAGAACTTCCTGAAAAGTTATGCAAGATTATGTTTGGATTGGTGTAAATTTGCTGCAATTCTTGAAATTTGCTCTTTAAATGATATCTTGTATATGCTTTTATCTTTCATTTTGAGCTCATATAGTTGCATTATTATTTCACCAGGATGCCTTGTTAAAATGTATTTCATGGTGTAGAAACAAGAGAAAATTTGCATTGGCAACAACATGAATGGGACCTCTATGTTTTTATAGGTGAAATCCCAGACAAGAAAGAGAACCCATTCTGTTAAACCTCAGTCACAAGCAAACTACTCTAATGTTCCTGATTCTGCAACTATCTCTACTATGGATTTTCAGCAGGCAAGAACACTCAAAATTATTTTGGAAGAGGAACTAAACTATAAAATTATTTTAGACAAACTGAAAGATGGTAGACATACTTGGGTTTTAGGGCCAATATGTTTTAAATTGCATGAAAGTAATTTTGGAAAAGGGTTCTTTAACTGTATAAAGTACAAAAGGACAGGTCCTTGCCCCTTGGAGCTGGCAATCTAAAATGTGAAACAGGAAACACAGGAAGTGGAGATGGAAAAATAGGAAACAAAAATTTATTTTGTGAATAATAGCCTGGGAATAAATACAAGTGGTTGAATCCAGCACTACACATGTGGAGTTCTCCTCACACAAGAGGACCTCTTCCTCTCCTGTCCCCATGTGCACTCAGATGTGCTCCAGAGCATCCTCCAATGCTCTGGAGCAGATTTTGAGGGTGCATGGTGGGTTGCAGGAAAGAGGAGGGAAAGTTCCATTGCACAACTGAAAAGTCTGCAGCGCTAGCAAGACATCAGTGTTGGATATGTCCCATGGATATATTGACTTAAAATCAGGAGTTGATGAATTTCATATTGCTTTATAATCATTCTGAACCTAAGGCAAGCTAATTAGGACTGATTAAACTAAGAATTGGGAATCTGTGGCTCCAGATGTTGCTAGACCACAACTCCCATCATTCCTGACTTGATTGAGCTGGGGCTGCTCAGAGCTGGAGTCCAGCAACAATCTGGAGGGCTGTGGGTTCTTCATTCCTGGATTAGGTGCATTAAAAGTAAGCCAAGTTTAAATTTACATTCAATGCATGCAGTCTATACATGGATCCCCTCTCGCTGAACCCAAATTTTAGTGCAAGGATTGCTGTTTAAGAACTGGCAGTTGGCATCAGTGATTTTTGACTGGCACACCTGTTGGTACCTGCCAGGCTCTGAATATGGAGCTATGAATCCTGAGTCCTTGCTGCTGAAGCAGCTTGGCTAGGGAGGATTCCTGAACTAGTAATGTAGCATGTCTCTTGTTACTAAGCATAATTAGTAAATTTTAATGTTATTAATACAAAATTACCATAAAGATACTTATTTTTTTTGCTTCTGCCACTATCCATATCTTGTAAATTCACTTCCTGGTTATCACAGTCCATAGAAATGCTGAATCAATAGGAGGATAAGACCTTTAGGCTTGAGATTCCTTATCCAGGCAATATTAGCAATGAATATTGTTTTGTTTGTTTTTGTTTTATCTTTTCAGACTATGCTAAATGTCAGTATTTTATGCATCAAGTTACTTATCAAGTAGGTGTGTTCCATAGCTAGTTTCAATTAAATAGTGTTTTGCCTTTGGCTTACATGATCTTGTTAATGCTCTCTGTGTCACTTTGTGTGGGGTCTTTTATATGGCAAAGAAACCTCAGATAGATCGTCATAAAAGTATGTTGAGCATGAATATCTCTGAAGACATCAGTGAAGCATTGGAGGAGGAGGAGGATGAAGTCGTCTGTACTGCCGATGCTTCAGACAGTGTATGTGAGCAGGTAAGACAATTGATTCTTTACCTGTTTTCTGCCTGTTGAAATGAACATAACTTTTTAAGTAACATTTCATGTGCATTACTATATTCCAATGCACAGAGTGTATACTGTAAAATAGTGGGTTCAGTTCAGAATTGCTGTGAACAGAACTCTGCCTCCCTCCAGCAGGGACATCCTGTGAGCAATCTTCTGTAATTCCTCCTTTCATTTTCACCCTAAAAGGCTAGTCCTGATGGGGTTGAAGGGCCCTCTGGGTCTGGTGTGGGGAATGGAATGGAGGAGAGGAATTGGCAAAAATGGATTCCTCTCCACAGTTCCATTGGGAACCTCTGCTGGAGTGCTGTTCCTTCTGTGAACAGGACACTTTGGATCCAACTCGCAATAAATAAATAAACTTCTAAACAAAACTGATTACTCATAATTTATTTTGTTCAGTCAGAAAATGAGGCTGATATTGCAATTCTGTGTCAATTTAACTGGAGTAAGCTGTACTGAACTTGGTAGTACTCATAACTAAATAGACATGTATAGGACTACTTTGAGAGACAAAGCATGTAATGATTTCGATCCATGGCTGAATGTGGATTTGAATCTAGGTTAAAATATAATGACCTGTCAATTGAACTAACCTGGCTTCCTCAAAGTTAAGTTCAAAACTCACTTGTAACTCATAGAAAAGGAAACATTAATAAATGTAACACATTATTAAATAGCAAAAGCAGCTAGTTGGAAAACAGTTCTGTGTAATGCTGTTAGTAGCCCCTGATACATTAATCATGAGAATGGGGCCCCACATGATTATAATGGCAGATGCACCCCATTCTATAAGAACATAAGAAGAGCCCTGCTCAGTCAGGCTAAGGCCCATCTAGTCCAACATTCTGTCTCCTAGTGGCCATCCAGATGCCTATGGGAAGCCTGCATGCAGAACCTGAGCAATAGCACTGTCCCCTCCTGTGCTTTCCAGCAACTGCTATTCAGAGGCATACTGCCTTCTGCAATGGAGGTATAACATCGCTATGGCTAGTAGCCATTGATATCCTTCTCCATGAATTCATCAGATCCTCTTTTAAAGCTATCCAAGTTGGTGGCCAACACTACCTCTCGTGGGAGCAAATTCTAGAGTTTAACTACAGTCTGAGTGAAGTACATCCCCTGGGTGTAGTACTCCTTAGTGCAGTTTTTGGTTCCAACACATAGATTTCCAGGGGGTAGTCCCACTTTCTGGTATTGTGTGGCACCTTTTCAGTTGATTGGTAATGAGTAAAGGTTAATTAAAACTGTATTATGTCTTGGATGAATGAAATCTTATTTACAGGTCTTGGAGGATAGTAACAATGAAATGCAAGAATTAAAGTGCCAACTTGCTGAACTGCAGGAGAAGTTTAATAAACTGAACTGGGTGGAAGACAAAATACAGGCTTTAGAAGATAAACTACAGGGAAAGGTTGTTATAGATGAAAAGGACTGGAATAATTTACTGAGCCGGGTATTGCTCCTTGAAACACAACTGTTATTGCTGTCCAAAAAGGTAAGCTTTTACTATCCCCATCCATCTCCAGTAAACTACAGAGTATAAAGTCTTCAATATTACTTTCTGATTTTAAGAGGATATGTAACATCTGCCCTCATACCAAAACTGAACAAACTGATATTTATTCTTAATATCTTTATTAGGACCAACCAAAAAAGTCACAAAATTGTGGCAAGGTTTTGAGTTCTCCAGAACTCTTCATCAGGCAAGATTTTAAACAAAGCAAAGGGGTAGTGTGATGAAGTAAATAACCCACACAAAAAATAGACTTTGTAGACTAGACTTTGTAGCTAGCTTATTTTTCTACTTTTTATGGGTTGTGTTCAATGCTAGTCCTACTCAGAGTAGACCGATTGAAATTGACCTAAGTCATCTCCATTAATTGTTTTTCTCATCCTTCGTGTATCTATTTGCTTGGTTCTAATAACATTATTATCCAACTCTGGACTTTTTACTTATAGACCGACACAGCTACCTTTTCCTTTTATTTAATTTATCCTTATCTTTGGATACAGCTACTTGAATTTTATTCCATCTAATGTAGACTGTACAGGACATACACTTCCAATCATGAGATATAAATAGAGAATAATTAGTGGTTACTACTTGGAGTAATTGAAAAGAACTAGAATGGGTTGTAGCCAATGTTACGTGTGTGTAGTAGTTCCGCTGGTGCAACAGAACTTCAGTTTCCTCTCCTTCCCCTGCACCCACCCAAAATCTCCATTGGTTCTCCCAGCACTCGAGCTGATTTTGAGGGCACGTGGGTGGTGGTGGTGGAGGGGACAGGACAGGAAGAGGAAGCTCTGTTGCACATATAGAAGTCTGTCATGCCGGCAGAACTGCAGCATTGGATATGGTCCAATGTAATCTGCAACAAACAGTTTAGATTATCCTTCATGCTAAACATAGTTTGCCAAATTTGCATGCTGTGGTAGGCTTTGATTGGAGGAAACAGAAGGATGAAATTGGCCTACATGAGCCCTTGGTATCTTCCTGATTAAAAGGTAACATCTGAAAAGGGCTGTTGTATGGTTACAGTTTTGTAGGAGTGTATTACAGTCCATTCATTGACAGGTACTAAAGGGATTTGCTAACCAAATTTCAGAAATGCTAACTGTCATGAACTGCTGCTAGTTCAGTCCCAGGACTCAGTTGATCCTGGCCAGGCACAGCCTGTGCCTCCCTTACCAGAACTGAGTAAACCAACAACAACCCTGCAAGGTAGGTAGACTGCCACCACCCCTTAATCCTGGTCACCCACTTTGGGCCAAGGGGAAACCCAAAGTTCCAGAAAAAGACCTGCCAAGGATTCCAAAAGACAGGAGCCTTCAGACAAAATACCCAAATATACAGTAGTTCGTGGCTAAATGGCCAAGGTGCTGGACTCAGAGCCAAATCTCCCCTGCAATGAACACACACTGGTACATAAGAAGTAGCTTTATTAGAATAAAAACACGTGCACAAAGATATGGCAATAAAATAATTCCTTAAAACCCATACCCCTGAGGGTCAGGTAAAATACAGAGAGAGTTACAGTCACAAATAAAAAATAACAAAACTGTCTAGCCTAATCTGTACTTACAATAGAGGCAAACAGCAAACCACATCATGGTTCCATATCTCCCCAGAGATGGAAAGCTTGGATAGCCAATGGAAGATGGAACCCCAACCAGGTAGCTCCAGAAACCATTGGGGAACAAAGGCTACAGTCTGAATCCTATTCTTACGAGAAAATGCCCAGCAACAACCAGGAATTAACTAGCCAGTCAGGGGGGCTTTCTGATGATGAAATTTTCTGGAGCTTTTGTGCCTAACGGTCACACACCCACCAACTTTCCCAGGCCAATTGGCCTTGAAGTACCAGTCTCAACTGATAAGCAGGTGTCCTTGCTTGTAGCTTAACTAGCTTCAGCTGTGAGAACTGCAATCTCTCAGAGGCCCCATTTCAGGCAAGATGTTTCCCCCCACAATTCCTTGCCTGAGAACCATTTTAGTTTTTAACCTTTCAAACCAGGTATTCTTGACACCTAACTATTTTATTTTATTGCTCACTGCTATAAAGGAGGAAATGTCTTATGATTTCAGGCTGACTTACCTGTAGATTTTAATAACATGAGAGAAGAAAATACCTCTAGCAGAAATATGACTCCAGTTTCTCCTGGTGAGTGTTTGATGTAGCTTTCTCCAGTCTAATTTTAAAACTGCAGTAAAATGGTCAGTTTAATTGTGTTGTTTCTAATTGAAATCTAGTGGATTTAAATTTTATTTTTTGTACAGCAGGGTGGGGACCTCTGGGAACCAAATCAAATTAGGCCCACTAGGTCAGCCAATTTGGCCCATGCAGCCGGCAAGCCGTGCTCACCAGTCACCCACCTGATGTCCTATGATATGAGGCATAGGACAAGTAAAGCTGTAGTTGCCAAAGAACAAATCCTGATTATTCCATTGCATCAGGGCTTGCATTCTGTACTATTTAAATGTGGGCCCAATTGCAAATCCTAACCTGATTGGAAGCTTTCAAGTGGAACCAATCCCAGTGGGGATTGCATTCTGCCCCAAATTTAAATAGCACCAAATGCAAGCCCCATTGCTTTCCAGTGGGCATGGATCCACCTAATGTCATATGATGGTAGGTGATAGACAGGTAAATGAACCTTCACCACAGAGAGGTGGACACTTTTAGATCCATATCAAAATGGTTCCTCACCCCTGCTGTAAATGATAGTCACTTTTGTGAGTATTGCTTTGTCCTCTCTTTACATGTGCTCTGTTTTGCATGATAAAATTATCTGGACATTTCCATCTACCTACAACCTTTACAGGCTTGTGTCTATTATAATATTGCTTTTAGTTATTTTAGTTTTGTTAATTTTGTTTTCAAGAGTGGGATTTCAAAGTTAACATGTGCCCAATCCTAGCTGAAGGCTCTGGATCAGTAATAAACAGTCCATTCCCTTTGCCCCTTCTTCTCTGACCTGTGTTGCTTATCAGTCCAATGGGCACACAGAACAGAGCCTTCTCAGCAGTGGCCCTCTAGTTACAGAATTCAGTTTTGCTTGAAACTAGGCATGCTCTACAGCTATACAACTAGTATAGCACAGTGGGGAGGAGAGCCTGGCTGGGAGTCCAGAGTCTGTGAGTTCAAATCCCTGCTCGTGTCTCCTGGGTGTCAAGGGCAGCTAAAGATCACCCCCACAGTGAGTGGCTCAGGGTTATGTGCCCTGCCACCTGTGCAGCCGTGGGCAAGCTGCATAGTCCCAAGGAGCCCAGTTGCCCCCCAGCTGGCAGTTGCAGACAAGGAAGGGGCTGGCTTGTGCAGCTATGGCAAGCTGAGCAGATCCTAGCCAGTTGGGGAGGACTAGCCTCAGAGGGAGGTAATAGTAAACCCCCTCTGAATACTGCTTACCATGAAATCCCTATTCATAGGGTCGCCATAATCGGGATCGACTTGAAGGCAGTCCATTTCCTTTTCAGGCATGATGCATCCCTCAGCATCTTGAAATGAGCCTTAAGGACCTGTCTTTTTAGTGTTGCTTTTTAAAGGCTAGTGTTTGGCCATTTCTGCATTTTTTGTTTTGTATGGTCATGTTCAGGCTGGCTTTGATAATATTTTGTCCTGTTTGGAATGACAATTTTTAACTTGGTTTTAAAACTGTATTATGGTTTATCTGTATGTGTATATTTTTGTAAGCCTCTTTGGTAAACAACTTGTTTTTAAAAAATTATGGACCACTTTTCAAATAGATGAAATAAAAAATACAACAAATTCAGTTTTCCAATCTGTAATTGCACAAGACACATTTAAACATTTTGTCAGACCACTTAAAACTGTAGAAGAAACAGAAAATGTCCTACATCTTCTCTCATCTAAAATGTATATGGTTTGCTGTATGAATGCTTGTCAATAAACTCATTCTACTCTTTGCAAGTTGGAACTGATTTATCGTATATTATTGTACAGCTGCTGTCTTTTGGCTCCGAGATCCTTTCTATAACATGATGTTTTCTCTCTGTAAAACAAAAATTAGCTGCTCTGTTCTAGGTGGGAATTTCAGCCATTTTGAATAGAGGGATTTTTTTGCTAGCGTGTAAAAACTCTTTCGGATAATGTCTTCCTAACATGAACAGAGTGGATTTTTTAAAAGAGCTGGGCGTAAGCCTGATGCCATTTTTGTTGCCTTGAAAGTTGTTATTAATCTGTTTTGTGCCGGATAAGCAGGAAAACATTATTGCTGAAGCAATGATCTTTTCAAGTAATGGCATTTCATCAGCTTGCATTGATAGTAATCATGACATTCCTGGAAAATCTTGGCAGGTAGTTTCTATATTATAATGTATGACTGAAACAGTGTGAGAGAAATATCTTGGAGTTTTGCTAGTTCCTCCCTCCCCCCCCTCTCAATTTCCTTTGTCAATATATTCTGTAAATCAAACTGTGATGGCTGACCTGATGTGAGAGAGCAAAAAGGCAAAGGTGATGTTTAAAATGAATATTTATTCACAGATAGAGAGAAGGTTGAGCTGCCAGAGAGTCTTCATCAGTCGTCTGGATACAGTTCACTGTTATCTGCAGACCCATCTCCCAAAGCCATGGTCGTTAATAATCATGGTCTGTCAGAGGTTTCAAAGGTATGTTAAAACTGGCAAATGCTATCTGATTTGCTTTGAAAGAGTTTGTAGAATAGTGTGTTTGTTAATGTTTATTATTTTAGGGGCTGGTGGTAACAGCAAAACTTTCCTTCAAAACACTTTTGATAAACTGTTTGTATGAAGCTACTCTTGTGAATATTTAAACTTTGAAGAATGCATTTAACCTATTTTTACATTGCAGGAGACGACAATACAAAGAATGGAAAGAATAAGTAAAATGTAAGTAATAGGGGAAAAAACAAATTTATTTCTCAGCAGAGAATTGTTTGGGCTTAAATCATATATAGCAAGTACATGTACTTTCCAAAACCTCAAAGGCCTTTGCATCAGGTGTGGCATTTCCTTAAGACTGTACTGGAGAATAAATCCAGCTACAGTTCTGTGTTTGTGGGATGAGTCACTACTTATGCTTCCAAAATCCAGCATTAAGTGAATTTAGTGTTAGTTGGTAGAGATTAAAGCTAAATATATTTTTGAGACTATTTTTTTTGTAACATTCTACTGAAGGAGATACTTTTTTTTGTTCAAATTTTTCCAGTTTTGGATTACAAATTTATGATAGTTTTCACTTTCCAATGCACTATATTTTGAAGTAGTAATGCCTGGTTTTGAAACTTTACATTGTCATTTTTTAGGATAATTCTAGTTCAGCAGCAATCCCTTTTCAGGCTTTATTTTTAAACTACACAACTTGTTTTGATCAAAAAATTTCCTACTGAGAAATTAAATGTTAGATTAAACTGAACAATTAAGAATATGTGTTTGATATATTGGTATGTGTATTTTCCATAATCTACGTTTTCCATTTTGTCTTTTCAGTCTGATTTTTTTCTTAATATGGATAGAAAAATGTAATGGTGCTTATTTAATGTTACTATTTTGTAAGAAAATAATTTGGCCTGTTTAACCTTTTTGTACAATATCTAGGATTGAAGAAACTTCCGAGTTGCTGAAGACATCAAGTAACACCTCTTAAGAGCATTCTGTCCTGCACAGCCAGATATCTGGAAGCAATTATGTATACCTTTAAATTTTTAGAGCTATTTTAATCTTTTTGTGATTCTTTTATGACTGAAATTATATAAAGCTATCCATATTTATGAAAATAAATATTTTGTAATATCTTTGACATTGATGTAATTTTCACATAACTACAGAATTATGTTCTGTGCAAATAACCTCCGTGTATATGCTGAAGTTGTTCCTGGACTTGCACGCTGTTTTTGTATTGACATTTGCTGGCACTGGCCTAAGTAATATGTTTTTTAAAGGGCAGGCTAAAAGACCATGGTTTACATCCTGTTGGAAATGTTCCAGCTGAGACTTGCATATTGCACCCGGGAGAATTGCATACATACTATCCTGCCATCTGTAAAGCTGTACAAGCCTTAATGAAAACTTCAAGTACGCCATGTTGTAAATGTGTACTTTTAAAGGTTTTTTTCAAATGATACACATTTTCATGCTTGGTGAAAAAGCAGCAATAAGTTGTAGCTTCCATTAAGACTTCCAGAGTGAAGGCCATTTTTATCCAAAACACTTAAAATATGTAAGTAGGTCTACAGACTTTGACTGGGAAATGTGCTGAGCGCTTTAGTACTATATTACCTGACACGTTTTAAGACTAGCAGCACAGCTGGAGGCTATCCAGTCAGTATAAGATACTGATTTATGATTTGAAGCCATAAAAAATGTATCTTTGAAGAGGAAAGTTTATGTAAAGCAGACATAAATATATTCTCGGGTAAAAAGCAGAAGATGGGGAAGGAACTTGAGATACTTAGATTCCTAAATTGCTGCATATTTATCTGTGTTGCATAGGGGAACTATTTAATCAGAAAGTATTAACCTTAATTCCACCAGTTCATGTGATAAGATCTTGCAGTGACATTACAACAGCATTTGACATCAAAGGTTTTTAATGGTGTGGTTTGCAGATGAGACCACAGCTTTTGCCTTTTTGTTGTAAAACATGATATTTCATAACCTTATTTTTTCATGGAAAAGTTTTTTTTCCAAAACATATGCAACCTATACTGAATTAACTTGGGATAGGAATAAAAAAATGCGTAATATTTTCTTAAGGAAAGGGTCTCAAAACAGGCAACAGATTTCCATTCCATTACAGAAACTTACCAAATTTTCTAGTATAACAATTGTCAAGTTATACCAGGATAATAATTTTTCTAACTCAGTTATCTACTCTCTATTGGATTAATATTGCCCCATCACTGGTAGTATAATTCTATATCTAAACTTTTCAAAGAAATGTTAGGCAAATGGCTTTTCACCATATTAACTGTCAATGAGTAGCATAAACTCTGTGAAGAACCTTTGTTTGTCTTTGTTGGGGTCGATCAGTGGAGTATTCTGTTTTTGTGTGTTTGGAAGGTGAATAACTCTTCTATTCACTTGCACAATTTACCAGATTTCTTATATTTTTAAGACAAAAGTTTTAGTTGTGTCGGCCATTTTCATGAGGAAGTAGTGATTATACAGTGCCTTGCAAAAGAAATCCGACCCCTGACCAAGGCTCTCATATTAGTGAATTACAAATGGTACATTGTAATTTCATTCTGTATATTTTAGTTTGAAACAATGAAATTCAAAATCAATTATTGTAAGGTGACATTGGTTTTATGTTTGGAAATGTTTGTAAGAAACATAAAAAACTGAAACATGTTGTTTGCATAAGTATTCAACCACACATTAATATTTGGTAGAGCCACCTTACACTGCAATAACAGATTTAGGTCTTTCGGGATAGGTATGTACCAGCTTTGCAAACAGTGTCAGAGGGATTTAGGCCCATTCTTGGCAGATTTGCCCCAGGTGATTCAGGTTGATTGGATGTCACTTGTGGGCCACAATTTTCAAAGAGCACCACAGATTCTCAAAGGGATTCAGATCAGGACTTTAACTGTAGGACATTCACCTTTTTGTTCTTGAGCCTTTCCAGTGTTGCTTTACTCTTGTGCTTGGGATCATTGTCCTGCTGAAAAGTGAATTTCCTCCCAAGCTTAAATTTTTTAGTGGACTGAAGCAGGTTCTTTTGCAGTATTTCCCGGTAATTTGTCCCATCCATTCTTCCTTCAATTTTAACAAGATGCTCAGTCCCTGCTGATGAGAATCATCACCATACTTTACTGTAGGGATGGTGTGTCTTGAGGCATGGGTAGTGTTAGGTTTGCGCAACACAGCATTTTGAGTTTTGGCCAAAAAGCTCTATCTTGGTCTCATCTAACCACAAAACCTTTTTCCCCAGCTGGGGCATGTGATGCCCCTGTATTTATAATACTGTAAATATGGTAAGTGTGGGTTTATTAGAGTATATATGGTGACTGAGTGAGAGGGGGGAGTACATGGGCTGGAATGCTGGAGAATGTTGTATTATGATTGGCTGAGCGTTTGAGTGTCTGAAGGTATAAATGTGAGGATGACAGTTGAGAACGGGGGTGATTAGGAGAGTTCTGTTGGTGGGAGTTCTGAGGGAGGCTGTTGGTTGGTTTTGTGGGTTGGATTGGATTAGGCTGGTAGTGAGGCAGGTTATTGACGACTAGTAACATAAAGAGTAATGCATCTGATGAAACCATATGCTTATAAAACTATACCTTTAAGTAATCTTGTTATTTCTGTGTATATAAATAAATATTTCTTGGTTTACCTAATGCCTAATCCTTGGCTGGGTTTACACAGACCAGAAGGGTGAGCCGGGCATATACCAAGGTTGGGAAACAGTATCAATGGTGGCAGCGGTGAAAAGATAGTGTAACATCATCAGGTATCCAGAGCAACCCAGGGCTGTAAGCTTTATAGGCAGAAAGATACAGGGGGGTTGTGGCCTGCAAGTGCACCCAGATACAAATAGGTCTGGAGGAGACTAAGGCACAGTCTCAAGGCAATATTGAATTACAGGGAGTGACTGGTGGTGCTGCCTAGCAGTGGGGTCTTGAGAGATCTTTGCTAGAGCCGGTGAGAACCGTTTAAAGATCAGGACTCTGAGGTGGGACCGTGACAAGGCGGTGACCACAGGAGGGATCCTAGCAGGTGGCACCTGAGGTGTAATCCTGACAGGAAGGGGCCTGACAGGGCACTCTCATGCTTTCTGGCAAACTCCAGAAGTATGCCTCAGATGGTACTTTTTGAGTAATGACTTCTTTCTTGCCACCCTCCCATACATGTCATGCAGAACTCTTGGTATGGTTGACTGGTGCACCATTACTCCACTCCCAGCCACTGAACTCTGTAGCTCCTCTGTGGGTTCTCTCACAAGTCTTGTTCGAGTGCTGAGTTTTGAGGGGCAGACTTTTCTTGGCAGTGCCCGGGTGATGTGATGCAGCTTCTACTTCATGTTTATTGATCCAACTGTGCACTGGGATATCCAAACACTTGGATATTATTTTGTACCATGTGACGTCCTTCCCCAGCACCACCTGTGAAGCTCTCACTTGGGGCTACCAGCAGACAGGAACGTCAGGTTTATTCTTACCCTTTACAGCTCTAGCACAGATCTCACTAGATCCCACTGCTAGGCAGCACCACCAGTCACTTTGCCTAAGTCTCTCTATAGCTTGTTACTTTGTGACTGTGTGCCTATGCTGTTCCCAACCCCCTTGTATCTTTATATTTAAAGCATACAACTCTGGGTTGCTCTGGATACTTGCCTTGTTACAATCTCTCCCTTCACCGCTGCCACCATTAGATACAGTTTCTGTTCAGCCTTGGTAATTACCTTGCCCTCCCTTCTAGTCTGTATATTCCCCCAGCCAAGGATCAGACCTTTGGTAAACCAAATAAGTATTTATTTAATATTAGAAATAACAAGATTACTGAAGGAATGTTTCACAAGCATATGGTTTCATCTATATTCTCAGGGGCGGCCCCCGAATTGTGGAACAGTCTCCCCGAGGAGGTACGCTTGGCGCCGACACTATCATCTTTTCGGTGCCAAGTTAAAACCTTTCTCTTCTCTGAGGCATTTTAATCTTAGTTAAATGTTTGTAACTTGGTTTTAGATTGTGTAGTTTTTATATGCTTGTTGAATCAGATTCTGTAATTTTATTTATTTTATGTTAACCGCCCAGAGAGCTATTGCTAGTCGGGCTGTATATAAGTTTTAAAAATAAATAAATAAATAATTAGGTACTTGACTTCTTACTAATTGCCTCAGAACTCCGACTCGCTCTCAACACCACCACCTCCAACCTCTCTATCAACCTCTCAAAGACACCACCTCAACCACAACCTCCCAGATTCAGCTGTCATCCATTTATACTCCCAGCCATTCAAACTCTCAGCCAATCATCCAACATTCTACTGCTCATGTACTCCCCCCTCCTCTTTCACTCTATTTACCATATATCTTCTATTTAAACAGCACTTACCATATTTACAATATAAGCAGAAACATCACATACCCTTTCCCTAATCTATGTGTTTGTATTACCTCATCTCTCACTTCTGTAGAATGCTCTTTTGTCTTTTTTTCCTTCAGACCCACAGCCTGACCAATGATCCTTCAATAGTGGGGGTTTTATACTGACAGCGTGACAGCAACTGTAATGGTTCACAGGTGGAGGCCAATGGTAAGGGAACTGTGTCCTCGATAGAGCAATTTCTTTCATCTGTTTAAACTGGGAGCTTCTGCAGCACAGGGGTTGAATACTTATGCAAGCAACATGTTTCAGTTTTTTATGTTTCTTACAAACATTTCTCAACATAAACCAATGACCTTGCAATAATTGATTTTGAGTGTCTGTTTCAAAATAAAATATACAGAACTAGATTACAACGTACCATTTGTAATTCAGTAATAGGAGAGCCTTGGTCAGGGGTCTGATTACTTTTGCAAGGCACTGTATATTTGTCAATAACTTTAGTTGGATTGACTAATACCTTTTCCACCTATACTACATACCTTTTCCATTTACCTCTTTTACCTGTAACATGAGATCAGAATTGTACATAACGTAAAGTGGCATGAAGACATTTGATCCTTTAACAAAACAATTAATACTGTGTTTGCCTCTATGCCTTGACCTGTTTTCATGGAATGTAATAAGTCTAGGGTGAACTACCTAGGATGGGTGGGAAACCTTTGGCCTTCCAGATGTTGCTGAAGAGCTGCTGCTTTGGATGCTGGGCATTTGGACCAGAGAAACAGTGGAAAGCATTGCTTGAAGGAGAAAAGGTAGGAGTTATTATGGGAAAATCTCTAGCCCTCTCTCTGAATTGCCCCAGTTTTAGCCAAATAATTCCCTGTGTAGCCTTCTAAAAACAGTGGCTAAGGGCGCTGGCTCCCCACTGTGATTCTGAGCACTGGTAGGGAGAAGAGGATGCTTAACCCTTTACCTGCCGAAATATTTTTGCTCTGAATTTCTCGTCTCTTTGTCACACACACACCAGTTGAAAATTTGTGTTTTGGAGGACAAATGTGTATTGCATCCTATGGGAGGGGGAGAGCAGACATTGTGGGTAATCTGCAGGAGAAACGTTGCAGGCAGGGAAGTCCTGCAAGAAGCCCCGTTTTTCTTTCTATAAAAGGCCTTGGGGCTATTTTATGTGCATTTTTGCATCCTGTGTGGTTAGCTTCTCATTTTTAAATAAGCTTCCTGATGTTCCCTAGGCTCTCTTTGGGAGGAAACATGGGATATACACTTAATAATAACATCATCATCATTATGGAAACTGAATACTATCTCTTTTTGTTTACTTTTAACCAATTCACACTTTAGAGAATTTTCATAAAACAACTTTAATTGGTTCTCTTATCTCAAATTGCTACTTTTGTGATCACTGCTGCTAAGCAGCTTGTCATTTGTTCCTTCTACTCTCGATCACACATAAAACAAGTAGAAGTGGCTCATGACAGTTTAATGTGCTACAAGGCACAACCATGCACTTTGTGAATAGGTGTCATGAACTGAGTTGATACTTATTCACTCAAGTGATTGATAATATTTAATTATCTTTTTTTCTGATTCCTTTTTGCCTTTAAAAGCCATTTGTAAATTTGTTGAGGGAATATGAGGGGTGCAGTGGAGGGGGGGTCTTGAAAAGCAGGTGTCCTTTTGATTATAGCTATAACTAACTTCTTGAGTATTTTATTGAAAACTTTCCTTGAAAAATATAGTAGCATTCTGGCACCACCTTGTGGTACATGAAAAATTTCTATAATTTTATTGTGGATCAACAGTAGTTCTGAAACCTTTTTAACAAGGTGGCTAAAAAAAAGTATTGTCTCCCATCCATGTGCAACTTCAGTGATGTTGGGTCACCAAATCTGCCAGCAACTTTTCCAATTCTTTCCCATAACTTGAAGAGAGAGTTTTGTCAACCATATTTACGTCTGATTTTAAAATCATTTTATTTGACACCATTTGCAATTCATTGAAACAGACTACCTTGGGAGCTGGTATGCTGTCCTGCATTTATGGTTTAAGCAGCAACTGGATGGCCATATGTCAAGGAAGCTGTAGTTGCATCCTGCATTACAGAACATGCATTAAGCAGTGGGTTGGACTAGATGACTTTCTATTATATGATTTCATGCACAAGTTTCTGTGAATGGTGATACATACAAGAAACAATGTTGCCTACCCCAAGTAATACAGCCGTTTTGCCTCTTCAAAGTATTGCAACCTGTGTGGAACAGATATACTTCAAGTAAATAAGCTGGAGAAATGTGTGTGGCCCTGTGCATAGGTTGCCACAAGCACTGAGCATAGATGGAGCTCTCAGTGACTAGGGCTCATGTGTTCATTGAATGTGACAGGACTATATCATCCAAGCGTGTCTGGCACCTGATTTTGTTCTCTGCCCTCCCAGCTCTGCTGCATGGAAGTCTGTATAGCTGTGAACATGTGCAAGGAATACTTTGTGCATCCACCTATATGTATAAATGCTTCCCCTGTGTAGACATTCACATTAACACACAGGTGGTTTGGGGCGGTAGCTGATGTGGTTCCACTTACATGTTCAGTGAATGTGAGCCCAAACAAGTGAAAAGGGCTTCTGGGTAGGTTTAAATGAAGTTCTATTGGGCTTTTAAACTGGGCAATATAGCAATGCAACTAGCTTTCTAAGTATATGAGAAAGAAGAAAGATAAGCACAATTCTTTTTAATGGAAACCTTTTACTGACTTGGTAGAAGAGAGGAAGTGTGTCTGCACCTATGACAAATTATTTAACTTACTGTAATTTGTAAGTTTAATGTTACAAGTTTATAGAATTATATAGTCTGGAAGCAGCCTATAAGGCCATCAAGTCCAACTCCCTTCTCAGTGCAGGAATCCAAGTATAGACTCATAGAATTGTTTATTAATTAAATTTCTATCCAGCCCTGACTCCCAGAAGGAGCCCAGGGCAGCAAACAACAAAATGTTACAAACATCTTAAAACATCTCAAAAACAAAATACCTTTAAAAAATTAAAATTAAAAATTTCTTGTTTGTTTTGTACAAAATAAAAAACAGAAATTAACATTAAAATAATGTCCGGTATCGTGTAGGCTCAGGCTGGACTCGTATACACACTTACCTATGCCTAAGTCCCAATGAACTCAGTGCGTCTTCTGACATGTGTATGATTGTACTGCCTTTAAACATTCTAAGTAAACATGTTCTAATGATCTAGGGCAGAAATGGGGAACCTGTAGCCCTCCAGATGTTGTTGGACCCCAACTCCCATCAGCCCCAGCCATCATGGCCTATGGTCAGGGATAATTGGAGCAGTAGTCCAACAGAATCTGGAGGGCTACATTCATAAGGGGAAAAACTTGTGAAATTCTGACGGGAAAACAGATTGATAAAATCCAAGCTGGTGTGTATATTGTGTATATGCAGGGTCAATAAATTGATGTAGCATAGTGGGTAACAATGAACTGTACATGAGGAAATCACTGGTGCAGATGAAATCTCTTGATTTTTGGCTTCTGGTGGTAATATGCCACAGTACCTGTTATGGATGTAATAAAAGAGGGCCTATTTTGGCATTCAGTGATATATAAATTAATAATAATTAATGAACTGATAGAAGTGACTGCAAACAGAATAATAGGTGGCATATTGACAACTTATTGTCACTGTACAGCTGTCCTGCCAAGCTCAGAGTAAACAAATTAAGGGAATGTTGGAAACTCATTAGGTAGGCAATGTAATGTTTTTTTATGAGTATAGTTCAGTTGTCTTGATCTAATTTTCTGCACAGTTGAAGTTATACCACACATATGACAAAGGCACTGGCTGTTCTTAAGTGTACCTTTTAAAAATAGTTCAAGAATATCTCCCACAGTTATGTGCACTAGAAAGAAACAAGTGGAGTAAAGAGGAGGTGAAGAGAGTACGGCAAGAAAGAGGCAAGTTAAAAAAAACTGACAGGGTAGATAAATGGCTCTTTGGTGATGAGACAATATCTCTGCACTTGGAGGTCAATGTAGGGTAGGTGTAACATATTCTCCACAAATATAGATAGCTATTTTCAAGTGTAACTTCTTGCTGCAAGCAGAATTTGCTGCAAGCAGATTTGTTTCGCCCTGTGTTGTTTTCCTGGGGAAAAGGAAAGAGAAAGTTCCCTCTGAATATGTAAAGCAGGACTGATTGTGTTTTGTGTACTGAGCATATATTTCTTCACAAAACTTGACAGATTCTGTCAAAAGGTGCAGAATTATGTGTATTTTTTTCCTTAAAAACCCTTTCATTACTGAAAAGGTAATTGAAAATATGCAAGTGGGCAGCCCTATTTATTTAGTGGATTTCTATCCCGCTTTTTTGGTTCAAGGCCTTAGATCAGCTCCCAATATTAGTAAAATGCAATGAATACATTAAAAGCAATACATACAAAACCAAAACAGTTCAGCAGGGTCAGCTGTTTTCTTCAGCTGCCTCTTTTCCTCCTCTGCATGCCTTCCCACAGAGCAGTTAGGGGTAGACAGCCTTGTGACAGGGACATAGTGGTTGGAGATGTTGTCTTCCTGCTTCAGAACCTTGCAAGTGATCTGATGAATATACAGACCTGTTATGTATTCCTAGTCGTTTTCAATGGAGGCAGAAGATCTCATTCAAAGAACTATCCATATGAACTGATTTCTTCCATGGAGTAGAACAGTTCTTGTTACAGTATTTTTGTTGCCATAATCTAGCCTACTTGATTCTGGCAAGAAGGATTTAAGTGCCTTCAGGCCAGCCCAGTCACCAGAAGGCCAATGTAAGAAGAAAGGAGCCTAGTGTCGTGGAGATGTTAGATAGGAGCACTCAGAAGTAAAGATGGATGCCCCTGAAGGCTGCAATTCTAAACATACTAAGCGCCATAGAACTCAATAGGACTTACTTCTGAGTAGATATGGTTTGGATTGTGCTGTTGGTAAAGGTTGACTAGGGATCCTCTGCAAAGATATCCATATCCAAGCAGGGTTGGCAACCCCCTGCCTGGAATGCCCTGCCCTTTTAATGTGGCTGCTCCAAACTTCTTTACAGATTTGACCCTTCACTTCAGAAAAGGGGTCTGAGAAATGAGTAAGAGTAAGAAGAATCTCTACCCTTTTCTGTCTACCTTGTGGGTTGCTATAAACTCACTTTGACAACCAGTCCAATTCTAGTGAGTAATAATTGACAGAGAGAAAGCACACATGTTTGAGCTACCTTCACAGACATCAGCTTGGCAACAACAATTGCAGCCACACTTCCCAGTATGAATTCTATTTTACTGCTATTGGGAAAAAACAAACTGCTATGCAACCAACGAGGTGCATCATCAGGGGGTTTAAGGGGGTTGAGCTGAGCGCATGCAACCACTGTCGTTGCTTCTGTGGCTGTAAGTGAGGTTAAAGGTAAATGAAATGCAAGCAGAAAAACAAAAACAAAACACAGTGATGATTTCTTAAAAACAATACCATACCAACCACAAGATTCCTGTGAGTAAGGCAGAAAACTCAGCATCCCTCAACCAATCAAGATTCGTAGCCAAAAATCAAAACTAAACAAATTCTAGCAGCCGGTCAGTCAAGGTCACAGAAATCCCCATGCAGCACATCCTGAGCTGTGGGCTGCAATTAGTGTAGCATGTTATGGTACAATTGCTGACATGAGTGAGACCCTATCAGCACGTAATACCTCTCCTCTGCGCTGAAATCTGCACTGGTTGCTGATTTGCTACCAGGCCAAGTTCAAGGTGTGCTTTCTATGCTACATGCCACATAGACTTGCCAGACTCAGGGCCTGAGACTGATCCTGTATCTTTAGGAGATGAGAAAGTGCAGGTGTTCTTGCAACACTGTAATGAGAAAAACCACAAGGTGGAATTATCCCTTCCCCCTGGGCAACTTTTAAAGATACAGAAGACCTCCTGGTTGGCAGGCCCAGCCCCCAAGAGGTCTTCTGTATCTTTAAAAGTTGTGCAGGGGGAAGGGAGAATTCCACCTTGTGGTTTTTCCCATTACAGTGTTGCAAGAACACCTGCACTTGCCTGACTTTCTCTTATCTTAAAGATACAGGATCAGCCTCAGGCCCTGAGTCTGGCAACCCTAGTGCCACATAGTACTAGTCCTCTTATAAGAAATTCCTTTAGTGTGGCAGCACCTACGCTTTGGAACTCCCTGCCTATTAACATTAGGCAGACACCTTCATTGTACTGTTTTTGCCTCCTGCTAAAATTTTTCTTGTTTAGGCAAGCCTACCCAGGCATGTAGAAGCTATTGATTTTTTAAAAATCTGTTTTTAACTCATTGTTGGTTTTATTATTTTGAATGTTTTTAAATACCTGTCTTTAACTGTTTTTGCTGATAATATTATTGTTTTAATTCTTTCTGTAAACCACTTTGAGATTTTTTTACAATAAAGTGGTATATAAATGTTGTAAATAAAATACATAAATAAATTTTGGAGTCACTGTGGTCCTTGAGTCTCTTTGCACTTTTAGGAATAAAGGAATCTACCTTATACCTACTCAGGCCATTTGAGTCCATCTAACTCAGTACTGATGATATGGACTAGCATTGGTTCTCCAGGATTCCAGGCAATAGTCTTTTCCAGAAATTGAATTTTGGGCCTTTGCATGCAAAGCATATGTCCTACCACTGAGCTACAGCCCTTCCCCTGTTTAAAAAAGTATCTTTAAAAATTATTTTCAATTCACTAATGACTACATATCATACCTAAGGCAGATCCACATCATTCATTTAAAGCACATTAAACACACATTTGAAGCACATGAATCCCACCACAGAATCATGGGAACTGTAGTTTGTTAAGGGCGGTGAGAACAATAACTGAGGGGGAAACTACACTTCCCAGGATTCTTTAGGGGGGAGTCGTGCTTTAAATGTGATATGCTTTAAATATATTGTGCATATGCTTTAAATATATTGTGTGAATCTACTTAATAAATTCTGTCTGTATGTAAATTGTTTTAATTAATTTTTTTAAATGGAAATGAGCTATAAAGTTTACTGGGTGACCATGGGCTACTCACCATCTCTCAGCCTAATTTGCCCCTCAGGATGAAAACAGAATAGGGGAACCATGACCACCCCAAGGAAGAAGGGCACACTTAAAATGTAAAGGAAGTAATAATGTACAAGCATAGTGTGAAATCAGATGCTTATCAGGACCTGGTATGAAGAAATATTTATATAAGCATGACTATCAAAGATGTTTATTATTTACACAACCTGTAAAGATATTTGTAGTGCAATCCTATGATTGTTTACTTAGAAGTTAGTCCCAATGTATTCAATGGGGCTTCCAGGGAAGCATGCACAGAACTGCAGCCTCAAGTGACAAGGAACACTCACCCAACCCAAAATTCAGAATCATGCCAATTTAAGCTGTTTTGCAACTATTTATACTTTTTATGGTTATTGGATTTTAAAGGGATTTATTTCTTGCTGTGAGCTGCTTTGGTTTCCAATCAGCAATCCTACCTCACAGGGTTGTTGGGAAGACTCCACACACACACACACACACACAGAGGAGATGTAAAAATACATACACCCCATATAATAGTTTATTGCCAAATGAGTTGGTCATTGCAGAACATTTTTTAATAAAATAAAATAAAATCAGTATTAGTTTCCTACATAATAAAAGCTGTGATATCTATGTAAGCCCTGCCTAATTGCTTTAAAAATTAGGATTGGAGGGGGAGAGAAAGATTTACAACACAGATTTACAGAAAATCAAGTATTGGATTAAAGCTTCATGTTGGGAAGGTTTTCAAAACACTGCCATCTTCAACAGCCCAGGAAAATTTAAACTTATTTGACTCCTGAACACAAGAGAGAAGAAGACTTTTGGTACTGCTGAAAGCTATATACTTCCTCAATTTATGAGATTTTCAGATATGTAAGAAAAAACAATAGTTTTCTGGTCTTGCAATGGGATCTAGCTACTGCCTTGTCAATCACAACCATGACTTCATTTATCGGCTACAAACCTGAAAGTGAGGGGTTAGAGCAGCCAGCTAAGATCATTTCAAGGACGTTGAATGGTGGTGGCTGATGTGTATATCTCATGAACCAGACCACCTAGAAACTTAATTTTCTGTATTAAAATGAAAGCTGAGAGTCCAGAGATTAAGCTGACTCACCCGGAGAGGACCCCAAAAATCCAGAGTCTCTGGGAAAAAACCGGACACCTGGCAACCCTAATATCCAGTTCTACAAAAATCTCAATACTGAGATTTTTCAGATCTACTGCAATATATGCTGATCTACCGATTGTCTGAAAAATACCTGCTGAAAATACATTTGAATGAGAGAAATATCCTGATATTTGTCCTTATGTGATTTTTAAAAAATAACTGGAACAAAGCAGCAATAAACTCTGCACAAGTTGCTTTTTCAGCCAGGCAACTCAGTGGAGAAAGCAGAGCCAGAGTCAGATTGATGGTTGTGTTCAGTGGATACTCTGCAATCAGCAGGATGGCCTGCTCAGTTCCTTCTGCCAGAGTATTTTGTATTGTCTGTAGAATCACGTTGAAACCCACCAATTAAGCTTTTTCTAGATGGTCTAGCTCAGATTCAGTTCAGGTCTATGATTGGTATAGTTTCAGCAGTTTTTTTTTTTAAGTGTGGAACCTGAGTGCATCTTATCCTTGTGTAATTTGTGTCCGTGCTGTTCGCCCACTCCTCTACCTGAGTGGCCGCACAGCAGCAAAAAAAGAGGTGCTGGAACTCAATTCCACATTTGTCCCACCATAAAAAAGTCCTGGTCACATGAATCCATGCTCTATCCATGTTCTGAAGCACTAGAAGCCACATAAATGTACTGTGTTAGCATTGATTTTTCTTTGCTCCAACACTGGTGAAGCTGGAATGTGTGACAATGCTATAGGCAAACAGCTATCTCTGTGCATTGAACTGGCTTGGAAGGCCCTTGTAAACTGGAGCTCCCATGAATGCAAAAATGGAATTGTATATTTGAGGCATTTGTGTGATGCAGCTTGTCAGATGGGAGATAATACAAGGTTATGACTGAAAAAAGATGCATGGTGCCCTTCAGCATACAGAGAGCTGGCTACTAATTCATGTTGCAGACCAGCCTTCCCAACCTAGTGGTTGCCAGATGTTGCCTCTGTCCCTGACTATGGGCTATTCTGGCTGGGGCTGATCAGAGTTATAGTCCAAAACATCTGGAGGGTATCAGGAAACCTTCCTTGTGAAGTCTTATTACTCTCCTGCTCTTATGCCAAGCGTGACAGAACATACAGAGCTGAGAGGGGGAACTTGTGGCCCTCTACATGTTACTGGATTTCCCAACTCCCATCACCCCTGACCATTGGCCATGCTGGCTGGACTGATGGGAGTTGAGGTCCAACAACTCAGAGGGCCACAGGTTTCCCCATCCCTGTTGTCAAATATTCAGGATGCTCCTGAATAGTTTGCTGCAATGGAACCTCTAATACACCATTTCATGGATTCTCTGTGAAATCTGTTGATTCACTTACAACAGTTTACAAATATTCTTCCTTTTTGACAATCCATTTTTCACTGTGCCAAACAGCCTCTGCAGGAGTTCCAAAGAACCATGAGAGATTGCATAAGATTGTGAGAGACATTCTAGAACAGCTGCTTCATATAGGGTACTGGCAAGGCTTGTTGCCCTTTTTGATTCCCCCCCCCGATAAATTGGAAAGCGTGCCTGTAATGTTCCTCCCACTGGCACCACCTGTCAGGCTCCCACGCATGGCTACCAGCAGTCAGAATCACACTTTTTATTTTTCTTTAGCTCACCCTAGCACAGATCTCGCAAGATCCCACTGCTAGGCAGCACCACCAGTCAACATTATTTTAGGAATGTTCAACAAGTGTATGGTTTCATATAGTGTCACTCTTTATGTTTCCAGTCTTATATATTCTGCCTAAATACCAGCCAAATATAATCCAACCCACAACCAACTCCAATCCACACTCCACAACCATTCGCCAACAACTCCCCCACCAAAACAGAACCCTGAACCAACTGTCATCCTCTCATTTATACCTTCAGCCACTCAAACGCTCAGCCAATCATACAGCATTCTCCAGCATTCTAGCCCATGTACTCCCCCCTCTCACTCAGTCACTTACCATATATCACTTAATAAACCCGCACTTACCATATTTATAGATATTAAAATACAGGGACATCACAGTGCCCTACAGCACAACCCTAGTGATCTACAGCAATCCAACAGAAGATTAGTAGTGGTGGGCAAGCTGCTACAATGTGGTAGATGGGGTGCTTCCAGACTCATTATATTGAGTGGGCTTCAATCCACTAGCAAATTTAGGTTGCGCAAGGACTAGGGGCTTCTGCCCCTGAGTGTGTAGTGCACCAACCCTGACATCTAACCCCAGGAACAGGAACCGCAAGTACCCCCACTCCCTTTCCAAATCCTCCAGTACCTTCAGGTCCTGGTGCATGGTGGCCACCATTGGCCCGCTTGCACACCTTGGATGCTCACCTAGTCTTGTCTGTCCTTCCGCAGCTCACCCAGGGTGCCGTGCCTAGCCCAGCCCAGCCCCCTGCCACTGCTACTCGCTTAGCCCCACCGCCGCTGCCACCTCGCCTGCCTGCCTGCCTGCCTGCCTCCCTCATTTGCCAGCCTGCTGCAGCCATTACCCATAGCATTTAGAAGCTGTTGTCATCTGATTACACTAGCCTAAGAAAAATATTATATGTATGGATTTGGAGCTTTTGTGCCACAAACCTTCCCCAAAAGATTGGACTTTTTTGGCCCAGGGTGTGCTGAAGCTAAGTAGATCTGGGTCTGGTCAATGCCTGGATGACCATCTGGGAACCACATGTATGCCACCTTGGGTTCTATGATGAAAGAAAGGAAGGGTATATATGTAATAGATAAGAAACCTGACAGGAAAATGCACTGGAAAGTATAGGATAACACTTTGATGCAGTGTCATCTAATCTCTTAGCAAACAAATCAATAGGAATGCTTATTAAACTGACAATGTTGTCTAATCTCCTTGCAAACAAGTCAAGGTGGCTGCTCAATAAATGGGTTGTCTGGAAGTGCCTTTTGTGCACTGTGTTGTATGAGAGAAGTAAACATGATTTTTTTTAACAGAATGTTCTCATAAATTCAAATTTCAATCTCTCTGTTGCATAAATACCCCAGCAATTCTGGTATCCCAATCAATGAATTGATGAAACCTAGCATTTTAATATATCAGTTCCTAATAGGTTAGGCTGAGAGGTCATGATTAGCCCAGGTTCATCCAGTGAGCTTGTTGTCTGACTGGGGATTTGAACCTGGGTCCCCTCAGCCCCAGTCCAACACTCTAACCACTACACCACACTGGTGTGTCTTATTTATTTTCACTTTGGTTGTTCCACTAATGTGTGAATATCAAACAGTAAGGCTGAAAATAGAGTAACAAATTGCTCCTTTGTATAGCATGTAGTATGCTGTCCAATTTACGCAGACACACACTTCTAATATTTACAGCATTGCCGTGTCCCAGTGAAATTCTTTTAGGTAATTATTTCAACAGAATTCTTTGTGCCAGGAACATTAAGTCTATGCATAAATCGTAGTGGCATTAGCGTGCTAACTGTAGTGTTTCTTCTGATTTCTGTCCCAATCATTGGCATATTGCTGTCCACACATCTTAAATTTTCCACCCTTTCCCGTGGAAAGCTCCATTAATCATAGGCACTTACTCTAGAATAAATATACAAAGTAAACAAAGCTATAGTCATTGGCAATGTTAAAGGTGTGCAGATAGTACATGGAGATTATTCAACCAAGCAACTGCTGTGTGTTCTTGAAGCATTTAATGTTAATTTTCCTCCTAATTAGATGGATCTGAAGCATATCATTGAACCTTTTACCTTCCTGGGACCAAAGCCTAGAACATTGCTAGTGCCTTGCTCACTTGGTAATTGAAGCAATCAGTCAGAGTAATGAGGGAAGGGTTTCCTATGGCGGTGGAGAAATGCACGGAACCACATGAAAACTGAATACAGGGCGAGTGGAGTGAATGAATGAGTTTGGGGCTTTTGGCAGCTTTTACAGTTTTCTTACTTGCTTTTCAGAAGCTGTACTCAACCCTCCCCCCCTTGCTGTTTACATTCACAATGTTGGAGGTGGCCTGAAACTTAAATAACAAGCCACCACCATCTCAGACTTAAACAATCACCAATGCTGACATAAATGGGAAGATGTCTGATAGGTTATAAATTAAGAGGAATGCTACTTGAAGTAGGCAATCTTAGATCCCAATTGTATTTTGTTCAGCTTCCCTTGTGAGTTGGATGGTGTTTTACCTTTCATTTATCACTCTTGCACACTTTTCCCCAGCTGCCTTTTCAAATCTGATTTTCAAGATCATTTGACATCCTTTCCCCAAGGTAAAATGTCAGTGTGCCTTTTGTTTTATTTTACATATGCATTCTTAAGTGGGTTACGTTTAATACAAACATGTGTAACACTCATATTTTCCTTGCATTCAGAAAGGCAAGTATCATTTGCAGATTACAGAAAATGGTATAGAAACACCTGGCTTCAAGATTTATATCTGTGCTTAAATCCTGAAAGCTCTGGAGTTTTATAGCTCTTTGGAGAGAAGGCAGGATCTACATTAGCACTTGTTAATGTAAGAGTTAATGCATTGCTGAACAAAACTTCAACTCCCCCCCCAAAAGGCTTAAAATAAAATATAAAAAAAGCCTTAATGATTATTTACATTTTTTTAAAAGGTGATTGGTTACACACTGTTTTTTTAGCAAAATAAGGATGAAGTCATTTTAGGGTATATTCTGTTCATTCACAGTATGCTTTATTTATTTATTTATTTATTTATTTATTAGACTTATATTCCACCCTTCCTCCTAGTAGGAACCCAGGGCGGCAAACAAAAGCACTAAAAACACTTTAAACCATCATAAAAACAGACTTTAAAATATGTTAAAACGAAACATCTTTAAAAACATTTTTTTAAAAAAGCTTAAAAAACATCTTAATTTTTTTTCAAAAAAACATATTAAAAATCAATTCCAACACAGATGCAGACTGGAATAAGGTCTCAACTTAAAAGGCTTGTTGAAAAAAGCTTGTCTGGCGCTGAAAAGATAACAGCAATGGCGCCTGTCTAATATTTAAAGGGAGGGAATTCCAAACAGTAGGTGCCACTACACTGAAGGTCCGTTTCCTATGTTGTGCGGAACAGACCTCCTGATAAGATGATATCTGCAGAAGGTCCTCACCTGCAGAGCGCAGTGATCGACTGGGTATAAAAGAGATAAGACAGTATTTCAAGTATCTTGGTCCCAAGCTGTATAGGGCTTTGTACACCAAAACTAGAACCTTGAACTTGGCCTGGTAGCTAATAGGTAGCCAGTGCTATTCTTTCAGCAGTGGGGTGACATGTTGGCGATACCCTGCCCCAGTGAGCAGTTTTGCTGCTGCATTTTGCACCAGCTGTAGCTTCCGGACCAACCTCAAAGGTTGCCCTACATAGAGTGCATTACAGTAATCCAGCCTAGAGGCTACCAGTGCATGGACAATAGTGGTCAGGCTATCCCAGTCCAGAAGCTTTCTTACTAGCTGAAGCTGGTGAAAGGCACTCCTAGCCACTGAGATCACAGATATAACCAGGCCATACATAATGTGTCTCTGCTAAGCCTTATCAGAGCAGCCCACTATAGTGAAAGGGACAGTGCTTAAACCAGGGGTAGCCAACATAGTGACCATCAACTCCCATCAGCCCTAGTCAGCATGGTCAATGGTCAGGGATGATGGGAATTATAGTCCAACAACTTCTAGAGGGCACCAGGTTGGCTATCCCTGTCTTAAGCTATTCTTTGTTCAAATAGCAACAGTAGAATGCATCTATCCTACAACCTTCCTCTCTTCTGACACTGTGTGAGGAGTGGAGTAGGTATAACTGTAAACAGGGAAACTCCATGAAGCCTGATAAGCAACTACCTAGGATGGGGAGCTCAGTCCAGATGTTGTGCCCCAACCAGCATGGTCATCGGTTTTTCATAGTTTTTTTTACCAACTTCCTTCTACAGTTTAGATTTCAAATGGCACGCACACAAAGATTGTGCAATAAAATGAGATTGCTAAACATTTTTTCTCCCATGACATCCCTCCCATTTATTTGCAGTAGTGGGGTCAATTCTGAATTTAATGTTTACCCATCTACAGGATAATTTGAAATTTAGTTGACAAATATGTGAATGTTTTTAATGAAGCATATGTGTCTCGGTGCCTCAGTGAAGCCAGTTTGTTTAAGTAATGCTTGAGCAAGCATGACAAGATATGACCATCGTTCAACAACAGTGATTATCTAAACATTCAGTGCACGACAAGGTCATGTGCATTAAATGCTACTATGGGTTACATTTTGGAAGGGTCCTAGATCTCCAGTAAGGAGCTCCATTTGCAGAGTCTGGATACTGCAATATTTGGGGCCTGCTCTCAAAGAGGCAATTCAATTTACCTTGCCCAGATGGTACTAGGTTATGTTCAGTCTGGATATGGGTCAGAAGCAGGAAGAGGTAAATAGGAGGCTGCCTATTAGAGCAAATAGGGGATTGCCCCTCCAACCTCAGTCTACCCTCAGCCATCCCCCGACCCCATTGCCCCATGCTTTCTTTCTTACAACCAGCCCAGGGGGTGACCCTGGCTGTCAGCTTCTTCCTCCTTAGTTTTGCCCCTGTCAAATTCAGAAGGCAGGAGTAGGATGGAGGCAAAACTAAACTTAGTTGAGTCCACCTGCCAATGGCTCTGGCTCCACCTACTGTTGACCTCCATGCCTTCTGCCCCGATCATCTGCCCCCCCTTTCTCCATGGTCCCTTTTTTTCCAGAGTAAATTTTCCTCCTTGCCTTGAAAAAAACAATTTGCAGTCCCCATGACTGTTCGGGCTAAAGCCCAGAGAGCATCTCGGCATGCAATTGACAAGAAACAATGACACTGACTAGACCCCCTTCCTCCCCTCCAATTTTCATTCCCTGCTCCTTCTTTCTGTCTGTCAATTTCCCTAGTAAAACCCTTTCTTCCTTTTTTTTTTTTTAAAAATAGCTATGTAATTAAAATTTTATATGTGAGCTGGAGACGGTGTGTGTGTGTGTGTGTGTGTGTGTGTGTGTGTGAGAGAGAGAGAGAGAGAGAGAGAGAGAGAGAGAGAGAGAGACTGTGCTTCCTGTCACATTGCCAGTAATTGGGGGATAAAACAATATTGGGGGGGATTACATCAACCGTCCTGCAGGGATAATGAAATAATATGGGAATTCTGATTAAATACTGTGGAAACAGAGCCCATCACTGGTTAAAAGAAGTAAAGGAAGGAAGTTTACTGGGGTAGAATTGCAGAAAGAAATTAGGGCTGTAGCAAACTCCTGTGGAGGAGGACAGAGCAGTCAGTCAGAAGTCAAAGGTTAAGTCACCGGAAACAAAATGGAATTCATGGGAGAGTTACAGTGGGCAGAGAAAGAGGAACAGCTGAAAGTGTCATTTTACCCACCCACTAAAAAACATTGAAGCAAAGCACCTACATGGAGGACCACAGTGCAGCTGAGATGGTTTTTCCTTCCCTTTTCGCATTATCAGCGGATTGTGTTTATGGATTTAAAGGGGAAAACTGTGTGATAGCTTCTGCTTGCCTGTAACGTCATGTGAACCATGCAAATTAAAAGGGGATGCAAGTAGCACCAGACACACAGTAAATTGCCGTGTGAATGAGCCCAAAGAAAGCTGAGTGGGACCTGTCCTGGTAAATAAATCGACTATCACACTCTTGTTCCCACATTCTAAAAATCACAGATTTTGAGGGAGTAATGTAATTTGTGATTTTATCAAAAAGGGATTCTTTTCAAGGATGTTACCAAAATGAGATTCTTTTCAAGAACCATTTTTATTAGCTGATAATGAAGGAAATTGATAGAGCTTTAATGCATTAGGATAGCCTTTCCCAACTAGTGGGCCACTAGATGTTGTTGGACCACAACTCCCATCAGCCTCAGCCAGCATTGCCAATGGCCAGGAAAGATGGGAATTGTGGTCCATCAACATCTGGTGGCCCACTAGTTGGGAAACGCTGCATTAGGAGGACCAAATTTTCTACCCAGCAAACTCCCATAAGCCACATGCATAATTTTTAATCAAAAATGTCAACTTCATATCCACTTGATAAACATCCCTTCTACAAGTTCATTTTCCTGTTTGCCCATCATTCTTTGCAAGTGTTTTACTTCCTGGAAAATGTCCAAGTATGGAGATGTTGTAAGGACCAGAATAAAAGGCATTGAAAGAGGGTCCATTACCGGGTGTCTGCTGGCCTAATTTCCCCTGTACAATGATCTGTGTCACAATGCTGTTGTTTTTTCTAAACTTAGACATAGGATCAGATTGGTAAAATGCAAGAGTTAGATTTATCTTGTGTGGTTTTTATTGTGCAAAATACATTTTATTTCTGAGTAATACAAGGAAAATGACACGCTGAAAATAGCATCTAGCTTTTCAAATGGCATTTTCTGACACTGGAGAAATGCTTTCTTGCATAAATGGTTGTGTAAAACAAATCTCTTCCTCTTCTAATTATATATAGAGGAAACAAAGCTTTAAAATGATAAATCTACTCTACCAGGCTGCGGTATTGTGCTGATATCAGTAAACAATATTTTTTGACAATTCAGTTTATATGTTCGTTAGGAAAACTTGTCCAGGCCAAGTCTGGCATGTATTGCTAATAACTTTTTCCTTCAATAGCCACCACAACTTCAACTCTGTTCCCAGCTTAAAGAATTAGCAGTGTTGTAAGACTTATGTGTCATTGGAAAAACCTTTTTGTGTTTTCATGTGTAGAAATATTTAAAAACTGTTCTCTTTAGTTTTCTAGCGCCTCTCCCGCTATGAACCTACCCGTTCACTTCGTTCAGTATCTAAGGCCCTCCTCCGGGTACCAACCCATCAGGATGCCCGGAGGATTGTTATTAGATCCAGGGCCTTTTCTGTGGTGGCCCCCGAACTATGGAACAGCTTGCCTGAGGAGATACGCCTGGCGCCTACGGTACTTTCTTTTAGGCACCAGGTTAAGACCTGGTTATACTCCCAGGCATTTTAACGTTCATGTTTTATATTCAATGTTTTTTACTCTACCTTGTTGTGACCTTGTATGTTTTATTGTAACTTTGTATTTTAACTCTGCTGTTCACCGCCCAGAGAGCTATTCGCTATGGGCGGTCTATAAATAAAATAAAATAAAATAAATAAATAAATAAATATTGAAACTATTTTATCTGGTCTCCATCCAAGTATACTTGTACCCATTTAGGTTGTCTTTATTACACCTTGGTGGTATTCCTTTCAGCTGACCATTCTTCTGTTAGACAGACTGCTGGTTAACAATAGGCCAGAATGATTAGTTGATGGCATGTGGTCAATGGGAGCTCATGGTTAGGAAATAGTTGGGAATCCTTTATGTTATAGCCATCAGAGCATGAAGAAGGTGACACTCCTTTCTGCCTGTAGCTAAAGCCCATATAGTCTAATCTGGGTCAAGGCAGCTTTCCATGTTTCAAATATACTCTTTGCAGAAGAATTTGTTTGACAGTGCGCTCTTCTGGCAAAAAGGGAAGTGCACATTAATGGACATTAATAAACCAGAGGGATAGGCAGAGTGCTTGATGTGCTCCAGCTACCTGAGAGCTTACTTGAGAGGCCTAATTGCTTGGTGCACCTGGAATTCATTGTTCACAGTTTTAAAAGGGTTGTTCACTCTATGTGTGACATTAACAGATAAAGCTCTTAACAGGATTCAAGTGCATTGTGAGGGAAAATGGTCCTACACATTGATGTTAGAGTGACACAGAGAGTTCACAATATTCTTCTGTCCATAGTACAACCCTATAAGGAAAAATGAACAGGAGCAGTTGGCAGGCACACAGAATGCAACTTGCTGAAAAGATAGTCAGGATACAATGTTCAGCCCTTACAATAATGATGATGGTGGTGGCGATGATGATGATGAGCCACTTCTGTTCTCTTCTATCCAAATGTTGTCCAAATATGCATAGCTCAATCTCTATTTTTATTATTTTGATTTCTTACCTGCCCTTCACCATAAGATCCCAGGGTAGGTTACACAATTCAAAGTTCAATGTTAAAAACAGTGTAAAACAAATTATAGTCACAGGAATAGGGTAGGTCCTAAAATATATCTCTCTCAGGTGTTAAAGTCCAGGGTATATAGGTGCATCTTCAGCATTATTCTTACATTGTGAACAAACTGAGGGTCAGTTTATCCAGGAAGGGTAAGAATATAGTCTGAAAACTTCACAAATGAATAACTATTACTGTGACTGATTTAAATCAATCCAGTGTGATTTGCCTATGAAGGACTAAATGTTTTCTTTTGTTTGTTCTGCTACAGAAGTTGAATCCGGGGGAACCAACATTTTGCATGCAATACTGAAAGCTGCTCATAGGTTACATGCAAATACCTTCCAGCTCCGGATAATGTGACACAGCACTGATGCTTCCTATTTATAAAATGAAGAATTATCTCAGTCTCGGCAGAGAATGTATGATGCAGACAGAATGACAATTATTAATAAATCTATGTTGCAGAAAGACTTCTCAGCTTCTCCTCTTTACAAATTAAGATTACAAAAATATTAAAGACTCAAAGAACTACAATGCATTTTCAGTTAGAAGAGGTTGATCTCAGAGGGAAATGGAGACTTCCGGGAAGGGTGACTTCGCTTGTGCCTGCTTTTGAGACGGGCTCCCGCCTCAAAAGAAGCTTATTCAGATATAAATCAGTCAGAACATTTTTTATTTTGACTGATGAAATTTCTCCCGGGCAGGGAGAAACGTAGAGATCAACCTCAAAAGCCTGTTTTTGTTGGGAGGACTGGATTTCATTAATTTATGAGAAAAGGTCCAGCCAGCAATGCCGGACGGACTTCCGAACAAGCTCTATCTGATTAATGCGATACGTTTATCTTTTCTTCAAAGAGAAAACGGACTAACAGGCAAGCACCCTTCTTTCTATTATTTTTTTTACTTGGTTTAAATTGTTGCAGCAAAAAGAGATTTGTCAAATGAATCAGCTTTAAAGAACTTCTGGGTGAGCTATAACTCTTCTCTGTTATTCACGAAATTAACAGCTTATCTCTGTTTCTATTGCAAAAAGCTGTCCTGGAAGTGCATTCTAAAGATATAAACAGAAGAGGGATTTCTATTCCGAGGAATATTATATTGTCTGGGACTATTCTCTTTTTGGTCTATTTTATTTTGACGAATCTGCTTCTTCACGACGCCACTAACTGTTTTGATGCTGGGAACTAAATTTGTTTTGTATTCTTGAACATAGAGAGATAAGGCAGGCTGCTCTGTTTATACTGTGATGTCATCAAGCCTGGAATATTAACCCAATTGTTGCTGAAATAAGAAGTGGTTCTTCTTTATTTTTGTTTTGTTTTGTTTTCGTGGTTTTAAAAATGGCAATCAAGAAAGTGGCTGAGAATCTGGAAGTAATTATGTTTCAGAAAATAATGGATGAGATTGAGATAACGAAACAAACCCTGCGACAGGGCAGTAAGGAGCTGAAAATTGAACTGAGCAAAATGACGCAGGAGCTTAAAGAAATAGGGGATCCTGTGAGAGAGGAGAATGAGATCAGAGATGAGAAAAGAAAAAATAAAGGGAAGATACAAGCCCTGGAGATTGGAACAAATGTGGAATTGGAAAAAGATCTGGAGTTTATGGATATTAGAAATAAAATCTACTGTTTGGAATTTAACGTTATCTCTGAAGAAATTAATGAAGATATTAGAGATAAAGTTATCAATGGCTTGGATAATCTTCTGGACTGGAATGACGTGATGGAGCTTGATATAGAGAAAATCTATGGAATTAACTGCAGCCATGTGATAATGGAAAAACTCTCAAGAGATGAGCCAGTGCATTTTGTAAAAAAGAAGAACAGAGATATGACTTTACAACAATATTTCAGCAACTTATTCAGAATTGATGGCAAGAAAATATTTGGGATAGAGGAAATTCCCATCAGACTCTTATTATATGACTATAGCTATGACAGCAAGATTATTATGGAATACTGATAAAGGAAGATTGGACACTGAAATTACTGGACTTAACAGGACTATTGAAGATGAAAGATGGAATTAATATGGATAATGGAATAATGGCTATTGAAATTATTGGACCTAACAGATTTTGATGAGATGGATTAATCGATATGTTTATTTGGACTATGGTTATGACAATAAGATTATTATTATTATTAACGAGATGGATTAATCGATATGTTTATTTGGAGAAAAATTGATAGATATATTTCTTAAAGAATTGAAACCTCTCTTTGACTTTTTGTGGAAAGAATAAAGTAATGTTTATGAGATTTGATGATTAACTAAGATAACTACTGGAGGAAAGTGATTTTATAATATAATTTAAGAGACAGGATTGTTATATATTGTAGACCTATAACTGATTTGATCTGCGACAAATGGGAAGTCAACATTTTATTTTTTTGTTTAATCATTTTTGTTTTGTTTTGTTTTTTGTCTTTGAATGTTTTATGATTTTGTTTTGTATGTTTTATGAAAATTTGAATAAAAATTATTGTAAAAAAAAAAAGATCTCAGAGGGAAATGAAATAGTACTGTGAATGTAAAAAGACAATTTCTGAGTGGTAAGTTAGATTGAGGTGGCCCAAGGTCATCCAGTGACCTTCATGGCTGTATTGAAATCTCTCCAGTCCTACTCTAACACTCTAACCAGTACACCACACTGTCTCTCAAACACTTAGCAGGCAAAATAAGTACAACATAATGTAAGTAATATAGCATACCCTAGCAGCAGGTAGAGCTTTTCCCATCACCACAGCTTTATTCGGGGTAGGGGTGGTGGGGAGTTTTTTTCCGTCCATGCAACTGTATAAAAGCACATGAGTCTTCTGCCAAAATAGTTGCCAATACGATCACAAAGACACAAAGAAAGCAAAAGTATGAATGACTTGCATGTCTGCTTTTCATGAAATGAGGGAAGAAAGTAGGACTTGTAGGTCACATTTGAGTTTTGGAGCTCATAGATCCCACAGTGGGTGAGATCAGTGACTCTCTCTCTGGATATTTAGCAAAAGTATGTATATGAGGGGGGGGTTGAGAAACAACAGATGTCCTGCTTCTTTCTCAGTTTACTATAAAGTTATCTTGCGCACCCTTAATTGAAAGGAGTTATATAGTTGTGGTCAGTGGTAGAGTCCTCTGGAGTTGCAGGGAGTCATAGACCCCCTTACTTTTTTGGGAGCAGGGCCCCAGCCATGTCCCTATGTATGAGCCAATCAGCACGAAAGGGGAGTGTGTTAGCCACTGAGAAGAGTCCTTATCCATCCTTTCGTGCTGACTGGAGCCAATCAGAGTGAAAGGAGGTGAGTCAGCCTCTGAAAAGATCATTCTCAGGAGCTAACACACAGCCTCCCCTTTCATGCTGATTGGCTCCTAGGGACATCTGTTGTAGTGGAGTGTGGACTCAAAGACAACACAGAGAGCAAGGGAGAAGTGGGAAAGAGGTGTGGCTGTGAGGGGGTGTGGTGTGATTATCATGAAGGGACCCAGCTCTTCTGAATTTGCCACTACACTACTGGTGTGTGGTATAGGTATGGAGGTGCACTTGCACTGTTGCTACTGATTTCAGCTTGCAACAAGGATTCTGCAGGAGAACTTTAGGGAGGGGTTATCCCTTGTACAGTCAGTAACATTTCATTTTGGCTAATGATGCTTTGCCTCTTTGCTTTTCAGATGATACCAGAAAATTCTTACGAGCAGGCTAGAGAGGCTAAGGGAATTTTGACTTCTGAGTTAGAAACTGGAACTCAAAAGGTGAGCAATCGCAAGAATTTTTTTTAGTAAAAAGTTTGGGAACGACTAACTGTAGCCAGTTTAGATTTCAGTATTCTAATAGGAACTTTACTTCTGTGCTTCTTGACTGTATGACCAGGGCTCATCCACATAGGAACATACCTTTGTACTAAAGATGCTGCTTTTACCGTCATGATAGATTTCAAAGGTCCACACTTGATATCTTCAAATCATCTGTTTTCCATTCACACTAGTAGGCATTCCTCTGTGAAGGGTTAGTGTTGCTGTTTCCTTGTGGCCCCGCCCTCTAATTTTACATGTTTATTCCCTCTGGTTCAAGGCTGGAGAGCACCTCTGTGTGAAACTGACAAGAAAAGATGAAACTGATAAGACCCCTCCCCTTCTCCATTGTCCCAGCCTGAGTGAAAGGTGGGAGGGGGGAGTGCGTGAAAAGGCAAAGTAGGCAGCTGCTGCAGCAGCTTTTGTGGGTGGCAGAGAGAGAGGGAGTGGGTGATGGGGCATTAAAAGAGAGCCTGCCCACTAAAAAACATTGAAGCAAAGCACCTACAAGGAGGAGCGCAGTGCAGCTGAGACGGTTTTTCCTTTCCTTTTCGAATTATAATTGGATTGGGTTAATATGGATTTAAAGGGGGAAACTGTGTGGTAGCTTCTGCTTGCTTGCAACGCCATGTGAACCATGCAAATTACAAGGGGATGCAAGTAGCACTACACACACACTAAATCGCCGTGTGCATGAGTTTAGAATCTGATATCTGTCACAGTAGATAATCCATTACTTGTGGACCATCTTGCAGAAGCTTTGAGATATGTATTATTTATATGGTCCCATCAATCTAAATGGTGCTTGATTAATGATTAACCTTTCCCTTAATTTATTCCAGAGTCACTTGCTCTTTCAAGCTGCTTCTTCAAAGCTTCCTGTTGCATGTGAATAGTGCCTGAGCACATTTGTCAATTTGCTCTATCAGTTATTTCCATAGTGTGCCCACACCTTTCCCCAGTTGATCAACATTCTCTCAAGGCTCCATAGAAGGAGCGAATAGGAAACATAAAGCACTTGCAGTATATACTCACTGACTATTTATTATTTGCATTTGTCCATGGGTTCATAATGTGCCTTCTCTAGAATAGGAGTAGGATCAGCTGATAGATCTCTGGCTGATTTCCAGTAGACCAGTAGTAAGGTTCTGAAACCAAATTGTTTTACAATAGCAACAACAAAGTCATTTTCCCCTGTTTATATTCAGCTGCTGAAATGAAGAAAGCTGACCAGTACAAGAGTGAATTTTGTGTAAAAGGACTGTGAGCTCAGTTTTCAGCCCTGGCTGAAAACAAATTCCTCTGCTTAAAATGTGCTCAGAGGCACCGTGTGTTTTTTTGTATTTTGTTTTTAAATTCTATCTGGTGACACCCACACTATACATTTAAAGCACATGACTTCCCTCAAAGAATCCTGGGGACTGTAGTTTGTTAAGGGTGCTGGGAATTCTACTGAGGGGTAACCTACAGTTCCCAGGATTCTTTGGTGGATAACATGTGCTCTAAATTCATGGTGTGGGTGTGACCTATGTATTTTTTGTACCACGGGAGTAAATACCATTGAACTCTATAAACATGCAAATGATCAAACCTGCCCTCCCCCTTTCTTTGCCCCCCTCCAATCCGCTCCTTCCCCTCCCCCTCTCCCATGGTCAGTTTCACCTATCCTAACCATGATTGCATAGGAGTAAATCCCATTGAACTCAATAAGCATGCAAATGATCAGACCTGCCTTTCCCCTCCTTCCCTTCTCCTCTCCCTTCCTCCTCCCCTCTCCTCTTCCTTCTTCCTCCTCCCCTGCCCACTTCAGCCATCCCTCCCCCCTCATCATTTTTACCTATCCTAAGCATGATTGCACAGGAGTAAATCCCACTGAACTCAATAAACTTGCAAATGATCAAACCTGTCCTTCTCCCCTCCCCCTCCTGCCTGCTCCCACCCCCCTTCTCCCCTCTGTCCTTCCTCCCCACTACTACTCCCCCTTCCCCATCCCCTGTGGTCAGTTTCACCTATCCTAAACATGATTGCAGGGGAGTAAATCCCACTGAACTCAATAAGCATGCAAATGATCAATCCATTTTCAGCAAACTTGTACAGGAAGTACCTTCTATAGCTCAGATTGAGAAAGCACTTGGATAAGGGCTTCTGTGGATAATCTTAAGGCACAGGTAAGTACATACAGGAGGAGATGTTCCTTCAGAGACACAATCCCAAGATAGGGAAGGTTTCATAGGTTAAAAACAGCGCTTTGAAGCTGGAAGCAAACAGAAAGCCAGTGAAGTGAAAAAAGGATGGCTGTAATATGTTCCCAATCCCCAGCTTTAGTTAAAACTCTTGTGGCCATGTTGTGCACCAGCTGTAATTTCAGCTCAATTTTCAAAGGCAGCTCATGTAGCTCAGTAATCCAAAGGAGGTTATCAATGAAACCAGGTTATCTCCATGCAGATATGATTGTAGCTTGGATACCAGCCTAAACTGCTGAAAGGCATTCTGTACCAGAGAGACCACTTATGCCTCTACTACTGACAATGATGGATTCAAGCTGTGAACCTGATCATTTAGGGGGAGTGCAACCCCCTCTGGAACCACTCATCTGGACAGAATACATACTGTACTAACAGTGCCTTTGTCTTGTCGTGATTTATCTTCAGTTTGTATAATGGATTAGTCGAGCTACAATCTATGCAATTAACACTTGTGCATGTCATGACACTGTTTAATCATTTGTGAGCCTTTAAATTAATGAATAGAATCAGGATAACTATAAAAGACCTCTTATTTTGTTAATTACTACCCTTTGTAGCAACACAGAGTTAAAGTTACCATACTTTCTTCTGATGGCAGGAATTGTTCAGTTTTGCATTTCTCTCTCTCTCTCTCTGGATGTGTGGGTGTTTGTGTTTAAATTCTCCCAACGTTAATGACTTAACTCTGCACATAATACCTTTTGAAACTGAAATCTAGTTTTAATGTCTGATCAAGCTAGGTTAAAAAAACAACCCACCACCTAATATTTACTAGTCTCTCCAGGTCTCTGTAGCCATAAAAGGAAAAGAGCGGGAACGGGGAAATGGCATGGCAGATGAGGCAGGAAGAGCACACGGTGGGTAGAATTATGGCGTGTTTGTTGAGTGGAGGCTCTGGATATTAGGTCAGGGATAAGGAACCTGTGGTCTTCCAGATGTTATAGGACTTCAATACCCATCAGTCTCAGCTAGCATTGCCAATCCTTGGGATTATGGTAGTTGTAGTCCAACAATATCCGGAGGGCTACAGGTACCCCATCCCTGCATTAGACCTTGATCAGCCATCAGTACACAGCAGAAAAAGCCTTCTAATTTCATAATATAAAGTTTAACCATACAATCTTTTCATGCAGCCATAGCATCTCAGTGTTCACAAGGTGAATTGCCTATTTGAAAGCACCCCATGTAATCATTCCCATCCATATGAGAGTTTATCACCTTAAAAAGAAGGCTTGGCTAGAAGTGGGGGGGGGACTGATACAGGAGGAGAATCACCTCCACACCTGAGTATTTGAAAAGGTCCCAAGAAGAGAACCAACCTTCAGTGCATATCAATACAGTGAAGAACATTCATTCAAAACCGTGAATGGACACTTTTCCAAAATAACTTTTCTTTTTATTGTACCTGTATCACCTGTTGGAATCATACATGCACGAGCAAAGGTGATTTATAGGTAGATGGTCATATAGAAGTACGAGATCTAGATTAATTTAAGTTTATTTTGCTATGTTTGTGGTAATAAGTTTCACAGCAAGAAACTGCTCTTGCTTGTTTGATGCCAATAGGTACACCTGCTTTATCATGTGCAAGTTGTATTGCATATTGTTAGGTCCAAACCCAACACGCGAGTCGCCCTGTCAACCCCAACTCGCTTATTACACCTGGGAAGAGTGCGGAGTTGAGTGCAAATGAACCCACTATCAGAGATCAAGTAACACAAGACAATTCCTTTGCAAAGGGGACCCAATACTTACAAGCCGAAGCAGGTCAGCATGGGAACCTCGTTTATTGGTGTCTTAGGGTTTATATAGGCTCACCCCAAAGTTTACAATATCGGTCTCACATCATAAAATACAAAAGAAGCAATTGCTAGATATTATAGCCTCAAGGCATATGTAAGGAGGTAAAGGGGTACCGGGGGAAGGACAAAAGTGGAAACATTAAGACTATCTCTCAGACTCTATGTCTGCATACTTTGCATGTCCTTGAGATAAGCACTTAGCAGTAACAGACAAAGACAACTATTGAGGGGAGGCCCAGCTGCAACCGGGCGCCCCTTAAACTGGAGACAGACATGATATTACTTTGCTTACATATCAAAGGGGTTTTACAAGTCAAGGTTTGTGGGGCAGTGGAACAGCGTTTAACATTTCTATGCAGGGTACATTTGTAACAATAAGCAAGTTTATAGGCATAGATGTGATACAAGAAATGCATAGTAGGGAAGTTTCCAGCTTAAACCGGCTTTTATTATGCGAGCCGCTGGAATGTAGGTAAGGGTCAGGTCACCAGGAAATAAACCGACATTTTATATCAAAAGTCAAATAAAGGCCACTTTGGTTCTATTTCCCATGATGCCCAAGCTGGTTTAGGTAGGACAAGTAAACTATAGTTTTACAAGCACTGGGGGTTTCAATTCAATCCTAACAATATCATATTGGACATGGTACAGCTTTTCTCCTGCAAAAGGGTCAAACTGTGTGTGTGTGTGTGTAGGGAAATTAGAAGCTTTTTGACAATGTTTATCAAGCTTAGAATATCTGCGTTTTACATCAAGTATACATCTGTATATCCAAGAAAATAGGCATATATACCACTTTGCTAAAATCCACAAAGCTTTCCTGCCATTAACTTGTGTATATGTATGGACTGTAATATACCATTTTAATTTTATTTTATGACCTCAGTTGCATCTTTACCATTCTCTGGAATACTGTGCAACCTGGTTTATATTAATGATAAGCAGACTTTTTTACACAGCAGGAAAAACAATGTTCAGTTTTATGTTTTCTCCCCTTTTAGTCATTGCCTCTTGGTGAGAGTGTCTCAAAACACCCATTGCTGTTGTCTCTCTCAAGTAAATCAGGCTTTGTCCCACTGTTAATATCTCCCCCCAATAATCTCCATGGCTCATGTTTGACTGAGATGTTTACAGAATTGGAACAATTCCAAAATGGTTCCCATCACAGCATTCTAATATCTAAGAGAGTTGAGTACTTTTTCTGCTGTGGGCAATAATGGAATAATGTCTCAATAAAAACCTCCATGCTTTTCACCACCAGAGGCTTTGAGTATGCTCCCTAACTACTATTTTGCACTATGGGTATACTTAAATCCAGATTGATTTGTTTTAATGAGGGGATAGGGTAAAAGTACAATAGAGCAAACCCAGATGAATGTGAAAGCATCTGAAAAAGTGGTTTTAAATACATCCTGTCAAATGGACATAGAAATGTTTTGCAAAGGTTAAGGGGAAGAGTTGTAGCTCGGGGATACTGCTCTGTATGCAGAAGTTCCCAGTTTCAATCCCTAGAATCTCCAGGGAGATCTGAGAGATACTCCTATCTGAAAACCTGGGAAGCTACTGCCAGTCGGTGTAGACGATACTGAACTAGGCAGACCAAAAGGTCTGACTTGGTATAAGGCAGCTTCCTATGTTCCTAAAGTTCACCCAGTTTGTATTCCACTCTATCATTTACCCTTACGGTTCATCAACGATGCAGATGATAGCAATAGCACACTCCCTGGTCTCCTGAGGACGGATTTTTTATTCCCAGATGAGTTCTCTAGAGGGTCTTCTAACTATATTGGTTGCCTGGCAACATTCCTTGATCAATGTCATGATGGACAAAGAGAAAAGAAATTAAATATTGGCCACTTCTGAATGAGCAGAGTGAAGATACCATGGACTTGACACGCCTTCTGATGAATCATGATTCTCTTATGTCCCTCAGAAAGTTTAAGGCCCCAAATCACAGAAAGAGGACAGGCAGTCAAGTCACAATTACTTCTGGTTTTCATACTTCTGTATAATGTCATGTGGCATGATGCATGACCTTTTCCACTGTAGGAACATATGCTTCTCCTCATGACAGGAGAACATTGTAGCCACTTAACTTTGTGACAGGCGGACTTTGTACTTCAGTATAACATTGAAAGTGGGATAATATCTTGTGGCAAGATGTGTGACTTTTCCCCCTGTAGGAGCACATGCTTCTCCTCATGACAGGAGAAATGCCACAGCGGGCATTTCATTCTTCCTCTCCTCCCCCTGCCCCCAGCTTTCAACATCAGAATGTGCTTCTCTTTTTTGAAAGGCTCTGTAACCCACAATGCAGAGTAACTAACCAGAAGAAGACACTCTGAGAACAATGGACAGTATCAGCCTTGCTCTGTAGCCTGAGAGAGAATGGAACCCATATGAAGAACTATTTATTTATTTATCGTATTTGTATACTGCCCCATAGCTGAAGGTCTCTGGGCGGTTTACAGTAACTAAAAATATTAAAAACAAATATACAAATTTAAAACACATCTTTTAAAAACAATTTAAAACACAATTTAAAAAATTTAAAACAATTTTAAAAACACATGCTAAAATGCCTGGGAGAAAAGTCTTGACCTGGTGCCGAACAGATAACAATAATGGCACCAGGCGAACCTCGTCAGGGAGATCATTCCATAATTTGGGGGTCACCACTGAGAAGGCCCTCTCCCTTGTTGCCACCCTCCGAGCTTCCCTCGGAGTAGGCACTCGGAGGAGGGCCTTAGATGTTGAGCGTAGTGTACAGGTGGGTTCGTATCGGGAGAGGCGTTCCATCAGGTATTGTGGTCCCAAGCCGTGTAAGGCTTTATAGGTTAAAACCAGCACCTTAAGAACATAAGACCATAAGAAGAGCCTGCTGGATCAGGCCAGTGGCCCATCTAGTCCAGCATCCTGTTCTCACAGTGGCCAACCAGGTGCCTGGGGGAAGCCCGCAAGCAGGACCTGAGTGTAAGAACACTCTCCCCTCCTGAGGCTTCCGGCAACTGGTTTTCAGAAACATACTGCCTCTGACTAGGGTGGCAGAGCACAGCCATCATGGTTAGTAGCCACTGATAGCCCTGTCCTCCATGAATTTGTCTAATTTTCTTTTAAAGCCATCCAAGCTGGTGGCCATTACTGCGTCTTGTGGGAGCAAATTCCATAGTTTAACTATGCGCTGAGTAAAGAAGTACTTCCTTTTGTCAATCCTTCAATCAAGCTCAGAAACATACAGGCAGCCAATGCAAGCGGGCCAGAATTGGTTTTATATATTCAGACCATCTGGTCCCTGTTACCAATCTGGCCGCTGCATTTTGCACAAGCTGCAGTTTCCTAACAGTCTTCAAATGCAGCTCCACGTAGAGTGCATTTCAGTAATCTAACTTAGAGGTTACCAGAGCATGGACAACTGAAGCCAGGTTATCCCTGTCCAGATAGGGGCATAACTGGGCCACTAACTGAAGTTGGTGGAAGGCATTCCCTGCCACCGAGGCTACCTGAGCCTCAAGTGACAGAGATGGTTCTAGGAGAACCCCTAAGCTATGAACCTGCTCCTTCAAGGGGAGTGCAACGCCATCCAGGACAGGTTGGACATCCACCATCTAGTCAGAAGAACCACCCACTAGCAGCATCTCAGTCTTGTCTGGATTGAGCCTCAGTTTATTAACCCTCATCCAGTCCATTGTCGCAGCCAGGTGGCCTTTCCCAACATGGTGCTCTCCAGATGTTTTGGACTACAACGCCCATCAGCTCCATGAAGGGCAGCCAGTGGTCAAGGATGATGGCAGTTGTTCAATACATCTGGAGGGCACCACATTGCGAAAGGCTGTCCTATGGTAACACACCACTGTTTAAGAGTAGGGGTTTGCTACAAGATGAAGGAAATCATAAAGATATAACAACAAGCCATGGTTGGTTTATTTTTTGAGATTCTTCCACAGTGAGCCTTGAACTTGTGTACTACCTCTCCACTCTCCTTTGCACTCAAAGGAATGAAATTTGAAAAATCTGTTTGCAATTTATAAGAAAACAGTTTCCCATTTCATCAAAATACTTGAAATTGTGGTTCATGCAAGCCATAGTTTCTTAACAAACTGAGATATCAAACCGAGATTGTGATTGGAAGCTTCAAATTTCCTCCATAGGGTTATTGCAATACATTCTCATAACTGCATATGATGGTTTGGTTAGGTATGAATGTGGCCAATGTAGCGATTGTTACCAAGATGCTATTCTAAGAAACAGTCATCTCTTCTGCAGTTTGATTTCTACTCCACTTTTTAATATAGGTGTATCCTCTGATGGTGAATAGAGAGTGTTACACAAGTGGCTACTACTGATTAAGCTAGTCTTGATCAAAATCCATCTGTGGAAGATACCTGAAGTCACACTTGTATGTGAGGAAAAACTCTGAAATTGTCACAGTGCAATTTTAGGTTTTGGAAAGATGGGGCAAGATCCTCAGCAATGGTTAAAGGCTTACTCTTGATTAAATTCAAGATTAAATTGCATGAAGAGTATTTAACGTGATTGTTTTTAAAGTATTTTTAATAACTATAGTGATCTTATCAGCACAGGTCAAGCTGTGATCATTTTAAAAGAATATGAGCCTTTGGCTTGCATATCGACTGAAAAACTAGCTCATACAGCCAAACCCATCATCAGCTGAAGCACAGGGAGTTCAATCCAGCTTTCCTGCAAGGATGAGCTGCATGAGCAGCCGATGCAGCCATGTCTCTACCTGCCCCACACCTAACTTCACCTATGATATCTTATGTGGATGTGGTTTGGAGAAAATGAAAATGACCTTGAGAGCCAAATGAGGAGGCCTGGTGTACCAACTTTGGTCTGCAAGCCAGAGGTTTCCCACCTAAATGGTGCTCCTAGAAATTGGTTCATGAAGCTTGAACAAAAAGTGAGAGTAAAGAGGTTAAAGCAGGGTTGGTTGACCTCAGGACTGGGGACCAAATGTGTCCCACCAAGTCTATCTAACCAACTTTCAGGACTCTTCCAAAACATGCCCCTCCCTGGGCTATGCTCCTCGTTCACCCTGTTCTAGCACTACACTAGTAACAGTCTGAGCTGAGCACACAGAATACTTGTGAGAATAATGTGGGGTGGGGAAAAGAAACATATACCCTATCTTGAGTTCATTGGAAGAATGGCAGGACATAAAAGTGATAAAGGAATAAGTGTGTGTGGCAAGGGAATGAAATGAGCAGTTTGAACATGGCCAGGGAACAAGAGAGCATATGGTTTTTGGAGGTAACTCTGTTTCATTGCAAAGAGGCTTCTGACATACAGGAGTGGTTGGAAAGGTGCTGGTCTTGGGTCTCCTACATGCGTACCATCTGCATTAGGGATACCTACGTTACAGAGGACTGTCCGCTGTTTGAAGGGCTGTCCGGTCCAAGCACAAATTAAAGATAAAGAACCACATGAAGGGAGAACAGGGGCCTTGACATTGCCCGTCAACTCTTAGTACCTGGACAGAAGGCACACAGCTCACCTGGTCAAAATCTTCCACCCCAATGGTGGAATTTATTGCAATTCTATTTAAATTATAGTAATTTTATCTTGATTTGCATATATACATAATTACATATACATTAATCAGGGCAAGCTTTCTGCAGATGCAGATCCATGTCCTCTGTTGTCGTCTTGTGTGATGCATTTCTTCATTTTTTTCATAATGCATTAAGAGGCCACTCTTACCTGCATACATATTTGCTCTACTACCTACTTAAGATGCCCATGTGTAAATAAGATGCTTTTTTACACAAGTCTCCATCAATTGTTCACATCCAGAATGAAACTTTGAATGTCTTTGAAATGTCCTGCATCTTGGAGATGGGAGCATGCGGCATCATTGTATAGGATACTGCTCTGTTGTGGTTTTGTCTTGAGCATGAACTATAAAGGGATGTGTGTGTGTCTTTCAGTGAACACTGATGGTAAAGATCTGTCTAAACCACAGTTGTCCCAATCTGATTTAGAGATGGACACAACTGTCATTTTCAGTTTTTCATTTTTCTAACTTTAAGTTTACACAAACCCCTTTTCCACATCAATTTGCTTTTTTTCCTTTAATAAAGTCAGCATGGAAATTCACATGCATTTTTGTGTATATTCCTCCTAATATATGCATTTTATATGCAATTGGCCCTTTTCTGTAATCAATTTTTCTTAATGTAATGTAGCTTTCTATGTTTATAATTAATAATAATAATAACAATAATAACAACAACAACAACAATAATTTTTGTGTCGCCTATCTGGCCGAAGCCACTCTAGGCGATGTACACATTAAAATGCAGTAAAATACAACATAATACAAAATAAAATACAATGCATTTTAATGCACATTTCCCCCTAATGCACACATTTTCATGCACACTCTGTGGTTGAAGAACTGTTACAAAATTGAGAGAAGTGTGGATTTCAAAGGACAGCTGTGTTTCAGGAAGTGAAACTTGGTTTGGAAGTGCTCTTAGTCCAGAAAGTGTAATAAAATGCAAACCACCAAGTGAATTTCTCCCCCATTCCTAATCTGGTGATGATCATGCTCAGAGATGACATAACAGAAGGGTCCTGCATGCCTGGTTCTCCAGGCTGGATGTTTGCATATGGCACCCAAGGCGGTGTGCATAGTTCCCAAAAACACAAGACCAGCAAAAATACACTCAGTACAAGATTTGTGTTCTCAAAAGCCAAAAAGTGCCCATTGCTTGTGGGAGATATGGAAGCATTTTAGACCTGATGCCATTATTTCTGTTTATTTGTCAGTTGGTCAATGCAGTTGAAAACAATGTGTGTTTTAATAATATTTAATCATCATCATGACTATCATCTGATTAGATATCCTTCCAAATATCTTTCAACTATAACACACTTTTAGTTGACTAACCCATTGTTTAAAATCAAATTAGATAATTTACTAAAATAAACCTTTAAATTAGTTGGTAACTGCACATAGCATAAACCTGAAAGGATAGGAAGATCCCAAAGGAAACATTAGAGAAAAGCAAACAATTCATTTTGAATGATTTAGTAACAGGCAAAGGAAATATTTTGGCTATTAAACACCACTAGATGGCATTAGAGGAATTTTTACAACTTTACAACATACCTACATAATTCAGTACTAAATCTCTGTAGGCCAATCTATATGGAAATCTGATTTTTAAACAGCCTTGTAGACTTCTAGCTTGGCAGTTAACAATCCTCTTTTGTTTTTATGTTATGAGTCTTTGACAGATTGTGCGAGGATCTCCAGCAATTTAGTTCTAAGTGAAACTGCTTCAGATTTTTCTTTTCATTTAAATGCCAAACTACTTTGTTCCTCTTTATGTGTGGGTGGTTTCTTATTCAGGGTCAAGTTATTAAGTGGGTTTGTGTATGCAGATACTACTCTCCCCCTCAATTTTTCCATTTTTCTTTTCTAAATGATAGTCAGCATTCTGTGGCTAATAAACACGCTCAGTCTTCAGTGGGCTGTTTCTGATTATTTTGTCACTTGGTCCCCTCCCCTCCCCTTCTTTCTTTCTTTCTTTCTTTCTTTCTTTCTTTCTGTTAACTTCAGGGCTTAGCATAGCAATACCTCCTTCTGGATCCTCACTTAGGCTACAATCCTTTCGGTCAGCAGTCACAATCTGAGTTCACTATTAGATGGAATTATACATTTTATACGTAGATGTATATAGACTGATCAGGCTTTTAAAAAGTAAATGCCCATCTCTTTGTACCTTTGAAAAAAACCCTTAAAGTAGTGTTAGGATTGCCATATTTATTGCTTATCAGTGTATCTTTGTAGCATCAAAGCAGAGGTTTCAAAATAAGTGGCTGGAAAGCAAAGCCAAACCAAACAATGAAACCAAACCAATGAAGGAACTGGATTAAAAATTACCAGACAACAGGCAGAATCTGCTGTTTTGATGGGTAACAAACCATGTGCTTTGTGGAGAAGAAGAAAGATTCATAGAATTTGTTAGCACCACTTCTCTCTTCCTACTCCATATTTTGATAACTCTTTCAATTTCCCTTTCAAAAGCAATTACCTAAAGGTCTACTACAAAGACTGTCAGCATCACCCACATTGTTCTTTTGTAATTACTCATTTCAGCGGTTCATTTGCAGGAGAACTACCTAGTGGACTTGCCCTTTCACTCAAACAAGAGGCAATATAAAAGCCAAACAGCTCCTAGACCTGGACAAAAAATGTGGCCACTCTCCATTCTTACAGCTACCTGCATATTAGAAGCAAGCAATATGAATCCCTCAGCTATCTCTTGAGACCATCATGCCCCAAAAGCATGACAGGAGTGCTGTGTAATTTGGTCAGTGTAGTAGATAATTTTAGACCATAGGTAGGGAACCTTAGGTCGCAAAAAAAGGGGGGAGGAAAAAAAACCCCAAATGCCACACAAGATCAGGGAGATAAAAAAAAAATTCAAAATGTTTTTTATTGTATAAATCTGTATTGGAACTTGCCCAACGTGTTTCAGCCCAACCAGGGCTTTCATCAGGGGCTATAAACATAACAGAAAATTACAATGAAATGGACAGACCTTTATCACTTACATATTTAAAATTAAGGAATACTATGAGTATAACAACATATATTTTGTGACTAACAGTTCTAATGATATTTTCTTTAAAAGTAAACTTTTTGGATTTCATTTACACAAATGTAAATACAGAATCTTTACTTTAAGTTGCAAAAATAAACTTGGATAAAAAAGCATTGTTATACTTTATGTTGTAAAAAATAAAAAAGGCATTGTTATACCTAATAATTAAAAAATTTTCTTATAGCAACAAAGCATGATGATTGCATCATATATAAAAATATATACCAAGGATTGAATTGTTTTGTAATAGTTTCCAAGAGCAGAAAACAAAACATGTATAAGGTTATTTCAACTTATGAGAAACAATATAACTGAACAGACATTACTTGTACTCACATGATTGTAAATCTAAAGAAATTTCATTGTGTAAAAACAAAGTAACTACAGCTTTTCTCAAAAGCACCATAGGCTAAATAATTTTATAATGGTTTACAGAAGGAAACGATATGATTTATATAGGTTTTTTTATTTAAAAAAAATTTTTTTAACACATGGTAATTAATTTGACCTTTAGGTGTAGGATTAGTTACACCTGGAGTACACCTTATGTAAAAGTCAAATAAAACTAGTTACATAAATGTGGTGCTCTGGGCCTCTCTATCTGGTCTTCCAGGCCTTTCCTAACTGGACACATTCCCCCCCCTGGCCACGCACTCCTGTCCCTGAGCTATGCCCCTTAGCCACACCCTCCTTAAATGCTTTGCTTAGCTGGAAAGTTTCCTTGAACTATGAGAATGCCCCTGGCATACCTGGATGGAGGTATGTGTGCATGTAGAAGAAACCTCTGATGTTTGCATGGCTACAATTCAATAGTAAGTGATGAATCTTCTTCATTTTGCATCTAGCCGCACTCTCCACAGCCCAGTGGCCCCCAAAAGATTACTCACAAAGGTATGTGGAACTCAGGCTGGAAAAAAATTCCCCATTTTAGCCTCTGGACTGAAGGGTTTTTTATACCTTCCCTCTCTGTGGATGGCAATGAGCATTACTTCAATTACTAAAAAATGTGGCAAGCTTAGCCCAACTTCATTTGGGAGCCATCTTGCTCATTCTACTCAGTAGACTTTTACTCCAAAAGCCTGCTCTGACGGCAGCACGAAATTCAGCACTCAGTGAGAGCCACTGAAAATGCAGCTTGTTTTATATATCTCTACATAACCCTATGGTGGATTTCATTTTTGTTTCTGCATTTAATGGTAGCCTGACCTCATGCAGCACTGAGCTAAAGTAATGGGGGAAACTTCATCTGCTTAATTTCAGGCTGTACTTTAGCAAAAGGGGTTAAGCCCAGTGGTCAAGCACTGCTTTGCATACTAAAGGCCCCAGGTTCAACAAAACTCTTGCTATTTTGTTGGCTGCTCTGGAGGCCTTGGCCAAAAAGCCATATACAAGTAAATCGGTGATGATGATAACCACGATGAATCCCCGGAGAGCTGCTACCAGTCAGCTGGATCAGCCTTCTTCAACCTGGTACCCTCCGGATAATGTGGACCACAATACCCATCAGCCCCAACCAGCATGCCCACAGGTCAGGGATGATGGGAGTTGTAGTCCAAAACATTGGGAGGGCACCAGCTTGGAGAAGGCTGGAATAGAGAAGACTGAATTAGATAGACCATTGGGACTTTGTGTAAGACAGCTTCCAGTGTTAAAGGAATAGAGGCAGAAACACTTCAAAAAATAGGTAGCCTGAAAATGAGTGCTGAAAATGAGGTAAGGCAGTGCTTTTATACTGGTCAAATTTTGTTGTTAGATTATGCAGTGGTTTGTCAGAGCAATCTTGTGCAGGTGTGCCCTGCAGTAAGCCCTGTGGAGTTCACGGGCACTCCCAGGCAAGTGTGGATAGCAGGGATGGGGAACCTGTGACCCTCCAGAGTTTACGGGTCTAGAACTCTCATCATCCCCGACCCTCAGCCATGCCGGCTGGTGCTGATGAGAGTTGTGTTATGAATAGACCTTGAACTTCCTCATGAGCATAGCTCACTAGAAATGCAAGTTCCCCTAATGAGAGTGCAGCAGGATCTTTTGCTGAATTACCCACACGTCACCCCTAGAGCATGTACAAATTTACCCTTAACCCAATGACACACACTGAAAGTAAAATAAAGAGTGGTTTTATTAAGAGAAGAAACAAGGAAAAATATTGCAGTTTACAATTACAGTTAACAATGAGCAGCTTTCTAACTATTATTCATTCATTCAGCAACACTGGATAGACTAAAGCAAAGAGACTAACCCTATGAACACTTTCACATGAAGCTCACCCACACAGAAAGAAAAAGGAAAGAAAGAGGCACAGAAGTTGCATATACCTTTCCTGGAGAGTTGCTGCAAGACTAAGGCTGAGAGAGAGGGACTTTCGTATGTAGCCCAATGAGCCAAAAGCTCCGCCCTCGTGGAACCAGCACTAGATCTGAAAGATCTCTCTCAGCCCTGAAGTTCTGCAAATTGTCCCAAAGATGCTAGGGTGCGTTGGTAAGAAAAGCAGCTGTTGGAGCCCTCCAGAAGAGGAACTCCTGACCCCTCCCAACCCCTCCCAACCCCTCATGTTTTATAGCTTTTTCTAACTAAACTGACCCCAATGTAAATGTGACCAGGAAGATGTGAACCAATCCATTTCCTGGTAAGTTCCCAGATAATAGGTGTGATCTCTCTGCTGTAGATTCCTGATGATTCCTAAAGGTTAAGATTATCATAATCCTTATGTAAAACTGTTTCTTTGTTTGAAAGGAGTGCTTGATTCTTACTGGGCATCATTTCCCAAATTTCCATAGGAGTCAGGAAGTCTATACCCTCAGGCTTTCAGGATATGTTCTCAGGGGTCACAGAGAGGCTGTTTCCCAGGAATCTTTGCTGTTGCAGGTTTTCCAAACTCTGGTTCACTGAGGTGAATCAAAGATTAAAAATTCCCAATATTTGATTCTTTACAGTTGGAGGTCAATGACATCTAATAACTCCGGTTATGAAAGTTGCTGCTACTGCTGAAGAGCCCAGAGGCCATACTGCTGCTAGTCCGGAAAGACCTACTGCTCAGGATGTCTCGATACTATTGTGGTGGGGTGTTATATGAGTTCTTGGAGTCAAGATTTAATTTTAGAGATGCATTATTTTTACTATTTTGTTTTTTATATTTTTATTGTTAGACGTTTTTAATGAATTGTGTGCGGTCTGCTTAATTTTACGGAGAGGTTTCCATTAATATATTGTGTATGGCTATTTAAATTTTGTTATATTTTTGAAACTGTTAGAATGAATTATGTCAATTCTTTTTGGTGTTGCAAGCTGCCTTGAGCATGCTTTAACTATGGAAAGGCACCATACAAATAAATGGTGATGATCTGGAAGGCCACCAGTTCCCAAACCCTACTGTACGAGATTGCAGCCTGTGAGTAGGAACATAGGAAGCACACTTATACTACTAAGTCATAGCATTGGTCCATCTACACTAACTGGCATCAGCTCTCTAGCTTTCAGACAGGCGGACAATTCCCAGCCCTACCTGGAGTTGCCAGGGATTGCTCTGGCATGCAGAGCAGAGGCTCTACCAATGAACTACGGCCACACAGTTATGTTCACCGAACAGAATGCGGAAATATTAGTTCCACTAGCAATGCAGCCTCCTCTCTTGCCCTAGGTTAGAAAGAAGTGAAACAATAAAAAAGAAAAGGGTCATCTAAGTAGATTCAATGCAGTTATGAATGTAGCTAACATAGCTTTGTCCATAATAATGACATCATCGGTTCCACAGGCATTAAGCTCCTTCAAAAGTGGAATAGCGGAGCGACTAAAGGATAAAGCTGGGACAAACTGAGCATGTCAAATTATGGGATGGCACAAGCCATTTCCAAAAGTTTTTATTAGAGTGCTTATGAAGCCCTGTGAGTCACTTAGAGCCCTGGCACATGTCTCGTGGCAAATGAATGGCAATAAAACATTTATAGCACACACAACGTCACATTTTTCTATAGAGTGTCTACGGTTATTTTATATGGTGTCAGTGCTTAATTGAAAAGTATTATAAGTATTACGAATGTGATTCACCTTGCAATAGATTCAACCATTTACTGATGTAATAACTGAGTTTCAGGGGAGGTTGCACGTAGCTGTTTGGGTGCCTAATCACCAAGCTAATTACAATACGTTAAGTGCAATGTTGGGAAAATCTTAGTCATGCCTTAATTGGCCTTGAGGCTGCTCCTTTCACCCACTGAGCCAGCGAATAGGCAGTAGGATTGGATGTATGGAGTACAGCATTGTAATGCGCTTACAGTGAGCTGGCATTGCAAACCAACCCAGAGTTCTGTACTTGCAGCTGGAATGGATAACCACATCCCCATAATTTGAGAAAGTGTTTGTGTGAGGGGATGTCTTTAAAATGGCACAAAACCACCTCTGTACCTCCATTTAGAAGCCCTGTTTGTGAGTACACTTTAAGCTACCTCTCTGGTCTCACGTCAGTACTTCACCTGTTTCCAAGATTTCTTCCATTAGACGAAATGGATGGGCATCTTGTGATCCTCCAGATATTGTTGGACTAAATCATCCCTCACTATTGGCCATGCTGGCTGGGGCTGATGGAGTCCAACAACATCTGAGGGTCACAGGTTCCCTATCATTGTTCTTCACTTTTCCTGGGCAGTGCTGTAGCGCATATCCAAATAGTTGTGTGTGTCTATATATGTTTTAAAACTCTTCTATATTTCATTACTCTGCTTTTAGTAGCAGGATTAGGCTAAGGTCTGAGCAAGGTATTTACCTGTCAATATCCATAGAGACTGGATTTAGTGCTGAGAGAGATTTGTGGGTAAATCAGCAATAAAATTGACTTTTCCATTAACTACCCAGCTCTAGATGTCAATCTTATCATTTTTCAGAGTGCAAGATATTCATTTCCCCCCATAGCTAAATTCAAGTGGCCTGAAAATAAGGAGTATGTTAGAGGTAGGACGCTGCTCTTGCTGTGGCTGATGTGAAAGTACAGTAGGGCCCCGCTTTACAGTGTTCTGCTTTAAGGCATTCCGCTGATACGGCGGCTTTCGTTTTCCATTTTAAAGGGTTTTTTCCCACTTTTGCGACGTTTTGCGCTGTTTTTGCGTCATTTTCGAGTGACATGGCCCATTAAAGTCAATGGGGTTCTGCTTTACGGCGTTTTCTGCTTTACGGCAGGGGTCCGGAACAGAACCCACCGTATAAGCGGGGCCCTACTGTACATTTCGTTCTCTCCATCTCACTTCTGCACTCCATGCAGTTTGTGACTTGCATAAAAACTATGCACAGTCCTTCAAAAATAACATGGGAAAATGTTTTAAGTGTTCTAGATGTAGCTTGTCAGTTCTGTATAAATAAAATGTTGCAAATCAGACAACTCCAAAGTTATGTTAAAATTTGCTGAGGATTCATTTTTCTTAATGGCAAGTCCAGAGTCTTTTTGTTTTGTTTTTTAAAAAATCTTTTTTGCTATCCATGATGACAAATAATTCAGCCTTAATAGAGAACAAGATTATATATTTAAGCTTATGCCAGAATGAATAACCCAATCCTATGCATGGATAGTCAGAAAAGAGTCCCACTGAGTTCAATGGAATTTGCTCCCAACTAAATATGCATGGGATTGCAGTTTTCATCTTTAAAGTGGCACAAGACTTTTTTAAAAAAAATGTTTGCTGCAACTGACAAAACATGGCTATCCCTCTGGAATACATTTAATCTCTACCTCCAGGTGACATTTACACCCAAAGTACTCCAGAGATTCAATTAAGATAAGTAGCCTTCCTGTTTTGTGAAATGCAACTAGTTACTTCATTTTCCTGGCTGATCTGGAAAAAAAAAAAGCACTCCCCTCACTATTCTTTACTTGAAAGATAAACATAAAGCAGGAAAGAACAAAGGTCAGCTCTATGTCAGAGGCAGTAGCCAGCATGTGATTTCTTCTGATGTATTAATACAAATGCATTGTTGCCTAACAAGCTTAACAGATAGCTAACTCAGCTCGGAAATATTGGCCAGGATCCCAAGAGCCCTGAAACTCGCTCCCTGAGGCCAAGGGGGCTTAAACCTTTTCCTTCCTTAAACCACAGCTACTCATGCAGCATGGCAAACTGCTTGTGAAACCATACCCTCCCCCGATCATTTTACTCAAGGGTGGCTTAAAAATCTTCCTAAATATATAATAAATAAATGCAGTCCAGGAAATGGCAACTTTTCATTGGGCTAGTACAAGGCTTTGTGTGAGTCTAAGACTACTAATCCTATGGCCCCTGGAAGGGTGTCCCAAGGGCCGCAGGATATATTGGATCTCCCTCTCTGACAGTCTTTCAGGTCCTAGTCCAGCACACTTAACTACAGCATCATACTGGCTCTCCTGGGCTCCTACTGGGAGGAAGGGTGGGATATAAATCTACTAAATAAATAATAATAATAAAATATACTTAATTTGAACTATAGGAGACTGGAAGAAAATCTAGTTATTAAATGCAGTTCTGATGGTGAGACATAGGTCACATGCTTTGAAAATAATAGCCTATTAATTGCTGAAGAAAGAAGCCACTTCTTCAGTTTCATGTGTTGCTAGATTAATTAACAACGAGAAGGGCTTCAGTGCTAATTTCATTCAGTCTCTGGATGTATGTATGCATGTGCATAGATGACTATGGCTAGAAACTTGAGTACATTCACTGAGCCTTGCCTAACTTCAAGGCCACCTCCATCAAAGTCAGAGTTGATTTGATTTAAATCAAATTGATTTAAATGGTGATTTAAATTGCTTCTATGAAGTAGTCATTTTTAATTATTTAAATTACAGTGTAAATCACTAGTGAGGAATATTCTCTTTAATTATTATTTTTAGTAGAAGCACATTATTGTTTAATATAACCTTAATACATATTCATAGATACATGTTTCATTAGAAGGAAGGTACACACTAAACAATTATTCTGAATTGTTGTGAGATTAATTTTCATCAAAAATGGGATGGTAATTTGATCATTTTAGTACTAAAGCAGAATGAACTTGTGAGGACATTCAGAAGACAAACCAGCTCCAACTGTTCAATTAATCATGATATTTTTGTTATGATTTACCAGAATGATCTCCACCACCAAACAGGCTTTTAAATTGTACTAATAAGATTGTTTGTTCTTCTGGTTAGTTTTCTTTTAACAAAAGATGCACATGGATTTTTGAATGGTTAATTATTTCAGTGTTTAAATAAAGGTAAAATTCTTTTAAAAATAAAATTTAGGCAATTTCAAGCAAGTCATCAACCAAGTCAACATGAGAAACTTTTTTGGTGGCACAGTTAACTTAGTCTTCCTCTTCTTCACCTTTGTCTTCCTTGTTCATTGTCTGGAATAGAAATACAAGCTTTCCTATTTTTTCAGTTCCCAACCTATTTGTCAATTTAGCATGAATTAATCCAAAGGAAGAAAAAATTATATTTACATCTGCAGAAGATGCAACTACTATTAAGAGCTAGATTACCACTTCAGTGGTCTCCTCCTTGTTCAAATCTACTCCATCTCCCCAGATTCTTTGTTCATTGACCTTCTCTGTCTTTGCACTTCGAGAGGGCCAAGGCAATGAAAGAGAGAGAGAGAGAGAGAGAGAGAGAGAGAGAGAGAGAGAGAGAGAGAGAGAATGAATACCATCTCTCTCTCCACCTTCATGTACACCACCTGCAGAATAGATTATATCCTGCCCTTTACCCTTTCTTCCAGTAGGAGCCCAGGGCGGCAACCCTGGTGATTTAGAATGCTGATGCCATGTGTGTCAGCACTGACTACTTGAGAATTGACCCTGAAGTATGTGATCCATCTGCCAAATCAGTAAGGCAAAAGGAAAAATAAGAAGAAGCATTCCGCATACTTCCTAATCATGGTTCTGGTGGTTTCCCTTCCTACTCAGCAGAAAGTGCCTAGTTCCTGTTGATGTTTTACTATCAGTTATTAATCCATACAATTGAGACAGTCATTGTAATGAAGGTATCTTGTGGAGAACAAGATAGACAGCTTCTGCAAACTGACTGTGTGTAAGATGCAGTTTCAGTGTCCAGTAAGATCACTTTGCTCAACATAAATGTTTATCTTGCTTATGAATCTAGATTTCTGCTACTATCCACTGAAGCAATTATTGTATTGTTGCTAGTAGAATGAAAGCAACAGCATCAAAGTCTGGCTGAATGAGGGTAGTTGCTTTTGTGGCCCACTCCCAAGCCTTCAGCAAGTGGGCTATAAACCTAAAGAAATAAGTCATTTTCTTCCAGAAAGTTTTAGTCAGAGACATTATCAGGGAAGAATGCAAAAAGACAATACCTCTACTTAAAAAGAGAGAACGACCTCAATGGATGACTGAAGAAACTCTTCAAATGGTTAAAGAGAGAAGGAAAGGAAAAACCAAAGGGAGATAGAAACACGGTTAGAACCCTAAATGCAACAATACAGTGATTAGTACGTAGGAACAAAGAGAACTATTACAATTGTTATTGTATAGAAATAGAAGAGGACAACAAAAAGGGTAGAACAAGGGCCCTATTCCAAAAGATTAGAGAAATTAAAAGGAAGCTTAAACCAAGAGTAGGGATGTTAAATAATCAACAGGGGAACACTGACTGACTGAGATGAAATAAAAGAAAGATGGAAGCAATACACTGAAGAACTCTATAAAAGAGATGCCAGGATGACAGGTTCATTCACGGAGGAACGGTATGATGAAGAACCAGAAATTTTAGAATGCGAGGTGAAAGCTGCTCTTAAAACACTTGGAAGAAACAAATCACCAGGAACAGATGGCATACCAATAGAGTTGCTACAAGCTACTGAGACTGAATCTGTCAATTTTGACAAAAATTTGCCAACAAATATGGAAAACTAAACAATGGCCTACAGAATGGAAGAGTTCAATATCCATCCCAATTCCAAAGAAAGGGGATCCCAGGGAATGCAGTATTATCGAACTATTTCCTTAATATCCCATGCAAGTAAAGTAATGCTCAAGATTCTATAACAAAGGCTCTTACCATATATGGAGAGCGAAATGCCAGATGTCCAAGCTGGATTTAGAAAGGGAAGAGGTACCAGAGACCATATCACAAACATAAGTTGGAAAATGGAACAGACCAAGGAATTTCAGAAGAAAATCACCCTGTGCTTTATAGATTACAGCAGAGCCTTTGATTGTGTAGATCATGAAAAGCTATGGAATGCTTTAAAAGAAATGGGGGTGCCACAGCATCTGATTGTGCTGATGCGCACAAGAGGATACTGTAAGGACAGAATATGGAGAAACCAATTGGTTTCCAATTGGAAAGGGTGTGAGACAGGGGTGTATTTTATCACCCTACTTGTTTAATCTATACGTTGAACGTATCATATGGAAAGCGGGACTGGACCAAGATGAAGGAGGTGTGAAAACTGGAGGGAGAAATATCAATAATTTAAGATATGCAGACGATACCATACTCAGCGAATGCTGATGAAAGTTAAAGAGGAAAGCACAAAAGCAGGATTAAAGCTGAACGTCAGGAAGACTAAAGTAACGACAACAGAAGATTTATGTAACTTTAAAGTTGACAATGAGGACATTGAACTTGTTAAGGGCTATCAATACCTTGGCACAGTCATTAACCAAAATGGAGACAATAATGAAGAAATCAGAAGAAGGCTAGGACTGGGGAGGGCAGCTCTGAGAGAACTAGAAAAGGTCCTCAAATGCAAAGATGTATCACTGAACACTAAAGTCAGGATCATTCAGACCATGGTATTCCCAATCTCTATGTATGGATGTGAAAGTTGGACAGTGAAAAAAGCGGATAAGAGAAAAATCCACTCATTTGAAATGTGGTGCTGGAGGAGAGCTTTGCTCATACCATCAACTGCGAAAAAGACAAATAATTGGGTGTTAGAACAAATTAAACCAGAACTATCACTAGAAGCTAAAATGATGAAACTGAGGTTATCATACTTTGAACACATAATGAGAAGATGTGATTCACTAGAAAAGATAATGCTGGGGAAAACAGAAGGGAGTAGAAAAAGAGGAAGGCCAGACAAGAGATGGATTGATTCCATAAAAGCCACATACCTGAACTTACAAGGTTTGAACAGGGTGGTTCACGACAGATGCTATTGGAGGTTGCTGATTCATAGGATCGCCATAAGTCGTAATAGACTTGAAGGCACATAACAACAACGATTAACAGGCAGTTGTTGGTGTCACCCAAAGAAGCATTTGTACATTTACTTGCTAGTTACTGCAGTTCTTTATTTGCCAAAAAGTATTACCTCGAAACTTGACTCTTGCATCACAAATGTACAGCAGAGCTACATATTTACAGAAACAAAAGCAATCCCTGTTCTGAAGAGTTCGTGACCTGCACAAGGTAATCCAGTGACTGTTGGAAGTATCACCTGCATTGCAGAAATGGTAAACGTGATGAGAGGGAAACTGGTGATTGGTTTATGACAGAAACTATCAGCAAGCCTAAATGGCACTAAGAGAAACAGGATCACATTGGCGGTCAGAAGGAAACAGCATATGAGCCTTCCCACATTATGATAATAACAAGCACTCTGTTGCATATTATTTTATGTCAAGAATTTAGACCCTCTGGAGCAAGGATTCCAAACCCCTAGAGGAGGTTTGTCAATATCTCTCTCTCCTGGTCTCCAAGGGAAAATATATTCCTTTTAAAATGATAGAATGTTCATTAAAACATTGGGACATTCTTAGAGCCACATTCACAGGGTAATGTAGAGAGTAGCTCAGACTGAGCATGATGTGTGGAAGACAATGAAGACAATGAAGTATATTGAGATGTTGTTGGATTCCAGTTTCCACCAGCCCTAGTTCAACCACATCAGGGGAGCCACAGGTTCCCCATCCCTGGTCTAAGCCAGTGGTTCTAGAATGCTTTAAGGAGGAAGTGGGTCACCAATGGAATACTGCTTGTCTCCAACAGCTGTCCTTTCTTACCACCTTCATATGCAGCAGCTTTCTGTTTTTTGTCTTTTCTACTCCTCTGTCCCTGACACTTACTGTGTAGGCCCAGTTGCCCACCAAGAGTGCTACAGCACATCCCCGTGTTATATCCCAAAACAGTATTGATTGATTGATTGATTTTGTGGTATTTTTGATATTGTGGCTTCAGTGTTCAGGGCTGCACTTGAATTTTTCAGAAAGGTCAAGTTTTCATTGTGTGATATTTTAAAAAATAAAGTTAGTTAAAGCCTGAGATACTATCAGGCTTTCAGTAGGCAAGCAGGCAGACTCTCTGTTTCTTTTCATTTCCTTGACAGGATGGATGCCAGCCTATTTTCTTTGCAGAATATTTGTTACTTCAGCACCAAACAGTGTCCCATTCTCTGAGTAATTTGTGCATATCTCTACCCACCCCGCCAAAACATGTCCCTGTTTTAGCTAATTGGCACTGACCTGAGTGCCTGTCCTCTTTGCAGAAGGCCCATACTAGTTGAAAATTATATTTGGGTCTATTTTAAAGCACAGTAGAGATAGTCCTTGTTCTTCTAACATCTGTTAGACAAGGGATAGCCAACATGGTGCCCTTCAGTTGTTAGACTACAACTCCCATCAGCCCTGATCGTTGGCAGTGCTGGCTGGGGCTGATGGGAGGTATAGTCCAACATCTGGACAGCGCTATGTTGGCTACTGCTGTTTTAGATAGTATCTTGACAAAAACAAAATTCTAGTGTCAAAATACATTGTGATGAGTGCTGTTGTCTATGTATTCCACTACATGAGGAACTGGACAGGAAAGAAATAACACAGCAGAAAGAAATGGGAAAAAGCAGGCGACAACTTATTGGGTTCACCTTATAGCAGGCATGGCATCTAGGCAAGGATCCTATTTCTGATAATTTGTAGGCTGTCAGAATGGTGTGGCCCAGCCTGTCTGCTGGATGAATGTTAGAAGGTGGGAGGATGTGGCCACCAACCACAAAAGTCATCCCTGTGATTCTTGCCCTCACGCTTGTGATGCTGCAATGGAACCAGATCCTGAAATGGATTTGCACATGCCCCATATTTATGAGTCCTCTTGTATGAATCAGCAAGGAGCCCTTGCTGCCTCAATGCTCGTGGATGCTGCCTGATGTCCTAGTGCCAAAGTTCAACTGTAGTAACAAGCTAATATGCAAGCAATAAATCTCTTTGGGCAAGAAGTATAGGTACTTACAGAGAATGCAGATAAAATTCCTTACCAGCCCCATCAACCAGTACATAACAAATCTTTAGCAATGTGTAGCACAGGTCAAGAAAGGAAAACAGCAATAATGGAAATATAGGGAAAAGCTAGGTAGATGGGTAGGAATTGACATTGGCTAGGTCCTGGTTTGGCCTGCCTTTAAATAGACCATGAACTGGGAGCCAGTGACTCTCTAGATCAGTGTTCTTCAACCTTGGGTCCCCAGGTGTTGTTGGACTACAACTCCCATCATCCTTGGCCATTGGCTGAGCTGGTTGGGGTTGATAAGAGTTGTACTCAATTACAGCTCCCATGATACTTGACCATTGGCAATACTGGCTAGGGCTGATGGGAGTTGGAGTCCAACAACGTCTGGAGGGCCACAGGTTGCCCAACCCTGAAAAAGGCTATGAGTAAACCAAAGCCAACTTGATCCAGGTCAAGTTACACCCTTGTCCCCAGCTATAGCCTGATTGGCCAGGGAAGTGGAAGAAGGGAGCCTCATGCATTAAGCCAAGGCAGAGCCAGCTGGTGGCAGCTGCCCACCTCATGCATGAAGCCCATGCCATCCTGATGTTGGATGCAAAGTTCCTCTGGTGCAAGCAGGGAACCCTGCCATGATGCCATCTTCCTCAGATGAGATTAGCACAAGGAATAAGATGGAGACCAGAAAATGTGTTACAGGTAAGTAAATTTAATCTCTGTTTTCTCTTACAGGGTTACGTTTCTCAGCTTTCCAGTCCATCCATCATCAAGCTGCCTTACAGTTGCTTCACTGTTCTCATGGACAGATAAGCCAAGCCTACAGGGCAGTGTGATGTGGCAAGGCAAATGTTCAGAGCTTGTTCTATTTCCTTACCCTGCCCCCCCATCCACACTCCTTCCACTTCTCCTCTCTATGACTCCCTCCCCTCCTTTGCCCCCTTTTTATATCCTTAGCTGTAGTCAATACAGGTCTCCAACAATCAGATGGGAGGAAGGGTTGGCCACTCCTTAGGTTAGCAGTTAACCACTTTGGTGAGGCATGTGCCTCAGGGGCATGTTTCTCTTTATGCCTAGGATCATGTTATCAGCTCTGGGCCTTCAGTAAATGAGTCAATGGGCTGCTCACATGCTGTTCTTCAATCTTTTTGGAGAATTTGGTTTTCTGTAGTCAATGGTGGCTCACATGCCAGAGCTGCAGGGAGCTACTGATAAGGCATTGTTTATAGAAGGATATATTCTGAATGGCAAAAATTGGACTACATTCTATAGCATTAGTAATGTTGGACAATATATTTTATAAAAGTGCTTTTAAATAATAGTAGGAGTCAGTGTGAGAGTGGCTTAGATTCAGGAGCCTCACAAAAGCCAAGAGATGAGTCACTTGCTCCAACAGAGAGAAAAAATAGGTAATAAACACGACCCTAATGTTTAATTTTGTCCCTATCTTCAACAAGGGCAAAAAGGAGGAACCAGGGAACTACAGACCAGTCAGCCTAACATCAGTCCCTGGAAAAACTCTGGAGCACATTACAAAGCAATCAGTCTGTAAGCACCTTGAAAACAATGCAGTGATTACTAGGAGCCAACATGGATTTATGAAGAACAAATCCTGCCAAACTAATCTTATCTCATTTTTTTATTGGGTAACCTCCCTTGTAGACTGTGGGAATGTTGTGGACATAATATATCTCGACTTCAGCAAAGCTTTTGACAAAGTGCCCCATGATATTCTGATTAACAAGCTAGCTAAATGTGGGCTAGGTGGAACAACTATCAGATGGATACTCAAAGAGTGCTTATCAATGGTTCCTTCTCAAACTGGATGGAAGTAATGAGTGGGGTACCACAGGACTCGGTCCTGGGTGCAGTGCTCTTCAACATTTTTATTAACGACTTGGATGAGGAGGCACAGAGCATGCTGATCAAATTTGCAGATGATACAAAATTGAGGGGCACAGCTAATACCGTGGAAGACAGAAACAAAATTCAAAGGGACCTTGATAGGCTGGAGCATTGGGCTGAAAACAACAGAATGAAATTCAACAGGGATAAATGCAAAGTTCTACACCTAGGTAAAAGAAACCCAATACACAGTTATAAGATCGGGGATACTTGGCTCAGCAATACAATATGTGAGAAGGATCTTGGAATTGTCGTTGATCACAAGGTGAATATGAGCCAACAGTGTGATGTGGCTGCAAAAAAGGCAAATTCTATTTTAGGCTGCATTAACAGAAGTATAGTTTCCAAATTGTGTGAAGTATTAGTTCCCCTCTATTCGGCACTGGTTAGGCCTCATCTTGAGTACTGCATCCAGTTCTGGTCTCCACACTTCAAGAAGGATGCAGACAAACTGGAACAGGTTCAGAGGAGGGCAACAAGGATGATTAGGACTGGTAAGAAAGCCCTAAGAGGAGAGACTGAAAGAACTGGGCATGTTTAGCCTGGAGAAGATAAGACTGAGGGGAGATATGATAGCACTCTTCAAGTACATGAAAGGTTGCCACATAGAGGAGGGTTGGGATTTCTTCTTGATAGTCCCAGAGTGCAGGACACATAATAATGGGCTCAAGTTGCAGGAAGCCAGATTTCGACTGAACATCAGGAAAAACTAGAGCCATACAACAATGGAACCAATTACCTAGAGAGGTAGTGGGTTCTTCAACACTGGAGGCATTCAAGAGGCAGCTTGGACAGCCATCTGTTGGGAATGCTTTGATTTGGATTACTGCATTGAGCAGGGGGTTGGACTTGATGGCTTTATAGGCCCCTTCCAGCTCTACTATTCTATGATTCTATGATCATGGTTATCCTTCGGGCTATTTGGAGGATAGCAATGCATGATTAAAGATGGGTTAAAGAGTGGAAAGCAGCATTAACAGACTGTTCCCTAGCTATGACATCAGTACTCTTAAAATATATGCATAGGGTTCTCCTTAAAATGGCTCCTGCACCATCTTCTTCACCAGCTGTTCTGATGTTCACTGCAAAAGTCCATCTGGCATTGGATTTTGTAAAACCGGAGGATAAGTATGTACCTAGATTGCAGTTTTTAAACATTTATTTTCTGCAGAATATTTTTATTTATTTACTCTATTTATATTCCATCATTCCTCCAAGGACCTAAAGGCAACAGATATGGTTCTCCTCACTCTATTTCATCTCAGAACAACCCTGTGAGGTCAGTTAGGCTGAGAGATAGTGACTGCCTCAAGGTCATCTAGTGAGTTTCATGGCCAAGTGGGGATTTGAATCCTCATTTTCCAAGTCCTAGTCCAACACTGTAACCACTGCGCACCATACTGGCTCATACTGTGATTCGTCTATTAGAGAAAAAATAATAATAATAATAATAAAATTTTATTTGTGAGTCGCCTATCTGGCCGAATTAACGGTCACTCTAGGCGATGTACACTAGCACAATAAAATACAATATAAAACCAAAGACCACATTCAATAATTAAACTAAACAGCAGTAAAAGCTAACCCATCCCCGAAATCCCATAGGCCTGCCTGAACAGCCAGGTCTTCAAGACCCGGCGGAAACCTATCAAGGAGGGGGCATGATGAAGATCGAAAGGAAGGGAATTCCAGAGGGTGGGGGCCACAATTGAAAATGTCCTCTCTCTGGTCCGCACCAGCCTAGCTGTTTTAACTGGTGGGACCGAGAGAAGGTCTTGTGTGGCTGATCTTGTCAGGTGGCATAATTGGTGATGCTGGAGGCGCTCCTTTAGATAAACTGGGCCGAAACCGTATAGGGCTTTAAAGGTCAACACCAACACCTTGAATTGGGCCCGGTAGACAACTGGTAGCCAGTGTAGATCTACTAACACCGGAGTGATGTGATCATGGTGACGGCTGTTCTTAATCAAATGTGCTGCCGCATTCTGTATCAGTTGTAATTTCCGGACCGTTTTCAAGGGTAACCCCACGTAGAGCGCATTACAGTAGTCTAAGCGGGAGGAGACCAGAGCATGTATCACCCGTGGGAGCAGATGGGCAGGAAGGTAGGGTTGCAGCCTCCATATCAGATGAAGTTGATACCAAGCCATCCGGCTCACTGCTGAAACCTGAGCCTCCATGGATAGCTGGGAGTCAAGAATGACCCCAAGGCTGCGGACTTGGTCTTTCAGGGGCAATTTTACCCCATTAAATACCAGGTCTATATCTCCCAACCTTCTCTTGTCCCCCACAAGCAACACCTCAGTCTTGTCGGGGTTCAGTTTCAGCCTATTCCTTCCCATCCATTCACTTACGGAGTCCAGGCACTTGGACATGGTATCCACAGCTAACTCTGGTGAGGACTTAAATGAGAGATAGAGCTGAGTGTCATCCGCATATTGGTGACACTGCAGCCCAAATATCCTGATGATAGCCCCCAGCGGCTTTACATAGATGTTGAATAGCATGGGGGAGAGGATAGAACCCTGTGGCACTCCACAGTTGAGAGGCCAAGGGTCTGAAACCTCATCCCCCAATGCTACCTGTTGATGCCTGTCAGAGAGAAAGGAACGGAACCACTGTAAAACAGTGCCTCCTATTCCCAATCCTTCCAGGCGATCTAACAGGATACTGTGGTCGACGGTATCAAAAGCCGCTGAGAGATCCAGGAGGACAAGAAAGGTGAATTCTCCCCTGTCTAATGCCCTCCTCATATCATCCACCAGAGACAGTAGGAGGACCACTCCTGAAGAAGCCCAGAAGATCCTAATAATTTTAGACCAGTAGCAAATGTCCCCTTTCTGGGCAAGGTTCTTGAGAGGATGGTTGCCAGCCAGATCTAGGTACTCTTGGAGGAGACAGATTTTCTAGATCTATTTAACTGGGATTCAGGCCTGGTTTTGGTACCAAACTGCCTTGGTCACTCTGTACGATGACCTGTGTCAGGAGAGAAACAGAGTGTGGCTCTGTTTATCCTTCTTGATCTTTCAGTGGCTTTTAACACCATCAGTCATGGTAACCTTCTGGGGCGACTGTCCTAGTTGGGTATTGGGGGCACTGTGTCACGGTGGTTCCGTTCTTACTTGGATGGCCAGCTCCAGAAGGTGCTTCTTGGGGAGCATTGCTTGGCTTAGTGGGCTGTTCAGGATGGAGTCCAGCAGGGGTTGGTTCTGTCCCCCATGTTGTTTCATATCTACACGAAACTGCTGAATGGAGTAATATGAAGTTTTGGAGTGCGTTGTCATTAGTATGCTGATGACACACAGTCCTGTTTCCCCTTTTCATCTTCTGCAGGTGAGGCAGTAGATGTGCTGAATCAGTGCTTGGTTGTGATCTTGGACTGGATGTGGGCCAGTAAACTGAAGCTCAATCCAGACAAGACTGAGATGCTGTTGGTGGGTGGTTCCTCTGATAGGTTGAGTGGTGTGCAGCCTGCTCTAGATGGAGTCACACTTCCTCTGAAGGAGCAGGTTCGTAGTTTGGGGGTTCTCCTAGATCCACTGCTATCGCTGAGGCACAGGTAGCCTCAGTGGTGCGGACTGCCTTCCATCAGCTTATGATGGTGGCCCCACTCCAACCCTATCAGAACAGGGATAACCTTGCTATAGTAATCTATGCTCTGGTAACCGCAAGGTTGGATTATTGTAATTTGCTTTATGTGGGGTTGCCTTTGAAAATGGTTCAGAACCTTCAATTGGTGTGGAATGCAGCTACCTGATTGTTGATGGGTTCAAGGTGAACAGAGCATTTAACATCTATCCTGTTCTGATTGCACTGGCTGCTTGTATGCTTCTGACCCTAATTCAAAGTGCTGTTTTTGACCTATAAAGTTCTTTACAGCCCAATATCTTCTAGAACGCCTCTCCCAATATGAATCTACCCTGACCCTTAGATCTTTTTCTGAGGCCCTTCTCCAGGTCCCCCCTCTGAGGGAGGCTTGGAGGGTGGTGACAAGACAGAAGGCCTTTTCAGTTGTGGCAGCTTATCTGTGGAATATGCTCCCCAGTGAGGTCCACTTGGCGCCTTCATTAGCATATTTTCGGCGTTTGGTAAATACGTACCTTTTCTCTCAGGCATTTGATAGATTGAGATGTTTTGTTTTAATATGCTGCCAAATCATATTCCATGGGGGTGCTATTGCTATTGTTTTGTTGTTTATTATGTTTTTATAGCGTGTTTTATTTTTTTTTGTTTTAACATTGTATAAGTTGCTTGGGGACTTTCGGGTATCAAGTGACTAATAAATCTAATGAAGAAGAAGAAGAAGTGAAATGAGCCTAGCACGTCTTGGATCCTGACTGAAGTGATGAGAATACTTGAAATAAAAGCAATATTTTAAAACGACAAAATATTTCATGCTGGGCAGAAATATTCAGTCAAGGTTTTTTTGTTTGCACATTTAGCGAGGAAACTGTTCCCAAAGACTGTCAAATCTTTGGGGGTGGTTGCAAGTTGGAACACTTTCAGGTCAGGGGTACTTATAATTCGACAAGGTGGCCAAGGGCTTCCTCCCCCCCTTCATTTCTTTTAACTCAAAACAAAGCTAACCTCCTGGTCTGAGCAGTGGCTTAGCTATGCTTGGCACTGGTCCAGCTGCCATTCCTTTAAAAATGAGGGTCAGAATGTACCATGGGAATGATGCAACATTGTGAGGCATTTCTGAGGGGGAAAAATGGCTGCCCCTATGGCCCACCTTTTCAAAGGAGTTGCAGTCGAGCTGACAAGTTAAGTTCTTCTTACTTAAAACAAAGCTAAATGACAACTTAGCTTTATTGTCAGTTGAAAGAAAGAAACCCTTGGCCGCCTCACTGAAGTAAGTACTCCCACCCAAAAGTGCTGATCTTTTACTCATCCCCCATGAAAATCTGTGAAAGTGGTGTAGAGAATTCTGACCAGCCCCAAGAGCCTTATTTTAAGAATAGTTCTCATTTCCATAGGATTAAACATGTTTGCCTAGGGCAGGCATACAGCTACTGAATTTGATAGAACTATTCAAGATAAGAATTGACACCTGGTCAAAATGCTATTGTTTAGAAGTGTATTTGTTCTGGGCACATATGAAATGTTTTGAGCAACCTCTATCTCTTTTTATCTTTTCTTGACGGCATCTGTTACTATTTCACTTATTGATTTTGATTGAGTTTGTTCAGTGTTACTGCTCTTTAATGGCTCTTTAGCTATGAGAAAATTTTGTGAATATATTTTTCATTATGGCTTTCTGCCCTGAATCCTTGATCAAGATGGAAAGTGGGGGAGTAGTATGAATGCTGTAATAAATAAATAAGGTTGTCCCCTATTTTGTGCGTGTGGTTTTTTTCTTTCTTTTTTTTTAACAAAAGATCAAAGTGCTGTACAAAGCGATCAGTACAAAGTAGTACTAACATCTAAAGCCAGCCCCACAACATTAAATCACATAGATTCAAACAACAATTAAGTAGATAAAAGAGAACAATCGAGTGCATTAAGTCACATCCTGGAAATCAGGTTGAAAGAGGACAGCTTTGCACACCTTCCCAAATACTTGCAGTGGCAGGTTTGACAGGAGAGCCTGTTCCGTAACACTGGCACTCCTCTTGGGAAAGCAGCTGTCAGCTGTCTAAGCTTCCTTCAAAGATGGGCCAGAGCCTTCACAACTACCCTCAATGGATGTGGGCAGGGATTAATTAAAACATTTGATTAGAGCCTCACTTTCAAATCCCCAGACAATCTTGAAGCTCACTGAATGACCTTGGGGCGATCACTATCTTTCAGCCCAACCTACCCAGGGTTGTTGGAAAGATAACGCAGGAGGGGTGGGGACTGCGCACAACATAAGCAGCACACCTTGGAAGAAAAGGTAAAGAAAGAATGTATTCAGGACCCAGGCTATGTGCGGAATTACAGATTAAATGCAAGTACCATGAACTGTTATCAAAAGCCAGCAAGCTGCCAGTGTGGTTTCTTTATCTTCAGTTATAGCACATTCTTTGCTCAGAAGTAAATCTAACTGGCTTGAATGGGGCTTTCTCTCAGGAAAGTATGCATAGGATTTGAGCTGGACTCTAGCTTTTAGTTAATTCAATATTTACCTATTCCCAAACCTCAGTAACAGTGACCCTAAAGGAAGAGGACAGAAGCTCTGTTCACAAGTTTTCTCATGCAAAGGCCACTCACATGTATTATTATTTGATTTCTTACCCACCCTTCACCACAAGGTCCCAGGGCAGGTTACAACAATTTTTTAAAAATACAATATTAAAACAAATTACAATCAAAATAATAGGGTGAGTCCTCTCCCTCTTTGCATACACACTCACACTCACTCATATACTCAACTCACTCATACACACACACACACACATCTCAGATGTCAAAGGGCAGGATACATCTTCAGCATGTGACAGAAACTACATAATAAAGGCATCAGATGTACCTCTGTAGGGAGGGGATTCTGCAACTTAGGAGCTGTCACAGAGAATGCCACCCCATGAACTTCTGGAAGCAGTGGAACTATCAAGAGGATCCCCTCTACTGATTTCAACTCCTGAAAGGGCCTGTAGGGAAGGAGGCAGTCTTTCAGATATTTGGGGCCTAAGCCATTTTTAAATACTAATACGAGCACTCTGAATTGTGTCCAGAAATGAACTGTCAACCAATGCAGCAGTTATAAAAAGGGGACCATGCTTCTAGCCCCAACCTGACATTGTATCATCAATCTTTTTTTGTGTTGAATAGAAGTCTTTGCATGGGCATTTACTCATAAATAGGAGCTCCATGTGAGCCAACCATCCGATTGTGTGAGTGCCACATAAGCAGCTGCTCACGCAAAGGGTTCCTTTTTCAAACCTCCATGCTTAAAACCCAGAGGTCGGGGGTGGTACAGCAATGGGGATGCAACATCAGGAGGGGGTCTAGAAGTGTAGCCCCACTCCTCCTGCTATACAAGAGCACCATGCACATGGATAAACATGTGACTAGGGCTAGAATCTGGAAGGATTTTATTTCTGATTTCTCTCTCCAGTACATATTTTATACATGAGCACTGCAGGGAGCTATTCCCCTTATTTTTTGGATCCCATCTTACCTGTTTTACTTTTAAAAGCCACACTTTTGTAGGACCAAACTGAGAACACATCTGCAGACATCCCTTTAGAACAGTGGTTTTCAAACTGTGTTCCCCAGAGGTTCCTCATGATAAGATTGGTAATGGTGCTTCTTAAATAACAACTTGTTCCACCACTATCAGTATTACCTAGTAAGGTGCAGGAGAGTGCTGAATGTAGTCTGCAGTGCACTCAGTTCATCTGGGGCAACAGAGGACCAGCCTGGCCTATGATAATTAAGTAATCACCTTTGAACATGCCTCTGCAGTGCATAGAGATTCCATGGTAGATGTGTCAGGTCTCAGCAAAGAACTCAATATAGGAAGCATTGCCTGAAGTTAGGTTTGAAAACCACTGCATTAGAAAACCATTTGAGAAGCAAGGCATGGTGACAGAACTGTCACAGTGTGAACCATTAACATACATTTAAACCTGCTTGACAGTATCAAACAAGGCTATAGAATCTTGACAACCTCCATTCTGCTGGGGTTGTTTGGGATAAGTGATGAAAGTGGCCATGCCATATTGTGATGCACATTATATAACTCTGGGACTTTAGCTATTTGGTTTTGTGTATTCTCTATAGAACGAAATAACAAGCAGTGACCAAATTGCACCTCTGGCAGCAAGCAAGTTCTTTTCTTAACATCATCCCTGGTTATTGGCCAACACTGGAGGGCCAAAGGTTCCTCACCCCTGATACAAAGTGTGGGATCATGAATGAGGTTAAGAGAGCACCTTCCTCTCTTACAAGCCACACATTTTTTAATTTTATTATATTTCTTACCTGCTCTTTACCACAATAAAATATACAACTATAAAATAAATAAAAGTTACAACCATAAAACAGTTGTGAAAACATTTAAAAACAGTTCCATACATAAAACAATTCCATATATAAAAACAATGCAAACATACAGAGGTGAATTACTAGAGAAGACATCTTTAATAGGTTTTCACAGATGTCCTCTAGTGTGACAGTCAGCAGAGCTCCATCCAGATTTTATTTGTTTAAAATTATTATAAATCTTCAAACTGAAATTAAAATTTTGTTTAAAAAACCCAGTTATTCTGTTGCAGCAAAGGTGATAAAAAGGCTTGTAGCACCTTGAAGACTAATAGATTTATTGTAGCGTAATCTTTCCTGGAGTCATTTCATCAGATGCAAATTATGAACTGGACCTTAGTTCACAAAAGCTCATGTTACTGTAAATTGCTACAAGACTGAGTTTTGGCTTGTAGCTCCTTTGGCTGTGATAGACCATTTCCCCCCCCAACTCTGACTTTACATGCTTACAACAACAAAAAATACTCAGATTTAAGTCATTATTTCTTTTCATTAAGATATCTAGGCACTATTCCTTGAGTCCACCGCCTGCTAAAAGTGAATATTCTAGCAGAACTGCAAAAATAAAATAAAGATCTTCTTAATCCACTTAGAGGAAGGTAATGGTAAACCACCTTCGAATATATCCAAAAAGATTCATAGGGTCACCATAAGTCACAATCGACTTGAAAGCATATAACAACAACAACAACAACAATCCTCAAGGGGTAGCCATGTTAGCCTGTTTCAACAAAAATAAAAAAGCCAATCTTGTCACATTTTAAATGTGCGAGTTAGATGTGACACAGGAGATCCCTGATTATAACTTTTTTTAAAAAGTTCATAATATTGGTGCTCTTCCTCCCAAATCTGATTGGGGGGGGTAACCCTTCTCTTCAAGCTGTTTTCCCAGTTAACCCCCTGCTCCCACTGCTATTTGCCCTGCAGGGGAAAACAGAGGGACTAGAAATTATCTCCTATACCATCTCTACTTGCACTCTCAGATGTATGAAGATCCATCTGCCGATGCTTCCTTCTGTTATTGCCAATTACTGACTCTGTGAACAATAATTTTACTTATCTTGTATACATTTGAGCTTAGCATAGACCAGGGTATCTGAGAAGCCATTATAGTCCACCCCATCGCTTAGATCTGTGGATGAAGATCTGCTGCTGGTGCCACACTTCCCTGGGGCACTAGTTCCCTGGAATTCTCTTCCCTCAGAAGAGAAGCAAGCCCCAACATGGTTAAGTTTTCAAAGTTCATAGGAAAAAATGTTCTTTTATCCCAATCCTTGCCAAATTAGTCTATTTTATTTTTGCAGGTTTTAATAACTGTTGATTTTTATGTCTTAATACTGTTTTCTAATCTGTATTATGTTTTATACTCTATTTCTGCACACCATTTGGGTACAGAGTGCTTGATAGATAGATAGATAGATAGATAGATAGATAGATAGATAGATAGATAGATAGATAGATAGATAGATAGATAGATAGATAGATAGATAGATAGATAGATAGATAGATAGATATTTTTGACTCCACTGTTTAAATCCAGGTGCCAACTGAGGCTATTATTTAATGCAGTCTGAGAAAATGACTATGTAGTGGGATCCTATGCACGCTTACTCAGTTTACTCTCCAGTGGGTGGTAGTCAATGCTACTCAGAGTAAACCCATTGAAATAAGTAGACATGACTAACAGGTTCATTAATTTCAGTGGGTCTCCTCTGAGCAAGACTTAGTTGAATATAAGCCATTGGGTTTGGAAATTATTTATTTATTTACATTTATACCTCACCTTTCCTCCAAGGAGCTCAAGGTAGCATACATAGTTCTTCTCCCCCCCCATTTTTATTCTCACAACAACCCTGTGATGTAGGTTAGGCTGAGAAACTGTGACTGGCCCAGTGTCATCCAATGAGCTTCATGGCTGAGTGGGCATTTGAACCCGGGTCTCCAGATCCTAGTCCAGCACTCCAACTGCTATGCCACTTTGGCTCTCTTGACTGTAGCCTTAGTCTATGAACATTTATGCCACAATAAATGTTAGACTTTACAGTGCCATAAGATTCTTTTTTTGTGCTTGCATTTTTGAAGGTAGAAGCAAAACATTATTGTCAAGGAAGAAGAGCTTAACTCCAAGCAAACAGTTCTTCAGTCAGCCTATTTGATTCCTGACAGGACAACATCAGGCAGATAAAATTCATGCAATGCAAATTCCTCTGTTTTCTGAAGAAAGAGGAAATGAGGATAGCCAGGTAAACTGAACTGTGAAGCAAGCTCCTACTTGCCACAACAGGCAAATTCAACACTGGAAAGTATTAGAAAAGGGATTGAACAAAATAAGACAGCAAGCTTCATAATTACATTATCTATTATGTACTCACAGAATTGATGTGCCCAGTGTCAAAAATGAGGTAGCAGAACTGAAGAAGATACAGAAAAAGACATGTAAAATGACTCAGGGTGGATCCATCTTCATTATTTGTTCTGCATTTGCAATCTTTTAGTGTCACTTTGGAACTCCCTGTCCATTGATATTAGGCCGTCTCTGTCACCGTATTGTTTTCAGCACCTGCTAGAAATTTTTTTGTTCCAGCATGCCTACCCAAGAATGTAATTTTGACATGTGATTTTAGCAGGTATAGGTGTTTTAAAATTACTGGTTTTATTTTATATTTTAATTTTTTATGTGACTTGTTTTTAATGTTTGTTTTTTACTGGTATTTTAAATTTATTTATTTATTTATTATTTGATTTATATCCCGCCCTTCCTCCCAGCAGGAGCCCAGGGTGGCAAACAAAAGTACTAAAAACACTTTAAAACTTCATAAAAACAGACTGTAAAATACATTTTAAAAAAATCTTTAATTTTTTTTAAAATGAATAGTTTAGATTGTCTTGTAAATTGCTTAGAATCTTTTGTTCCAGGATGTGGTAAAGGTGTAAGAAATTGGAGTTTCTTAGTTTTGAAAAAAGACGACTAAAAGGACATATGGTGGCTGCTTATGAAATTGTGAATGGTGTTGAGAGTGTGTGAACAGAGATAAAAGTACTCTCACACAAAGCTAAGATTCAAAGGATGAATTCCAGCTAAGGATCCTTTGAAACTATTGCTATTTTTGGGTGGGATTCAGTCACATATCAGCAAAGTCAGATTGTACAATTAAAGTAGGTTTGGAGTTCTTGCACAACAAACCCATCCCACCCGCAAAATTTAACTTTTTGCTATTAGGAAAGTGACAAGAAAATGCACCAGAGTGTGTGGAATAACATTTGCCTGGCGGCGTTATTTAACCTCCTTGCAGACATATCAGAATGAATGCTCAATAAATAGCCACTGTCATCTCACCTCCCTACAAACAAATCAGGATAAAGGTGCCAGTAAACAGGTTGCCTGGAAACAAGTAGCTCATAATCAGAAATTGAAAATGATTTAAGTCCATTGATTTCAATGGGACTACTCTGTGTATGACTAACATCATTTATTATCACCCAAAGTAATATCCATGTGATGGTGATGGTTCAAGAAGTCACTAATAAAGGACTCAGGAACTGTTTTTTTTATGATTAGATAGTGTTTCATGAAATACCACGTAACTTCTCAGCCAGGGGCCATTAATGGGGTATTTCTGAAGGGAAGCCTTGAGAAAGTATAGGAATAGTCCTATTTGTTAGATATAGTTCATAATCCACTCTTGTCAAGCAATCATGCTCAACGAAAAATGGTTTGGTTTCTGGTTTTTTGCATGGGTAGCTCAGGGTGGGCTGCACTTATGCTTTCCAACAACTCAAGAATGTGACAGAACAGGACAATTTCAGAAAGGAAAACCAGATTTTTCTTCTGCAAGATACTCAGATTGATTCTGTAGTCATATATTTGTACCTCCAAGACTCTGGAAACTAGCTCAGCCCTGGTGGACCCCACCTCTCCATCAGGAATAAGGGTAAAGGCACACTTACTGTTCTGCTGGTTCTAGTGCGTCTCCACTTCTCTGTAATGAAAATGGGGGCACAAACCCCACCCCTTTTTACTGTAAAACCTGGTAGGATCAGCTTGAGTGTTTTTTTAAAAAAATGCTTCAAAAAGATTTTGCAACTGATCAGCAGATTGACCCATTCCCCCTCCAAGTGTGGCCAGTGGAAATGCTTTCCTGTAAGAGACAAATGTGACCACAGCGTTCGAGGGAGAATTTAGATTCAGGCTGTGTGAAAACACTTTAAATCCACTCTGGGTGGACCTGAAGCTGAACAAATCGATATTTATGCCCGCAGACCCAGAATGGAATGCCTTTTGCATCTTTAAAACTAATTAAATGTTTTTTGTTAAAAAAGCAAGTAGGTAGATTTGCATATCCACAAACATGTTTACAAAACCTTATAGTGCCTGCCAAAAACTATAACCAGGCATGTCCCAATCTGACTTTATGAGTCAAGAGACTTGGCAGCTGTTCCATAAAGACAACTACTGAATCAGATGGCAGTTGCATTTCAGAGCTGTTTGCTTAGCTCCTTTACAAGGATGGATTTTTGAGAATTGTTACAGAGTAAAAAAAAAGCGGGGAAATGTCCAGACTGTAGATTTGGATGAGGATTATTATATCAGGACGTCTAAACTCTGTTGTTACTACCAGTTAGTATTATAGATTTATTTATCCATAGCCAAGATCAAGGAAGAAATGGTCCTTCACCAAAAGCAAGGATTGAAGAGGAGAGCCATTGCTATGGGGTGGTAAGGTAGGAACTGGAGGCAACAGAAGAGCAGAGAAAGCAAAATTTGTGATGGTCTGGGGAAAGCTTTGGTGAAGACAGAGTAGGGGCAGAGACACACTCATTGTTCTGCCAGTTCCAGTGCATCTTTACTTCTCTTTTATGAAAACAGGGCACACAACGTTAATCAACCCCCACCCTTTTTTACTGTGAAACCTGGTGAGATCAGCTCAAGTGATTTTTTTTTAATGAAATTCACTTCAAAGAGATTTCACAACTGATCGGCAGATCAACCCTTTGTCCCTCCAGGTGTGGCCAATGGAAACACTTTGCTATAGGTGGCTATTGTGTTCACAGCCTAGGTTTTGCTAAGGAATCTGATGGTGAATAGGAAACTAATTTCATGAACAAAGACAGAGATGCTTTTCAAGCATAGGTGGCAGCAGCATACTGGAAGTTTCAGAGCAAGACAGAGAGAATATGGCAAAAGAGGCCTTTTGGAGATGAACTTTGGTGGAGCTGGAGGGGATAAAGTGGGATGAGAGGGAAAGTGGGCAGAAAGGACAAGCTAAAATGTAAAAACTAGAAGCCTGGCTTTGATGTAAAAGGAAAGTACAATGATTAAGGGTATGACTGCAAACATGAGAGATGTTTTCAGCTGGTATGCCAGGAGCTGACTAAAGAGGGAAAACAAGGATAGCCCGCCAGAAGGTCAGTAAAGAGAAGATTACTAGCCTAGACACACAATAATCAGAGGACAGATAAAAATGCTAAAGGAGTAGGTGCAGAGAGGTGTAGGCTTATCTGAGACATGCTGAGAAGGAAACAAAATTTGTCAGTGCATGTGAGGCAAGGGGAGGAAAATGAAAAAGGTGGTCTCCTTGCTGTCCTCCAGGAGTAATTTCTCTCACTTGCTACACTTAATCCTTGCACCTGAAGTTTTGGAGAAGCTGTAAAGGAATAGCCATATCACTCAAAATGTTGGAGCTTACAACCTGATCAGCAATAAATAGTAATGCAGCCTTGTATTTTATTCATGAGCCTGGTAGCCATGGCCCATGGGTGAGAAGGATGCCGGTGACTGTACATGGAATTCCATGCAGGCAAGTGAGCAGGCTGGCACAGGAGGAATAGAACGTTTTGTCCCTTCTCTGCATTCAGTATAGAAAGCAATCAGGCCGCCAGAGGAGGGAAGCTCCCTCCTCTGTAGCTGGCACAGAAATGAAATGAAGTGGCTGCCATAGGTGGGATGGAGCTCTCTGCAGGTCTAGGCCTAGGTCTAAGGGCAACCAGAGCAAAATGCTCTCTGATGGCCTCCCTCTTCTCCCAGTGGGTCCACTGGACTTACCTAGCATAGGTGGCAAGCAGCAGCATAGCAGAATGGCTGGGGCCCCATAACTTAAATTACCCACAATGCCCAGAGTAACAGTATAATGGGGCATTGTGGTGGCTATCTCAACTGGCAGGTACTGCTCAGACCAGGAAAAAAAATAAAAGGGTTGGCAGGGCAGGAATCAGCAGTGGGAATTGTGAGGGGTCCTAGCAGCTGCCCAACCATACCAAGGACTGACACTTCCACTGGCTCTCCATTCTTCCTTTACCAGCCTCCAGAAAGCCAGTAGAATGTTCTCAGGCTAGTAACTTTGTGTGGTTATTTACAAGGCTGGAGTAAAGATTTTTTTAAATTGGCATGTTATTGGGTTTACAGTGTAGAAAAGCCAAGGAACCATGGACAGGAAGTGCAACAAGAAACTTGGTCTCCACTTATGCACATATTTTGTTTTTTTTTACCTAGGCATGACTGAATGGTCATTTGTGCCTGTAATTTTTTTAAAAAGAGAATTGATCTGAATATGAATAATGGTATTTTTACATTGATTTTAAAAAACAGCAATGTCCTCAAACCTGAAACCAATACTGTTATGAAATTAGCTAGCACATGCCTGAGCAGAGGTTTCATGCTCCCTGAAGAATTTGTAACTGATATAATCAAACAAGTTGTCATAATTGAGAAAATAGTAATAGGATAAAAAGTGCCTCTTAAATTCCGAGAGCCAATAGAGAGGCACAGGAAGACTTGGGGGAGGAATAGTATCTGTCAGATGAACTGACAGACAGGCTGGAAATGCTGCATTTTGGAAGAAACTTATTGGAAAGGACCAGTGGAATCATTCATAGGAGGGAAAAACAGGTTTGGAGCAGGGACACTGTTAGCCTGAGGGGACAGCCAGCTCCTCTTCTATCCAATCTATTGCTGTGGTGGATTTATTGGACCATGATTGCTCAAACGTGTCTGCTTGGAAAGTGGCCTCAAATGCATGGACATGTACAGACTTTCTGACTGTAAAACACAGGCAGATTTAGAAAATAATAGTTCTTCTAAATAACATACTGATGATGATGGTGCTGGTGGTCATGGTTTCTAAGAAACATTACTCCTCATTTAGATGCTTCTCTCTCTCTTTTGTAGTTATTTTCAGAAACAGTTATAAATGCTATTGTTTAGCTCTTAATTGTATTTTATCAACACTACATGTATATCAACAGGGGCAGAGCAATCCAACCCATGGGAAGCCAGTGGAGGGAGGCTGGAGGAAGAGGAGCCAGCAGGAAGATCTGTGGCATCCAACTGCTGTTCGGGAGCCTCCGGGCCGGCTGAACACTGGCTCAGCCAGAACAGCTGCATGCTGGGACCAGAAAGCACGAGCTTTCACTCCCAAATACTCCTATGGGGGAGTAAGAGCCACAAAATGCTAATCCACTCATCTGCAGCATGCACAGGAGTCTGCGGCTGGAATGGCAGAGAAAAAACTGGGGCCCGGCAGAGTGCCCATTGCCATGGCATCAGCAACAGCCACCCGCAGGAAAACACAGGGGATGCATCCTAGGCAGCCTGCTGATACCCACCAGAAACAGCTTGAATCTCCACATGGAGTCCCTGAGGAGTGCTCCGGGATCAGCAGCAGTGGAATACATGCACACACCATGGAGTCGGGCGATAGAGTGGCAGCCACAGCAGCAGAGACCCTGGCAGCAGAGCACAGTGGCATACACACACACACAGCATGCATGCCCAACACCCTCACTGCCAATCGCATGCACAAAGAGGCAGAGCAACACAGCGTGATCGGCTAAACAAGCACGCATGTGTAGGTGACGACCACTATTCACCAATGGCACACAGGCACAGGCAGTGCGCCACAATGCAACTGGGTAAATAACTACACATGGAATCCACCACTACACACACACACACATCACATCTGCAGCATTCACCCCCTCAGCACCCCACCACACAAGCTGCCACGAGTCACCCCAAAGAGCACACACCACACATGGGAAGATGCAAAAAGAATGTCTATTGAAAGGCACCAAGCACAGACACATCAACACAGCCCTGGCACAGAAAGCAGCCAAAGAGGAAGCCCCCCACCACACAGATTCTATTGCACATCCTCACGGGTGTCCCAGGCCTGGGCAGCCCCACGGATGGACACCCCATGCCACCACCACTCCCTCCTCCTCATTACCCTTGGCAGGGCGATCCTGACTGCCCCCACCCACAGCCATCCTTCACACACCCACATCCCATGTCTTTGGACATGGCCAGTTCCATCACCCTGCGCAGCCTCCAGCAAGACAGTCATCGCGGGACACCTCTGCCGTCACCACTGCTATGCCATTCTGCATCTGCTGCATGCTCTGGTAGAGGGCCTGATTAGCCCATGGCAGCTGGCACGCCTCCACCCACTGAGGTCTGCATACCCTACAGAGATGCCATCACTGCCCAGAGCTGTGTGGCCACCTCCCCAATGCCCTTGTGGATGGCATGTATTGCATCCATCAAGGCGGTGGCAGCTTCTTGCTAGAGGTGCCCAGCCTCACAGCAGCCATCCTCCACATGAGCTCGCAGTGTGGCCCCTGTGCATGGAAGCGGCTGTGTAGGGTGAGGGCGCCTGGCCATAATCTCTCCACATCATCCAGGCTAATGACCTCCACGGGCACCCATTCCCCATCACCCCACTCATCAGGCAACCCCTCCCCCTCATCCTCTTCTTCCTCCTCCACCACCATGCCCTCTCCCACCTCAACATCCCTGATATCACGGGCAGGGGCTTGCAGGGAAGCTCCAGATCCCTGTTGCTCAGGACAGGCTGAGCATCCCTCCCATCACCGTCTGGTGAAGGGAACAGAGGATGGGCAGCAGCTCCAACAGGCGGAGCGAGCCACCTGGCTGTGACTGGGGGGAGGGAGTGGTATGGCTATAACAGGGGCAGCACCAGCTCCAGCATCTCCTCCATGAGTTGGGCAGGCAGATCCCACCCAGAAGGGCTCGCGGGGGAGAAGGTGGCAGATAGGAGGGCAAGGTATGGGGTTCAGAAAGCCCCGGCAAGGGTATCATGCACGGGCCAGGTGCCTCCCATAGATTGGGAGCTGTGGAAGCTGGAACGGGAACAACATGAAGGGTTTGCAGCAATGTTTCCTGTGGCAGCTGCCGCATCAGCATCGCCACCTCCGGAGAGCCATGGAGCCTGCATTTAGAGCACATTAAAAACAACAACATCTTGGAGAAGGTGTCGTTCCAGTGGTTGCAGCAGGACTCTGGTGAACACACTGCCTTACCCAGAGTGCTGTTTTTGGCAGCGGTGGCAACAAACCAGTTGCACAACCACTCCTCTGCTGCACCCCGTTCCTGGGTGCAGAGCACAGTCCGCGCATCAGCCATCAGTAGCTAGTACAGGAGGGATTTTTCCTCTGCATGCCAGTTGTACTCATGCCACCTGCACTGCTCTAAGGGAGTGCTGGGGCCAACTGGCCCTTCCCCAGCATCAGCCATAGCTGTCTGGAGTCAGTGAGGCTGCCAGCCAGGCAATAGCGATCCACAATAGTGTGCCTGCTACCAGCAGTTCCACACACATACTGCACAGGTGCCCTGGTCCTGTATGTCTGTCTTCCATCCCATGCCTGCAGGGCTGCAGAGGGATGCAAAGGCTTCTGCGATCAGGCCCTCTCCATTGCCTTCCATAGTAAATTTCGCCTTAGACCGGCCTCTTTCCCAGCGGAACTTTTCCCTGACTCGGAGGCCGCTCCGAACATGAGCTGGATGTGGCTTAAGTCCCCTCCTCCAACATGTCCCCGGACTGGCCCTTTTCTGGGTTTTCCACCAGCTTCTGTCAGGCTGGACTTGCCCTGCGGACCTCCGGCTGGGCCCCAGCTCCTTCACAGCTGAGCCAGATGAGAGACTTCTGCCAGCACTTGACGGAGCTGGAACTCTGCTGCCTCAGCCAGGGGTCTGCCATATCCAACACCCTCAGCCCAGTGTAAATATGAGTTAGATTGCACCCTAAGTGATTGAATTTCTTTCTGTTAGCCACTTTGTCAATGTGGAAAGATCCTAAAAAGGCAAATAGAAGGCATAAAAATACATTTTCAAATAATAGTTCAGTAAAAGCGAGTGCTGTAAATGGTAGATTAAGTTAAGTCAGTAGGTGCCAGCGCAACACATTATTATTATTATTATTATTATTATTATTATTATTATTAGCCAGTAGTAGCAGAGGACAGCAAACAAAAGCACTAAAAACACTCTAAAACATCATAAAAACACACTTTTAAATATATTAAAACTAAACGTCTTTAAAAACGTATTTTTTTTAAAAAAAAGCTATTAAAATGTATTAAAAAGCAATTTCAACACAGATACAGACTGGAATAAGCTCTCTACTTAAAAGGCTTTATTCTGAGCCCATGGTTCTGAAACCCACTTTGCCAGACAGTCAACTCAATCTCTCTATTTTAATCAGAACTATTTTATCAAACCAGAAAAAGCAAGGTATAGAGAAACTTCAAAGAAAACGTAGTGTCTGGGGGTGGTGAACTAAGGATGGTGATGATGATGATGAAGGTTGATGGCAGGTAATTATATTGTAGAATTGTTGAAGAGGTAGATTCAACAGAGGAGAGGTAACTTCTGAGAGAGAGACAGCTTCTGGAAGAGGCAATTCTGGCAGAGGAATAACTTCCGAGAGAGAGAGAGAGAGAGACAGAGACAGAGACAGAGAGAGAGAAGAACATAAGAAGAGCCTGATGGATCAGGCCAGTGGATAAAAAAGGAGTGTTGACCTCTGAGGCTGCTAGGCCTGCTGCTAGCTTCACTGATGATGGAAACAAACTGCGGCAGGTTTTGGAGGGAAAACTAACCAATTAATGAGGGGGTGATGTCACTTGACAGGACGTTACTGTAAGGCTAAGGGAGCATAGAGACAGACCTTAGAGTTCCATAACTCTAACCCAGCCTTTCCCAACCAATGTGCCTCCAGATGTTGTTGGACCACAACTCTCATCAGCCTCAGCCAGCATTGCCAATGGTCAGGAAAGATGGGAATTGTGGTCCAACAACATCTGGAGGCACACTGGTTGGGAAAGGCTGCTCTCACCTAATAAATACCTTCTTTAGCACAACTGAAGGAGTCTCCCTGCAGAGGCAGCACAGCCTTGTTGAAAGGGGAAGGTCTTCAGTAAGCGCTGAAACAGAGATGGCACCTGTGTAATATTTAAGGCACCTACTGAAGATCTAATATTTTAGGGGAGGGAATTCCAAAGGGTAGATCCCACTACACTAAAGGTCCACTTCCTATGTTGTGCAGAACGGACCTCTTGATAAGATGGTATCAGCAGGAGGCCCTCACCTGCAGAGTGCAGTGATCAACTGGGTATATAAGGGGTAAAACGATCTTTCAGGTATCCTGGTCCCAAGCTATATAGAGCTTTGTAGACCAAAACCAGCACCTTGAACTAAGCCTGGTAGCTAATAGGCAGCCAGTGCAATTCATTCAGCAGCAAGATGACATGTTGCTGATATCCTGCCCCAGTGAGCAGTTTTGCTGCTGCATTTTGCACCAGATGCAGCTTCCAGACCAACATAGAATGGCAGCCCCACATAGAATGCATTACTGTTACCAGTGCATGGACAACAGTGGTCAGGTTATCCCACTCCAGAAACGAAGCTGGTAAAAGACACTCCTAGCCACTGAGGTCACCTGGGCCTCTAGCAACAAAGATAAATCCAGAAGCAACCCCCAGACTATGGACCTGCTCTTTCAGAGGGAGTACAACCCCATCTAAACCAGGCAACTGACCAATTATCCAAACTCGGGAACCACGAAGGCACAGCACCTCTGCTAGGTTTCAGAGTCAGTTTATTGGCTCTCATCCAGCCCTCCACTAACTCCAGGCATCGGTCCAGGGCTTGCATGGCCTCTCCCGATTCAGATGTTACAGAGAAATAGAGCTGGGTATCATCAGTGTACTGCTGACACCTCGCCCAAATCTCCTGATGACCGCTCCCAAGGGCTTCATACAGATGTTTAACAGCATAGGGGACAAGATTGTACCCTGCGGCACCCCACAGCACAACTGTCCAAAGACAGTCACCCAATGCTATTCTCTGAAAATGACCCTGGAAATAGGATCAGAACCACATTAAAACAGTTTCTCCGATATTCATCTCATCAAGTCAGCCCAGAAGGATACCATGGTCAATGGTATCAAAAGCCACCAAGAGATCAAGTAAGAATAACTGAGTCGCATTCCCTCTGTCCTCCTCCTGACAAAGGAGGCGACTGATTCAGTCCCAAAACTAGTTCAGGTAGCTTTTCTAGGCTCATTACAGTCTGTCTTCAGACATAGGTACAGCATGGAAACACCCTGACTGATTCCCTTCTTCAGGAAAGAGATGGGGGTGGTGGTGGAAAGAGTGCTATGCTGCTGATACTTCTAGACCAGGGGTGAGGAACCTCTTTCAGTCCTAGGCTACATTCCCTTCTGGACAACTTTCCAAGGGCCAAATGCCAATGATGGGCAAGGCCAGAAGCAAAAGCAGTTGGGACAACAAATACAAATTATACCTTTGTACAGTAAGCTAGTTTCTATATACGCTCACAAACCCCTCTCTGTCTTTTATCCAGACAAGCAAGAAGCATTATCAGAATTCAAGGACACATTCCAACCAGCCAAACACCCTCAGATGCAAAGCTGGGCCAGTGAGGGATGTGGCATGGGAGAGGGTGTGTAGCCTGGGTAGAGTTTTGAGGGCAGATAGAGAGGCCTGAAGGGCTACACATGGTCCCCAGGCTTGAGATTCCCCACATCTTTTGATACCATTGATTTCTCCGCATCTTTTGATACCATTGACCACAGTATCTTCCTAGTGGGGCTCAACAGGTTGGGAGTAGGAGGCACTGTATTACAGTGGTTCTACTCCTACCTACAAGGTATTTACCAGACAGTAGCATTAGGACACTGCTGCTCAGTCCATGGGATCTGGGCTGTGAGGTCCAGCGAGGTCTCCCACAGAATCTAACATTCATATGAAACCACTGAGGGGTGTCATCTATATGCAGTTGACACCAAGCTGTATCTCTCAATTCCATTTGAATCAGGAGAGCCTACACAACTGCTGGGCTGGAGGCATTGGTGGGCTGGATGATGGCCAATACACTGAGGATGAATCCCAATAAGATGGGGGCTGTGTGGGTTGGTAGCTCCCAGCTATGAGAATTAGGCAGATGACCTGTTGTGGATGAGGTAGCACTCTCCCTGATGGAGCACGTATTCAGTGTGGGAGTGTTCCTTGAATTGAAGCTGTCACTGGAGTCCCAAGTGGCCATCTTGTTCCCCAGCTACAGCTATTCTTGGACCAGGATAACCTGCTATAATAGTCCATGTTCTGATAACATGCTGATTGAATTGTTGCAATACTGTTTACATGGGGCTTTCCATGAAGACAGCCCAGAAACTACAGCTGGTGCAGAACACTGCTGCCCATATGTTGTCAGGGGCAGTGGAATGAGATCATATTATATATACTGTGAAAGCACTTCACTGGCTGCCAGTGAGTTACCAGATCCAATTCAAGATGCTAGTACTAGTTAACAAAGCCCTAAATAGCTCAGGTCCCAGTTACTTGAAGTAATGCATTTCCAGTACCAATCAACCTGGGTTTTAAGACTGGCTGGAGGAGGCTCTGCCCTTAATGAGTACACCCCATGGTGGGCGGCCCGTGATATTTTAGGAATTCCCTCCCAGTGGACATCTGGTTGTCCCCAGCATTACTTTTGTTCAGGGCTTAGTTTTAAAAAGTATTTCTTTATGCAGGACTTCAAAGAAGAGTAGAAATGGATTTACCTGCCTCTTTTATTGCTGCCATCTTGTATTTTAATGTGTTTTGTGATTTTAGTGCTGCACGTTATTTATGAAGGTTTGCCATCCTTGACTCTCTTGTGAAATGGAGGGTGATACAAGAAAAATAAACAAAAATAAATAACTGAACACCACTTGAGACAGTAACAAGCGAAGGAGCTTAACCATCTTTAACTCTTAATTTGAATGCACTGACTTAAGCATTCAGGGCCTGTTTGTAGGCTTCCCACAGGCCCCTGGTTAGCCCCTGTGTGAACAGGATGCTGGACTAGATAGGCCACTGGTCTGATCCAGTAGGGTCTTCTTATGTTCTTAACCAATTAAGTTTTTATAGTACATTAATACAAAGAATTCTAGCTATTTGTAATTTGAGGGATATAGTTGAAAATATCATGATAACACAGAGAAGGCTGAAAGTTATGTAAGACCTATTTTCCATCTAAAGAGACCCAGAACTTTCCAAATATCAAAATGGACCTGTTTTCCCTATGAATGTGCACATATACACACACTTGTACATGCAAACACACACATAGAGGTAGTGCCAAACAACTCCCAAACCAGCTAAAACTTTTTTTGGTTAGGCAAGCCTATCTAGACGTGTAATTTTATTATATTTGTTTTAGAACAAATTTTATCTAGTTTGATTTTCATTTTATTAAGAATATTTTATATTGTTTTTCTGATCAAACAGTATATAAATATTTTTTAAAAAATAAAAAACAAACTCTCCTGGCTCATGGTTTCTCTGAATGTCATCTGTAGAAGCTGTTAGTATTAGGCACTGCTTTGTCAGACATGTACTCAACCCCCCTCCATATCTCTGTATCTCCATTTTTCTCATTTAACAATGCAAGGGGATATGTGGGAATGGGATAGGTTATGTTACAGGTCTGGTCTGGTCTTAAAATTCCTGATTATGATTGCATTCCAATAGTATCCTAGAGAATGTTTATCTTCATTAGCAGAAATGAAGTAGGAACATGTGTATTAGTCTAAGGGGCAGTAATGTACAACCATGTATGCCACCTTGAGCTCTGTGGAGGAAAGGTGGTTTAAAAACACAATCAATCAATCAATCAGTCAAATGTTGCTGGACTCCACCTCTCATCACCTATGACCATTGGCCATATTGGCTGGAGCTGATGGGAACTGAAATCCAACAACATCTGGAGGGCACCACATTGGCTACCTCTGCATTAATTGTTCACAATTTTTAGGGGACTGATACCTTGACAGCATACTGCAAAAAAAAAAAAAAGCTTTATACATTTCCTGTGACAGTTTCCTCAGAGTATCTTTCAACACACATTGTTGCCTCGTTTAGTATTTTTCCCCTTTGTGTGTATATGAAGACACTTCTGCTTTTAACTTCCCCCACCAAAATGTATGTGCTCTTCATTTTGCATTGTTAATTTTTCAATCCATGCTTCCTGAGCCTTCTCAGAGAATAGCCAGAAAAAGGTGAGGTCTTTTCAAAGTGTTTCCTAGCCCAGAGAAGGCTCCCCCTTCAGTCTTCTCTGTTAACTTGTCTTTTTGAAACTTACCCAGGAGAGGGGTGTCGTGAGTGGGAAGTGTCTGACAAGGAAAGCTTCGGCAGCTCCATAAACCTTGTCTTTAAGGCCTAGTGTCATTTCTGAGCTCTTCTGAGCCATTGTCAAAGGAGTCTATTGCTCCAAGGGTGCATGGGTAATGGAGTTTCTAATGCCTCCCTGGTTAATACATTGTCAAGTAGTGAGAAGGAAAGCAGCAAAAGCAAAGGGATCTCTTCTATTAATCAACATGTTTAATAGCATGTTTTGCAGACAATAGTCATACAGTCCACATAAGCTATGAGACAGATTTTTGCACACCCATCTACCCCAAACCTATACAGATAAAATTATGTCTTTGCATGTTTGTACATTTATAAATCAAAATCAGTAAATCCGACCGTAATCTAACTTGCAGGGTATATTCAATTTACAAGGCAGGTGTTTCTCCACTGCTTTTTGTAATGAGCCTTCTTTTTGTAATTAACTTTTTTCATTATAACATGCATTTCAGGGCAACAGAAAATCTTCTGCAACAGAACCTTGTTCTTCTTGGTTAACCATCTTCTGCTAGTGCAGCAACAGCCCTTTCTAATAAAATTAGAAAAAAAATCTCGCCTGACACACAACAGCCTAACACAAAAAGTAGGGTGCTTGGGGACTTGTTCCCAGTGTCCATACATTGATTAATGGCTCGTGGGTAGGCTAAACAATAGTGGATCCATCCACGGAACTTGTCACTCCACCAGAAACAAGACAACCATCACCCCCAGGACTACTCTCATCAAAAGGTACTTAGAATCTTGCTGATATAACAAGTTTTCAATCTATATAAAATGTAATCTTATGTTTCCAAAGGTTTTCTATTAGGTTGTTGAGTTCAATCCATTCCAAAGGTGCCCTTGTGCTAGCCTCAAATCTCTTTTGTTCATGGATAATGAAACAGTGTTCTGTAAAAAAAGTGGCTCCACATTCAAATGGAGCCCTCTGGAATTTTAGAGAAAATTGTAAGGGAAGGAAACATTTTAAAATGCTAACATTGCTTGTGCATTTGAGCATTTTAAGTATTTTGCATTTATTGTGTAGCTTTTGAGGGATAGAAGTAAAAAAATGACGCTTTCTAAAAAATTAAGCAGTCCCACTCCCAGCATATTATTTTCTACAGAAAAAAGAAAATGAACTGGTCACTCTGTTAAGTATTAATGGATGACAATTGTTTCCTTTTGTGTAACAAAAGTACCTTGTTCACATTATGGGGGGAAAAGGTATGCTTGAGCTACGACCTGGGAGACCAGGGTTCAAATCCACACAGCCATGAAGCTCACTGGGTGACCTTGGGCCAGTCACTGCCTCTCAGCCTCAGAGGAAGGCTATGGTAAACCCCCTCTGAATACCGCTTACCATGAAAACCCTATTCATAGGGTCGTCATAAGTCAGTATAGACTTGAAGGCAGTCCATTTCCATTTTGAGCAGACTGAAACTTAAACTATATAGCCAAACTGATTTGAAAATGTATTTTGTTTGCAGTAACTACACAGACCACTTTCAAGGTTTCTAAAGCACTGGCTTCAATAATAATATCATTCAGTAGCTCTTGATGTTAACCCTTTACAAGTTTGTTTAAAAAAAAAACACCACCAACCAGCAACTTGTAATAGGTCCTCTTTTGATTTTAAAATATAAGGTACTAGTAGCCTCGTACCCAATGTTGCTCTGAATTTCTAAGAAGTAAACAAACAAATATCAGTGCAGTTTTGAAATTTGTGGTTAAAATCAGCGCAGTTTTGAAAGGTTTAGGGTCATCTACATGGTGATTTAGTGTGTGTTTGGTGCTACTCACATCTCTTTTTAATTTGCATGGTTAACATGACGTTACTGACAAACAGAAGCTATCATACTGTTTTCCCCCTGTAAATCTGTACTAATCCAATCTGCTGATAATACAAAGTTTAGAACAATATGGCTCCACATATCTTTGAAGATGTTATCCTATATTTCACACCATGGATTGAATCTAGAAACAGACTGTGTTTTGCTTTGTATCAAATTCACTACATTACTATTCTGTGTTTTTATATATTGGCAATTTGGGTAATACTGAATTTCATAAATTTAGTCCATGTCAGTCTCACTAATTCCCCCAATTAAGCAAGACAGGATTGGCATTTCTAATTAGGTCTGGCACTATTTTTGCTATAGCCCACAATCTCCTGTAAAGATCCCCAAATTTAATAGGTCCCTTTACTCTTCTGCTAGATAAAAAGCCTCCCTCCTTACATTAAGAATTAGGCTTCTAATATTAAGTTTCTAATATCAAAAATCATGTTTGTGTATATCTAATCCTTCACATAAGGAATATTTACAGCAATATTTAGAACACAGAGACATTGTTAACATTGCTGTACAACTAAAAATATCATTTTAAGATGAAAATAACATTTTTCTTCAAAACAGTCACAAAATAGGATTTACTGCTTTTCTGTTTGAAATGGTACTGGATTGTAGTCATGAAAATGAATTCCTTGGTTTGTTGTGATCTTCATAACTGTTCCATTTAATGAATCATCTTCAAGGATTTGTATCAATCCCTTGGCAATTAGTGTTGGGCTATAAATGAATTTAAGTGATAAGAATCAGATACAGTTCACTACAGATGCACAGAATATATTTGTCAATCACAGGACTATTAAAGTAGCGACAGAAACACAATAAAGCTGCAATTCTGTGCAAGGCTAATACACTGGAGACCTTATGGTATCAATGAGACTTGGATCCAATTAATCTATATTCCTATTCATACAAACATAATAGTAGTGAACAGACACTGCACTTGATCATTCAGTTGTTTCAACATGTGCTCAAATCACCATTGAGCAGGAATAAGAGGAATAAGAGAAGTGACTGCAGTCAATCCATTTGTATACTGAAAGTCTAGATTGCAAGGTGTTCTCCCGCCACATGACCATTGTTGTTTGTTATATTGCCCCCTCGTCTGCATATTTGGAACTGCTTTAAGTTCTTATTGTAGATCTGCTAGCAGCTAATCAAGCCTTCACATCTGTTACTATGCATTGATTGGCTGTTCCTATGAAGAATATTTAATCCTTTTTAGGCAAGTTTTCCTCATAAGAAGAAAAATCTCTATCTGGCCAGGTTCTTTGACATGCTGACTTCTAGCCTAGAGGCAACCTGGCCTGGTCTTTTTTCCTCATCCATACCATCTCAGATGCAGCCATCTGTTGATCTTTCTACAGTTAAGTATTTGATCATTTGCATTTATAAATTGTTTGCTGTTCACATAGTCTTCAAGATATCAATGAAGTTGAACACAGATTTACATGCAAGTGTAGGTTGGATGTGAGTTTAGCTGGCTGATTGGATATGAGTTTTGCCTAACATATGCTAGGCCAGAACACAAGAATAGGCCCAGTGGCTCTCATTCAGACCCCAAGAAGATTTCCATCTGGTACTTTCATAGCCTCTAATTCCAAGAATTACACATCTCAGAAACTTTCTTCCACACACACCAAGCTGTGGGCAAATGGACCATTGGTCTCACCTGAAGGGTGATTTTCCTATGAGTACGGACATCACAGCGGTTTTAGCTCCACCTATCATGCGAAGGCAAGAATGTCTTTGAAGTCAAGACTAGGGGCGTCAGGCCCCTCCCACTCTCCAGTTCATTCGCAGTGAGTCTAAGGAGAAATATCTAAAAATACAAGAACAAGGCCAACCGGCCTGGCAGCAGGAAAATAACACAATAGTACCATGCATAGTAACATGACTCCAACATAGCGGTATAACAGAACTAGAAGTCTTGACTTCACTCTTAAATTTAAATATAATAGCGTAACAGTAACATATAATACATTAGAAAATATATAGTCATCCTCCAACTGGGAGGGTCGTGATGTCCGTACTCATAGGAAAATCACCCTTCAGGTGAGACCAATGGTCCATTTTCCCTATGAGTCCGGCCATCACAGCGGGATGTACCACAGCAGCCCATACAGGGAGGGACCACCCACGTGTTAATCCTCATTAAGAACCTGTTGCAACACTCGTCTGCCGAAAGATGCGTCAGCAGAGGCATAACGATCAATTTTATAATGCCTTATAAACGAGTGTGGGGTAGACCAGACTGCAGCCCTACAAATATCGGCAACAGGAGCATTAGTGGCAAAAGCAGCCGAAGTGGCAGCTGACCTGGTAGAATGAGCCGTTATACTAGCTGGAACTGACAGCTTCAGAGACTCATATGCTAAAGTAATACATGCCCTTAACCAACGGGATAAAGTAGGATTGGAAACTTTATGCCCCATAGACCTTGGATGAAAGGATACAAACAGAGACTCCGTTCGTCGAATCTCTTGGGTCCTAGACAGGTAGGTCTTGAGAGCCCTCCGGACATCTAACAAATGCCAAGCCTTTTCAAGAGGATGGGTAGGATTCGGGCAAAAGGAAGGCAAAACAATGTCCTGGTTGCAATGAAAAACTGAATCGACCTTGGGACGGAAGGAAGGATCAGTCTTCAGCACAACAGAGTCCTTATGGAAGACGCAGAGGTGTCGAGCAGAAGACAATGCGCCCAACTCCGAAACGCGTCTGGCAGATGTGATTGCGATCAGAAACAAGACCTTGAAGGACAGTATACGTAGGGGAACAGTCCTGATGGGTTCAAACAGAGGGCGTTGCAAAGCCTGCAGAACTTTCGGCAAACTCCATGAGGGGAACCGATGGACAGCAGCCGGAGAGCGTAGGGCGACTCCCCTCAAAAAACGTTTGATGAACGGATGTGAGGAAATATGATCTCCAGGAGAGGACACTGAGAGAATGGACGACAGAGTGGACGCATGTCGACGTAGAGTGTTGGGTCGAAGTCCCATCATAAAGCCGCTATGGAGAAATTGGAGCACCTGATGCACAGTGGCCTGGGATGGATCATGGTGGTGGGACTGACACCACTTGGAGAAAGCCACCCAGGTATGTTGATAAATACGAGTGGTAGATGGCCAAAATAATATCAATCACAGCGTCAGACAGTCCAGCTGACCTCAAATGTCCCCGTTCAAACACCACGCTGTTAGATTGAGCCAAGTAGGGTCCTGGTGCAGTACTGGACCCTGGGATAGAAGGTCTGGCCTTACTGGAAGTGTCCAAGGATCCATCATTGACATTGCCAGAAGATCTGAGAACCACGGTCGGCGTGGCCAAAATGGTGCTATCAGAACCAGCTGTGCCCTTTCGGTTCGCGCCTTCCTCAAGGTTTTGGCTAACAATGGTATGGGAGGAAAGGCGTACAATAGACTGTCTGGCCACGGTGTTGTCAGAGCATCCACTGCTTCTGCTGTTGAGTCCAGGTATCGGGCAAAGTACCTGGGAAGCTGGCAATTGCGACTGGAAGCAAACAGGTCGACTGAGAGGGCGCTGAACCGACACTGGAGACGATGGAAAATGGCTGGATGAAGTTTCCATTCTCCCGGAAAGACCCGTTGTCTGCTGAGCCAGTCTGCTGTCACATTCCAAATCCCTCTGAGATGTTCTGCTTTCAGGGATTGTAGATGTTGTTCTGCCCAGACAAAGATGAGGGAGGCTAAGTCCTGCAGAGGACGAGACCTGGTGCCCCCCTGTCTGTTCAAATGTGATTTTACACACGTGTTGTCTGTTCGAATGAGCACATGATGCAAAGGGAACAGAGACTGAAAATGACATAGAGCTAAGTGGACAGCCTTTAGTTCCAGCCAGTTGATGCTTTGAGATTGCTCTGCGTTGGACCAAACCCCCTGAACGTACTGGGAGTTGCAGTGGGCTCCCCAACCTATGAGGCTGGCATCTGTGGTTACAACGGTTCTGCAGGGTTCTCTGAACGACGTGCCCTTGGAGAGGTGTTGAACCTTGGTCTACCAGCGGAAGGAGAGGCGCAGTGCAGGGCTCAAACGAACTTTGCGATGGTTGGAGCTGGCAATGTCTTTTTGAAAAGGCAACAGAATCCATTGCAGGGGCCGAGTGTGGGCTCGAGCCCATGGCACAATGTGGATTGTAGAGATAAATATCCCGAGCGCTCTGGCGAGAAGCATGACGTCTGCGGATGTTTGTTGCATCAGGGACCTTGCGATGCTTGTGATGGCAGTGATGCGATCTGGAGCCAAGAAGACCATTGCCTGCAGGGTGTCCAACATTGCCCCTAGATGTAGTAGGCATTGGGTTGGTTGGAGATGGCTTTTGTCGAAGTTGACAAGCCAGCCGTAGGCCTGCAAAACATTGAGGGTGATCATTAAATGATGATGAGCCAGCTCCTCAGACTTGGCCCGTATTAGCAGATCATCCAAATATGGGTAGATATGAACCCCTTGGGTCCGGAGGTAAGACACTAGGATGAGTAGCACCTTGGTAAACACTCTTGGAGCAGAGGAGAGGCCGAATGGCATCGCTCTATATTGAAAGTGCTGGTGGCCAAAAGCAAACCGAAGAAACTTTCTGTGGGCTATGCAAATGGGCACATGGAGATACGCTTCCTTAAGGTCGATAGAAGCCAGGAAGTCTCCTTCATGCAGACTCTCCATAATGGAATGGAGTGATTCCATTTTGAACCTGCGATATGTTACAAAACAGTTGACAAACTTGAGGTCCAATACCGCCCTCCATGATAAATCTCGTTTTGGCACAGCAAATAGGAGTACACCCCTTCCGACCTCTCAGTTGTGGGAACTGGCTCTATCGCCGCTATGTCCAAGAGGTGGTGTATAGCTGTCTGCATGATGTTGTGCCTGGCTGGTGCCCTTGGGCAAGGAGACGGGTGGAATCTGTCTGATGGGGTTGCCCAGAACTCTATGGTATAGCCATAACTGAAAAGGTCCCTGATCCAGGAGACCGTAGTAAGGCGCAGCCATCGATCTTCAAAATTAAGTAATCTGCCACCTATGGGGAGGGCGTTAATACTACTTGCGTAGGCGAGGGCCTCCCTTATATGAGGACGATGAGTTGCCCCTGCGCCCTTGGTACTGACCTCTGCCCTGGAAGCGTCGGTTCCAGGAGCCCCTGAATGCGTTGGGGTCATAGGATCTGAAGTCGCGGCCTCGTCCTCCTGGCCGCGTTCCTCGAAAGGGCTGGTTAGAACGGAAGGAAGGAAATCGCCTGAAAGGCCTGTGGTCGATGTTCTTGACTGTGGCCAGAACCGGTTTGTGGGCGTCTTTTGGATCAACCAGCACTGCCTTTAGAGCTTCCTCGCCGAAGAGTAGAGATCTGGAGTAAGGAGCCCTGGACAGGTTCAATCTGGCCGCTGAATCAGCTTGCCAGTGGCGAAGCCAGAGGGTGCGTCGAGCGACTATTTGAGCCGTCATGGCTCGTGCCCCTAATTGAGTAGCATCCAGAGTGGCATCGGCCACAAAAGCTGCTGTTTTACGCAATTTCAATAGCGCTCTTCTGAGGGCGACAGGATCAGGGTTAGCGTCCTCTAGAAGGTCATCCAGCCACATCATAGATGCTCTGGAGAAAATGGAGGCTGAAGCGGAGGCACGCATGGATAGGGCAGTGGCCTCGTGGTTCTTGTGGAGGGCGAAGTCTATTCGTCGCTCAGTAGTGTCCTTTAGGTGGGATTCCCCTTCCCTGGGCAATAGAGATCGTGAAACGAGGCGAGCGATTGGTTCATCTATGCCAGGGACGTCTAACTTGGTGGCAAAGTCTGGAGCTAGGGCGTAAAGCCTGTCAGCCAGGTTCTTGAAGCGTCGAGCTTGGAGTGGATGAGCCCATTCTTCAGAGGCTAATTTGGCAATTGGGTCCGGCACCGGAATGTAGTGTTCAGTAGGTGCAGGGGATTTGAGGACCTTGGCCCCTTTGATAGCTGGGGCGGACGAAGTTGAAGGCGCAGTCTGGAGACCAAGGGTATTAACTACCCTGCGTGCTAGCGGCTGATAGTCTGAGGTATTAAACAAGCAATACGATGTATCCTCCTCATGATCTGAATAGTCACTCCAGTCGTCTCCTTCAACATGGTCAGTGAAAGTTGACTCCTCCGCATACGAGGCTTCGTCCGTACATCTGCCTCTGGCTACATCAAAGGGATCTGGTGAACAGGAAGAATGAGCTTCATGGCACGCACGTTGGTCCATGTTGAGTGGGGGTATGGCAGGAACTTGTGGTAGTGACTGCATTTGGGTGAAAAATGCCAGCATGGCTTGAAGTTGGGAGAGGAAATCAGGAGACAGCTGCAGACCGGATGTGGCAGATGTATGTGCCTGAGGAACTATTGGAACAGATGTTTGGGGCGGTAAAACGGAGGGAGGTTCGTTAGGCGAACACTGAGCGGGAAAGCCAACAAACTCTTCCTCGTCAGAGGCAGCAGCAGGGGAATGGAGAATATCGCTTATGTGTGCCTGTGCTGTGGTGGTGGTTGGCACAGAGACATAACGTGGGCGCTTTGGTTTACTATGGCTGGAAAGATGTTTTGTCTTAGCCAGTGCTTTGGCATGTCTGGTCTTAGTCGTGTTAGGATGTTGTGGCTTGGCTGATTGTGGCATGCCTTGCTGATCTGGCACCATATGGGTTGATGGCGACATGCCTGGCTGTTCTGCCATCTTATATTAACTTGGGTGCAGTACACTGCCACGGAGGGGGCAGGATGTAAAGACCCAAACTGGCACAGCGTACGACCATGGAGGGGGTAGAATACACTGGCAGATGGCGAAGTGCACTGCCACAGAGGGGGCAGAATGCACTGAGGTATCAGCGTTAATATAATATAGGCTGTTTTAGAGTTGGCACACTCAGATTAGTGCTGTAGGCTGGGTTTCAGGCTTGGTTCACGGCCCCAGAGGGGGCAGGATATACCAATATAAATCAGATTTAGTACAAGTCGGCCACTAAGAGTAAAGCTCCAGCCTTGATAATACAATCCAGCCACTAGGATTAAAGCTCCAGCCTTGATAATACAATCCAGCCCACTAGGATTGGAGCTCCAGCCTTGATAATATAATCCAGCCACTAGGATTACAGCCACAGTAAAATTGTGTGTAAGTCAGCCCTGTGTAAGTCTGTCTGCAGCACATACAACACACATACGGATAGATAGCCTGCAGGGGAGGTATCCGAAGGTTAATAAGGGTAACAAAAAAGGCGGGAAATTTGAATTCAAAAAATGGCGCCCGGAAAAAAGAGCGGGAAAAAATGGCGGAGAGAGAAGGAGCAATGGCGGCCGTCTGGAAGCGAACTGGGGGAAGGGCTGCCCAGCACAGTCTCGCAGGAGGAACCGCGGGGCCGAAAACCGCACTAGCGGCTCTAAAAAACCCCCAGGAGGGAACAGGCGGTAGGGGAAATGCGGCAGCCGCCGCAGAGGGAGCCGCCGTCGCCGTCTGCAAAGCCCTTCGCGGTGGGAAATTAAAGCCACGTAGCGAGGGTGAGCTGAGGTAAAAGGGAGAGCTCAGGTAAAGGCACTAATGAAATAGCCGCAGCCACAGGTTTCAGTGGGGCGAGAACAGACCCGGGCAGGCTAAAACGGGTGACGGGGTAACGGCGGGAGCCACAGCCGCAAGCTCCCGCTGAGATCAGAAGAACCGCAGCCGCGGTCTTCCGAGAGCGTCACGGAGCGCGGAGAAAAGGCAGCCCAGCAAGACAAGCCGCTAGAAGGGAATTGCAGCCGCAAGTTCCCAGGGGAAGCGCAGAGCCCAAGAGAAAGGGAAAAGCGAAGGGACGAGGAGGATCCACAGCCGCGGTCTCTCCTAGGGGTGGGGAGTAATCCAAAAGGGGAAACAAACTGCCCGGGCAAGGGAAAAAGGCTCCCCAAGAGAATTCCCCAAATTTCGGATACAGTTAAACGCAGTTAAACACAATACGGAGGGAAGGAGGACACTTGGAGACACACAAGAGACAATACCTCCGCGCCCTGTCAAACAAACACACAAACAAACACCAAAAGAACTTAGCTAATCGCTAAGCTATATAGATCTCAATCTTGTTCGTAGAAAGGCAAGAATGAACTGGAGAGTGGGAGGGGCCTGACGCCCCTAGTCTTGACTTCAAAGACATTCTTGCCTTCGCACGATAGGTGGAGCTAAAACCGCTGTGATGGCCCGACTCATAGGGAAAAGGGTTCTCTAACTCCTTCCTCACAGTATAAACAAAAGTTTTGGCGGGGCTCTCTTATTATGTACCTTAGCTGCTGATCTCTGAGACATGGTCCTGTGGCTCTTTAATCTACTGCCCATCTAGTACAAACAGCAACAGAGGCTCTGTCAGAACAGGTTCCCTGTCTGTTAACTAAGTCTGCAGAGAGCTGGGGAAGAGACCCACATCACAAGATTTTTGGCCTGTATCTCGTGAAGTCTCGCAAAATTTGACTTTTTCTCTGGGATCTTGCAACATTTCAAATGAGAGGCAGGAATGAGGCCTATAAAGACTTGATTCCTACTTCGCCCAATCATCAGTCAGGTTAGGTAATGCAACAGGAGCTGTACTGGCTGATGGGAAGAGGGTGGTCGGTGCTGGTGGATTTGTGGGACTTCAAGGTATTTGGCTGTCTCCATGTATCTATGCATGGCATCTATTATGGTACTTAGGGCACAGAAAACCCACCACCAATTTTGGCAGTTGATGAGGTGAGGCTATGTGCACCTACCAACATTTGTTCTTGTGGGTCATTTGTAACTGCTGGAGGTAACTCAATCTATGTCATATGTGTCCCTCATCAAATATTTTTCAAAGCCATGCCACCTATATATCATAGGTGACTGCAACTTCCCTCATGGGTGAGCAATTTGCACCTTCACCCACTCCATCCATTTTGCAATTTCCCTTAAGAATATGTTCCATGCTTGTAAAAGAACTTGCTATTTTTAAGTTCCCCTCCTTGCTATTCAACCATATTTTCCCACTTTTTTTTTTTTTTTTACAACACAGCCTTTCGGATATTTGAAAATGGAAAATCCCATATGAACCAGTAACGTCTTTGTTTTGGGAGTGGGGAATCAAAGCCTAAACCAATAGGGCAAAAGAGAAGGAGACACTGGACCAACATCCTGCTTTCTGCATGTATACCTGAAACTGGTACGTTTTGGTGTGATATAAGCCACAGCCCTCTGTGAAAGGGATTTTCATCATAGCTGTTAATGAGTGACATTGTAGTCATCTCATTTCAAAAAGGATATAATCGATTCATCATTCCCTGTAATAACGAACTCAGGTGCCTGAACTGATCTGTTTGTAAGTGAAACAGGGCCATCCAAAAATAAGACTCTGATTACGATGTATTTGAGGGACTCCCTAGGTATGTGAACATAATGTATTTTTGTAAATTAACGAAAATAATTCTTTAAAAACAATCTGCCTAACAAGACTATATAGAATGCTGATGGCAGGGAAGGGAAGGGTCTAAAAAAATCCAGACTGTAGCCTTAATATCTAGCATATTTTATAGGCACTTTAAATAAAGTTGTGATGTGTCTGATATGAGCAATTGGTGCCTCTTTGTCTCCTTTCTCTGCAACTCCCCTGATACACTTTAAGTGCTTGAGTCACAGGCAAACAGGAGTATAGCCATTGCTAGTATTATTGAACAATTTCTATTTGCCTAAATATCACAAGTAGCACTGTGCATACTTTACTTACTCCAATACACCATAGAATTTCATCATATCTTTAATCTCTTCTTTGTATCCTACATATGGACCCATATTTTCTTCCTTTTCAATTGATTGAAGAATTGATGTATTAACAAAAGCAGGACAGATCGTATTTATTCGTACTCCATAGTTTGCTATTGCAGCAACCATCTATAAAAAAAGTCAGACATGTTAAGTGTTTCTGGGTGTGCGGGGAGACCATATTGTAGAGAACCTGCATTGCATGCAAAGGGTACCATGTTCAATTCCTGATACCTCCAGTAAAAATAATCAGGTGTCAGATTAGGTGAAATATCTGAAGAGCCTCTGCCAATCAAAGTAGGCAATACTGGCTAGATGAACAGTATTTGCCTGACATGTGGTATAAGGAGGCTTCCTATACATAGGAATGTTCTTCCATATTTACACATCTTACTTAATTTAATCAACAAAAAACATGAGTACCACATTACCAAACCTTATCTCTTTATTGTAGTTTATATTTGCTTTTTTTTATGGCAATTGGCATAAAATGTGGCATTGTGTGGTCTTAATTTGGTACATGTGATATTTTAGAGTTGAAGATGGGAAGTTATCTTACAAATTGTGCTTTGTTTTCAACTGCATGATGTTCAGCACAAAGAGGCCTATGCTAAACCATGATTTCAAGGTTTGTTTTTTAAAACATCGTATAAACTTGTGGTAGGTAACCTGGTAGTCAGATCTGGCTCACTTAATTGATAGTTCGCCTGCCACTTTTCCATATCTTTCTAACATGCAAAGCAGCCCTTTACTTTAGCCAATCTCTTTATCGCTTACTTTAGGATCAGTAATGTTGTGGCAAATGTTGTGGTCACAGCCACACATCCTCCCTTTTTTTCTTTTGCTGCTAGGTTGAGAATGAGATCCTTGTTAATGCCTTCCTCCACAACAAAAGATGTCTCTAGGAGCCAATCAGCATGAAAGGGGAGAGTGTCAGCTACTGAAAAGAGTCTTCTCAGTGGCCGACTCACCTCCTTTCACTCCAACTGGCTCCAATTAGCAAGAAAGGACAAGGAAGCAAGTTAGAAAACTCTTCTGTGGCTAGCATATTCCCCTTTCATGATTGCCTTGTAGGACACTGAAGACATTGGGACCCTCCTCCCAAAATAGTAAAGGGTCTAAGACCCCCCAAGACCCTGGATGACTACACCCCTGATTTGGATGGGGGGAAAAACATGGTCAGGAACACACAGGCTGTGCTACTTGCATATCTAAGAACCAAACTCTCACAGGACCAACAGTATGTGGGTCTGGAGTTTCTTCTTACACTGATGAAGGTAAGTGAGCAGGAAGGGATAGACTTGGCCCATTGCCTCTCTGATTGGTCCTCAGTTGACCAATCCAGTTGCTGGCTACTCATAAAAATAATGATCAGTGATTAGGAAACATATATGATCAACACTTGCCAGTTTGCCAATGAGATACATATTTAAGGCAGGCAAGTGTATTCCTGTGACACTAAATGGCCAAATAAGCTAGCTATTGTCTCAAAAGATGTTTCTCAGAAGTGGAATTAGCCCGTCCTTTGTGGATTTATGTTATTACTAATTCAGGTGCATTTCTTAGCACTGTTTTCACTTTAATAAGCTGGGAAACATTCAAAAATCCAAGCAATAAGATTCTAAAGAAGCAAGAGTGGTTTTATTTGTAAAGCACAGTTGCTTTGAATAGCTAAAATATTTAGATAATGCAGTTATTTTATAGCTGAGAGGAGGGGAAATGGGAAAGTGAGTTTGTCATGAGGGAAATTATGAGAATTCTTCAGTTGCTTATACTCACAGCTACTGAACGTGTAAATCCAACTACCCCATGCTTTGAAGCACAGTACACTGGTTGGAATGCAGCAGGCATAAGTCCTTTAACAATGGAAAGAAAAAAGGTTACAAATATTAATCAAAAGCAGCATCAATTCCGATAACTAATACACAGCTAAACTAATAAATAAATGTAAGCCTGCATAGTTAAAACATTCTGTCTTTATATTTTTATTTTGAAGTTTGACTGACAATAGAAGGTGGGGAAGATGAACTGTTATTGTTTATACCACTTCTTAGTTACTTTTCCAGTTGAATGGGCATTCAAAGCAACAAAGAGAACAGTTTAAAAGTGAGAAATATAAAATATAGTTCAACTGAGACCAGGGCAAATATAAGGACTGTTTTCCATCATAAGCACAAGCCATAATTTTTCAGAAAGTGGCTCACTCTGCATTTGTTGGTAGTGCAAATGGTGAACAAAATAGTATTCTGTGCTCGTGGCAAACAATTCACTGGGGGGGCAGGCGAAGGATTTGCAAGTCCAATCAGAGTCTAATCAAGACAAAAATGTGAAGCTAATGCATATGCATAAAGCAGGTCTTGTTAGATAGCTTGAAGCCCATGTACCTGCAAAGATCCTCTGTGTGCTCCCTCTTATACCTTACTCAGGTAAGGCAATATTTCATTGATCAGTACTGGGCTGCTACTACTTTAACATAATGCTGTTCTGGAGAATTGTGGGGAATTTAAAATGGCATGCAGCCACCTACTACTCTGCCAGGGATCTAGCAGCTGCCTGAGGAATGCTAGCTCCCCCTCAGCAATGTGACTGGTGCTGACAGTGTTGCCATTTTGGCACCAGGTTAATATTTATTTTAAGGATTTTACTGTGTGACCTCCTCTCTTACTGTTGTTTTGTATTTAGCAGCCTCATTATTTTGCTATGAGGTTTTATTTTTTAGAATTTTATAGGGCCATATTCAACTAAATTCTTGTGCTGCTGGAAGAACTTAAACTAGTGTAAGGGGATTTCTGCTCCCCTTTCTTCTCTCCGTGCCCCCCACCCTCCCTAGATAAGTTACAGAGGGTTGGGGGAACCCCAGAACAGATTTAAAGGTTGTGCAGGGGGAAAGGGGGGGACTGTTCCTTGTTTTGTGCTGATGGAACATTCAATTTAGCAATATGTTGAATACAAACCATTGTGTGCTTTGTTTAAACTATGAAGCATACTCCACCCTAGTAGCTGAAGAAAAGGTTATAAATACTTTCAGACATAAATAAACAAACATGGATAGGATCAATGTGTAAATATATGTTTTTGCATTGTTGAATTTGCATATGCTACACCTTACAGAAACAGAGAATTTAGACTTTAACTACAATTCTTAAGGTATTTACAAATGGTTAAGTCTTGCCCAGTTCTTTCTTAGGAAAGTGGAAGTTAAGAAAATAAAACGTGAAGTCTATTGTTCTCATGCGTTTGGCTGAAGCAAGACCTATTCACTTCTCTGTGGTGTGTGCTATTAAAGTTTTAGCACTGGGGTGGGGTTTGTTTTGTTTTTTACTGGTATAACTTCCCATGTTTACTTGAACTGGAAATAATAATGTTTAATGAACACATAGTAATAACACCCACTACAAGAGACAGGAAGTTCAAAGATAAGACAGATTCCAAGTCCTTAACTTCTCATTATTAGCATAGCTATCATACTGCATATCCAACAGTGCAATTATTTAATTATTATTTTAAGTAAATTTGTTAGTAGCTTAGTTCCACCAATCTGTAGGTGACTTAAAACGAGCATACAAAAAGTTTAAAACCACCACCATAAACAAGTCACATTAAACAACTAAAAACTACAGCAACCTCCTGTATTTTTTTCCCATTTGGTTGACTAACAATACTGATTTTTTTACTCAATATTCACTTTAAATGAAATTGAAATTATCTTCTTCAGGGCTCGATCATATTTCTTAGACTGAGATTTAATGCTATACATTCCTGTTCGCAGACATATATGCCACCATAAAAAATACCTTAGTCTCTGAGAAGTATTTACATCCTGTGAGAAGCATGTATGTATGATAGACAGGAATCAGCAAAACATTGGATGTATGTCAATGAATATTGATTACTTGGATTAGCTAATTTCCCCAATTTTCTCACTACTAACCTATAATACCAATTTATAATGAGAATTTTGTAAGGCACAGGTAGGTTGGGGGGGGGAGGGAATTGCCCATCCTACAGATGCCCAAGGGACACAGCCATTTATTATTATTATACCAATAAACCAATTCCACCTGGTTTCCACCTCTATTAAGAGGATCCTAAATATCTTGATAAGGTGCACATGCCTAATGTTTGACACCTCTATGGTAAGAAATTACAGATCAATCTTAGTAGGTGGTATGATCCCAGTCCAGTAAAGACCCCAGTCTACAGTAATGCCTCAGTTAACAAAGTAGATGTGTTCCTGGACATTACATCTTTAATAGAATCTTTGGTATCACTGATAGGAATAACTTGGAAAGAAAAGGGATGTGTTGCTACAACCACTCATAGATAGTGGAGGCAGCTTCAACAGGAGCTTCAAAGGGTGCCTCCTCCTCTGAATCGTATTGGATTTTTCCCTCAGCCTTGGGAGAAAGCAAGAGATCTCTTAATGCAAAGCAAACACACAGGCTTGTCGATTTCACCCTAGCAAAGCAAAGGCACAGTCTTATCAGTTTATTGATAGCAAAGATACAGGTTGGTCAGTTTCACCTTAAAGCAAAGGCTGTCACAGGCTTGAAAGTTTATCCATAGCAAAGCAAAGCTGGTCAGTTTCACCTTTAAAAAAAGCCTTTTTTAAAAGGAGCTTCCTTCCTGGAGGATGAGGTATTACTGAATAAGACTTCTCCATACTTTGAAGGCTGCCTGCACCATATTTTTTATCATAACCTCCATGGGGAATCAAGAGCCATCTCTATAGTTATAGTAATGGGAAATGATAGGGTTAAATTCTAAGTTTTTACAATATTTGGTTGGAGCTAAAGGACAGTATTCAACTAAATAATAGCTAAATTATTAATTCCTACTGGGAGGAAGGGTGGGATATAAACAAACAAACAAACAGTTTTACTCATAAACTCCTAGGGTTAATGCCCAACTCTGTGGTCGGGCTATAAGTACTGCTTTATTTTCCTTAAAAAGCCCTACCAAAAGTTTGCTTTCAGTTACAATAATGAAAAGAATTCCAAACAAATATTTGTGTGATTTTTTAAGGCTAGATATAATGAGTATAATATCCTTTCCCATCTGAGAATAGCCCTGTTTTGCTTTATTGAGGTTGCTGGATACATATCCATCTATTTGTTCTTCCTCTGGGTACTTTTTTTTTTTTTGGAACAAGGCCCTTCTCCACGGGATGAAGCATCACAGGACAGCATTAACTCTATGTTGGGGACAAAAGGAGCAAACATTTTTGAGGATTTGAATAGCCTCTTAGAATTTTTGAAAAGACTTGTCTGTCTTTCCAGTGCAACCAGGTTTCTTTTATTAGGGGCTTGTGCTAAGGTTCTTATTGAAGGAATCATTCAACATCCCTAGATATGTTTGAGGCTGGTGCCTTTTAAGTAGAGGATACCATGTCTGCTACGGGATAAACTCCCTCCTTGTCAATCTTATAGCCATAGGATTGTACCCAGCTAAGTTTTACCCAGAGTAGACCCATTTAAATTAATATATCTAGTCATGTCCATTATTTTCAGTGGGTCTACTCTGTGTATGGCAAACACTAGATACTACCTTAAGTACTATTCTTCAGGCCTCCGGAAAAAGCTTTGTTGTGTCAAGGGTAGTCCTGTTTCATCCAAACGTTGAACTATTCTCTTAAGTATTGACAGGTGTTGCTGATTTCCCCCCCCCTGCGATGAAGATATCTTTAATCTTCACCACTACTCTGAAGGTCCTATAAGAGGATTTCTGTGTCTCTTTAGAATATGCTATGTGCCAATGGAATTTAAAGAAGACTGCAAAAAAATCAGCACAATAAAAACTCACAAGGGGGTAGTGGTACTCATGTTTGTCCTCAACACTGTCTCCTTGTGTACTAGCATAGGAAGACCATAGCAAGAAGTAACAAGAAAGCTCTGGCCATTTCCTTTGATACTGGTGATCTATATCAGGTCTTAGCAAGGGTAAGACATGGGAATGTGGTACAAAACAATCAGGAATCAAGTTTCAGATCCAGGGCAGCAAACAAGGACCAGAGGATCTGAAGGCAGGTGCTTAGGCAAAGTCAGGCAAAAGTTGAGGTTCTCCCTGTACACCAAGGGGTCTATCACCTTCCCCCTCAGATCCCAAAAGATGTGAAAGGGATACCTGAGATATGTGTGGTGAGACTTGATTGGGTGTCTGGTGACAGCTGCCACTCAGAGTTGTGGGTGATAAGCCCTTAAAAAGCGATCATAAAACCAGTTTTCTTTGTCTTTCACCTGTTATTATGAAAGCCTGCAACTGACCATCCATGCAGCTTTATACAGGAGGACACCAAAAGTCTAACTGTAAGTAGGCAGCTTACGATCAGGTAGACAGACTGAGCAACGGAAGCTCCATTTTATTCTGCTTCTTGTTGTTTTTTCTTCCACCTTTAACTTCTTTATTTTTAATAAACATGATATAAATTGGACAGTTGGGTTTGTGTGCTTAGTTGCCAAACTCAGAGCTATTCAGATACCTCCATGTGCCTAAGGTGCATGGGACCCCTGTTACTGGGTAGAAGGATTCTAGTGTGCTAAAGAAAAGTAGACTTTTCAGATTGCTGGGATCAATAGAGGGAGAACTGGGTGCTGGCTCAAGCCCCCTAATAAATTACAGAGGGATTGGCTGGACATGCAGGAAGCGTTGGCCAGGGTCCTTGGATCTACTACTAAATTGGCTCTCCCAGATTCTAGAAAAAGTGGTGTAGGAAGTGGTGGCAACTCTATTGAATGATTTGAGGGCTCATTTACATGGTGGTTTACTGTGTGCTTGCTGCTACTCACATCTTTTAATTCATATGGTTCACATGTTGTTACCAGCAAACAGAAACTATCATGCCTGTAAATCATTCCCCCCTGTAAATCCATACTAACCCAATCCACTAATACAAAAAGGGAAGAAAAAAAGTATTCACTCCATGTCTCTAGTGCTTGCAGATGCTTTGCTCCGATGCTTTTAGGTGGATGTGTCAATCGTTACCCTCCACAACCACTCCCTCCTCCTCCCTTTGTTCATTTTATTTCCTGTAGCCTGACAACTTCCAGCTGCTCTCCTCCATTCTGCTGGCCTTTTTTATGTTGCTGTAAACAGTGCTTTTATTTTCTTTTTCCCCTAACCTGTGTGCAAAAGCGTAACACTGCTGAAACAAAGATTTGTATTTCAGCTGTATCCTACCAGGGAAAACAGATATTCGCACTTCCATATTTTTTTTAAAGGAACCCATTGCAGCATGCTCAGTTGCCAAACAACCAGAGGGAGTGGAAATGTTAGAGGGCATGATCATTAGGAAACTATGTGATTAATCCTTCCCTCAGTGTGAATAGAAAACACTGTGTTTGCAGCTGGCATTGAGCCTTTACTCTGGACGGTGCCAATAGAAAATGGAGGTAAAACCAGCGTCTTTTGTACAAAGTAATACTCCTGTGTGGATAAACCCAGAGAAGCACAGCTGGTCTACCTTGCAAAGCAGTTGGGCAAGGAAGGGAGTAAGTAGGCTATTCTGAATCTCCCCTTCCATCACACTCCTTACAGATATAAACTTGTGTGCCTTCCTTAACATTTCTGATGCATCAAGTGAAAACTGTTCTTTTCCCCAAAGCCTTTGGTGGATTTTAATTACTTTTGGATTTAGTTTTTCTATTATGGTGCTGGTGTCATTGGATTGGTGTAATGTCTTAGTTGGTTTTTGTATTGCTTTTAGGAATTTCATATAATCTGCCTGGACTTTAACCTAATAGAAAAACAGAAAATAACGTTTGAAACAAATAAGCAATATAATCTTCTTACCTGCTAGTGATGCTACATTAACAATAACACCTCCATTGCGTCCATTTTGAGTTTTCATGTATTCTAAGCCAATGTATGTTCCTCTAATCACTGAAATCTAATACAGGAAATACAAAGATCACACTTAGTACCGTCTGTTTGGTAATAGTTTTTAAAAACCACTCTTTCAGTGCATATCTTGAACCAGTTTAGGGATACCCCTGTAGTTGCTTTCTTTTGTATTCCTTATACCAAGTTCTCTATAAACATACTTCTCAGTTGTCATTACATTCATCTGCCTCCTCTCTTGCAATGTCTCTTGTTTTCATCACATATTTGTGGTGGTCTATATTTCACAAAAATTCTGGCAAATGGATATAGAGTACGTTGTAGTGCCTGACAAACTATCTGTAAAACAGCTTCACACATGTCAAGTACCATACCCTACGTAGTTTGAAATCCTATGACGGGTCGAGAATTGGATGTGGCCAGAGAGCCATATCCGGAAGTAGCCAGCTCTCCACAGGCTACTGTGACAGGCAGGCAGTGAACCTTCCTGCACCTGATATCAGGCATGATAAAGGTGTGCATTGCTCTGCAAACTGACTTGGTGAGTCAACCTTTGAGGCTTGGCAAACCTAATTAGGCCTGTGTACCAGAGTTCCCCACTACTGCCCTAGAACTGTCAAACCTCTTATCAATTTCACTTCTTTAGTGAAGGGAACTCTCAAAGATTGCGGTAGAATTGTGTGTATGTGTGTGTGCACACATACTTCATCAATGCTCTTTGCACAAGTTCTTCCAGCAAGTTGTTGTACATTGTGTGCAAAGGCTGCAAAAAGCACGGCTGAAACTGGCAAGCTTTCCTCACCACCACCGCCTGAGCATTTTGAATTTCTATTCAGCTTCTCTGCAGTGAAGAGCTTCCCAATGTTGTTAGTTTTGCCTTAAGGGAGGAGTAGATAATATGCAATATCTTGTTTAAATTCCAATGATTATCTAGTTCCAAATGTAAAAGTGGAACCAAGAAACTTCAGTCTGGAGAACACTATATAGGTAAAACTGGCTAAAGGGCTTCAAATCCGCATCAGTTTTACATTTACTGTGAAAAAACTTTTCTGGACTAGGGCAGAGGTGGAGAGAAAGCTTGTCAGTTCTCATCACTTTTGCAGTCTTCACCTGATGGCTAAATGATGATTAATTAACTGCCTTCCACATGTGCAAAATACAATAAAAACAGCTAAAAGCAACACAGAAAACAGCAGCAGATAAGCACAAAGTAGACACCCCATGTCATAATTAGACAAGGCATAATTAGCACTGAACCTTCCATGCCTGGCAGCTGGCTGTACAAACTTATGCATGCACAGGTGTTTGAAAATTTCACTGATATCCAAGGCAATTCACAAACTTTTCATGACTACTGTACCACGGGTTGTAATATCAGAAAAGCACATGTAAAAGTAGGGATACATTCTCCACAATCCTAGGAAAAAATATTGTCTAACTTCAGTGTTACAGCATTTGCTGCAATAGTCATAACCATATCCAGTTCCATCAGTGAGTTCACAAAAATCAACAAATGTAGGCAAAGGAGAAGTGTAAATCTGAGAAATGTGGTTTCTGTAACTGCTGCCTGGCACAATGGTCAAGATTTCAACATGTTGTTCACTGAAATTGTCAGTCCCAGGAAATCTAACTTTCTGTCTAGCAGATTTGATTTTTACTACTTCCTGGTAGCTTTTATGAACCAGATGTGTGACTCTATATGTGGAATTACCAACTGAGTAGGTAGGAAGACGTTTTTCTGTGACAGCAAGTTAATTCTTAATATTGTCAATATAGACAGGAGAATGTGTTTGCACTTCACTTGTTAAGTATTGTAGACTACACATGAGGCCCTTCCCCTGGCCATTTTAGACAGATGCAGCTTATTCTTTCTAGGGAGACAAATTATACTATGTTTTTGTAGCTTGAGTGCCCAACATTGAAAGCAAGCTAGTATATGAAAAGATGGATTATTCAAGAGGCTTGTTATCCATTCCAATTGCAGATGGGCATCCACATATGTATGGTATATGTATACATGATACTCTTTCCGTCTGAGAATACTGCTGTTTGACAAGTCAAAAACTTTGCAAGCAATGTGAGAGAAATGCTCCTAGGCCAACGGGACTCCCCATTCCCCAAAAGTTGAGTCTCTTGCAGAATGAAAGTAAGACATTACTGTGTCACCTGCAAATGAATTCTTTAAATGATTGGGGAAAAGTGTCTGTGTGGGCATTCTTAGCTATTATGTTTTGGGTGAGAACCTTGGGAGGTTTTGTAATTGCTGGGCGTGTTGGAGTGAATATGCTACAGTAATTTGTAAGCCTAGCAAGCTTCCAACCTCTATAAAGTTACTTCATACTGCATGAACTGACAACATTTTTGGGACCTACCATCCTTGAAAAACTTTCGCTGTTGATCAACATTAAGGCTCTAATCAATCACCTACTATTCTCCAGGTCTTTTGAGGCTCTGTGCCTTGACTGGACTGGGTTGATTGTCTAACTTGACTCACTCTCTCTGGCTTCATGCCTCTCTCAGCTTTGCTAGAAATGAAGAGGCTGCTGTTGGAAATGACGTGGAACCTATTGTCCTCTTACAGCAGAGGTGGGGAACCTTTTTAACTCCACGGGCCAGATTTTTAGCAGGATCTGCTTCATGGGCCATATTTTACAGGTGGGTGGGCAGCCTACCACATGTCAGTCACACCACATCATTGTAATATGTAATGACTGACAGGTTGGTTGTCCTGCTCACCTGTCAAAATCCCTTGCACAGGGTTCCCAAGAGCTGACAGCCGGTTGGTTGTCAGGCATCCAGCATGCAAGAGAAAATCTAGAGATATGGACCCTAGTACTCTGGCACCTGGCATCTGTAACTGCTACCCATCAACAGCCCTAGAACTCAAGTAATAAATACCCTTTGGCTCATCAATACTGTGCTGTTGCACATTTTCCTCCCTGTTGATAGATTTATTTCCGATCCTCTTTCATCTGCCAAGGATAATATTGCCATCTTTCCTGTGTAAATGTCTGCACTGTTTTCAACACAAATATCTGAACAAACTATTAATAGCTTTAGCGAATTTTGCATATATTAACATTAAGATGTCAGCTTATTCTGTGTGTTGTTTGTCCCATTGTTCTACAGCACACATTTGTTATTCTTTACACAAGTAATAGCTGATGATCCATTCAAAACTAAGTATTCTCATGTTCTGTTAATTTCAGTGGAAAATATCCCATTTAAGGGCAGGATTTCTCCCCTTACGTTTTAATAGAATCCAAAATGTAAAAATCAGTAGTTATTTTATTTGTTTTAATAAAGCTGCATTGTCTTCCTATGAAGATTTTCAAGGTACAAGATAAGCAAAATACAAAAAATAACACAATGTATTCAAAATTATCAATTAAAATCACAGTAAAACTGCATAGAAATCAAGACTAGTTCAGGCAGCTGTGGGGTCTATTTAAAAGGCAATGTTTTGTCTCACCAGGTTTAGTTTAAATCTTGCATGATGAAGCTCTGTGTGATGCTAGTAAGGTGTGAATGAATAAATGAACTAAGATTCACAAATGTAAGTCTGCAGCCAGTTTTTGCCTTTATTGTGTGTGTAAGTAGTTTACATAAGGAAAATAACAGATGTATAAAAAGGAGCAATTAATGTTTTGCTCTACCAGTTAACTGAATGAAAACATGCCTGAACAGACAGTAGGCAATCAAAATATGATTCCTTTAAAAATGCCTTTAAGCATTTCCATTTCTCCTCACAGATTTGGCTTATGTATTACTTTTAAAAAAATAGCCACATAGCAATTCAGTAAAGAGCAGGAATACATAAAACATTGTTGAAGTCACTGCCTTGATCCTGAAAAGTTTTAAACATTTAAGAAGGAGTGTAATTATCACTTCCAAGTGTAACTTACTTTACTGATTTTATGTCCTACAGCAAATGCTCAGATGATGCAAATAGTTTTAAGATAGGAATCTTGCTTTGCAATTTTTAGTGAAGAATTGCTTCCCCCCCACTCATATTTAAGTTTGCTAAGATTTGTTTATCCTTTTCTGCTCATTCTTTCCTTGCTAATTAACAGCTTTTTAAAAAACGTTGTTTGGAAGACATGTGTAACCACAACTTAATCAAACAGGCACTTTAAAAAGCAGTGCTAAATTATATACATTGGGAGCTATGGCTGAACAAAATTTCAAAAATAAAGAGCTAAGACCATGGGTACATTTAAACAAAGTGAAAAGCCATAGTTTGCTGCTGTATGCATGAGTTGTGAGTCTTAGTTAAGAACATAAGAAGAGCCTGCTGGATCAGGCCAGTGGCCCATCTAGTCCAGCATCCTGTTCTCACAGTGGCCAACCAGGTGCCTGGGGGAAGCCCGCAAGCAGGACCCGAGTGCAAGAACACTCTCCCCTCCTGAGGCTTCCGGCAACTGGTTTTCAGAAGCATGCTGCCTCTGATTAGGGTGGCAGAGCACAGCCATTATGGCTAGTAGCCATTGATAGCCCTGTCCTCCACATGTGCTCTCCTGCCCTTTCTCCATGTGCAAGGAAAAGAGATTAGAAACTTCTGTTACTGTTTAGTACCAAACCATAGTTTGCTACTGCACGTCCTATCCCAGCCTCACTGCTATCTGGCTCATATTCTCATCTTACTGGCAAGGCAAGAGGGGTTACTATCCCAGCTCCCGGATCGTCTCACTGCCACCGCTAATGATGCCCTTACTCAGAATGAGAGGAGAGGGCTTTTTGTGAAGCAAAAAGAAGCACAGCTGCGAGGAAAGGCTACTTTCCCCCCTCCTTCCTGGCAGCCAGCCTGCCTGCTTTTCTTGGCTCCTGCTTCGCTGCCACCTCCTTTTAAAAATTATTCTTATTTGCAAGGCTGCCCAGATCTCGCCTTTGGCCCAGACAGAGCAAAGGAGCAGTAAGGAAGCTCAGGACTTGCTCACCTCCCATCTCTGAGACTAAGTGTGTGTGCCTGTGTCCCCCCTTTCTTCCACCTACATTCCGTTCCCCCAAACTCTCTCCAGTATGCTGCAGCAGTTGAGAGTTTCCCCCCTCCCACATGTCCAAATGCATGCATGCCTGCAAATGCTTGCAGGAGGGGCAGATGTGTTTGTGTGTGTGCTGATCTGTCTTCTGCTTAACTCTCATTCCCAAAGTGCACACTAACCAAGTTATCAGTTCTGATGATCATCCCAAGGCCTAAAAGCACTAACCCCCTCCTCAACCTATCCACCCTTTTGTCTTCACAATCTAGTATCCCCACCACTACCATATTGCTGCTTCTTGATAACAATGATTTTTTAAAAATTCAGCAGGTTGGCCGAGGCTGGGGTCCACATACGGCAGCTAAAATTTATTTATTATTGCATTTATATCCCACCTTTCCTCCAAGTTGCTCAAGGTGGTGCACATGGTTGTGCACATGGTTTCCCCCCTTCCATTTTATCCTTAAACAAACTCTGTGACATAAGTCAGGCTGAGAGACTGTGCCTGGCCCAAGGTCACCCAGTGGGCTTTATGGCTGGGTGGGGATTTGAACCTGGATCTTAGCCCAACACTCTAACCCAGTGGTTCCCAACCTGGGGACCGGGACCCCCAGGGGGGGCGTGAAGTAATCCAGAGGGGGCCATGAACAGTAAAGAAATGAATTATTTATTAATTTTTTTAAAAAGTCTTCACTCCTTCTACACTGTCTGCTTTCAGCTGCCACTGCAGGTGACACCTCCCCCTTGCTCCAAACGAGAGGGGAGGCCTTTTGCTGAAGCGCCAGAGCGTCTTTCAGGCGCACTAAGGGCAGGCATCTACCTATAAAATATATGGCAGATGCCAAAGAAGGCTGAGGGTGGAGCTACTAGGAAGAGGGGATTACTATCACTGATTCCCGTCTCCTTGCACTACCGCTACTGGCAACGCCCTTACTTAGAATGAGAGGAGAGGGCTTTTTGTGAAGCAAAAAGAAGCAAGCTTGCAAAGAAAGGCTGCTTTCTTCCTTCCTTCCTGGCAGCCAGCCTGCCTCCCTGGGAGGAGGGGGTCGCAATTTTTTTTCAGCTTATAAAGGGGGTCCCGTGCTTATAAAGGTTGGGAACCACTGTTCTATGCCATGAATCTATGGTCTCTTCAAATCTTTCAGGCTATTAACATACTTTGTTGTGAGATTTAGAATGGAATTCTAATCATGCTTACTAGGGGCTTACTTGTGACTCCCTCAGTGCGAATGCATGCTAGGCTCAGAAATAAAACACTCTAGTGTAAACAAGTTTTCTTGACGGGACATTCTAATGCCAATTATATAATGAGTGTCCACAGGTTACCTTCAGTGAATGTATAATCTGTGTACACAAATAGCTGGACAATACACTTGTACTGTTTTTCACATGTAACATTTGAGTGGAGTTGTGCACACAATAGTTGAGCTATATAAGTCAACAAGTGTACCCTCACACAAACACTTATACATGTGTAAAAAAAACTTGTACCTGTGTTCAGCAATATAACATGTGAACATGTCTATACTATTATTATTATTATTATTATTATTATTATTATTATTTAGTTGCATTTCTAAACCGCCCTATAGCTAGCAGCTCCCAGGGCGGTGTACAACATGATAAAACCACAATATTTAAAATACAGCAAGTGTGTATTGTGCAAACAATATAAAACATTATATAAACAAAGTAAAAGAAAACTAGAAATAAAATAAGCAAGATTAAAAGCATAAAATACATTAAAATGCCTGGGTGAAGAGGTGGGTTTTTACTATACTAGTACTACTATAGAGCAAGTCTATACTTACAGTTGCATGAATGCAACTCTTTTGAGCAGTCTATTTTCAAATATTTAATTTTATTCTGCATTTTCTTGTGCTGCCTTATCAGATACTAAAACACCATTCTTCCGTACCCTTCCTCTTCTTTGCAAAAACTTACGAAGGGTAAAGATAAGCTATAAAACATTATGGTCTTAAAGGGTACACCCTCTTCTGTATTTGTTTTGGTTTATAGTGTTTTGTACTGTACTGGTTTTTGTACTTTAACCTAGGACAATGACCCTATTTAGGTTGTGGTTTTTTTATTTGAATTGTGCTTTACATATGGAGGCAATGTCAAAAGCAAATAAGCATGTAATCATTTCTGGAGGTCAGCCAGGTTTCAGTAGAGTACTGTGACACTGTGCTAACATTGCTTACTGCTGGATTTATGTGCCAGAATTTTTTCATAATCGTATCTAGCAGCTGAGGTGCAGTTCACTTTGTCATACTAAAATAGCAGTACAGGGACTAGTACAGGGAAATTGAGACTCCATCATCATGATATTAACATTGATGGTGGCTTAGATTCTCTTTATTGGTTAACTATATGGAATTTTGCCAATTTGTTCACCAGCTGTGTAGAGGGAACAAGGGTTGAGTAACCACATGACCATCATTATCAAACTGATTCAGATTAGCATTACCTGAAATGGTGACTTCTGTTGCTACCTTATAGCAAAAAGATTAACTGTCATTGATTCAGCTAATGAAACTGGTAAATAATATCAATTATTAAGTATATTTATTTTTATGAATATTTTTAAATTCTGTGCAGAGTTGGGATTTTATTAACAAAACATTATTATTTTAAATAAATTGGCCTGTTGCCCAATCTACCTAAGCCTGTGGTCCTAGGTGTGTAAATACATTCAAATGAAGTATGGGATTTTCTTCTGAGTAAGCATGCACAGGATTGAGATGAAACTATTTTCTTGAGGAAGGCAAAAATAATTATGGAATTTAGTAATTTATGTAATTTTTCAAAACCAATACATAAATATGTTACATAAGGTATTTGTAAAATTAAATATAATGTGTTCAGGGTTTAGAAACTATAAGTGCAGCTGCGTATATGTGTTTCTAACAAATGCAAGCAACTTGAACATTTAATTTTCAAAGTGTTAAGCAAGGGTGTCATGAACTGAACTTAATTTAGTCCTACTAACTTTACAGATCACATCTGCAGAAAATATGAATAAAGTAACTATGGTTATATTAATTCTTACAAGTTATTGATGGCAGATGTGGCAAAATTAGTGTATCACATTTTTGTGATTCTAGTCTATTTCCTAAAACAGAACAAGACTTGATTTAGGCTGCAATCTTAAACACACCTATAGATACTATCCTATGCATGTTTATTTGGGGATCCCACTGTATTCAATTGGGCGTACTCCTTAGTAACCGTATGTAGGATTGCAATCTGACTTGGGAGTGAATCCCACTGAACTCTGTGGAAGAGAATTAGAGCCTGCTGGATCACAGAATAATAGAGTAGCAGAGTTGGAAGGGGCCTATAAGGCCATCAGGTCCAACCCCCTGCTCAATGCAGGAATCCAAATCAAAGCATTCCTGACAGATGGTTGTCCAGCTGCCTCTTGAATGCCTCCAGTGTCGGAGAGCCCGCTACCTCTTTAGACGGGGCTGGCCCCAGGCATGCTGAGGCCCTTGGGCACCAGCCTGTCCCGGGTGCCGGCACTCCCCTTCTGTGATTTGCGGCAGGATTGGTACCATGGATCGCAGGGCGGGAGATCCCAAGCCTCCCCCCATTCCCCCACTCTACTTACCTTTCTCTGTGCTGCTCATTCAGTGGTGCGCCTGCATGCCCAGGTTTGTCATCAATCAAGATTGTGGCAGAGGTTTCCCTAAGGGGCTGAAGTCTCTGCCGCCATCTTGGTTGATGGCACGCATGCGTGCTACATGTGTGCTACATGTGTGCATTGCTGCCATCAACCAAGATGGCGGCAGAGGCTTCAGCCCCTTAGGGAAACCTTGGCCGCAATCTTGATTGATGGCAAACCTGCGTGCACAGTGAGTGCAGCAGCAAAAAACAGCAGAGAGAAAGGTAGGTGAAGTGTTGGAATGGCGGGCGACTCTGAAGCTCCTGCCCTGCTATCTGCGGCAGCAATTCTGCTGTGGATTGCAGAAGGGGAGCGCAGGGGCCCCCAGGGGACAGGGCCCTCAGCCAGTGCCCCATCTGGCCGCCCTTTAGAACCGGCGCTGTCTCTAGGTAATAGGTTCCATTGTCATATGGTTCTAACAGTTAGGAAGTTTTTCCTGATGTCCAGTCGAAATCTGGCTTCCTGCAACTTGAGCCCATTATTCCGTGTCCTGCACTCTGGGGCGATCAGTAAGAGATCCCGGCCCTCCTCTGTGTGACCCCCTTTCATGTACTTGAAGAGTGCTATCATATCTCCCTTCAGTCTTCTCTTCTCCAGGCTAAACATGCCCAATTCTTTCAGTCTCTCCTCATAGAGCTGTGTTTCCAGTCACCCCATTATCCTTGTTGCCCTCCTCTGAACCTGTTCCAGTTTGTCTCCATCCTTCTTGGAGTGCGGAGACCAGAACTGGATGCAGTACTTATCCATGAGGCCTAGCCAGTGCTGAATAGAGGGGAACTAATAGTTCACGCGATTTGGAAACTAAACTTCTGTTAATGCAGCCTACAATAGCATTTGCCCTTTTTGAGCCACATCGCACTGTTGGTTCATATTCAGCTTGTGATCAACAACAATTCCAAGAACCTTCTCGCCTGTTGTATTGCTGAGTCAAGTATTCCCATCTTATAACTGTGTATTTGGTTTCTTTTTCCTAAGTGTAGGACTTTGTATTTATCCCTGTTTTTTTTTTCATTAATTTTTATTCAAAGTTTCAAAAAACAAAACAGAACAAAACAAAACAAAAAAACCAAAAAAAACCAAATTAATAACTAATACAATAAAATAAAATGTTGACTTCTGATTTGTCGCAGATCAGTTATAGATCTATAATATATAACAAACCTGTCTCTTAATATATTACACAATCACTTTCCTCCAGTAGTTATCTTAATTAATCATCAAACCTCATTAACATTACTTTATTCTTTCCGCAAAAAGTCAAAGAGAGGCTTCCACTCCTTCAGAAATATATCCATCAATTTTTCTCCAAATAAACATGTCAATTAATCCATCTCATCAAGTCTGCTAGGTCCAGTAGTTTCAATAGCCATTCTCAGTGTTAATTCCATCTTTCACCTCCATCCTTGCACCCATAATAGTCTTGCTGTCATAGTCACAGTAATCATATAATAAAAGTCTGATAGGAATTTCTTTCATCACAAATATTTCCTTGCCATCAATTCCAAATGTACCACTGAAATGTTGTTGTAAAGCTGCATCTCTGCTCCTCCTTTCCACAGAATGCACCATCACATCTCCTGAGAGTTTTTCCATTGTCACACATCTGGAATTAATTCTGTAAACTTTCTCCATTTCAAGTTCCATCAAATCCTTCCAGTCCAGGAATTTTTTTGAACCGTTGATATCTTTATCTCTAATCTCTTCACCAATTCCTTCAAGGACAGCGCTGAATTCCAAACAGTGATATTTGTCTCCAGGATCCATCACAGCCATAAAATCCAAATCTTTTTCCAAGTCCATATTTGATATATCTATTCCAATCTCCAGGGCTTGAACCTTTCCTTTAATTTTTCTTTCATCTTCTTTTATTTGTCCAGCCGTATCTTTGGTCTCATCCACCTCCCCTCTCACAGAATCCTGAATTTCCATCAGCTCCTGTCTCATTTTGCCAAATTCACTTTTCATCTCTTGTCTGCTCTGTCTCAGCTCCTGTCTCATCAGCTTAATCTCATTCATTATTTTCTGAAACATATCTAAATAGAGAACCCCTTCCTGTACATCCAGGGTCTCCGCCACCTTCTTGATTGTCATTCTTAACTATTCCCAAGCAAAGAACAGTTTATTTCTTTTTCCAGTCACAAAGGAGTTAATCCTCCAAGCCTGCTGACATCACCCTCTAGACAGCACAAACCGCCTTATCTCTTATGTGTCCAAAAGTGCAAAACAAATTTAGTTCACAGCATCCAAAAAATTAATGGCATAAAAAGCAAGCAGATTCGTCAAAAAAAAAAAGTAGACCAGAAAAAATGGTCTCAAATGTCATAAAATCAGATTTCCTCTTTAGATTAGTTGCCCCTCATCCGTTTATATCTTTAAAATGCTCAATTCCATGCCAGCTTTTTGCAATAAAAAACAAAGATAGGCTATTTCGATTTTCTTCTTAATTCCGTGTATATGAGAGAAAGTTATAACTCACCCAGGGATTCTTTGTTGCCGATCCTTAACAAATCTCTTTTACTGTAACGATAACAAAATGATAAGAGTAGATAGAAGAATGCTTGCCTGTTAGAATACGTTTTTCTTTAAAGAAAAAAAAAGTCTTGCTTAATCAGTTTGAGCTTGCTTGAAATTCCTGGCTCCGTCCGACGTTGCTGGCAGTTCCTTCGTTCCTAATGAATTCAAGTCCCCCAACAAACACAACGAAGCTTGTGGATAATCTCTTCGTTTCTCCCTTGCCTGGGAGAAAGTTTTTACCAGTCAAAAAAAACCCTTTTGGCTGGTTTTAAAACTGAAAAAGCTTCCTCTGAGACGAGAGCTCGCACAGAGGCAAGCACAGGCTAAGCAATCCTTCCCGGAAGTGAGTATTTATCTCTGTTGAATTTCATTCTGTTTTTTTCAGCCCAATGCTCCAGCCTATCAAGGTCCCTTTGAATTTTGTTTCTGTCTTCCATGGTATTAGCTATGCTCCCCAATTTTGTATCATCTGCAAATTTGATAAGCATGCTCTGTACCTCCTCATCCAAGTCGTTAATAAAAATGTTGAAGAGCACTGGGCCCAGGACCGAGCCCTATGGTACCCCATTCATTACTTCTGCCCAGTTTGAGAAGGAACCATTGATAAGCACTCTTTGAGTACGATTCTGGAGCCAATGGTGGATCCATCTGATACTTGTTCCATCCAGCCCACATTTAGCTGGTTTGCTAATCAGAATATCATGGGGCACTTTGTCAAAAGCTTTGCTGAATTAAAGATATATCATGTTCACAACATTCCCACAGTCTACAAGGGAGGTTACCTGATCAAAAAATGAGATAAGATTAGTTTGGCAGGATTTGTTCTTCATAAATCCATGTTGGCTCCTAGTAATCACTGCATTGTTTTCAAGGTGCTTACAGATTAACTGCTTTATAATCTGCTCCAGAGTTTTTCCAGGGATTGATGTTAGGCTGACTGGTCTGTAGTTCCCTGGTTCCTCCTTTTTGCCCTTGTTGAAAATAGAGACAATGATAGCTCTCCTCCAGTCATCCGGCACTTCATCAGTCCTCCATGATTTCACAAAGATAATAGACAGCTGTTCTGAGAGTTCTTCAGCCTGTTCCTTCAATATTCTAGGATAGAGTTTATCGGGCCCTGCCGATTTGAACTCGTTCAAAGTGATTAGGTATTCCTTGACAGTTTGTCTATCAATCTCAAGCTTCAATCCTGCCCCTTCTACTTCATGTTTCCCGGGAGGGTCATAGACCCTTTTTTGGCAGAAGACTGAGCCAAAGCAGGAATTGAGATCTTCTGCCTTTTCTTTGTCATCTGTTATCATTTTGCATTCCTCATTGAGTAGCTATGCCACCGTTTCTTTTCTCTGTCTTTTACTATGGATGTACCTGAAGAAAGCTTTTTTGTTGCTTTTAGCATCCCTCGCTAACCTCAGCTCATTCTCAGCTTTAGCCTTCCTGACACCATCCCTGCAATTCCGTGATACTTGCCTGTACTCTTCCTTTGTGGCCTGGCCTTCTTTCCATTTCCTGTAGGTGTCTTTTTTTGTTTTCAGGTCATCTCTAAGCTTTTTGTGAAGCTACACTGACTTCTTCTGCGCTCAACATCTAACGCCCTCCTCCGAGTGCCATCTCATCAAGAAGCTCGGAGGGTGGTGACTAGATCTAGGGCCTTTTTGGTGGTGGCCCCCGAATTGTGGAACAGTCTCCCCGATGAGGTGCGCCGACGCTGCTATCTTTTCAGCGTCAGGTGAAAACCTTTTTATTCTCCCAGGCATTTTAAAGTGTATTTTAATCTGTTTTTAAAGTGTATTTTAACTGTACTTTTAGTGTTGTATTATGATGCTGTTTGCTTTTTGTTGTTATTTGTTTGTTTTTGGTTTTTGACTGTATTATGTTTATTGTAGTTATATATTGTGTTGTTTTTATCTCTTATGTACACCGCCCAGAGAGCCGTCAGGCTTAGGGCGGTATATAAATGAAATAAAATTAAAAAAAATAAAAATTAATAAATTCTTCTGCTGTTTCCCCCCTTTTTTCCTTGTTGAAATTGCTTGCCATTGAGCTTTTAGAATTTCCTTTTTTAGAAACTCCCACCCATCTTGGACTCCTTTTCTCATTAGGGTGGCTTGCCATGGAACCATGCTTACAATTGTTCTGAGTTTATTGAAATCAGCTTTCCTGAAGTCCAGGATGCGCGTATGGCTACTCTCAGCTTTTGCTTCTGTTAAAATCAAGAATTCAAGTATGGCGTGGTCACTTTCCCCCAGAGTTCCTGTAACTACCACTTCATCCACCAAATCATCTCTATTGGTTAGAATCAAGTCCAGGATAGCTGATCCTCTGGTTGCTTCCTCCACTTTCTGTAGGAGAAAGTTATCTCAACGCAAGTCAGAAATTTCTTGGAGGGGCCGTGTTTGGCAGAATTTGTCTCCCAACAGATATCGGGATAATTGAAGTCCCCCATTACTACTACATCATGCCTCCTCGAAACATTGGCAATATGATTTTCAAAAGCTACATTCTCGTCTTCTCCTTGATTAGGTGGTCGGTAATAGACTCCAAGCACTACATTCCTTTTATTACTTGCTCCATTAATTCTAATCCAGATACTCTAGGTGGAGCCACCAAGCTCATCTTCCTGTATTTCTGTGCAGGGATATATACATAGCGCGACTCCACCTCCCTTTTTATTCCTTCTGTTATTTTTGAACAAGTTATATCCTTCAATTGCTGTATTCCAGTCATGGGAGCCATCTCACCAAGTTTCAGTTATACCTATCAAGTCGTAATTGCCCTCCTGTATTAAGAGTTCAAGTTCGTCCTGCTTGTTTCCCATGCTCTGCGCATTAGTATACAGACATCGAAGACCGTGTGATTTATGGCTTGGTTTCCTTACTACATTTTTCTGAGGACTGTTACTGGGCCCTATTAGAGCCTATCTCTCTGTTCCCGTTACTGTGCACAAGCCTTCATCAGTTGTTACCACCAAGTTTATGTCTGCCTCCCCCTTAGGATTCAGTTTAAAGCCCTCCTGATGAACTTCTCCATGCTGTGGCCGAACACATTCTTCCCAGTCCTTGTGAGATGCAACCTATCACTTGCCAGCAGTCCATCTTCCAGGAAGCATAGCCCGTGGTCCCAGAATCCAAATCTCTCACATCGGCACCACCTTCGTAGCCATTCATTCACACAGAGTATTTTTCTTTCCCTTTATACTCCTCTTCTAAGAACTGGGAGGATGGATGAAAAAACTATCTGGGCCCCAAAGTCCTTGAGTTTCCTTTCCAGAGCTTCAAAGTCTGATGCCATTTCTTTATAGCTCTATTTGGCAGTATCATTTGTTCCCACATGGATGAGGAGAAAGGGATACCTGTCAGTTGGCTTGAGGAGTGATGGCAACCCTTCTGTCACATCTCTAATCCATCCTCCTGGTAGACAGCATACCTGGCGAGTCCATGGATCTTCTCTGCGTACTTGGGTTTTGATCCTACGCAGTAGGGAGTTGCCCACTACTAGTACTCTTCTCTTCTTGTTGTGGGGTGTGGTTTCATTGCCCCTGCTTGATTGAGCTTCAGCCTCTTGCTCGTTGTCACATGGGATCTCCTGTAATTCTTCCACCACAGGCTGTCCTCCAGTCTCATCCTCGAATGGTTGAATGTGGTTCCATAGTTCCACTGGTGAAGGGTCATTTAGTCCAGCATCCTGTTCTCACAGTAGCTAACTAGATGCCACTGCTAGGATCATGCTACATGTGTAGTTGTTGTAGCTCCTTTTTCCAAACACCATACATTCTTCAGAGCAAAGCAATATTAAAAAGGACGTTTTGTGTAATTTATTTTATTCATTTAAAAACATTTATATACTGCTTAATATTTCGGAAGTCTGAAAGCAGTAGAATATTGGATGCCAATCAATCATAGAATATCCTTTTCAATTTGAATAATTTATTTTGTAAAAAATTGCAGTTTATAACAGTGATGCATATATTAAGTCCAAAGAGCAACAATGCAAGGATACACAAGCTCATTCTCCAAATGTTTTCAATAGTAGAGGATCTATAAACTGGGAAAGACTGTCTAGTTTTAAAAAAACATGCTTTCGTTTCGTTTCCAATGAACAACAAAAATCTTTATCTTAAGATATTAAGTAATCTAATGCTATCTAGTTTTCAACAAGGTATGACTGAAAAAAGCTGGTAAATGCTTTCCAAGTCACATCAGTGAAGACAAATCTAAGTGCAAAGACCTTTTTTTTCCACTGAGATGGATGAGTTCCGTGAGCATATCAGAGAACACACAGGCTGTGGTTCAGGACATATATAATAACTAGGGACCTCTTAGTACCCAGTTGGACTGAATGAGAGAAGCCCCTCAGTAAAGGTGAAGGTAAAGTAGTGGTTAAGGTGCTGGACTATGACCTGGGAGACCAAGGTTCAAATCCCCACACAGCCATGAAGCTCACTGGGTGCCTCTCAGCCTCAGAGGAAGGCAATGGTAAACCCCCTCTGAATACCGCTTACCATGAAAACCCTATTCACAGGGTCGCCATAAGTCGGAATTGACTTGAAGGCAGTCCATTTCCATTTTTCAAAGGTGTTTACTGGCTACAAAAGAAAGTTGCATTCCAAGTCAGATTTGTGCTTGTTAATCTGTCTCTGAAGTAATATTGGGAAATATTGTTTGCAATGTAACTATAATTCAACTTTATCATGTAAAAACTACAGCATACCAAAATATGGAATTTATAATTGCATTATTGTTTCAAGTGCACTTTTACATGCTTGTTATTTGACTAAGCCAAGTGTAAACTTCTTTCTGAACACAATTCTATATACACTTACTTGGAAGCAATCCTGCTGGAAGTGAGTAAACATGTATAGAATTGGTCTCATTCTTACTGTAATGCAGGTTTTGTGCAGTATGTTGTCCACAGTAATTTCAAATCTCATTATGTTCAGTGTGGCCTAGCCTAGGTTATCATACACAGGACAACTATCTTAAAAACATTATTGAGCAGCAATCCTACCTGTTCTCATAAGGAGCCAATGCTAAAAAATAGTGAGACAGAAGAGATTAGCTTCCACGTACCTTGGTTGACCACTCAGACACCTCTGTGTTGACTTATTTAAGAAGCCTGCATTGCAGGTGAAGGCTAATAGACATCTGACTGTCACAATTTGTTTCTGACACTGTATGGAGCACTTTCATACTCAAATAGGACTGTGCATTTATTTCTTCTGTACCAAATAAAATGTAACTCAGTCAACTAAACAATTAAACATCTTGTGGCAATTGTTAGATGTAAATGATTGCATAATAAATAAAGATAGCATTAGCAATTGCTGGCAAATACTGGATTGCCTCATATTTGTTCTCCAACTTTGGATCAGAGTACCAAACATTAATGCATGTCTTTAGTCAGATGCTGAATAAACTGAACATGATGGCATGTTCCGGGCCAGATTCAAAGTGTTGGTTCTTACCTATAAAGCCCTTAACGGCATCGGACCGCAATACCTGGCGGAACGCCTCTCCCGCTATGTACCTACCCGGTCGCTGCGCTCGACGTCGAAGGCCCTTCTCCATGTCCCAACGCATAGGGAGGCACGGAGAACGATAACTAGAGCTAGGGCCTTCTCAGTGGTGGCCCCCGAACTATGGAACGCCCTCCCTGATGAGATACGCCTGGCGCCTTCTTTGTTATCTTTTCGGCGCCAGGTAAAGACCTACCTCTTCGCCCAGGCATTTTAAAAATTTAAAAATTTGAATTGAAAATTGAAAATTTTTAATTATGTTTTATTGTGTATTGTATTTACATCCACTTGTATTTTAACCTGTTTTATTATGCTGTACACCGCCCTGGGAGCTTATTGCTATAGGGCGGTCTAAAAATGTAATAAAATAAATAAAATAAATAAATAAATATACAGATATAACCAGCTTATGTTTAGGACTGAAGACTAGGGGGTGGATTCTTGGCTCTGATCACAAGAATCCAACCCATTCTTTTTACAAGGAATAAGAAGCGAGAGACAGGAAAATCTGAGGAGCTTCATAAGAATCCATTTTAATTTTCTAGCTTTGGTCAGAGAGGCAAAAACAAAAAAATCTGAGTATGCCTGTATCTTTCTTAATTTGCTTTTCTTAGTGAAGGAGACAACAAAAAGTCAACTCAGGTATCCAGCACTACTTGTGCTTAGGGACCAAGAAAATGTTAGGATAGCAAACACTGACAATTTTTCAAGGGAGTTATTAAAAACTGTAGTACTAGAATAGTTGCTCCTAGTAAACATTAGATTGATATGTGATAACTAGGAAAACCTGACTCGGTATACAAGCCTCTAGCTAAACATATGGGTTTTGGTTCAGGTGGACATGCAGCAATATACATCAATGTTTTTTGAAGTAATTTCTGCTTTTAAAACCTTGGGTTAAAGAACAGTTGGCACTTGTAAGTAATGTCTCTTACTAATGCTATCCATTCTTGGGAATAGGTATGTATTTATTATTTTATTTATATCCCACCCTTCCTCCCAGCAGGAGCACAGGGCGGCAAACAAAAGCACTAAAACACTTTAAGACATTATAAAAACAGACTTTAAAATACATTAAAACAAAACTTTAAAAACATTTTTTTAAAAGCTTTGAAGAGATCTTAAAAAAGGTTTAAAAACATGTTTTAAAAAAACGTTTAAAAACATATTAAAAAGCAATTCCAACACAGAAGCAGACAAGAGTATGCCACTGAATCCAGAACTTATTCTAAGTTAAGATGTATAGGATCAAGCTGTATGGTTCTTATGCACTTACTAAAAACACAGCCAATATAAAGCATAACTTTCTTACTCAGACGCTGCAATACACACCTACCTGGGAGTAAGTACTATTGAACCCAATGGAGCTTACTTCTGAGTAGACATATATTGGTTTGCAGTCTGAATTCTTAAATATAGCCCATATTCCTCCCTTTAGAAAACACTGACATTTGTTAAAACACCCATGGAAATATTTAATGCATGAATTAAACTTACCAAGTTAATCTGTATAGTGATTTCCCAGTTTTTTTCATTATTTACTCCAGCATTGTTAACCACAATATCCAACTTTCCAAAATGTATATCTACCTTCTTAAATGCATCTGTAAGTAAATTGGGGTAGGACACAAATATATTTTTTTTATTTCCACACAATTCAGCATTTTAGAATGACGGCAGTGAAACAATCTGAAGTATAAATTTTACTTAAAAAACCAATACATAGGATTATACTCATGTATATGATTTCCTTAATTCTTTATCAAATATACTTGCTTTGTATTGTAACACTATCAACAATGGATAAAGTGATTCAAACCACTTTAAATGGCTCAGATCCCGTTGGTGTGTTAGTCTTTATTGTTACTGACTATTGCAATGGTTCCCCAACTATTTTTCCCCCACAGACCAGTTGAAAAATGCTGAAGGTCTTGGCAGACCACTTAATTATTTTTCTGCCTGCTTTAGCAGTTATGATGTGCTGTGATAGGTGCTGTATGATTTTAATTGCATTTTATTTCTTATAGTGTATTTTTGTATTACAATTTTCATTCCATAGAATTCAAATTGTAATACAATAAAATATAATATAAGAAATAAAAGAAGCAATAAAAGGCAATAAAATCAATATGAATATTTCAAGGGGCATGCTACAGACCACCTGAATAAAGTATGTGGACCACTGGTGGTCCATGCCCACAGTTTGGGAACCTCCGTACTATTGTATTGAACACACTCATAACCTTGCTGAGTTACTTTAGGAAAAATCTTGCCTTTCCCTAGGTGATCAGTAAGTTTTTGTAACGTCATTTGGATAGATGCGAGGAGGAATGACCACGCTAAATCTGACTTTGTTTCATTTCAGAGCAAAGCATTACATAGTGCTAGTGTCTGTGAAGGTGAAAAACTGCATTAGTGAAGGGGTATTTGTTTCCATGTGTTGGAATTTATCCTTCCCATATGAACAGCAGGGACCTCAAGCGGATTTCAACTTGTGTTAGCAAATATGAGCCAGGTAATTAGCCAGCCTAATTCATCCAGAACAAAAGGAAATTATTTGCGTTTTGGGGGAATGTGGTTATATATACACGTATTCTGTAATCCAATCTTAGGTTAAGAAAATAAAATATTTCTTTTAGAAGCAAAAACTGACTAAATTTCCAACCCGATTCATGGGTTATTATTATTATTATTTATTACATTTGTATACCGCCCCACAGCTGAAGCTCTCTGGGCGGTTTACAACAATTAAAATCATTAAAAACAAATATACAAATTTAAAAACTTCTCAAGAAGTTTCAAAAGAACTATTTTCTCCTCACATCTCTAATAGTCCACTATAGTTTAGGATAATTGATAGCAAAAATATTTGCATCAAGAGTGTACTAACTGCTTCCTTTTTAGGTACTGTCAGCTCATCCTTTAAGCTCTGCTATCTAGAAATGCTTTATTTATACCACCAGTCACAGCTGTGTGGATGGCTTTCCCTATTGGGAGGTGATTTTTTTTCCTGAGTTTGTTGGTTCATTCAATACTTTGTGTGGACTCAGACCAATTACTTTATTTTGAATTGATTATAATTGGGGCAATGAATGACTGTATCTTGACAGTCCACCGTCCCATTAGCCAAGAAGACATGCGCTAGTCTACTCTTTTCTGACATATGCTATTTTTTTCTGTGCAGAGACCATTTTTCACCCCAATTTATGTTCTATTCAATAAAAATACAAGAGATTTAAATCATTAGTCATATAGTGTAAATTATAATCAATCTGGATCTTATTAAACTAATATTGCAACTAACAAATCCTTAGAAACCATTTCCTATCAGATCTTTCTTATCTATTGGTTTATTGAGATAATTTATTGTTCCAATTTTTGGGGTGTGTGTGTGATCTCATAACCGCACATTCCTGTTACAAAAGTACTCAGAAAGATAAGAAAACAGCTGATAGAGTTGACAACAACAAAACATTCAGACAAAATCTTTTGTGGAAGACTCTAGGTCAAAAGTGTTTAGGCTTTCTGTGTTATTTATCTGGACTGCTGAACAGATGTCTGAAACAATAACTTGAATTAAATGTCATCAGTCCCTGAAATATGGCTTTCAACACTGGAAAGTCCCATTGATGCCACTTAGAAGTCAATTTACTTCTAAGTGAACAGGCATAGGATTACACCCACACACAGCTCTGAACTCCCAGAAGACTTGATTCCTTCTGTCCCTAACAGCTGCCTTCCAATCTGCAATGTATATACAGACTACTGTATATTAAAACAGGACAAACAGCCATGAAAAAGTACTTTACCTTTTAGCTTTTCTTCATTTGAAACATCACAAGGAATAAAGATGGTCCTCTGTGCATCAAATTGGTTGTCAAAGGCATCTTTGCTTTCTTTCCCTAGTTCTGCATTCAGATCTAAAAGAGCTACCTGCATGAAAAAGATAATTACAAGATTAGGTCATTCATCCAGTATAGGAGAGTACAGGTGAGACAAGAAATATTTAGGGAGGAGGGAAGAGCAGTTTTAAAGGGTGATAAGTAGACAGAATATCTAAGTGTACACATACAGCTTTATGTGATGAGGTAATGTGTGTAGAAATTACGCATACATTACATACAGTATACAATGTATATTATACATACACTATACCTAAATGTTCATGTATGATCCATCCAGTCAACCTAGGTCCCATTAATTTCAAAGGGAAGGTTAAGCATATGCTTACCTTCTTTCCTGTTTAAATCATTAGAGCTGTAAAGTGCTTAAATATTCGCTGGATGCTCTCTCCATATGTTTAACAGTGCAACGTAATGGATGTTTTTACTCAGGGGTAAATCCCACTGTGTTCAATGGGACTTGCTGCCTAGTAAGCATCTTTAGAATTGCAGGGGGTGGGGAGGACACAAAATAACTCACTAGGGAATACTCCCATTTAACTTAGTGGGGCTTGTTTCTGAATCAACAACATATATACATTGAATGAGAGTGTATCCATCTATATATGTGTATTGTTTGTTTCTATAGATACAGGTAAACACATACACACCCCAGGTGTATGCTATTCACACCACAGAAAGATGCACATGTATACTGTACCGAATATACGTGTGTAATTTTTTTCTAAATTCATTCAAAAGTAATGAATACAGATACAGTCATGGATGCAATTAAACACGAAAATGTAGGTATTTTACACATACAGACCATGTTTTGAAACACTTGATTCTCTCTCTCTCTCTCTCTCTCTCTCTCTCTCTCACACACACACACACACACACACACACACACACCAGCTGCGCAGTCCACAACAAACGCAGGAGGAAACCAATAGCTTCGAGGTAGTTGCCGTGTGAACAACAAGGAGGAGCCAGGTCAGCCCCGGCGTTATCTCAGAAAGGCTTTTGTAAGCCCCCGCAGGCGACTCGAGAGCAGAAGGAACGAACTCGCCCTCTTCGGTGCGCTGTAACAGGGAGCCTCCACTTACCTTGCAGCCCTTTTCCAGCAACGCTTGGGCGAAGGCTTTGCCTATGCCCTGCGCTGCCCCAGTTACCAGAGCCACTTTGTCTTTCAGGTGCATTTTTACTGCTTTTTTGTTTTTGCGCACGGGAGCTCTCTCTCGAGTGCCCTGTCTCTCTGGTCGTCTCTCCTCAGGCAACTGGGGACTATTATTTCTCGTTCTTCGTTTTAATCTCCCCACAACCTCGAGGGTTTTGTTGTTCTTTTTTGCAGGCTTGGTTTTTGTTTTGCCTTTTTGAACGAGGCGGGAAGGAGGGAAGCGTCTGAGGTGAAACACGAACGGACAAGAGCGTGTTGAAGAAGCCGAACTTGGTGTCACCTGCACTGGCGTTGCCTCCCGCCCTTTGTCCCTCCCCTCCTCCACCTCCAGCCTTGGTTCACGCTTCCCCTTCTGGAGCGACTACTCTCTCGGCAGTGCTGACAGCAGCCGTCTGCTTGTCTGTCCTGATGTTTTGCTTCTGAGAAAGCGCTGCCATCAACGCCCAGGGAGCCCAAGAGATAAAGTGCAAACTGGGTGGTTCTGCCAGCAGTAACCATTGTCTCCCGACCCTCTCAGCTCGTTCTTTCTTACAGTCTCCTTTTGATAAGCAAATAAAGACCTGAACTGTTCATATTGTGGACTAGCGAGCGACCCTGATTGCTATTAATCAGTGTCGCGTGAAAACAAGGATTCTTTTTTTCTTTTAAGGGTTTGCCCTCTTCCCTTCCCCCCTTCAGCAGCCGCTGAAGTCGTGCACGTTTTCCTTATCCCAATTTACATTATGGGCAGGACAAAGAATTGAAACTGCTTAGCAAACCAAAGTCCTAGGTCGGAATAGGGAGGAGGTGCCTGTAGTTTCTCCTCAGAGACCATCAATGTGGGTGTGGGTGCCTGTAAACAAATACTTATTATTATTAGTCAGATTATTAGTCATTCAAGAGGCAGCTGGAAAGCCATCTGTCGGGAATGCTTTGATTTGGATTCCTGCATTGAGCAGGGAGTTGGACTTGATGGCCTTATAGGCCCCTTCCAACTCTACTATGATTCTATGATATTGCTGTCATGGCTTTCTTCACACTTACAAGCCTTGGGAGATACCAAAAATCAGCATCCACTTAAAAAAAGAAATTGTAGGCATTTGATCATTTTATTTTAAGCAAAAGTACATCCCCATTTCTGGGATGATGAATCAATAGTACATTAGACACAATCAGGACACAAAAATTAAATAAAATGCACAGAGCTGGAAAATTTGAATGGGCAATAATTTCCTGAGCAAAAATGTTCTATCTTCAGTGTTGGAAGCAGTACACCTCTGAACGCTGCTTGCTGGGAATCACAAGTGGGGATAGTGTTGCGTTCAGGGCCTGCTTGCACGCTTCCCATGGACACCTGGTTGGCCATTGTGAGAAGAGGATGCTGGACCAGATGGGCTATTGGCCTGATCTAGTAGGCTCTCTGTATATACCATATATTTAAAGCACATTCCTTGAACCCAAGAATTCAGAGAACTATAGTTTAGCCCTCACAGGGCTACAATTCCCAGCACCTTTAACAGTTGCTAGGATTCTTGGGGAGGGGGGGGGACGTGCTTCAATCATATGGTGTGTATGCAGCTAGTCTTTGAAAACTCTTGCTGCCTCTGAAAGTATTTCAAATCTTACTGATATATGAGCAGTTTATAAATATTTCATATCACATTCTGTCTGATCCTAAACACATTTCAGCTGTGTTGTAGAACATACTGCTAGACCCAAATGTCAAAAGCAAGGAATACGATGCTGTGGAACTGTAGCTCTTTGAAACAAAGATTGAGATAGAATATTTCAGTGTAGTGGAAGTGTGTTATGTTTTAATTAATGACACTTCAAAATAAGATGTATTACACAACTATATATAAGAATGAGATTAATAAAGACTACCAGAACCAGAGCCAATATTTAAGAATAATTTCTTAGAACTTTAGTTGTTGATTTAAGTTTACATGTAAGGAGTTTTCAGATTAGGGCTCTAGCTATATTTTTATAATTTCATAAACATCCAGCTTTCTGTTCTGCCATTCGAAGTTATGTTCTCTGTAATCCTAAAGATTCTATTAGTTTACACTGGGTTAATATCTTTTTTTTTCTTTTGACCAGCACTGTAACAACTATTTATACTAAAGCAAATACGCCTTCCTGTCTAAATAAGAAAAAGAAACCCTGGGTTATGGGTTTATGTTAATTTCTGGCATAACTTTATAGCCTTTAATTCTTACCATTTTAAACTTGGAGGCTGGGCCTGGCAACCAAGAGGTCTTCTGTATCTTTAAAAGTTGTGCAGGGGGAAGGGAGAATTTTACCTTGTGGTTTTTCCCATTACAGGGTTGCAAGAAAACCTACACTTGGCTGAATTTTCTTTTCTCTTAAAGATACAGAATCATTCTCAGGCCCTGAGCCTGGCAACCCTATTTTAAACCCTTCTTTCTGAATAGATTATATATATAATATATGCTCCAAACGCTGTATCACCTGTGTGTACCTCAGGGAGACAGCCACTTTTACAAGCACTAGGACAGGCAGGACATATTACATCAAACAGAACATCACCTGCAGGTCCTGCAATATAGTTTACATCATCGAGTGCAAAAGACCAGGGTGTCATATCCAATACGTAGGAAAGACCACAACTGACCTACACATGCGCTTCAGGAACCACAAGTCAGCAATTTTGACAAAAAAAGTGGAGCAACCAGTTGCAAAGCATTTTAACATCGAGGGTCACAACCTGTTGGACTTTTCCATTACAGCAATAGAGATGCCAGCAGATCCAGCATCATTGACCAAAACGGAGAACTTTTGGATTTACTCTCTGGACACATTGGCACCACATGGCCTGAACCTGGAGGACAGTACCAGCACTACTTAGCTTCTGCAAATGAAGCCCCTCTGAGCATTCCATCCTCAAAGCTCTATAACTGCCACCTTGGTAACAGCATTTGTATGTTGGCAGCTGATGAAGGCAGAAGCTGAAACGTTTTGTTAATATAATAAAAACCTCTGTTTAGTTAATCACAATTACGTCCATATATATATATGGGTTATATCTTTTCCAATAATTTTGAGAGCTCTTTTTGCTTACCACATCAATCAGAGAATGTAATATTTGTGATGGGCCTGGAAGGTTTGGCCTAATTAACACCATTAGTTTCCATTTTCAAAAGATAAAGATGCTATTTGGCAGCCAACAAAAATGGATATGGACTGCCTTCAAGTCGACCCTGACTTATGCCGACCCTGTGAATAGGGTTTTTATGGTAAGCAGTATTCAGAGGTGGTTTACCATTGCTGTCCTCTGAGGCCGAGAGGCAGTGACTGGCCCAAAGTCACCCAGTGAGTTTCATGGCCGTGTGGGGATTTGAACCCTGTTCTCCCAGGTCATAGTCAAACACCTTAACCACTACACCACAATGGCTCTTAAGGAGGCCAACAAACAGACTAAAAAACAGCCTAGGTTCTAGTGGTGTTTCTGCATCTTACATGCTTTTGTAATGATTGTCCTATTTAAGGATACAATGCCTAATGGGTTTCCATAATAAAGGACAGGGCCAGTACTTTCTTCTCTTTGGTTCTCCTTCCTGCTTTTTAAAAATGTATTTAAATTATATATAACAAATCTTACAGGGCAAGCCCTCCCCAAGGTAGTACATAGTAAAGAAATAAAACTACATCTGAATTATTTTTAAAAAAAGTAAGCAGAGTCAACAAAAACTAGTGACAAAATCACAAAAAGGTGTGACAGAATAGAAAACTTTAGGGCTCACCTAAAACCTTTAAGTGATAGACAAACAAATTTATTAAGTAAAGGAGTACCAAAGATTTAAAGTTACTACTGAGAAAGACCTGTTCTTGGTACCCATCAACCTGATAGTTCCTCATGACAGGCCAGAGAGAAGAGTATTTGAGGCCATTTTAGAGTTGGTTCCTATTAGTGAGTTCTTGCAAATAATCTGGACTCAAACTATAAAGGGCTTTAAGGGTTAAAACTAGTACTCATAATTGAGCTCAGAAACATAGCCATTATAGTGGATGCAGGTTCTGTGTTGTATGCACAGGCAGCTTTCATCTTGACATTTGTTAAAAGAACATCTTGTGGGCCAGAGCTGCCCCAAAGGCCACAGGAAATGGTAGCCAGCTCATTCTAAGCGTGATACAGTAAAATAAACTAAGTGCACCTTCTTTTTTTTAAACCATAATGACCACAATTCTGGAGAAAATATTGACATAGGGACTGCAAATATATAGATGCACCCAATAATTAGATTATATTGTGGTTTATAAGCATAATATCATAAATGACCAGCTTGTGCAAAGAAGGCATCTGAGTTTCACCAATTCTCCCTACCCAATGCAACCTGCCATATTGTCCAAAGCTGCTCCTGAGGTTTACGGGATGTCTGGAACAGTAAGGGATATGGCACAGAGGGCTGCAGTGGATGCAAGGATGGTTGGATTGGTGAAAATGGAGTGCCTCACCTTGCATTAGCAGAAGTGCTTCTGCTAGAGCAAATCCACCACTGGATAAAACCCTTTGTAGATTCAGTTGTAATAAATGTGAAGAAAAAGAACACATGTTTTGTAAGCAATATTTGCATCTAAGAATACTGAAAAAATAAAGTTTGTAATCAGACAAAGCAACGAGGCTAGAGCTAAAATGCGCATTATTAACACAGAGTGTTAGCCAAGTTATGGCTTTATGACCTGAAAAAAAAATACTGTTAAAATGCTGAATACCTTGTGTTGTCAAAGCAACATGAAATGTTACAGATTCCTTTTTCAGTCCTTGAATGTTCACTGCCTTTGGCCTGTTTCACTGTATATTCATGAAGTAAACATATCCAAGGGGATGCAGATAAGAAAAGCAAATGAAAATCTCTTGGAAGGAGAAAACTGGGTTTCCAGACACTGTATTTCTAGAGAAAATTTAAGAGCACCTATATTGTATTAAACTGTCTACACTCAAAAGTAAGGGAGATTTTCATGTACTCTTTTTTTCAAGTTTATGAAACAACTATTAAATTAAAATAATTCCAGATGTCATGTGTTCATTTTTGAGAAGTATAAAAAGAGAGAGTTCTATGTGGCAAGTGAAGTATATTCTCTTCTACTGCTGAGCAGGCACATATAATTAAATTATTAAAGATGCATATACTTTGGAAAGTTTTACCAGTGTTTATGGTTTAAAAGTGCATGAGAGTGACCTGTTAATTAAGCCAACTAGCAAAAATAAGTTTAAAAAATCCACCATTATAAGCCTCAAAATTCTATACTGTATAAAAGCAGCACCATTCCACTAATAACCTGAAACTTGGCATATATTATCTACCTGATGGCATCTACGAATGTGCTAAAGTTCAAATCAATCTTATAAAACTTGCAACAGGTACAGCAAGTTAAACTTGCAACAGGTACAGGCATATCATACACATCTTTCCAATTTTGGTGAAAACTACTAATGTAGTTTATTCAGGCTTGCTGAGGAAAGCAATCTTCATTGGTTTTGTGAAGTTCTGACTAGCGATTCAAAAGTTATTAAGGTATTCCTTCCCATTAAAGCTATGGCAGCAACTACAGGCAAAATAAGGCAGGGCATGCACAGATTGATTTTTGAAGCAAAACTTGTGCTAGGACTACAGTGTTTGCAAAGAGATCACTTACAGGATGCTGTGTGCAAAGCCTATTCTTTCAGTTAGGGAATATGTCAATGTGGTGCAATAATTAGATGAGAGCTTTTGGGGGGGCTGTGGGTACCTGAGAAATTAATGGGGAACCACACGCCAACCCCCCCACTGCACAGCCACTCATCCACCCTGCACCACATTGAACCTCCACACATACATTGCCCCACACTGAAACCCATCCCCAGATTCTGCTAAACATATACCACACACACTGTCTCACAGTGAAACTTACTCTCAATACTCTTCACCACACGCTGAAACCACACCCCACACTGAAACTTTGCCACATCCATACACCCTGAATCAGGCATGTCTTAACTCACGGCAGCACAACAAGGCACAGATGCTTCATAATACAGTATAACCCAGGACTAAGACAATGCGGGCATCTTTGCTGGTCTCAGGCACTTCTTCCTCCCCAGCTGAATTTGGGCCTGAAAGAACACAGAAAATGTGGGTGTATGGATGGTAAGGTGAAAGCAAGCACAATTTGTGACTTTGCATTATACTGAACAAGGAACATATCTGTTAAGGCATTAGCCTTAGCTCCAATTTCCTGGGTTTATGGAGCTTGAGTTAACATAAAAGAGCTTAACTTTGGTCTTAAATTAACATATTTTTAAAGCGTTTAATAACTTCAAATTATATAGAAGAAAATTAATATATTATTTAAAGTTCTTTGAAATATTATTGCCAAGTGAAGAAGGTAGGTAGACAGGATATTTCTTGCTCAGTCCTATGGGCTATGATGCTGACAAATACATCCACAACCATGGGATGCCCTTCCCCCAAGATTCACTAGAATCTGAACACTTTTGGAATCATTGTATAGTTTTTCTATCTGAGATAAAGCTGATAGAAGGGTTGGAATTTAAATATCTGACTTGCATTTCCCCCCCTGTATTGACTATCTGCTATTGTATATATTTTTATTACATGATACTGCCCACAAACGTTCAGGATGGAATAGGCAAAATCACTGCCATAAAGCTATGTTTGAAAAGATTCCTCAGAACAGATGGGAGCAGGGCAGCATTTGAAAGTTTTGAATATATTTTGTAGCAACGTAAAATCAAATATAATCCCAAATAAGATAATTTACGTGTTTTAATAAATTAAATGTGAGACCTGGAGTCTAACTGTACTAAAAATAGGATCTCATCTGACCTTTTCAAGCTTCCTCTTCCATTCTGCTTAATTCAGTCAATTATGACATTAAGATTTATAAATCTGAATACAATAGAGTGGTGAGTTTGTTTAAACCATGATACATGGAAAGAATATTATTTCGGTTCAACAGAGTAACAGAAAAGAAATAAACTCCAGGCATGTATGTTCCTATGAGTGACAATTTATGTCCAAAGTGGAAGAAATGCCTTTAGAAAATTCTGAATATCATTACCTGATTATATTCTTTGATGTGTCAGCATGCTAGTCTTTAGGCAGCTGAAAACAGTAGTTATAACAGAAGCATTGCTGCAGAAGTATTGTAGAAAGACAGATGTACAAGTCAGTTTTATTTTATTATATTACGTAATTATTTAGATATCTACATCCTGCCTTTATGATAAAGGTGTACTTAAGACAGTTGTACAGAATTAAAAAAATAACTAACTCTATATATAAAATACAGTTCTAAAACAGCTGTAAGAAATCCATAGCAGCAATAAAACACAACAATAAAACACACCAGAAACAACAGATAAATGTGTTGTTAAGGGCTTGTATTTCATAGGTCCCCTGGCTTGCAGTGTGTATCTGTCCCTGTTGCATGCCACTGTGCAACATCTTATCACAAAAGTGCCTCCAAGTGCAGCACTTTACATTTCCTCCAGAGGAGGCTTTTATATATAGATATAGTAGTCCAGTTTGCATATGGCTTAATGCAAAAGTGTGGGTTCCCTATAAGGATGGGCAAATCTCTCAACTGGTTTCTCTCAGTTTCTCATTTTTCTACTTTTACGTTCAGTTTTCCACATTTTCACATCAGTTTGTGAATTTTTAAAAACAAGTCGTCATGAAAATTCATGAAAATTCAATATATGTGAATTTCTTCTAATATATGCATCTGTATGCAGTTTTGCCTAATATACACATTCTTGCAAATCAGTTTTCCCCTTATATAATGCATTTTTGTATGGTGCTTTCACTAATATATGCATTGTTATGCACAAATTACCCTAGTATATGTGTTGTACACATTACATGGCTGGAGAACCACATTTGGATAAATGTGAATTTTGAAGGATGGCTGTGTTTCAGTTCATGTATGGTTCTGACAAGTTCAAACGAGAACAGTTTGCCTCTAAATGCAAACTGCGTTGAATTCTCCCTCATCCCTAGTTCCCAGATCGAAGATCATGACAGTTGCGCTCATCCCCTGGTTCTGATGCTACTGTGCAACCCAAGGTTCAGTCATGGTTTGGTTTAGGATTATGTATAAACCAGGTCAATAGTTGTGTTTGGATGTAATGCAAAAGGTTCTGATATCCTCCTTAGGCTGGTGAAAGAAAAAGAGGGAGGGAGGCACGCAGGGAGAAAAAAAGATTGTATTTGCATGAGTTGGTTTACTGGCATGACTACAGAAAAAGACTGACCATAAGTTGGGAACATTTTTAAAATGAAACTTTTTTCTGATTAATTAATGTAAACAGGGGAATCTCTACCCAAAACCTGTAGCTTGATGTTGAACAAAAGAGAGCATAGCTAACCTTGTTATGCTACTCTGATTTATACCCTGCAGGAAAACCATTTCTTACTGCACAGTTTAGTTGCAAAATATGAAATCAAACTTCAGAAAGTTTGAGGATAAGGCATGTAGAAAAGAAACTGCTTGAAAAGCTAAAGATTATACTCTTAAGTAGAGATGTAAAATTTCTGGAAATTTTGAAGCCATGGGAAAAAAACAGTTTTTCCAATGTTTATTGTGTGTGAAAAAAATGGAAATTTTCAGAAATTTTCACTGCCTCTCAGCCTCAGAGGAAGGCAATGGTAAACCCCCTCTGAATACCGCTTACCATGAAAACTCTATTCATAGGGTCGCCATAAGTCAGAATTGACTCGAAGGCAGTCCATTTTCATTTTATTTATTAGATTTATATACCGCCCGACTAGCGATAGCTAGTTTACTGGTTACAAAAGAAAGTTGCATTCCAGGTGAGATTTGTGCTTGTTAATCTGTCTCTGAAGTTACAATTTGTAATAATTATTTGAATAAAATGTACTTTTAATATACCAAATATACTTTTATGCCAAAACAACTTGTACATAATTACATTTTATGTTCCTGAAGTAACAAAGTGACTTTCAATCTATAAAAAATGCTAATATTGAATTTTTTTCATTTTTTCTGAAAATTTCCATTTTTTTTCACACACAAAAAAATTGGAAAAATTGGTTTTTCCCCATGGCTTCAAAATTTCCAGAAATTTTACATCTCTACTTAGGAATATAAGTGTAGTTTGTAAAGGGTGCTGAGAAGAGACTGCTGTACCACTGACAGAGCTCCAGTGGCCAGACTGGCTTAACAGTCAGCCGCTCTGACTGAAGCTCTATGAGGGAACAGGGCATCTCCTAGCAACCCTCACCACCCTTCACTAACTACACTTCACAGGATTCTTTGAGAGAAGCCACGACTGTCTAAAGTGAAATAAAGGTCTGGTGTGGATGTGGCCAGTGACAGCTTTAGTTTAAATTTGGGCAGGAGACTACATGTGCCTGCTGTACAATAAAAAGTTGGGGGAAACACTGAAAAATGCTGTTCACAGTGTTTTCCTTTTGGAAAGGAAAGGGCCCTCCCCTCTGTCCAGTCCCCACACAAGCAATCTCTTTACCTCCCCCTCACCATCCCCTTCCTCCCTCCCCCCTCCCCTTCCTGCCCACTTCCTCCACTCTCTGACCCTCCCCAGGTCAGTTTCACCTATCCTAAGCATGATTGCACAGGAGTAAATCTCACTGAACTCAGAAAACATGCAAATGATCAAACCTGCCGTCCCCTCCTCCTCCCTCCTATCTTCTTCTTGCCACTTGCTTCAACCCTCCACCCCCTACCTCCTACTAATCCCCTCCTTCCCCTTTTTTCTCCTCTCCCCAATGGTTAGTTTTACCTATCTTAAGCATTATTGCATGGGAGCAAATATTATTTATTTATTTATTTATTATTTGATTTATATTCCTCCCAGCAGGAGCCCACTGAATTCAATAAGCATGCAAATGATCAAACCTGCCCTCTCCTCCTCCTCCCTCCCATCACCTCCCTCTTTCCCCTTCCCTCCCCCTTCCTTTGCCCCTCCCCATCCGCTTCCAATCCACTCCTTCCCCTGCATCCTCCTCCCACTCCCCTCTCCCCTCCCTCCTTCCCTCTACACTCCCCTCCCCCATGGTCATTTTTACCTATCCTAACCCTAATTTCATGGGAGTAAAGCCCATTGAACTCAGTAAGCATGCAAATAATCAGACCTGCCTTTTCCCCTCCTTTCTCTTCCTCCTCCCTCTCCTCTTCCTTCTTTCTCCTCCCCTGCCCATTCCAGCCCTCCCTCCCTCCCTGACAGTTTTACCTATCCTAAGCATGATTGCATGGGAGTAAGTCCCATTGAACTTAATAACCACGTGAATAATCAAACCTGCCCTCCTCCCCTCCCCCTCTTGCCTGCTCCCATCCACCTCCTCCCCTCTGCCCTTCCTTCTCCTCCCCTCCGCTCCCCTCTCCATCCCACTGTAGTCAGTTTCACCTATCCTAAGGATAATTGCAAAGGAGTAAATCCCACTGAACTCAATAAGCATACAAATGATCAATCCATTCTCAGCAAACTTGCACAGGATCCCATTTCTTATCTCCGAATTAAAAAGCAGAGAAATTCACTAATAGGCGGGGAAAAAAACACTTGTGGTTTAAGAACGTACCTATCGCCCACAGATATTTCTATCAAATTTTAAAAGCAGGGAAATTGGGTAGCTATAGTGAATGCACCAGGGAAGCAAGAGAACTGATCTCCTCTCTGAGATCTTGTACTGTCCTACACATTTGTCAAAATGCAAACACAATTTGGGTTGGTCTTTCCCAGTCCAATCCACTTACTGTGTAGCTTGGAAGAATTTGGTAACATGTGCCTCTGAGCATATGGGGAGTGGTGGCAACACCTGCAATCAGCCCAAAGAACAGAAACAAGACATAGGCTGTGCTGATCTTGTTTTAGCAGGGAGGAAGCAACAATGTTAAGAAGGCTCATAGTTCATACGGTCACCTTAAATATGTTTGATTTACTTTGTAATTTTAGTGAAGTTTCCTATTGTAAATCATTCTCTTTTGCTTCTGGTTCTGTGGATATGTGAAGTACAGCAACACTTTGCAACACTAAAAAAACTCCAAAAACAATTGTGGAATAATGGCACTGACTATTCTGTGGAATAGTTTCCAATGGACATGTGGAGTTTCTCAGTTTGCACAAGTTAAAACAGTGGGAGGTGAAATATATTCTAGCAAAATTCTAGCTGTGCTCCTTGTTTTTAATTGACCATGCCCACCTTTCCTTAAGTAGAGTAGTTTAAGCATAGCAGGCTGAAAACATGCACCTTGGGCAGGCCAAGTTTGCTTTTTTCCAACAGCTAGAGCCATTGCTTAAAAAGTAACATATTGTCATCAGTCTGATTTTACATCAAACTGCAGTTTCAGATTCAACTGTTAATGCACCCAAAATAGAAATAGAACATAACCTCCAGTTTGAAATAGAAAAGGCTGTCTTCACCATCGTATGACATTGATCAATAAAAAGGCTTTGAAATTAATAAAAATAAATTTGACACAGGTTTCTAGGATGAATTATGAGGGAAATACAATTTTTGTATATTAGATTCTCTGTAGAAACAATAGTAACACAGGAAAGAAGCAAAGTAAGAACCAGGGCTGTGGAGTCGGAGTCGTGGAGTCAGAGTCGGAAGCAATTTTGGGTGGAGTCAGAGTCGGAGTCGGAAGCAATTTTGGGTGGAGTCGGAGTCGGTAGAAATGTACTGACTCCGACTTCAAAATAAAATTAATATTTTAATTTTAATTTTAATTTATTAATAATACATTAATATACATTTGCCATTTATGAAGGAGTCAGAGTTGGAGTCAGACAGTAGAAAAAGTAATATACATTTGCCATTTATGAAGGAGTCGGAGTCGGACAGTAGGAAAATAGAGGAGTCAGAGTTGGAGTCGAAGGTTTGACATACCGACTCCACAGCCCTGGTAAGAACACCAAGAACCATACAAAAATGTAATTCTCCATCTTTGGAGATGGGAGGTGTTGCCACTACTCACCATATGCTATGTTGGCTATAGGTATGTTCTTAAACTGCAAGGGTTTTTTGCCTATTAGTGAATAGTTTTGTTTTGTATCAAGGGTATAATTGAATGATGTAATTTTACATGCCCATTTCCAGAGCTTGGAAAAGTTACTTTTTTGAACTACAACTGCCATCAGCCCAATCCAGTGGCCATGCTGGCTGGGGCTGATGGGAGTTGTAGTTGAAAAAAGTAACTTTTCCATGCTCTGCCCATTTCTTATAAATGTTGAACACTCTTCTAGCAGAGCAATTGGCCTTGAATCAGGAAATATTCAGGGAATAAAGTGAACTTCCTCCACTGTAACTGTGTTATTTCAGCTGAAGCTGGTACTCTTCCTTTACAGGCTCCCCCCCCCCCAGTGCTTTGGGAATGAAAGTACATAACATATTGCTGTTCCAGCTGAAAATAAACCAATCTCCCCAACATGATGTTAAGACTACTTATTCTTAGGAAGGCTTTCCTTAGGCTTCTTGTAGATTGTCTACATGGGAATTAGTGAAAGTTTATATTTTATTTCTTAATTATTGTTATCCCTTAGGGCTGTTTTAAACACTCATTGGTGAGGGATCCTACACGTGTGGTGGGGGAATGAGTACAGACACTGCTATTACTGCAGTACTGCTTCCCCCCCACACACACATAGGATCTTTGGTGATAGAATGTGATATGCAGCTGCCTTTAAACCATGAAATGGATAGACTTTTTCATTTATATTATTTCATCTGAAGTCTTGTAATAGGTCATTTCTATTGGGGTTTTAGCTAAAACTAAATTATGGTGAGGACCAAAAAGGAAGCTTGACAAATTTTCTTCAACCCAGTTCAGAAATGCAAATATAATAGAAGTAAGTCAAATTGGTGAGCCAATGTGGTATAGTGGTGAGAGTGTTGGACTATGACCTGGGAGACCAGGGTTCAAATCACCACACAGCTATGAAGTTCACTAGGTGACCTTGGGCCAGTCACTCCCTCTCGGCCTCAGAGGAAGGCAATGGTAAACCCCCTCTGAATACCGCTTACCATGAAAACCTTATTCATAGGGTTGCCATAAGTCGGAATCGACTTGAAGGCAGTCCATTTCATTTTTTCAAGTCCAATTGAAGCAAACGGGAAAGTCTTTCAAGTAAATGATCTTAGAATGAGGATGTAGTTTTGATATACATTATGCAACTATTTCCCATCAGTTCAGTACTATTTTTGAAATCAGATTGTCTACAGTAAAATGCAGTAAGTTAATTCTTTTGGGGTACAAGATTGAACTTGTTCATTTTATGTAATATGTATCTATGATAGGAATTCAGAATACTTCTGGCATCTCTCAAACAAAAGGATTGCTTTCCTGCTTGTGTTGAAATCTAAATATAATTAGAAGCATTTAGAGCATTTTTTAATGAGAACGGAATGGAACAACTCCAAAGTTTTCTTGTAATATGTTCATAAATATGCAGAATGTACATAACAGTTGAAGATTTTGTAATTTTTCAGAATCTGCATATTAGTTTAATCTTTAAGATCTTGTTAATTGTAACTTACCAGTTACATATACTACTAATAAAACCAGTTTCTGGGTTTCTGTTGGATTAATTTTTGTAGAGGTTGATTTGATTGGGGCCAGTGAGAGGGGACTATAGTGGTTTTTATTATTACCATTTTTGTGTTAGATTCAGTTGAGCTACCAAATGTCCGTTTTTAAAACCTTGTACTGTCACAATCCCATCTCAAAGCACATTTCCCTGTTTGTGGTTTTTATCTGTCTGCCTCTGTGGTTAGAAAGTAGCTAGATCAGCATGCTGGGAGGGAAGCTTTTTTTAATCACTATTCCTTAGCTGACAATGCTACCCACAGGGACAACCTTATCTGAGGTTTTCCCACAGTGTATATAGCCATACTGCTTATTCTCCACTGAACCAAAAGACTAAATCTGGCTAGCTTGAGAAGGTAGTCTGACTCATAAACTAAACTAATGAAAACATTCAGCCTTAATGAGTTGATTATATTCATGTTTTCATTTTAGGTAGAGTGTTATAGCTTTATGTAGCTTTATTGAAACAGCTACATCTCAGCAAATAGATTAATTTAGAATAATTTCTTTAAAATCATAATTTTAAAATTTAATTTTTTCTTTTTTCTGTTTTTTATACCCTGGTTTTTCTTATATTCTATGTGCCATCTAAATGCACCTATTCTGTTTTCTTTTTTTCTTTCTTAAACGCAAATGGAACAATAAGGATTTATAAATAAATAATAATGAAAATCCAGCCAATATTTACTGTGCTATACAAAAGCACAGAGGCTGGTTGCCTGTTTCCTTTTCAAGTGCTCTGCAGAGCAGACAGATTAAGGCAGATAATCAAGTCAGTGTCTTCCCCCCTGCTGCTTAAAATCAACGCCTCATTCCCCCCTGCTGCTTATTTGCAAGGTAGATATCTTGGTATTCCATACGACCAAAGGATATGTATAGCTGGTTGTACTGTCCCTGACGATGTATTTCATTATATTGTAGACTGCCAATTGTTTGATTATCCAAGGGCAAAATTTTTATTTCCAATTCTCGATACGCTAACTAATTTTAATAGTTTTCAGAAAGTACTTTTATCTTCGCCCCAGCCGGACGTAGTAATTTCTACGGCTAATTTTGCCTTGGCCGCTAAGAAACTCAGAACCAGTTTTATTAAGACAAATAGTTAAAAATTAATTTTTTCACATTTTAATCATGAAATGTATCTGTGCTAAATGTTATGATTGTACTGCTCTTTTGTAACAGCCTATGGCCTATGGCTACAAATAAAATGAAATGAAAAAAATGAATGGTTACAATCAATACCTCATTCACCTCTGCTGCTTTTTGTCTGTCAGTTACAATCAACACAATGAAAGAACAAGGAAATGTAAACCCAACCTACAGAAATAAATAGCAATATAAAATTAAGTTTGTGTATCTGGGTCTAAAAAATATTGATGCCAAACACATTTCTACCCTGAATGGTCAATATAGATACAATATATGATTCAATTTTGATACTATATACATAGTTTGCTATTGTGACATAGCATAATATAATGACCTATCTTCTCCTGAGAATTTATATCCTTTGATGGATCTTAAATGAACATGTGATTTGCCCAGTTATTTCTACTAACAGGGCCTTTTCCAAATAGTAATTCTCTCACAGGTCAGTCAGCAAGCAACATCACTTACCTCTCTTCTCACTGGGCCCCCAGGTGGCATTTTAGTAGTGAGCAGGCAGTGTTGCTACTTTTGAATGGAATCCAAGGTTGGCTCTCATTCACAGTGGCCACCTGCATTTTAATTAACCCCAAATCCGAGACCCAAGCCCATAGATGTATAAAACTTTCATCAATCTATGGCCCCTCGGCATTGCATATTGGGTAAATTAAAATGGCAGGTGACCACTGTAAATGGGATCCAGGGTGGCAGGAGCAAGGAGATTGGTAAGGTGGCACACTTGGGTCAGGCCAGTGAGGGGTCCACCTGAGCTGTTGGGGCCCTCAGCCATTGCCAAACCTGGCCAACCTGACACTGGGCCTGCTCCCAGGTAAATGTGCAGCATTAGTTATAAGAAAAATCATTACTTTAAGTAAGGTTGTGACATTTGAATGGTTGTTGCATATGTTATAAATCATATAGCAAAATCAGTATATACAAATGAGACTGAAAACATAATGTTGCTGTATGAATGTTATAAACATTGGAACTCATGCTTAACCACTGAAATAGAGGGAGTGATTTTGTGTAACAACTAGCATTGTGAATATGTCATCTGAAACCTAGAAATACTACACTTGCTTGAAAATCCTGCTCTATGAACAGTATTAGAGGCGGTTTGGACATTAATGACTAAAAATTCCTAACAGGCAAGTCAGAAAAGCACCTTAAGAAAAACAGACTAACTTGTTGTGCATGTTAAGTCAATATAGACACTAAGGAGACGTTTCAGATTAGGGAATGAATAACATCTTAGAATAACAAAAAACTAACTGTAAAGTTATAGGACAGTTTTATGACAAGAGACTATGTTTATTTTTTCACATGATTTTCTCAATGAGTGGGATTGACCTTTTAAAGGAGGCATTTGACTGCACAGGTTTTACTTTTACAAAATAAAAGATGAATTCTTGTAAGTTATAGAAGTTGTGAAATTCTGCATCTTTAATTTTAGGGAAGTCCTGACATTTGCTGTATCACCTGCCTGTCCTAAAAAGAAAATGGGTTCTAAAACTTTAAATAAACGTGATGCTTCATAATTCTAGGATACTGTTCAGTCCTTTAAAACTGGCATATTCTATTTATTTTTATCTCTAGAAAAATGTATTTCTTCTATATATAATATTTTTGTTCATTAGGTTTATGTGTTTATTTACTGATTCACTTAGAAATCTAAATAGTTGTAACTGATTTAATTCGAATAAGAATTGCAAAATCTGGAAGATGTCTATGAACTAATATGAACATGTCTCATTTTTTAAAAGTTCATAGCACTTACATAATAATAATAATAATAAATTTAATTTTTGTGTCGCCTATCTGGCCAAAACCACTCTAGGCGACGTACATATTAAAATTCAATAAAATACAATATAATTACAGAATAAAATACAATGCAGTCAACACTAATGCAGGCGTAAAACTATGTAGGGCAATCAGAAACAATAAACAATCACAGAAAAATTAGCCCACCCCGGAGATCCCAAAGGCCTGTCCAAAGAGCCAAGTTTTTAAGGCTCGGCGAAATGTATCCAGGGAAGGGGCATGGCGAAGATCAAACGGGAGGGAGTTCCAGAGAGTGGGGGCCGCCACTGAAAATGCCCTCTCTCTAGTTCCCACCAACCTAGCTGTTTTCATTGGTGGGACTGAGAGAAGGCCCTGCGTGGCTGATCTAGTCGGGCGGCTTAATTTGTGGTACTGGAGGTCCTCCTTCAGGTAAACTGGGCCGAGACCGTATAGGGATTTAAAGGTTAACACCAACACCTTGAATTGGGCCCGGAAAACAACTGGAAGCCAATGTAGATGAAATAACACTGGTGTGATGTGATCGCAGCGGCGGCTGTTTGTAAGCAACCGAGCCACCGCATTCTGCACCAGTTGTAGTTTCCGGACCATTTTCAAGGGTAACCCCACGTAGAGCGCATTGCGGTAGTCTAATCGAGAGGTGACCAGGGCATGTACTACCAGTGGGAGCTGATGAATAGGGAGGTAGGGTTGCAGCCTCCGTATGAGGTGTAGTTGATACCAAGCTGCCCGGCTCACTGCCGAAATCTGCGCCTCCATGGACAGCTTGGAATCAAGAACAACCCCGAGGCTGCGGACCTGATCCTTCAGGGGTAAACTCACCCCATTAAGCCTCAGGTCAACAACACCCAACCTTCCCCTGTCACCCACAAGCAGCACCTCGGTCTTATCAGGATTAAGCTTCAGCCTGTTCCTTCCCATCCACCCACTCACGGATTCCAGGCACTTGGACAAGGTCTCCACAGCCAACTCCGGTGAGGATTTAAAAGAGAGGTAGAGCTGCGTGTCATCAGCATATTGGTGACACCGCAGCCCAAAACTCCTGATGATAGCTCCCAGCGGTTTTATATAGATGTTAAATAGCATGGGAGAGAGGATTGAACCCTGTGGCACTCCACAAGTGAGGGGCCAAGGGTCTGAAACCTCATCCCCCAATGCTACCTGTTGATGCCTGTCAGAGAGAAAGGAACGGAACCACTGTAAAACAGTGCCTCCTATTCCCAATCCTTCCAGGCGATCTAACAGGATACCGTGGTCGACGGTATCAAAAGCCGCTGAGAGATCCAGGAGGACAAGAAAGGTGAATTCTCCCCTGTCTAATGCCCTCCTCATATCATCCACCAGAGCGACCAAGGCTGTTTCAGTTCCATGTCCAGTCCTGAAACCCGATTGGTATGGATCCAAATAATCCGTTTCATCCAAGTGTGCTGACAACTGGCTAGCCACCACTCGCTCAATGATCTTGCCCAAAAATGGCAAATTCGAAATGGGGCAAAAGTTGTTCAAGACTTGGGGATCCAAGGAGGGTTTTTTCAAAATGGGTTTTATAATTGCCTCCTTGAGGGCTGGTGGCAGTACACCCTCTTTCAAGGATGCATTTACCACCGCCCTGATCCCTTCACCCAATTTCTCCTTGCAATTCATAAGGAACCATGATGGGCAAGGATCAGTCAGACAGGTGGTAGGCTTCACCGTTGAAAGTACCTTGTCCACATCCTCAGAAGGAAGAGGCCGGAACCAATCCCACTGAACCGGATTGCAACTGGTCAACTCTGGATCTTCTACTGCATCCACAGCGTACGGAATCGAGTTCTTCAGGTGTTCGATTTTATCAGCAAAGTGCCTTGCCAATTTGTCACAGGAAGCCTTAGAGTGCTCCAAGGGTTCCTGAGCAACTGGACCGACCAGGCTTTGGACCACTTGGAACAGCTTCCTGGGACAGCACTCTGCAGATGCAATAGAGGCAGCAAAGAAATCCTTCTTTGTTGCCTTTATTGCCACCTGGTAGGCAGCTATTGCTGCTCTAACCTGTGTCCGAACATCTTCAGAGCGGGATTTCCGCCACCGGCGTTCTAGTCATCTCACCTCCTGTCTCAGACTTCGCAACTGGGGTGTGTACCACGGTGCGGTCTGAGTTCTGTTCAGGGGGAGATGACGTTTCGGAGCCACCGGTCTAATGCCCTGGTGATTCCCTCATTCCACTCCATCACCAGGGTTTCGACCGGGCGACCTTCAGCAGGTTCCAATTCCCCCAGCGCAGTCAGGAATCCATCCGGATCCATCAGGTGCCTGGGGCAGACCATTCTAATAGGTCCTTTACCCCTGCAGAGGGTGTGTGGCAACGAGAGGTCAAAGTTCACCAGATAGTGATCTGACCATGACACGTGGGTAAAAGAAATAGCCCCCAACTTCAGAACACTCCCCGCCATTCCCAAGACAAATACAAGGTCGAGGGCATGACCGGCTACATGGGTGGGCTCAGTGTTACTAAGGTGCAGTTCCCAGGAAGCCATGGTTTCGAGGAAATCCTGAGGGGCTCCGATGAGAGTGGTCTCAGCATCCACGTTAAAGTCCCCCAACACTAACAGTTCTGGGGAGAGCAGTCGTACATCCGAGACCACCTCTAGCACCTCGGTCAGGGAGTCTGCCGTGCAGCGGGGCAGGCGGTACACAAGCAGGATCCCCAAACTGCCCTTCGAGCCCAACCTCCAGAACTGAGTTTATATCCTTTGGCTTTATTTGTATGCCAACTTTTTATGTCATATGCCAAATTAAAACTACACATAATACATATTTAGTTCCATGTACACCTAGGCTGTTATCCCACCTCTATCCCAATGTTGATGGCTGGAGTTGGGGGGGGCAGGCTGAGGATAAAGTACAGGTTGCTCTCCACGAGCCTTTGCGTTGCTGATAGATGAGATGAGAGGGCTTCTGTGACAGAGGCCTGAAACAAGGTATTCCAGAGACAGAGTGGGCAAGTCATGGATTTGCTAGATCTGATCCCAATCCAGCACTCAGAGAAGGAACTGACATGGGTCCCTCTGCTGTGCCAAACTGGAGCTGGTGCAGCACCCTGCCCCCTCAAAAGCCAACCGCACCCTCCACCATGACTGATAGAACTTCAGATCTGTGGTGGTTGCTCTGATTTTCTCTCAGTAGGGTTAGGATTGCTCCTCCTGTCCATCTCTTATATTCCCTCTCTATCATCATCAGAACCAGCGCCAAAGGCCGGCCAGGTCGGGCCCTGGCCAAGGGCCCCACAGCCCACAGGGGCCCCTGAAGAAGCCCTCATTAGGGTGAGGGAGTAGCGCTCCCCTTCTGCTATCTGTGGTAGGCTCCCTGCCATGGATCGCAGGGAGGGAGCTTTCAGGCCACTCACCTGTTCGCTCGCTCCACCTACCTCTATCTCCTGTCTTCTGAGGCTGCGCACACTGCATGTGGAGGGTTACCATCAACCAAGATGGCAGCGGAGGCTTTTTTAAGGGGCTGATGCTCCTACCGCCATCTTGGTTGATGGCAGACATATGCGTGCATGTGCGTGCAGTGTACGTGCATGCATGCCATCAACCAAGATGGCAACGAGGACATCAGCCCCTTAGAGAAGCCTCCTCTGCCATCTTGGTTGATGGTAGTGCGCACAGCACTTACAGCAACAGGAGACAAAAGAGAGGTAGGTGAAACAGGCAGGAGCCACGCATCCAAGGCAAGCTAGTGCCCAAGGGCCCAGTCATGCCTGGTGCCGGCCCTGATCATCATCCCGTCATTCACTAAAGGTCCCAGGATGGGTTACAACAGTTTTAAAATACAGCATTAAACAGTTTAAAAAATCTAAAATAACATGAAAAAATAGGGTGGGTCCTAAAAATATACATCTTAGGTGTCAAAGGCCAGTATAAAGAGACACATCTTCAATATTCACTGAAAATCATACAGTGAAGTTGCCAGATGCACCTCAGCAGGAAGGCAGTTCCACAACTTAGGGGTGTCACAGTCAGAGAATGCCCTCCCCTGGGCTACAACCACCCAAGAGTGGTGGAACCAGAGCTTGGAAAAGTTACTTTTTTAAACTACAACTCCCATCAGCCCCAGCCAGCATGGCCACTGGATTGGGCTGATGGGAGTTGTAGTTCAAAAAAGTAACTTTTCCAAGCTCTGGGTGGAACTACCAAACGGCCCCCTCTGCTGATCTTAACACCTGAGAGAGTCTTGTAGGGAAGGAGGCAGACTTTCAGATATTTGGGGCCTAAGTCATTTAGGACTTTAAACACTACCATGAACTCCTTTAATTGGACCTAGAAACAAACTGGTGACCAATGCAGCTGTTTTAAAACGGGTTATATGTAATTTGGCTGCTGCTTTTTGGCCAGCTGAAGTTTCTGAGACATCTTCAAGGGCAGCTCTGTGTAGGGTGCATTGCAATAATCCCATCTGGAAGTTACCAGAGAGAGCATGGAGTACTGTGGCCAAGTCTTCTCTGTCTAAAAGGGACTGAAACTGGTGAAACAGCCAGAGCTGGAAAAAGGCACTGCTAGCTATTGAGGCTACCTTAGCCTCCAATGACAGTGTTGGATCGAGGAGTGGCCCAAAACTGTGAACCTGCTCCTTCCAGGGGAGTGCAACCCCATCCAGAATAGGATGTCTCCCTACCTCCTGGAAATGAGAACTCTGGACACATAGCACCTCAGGATTCAGACTCAATTTATTGGCCCAGTCCATCACCGCCTCTAAGCACCAGTTCAACACCTCAGCTGCTTCTGCTGATTCAGATGGAATGGAGAGGTAGAACTGGATGCCATCAGCATATTAAGGGCACCTCATTATAAATCTCATGGTGACTGCTCCCAGTGGCTTCATATAGATGTTAAACCGCATGGGGGAAGAAGATGCAACACAACAGGACAGTTCTCATGGTGCCGAACAAAAGCCTTCCATAGCTGCTTTTTGGAAGCGACTGTACAGGTATGAGTGGAACCAATAAAGCACAATGCCCCCAACCCTCACATCCCTGTGGTGCTCTAGAAGGATACCATGGTCAACAGTATTGAAAGCCACTGAGAGATCAAGAAAACGAACAGGATCACATTCTGCCTGTCTCTCTCTCCTGTCAAATGTCATCAGCCAGGGCCACCAAGGCTGTTTCAGTGCCATGGCCAGGCCTGAAGTCAGACTCCAGCTGAGCCAAGTAATCAGTTTCCTCCAAACATGCTTGAAACTAGACTGCCACCAGCTTCTCAAGCATCCTGCCCAAAGTAGCACACCAAGTGGCATGTACCAACACATCTGCAGCAGCAGCAGCATAAGTAAAGCCACCAAGGAAGGCAGTTCTATGATGCTGTTTGTTAATTGAAGTTCTACTACAGCTAGTTACAACTGTCAATCATGAGTACATATTTCATTGATATAATTGATTTGATAATAATCTGGAGATTAATACTTGGCTCTACGACAAAGTTTAAACATCCATATTCTTCAATATTTATATCTACCCATCTAATTAAAATATTTACATAATGTTCTCCATCTTATTAGATTTCAGGGTGGTATACAACATAAAAGCCAGGATACAGTAAAACACAAAGATAAAAGCAGTAAATAAAATCTTAAACAACAGTGATAACTCCTTACTTGATTAAGGCTGCAGTTCAACACATATATCTGGGAATTCAGTAGGGCTTACTTGTGAGTAGACACATACAGGATTACCTATATGCCAGTATGAATTCCTATGTAATCCCCCCCTGGCACTTACATGATAGCTGTGATGGTAGCAGCTGAACCTCTTTGGGGAGGGCATTCCATAACCAGGGTGCCACTTCCAAGAATTCCTGTCCCTTGTGAATGATTGTCACACCTCAGATGGGGGATGGAATATTCTGTCAATTTTGGTTCTCTCAATTTCTCATTCTTCAGATCTTAAATTCAATTCTACACATTTCTGCAGCAATTTGCAGTTCTTTTTAAAAAACTAATTAAAGCTTCTGAACTCTCTTTGAGAGCCATCCCAAATATAACACACTGCAGTAATTCAAACAGGAGGTTACAAGGGAAGTTATGGATCAGTATGGCCAGGCTATCCCTGTCCATAATTGGCAGTTATAAATATAAGGCAGTTGTGCAAAGCTTTTTCATTTGGAAGAGGGCGCTGCTGCTGGGACAGTAGTGTCAAAAAGGATCGCCTTTAACATTACCTGCCAATAGGATTTGACCCTCCACTGCTGGTTTAATTTTCTGAGACCACGTGCTACAAGATCCCAGAAGTATTTTTCATTCTTACTAATAATAGCTTGCCCAAGATCTTTCCAAACTTTGATAAATGTAATCCTTCTTTTTCCCTCTAAAGAGGTTCTTGTAAGCATGTCTGTGTATTAAAAACTCCTAATTTGCTCATCAGATTTATTTGTCCTTAGAGATCTAGCTGCTTTTACCAAAATCTGTTTGCTATTTCTGCATTCTGCATCAAACCAAGATTGTGTATAAGGTTTCAACTTATGGTGCGCAGATTTTACCAAAACGGGCCTTAGGTTTTCTATCAAGGCCTGATATATGCTAATAGCATTGCCTTCCTTATTTATGAGTTCTCCTCTCAGCTTCATCATGGTCTGATTCCCCAAAGTTTGCCTTATTTCATCTGCCACAGTTAATGACCATCTAATTCGCCTTTCCCCAATATAAGTACCCTAAGTAGGGTGAAAAATTGTGAGTTTACTGCTCTTAATATTACCTACCACTATTTATTTATTTATTATATGATTTATATCCTGCCCTTCCTCCCAGCAGGAGCCCAGGGCAGCAAACAGAAACGCTAAAAACACTTTAAAACATCTCGAAAACAGACCTTAAAATACATTAAAACAAAACAACATTAAAAACATTTTTTAAAAAAAGCTTTAACCAATGAAAAATGATCACTCTCCACCCGTTCCTCTAAATGGAATGATTGTACCTTTGAATAGATGTTATGTGACATAAAGACATAACCAACTGCGCTATCCCCCTTCTGGGTTAAGTAAGTATAATGGCCAAATGACCTATCCAATGGCCCACCATTTAAGCACTGTAGCTGATGCTTGCATACAATATTATAAAGTGTTTGTCCATTTCTATTAATGAAGCTATCCTGTGAATGTCTGTCTGAGATACTTACATTATCATTCTTCTCATCTAAGGCAAGGATTTTATGAATTTGTTCACTATTTCTACCAATTCAGGCATTAAAATCCCCACACTGCTTAACATCTGCTCTAGGGATTACTTCCTCAATACGTTGTAACACTTGTTCTAACTCCTGCCAGACTTCTTTGCCGTGTTGATTCATGGGTTTGGGAAGCATATATACGATCACGCAAATGACTGGATTAACTCTAGAAATGTTTGCTAATATAGTCTGAATATATCCATTATTTGTTAATGTTAAGTCCCATATATCCGAATGTGTGTCGTACAGTCAGACCTCCACTTCCACACCTGGAAGAGCCACTATTTTAAAACCTTGGAGGTGGAGGTGGAACATCCATGAGCCAAGTTTCTTGAAGGCACAACAAATCAAAAGTTTGCATATAAGGGATAAATTCAGAGTCCATAAACTTATTTAACCAGCCTGTCATGTTCCATTAAAGAATACATAATAAATGTTCTGAATGTTTTGCTATTAACCTATCTTGGTTAAGAGACCTGCAGTGTCTAAAAAAAACACTACCATTATGTATCTGGACTGGAGTCATGTACCTGTGCCAACCCCCATTCAGTGTTTGTTGCTGGTTTGGGGTGAGACTACCCAGTTCATGTGATTCCAAGTATCTATAGGACGTCCCTCGCTTACTTGTGCATATTGACCTGAGGTATACTCTATGGCTCTCAGGAGGGTCTCTAGTCTCTATCTCACCATTTGTCTGCAGGAGGTCCTTCCGATCTGGTGTTGGAGTGGGGACAACTTAGTTGGGCAGTTCTCCATCTGTAGATTGGGCTATTCCTGATCCATCTTTTCTTTTGTCTACAAATCTAGGTAACAATACTTTAAAATGAGAAGACTGATTTGCAGCTGTACTTCCTGTATTTTGTTGATTGCCTCTCTGTATTTGGCTTAACTTGTCCTGTAACTTTTCTAATTTATTCATAATCTTGTATTGTTCCTTATCAGGGAGTTTATGAAAATCAGTTATCAGATCCTCCTCTGCTGGCTCAGTCCAATCCTGCTTGTCTGTGACTAAGACCTTATGGGCTGGTTTGCTCAAATCTGTCACTTGCATGGGAACCTCAAGATTGTCTTCCACTGCTGTTATGTCTCTAATAGGGATACTAATTGAACCATCCCTCCGAATTGGGTCCTCACGGCCATCCAAATTTGTAGTGAACCTAGTTGAAGGAGGAGAAAAATATTCCCTCCCTGTATCCTCCTTTTTAAAGGGCAGCAGGGATCTTTCTTTCTCATAAACATTGCTGGGATTCTTCGAGAACTGAAAATTAGAAGAATTTTCCTAGTGTGCGTTGTTAAAAAGACTCCTAATTGATTTTAAATCTATAAAGCCTGAGGGTAACCCTAGTAGTAGTGTCAGATGTCTTTTAGCCCAAAAAAACCAGACCCCAATTGGGCAGAGGTCCCTTATATGGGAATAAGTGAACCATAACTTCTCATCGTCTCAATATCAAGCTGGTTGAAGAAATAGGAGTTCTTATTTCTTTGTCCTTTGGTGGATTATTATAAAATGCACGCTTAGTCTCCCCCTGCCATTTCTGATGATGAGTATTAAAAGGTGCAGGTGTGTGAAAGTTCCTATTAAAGAGGCAATCCAGCTTCTCTGTAATGTTATCCAGTCATTCATAGATGGATTGGACTGTCCGGATGATCAGTAGTGATTGTTCCACCAGCAGACCAACTTTCCCAGGTGTCAGTTTCTGTTCAGATGGTAAAGGAGAAGGAGAAAACACACTACTTGCCTTTCTGTCCTTCACCTCAGATTTATGGTCAATCACTTCCGCACATAGGGGGTCAAAATGATTCCATTTCTCGGGGCCAGAGTCAGGTGTTTGCATAGGCCGGAAATACTTATCCATTCTACTTTGTTTTATTTTTATTTTATTTATTTATTTGTTTCATTTATAGACCGCCCATAGCGAGTGGCTCTCTGGGCGGTGTACAAAAAGGTTAAAATACAAAATATCAACAATAAAATCAGACAACAAACAATAAACACAAGCAGCAACTAAAGAAAAAAATAAAAAATAAAAAATTAAATTATAACATAAACGCTTAAAATGCCTGGGAGCATAGCCAGGTCTTAACCTGGCGCCGAAAAGATAGAAGCATAGGCGCCAGGCGTACTTCTTCGGGGAGGCTGTTCCACAGTTCGGGGGCCACTACAGAAAAGGCCCTAGATCGAGTAACTGTCCTCCGGGCTTCTCGATGGGTTGGTACCCGGAGGAGGGCCTTAGATGCTGAGCGAAGTGACCGGGTAGGTTCATAGCAGGAGAGGCGTTCCACAAGATATTGCGGTCCCACGCCGTGTAAGGCTTTATAGGTCAAAACCAGCACCTTGAATCTGGCTCAGAAACAAATAGGTAGCCAGTGCAAATGGGCCAGAACAGGTGTTATATGTGCTGACTGGCTGGTCCTTGTCAGCAGTCTGGCTGCTGCGTTTTGCACTAGCTGAAGCTTCCGAACTGTCTTCAAGGGCAGCCCTACGTAGAGCGCATTACAGTAATCCAGCATAGAAGTTACCAGAGCATGAACAACTGGAGGCAACAAATTATCACCCTTATCAAAGCTTCTGGTTCTTTTAAGTTTTCCATCTCTGCTGGTACAAGAATCAATTCGTCATGGTTCCTGAGTGTTGTTTTTATTCAGGTTGAGCTGGATTGTAGTTAGAGAGATTAGGAAAGGGGGGAGGTTACAATTTATAGTTCAGTCTCCACGCTTTGCTTCTTGGAACTACAGAACCAAGAAGGTTGGGTACAATACTGCAGATGCCTGATGCTGAGTTATTTGATCTCCTCAGCTATGACAATGCAGGATGCATTCGAACGTAAGATCCAGGATTTAGTTTTTGGCAAAGATGCTCAAAAAGATCTTGAATATATAAAGAATTGTAAGTCTGCCATTTGGTATGCTAAAATCAAATCAGACCACGAAAGGGCTACTTATTTGCGGGAATTAACTTTTTTCCCTGTAAGGTGTGCTTTCACTCAGCTCAGATTTCAGCTGTTGCCCACTGAATATCTGGCTGGTAGATGCACAAAAACCTATCCAAAGATTGCCTGTGTATATGTGGATCAGGGCAAATTGAAGGTATGGAGCATTATATCCTATACTACTCTTTATATAACTCACCGAGGGCCAAGTTCATTCTTCCTTTTCAGACTTCTTTAGAAAGCCAACCAGATGAGCTTAAGATCACATGGCTGCTGGCAGATACAGATAAATCTGTCACTTATAGAGTAGCCTTGTTTGCATTAGCCACAACAAAGATCAGAATGGTGTCCCTGAAACACATCAGCGTTAAAAGCTAAGGGGAGCTCAATTGAGTGTGCTCCTAATCTAAACAAACATAGCAAATTCTTGTTACTCTCTTTCGTAGTTTCAGGGTTTTATCAGATTAAAATTTAATGTTTCATAAATGTTTTACAATGCGTCCTTTTGTATTTTTTTATATTGTAATGGCCGTTGGCTAAAAACAATAACAATAAAGTTGTTAATAATAACTAGTAAATAAAATACTAATATGGAAAAACTGTAGCGTATGGGTAAAATGATGATATTCAAACTCCAGTTCAATAATACACTGTACTGGACCAAAGAAAATAATATCCTGAAGATAGTATTGTGCTAAAAATAATACACTGGTCTCAGAAGGCAAGGCAATCATTCAGCACCAGTCTGTATTGGTACTGGAACTATTTTAAATTGTTTTTATATATGTAATTGTTTTTTAAAATTTTATTGTTTTTACATATGGAACTATTTTTAATTGTTTTTATTTATTTATTTATTTTATGGTTGTAACTTTTTTTAAAAGTTGTAATTATTGTTGTAATCCAATACTTTATGTAATCCTGGGGCTTTATGGTAAAGGGCAGGTAAGAAGTCAAATAAATAAAGAACTCTTACTGACATAATGAAGGTGTTTGTATTTCCACAGAAAACTAAGTCCTCCCCTGAATGACTTGATTTTTCGCAGACAAATACTTGCATCCAAAAAACTGTCATATATTTTTTATGCTCAGCAATGCCATTCATTTAAATTATAGTATTGAGGAACTGAAGACTGGTGGCTTCTGATTTGTGGATATATGTATACAGAGAAAATCTTAGAACATTAAATCCCTGTTGGCAAGGTATGCATGTTTTTATTGCACAGCAGAAAAAGGACAGAAGATAATTGAACATTTCCTAGAAAAGGTTATACAAGATGAAGAGTTTTGCAAATGTAGGTGAAGTAACAGTAGATTATTTTATTCCAGTCTTTTTCACTATGTGGTACCAACAATGGATTTATTCACATATACTAGAATATAACAGCAGATTCATATATTGGCCAACTTTTGGACAGAACAACATCACAATCCAGTTCTCCCCCCCACCCTCTGACCTTACTGTGAAGATTCTTCAGAATTTCCTGTTAACACCTTGCCTCAGTTTCCTGTCTGTTTAATAAACACACACACACACATTCTCCCTCGTCCACCTACCCTTAAAAGGACCAAAGGCCTATCTAGTATACTAGTATCTAGTATAGGACATGGTTTCAAACAGATGCCTATGGGAAGCCCAAAAACAAGAAATGAGAGCAATAACCCTAACCCACTAGTTCCCCAGCAACTATTTACAGGGTTGATGCCACTGATTTTGCAGGTAGCATATAGCTGTTCACTTCTCATGTTGTGCCTGAGCCCTGAAACTGCCTTTCTCACTTTAAGAAAGGGCCAGAAGGTGTGGCCTGGGAGTTACTATACAGAATTATTTCTTCTGTGTTTATTTGGTACCTCATGTTCAATACACAACAAAGGTAAGTTTAAACAAAAAGGTAAATAGGCTGAAGTAAAGAAGCCTGCACAGTTACGTCTCTTGGGCAGAGAAATGAAAAGCCTGGAGATGTTTACCAAGCTTCAGTGGTGTGGGAGGGAGCAAGGTTTCCCTGAGATGAGCTGCCCAGTGTCTATCACCAGAGATGTTCCTTGTGAACTGGTGGGAGCATTGCCACCTTTCCTCCCTACTGTTCCAGGTAAGTCCCACTGGTCTACAGATCCTAGCATCTCAACCACTGTGGTAGTTCCTGCCTTGCCCTCCCTCTGAAGAGGAAAAAGAAAGGACCCTTTAACAGGGATGGATTGGGCATTCTCTTCCTAGATCTAAACCTATTGCTGACCTCTAGGATGCTGTCAGCCACATCCCCTGTCTGTATAATTAGGATGGTATTGTAGTGTCCAAGGGTTGAACTAGTAGCTTCATTCCCCACTAGACCAACTGTTTCGTGTTGGCTCCATCCTGACTCTCAGTCCTGGATTAGGGCACCTTCTGTAGCCATCTTGACTAGTAGCCATTGATAACCTTATCCTACATTAATTTGCCTAGTTACACTCTGCTGTGCATACCCCAATCTTCAAGCAACGAGAGATTTCCAGGGGTTCCAGCGCTTACGCAGGATTTGGTTTCCTTGGAAAGAAGGTTGGTGGAGTCTGTGGTGTCTTTAGGATATATAGTTTTATTTACAGATATGTACAACCCGAGCATAGGATGGAGGGACTCACAGCAATTATACTCCTTGCTTCGCCATTAGGTTTCTAGGGAAGCACCACAAAGCCATGGGTTGGGATTCAGACAGAGAGAGCAGTCAGGCTTCTCTGTCTCTTCCCAGCTCCTGGCTCCACATCAGACTGACTAAACACACAGGCTGCCTCTTGGCCATAGCCATGTAAGGGGGGAGGACTACCCTCCTGAAGGAACATCACCCCACTCGTTCCCATAACAACACATCTGTTCTTTACCAAGTCTTTAGATATGTAGTTTGGATACTTGACAGACTTGGCCACAACCCATTACCCTAATAAAGGAACTGGTTTGACTAGTACAACAGATTACTTTATCTCTACAGACCCAGAATTACAGATATCCATACCAACCCCCCCAACTCTATAGCTTCTTTTCCAGCCCATTGCCTACTCTGAATCTAATCTTCAGGCATCTTGGTTCTGAGTTCTCAGTCTCTTATTTATATAGCCTCCCGACATCTGAGAGGTTCTTTCCAGTCATAAGCCCAGTGGAGGCTGATCCATTACACCAAGTGGGGGAATGCCTCACCAATCTGCATCTGTCTAGGCAGCCCCCACCTACCTGCCTTTTTACTTCCAACCAATCCAGAGAGTGGCACTGCTTGATGGATTCCTCCTGCTCCATCTCAGTGTTGTAGAACTCATCAGGGAAGAGGATAGAGACAAAAATAGGGCATCTCACTGGCTCTCATCCCACCTACTGTTTGGACTCCCTGCCCTCTGCCCTACCAGTCTAAATGGCACCAACCACCACTGCCTAAGCCTGTCTCTATGCAAGGTTAATCCAAGCCAAGCTGATAAATGAAAAAGACTGGAAACTGTTTAGTTTCCCTGGAAACGGGATACTCCATATGCCACTTATCACATGGAGAAATGAATGTACATAGGCAGAGGAGACATGGTAGCAGACTCCTTCCAGACTTTTGTACATTTGTTTCAATGTATATTTTAAAGTTTATTACAGGTATACATATGTAGATTTACTTCAGACATTGACCTGAATATAATTACTTATACTCAGGATAGATTCTGCATCTGCCAAAATGTCACTGCAGCAGCTGTACATAGATAAATATTTGAAAAGGTTTACAGCAGAGATTAATCAGTGTGAGGCTTCACTGCGACAAGTGCTGAACAACAGTAATTTCAAAATAACACATGCTGGGGACAGCAGTATGTTCTATGCTCCCAACTATACATGCTCATTTGAATATTTAAAAAGGCTAAAAGATTAATATTGACAAGGATTGCCTCTCTGGGTATAGAAAAATCCACTCCTTTCCAACATTTAATAATTGGTGTGAAAATGAGGCCAAGGTTCCATTGACTGACAAGATGTATTATAGATAGCTTGAAAATCTATAGTTATGTCATTTACTGACAATTATCTGACATGCCTTCCATCCTTTTGGCAAACATCTATCATTTGTAAAGAGACCAGAATTTAATGATATTAACTTAAGTCACATTGATTACTTTAAGCTGCTGCTGAACACTAAAGTAATTTACTCATTCTCTGGCTCATGACTGGTATATTAACTTGATTTTAATCCAATTTAGATAATTGTGTTTTTGTTTCTGCCACTATTCCTGTATCAAAAAAACAAGACTATCATATTTCATATACTGGAAATATGCTGTCTTTATGTTGGTGTTCGTCAGTACTTTCAGTGAGAAGTTGGGATTCTTTAGCACTCTAAGAATTGATATCACTTGGCAAAGGGGAAACAATATATACAGTAACTGGCAGAGATCCAAATTTCTTTCAACTTTAGTAACCTTAGGAGGGCCTGGCAGAACAAGATGTATCTGTATCATTTTACTTGTTTATATTTATCTCTCCTGACTTTATCCCTATGATCAGTCACTCAGCCCATTTAAACAAGAAACATTTTACCAAACCTATTATGCAAGTTTTAAGACAGGGATACTAAACTTTAAGACAGGGATACTAAACTTTGAACTGTGTTTCTGGCCACAGTTCAAAGTGCTTGTGGAGAAATCATTATTTTTAAGGTTATTTCTGAGGTAAAGTTTTGTTTTGAGGAAATGTAAAGCATTAACTATACAGTAGGGCCCCATTCATATGGCAGGTTACGTTCTGGACCCCCGCTGTAAAGCAAAAACCGCTGTAAAGCGGAACCCATTGAATAGAATGGCGCATGATGCCCGAAAACCGCTGTAAAAGTGGAACAAGCACCGTATGAGTGGGGCTTTAGTCTAATTGCGTCTAATTGAGACCGCTGTATTAGCGAGTCGCTGTAAAGCAAGTCGCTGTAAAGCGGGGCCCTATGAACTGTCTATGATTTCTACTAAGAACTGTTTAGATACATGGTATCAGAATGTGCAGGTGGCTGGCTGACAGTTAGCAGCCATATTTATATAAAAAATAAAGATAGCTTTGGGAACGATGTCCTGCTTATATACGCAGAGACAGAGAATTAAACATGGTAGGTTTTGAGTGGCCCAGAGTGAGGGATAGTGGATTATAGTAGGTGGCAGGGTTATGGGATAATAGTGTAAATTTCCACAGTGCTGGTATCAACCTATAAAGCCCTAAGTGGAAAATGATCCCCAAAACCTAATCTGACAGTGCATTTGATTGTCAAAACGATGACATCGAGATTGCTAAGGAGGCACAACTTCATCATCAAAGTGCCTAGTAAAAGATCCACTGTCAGAGTCTAAGGGATCCATGGGTCCATTTAATGGAGTCAATATTAACAAACTACAAACAACGCAGAAAAGTTCTGCTGGACAGCTATTCAAGGTTGCAATGAAGATATTGACCTTTCCTGGGCTTCATAGGAAGTCTTGTGCCATCTGCACTCTAGCCATTGTCCAGCCTGTTTCAGAGGCCATGGTTCCCTATAGTATCAATGGGTATTATGGGCTCTACAGTGATAGAAAGGCCACTCAGGAGTGATTGTATTGATGGCTTGCCACATCTTGCCATTCTATGGTGAGTCTAGGGCCTTGACAGGATCACCAGTTCTGTTCACTGAAAAATCCCCCAGAGCATTCAGGAATTAATCAGACTCATCCATTAGTATCTGGGAATGGACAATCCGAATGAATCCCCCCCCCATGGAGGGAAACTGATACTGTAAGTCCAAATCTTACCATGAATTGGTCAGACCGTGGCAATAGGGTTGATCAATCTCACTCTATATTCAGGTAATCCAGTCTGCTCCAGGAACAAAGACTATGTCAAGGATATGTCCTACACTATGTGTTGGGATGATGATGATCTAGACCCATGGTTGCATTAGTGTGAATGCTGAATTCACCTAGAACCATCATCCTGGATCCTTCCACAAACACACCTTGAGACCGTCCCAGCCTCCCTGCCAAACTAACAGTTTGCGTTCATGCCGCATCAGAAACCAGGTGGGCAAAACTGGGTCAGATCTACTCTACTCAGCTCACCCACCCAAGTATTAGTGATGCACACCAGGCCGGATCCATCATCCGTAAGGATAAGCAAGAACTTTTTGCAAAGTGTAAGTCACTGTTTTCTCTGTCCTGCCTATTGTACTGCTCTTTGTTCATTAAAAGCAGGTCTGAAAATGCCTGTTGGCTCTGCTTACTTACATGACCCCCTTGATTACCTAAGAACATAAGAAGAGCCCTGCTGGATCATGCCAAAGGCCCATCTAGTCCAGCAGCCTGTTCTCACAGTGGCCAACCAGATGCCAATGGGAAGTCCACAAGCAGGACATGAGCACAACAGCACCTTTTCTGCTTGTCATTTCCAGCAACTGGTATTCAGTGGCATTCAGCCTTCAACACAAGAGGTAGGTAGTACATAGTCATCATGGCTAATAGCCATCAATAGCCTAGTCCTTCATAAATGTATCTAATATTGTGGCAGAGAATTCCATAGTTTAACTACGCACTGTGTGAAGAACTTTTGTTTGTCCTGAATCTTTCAACATTCAGCTTCATTATGAGAGAAGAAAAACTTCTCTCTCCTTTCTTCATACTACATCGTTATATACATCTCCTATCATGTTCCTTCTTACTCGCCTTTAAACTAAAAGTCCCCAAATAGAACATATTTTACAACATATATATTACACACACACACACATGCGCGGGTGTGCACCTTTCTAAGAAGAAATACTGCATTTCATTCTCTAATTTTGATGATAACATCTGTGGGGAGGCAGAATGTGGAAAAAAATACATGTACTGAGAGTGAAAGCAAGAGGCTGTGGCAGGTATACAGATAATATGTTGTTCTGTTCCTCCCTGAGTAGTCAGAGGTTCTGCAGCTCTGGATATATCATCTAGGAAAACTGCTTGCTTTCCAGGAGACTAGGCAAAAACTACAGCAGTAAGAAACAGGTTAAAAGGTTCCTTAGGCCCACATAATCATCATAAAATTCATTTACCACAGTTCCTCCATATTATTGCAAAGGCACTTCACCCACACTATTTGACAGAAATAAATTTGTGCTTACTATATATTAGCTAGTGAGGAGGAGTAACAGCAAGAACAACAAGGTGGAGTGCTATATAAAAAGCTAGGTGTTGTTGATACTGGCTAATTCAGCTGGATTTCTAGCCTGTGTTCGTACCAGATTTCTTTCCCTAAGGATGAAGGTATTCCCTTTTCCCTTTATTATTCCATGGGTTTGCTCTGCCCTGCATTCCACTTCATGTAAGCGGGGAGTGTATTTGGAAAGTTTTGAAGGGTGGGCAAGTTTTCCATTTTTTAACCTTTAAATACAAGGTGGTCAAGAGTTTTCCTTGTCTCTATTTTCTTTTAACAACAACAACAACTTGTCACTTGAATCTGCGACTTGGCTATTGTCAGCAGAAAGCCTGCAGGTTACAGAATGTCCCTGGGGAAAAGATGGCTCCCTCTGTCCGTTCTGGCTAATAACTTTGGCTCAGGTACAATTGTATCAAGATGGATTTTTTTTCAGTGTTTTATTAATGTGCACATGCACATCATCAGTGACCGGAGGGAGATGTGAATGAACAGAAGATAAAGCTGTTGCAAACCATACATGAACAGTACTCAGTACAAAAGTTGGAATTAAAAGAAGAGAATTCCATGGAAAATTCCCAATATATTGGTTTCCCTTTGGAAACAAGATAATGTAATTCAGAATGCCCAAAGCTGGAGAGAAATTTAAATGAAGATTATTTTGGAAGCCTCCATTTCCCTTTCCCTCTCCTGGCATTGTCCAGCAAAAATTGATATACTTTGCACTGCATCCCAAATAGAGTCATTGGTTAATGCTCCACTTCTGGGTTTGGTGACACTAAAGCAAGCTGCTCATTAAAAAGGATCCTGTTTCATCTTGATGGTTTGTAATAGTGTCTAACTAGACATTGTGAAGAATATGTACACCATAAACCGCTGTAGGTGACAGTCTAGTTGGGAAAAGCTCCATTTTCAGCAAGACTGGAACCCTCCTCATAAGATGATCTACCCCATGCCCTGAGCAGTACTTACTCAGAAATAATTCTTCTGTTTTTGTAGGTGTGAATCACATAAAAAGTATATGAAGAACGTTCCAGGAGGAGTGATGCAAAAAGAATGGCTTGCTCCTCCTTCTCCTCTTCCTTAACATGAACTGGATGGTGCAAACACACCCTAAGAGAATATCTTGCTTCTCACATCCAGGTGTTTTCACAATAATGCAATTAAGAGAGCTAGTCCTATTCAGTAAACTAGGAAAGTTGCCAATAACATTTTGGCATGATGATTAATTTGTATTAGCTCAAGAAGTATCATGCAAGGTTTCCTCTAACATTGCTGTCAAATGAATGATCAACTGAAGCAATATATCAAACACATTATCTCTATCTCTTTCCCCCTTTTTGTACATAGAAACCAGGACATAGTCTAACTGCTGTAGCCTGTATGTGTTAGTCTACTAATGGCTTCTACAGTGTGTGTGCCAGCAAATGTTGTCTTTAAAGTATTAGTAAAGTAGGGAGGGCTTCAACATAATATCCATTAATAAGAAAAATACACATATATTGAACCACCAGTCATATAACTAGACAGGTGAAAATGGTATTTTGTGGATCCAGGTCAGGAATGGTGATTATTTGATGTTCACCCTCCTGCACACATCAGTCAACATCCTCTGTGTGGTTCATGGTCTCATAAACTACACTGCAGTGTGGCTATTCTTGGGAAGTCTACTTACAAGTTACGTCTTTGTGGAATGTCTGTCACCAAATGTTAAAAAAGTAAACTGGCTGAAACTGTGATTAGAAGTATGTTAGGTACAGAGTCTTGATTTTGCCTGGAAATATGTATAATGGAAGAGTCTTGGTGTGATTATTCCTGCTTCTGTGGCAAGCAGACACAAGGTTTAGCAAACATGAATTGTGAATATAGAGTACATATAAAAGTAGTCTGACTACTGTACACCTTCTATGAAGTTATTTGCTTGCAAAAGCATAGTCCTTAAGATAGGTCAAAGAAAGACCATATGACCTCAGTGAAATTTGTTTGGTTGTGAAAAATAGAATCTACATTCCATAAATATTTCATCAATCCATACATCACATATTACCCCTTAAAAACCCTGATCTGAGACATGTTGCCACATGCAAACAAGAAGGCAAACCAATGGTGAGGAAACTGCTGTGAAGATGTATAATGCATCATCCAATATTTTCTTTTTAAATAAAAAACTGCCCTTAAAGGCACACTGGTTCAGTAGAAGAAGTGGAGGCTGCATTGCCCTTTACCTTTCAGCCATTTTTTGCTTAATGCTCCACTGGAAACTGCTATTACCACACAAGAGTCAATATACAAACAGACATATCTTTTTGTGTGTGTGGGTAAAAAAGTTTGAGGGGAGGTGGGTTTTGAACAGAAAACAGTTGGAAGGCAAAGGGTTAAACAGCTCCTCCCACATTTCTTTCTCTGCTAAAACTCACAACCTTTGGTTTTAAAAAAGGAAGAAAATGTCAGAGAAAAGATAAGTAGTTCAGTTTAGATCATTGGCCTTTTGGGCGCAACAAGTTCACCCAAGATGTGCTTGTAGGCATGACTGTACTTTTGCATTCTTCTTCAGTGGGGACTATCCCAGTCATGCAGCTTTTAGTAAACAGTTTACAAAAATATGTAGAAATATATCTGAGGTTAAAAAAAAAACCCAAACTGATAGGCATTATTTTTGTAAGTCAACACAGAATCAGTGGGTTCCATCTAATTGTGCTCCTTCATGAATGGAATGAGTCCTGCCATTAATATAAGAGGTTTAATTAAGTGCAGAGCTCCACTAATGGAAGAGGAAGTCAATTTCACTGATTCCCCTTCCTCCTGGCTCCACCATAACCTTTCATGCCAACCTTTTGAAACATTTTCAGGAGTTGCAGAGGAAAGGGGGAATCAGCAAAATCCATCTTCTATTAGTAGAAGGTGGATAAAAAACTCCTCTACAAATGGATTCAACCCTGTATTTTAAAATGCAATCCTTTAGTTATGCATTTAATCATGCTAATATAGAACTGTAACAAAATGTTGCAGTATATTACCATTCCCTAAAAGAAGTACTCACTAATAGACAAAAAACCTTGCGGTTTAAGAAAGTAAATTTAGCCCACAGATATTTCTATTGAACTTTAAAAAGAAGGGAAATTGGGCAGCTATAGTGAATGCACCAGGGGAGCAGGAGACCTGACCTCCTCTCTGACATATTGGACTGCCCTACAAATTTGTCAAAATGCAAACACAATTTCGGTTGGTCTTTCACTGTCCAATCCACTTCCTGTGTAGCTTGGAAGAATTTGGTAACATTTGCCTCTGAGCATATGTTGAGTGGTGGCAACACCTGCCATCTCCAAAGATGGAGAATTATATTTTTGTATATTTGTTGGTTTTCTTCTTACTTTGCTTCTTTCCTGTGTTACTAAAGTTTCTACAGAGAATCTAAATAAAAAAAAAATATTTCCCTCATTATTCATCCTAGAAATCTGTGTCAAATTTATTTTTATTAATTTCAAAGGCTTTTTATTGATCAATGTCATATGATGGTGAAGACAGCCTTTTGTATTTCAAATTGGAGGTTATGTTCTATTTCTATTTTAGGTGCATTAACAGTTTAATCTGAAACTGCAGTTTGATGTAAAATCAGACTGATTACAATATGTTGCTACTTCAGCAATGACTCTAGCTGTTGGAAAAAAGAGGATGCATGTTTTCAGCCTGCTATGTTTTAACCACTCCATTTAAGGCAAGGTGGGCACGGTCAATTAAAAACATAGAGCACAGCTAGAATTTTGCTAAAATATATTTCACCTCCCACTGTTTTATCTTGTGCAAACTGAGACACTCCTCATGCCTACTGGAGACTATTAGTCAGTGCCATTATTCCACAATTATTTTTGGAGTTTTTTTAGTGTAAAGTTTGCAAACTGTTGCTGTACTTCACATATAGAAATAAAAGAAAATGATTTCCTATAGGAAACTTCACTAAAATTGCAAAATAAATCAGACATATTTAAAGTGACCATCTGAACTATATAAACTGTCTTAAAACGTTGCTTCCTCCCTACTAAAACAAGATCTTCTTTCTATTATTTGGGCTGATTGCAGGTGTTGCCACCACTCACTATATGTTCAGAGGCACATATTATTAAATTCTTCCAAGCTACATAGGAAATGGATTGGACTGGGAAACACCAACCCAAATTGTGTTTGTATTTTGACAAATTGTAGGGCAGTACAATATCTCAGAGAGGAGGTCATGTGTCCTGCTCCCCTGGTGCATTCACTATAGCTGCTCAATACTCCTTCTTTTTAAAGTTTGATAGAAATATCTGTGGGCTATAGGTAAGTTCTTAAACCACAAGGTTTTTTGCCTATTAGTGGATTTCTCTGCTTTTTAATCTGGGAGGTAAGAAATGGGATCCTGTGCAAGTTTGCTGAGAATGGATTGATCATTTGCACGCTTATTGAGTTCAGTGGGATTTACTCCCGTGCAATCATGGTTAAGATAGGTAAAAGTGACCATGGGGAGGAAGAAGGGGAGGAGGGGGAGGGGAAGGAGAGGATTGGAAGGAGATGGGGAGCAATGGGCAAAGGAAGAGGGAGGGGATAGGAGGGTGGGTGGGTTTGATCATTTTCATACTTTGAGTTCAATGGGATTTATTTCTGTGCAATCATATTTGAAAATGGAAATGGACTGCCTTCGATCCCAACTTACTGTGACCCTATAAATAGGGTTTTCATGGTAAATGGTATTCAGAGGTGGTTTTACCATTGCTTTCCTCTGAGGCTGAGAGGCACTGACTGGCCCAAGGTCACCCAGTCCGCTTCATGGCTGTGTGGGCATTCGAACCCCGGTCTCCCAGGTTGTAGTCCAACACTGACCTGGGAGAGGGGCAGGGAGGGCAGGAGGAGGGGAGGAGATTGGGTGGGTGGGCACTGGGCCGAAGGGAAGCCCCTTTCCTTTCCAAAAGGAAAACGTGAACTGTATCATTGCTTTTCAGCGTTTCCCCCACCTTTTTATTCTAGAGCAGGCACATGTAGCCTCCCACCCAAATTTAAACGAAAGCTATCCCTGGCCACATCTACATCAGGCCTTTATTTCACTTTGGACAGTCATGGCTTCTCTCAAGCAATCCTCGGAAGTGTAGTTAGTAAAGGGTGGTGAGAGTTGCTAGGAGATGTCCTGTTCCCCTCACAGATCTTCAGTCAGAGTGGCTGACTGTTAAACCAGTCTGGCCACTGGAGCTCTGTCAGTGGAATAGGAGTCTCCTCTCAGCACCCTTCACAAACTACGCTTCTTTGGGTGAAGCCATGACTGTCTCAAGAGAAATCAAAGTCTGGTGTGGGTGTGGCCCCCTGATTAGGCAAGCCAAGCAGCTGGAAGTCTGGCTTTTACAACACTGACAGTTGGTTCTTACTGAGCATGCCTGACACTATCATTCAGTTCAGTGCTAAATTTCTTAAATTAATTAAAAATCAGCCAGGCATTTTTTAACTTTTAAACTGCAGAAGATGAAGGTCAGAATATGGGGCAAGGTCAGTAATAGGATTACAGGTACTCTGTGAACATGGCTGATTTTTAATGAATTTCAACAGATTATGAGAACTCTCACAGAAAAAAGTCCAGTATGGGTCTGGGTTTTTTCCCCTCTTTTTAGACTTTGAACTCTCTATTCTCTCTGACTGTTTTGTATATAGCCATGAAAATTTAGAGGGTTGTTAAGCAAGCGTTTCTGAGTTCAGGACTGTAAGCTTTGTAAGGTTTTGTTTTGAAATGAGTTTAAGGGAAGCATCAGAATGGCATGGGGGTATTTTCAATTTAACATTGCGGAATGTGAAAAATTCACGCTGGCTATAATATACAGTCACTCTTGTGGCTGTATAATTGCTACAAATGAAATTGTGGTGCTGTTCAGGCTTGACAGGGGCATATTTCATAACCTATTGTCAAGAATAGCTAATTATGGTCAAGCTGGAATGGGTCACCAGAGAGAATTCTGGGAGCCCATGATTACCTAGGACTCCCTACTGGGGGAGATCCTCAGCTCAGTGTCAGACAGGCAATTTGCAACCTGGGAAGGGGGATGTAACTGATCCCTAGCCGTTATTCCTTATCAGCTTCCTGGGATTAGAAGTCAGGAAGAGGGGGTGCTGTAGAGCAGAACCCCTGGGTGATGATGTTTAGCTCCCTTATCTTCAAAGGCTTCAAAGGAGTAGACCCCTGCAGGGACAGGATATGACTATTTGCTTCCCCCCCTCCTTGTTGATGGTTAAACCCCATAAAAAAGGAAGGATAAACTTTCAAGGAGAGTTCCCTATTTTCCATCTACCAGGACTCACTGAAATATGACAGAGAAAGCCCTTTCAGGAACCAGGCTGATCTATGTAAGTATAGGACCTAGATAGTAAGTTCTTTATTTTACCCTTTTGTCTGTATTGAACCTCTCTCCTTTTGTCATGCCAATGTACCTCGTGTAACCCATCTGAGAGTGATAGCTTTCAGGAATCAAACTATTGTTCTCTTTGTATATACCATGCTGTTTACCTTTAAATAAACTATCCTTTTATAAATGGTGTGTATTGGAGTGGAACTAAGGATTCTAAATCTAGTCCTTTGACTGCTGAATGCTGCTGTTACTGTTAATTGACTAGGGTTAATCCCTTGGAATTTGCATTTGGACTCTGAGGTCCCTTCCCTCAGAGAAAGGAACTGGGAGGAAGGGTGGTGGCAGTACTATTGTGAGTAATTACTCCAGAAAGAGGGAGAGTTTTGCCTGAGAAGCAGAGACCCAGTAGAACTGGGACTGTTCTCGGAAGCAAAGACCCCCCTTTGGAGAACTAAGGACAAGGGATCCCAAGGGGACAAGTCTTTGACACTTATTAGGATGTTTGGTGTAAAGAAAGACTTTGTCTAGTTCTAGATTTTTGAAGTTTGGCAGGCATACATGAGGAAGAGATACATACCAGAAGATCATATGCTAGGCAATGCCCAAAGATTTAAAAATAAAATAGTCTCTGGCTGTAGGGTTATATCTATTAAGAACTGTAATCCAATTGCCAGTCAGCATCAACAAGAGACATGTTACTTGTAGTAGAAAAGGACTACATCTAAGAAGTTTAGATCTTGTGTCAAAGACTAGTAGGTTTTTCCTGTAGTGTTTTCAGTATTGCCAGCTAGTTATGGAAAGTAATTTTTGCATCTTTTCAATCTGATACTACTATAAGTAGTAGTAGTAGTAGTAGTTTGCTGCTGAGGCTAATTATGTACAGTGTACTAAGTAAGACCAATAACATTATTGTAAAACCTGCTGAGGGAGACATGCCTGTCACCACTGAATCATGGATATTTTCTAGGTAAAGGTAAGTTTTTTCATGCTGCTTTCTTAATAGCAGTTGCCAACATCACTAGGTGTATGTGATGATAACATATTTGCTTTTCATAGGCGTAGTCACAGGGAACATAATAAACCTACCTAATAAATCTAAAATGTAATAGAAAATCTCCAAAGTACAAATGTTTACATTATTATATTAGGAGGTGCCCCTTAGTTCAAAACAGGCAACACCCTTACTATTATGTGTGTATAAAGGTAAAGGCGTCCCCGCACTTGTAGTACGAGTCATTTCCGACTCTTAGGGTGACGTCTTGCGACGTTTACAAGGCAGACCGTATATATGGGGTGGGATTGCTAGTTCCTTCCCTGGCCTTTCTTTACCCCCCAGCATATGCCGGATACTCATTGTACTGACCACGGATGGATGGAAGGCTGAGTGGACTGTGATGTTCCTATATTAATGTATATATGGTAAGTGTTGGTTGTTTAGAAGATATATGGTAAGTAGTGAAAGAGGAGGGGGAGTGAATGGGCAGTAGAATGCTAGATGATTGGCTGAGTGTTTAAAATGGCTGAACGTATAAAAGGAAGAGTGAGAGTGGAATCAGGGGGGGAGAAGAGAACTGAGTCGGTTGCTTGGTGGGGTTTAGAGAGTTGTTTACCAGGAGGGAGGTGGAGTTCGGATTAGTATTGAGTAAAACCATATGCTTATGTGCCTTAAGAAGAAATCTTGTTAATCTTGTTAGCTTTGTTATCTGTAATAAATACTTAATTTGGTTTACCAAAGGCCTGATCCTTGGCTGGGGTTTCACAGACCAGAAGGGAGGGTAAGGTAATGACCAAGGCTGAAGGGGAACTGTAACAAATGGTGGCAGCGGTGAAGAGAATAACAATATCAGTATTCAGAGTCTCTGGGAATACTAGTATTAGGACGTTACTGGTGGTTGCCTAGCAGGGGGATCTGTTGAGATCTGTGCTAGAGCGGGGAGAGAAATCATAAGAGAGAGCGGTCCAGACTGGTGGAGTCCCTGGTGGTGCCTAGTGACAGGCAGTAACCACGAGCAGGTAGGAACCTGACAGGGAGAGCCAGGGAAGGACGCCTCACATGGACCTCGACCCCTTTTACCGGATATTCGACTTCCTCCTTCTGTTGGAATCGAACTCTGGCCGTGAGCAGAGCTTTCGGCTGCGTTACCACCGCTTACTACTCTGCGCCACGGAGGATCTTTTATGTGTGTATGGTTCATCTTATAATAAAGTTATTTCAGAAAATGAAACTTTCATTTGTGTTTGTGTTGATATTTTTATAAATTCTGCAGGAGAAGGGCAGGTAATTTTACATTCTAAGTAATATGCTAAACTGTTTTCATCTTTCCCACTCAGAGTGGAAGTACAGTAAGTCATAATCTGAGAAGTTCTTGTTTGGAAGGGATGGCTAATTTAGCATAATTCAGTTACCTGGCTTGCCTTGTTTCATGAAAAAGAGACCTTTTAGCTAGGATTGTTTAATAGCATGATTTCTGATGCTCATTTCAGAGTTCATTTATGAGTAATTCAAAAGAAAGCAAACAACGTATCCTTTTTTTAAAAAAAGTTTATGATCTTTGTTCATAGTTTGTTTTCTTCCGCTTGAAGACTGCTAATCGGACTGTGCATTCCACCACAGGAGAAATGCAGCCAATCAACCTTATTTTTGCCCCAAAGGGCATCTCCTAACACTATGACATTTTGTCAGTTTTGACTTTTGTCAATTTTGCTTCTGCTATCAAAACTGAAGAAATGACATTGAAAGAATTCTTTCAGATCCAACAGAAGGGGTGGAAGGAGCACACACACACAACAAAGCCTAACAAAAGTTATGCAAAACCATGAAGCATTGCTGAGCCACAGGGGAAACGGTTCTTCTCTGTTGCTGTATATCAGATTTATTATGGGAAATCAGTTAAATAAAAATAACCCATTTTACATTTTCAATCATTACTGGTGTGGAAAGTTAGCACATTTTTATTTTTAATAGGCAGTTGTCACATGTGTGATGATGTTTTGGTGAGTGGACTTCTATCACCACTTCAATTTGCTCTTCGCCTGAACACAGCCTAGCCATATTGTTTCTGAAGGCTCCCAATGAGGGTGGTTTCCCCCCACTTGTTGCATGCTTGTTGCATGCTGAAGGCAAGCCTGAATTTCAACAATCCAATTCCAAGGAGTTGTTCTCCATACAGTGACTGTGGGGGGATTACCTTGTGATTGTAATTACAGTACATAAATTGCATTGGAAATAAATAAATAAACATAGGTCTTGCTCAAGACCTCTTCTTCATAATTTTTGTGATTTGATTGCTGCTGTGGTTTCTTTGAGTAGAGGGAAATGCATGGTTGTTCTGTTAATGGTTATAGTGGCTTATGGGACATTCCTAAAATTTTGGATATTGCCATCTCATCTGACCCCGTCAAATCAAGCAGTAAATTGATATAACTAAATATCACTCTTGTGCAAGACCTTGGCGTTAAACATTAAAGCAAAACATGGAAATGGATCTTGGTCCAAACAAAAAGACCAATAACCTCCATTTTGTCCATTGAGTAACATTGATAATGTTTGGTCTTGCAAAGCTCCTGTGATTTTTTTTTAAAGGTGCTCATGCACAGGTACAGAAATAATTGCATATGTGCCTAGAATGAGGAGAAGTGCAGGGTGGAGCAAGAAGAATTGAGAAGAGGGAAAAAGCCACAGCCCTGTTAAATTCCATACAGCTGTACCCACTGGGAAAATGGCAAGCAGCAGAATAGCAAATCAGTATCCAAACAGAATATGTTGAAAGTAACATGCCAATCAGACATAAAGAAAAATTGAGTCTCAGTTACAGTGTAATGGTTAGAGTGTTGGACTACAACCTAGGAGACCAGGGTTTGAATCCCCACACAGCCATGAAGCTCAATGGGTGACCTTGGGCCAGTCACTGCCTCTCAGCCTCAGAAGAAGGCAATGGTAAACCACCTCTGAATACCTCATACCATGAAAACCCTATTCATAAGGTCACCATAAGTCAGGATCGACTTGAAGGCAGTCCATTTACTTTTGTTTGGAGCCTCTCAGAATGAGACATAGGGATGGGGTGGGTTTCTGCAGAAATCTGAGCAGCTGCAAGAGCCTTGCTGGGTGGGTGTTTGATGGCAGCCATGGTCAGCAGTACGACAAGTGAGCCAGGGTCCAGAGGTGTTAATTCACTGCTCCCTGAGGCAGTTGCCTCAGTGTACCTCATAAAAGGGCCAGTCCTGAGCTTCACTGTGGCTAAGATTGTGTTCTTTAGGAATGAGGCTATAGAGATGAGATAAAACATGCAAAACTTTTTCTAGATACGGAAGTTTTCAGTGATGGACCAATCCCATATTCTGAGTTTGGTGCATTTTCAAAAACCTAAGGAAGAAAAAAAGGATTACTATGTCAGCACTCTAAACAGAGGTCATTAACAAAGTAGCATGAGAAAATGATATGAGCCAGGCTCCCAGCTCTAACCAGTGTTATCAGTGCTCCCATTTTCAAGATTTCCAAAGTAAACTAAAGTTAGTAACAGGCAAGTATTACGAACATACTAGCTGGAACATACTGAAGGAGCCATTTATCATATGTTTTTCTAGGAGTTGATAGTTCAGACCTACTGTTAAAATAGCTGTCCGTTGAAGGGGATATTTGAAACTGTTATGAATGAAGATAGCATTGTTTAGGAAATCTCAATATGGTAGTGTAATCAGGCCCCAAAGGAAAATTTCAACACATTGGGAAAAAATGTATGCCAACAGTAATTAAATTGCCTAATATTTTGTTTTAGAATTGAAAAGCAGCATTAATAATTTTTTATTTCAAATATCAGCAAAGGGTGCTTTAGGGAAACTTGTATTTACTAATGAAATATGACAGAGCAGGTTTCTTGCTGTTTAGGGATGAAATATGTGCAACTATCCTAATTATACAGCCACAAGAGTGGCTGCATACTATCGCCAGCATTCTGCAATGTTAGTTGCAATGTTAAATACCCCACATGCCATTCTGATGCTTCCCATAAGCTCATTTCAAAATAGAAACTTACAAAACTTACAGTCCTGAACTCAGAAGCGCTTGCATAACAACCCTCTAAATTTTCATGCCAATACACAAAACAGTCAGAGAGAATCAAGAGTTCAAAGTGTAAAAAGAGAATTCCCTCCCCTTAAATATTAGGCAGGCACCACCTCTGCTATCTTTTCAGTGCCTTTTGAAGACTTTCCTTTTTCAACAAGCCTTTTAAGTTGAGACCTATCCCAGTCTGTGTTAGAATTGCTTTTAATATGTTCTCTTTAATAATGTTTTAACCCTTTTTTAAAAAAGATATTTTTAAAGCTTTTTTTGATAATGTTTTTAACGTTGTTTTGTTTTAATGTATTTTAAGGTCTTTTTATGATGTTCTAAAGTGTTTTTAGCGTTTCTGCTTGCTGCCCTGGGCTCCTGCTGGGAGGAAGGGCAGGATATAATAATAATAATAATAATAATAATAATAATAAAATAATTAAATTTACAAAAGAGAGAGAGAGAGAAACCAGACCCCTTTTGGACTTTTTTCTGTCAGAGTTCTCATAATCTGTTGAAATTCATTAAAAATCAGCCATGTTCACAGGCTACCTGTAATCCTATTACTGACCTTGCCCCACACTCTGACCTTCATATTCTGCAGTTTAAAAGTTAAAAAAATGCCTGGCCGATTTTTAATTAATTTAAGAAATTTAGCATTAAAGTCAATCATAAGCCTGGGCATGCTCAGTAAGAACCAACTGCCAGTGTTTTAAAAGCCAGACTCACAGCTGCTTGGCTTGCCTAATCAGGGGGCCACACCCACACCAGACCTTGATTTCACTTGAGACAGAGTGCTGAGAGGAGACTCCTATTCCCCTTACAGAGATCAAGTGGCCAGAGTGGTTTAGCAGTCAGCTGCTCTGACTGAAGCTCTGTGAGGGGAACAGGGCATCTCCTGGGAGCTCTCAGCACCCTTCACTAACTACACTTGCCAGGATTCTTTGGGATCCTGTATCTTTAGGAGATGAGAAAGTCAGCCAAGTGCAGGTGTTCTTGCAACATTCTAATGGGAAAAACCACAAGGTGGAATTCTCCCTCCCCCCTCCACAACTTTTAAAGATACAGAAGACCTCTTGGTTGCCAGGCCCGGCCTCCAAGAGGTCTTCTGTATCTTTAAAAGTTGTGCAAGGGGAAGGGAAAATTCCACCTTGTGGTTTTTCCCATTAGAATGTTGCAAGAACACCTGCACTTGGCTGACTTTCTCATCTCCTAAAGATACAGGATCAGTCTCAGGCCAAGAAGCTGGCAACTCTAGTCCTGAATTACAGTGCAATCCTAACCATATCTATTCAGAAATAAGTGCTATTGAATCCAATGAGGCTTACTCCCAGGTAACTGGGGTTAGGATTTCTCTGTTGAATCCAATGGGATTTATTTTCACGTAACGGGTTAGGACAGCGATCTTAGTTTATTTAGAAGTAAATGTTTTCTTATAGGAGGTTCCTGATCCTTACGCCCCTGACTAGGGATGGCTGAGAGAGAAATGATATCTGGATTTGCTGGGAAGCCATTTTAGATGGAAGCTTGGGTCTATGCTCCTCCTCACCACCACTGCTAAAACTAGTTGTCAGTCAGGGACTTCAGTCAACAGAAGTTTAATATAAATTGAATACTGTTTTTTTTTTAACTTTACCCAACATTGCTGAGAAATGTTAAGAAACTGTTTGGAGTTTTCTAGTGAATACTCATTGCTTGAGTATTTTTTATTCTATTTTTAGTATTTTTTATTTTTAATAAGAGGTGGATGAAAATTTATGCGTGCAATGGCATTTTTTACAATTCCAAAGACTCATGAGATGCTTTTGTCTGTTTCTGTGTTGAATTTAGAGAATGAAAGCCAGCATTCTTATGTGTGTGCAGAAAGCTGGTATATTTGAACTTACATAACTCCTGCAGTTTGTTGCAGTACAGATAATATTTACTAAACCAAGCTGAGAGATAATAGTGTGTATATTGGACTAAATGCCCTTAAATCAGTGCAGTCCAAAGTGCAAATGAAAAATAATACCAACACCATAAATGAAGGTCATCTGACTTAATCCCACACTTCCTGTTAATTGTTCTAATTTAATAAGTAATCATCTAATTTACCTGACAGCCATATATTATGTACAAATGTACCTTTCATCTCTCTAATATATATTTTTGTAAGCCTCTAAGCCAACATGTTGTAGTTCACTTGGCCACAGACAAGAGGTGCTGCGAACTACAGTGTGACTGAGCCGTGCAGGGCTCAAAGCCATGGGGGGGGGAGGAAGGTGGGCAGCTGGATGAATGAGACCAAGAGGACAGTGGGAGAGTGAGCGGGCAGCAGTGGTGGGTGGCAGCCTGGGATACCTGCGGGGCCATTTCATGGGAGGCCTCAGTGTCACTACCGCAAGGCCTCCATTTCCTCTAGGCCATCATGGAAGGAAAGAAGGAGGGTTGCAAGACTGGGCAGGGGTAGGCAGCCTTGCCTTGGCACCCAGTGGGAAGGGGGCCTTGGCAACCTGTGGGAGGGGAGAGGTGCTTTGGCAACCTGGGGAAGGGGTTGGTGCAGAGCTCCTAATTATAGTATATATTTCCTCTCTCTACTCTCATTACCCTGAAACAGATTGGAAGGCCTACCTATTTCTCAAGGGTTGTGCAGATAATACTTCTTTATAATTTATCATCACAATAGTATTGTGAGGCTGATCAGAACTATTACAGTATTGTTGCGCACCACCCAAATCTCTGAGCCCTCCAAACTCACAGGACCCTGGATACCTCTCACAGCTGGACCTTGCTCAGGGTCTGCACCCACCATAGGAGCTTGATCCCACTCTGTGAGGCCATTATGGGGCACCCAAGGGAAAAAGTCACTTGGGGTTTTTATGTCAACCATTTCACCCATCTCTCCAGGGTCTGGGAGCTCCTCTTGGACTTGCACTCCCACCCTAGACTTCTCCTGCACTTTTCCTTGCACGCCATTTCTCCAAGTGCTGGTAGCTCCTCTTGGATTTGCACACACACTTCCAACTTTTCCTCCTGTACTTCTTTCATTGCCATTTCTCCAGGTGCTGGCAGCTCCGCTCTCACATGCAATTCCTCCTGCACTTTCTCTTTCACAGCTGGCACATATGGTGTGAAGAAATCTATCAGCAATAGCTGTTCTTCAGCCTGCAGTTCACCTTTCTCCAAGGCCCTTTCTTTCTCCTGCACCATTTCTTCAACAGCAGGCACACATGGAGTGGAAAAATCTATGAGCAGCATCTCTTCTCCAGCCTGTACTCCACTTTCTTCTGAGGCATCTTCTTCATTTTCCAGCCTGACCTCCTCCAATTCCTGGGGCTTTACTTCCAGCTTTCTGGCATCTACCCTGCTGGCAGGGTCCTGAATAATCAAGGCCTCTTCTTCTCTTGCCACTGACTACAACTCAACACAGTCCCTTTCAGCTGCCCATCCACTTCCTGGATCTCTTTAGCTACCCCCATCTGGGTGCTCTGCAGCTGGGCTCCTGGATCACTTTCAACCCCTTGTAGCAGCTGATCAGGCAGGGCTCTCACCTCCTCACATGGAGCCTTCCTTTTCTCTCCAAAGAGGCTTTCTGTTCTCTCTGCAAATTGTTGCTAGTCCTTCTGCCACTCTCGTTGCCTTTTTGCTGGTCCTCCTGGTGCCACAATTTCATCTGCTCCAGGAGTGCTGATAGTTCTCCCTCCATTTTGACTCAGGCACACCTTGCTCCCAAGAGTTCCTCCAGGAAACTCAGTCCCATGTCTGATAACAGTGCTGTGTGCCACCCCAATCTCCAAGTGGTGTGACACTTCCAGGGGTCCCTGTGCTTACCCAGGGATTGGTTTCCTTGGAAAGAAGGTTGGGGGAGAATATGGTGTCTTATAGGATATATGGTTTTATTTACACATATTCCAACCTGAGTTTAAGATGGAGGGGTTCACAGCATTAACGGTCTTTCAGATCTTGCTCCCCATTGCCCATACCTTTGGGAGTACAGAGAGCAAATAAGCTTCTCTGTCTGTCTCTAGTTCCCAGCCTTTTCTACGATTGGACTAAAAGCACAAGCCTCTCTTTGGCTCCAGGATGGGGGGGGGAGGCCTGTCTCCAGAAAGAGAGTTCCAATAGCTCCCTTTGGATATGCAGATTGACCATTCATTAAATCCATTAACTCATAGGCTAGCTTAACAAAGGAAACTAGTCTGACCAGTAGAGCAGGTTTCTTGCTTGCATATCCCAGCTTCAGATACAAGATCAAAGGCCTGAAGAAGACCCAAAGAAATCTGTCTCATCCCTCAATCCCAAAATAAAATGTTTAAATAAAGCTGAAAAGAAGCAACATGTCACAAGCTGGTATTTGAACGATAAAACTAATAATTATTTTATTTTATTTTTATGTCCCAATAGTCAACAAACAAAAATTCTTCATGGCTTCCTGTTATTTATCTTTCCCCCATCCATCCATTTTTGTCTTCCCCCTTTATCCTTTATCTACCTGCCCCAAAACTTCACATATAAAAGCCAAAGTTCCCCTGAAATTGGAGTATAGTAAACTAAGTCCTGCAAGTCTGTTTCAATATGGAGATTTTGTGACTTGAAGTTTGGAGTTCTTTTCACTGCAGGTTTTAATTGCAAAAAAACAGGCTACAAGTATCCAGTGATGTGCAGAACAAAGTGATGAAAATGTGCTAAAATTAGAGGCTAAAATTAACTTGGTTTTGGGCAAATTCATATTAATAAGAGACACCAACATAGTAACTGACAATATCTCTGCCAGGTGAGGATTATCAAAAGGAGAGGAAGGACAGTTCCACTGAGCCACAGTGACAGAAAAACAAATAGCCCTTCAACATTGGGAAGATCAGCCACAACGAGCATGGAAAACTGGATACAAGCCTTCTCCAAATAGCAGCCCATGAGGAAATTCTGCTCTATAAACTGCATAAAAAAATCTTCCAAGAAGTTTGGAATGCATTTCTAGAACTCTTTGCTGAGTAAAATCCATAACTGGAAGGAGTGGGAGGCACAATGCAATGCAGGGTGGACACTTCTCCAATCCCACAGCTGCTAATCTGGGACTCCAGCAGAACACTAACGCTCATTTACCTTAACCCTTTTCTGAGCATATGAATCTGGCCACTACATAACATGGCAAACAACTGAACATTAGGAAAAAAGGGGGGGCATGAGGGCAGAGGGAGGTTGGGGAACTGGGTGGGGTGGGTGGGGATGGAATTTGGGATTGTATATGTTTATTGTAATAATCTGAAAACCCTAATAAACCTTACATAAAAAGTGTAACACATTTCTAAGTATTTATTAAGGATTATTTAGGGCAAGTTTCTTTTTAATTTGAAACTGACAAATATTAATTTACCATTTTTCACTGCACACACAATAGCTAGATAGTCATGAAGCTAAAAAAAACCCTGACAAAATATCTTTTTAATGTGTGATGTGGAAGATCCATTATTATATCTCACATTGTCCTTTTCTTGTGTTTTCAAAAAGGAGGAAGCAGAAGGTAGATCAGGGCCTACTGGTAGATCTCTGGATGATTTGCAGAAGATTCACAAAGGTTTCTGACACGATCGCTGCTGAGTGCCCCCTTTGTCACTGTTGAGCACGTAGGTCACCTTGGTATTCCAGTGATCTCCCTGCAATGAAACAGGAGGGTTGGCAGCTGGAGCACAGGTGGCGCAAATATCAGTCTGAAGCTGATGGAACATGGGTAAAGCTGCACTATTGTGCCTAAAACCTGGCAGTAGTGGCGGTGAAGAAAGCCTATTTCTCTGCCACCATTGTGTCTGTAAGTAGCCAGCCAGCAGGCTTTCCCAAGTGATGAATAGGCTTTTGTCATCTGGCCAAGAGAGTTGCTACGACACTCTCGGAGGCCTGCTGTAACAGCGCTCTACATGGGGCTACCCTTGAAGATGACTCGGGGTCCAATATTCAGGAGCCAGATTACTGGCTGGGGTTCCCTTTAGAACTCATATAATCTCTGTTTTAAAACAGCTGTATTGGTTGTCAGTTCGTTTCGGGGCCCAGTTCAAGGTGTTCATGTTAATGTTTAAAGCCCTAAATGACTTAGGTCCCAAATATCTGAAAGACTGCCTCCTTCCCAACAGACCCTCTTAGGGTTGAAATCAGAGGGAGCCCTTTTGGCGGTTCTGCCACTCTCAGAAGATGGTGGCCCAGGAGAGGGCATTCTCTGTGGCAGCCCCTAAGCTGTGGAACTCCCTCCCCCATAAAGGTGCATCTAGCAACTTAATTGGACAATTTTTGGCAAATGCTGAAGACACACCTCTTTATCCTCGACTTCAACACCAGAGAGAGATATTTTTAGGGCCCACCCTTTTTCTGTGATGTTGTTTAGGTTGTTTTTAACTGTTTCTAGTTAGCCCCTAGGACCTTTGGGTGAAGGATAGGTATTATTATTATTATTATTATTATTATTATTATTATTATTATTATTATTATTATTATTATTATTATTATTGATGATGATGATGAAGGAGAAGAAGAAGAAGATCAACAACAAAACAACTTTTTCCAATCACATTAAACTACTGAAATGAAGAAAGTTTATTAGGACGGAAATTAGCTTTTGTGTGAAAGAACTGTAAGTGTAGTTCAGTTCTGGTTCTGGGAACAAATTCCTTAGCTCCAAATGTGCCCAGATTCCTTCAATTCAAGCGACATTTCTTTTACAGTATTGGTTGATCTTGGAATTCAAGTAAAAAACAAACTAGATTTGACAAGTCTGAAGTCTGCCCACCCTGGCTGTGGTTGTTGTGTTGGGGTAAGAAATCACACCACTTCCTCAAACTAAATCATACCCTTAAGCCCTGAAGCTGGAATTAATTTCTATTAGCCACAGAGGTGGATGAGTGAAAGACCACCAAGTACCTGTCTCTCCCCCCGCATTGGCAACTAATAGCTTCAAAGTGGGGGGCAGATGGCTGGTATAAGCCATGAAATTGGTGGGGGGAAGGTTTAATTCCCTCCTCCATCAGCAACATGGTCCTAATCCAAATCACCCCTCCCCTTCAGCTGCTATTAAGAAAAGATCATTGGGAGATATTGATGATGGATCTCCTGCATGAGGAGTAGTAGCTTGGCCCTCACATTGCTTCTCTCAAACATCACCTGTGAACATCTGATTATTTTTCACAGCACACCAATGAGAGACATTAGTCATGAAAATGAGCATTTTGGCCAAGTAGGCTAAAGTCAAATAGGCTCACTAAAGCCCATTGAATTTCTTATCTAATTACTTGTTGACTCATGCCCCAAATCTAAATAGATAAAAAAGAGAACAGTTATATAAGGATACATTCACAAAATTTGTAATACATTCACGTAGTTAAGTAAAAGTAGACAAAATGTGAAATGCACATCTGTCTGTTGAAATCACAGTTCGGGAGCATGCCCTGGTCTCTTTCCCATGTCATTTTCCCCACCCCATCTGTTATTTGCCCCAGGAGAGAAGCTGTTATTTGTGCCTATATATTGTTCTTCTCAGCCAAATAGCAGCTTCCAGGGAAGGTGGTCTTGTGGGCACTGGTACAGGAGGAAAGGGTTATTCCAGATCATCCACAATATAGTCCTAATTTGGATCAGAGGCTTCTGGAGCTACATTCTTTTTTTAAAAAAAGATGGTAATGTGATAATGCATTTTACATCTCAATCTCATATACTTTGACTTTGAAATATTTCCAGGCAGAACCATTGATATTTTGTCGTTTAAAATATTTGGCTTATGTAGAGAAATTGGCTAATTCAAACAGACAATATTACAAGACATGTCTACTGAGACTAGGGTTGCCAGGTCCATGGCCTGAGACTGATCCTGTATCTTTAGGAGAAGAGAAGGTCAGCCAAGTGCAGGTGTTCTTGCAACCCTGTAATGGGAAAAACCACAAGGTGGAATTCTCCTTCCTCCCTCCACAACTTTTAAAGATACAGAAGACCTCTTGGAGGCCAGGACTGGCAACCAAGAGGTCTTTTGTATCTTTAAAAGTTGAGCAGGGGGAAGGGAGAATTCCACCTTGTGGTTTTTCTCATTACAGAGTTGCAAGAATACCTGCGCTTGGCTGACTTTATCTTCTCCTAAAGATACAGGATCAGTCTCAGGCCAAGAACCTGGCAACCCTAATTGAGACATAACACTATTTAATTCAATGGAAGCTATTCTTAGACAAGTGTATATAGTATTGCAGCCTTAACCATTCTTTCCACAAGCTGTAACCAAGAACAAACCTTGTTTATAGTTTGTGGTTTGTTTGGAGTGAGACAAACCACGAGCCTGGGTTTGGACAACACATTTAAGCCAAACTGCACAGCAGCAGCAGGACTAGAGGAGGAAAAAAACCCAGCCACAATCTCCTTCCCAAGAACCTGCATGTTCATGTGTTCATGTTAACGCATGGCTTGGCTTAGCATTACATGTGAGCCAAATTTCTCTTTTATCGTGGTGTTTACAGAGCAAGAATGATGTCCATCAAACACTTGCTTCTACATAAATTAAAAAGGGTAAAGAAGGACTAGGCAACTGGGGGCCCAGGAACCTTCCCATTATTATATATATTTCATGTCATGTGTGTTCTAAAATACAAGCAGACCTCAATGAATAGCTGTGGTAACCCAGCAGGGATCCCTGATAGAGCCTTTGCTGCTGTTCATACTGACAGGGAGATAATTAACAGAGTTATTTGGCTGTGTCTTGGAGTGAGGTGCATAAGAAAGAAATTACTCTTGTCAGATTTCTGCTGATATTAACACTGGGAGGAAGAGGTAAAAAAACTCTTTGCCTATGTCATAGACATAGGAAATGTGAGTCTGTGAGAAGAGCCAAAGTGAAAAGGTTAGTGCAACCGGACCTTCACCCTTTGCTCAGTGCAAAATATGATCCTTGTTAAAAATTAGTTACTGACCTTGGACTTTTTGGCGAGGGTGTGGAATCTGTTGTCTCTGTTAAATTTTGGCTAGTCTTGTTTGCACTGCTATTCATCCTGTATTAATAATTGTTCACTTTGCTTACAGGTATTCCATTTTTCTTGTGGGCCCACTTCATTCCCAACTGCACTCCATTGGGGGCTTCTGGCCTACAGTTCTTACTTGAATGTATTTTTCTCACATTCACACTGCATCATGTGGTTTGGAGTATTAAAGCTCTCCCGTTCTCTCTCTCTCACTATCCTGCCCAGTGGAGCTCTTCAGAATTGTCTGGGAGCTATTATATGCTGGCCCCAAGGACATGGTAGCACCATCTGAGACCCAGTGTAATGAATTTGCTAGGCACTTCCAGGATAAGATCTTTAGCATCCGCCAGGACTTAGACTTCAGTGTTATAGCAGGTGAATCAAGCGAGGTATCCAGAGTATAGCCTTGTCCTGATTTCTTGGATGAGTTTCAGTTGGTACAGCTTGAGGACATTGACAAGGTGCTTGAACAGGTTTGTGCAACCAATTCTGTACTGGATCCTTGCCCTTCTTGGCTAATAAAAGCTAACAGGGATGGAACAGCCGGCTGGGCCAGGGAAGTAATTAATATATCTCTGCGAGAGGGAGTGGTCCCTGGCTGCCTGAAAGAGGCGGTAGTGAGACCGCTCCTGAAGAGACCCCCCCCCGAAGCCAGAACATCTTAATAACTATAGGCCAGTGGCAAATGTTCCATTCCTGGGCAAGGTCCTTGAATGAGTGGTTGCAGGCCAGCTCCAGACACTCTTGGATGAGACCAATTATCTGGATCCATTTCAGTCGGGTTTCAGGCCTGGAAACAGCCTGAGTCGCCCTGTATGATGACCTCTGTTGGGAGAGAGACGGGGGAGTGTGACTCTGTTGATTCTCCTTGATCTCTCAGCAGCTTTCGATACCATTGACCATGGTATCCTTCTGGGACAAGTGGCTGAGTGCACCTCCATCCAAAACAAGCTGCCTCTACAGTTCCTGAACATGAGAGCTATCCCCCAATGGTACCTTCATCTTACCAGGATTCATCTTCTTTATTAGCCCTCATCCATCCCATTATTGCCTCAGGCACATGCAGAGCCTTACCCGATTCAGATAGCAGGGAGAGCAAGTGAGCTGGGTGTCATCTGCTTACTGACGACACTACACCCCCAAGCCCTGGATTACTTCCTCCAGTGGTTTCATATAGACAAGATGGAACCTTGTTGGATGCCATAACATAATTGCCAAGGGCTGAGCACCAGCCCCCAATGCCACTAACTGGAAATGTATCCAATTCCCAGCCCACAGAGCCAGTCCAGGAGGATGCTACTGAGAGATCAAGGACAACCAACATGGTTGCACTTCCCCCATCTCTCTTTCAATAAAGGTCAAGACAACCCAAAATATTTCACTGCTGAAACCAAATCTGAAGACATAAACCATAGGAAGCTATCATGTTGAGTCAGACCATTGGTCCATCTAGCTCAGTATTACCTACACTGACTTGTAGCGCCTTCCTGGGTCTTTTGTCATCCCTGTCTCAGCACCACCTGGGGCTTTCTCCTGGGCTACAGCCTCAGCTAGATTGAAATGGGCTGAGATAATCCTTTTCCTCTAAGCACACCTGAAACTGACCAGCTACTCCCTCCTCCACCACCATATTAGAGAATATTAGTGATTGGGCAGTAGTTGTCGCAGATGGATTTCCCATCCATTTGGACCCTGGACCCCTATTTATAATTTAACCAAACATTTTAATGACAGAATTGACAGACCCCCTACTGTCTGATAGACTTCATCCACTTTATTTTAGAGCTTGCTGGCAGTCATTCCCATATGGGATTTGATCATTCCTTTATAATAGACCAGCCTGTGTCAGGCCCAGGATGTGACTCAGGAACCAGACCAACGGCTGTAGTTAATTCGTGTTTTATTAGGGTAATGTCCAAACAAAGACTGCGTTTTCTCATGAAGCAATACAGGGATACAGGTCCTGCGGCATTGGGAGAAAGTTGACAGAGCAAGGGACTTCTTCCCGCCTGTTCTTTAAGAAGGGGCCAAACGGGCGCGCAATCTTTCGCTCCTCCTTAACTGCCCCTCAGGTACTGCCCGCCTTCCCCCCCTTCTCTCCTGTCTTTTCAGCTGTCTGCGTGTGCGCGATGAGGGGGGAAGCATCACCCCCTCCTCTTCTGAAGTTTCCGATTCCAGGATGGGGGATAGGGGAGGGGCTGATGGTAAACTGCCTCCCCGCTTTTCGGCTGTGAGCAGCCCTCCCTCTTTCCCCTCTTGCTCTGAGCCTGAAAGAGGGGGAGGCGTGAGAATGTCCAGGGAGGGCTCAGGCTCCCCGTTGCTAAGCGACCTTATCACTGGCAGTTCCTCTGTTTCATCTTCGCTCCAAAGGGGGGAAGTTCCTCCCCCTTCCCTCTGCCATCCATCCGAATACTCTTCTCCCAACTCTCCGGGATCCAGCTCCCCGGGATTGGGACCCCAGCTCTGCCTTCCGACACCATCCCCCCTCCCAGGCTGTGCCCCCCTCCCCTTGTCTGGCTTGGGACGGTGGGGAAAACGTTGATGGAAAAGTTTTACCAATTCTGGAGCATGCACATCAGCTGCATCTTCCCATGATCTGTCAGCCACCCCATAGCCTTTCCAGTGAATCAAGTACTGCAGCTTGTGGCGTCTGATCCTGGAATCTAAGATCTCCTCAACTTCAAACTCAAGCTGCTCATTTACCAGGAGTGGAGCTCCGGGAGGTTCCTCTGGCCGTAACTCACTGGGAGGGGCGGCTTTCGTTAAGAGGGATCGATGGAACACAGGATGTATTTTAAACGTGTCAGGCAGCTTCAGTCGGTACGCCACGGGATTGATTTGAGTTTCTATTTCGAAAGGACCCACCCTCTTGTCTTGTAATTTTCTACATTTGCCCGGCATCTGGAGGAAGCGGGTGGACAGCCATACCTGGTCTCCCGGTTGAAGGGGGGGTGGCTCCTTCCTGTGCAGGTCAGCAACTCGCTTGTACTCCGTTTTGGCTTTGTTTAACTGCTGTTTCAGTGTCTGTTGCGCCGCTTGCAATTCCTTAAAGGAAGTTCTCAGCTGCCGGTACCAGCATTCCTTCTGAGCTGCTTGGAAAGACTTTAGGATGGAATCCATAATTAGCGAAGAACGGGGTTTGTTGAGTGCTGGAGTGCAGAGAATTGTTGTAGGTGAACTCTGCAAAATGCAAATATGATACCCAGTCAGTCTGTTGATAGGACACATAACTTCGTAAATATCTTTCCAAAACGGCGTTCAAGCGTTCCGTCTGCCCATCTGTCTGGGGGTGATGGACGGAGGAGAGTTTTAATTCCGTCTGCAACTGTTTCCACATTGCTCTCCAAAATTTGGCTGTGAACTGAGTTCCTCGGTCTGAGACTACGCTGTTTGGCAATCCATGCAGCCGGTAGACTTCTTTTATGAATAACTTGGCCGTTTCTTTAGCCTCTAAGGCCCCTGCACAAGGAAGAAAGTGTGCCATTTTGGTAAGTAGATCCACCACTACTAAGATGGCTGTCATTCCTTGGGACTTGGGTAGATCAGTTATAAAATCCATGGAGAGGTCCTTCCAGGGTTCGTGTGGGACAGGCAACGGTTGTAACAGTCCTGCTGGTGTCCCTGTTTGTGTTTTTGTCCGCAGACAGACAGAGCAGGACTTTACATAACTCTCAATATCCCGACGCATTTTAGGCCACCAGAAGTCCTTGGCCACGTTCTGAATGGTCTTGTAAATCCCAAAGTGTCCCGCTGTGATGGAATCATGACACTGGCGTAGGATTCTGAGCCTTAATTCCCCTTCTGGCACATATCTGGCGGTTTTGAACCATAACAGTCCATTTCTCCAGTGAAAGGTTACTTCTGAGTCTTGACCTTGTCCCGTCTCCTGCTGATATTTTAGCATGTCTGCATCTTCTTGTTGTGCCTTTTTGAGTTCCTCTTCCCATGAAGGCTGGCATACTCCCAACGTTAATTTCTCTGGCGGGATTACGTACTGAGGCTGGTCCTCGGATTCACTTTCTTTGTATTGTGGCTGTCTGGATAAGGCATCCGCTCTCTGGTTTTTGGCTTGGGCATGGTAAGTAATCTGGAAGTTAAACCTAGTGAAGAACTGGGACCATCTTATCTGTCTCTGGTTCAGCTTTCTGGCTGTTTGGAGGCTTTCAAGATTCTTGTGGTCGGAGCGCACTTCAATTCGATGAGAGGTCCCCTCTAGGTATTGTCTCCAGTTTTCAAAAGAGTCCTTGATGGCCAGCAGCTCCTTCTCCCAAACTGTGTAGTTCTTCTCTGCAGGCTTTAACTTCCGAGAGAAGTACGCACAGGGGTGCAGCTCCTTCCCTTCTTGGTCTAATTGTAGCAGGACCCCCCCGATGGCAAAATCTGAAGCATCTGCTTCCACTACGAAAGGGCGGTTCGGATCAGCAAAGCGCAGAATGGGCTCAGTAGCAAACCTTCTCTTCAGCTCCTCAAAGGCCTCGGTGGCGTTCTCTGTCCATTGAAACTTCTTCTTCCCCCTTAAACAGTCAGTCAGAGGAGCTGTTAATTTGGAAAACCCTGGAATGAACTTTCTGTAATAATTGGCAAACCCCAAAAACCGTTGTACATCCTTTTTGGTGACAGGTTGGCCCCAGTCCAATATGCAGCTTACTTTCCCTGGGTCCATCTCCACGCCTTCCGCTGAGATTCGATATCCAAGGAAGTCTAGAGATTTGAGGTCAAATCCACATTTCTCTAATTTAGCTTACAGGTGATTTTCTCTCAGTCTCTTCAACACCGTCTTCACATGCTGGTCGTGGTCTTCCTGGTTCTTTGAGAACACCAGGATATCATCTAAGTAACAGATTACATACGTGTCCAACAAGTCTCTAAACATGTCGTTCATGAATTTTTGAAAAATTCCTGGTCTTCCACAAAGCTCGAACGGCATGACCAGGTATTCATACTGTCCGTAAGCGGTCAAGAATCCTGTTTTCCATTCATCTCCCTCCTTCATTCTGATCAGATTGTACGCTCCTCTCAAATCCAACTTCGTGAAGATTTTTGCAGAGCGCAGTCGGTCCAGCAACTCTGAGATCAGGGGCAGCGGGTAGCTGTTGGGGATGGTGATCTGGTTCAATGTGCGATAGTCGTTACAGGGTCTGAGTTCCCCCCCTTCTTTTTCACAAACAATAGTGGCGCTCCAGCAGGGGATTGTGAGGGGCGTATGAATCCTCGCCTCAGGTTTTTATCCAGGAATTCCTTCAGGGCCTCCCTCTCATTCTCTGTGAGAGAGTAGATTCTCCCTGATGGGATGCTGGCTCCTGGCACTAGGTCAATCGCACAGTCGTAAGGGCAGTGGGGGGGTAAAGTCTCTGCCTCTTTTTCATCAAACACATCTTTGAATTCTTCATACTTTGGCGGCAGGGTCACTTGCTCGATCTCTTGCACTGCCCCTGCTAAGGTGTTCTTGATTCCTTCAGGTTGACAGTTCTCTTGGCAATACTGTGAGGTGAACCACACCACCGCCTGCTTCCAACTTATTTTGGGTTCATGCTTTGCTAGCCAGGGCATTCCCAGAATCACCTCAAAGTTCGAGAGATCTGACACGTATAGCGAAATGAACTCTTCGTGCCCGGGGATTTGAAGTTTCACTTCCTCCGTGGCTTGTGTCACCCCTCCTGACTTCAGGGGTCTCCCATCGATAGTCTCCACAGCTAGGGGAGCGTCCAGTTTCCACCGGGAAATTCCATGACGCTTGACTAACTTTACATCAATAAAATTTGTGGAGGCTCCACTGTCAATTAAGGCAGTGGAATTAAACACCACTCCTCTGAAAGTTGTAATCCAAATAGGCAAGACCAACACCCCCTTTGAGGGAGGTTGGATCGTTGGGGGGCCTTTATACAACGCTGCCCCCAGTCCACCGGCCTGCACGTGGACTGGGTGTTCTAGTTTCCCGACGGCTCGGCTTTCCCCCCTTTCAGTCCACAGTCTCTGGCCACATGGCCTGGCTTTGAACAATAAAAGCATAAACGTTCCCGGCGTCGTCTTTCCTTTTCTTCTTCTGACAGTCTTGGCCTAGCCCCTCCCTGTCCCTCAGTTGCATTACCTGCCATCCCTGCAGTGGGAAGGGTCTTGTTGCGGGATGCCGAGGCTGAGTATCTGGGGACCTCCTGCTTCCTTTCCAGGTGCCTTCCTTCCATCCGGTGATCTATCTGTAGGCATAGCCGGATGAGCCCTGGTAGGTCAGCGGGGGGGGGAGGTCCTGGCCAACTCATCCAGGATTTCAGCATTTAATCCACTCCGGTACATAAACATCAGGGCGGCATCATTGTAACCAGTTTCCTGGGACAGAATTTTAAAAGCGTTAGTGTACTCGGAAACAGTCCCTTTAGCCTGCTTCAGAGCGCCTAGTTGCCGCGCTACTGTTTCAGCCCTTTGCGGGTCTTGAAACATCTCAGTCATCTCCTGTATAAATCCTCTGTACCTTCCTAAGACAGTATCCTTTCTCACGAGATACGGAGTCACCCATTTTGCAGCTTCTCCCTCCAGGAGGCTAATCACGAAAGCTACTTTAGCCCCATCGTCTGGAAATTCCGTGTGCCTGACATCCAGATATAACTCACATTGAGCCACGAAGGTTGCCAACTGATCACTTTGTCCCACGTATTTTGGGGGCAATCCAATGGGAACCTTTACTACGGCAGCTGGAGGGGCTGTTCGCATCTGGTCTATCGTGGCCTTCAAGGTTTGATTATCCGTCTTCAGTGCCTTGACTGCTGCTAGCAGGGCTTGAACATCCATCTGCAAATCAGCTACCTTAGTCCTCAAGAGTTCCACTTCTTCCGTCTCAGAAGTGGGGTTCGTCCGCCCCGCTGCTCCCTTTGACATCTTGTCCCAGTCAAGTGAAGAGAGCGTTGAGGGTGATTTAGGTGGCTCTGTCAAGCTGTCAGGCCCAGGATGTGACTCAGGAACCAGACCAACGGCTGTAGTTAATTCGTGTTTTATTAGGGTAATGTCCAAACAAAGACTGCGTTTTCTCATGAAGCAATACAGGGATACAGGTCCTGCGGCATTGGGAGAAAGTTGACAGAGCAAGGGACTTCTTCCCGCCTGTCCTTTAAGAAGGGGCCAAACGGGCGCGCAATCTTTCGCTCCTCCTTAACTGCCCCTCAGGTACTGCCCACCTTCCCCCCTTCTCTCCTGTCTTTTCAGCTGTCTGCGTGTGCGCGGTGAGGGGGGAAGCATCACCCCCTCCTCTTCTGAAGTTTCCGATTCCAGGATGGGGGATAGGGGAGGGGCTGATGGTAAACTGCCCCCCCGCTTTTCGGCTGTGAGCAGCCCTCCCTCTTTCCCCTCTTGCTCTGAGCCTGAAAGAGGGGGAGGCGTGAGAATGTCCAGGGAGGGCTCAGGCTCCCCGTTGCTAAGCGACCTTATCACTGGCAGTTCCTCTGTTTCGTCTTCGCTCCAAAGGGGGGAAGTTCCTCCCCCTTCCCTCTGCCATCCATCCGAATACTCTTCTCCCAACTCTCCGGGATCCAGCTCCCCGGGATTGGGACCCCAGCTCTGCCTTCCGACAGCCTGTCCCATCCTTTGGGTCCCCAGATGTTGCTGGACTGCAATTGCCATCATTCCTGATCATTGGCCACGCTGGCTGGGGCTGACAGGAACTGTAATAGACAAAACTGCAACTATATCTTAAGTGGTATCGGAAAACAGTATTTATATATTAAGTGGTATAGAAATGTCTAAATAAATAAATAATGAATACACAAACTAGAAAACTAGCTAAGCCATATATTGTTCATTTATTTAATTACTGAATTTATATCCCACCCTTACTCCCAGAAAGAAGGAATATGATCCTTTGGGTCCGATTTTTCAGCAAAAAGCCAAATGCATCCTCTCCTGCCCAATCCATTTTGTCCCCCAACCACTTTGCTATAAATTTCTGTTTAGGGCAGCTATATAGACTGCACTGCAACACTGTATGTGGTATGATCCACGGATATTTCTAGTACCACTTCAGATACACTTCTTGGTTGGCCACGTTGAGCACCAGCCAAGAATCTCAGGGGCTCAGAAGAGCCTAACCTTGATAAGTCTCTGGAGGTACACTACTTTAGTAGGTCCCCTACCCCTGCAGCAGGGAACTGTCAATGCCAACCCAAACTTCATCAAGGAGTGATATGTCCATGGCAATGGAATAACCCCTACCAGTGCCAGATCATTCCCAATCTGCTCTGTTGCAAAGACTAGATCTAGATAATGCCTTGCAATATGTGTTGGACCCACAGTGTATTGATACAACCCCACAGTTGTCATGGCAACCATGAAACTCTGTGTGTGTCAACAGTAGTTCACTTGACAAGTCAAGCAAAGTTTTTTTTTTTAACCCGGGGGGTGTTACTTCCCAAACCTTTGGATTTATTTATTTATTTATATTATTGAATTTATATCCCACCCTTCCTCCCAAAGGGTTTTATGTTCAAGAGCTGAAATGGGAGCATGGGAAATTCCTGTGATTTGTCCTTTAGGAAAATTGGATATCTGGGAGCATATTTATATATGTCTATACTTACTCATGTATTCATTGTCATTCTGAGTTTTTTTAACTGGTCAAAATATTTTGCAGAAAGAATTTCAGAAATTAACTTGAATCACTAGATTATCATCGTCCTAAAGTAACACAAGGACCTCTTTCATAAGGACTTGGTCATATTTGACAGTGGCAGCATATCTTCAAATTGTACAATATTGGAAAGACTCAAGAAGTAGCTCTACTTGGGATGTGGTCTTGTTAGAGTAATTGACTTCAGAGTCAAGAGCTATCCAGAAGCCAAGGCAAGCTTGAGGATTTTTCAGTATTTTTTTATTTTACAGTATGGCCTCCCTTTTTTCTCAGATGAATAGTGACTTGCCTATTCTGAAGCCCTTAAGACTCATGTACAGATGCAGAGACTTTTAGGTAAACTGACAGCTGTGATGTGATTCTTTATGATGCATGGAATATCCTACCTCTCCTTATATTTGCTGTCATTTTTGTCTTTACGTACAGAAAACAATTTTATTGCAAGTTTTCAGACTTAATTTTTTTGTAGGGCATATGGTTTCAAAGAGAACTGCAATACAATAAAACTGGGTATATTTTTATTGATGATCTAATTTAGCTTGAAGGAGATGCTAAACTATGTTAAATTATCAAAATGTTCTGATTTCCTCATTCCTGGTTTTGAATTAAGTAAAAGTGATCCTCATTTGTGCTCTTGACTGACTCACTAGAGTGTGCTTTAGATGGAATACAGCTCCTAATTGGAAGAGGCACACATATTGAAACTACTTGATTGCATCATTAGCCATGCCTCTGAGAGGAGGATTGAAAGAAATGGACCTTGCTAAAGTGTTTTATCTCTTTGTCAGCAGAACTGCTGTTGTGAAAAAAGGCCTGATTAGGCACACAGTTCTCTCTAGCATGCACTTTCTCTTTTGGTGCCTGAACAAGGTTCATAATTAGTAATGTGATATCTTTCAGCTACAGTTCATTTGACAGTAGAAATGAAGTTCTATAACTTGACCATATATGATATTCTCTAAGAGGTAAGGAAAGAGAGCCATCTTGTGGTACACTTATAGTGGTACTGACAAATAGAACATGCTAGGAATCGAGTAGCATAAGGTGACACTTTCAGGAAGTGATAAAAACTATACAATAAATTCCAGGTGATGTTTCACATAATGTATACTCATTCTGGCATGGAGAGAAAGAGAAACAAATGTGCATGTAATGCTGAGCTATGTCCTCTGTTGTGCTGTTTCAAGTAAACAAAGATGAAAGTTCTGAGTGACTACTCACCTATGAAAATGATTGGATATCAATTATTGGTTTATTCTGTGTTGTATATCATTTATCTTTTTGGCACAGAAAAGATTTATAATAGTTATTAGGGTTATAGGGTTATTGCTGAGGGTTGGGGAAGGGGTAATTTTCGGGAGATGTGGGTGGATTGGACATCCCCCCTCCCCTTTGTAATAAAAAAACTAATAGAAACAGGAAGAAATCAGAAATTTAATCTGATGAAGAGTTCTGAAGAACTCAGAGACTTGCCCATTATTTTGTGGTATTTGGTTGGCCTAATACCGGTATTTACCTAACCTGGAGTTTGAAATTTCTCTTATGGGCCAACATAAGCCTTTACTTTTTGTAGACCTCAATGCTATGTTTTCAATGAGTATTACTATTTTAATCATTTTCAAATATTTCCCAAGTTTTATTACGTTTTAATACAAAGTTTTGTTGTAATACAAAAAAGCAATAGGGGGAGGGGAGAGGGAAAATATTTGGCTGGTGGTAAAGCCTTATGTGGTTGTATATCTGGGCACAGTCTGGACTCTGGAGTGAGAGAAGGGGTAGTAGGCATTCAAATGAGCCCCTTTAGGTGCTATGCAGGTAGGGACGGAAGGATCTGTCAATTTTGGTTCTCTCAGTTTCTCATTTTTCTATATCTTAAATTCAGTTGTCCACATTTCTGCAGCAATTTGTGATTTTTAAAAAAAATCCTCAGGAAAATTGTTCAGCATTTTCGTGTGATTTCTCCTAATAAACACATATTTGCATGCAGTTTTGACTAATGTACAGGTTTTTGCAAGAAGTTTCTCCTAATATAATGCATTTTTGTATGTTATTTTTACTAATCATTTTTAAGCACACTTCCTTAATATATGCACTTTTGTAAGCATTGGCTCGTTGGAGAACTGCATTATAAAATTTGGATAAGTCTCACTTTTGAAGGATGGATGTGTTTTAGTTCTCATATTGTTTCAGAAAGTGTGAATTTGATAGACTCAGCTTTAAATACAGACTGAACCAAATTCTCCCCAGTTCCTATATATCAATATCAGTTTGCACTAAGGCCTGCTGGGAACAAAAAACAATTTGTTCTCCATCTCTGGGAGTACAAAAAACAGTTGTTACTGAACACTGTTTCCATTCTTAAATTAAACACACATGTTCCTTGACAGGTGGAAAACAGAAATATAGGGAAACAGGAATAAAGGGAAAATAGGCAGTCTTAATATTAGCAGAGGTGGAAATTAATTTTAGGTATTTTGCTAGGTAAAAAAAGTCAATAGAAGCCAAACTGGGTAGCTTACCTAGTATTTGAAGGGAATGTTCTCTGAAATAATAAATCCCATCTTTACATGGGATATGATCCTCTTCCTTCAGTTTTCCTGCTGTTGAATACCTAAATTCAGTATTTCCCAAGTTATACAAAAAGTAATGGTAGCTGTGTTGGTCCATCATTCCAAAGGTTTTGATTTCTCCAGAGCCCAGGCTAGATAGTAAACAAAGCAAAATGTAAAGGGGAGAGGAGAAGAGAGAGAAAAATATTTGGCTGGTGGTAAAGCCATATCTGTCTAAATCTTATTTTCTGAGGGAATACTCCCTCCAGCTGCTAGGTAAATCTGCCCAATTTGGCTTCTATTATTTTTATACTTAGCACATAATCTAAAATTAATTTCCACCTCTGCTGATATGAAGACTGCCTAGTTTCCCTTTATTCCTGATTTCCACATATCAAGGAATGTGTGTATTTTGCTTAAGGGTGGAGACAGATCTGGATAATACTGTAGCTGGTTTTCCTGGTCACTGATATGGGGAATCGGCCATTCTTATGCTTCTTGTTCCTAAGAGACTTTAGAGTAACTTGGGCTGCTTTCACACACGGGGCTGATTGCGTTAGTTTAACGAATTCAAAAGGTAGCGCTTCTGTCCCAATTTCTAATATCCCTTTCACACTGCAGTGTTAGAATAGAAAATTTTGAATTAATTTCCATGTGAAATAGATCTTTAGTAAAAGCCAATGTTAAGTTGTCTGACATGCAAGGGTTAAGGGATGAAGGCCGACACTGGAACAACAAGTAAGACTCACATATTTTGTATCATTTTGTGGTGCTGTGCGTAACTATGCCAGGCCAAGACAAGACTCCCACCTATGTGCTTTATGCAATCTGCCTAGTGATAGAAGAATATATCTATGCTTGTGAGAACTGTAACTTTAGACCTCACTGGACTGGCAAGAGCTGCCTGTGAGTCTCCGTTTGCAAACGAAATAAAGCTTTGGTTTGAAACCTTGAGTCTCACGTTGTTTGAGTATTGGGATCTCATCCAGCGGTATGAACCTCGGAATTGAGTGTAACAACTTGGCGAAGCCAGCCAGGAGATTCCTCTGGTGACCCGTCGGCTCCTTGGGCTGCGCCGGAGAGCCAGGGGTAGAGCGCTCCAGGTTGTTTGAACCTTTTAGAGACTCGAGCAAACCAACGCCTATCCGGATGCGGATTCCTCTTCCCGACAAAACCCGGTAAGCATTGCGGGAACCCAAAGGGAAGGTGGGAGGATGAGAGCCTACTGAAAAGCCCAGGGATCCTGTGGGGGGTGGAATTCCCATCTGACCTGGTGCGTGAGTGTGACTGAGATGCAAAAGTGCTTGCGAAGCGAGTGTGGAGTCTGGATTCACGGTTCCGTCTATCCCGCGAGGGAAGCGGCTAGAGAAAGACGAAGCGAGAGAAGTGGTGTGTGCCAGTTGGGTCAGGGTTGTGAAGCAACCAGGTGAAAACCCCAAGAATGGGAGTAGGGGCATCCAAAGAAAAAGGAGGGACACCCCTTAGTTTAGTGTTAAAACATAAAAACCGGTTTTTGGGGAGATATGGGGAGGGAATAGTATCTAACAAGGGAATGAAAATGTGTTGCCAGAAGGTGTGGCCAAGCTGGGGAGTAGGCTGGCCAGAGGGAGGAACGTTTGATTTAAATGTTATTCGAGCTGTTTGTAAACAAACCAAGACAGATGGGTATGCAGATTCAGCACCATATGCTGAAGTGTGGAAAGCCGTGGTGGAGGCTAGACCACAATGGCTTGTTGAATATGAATGTATAAAACTTGGTAAAATAATGTTGGTAGCCAGATCCGGAGGTCAGAAGCCCAAGAACCCCTGCCCTATCCTATCCTCCCCGTTGAGGAGGACTTTTTATTGGATAGCTTTATAGTTCGACCCCTACCTTATAACCCATCGCTGGCACTTGCTAATTCCCCAGCAATGCCAGCAACGCCCGCCCCCGGTATACCTTCACCCCCACAGACGATGCGGCAGACTTGTGAGAAAATAATGGAGGACCTTTGTAAACAGAGCAAGAGAAGGCTAAAGCCCTTTATGAGTCATTAACTAAGGAAGGTTTAAAAGACTGGAAATGGAGGGGTAATATGGAAAAAGCATTTAGAGAATTAAAATTAGCCCTGAGCCAACTCCCAGTGCTTGCCTTGCCTAACGACCAGAAGCCCTATAGACTTTATGTTACTGAAAAGAACGGAGTGGCTTCAGGGGTGTTGGCTCAAAAGTGGGGCGACAGGTGGAGACCCTTGGGATTTTACTCGAAGATTTTGGACCCAGTAGCAAAAGGGTGGCCGTCTTGTTTACGTGCAGTAGCAGCAGCAGCGGTATTGCTGAAAAAGGCTGAGAAAATTGTTTTGGGAGCCCCCTTAAACATTCAGGGACCCCACGATGTTGCAAAAATCCTGGGATCAAAGGCAGATAAAGTATTGAATCCTTCCAGGCAAACAGCATACGAGCAAACCTTGACAGGAAGGCGAGGCTTGACACTTTCGGTTTGTAACACTTTGAATCCAGCCACACTTATGCCAGAGCCTGGTGATCTCCTACATGACTGTTTAGAAGTCTTGGAGCAGGATATTTCCATTAGACCAGGGCTGTCAGACGTTCCACTATTAGAAGCTGACCAAGTGTTTGTAGACGGGTCAAGCCGCATTTATGCTGGAAAATGCCTTACAGGAGCGGCAGTAGTAAAAGCAAATTCAGTAGTTTGGACAGGAAAAATTCCTGGACACTGGTCTGCCCAGCAAGCAGAACTATTTGCAGCAACGAAAGCCTTGAAATTATGGAGAGGGAGGAGAATAAATTTATACACTGACTCTAAATATGTGTTCGGAACAGCCCATGTGTTTGGAGTTTTGTGGAAAGAACGTGGCTTTTTAGGGAGTGATGGTAAGCCCATTCAAAATGGAGAACAGATTCGGAACTTTTTAATGTCCCTATTATTGCCAAAAGAAGTATCAGTGATGCATGTACCAGCCCATGGGCGCTGCAAGGACCCTATATTGAGACAGGGTAATAAATTGGCCGATGAAGCTTCTAAAGAAGCAGCCCTAGGAGGAGAGACGGACCCTCCTTTGGAAGGGGCTCTGCTACCTAGTTTGCCCTTAACCGAGTTGAAACCCATTTATTCTCCTAAAGAAGAGGAAAGAGCATTAGAGGCAAAAGCAAAGAAAAGGGCTGACGGATGGTGGCAAGTACCCAGTGGACATATTATAATACCCAGACCATTGTTAAGACATTTGGTGATTGCAGCACACAAAGCTACTCACTTGGGAGGAAGTGCTTTGGGGGATTTGCTAATGAGACAATTAATTGCACCAGGACTATATGTAGAAACTCAAAGGGCGGCAACTCAATGCCCCATATGTGCAGCACAGAACCCAGCCGGCATTAAACCTCCACACCCAATGGGAGGCAGACCTTGGGCATTTTATCCATTTCAATGTCTTCAAATTGACTTTGCAGAATTGCCCAGAACAAATGGGTATAGATATTTGCTAGTAATCATTGATCAGCTTACAGGATGGCCAGAAGCGTATCCTTGCAGAAATAACACAGCTGCAACAGTAGCTAAAGTATCGTTGAAAGAAATCATCCCACATTTCATGCTACCAGAAGTAATTGAATCTGATCAAGGACCACATTTTGTCTCAAAGATTGTACAGGGTGTTGCAACTGCTTTGGGAATACAATAGAAGTTACACACCCCTTGGAGGCCGCAATCCTCTGGCCAGATTGAGAGATGTAATCGTTCTTTGAAATTGATTGTGGTAAAGATCTGTAGAGAAACTAAGTTAAAATGGCCTGAGGCTTTGCCATTGGCTTTGACTCGACTTCGATCTACGCTAAGGGGTGAGACTAAATTAACAGCTTATGAGATGCTGTATGGCAGACCTCCTGATCTGGGTATAAGGAAGAGGCAAGGAGTATCTTTGATAATAGGGGAAACACATTTACGAGAATATGTAATTGCCCTGCAGTCTGTTTTACATGATGTCCATAGGTACGCCAGAGAATTCCAGAGGTTGCCATTGGAAGGTCCAATCCACCAGTTCCAGCCAGGTGACTGGGTCCGTGTTAAGAACTGGCAGAGAGATTCCCTAACTGACAACTGGGGACCATCACAACAAGTCTTGTTGACAACCCATGCCGAGGCAAGGAGGTAGCCAAGGACCTCCCACCAGCTGAGGGACAGGAGGAGGGTCCTGAAGAAAATTGGCTTTCAGAAACAGTGCCCGATTTCGGCTTGAAAATTAAATTGCAGAGAAAGCAGTGACTTTTGATATCTTCCAGCACCATCTAGTGGGCATCTGTAGAATTACTTAGTTATTGTTTTAATTTTTTTTTTTTTTCAATAATTTTTATTCAGATTTTCATAAAACATACAAGACAAAATCATAAAACATTCAAAGACAAAAAACATAATCAAAAATAGTTAAACAAAAAGAAAAAAAGAAAAAAAAAACAAAAATAAAAAATAAAGAGTAAAATATTGACTTCCCATTTGTCAAAGATCAAATCAGTTATAAGTCTATAATATATAACAATCCTGTCTCTTAAGTCATATTATAAAATCACTTTCCTCCAGTAGTTATCTTACTTAATCATCAAATCTCATAAACATTACTTTATTCTTTCCACAAAAAGTCAAAGAGAGGTTTCAATTCTTTAAGAAATATATCTATCAATTTTTTTTTCCAGATAAGCATATCGATTAATCCATCTCATTACTAATTATGATAATCTTATTGTCATAACCATAGTCAAAATAAACATTTCAATTAATCCATCACATCAGAATCTGTTAGGTTCAGTAATTTCAGTAGCCATTGTTCTATTATCTCTAGTAATTCCATTTTCCATCTTCCATCTTCAGTAGTCTTGTTAAGTCCAGTAATTTCAATATCCAATCTTCCATTATCAGTATTCCATAATAATCTTGCTGTCAAAGCCATAGTCATATAGTAAGAGTCTGATGGGAATTACCTCTATCCCAAATATTTTCTTGCCATCCATTCTGAATAGGTTGCTGAAATACTGCTGTAAAATCATATCTCTGTTCTTTTTTTCAAAATACACTGGGTCATCTCTTAAAAGTTTTTCCATTGTCACATGGCTGCAGTTAAGTCCATAGATTTTCTCTATATTGGGCTCCATCACATCATTCCAGTCCAGAAGATAGTCCATGCCATTGATAACTTTATCTCTAGAATCTTCATTAATTTCTTCAGAGATAACATTGAGTTCCAAACAATAGATTTTATTTCTAAAGTCCATAGACTCCAAATCTTGTTCCTGTTCCACGTTTGTTCCAATCTCCGGGATCTCCTCTCTCACAGGGACCCCTATTCCAGTCTCCAGGGTCTCCTCTCTCACAGGGACCCCTGTTCCAATCTCCGGGGTCTCCTCTCTCACAGGGACCCCTTCCAGGGTCACCTCTCTCACAGGGACCCTTATATCTTTAATCTCCTGCTTCATTTTACTCAATTCAATTTTCATTATCTCAATCTCATCCATTATTTTCTGAAACATAGTTATTTCCAGATTCTCAGCCACTTTCTTAATTGCCATTTTAAAAGAAAAATATAGGAAAACCACTTCTTATTTCAGCAACAATTGGGTTAATACTCCAAACTTGGTGACATCACAGTATAAACAGAGCAGACAGCCTTATCTCTCCAATAGTTAAGTAAACAAAATGCAGTTCCCAGGATCGAAACAATTAATGGCAATCGTCAAGAAACAGATTCGTCAAAATAAAATAGACCAAAAAGAGAGTAGTCTCAAAACAGTATAATATTTTTCAAAATAAAAATCTGGAATAGAAATCCCTCTTCTGTGTATATCTTTAGAATGCAAATCCAGGACAGCTTTTTGCAACAAAAACAGAGATAAGCTATTAATTAGTGCGTAGCAGAGAGAAGTTACGGCTCCCCAGTGAGATGTCAAAAACCGATCAATCTGGCAAATCTCTTTTAAACAGCAACAATTTAAGTCAAGTAAAAGAAAAATATAGAAAGAAGGGTGCTTGCCTGTTAGTGCGTTCTCTCTTAGAAGATAAGATGAACGTTCGCTTTAACAGATAGAGCTTGCTGTTGAAAATCCGTCCCACCTTCGTCGGCTGGACCTCGTCCCATAAATTAATGAGATCTGGTCGTCCCAACAAAAATAGGCTTTGAGGTTAATCTCTTCGTTTCTCCCTACCCGGGAGAAGTTTAATCAGTCAAAAAAAAGAAAAAACTGACTGATATATCTGAATAAGCTTCTTTTGAGGCAGGAGCCCGTCTCAAAAGCAGGCACAGGCTAAGTCACCCTTCCCGGAAGTTCCTGAATTACTTAGTTATTGTTTTAAGCGGTTCGGATAAAATATGTTTTTAACCATTTTATTGTTGATATCCTCTATAGGAGCAGAGGGAGATATCGTGGAGTTAACCAGAAATATTTCTAAAACGTTTAACCTGACCAATTGCTGGATATGTACCCCACTAGTAATACAGCAGGGACAAATACCTTTATACCCACTCCCTCTAACAGCTTTGGAATTAGCAGTGGATTATAGAAACAATCAAACCTGGGAAAAGGAGGATACTGTGCAAGTTACACGAAGAGTACAATGGGTAAATCAATCAGGTCACGTACAAGTGTGGAATAGCTCACTGGCCCATCGAGATTCATGGTATGGAAAACACTCCTTATCATGTAAGGCAGGCACCAATAGAAATTCTGCCTTCTTAATATGTAATCATACTTCCCAAAATAGTATCTCATATAGACCTTTTTATGGTTCATGGTATTCTACCCTTCAAGAGGGAGGTTTATCAGAATTTAATGGTTCCTTGACAAAGACTCAGACAACCATTTGGGCAGATGGAAAGAAAGCTCTCAAACACCATTGGTTTGTATGTGGGACAACTGCATATACTTCCCTACCAAAGGGATGGACAGGTTCTTGTTATATGGCTTATTTAATTCCACATGTACACATACAGCCCAAGGGAGACCATATATTTCGACCCCTGTATACAAACAACAAAAGGAAGAGGGGGAGCATATTACACCAAGGGAATCATCAATGGGGAAGTAAAGTTTGGACCCCCCAAGATTTAATAGATTATTATGAACCGTTGACCTGGTCAGCAATAGGATTACAAACATCCAGGCACTTGACAAATGGAGTGCTTAGGCTACAAGCAGTGGTCAAAATTGTAGGAAATGCAACTGGGGATGCCATAAAACTCTTGACACAAGAAATAACTCAGATTTGGAATAAGGTAATTTTACATCAAGAAGGACTGGACTTACTGTTAGCAAATTCTGGAGGACTATGTGCAGTCTTAAATACTAGTAAAGATTGCTGCATAGAAATAGATGCTAAATCTGAAATTGTTAATCAGTTAGTGGATCATGCTAATAGCATATGTTGGGGATCAACACTGGAATGGAGTGAATATCAGCTGGTTGTGGAATTGGCTCCCAAATTGGGGTTGGATAAGGCATATGTTTGTGATTTTTTGTATAATACTATTAATTTTGCTGCTTCTCCCATGTATTTTGCCATGTGTCAGATGTATGATGGAAAATGCGATGAAGAATTTAGTGCAAAGACAAATGATGGTCAGGTATCAGAAACTAAACCTAGAGGATTGTATGATTTAATTCTCTAAACGCTTTTGAGGGAGGATTGTTAGAATAGAAAATTTTGAATTAATTTCCATGTTAAGTTGTCTGACATGCAAGGGTTAAGGGATGAAGGCCGACACTGGAACAACAAGTAAGACTCACATATTTTGTATCATTTTGTGGTGCTGTGCGTAACTATGCCAGGCCAAGACAAGACTCCCACCTATGTGCTTTGTGCAATCTGCCTAGTGATAGAAGAATATATCTATGCTTGTGAGAACTGTAACTTTAGACCTCACTGGACTGGCAAGAGCTGCCTGTGAGTCTCCGTTTGCAAACGAAATAAAGCTTTGGTTTGAAACCTTGAGTCTCACGTTGTTTGAGTATTGGGATCTCATCCAGCGGTACGAACCTCGGAATTGAGTGTAACAGCAGTACCTATTGCGATAAGGAACAGTACTTTTTCAGCCGATATAGCGGCATTTCGTGCAACTGTCTTTCACGTGGCTTGTTTTCATCCCTCACCCATGCCCACTGTTCCTCACTGTGTAGGAGGTCTAAGATCTCATCCCATCACCATGCAAGCCCTCTCCATTTAGGATCTGACTTTTTAAATTGTTTTAGTTGTATCAAGACAGGGGTATGTGTGGGAAATGGTGCTGCTATCTGCACCGATGCCAGAATACCCGTACAACGTTCGTCAGGCAAAACAACAACAACAAAAAACCCCGCGTGGCTAAAGGGCGGGAATGCACTGCATGCTGGGATGCCTGTCACATGAGCAGCTGCACCTAGCAATAAACTCCTGCAATCTTCTGGGTTCCCAGCCTTGCTAAAGGATTAGTTCTGGTATCATTTATCATGGAAATTAGCGCTAAACTTCCACTACATTCCACTAGAATTCTGGGGCTAGTGTGTGCTTCGTGTGAAAGATCAAATATAATACACAAATTACCAAGTAAGAAATTGTCAGAATAACGGAATAAAGTGCAGTGTGAAAGCAGCCTTGATAAGTGCAGAGCACCTAAACAGCCTCGTTTGAATGTCTGATACCTCCCCCCTCACTCTATGGCTGTGGGCACACTCATCACTTCAAAAGCAGCCAGAAATGACGCCTCGCTTATGTTGGCAAGTAAAGGGTTCCTGAGAGTATTTTTTCCATGGCAGAGTTACAAGGCCAAGATGCTCAGAGTCTGTGCAGATCTCAAGGACAAGTATCCAAGGCAACCAGCTGGCCTTATCTATAAGACTTGGCAGATCTGGCCAGTTGGTGTGGGGGCAAGAGAAAGGAGAAAAGCACTTGTACAGAGAGAGAGCTTGTGATATATTCTATTGTCAGTAAAGTGACTCTTAAAACTTATTACTTGTCTGGCTCATTGCATCAACTGGAATCTAGCCTGTCACTATTCTGTTCTGCATCCTGGGCACCTGCTTGCGCCAGATACAACATCCAACAAGTGGTAGCAGAGGATGGTTTCGATGCACAGACGGATGTCCGAAGAAAAGCCAAAAGAGGAGTAAAGAGGACAAGCGTGTGAAGAGACGGCGAAACTGAAAGCTGAGCTGAAAGCTGTGAGAGAGCCGTGGGAATAACTGACTGAAGGACGGAGGTGAGAAGCTCTAATTACAAAGGTGGTGAACTGTGAAAAGTGAAAGTATGTCTGTTACGTTATCGGCCGGGATTCCCTTGGAAAGGCTGACAGGGAAAAATTATGGCCGTTGGAAACAGAGAATGCAGGCTTTTCTAGTGAAAGAAGGAGTTTGGAATGTAATCGCAGAAGACCCACCCGCCGTAGTGCCAATTCCAGCAGATTGGAGAAGGCTGGATGAGAGGGCAAAGGCGTTAATTGTTCTTGCTATTGATGATTCTCAATTACTGCACGTGTGTGACGCAGTAACAGCAAAGGAAACCTGGGAAACTTTAAGAAATATTCATGTGGAAAAGACTGCCAGTTCTAAAATATATCTTGCCAGAAGATTGTATCAGATGCGCTTATCTGGAGATACAACCATGTCAGTGCATTTGTTGGAAATAAACAGACTGTTTACTGAGTTGTCAGAACGTGAAATTGAACATTCTCAAACGCAAAAAGTGTATATCACATTAGCTTCACTAGATTCAAGTTATGATAGTCTGGTGAGCTCTTTGGAAGCAATGGATGATGCAAATCTCAATATGGATTATATAGAAGGCAAACTTTTACAAGAACTCCAAAGGAGGCAGGAAATGGCAAAGCAGGAAAAGACTGAGTCTAAACACAACGTGGAAAAACAGAACAACAAAGCTGCACAAGAGAGACTGTATGGACAAAAGGCGTGTTATTTTTGTGGTTCCAAGCAACATCTTCAAAGGAATTGTGAAGCAAGAAGAAGGGAAAGAGGAAGAAAACCATGTGTACAGGTGATCTATGCTAGTAAGAATAAGCAATGTATTAACAATGAGCAGGGAAATAACTGTAAAGATTTATGGGCAATTGACAGTGGGGCAACAAATAGTATAATCAAAGATAAATCCATGTTTCATACATTTTGTGACGTAGAGGATCATGTAATAATGGCTGATGGATCTAAGAAACAGATCAAAAGTAGGGGTACAGTGAAATTAGCTGGTTTCAATACCATTATGACAGATGTGCTGTTTGTTCCTGATATCGAATGTAACATTATGGCTGTGTCGAAACTCAATGAAATGGGGTTCACAGTAATGTTCAAAAGGGGTTCAGTGCATGTAATGAGAGGAGATAAAATATTCATGAAAGGAATAGTGAGGAACTCATTGTTCTTCTTACACGTGAAACAAACAAATCATGTAATGTGTGCTAATAAGAAACCCCATAATAATTATGTTCATTTATGGCACAGAAAACTAGGCCATATAGGATATGAAAATGTGGTGAAAACAACAGAGAACAGTAATGATGTGACATTGAGAAACTGTGAAAAATATGTAGATTGCCACGTGTGTAAACAAACTAGGGCAGTTGTGGCTGCAAAGAACAAAGAAGCCATGCCCAGCACAAATGCACCTTATCAATTAATACACGTGGACTTAGTGGGGCCATTTCAACCTACTCAGGGGGGTGCAAGATATCTCCTGACAATAGTTGATGATTTTTCAAAATTCTGCACTGTTTATTTACTAAAAGCTAAAAGTGAAGCTGCAGAGAAACTGAAAAGATTTATTACAAAAATTGAAGTGCAGTTTGGTGTCAAAATACAGAGAATAAGATCAGATCAAGGAGGAGAGTTCTTAGGACACTCTTTTACTGAATACTTGGATAAAAGAGGAATAAAACAGGAGTTAACAGCCCCTTATAGTCCTCATCAGAACGGGTTAGCTGAACGCTGGAACAGGTTGCTTCAGGACTCAATAAGATCAATGCTGTGTGACTCCTCTCTAACACAAGGTTTCTGGGGAGAGTGTGTTCTGTATTCAGCTTACATTCAAAACAGAATATTCCATAAGGCCACTGGAATGTCTCCTTATCAGAAATTGTATGACAGAAAACCCAGATTAAAACATTTGATTAGGTTTGGAGCAGAATGCTGGGTACATGTTCCCAAAAAATAAAAGGACAGGGAAGCTGCAAAGGAGAGCAGACAAAGGGTACATGCTGGGATTTGAAAACACGTATTACAGAATTTGGATGCCAAAACAAAGGTCTGTGGTGTTAAGCAGAAGCGTGCAAGCAATAGAGCAGGATTGGGAAGAGAAAACATATGTGGAGTTGGGAAACACTGAAGTTAGTAATGAACAAGAACAGGCAGATACAGTACCAATAAAACAAGAAGAAACAGGCAGCAGTAGTGAATCAAGTTCTAGCTCTGAGAGAGAAACAGAGGAATCGCCTGACACAGACACAGACACTAAGGCAGAAATACAACCACGCAGATCAGAGAGAGCAACCAAAGGTATTCCACCTGTTAGATTTAAAATAAATTCCATTAAACATATAGACTTCAGTGACTGGAAAAAGTGGGATGATGGAAATCATGAAGAGTAATGAAATATAATGACAATAATGCTGAGATAGCAATGGAGTAACTGTCTTACAAATGAAAGTGATGTAAACTGAAATAAAAGGAAATGTATCAGAAGTATAAAACCAAGAAATGTAAATGTAAATGACATGAAAAGAAGTGAAAATGTGAATCTGTAACATAATCTGAAATGTATTGTTGAAATGTGATATAATGTGTGAAATGCTAAGCAAGAAGGCTATGGAAAAAATAGGTGGGGGAATGTTGGCAAGTAAAGGGTTCCTGAGAGTATTTTTTCCATGGCAGAGTTACAAGGCCAAGACGCTCAGAGTCCGTGCAGATCTCAAGGACAAGTATCCAAGGCAACCAGCTGGCCTTATCTATAAGACTTGGCAGATCTGGCCAGTTGGTGTGGGGGCAAGAGAAAGGAGAAAAGCGCTTGTACAGAGAGAGAGCTTGTGATATATTCTATTGTCAGTAAAGTGACTCTTAAAACTTATTACTTGTCTGGCTCATTGCATCAACTGGAATCTAGCCTGTCACTATTCTGTTCTGCATCCTGGGCACCTGCTTGCGCCAGATACAACATCCAACAGCTTGCCGCGCAGCTGACGAGCGAGGCATAGTTGCGGATGGGGGCGAAGCTGCTGCCTCCATCTTTCAATGGGGCAATGTCACTTGTCGCGACTATTATGCACGTGTGATGTGCAGCATGGAGGGGAGGAGCTTATGGGCCTATTTAAGCCCAGCCGCCCCTCCTACCTTCCTCTTTGCTTGTGCAACGTGGACGGCTAGGGACAGAGCAGCTCGGAGATGGAGCTGCAGAACAGCGTTTTTTTGCAGTGCAAGGAGCCTTTTGCGGGCCGATTTTGGCCTCCTTATTTCCCCATTAGGGGTGTGGGCTGCAGGCAGGGTGGTTGCGTGCCTGGAGGAGTGGCTGCGGCTGGAGTGGGCCTTGTTAAAGGGGCCTACTCAGCCAAACGTGGCTGGCATACGCACACACGGCTGGTGGGGGAGGGAGATGCCTGTACTCTCCAGCAGCACCACCTCAAGGCTGAAGTTCTTAAACAAGAACTCAACACAATTATAATCTGAATTACACGATTAGATTCTATTGAATATAAATAAGTTATAGGTGCTGCATGGCTTATGATTGGGGTTTTATACATTAAGCAGTGTCTTTAGTTTAATAATAATATTGGTATTGCATTGTTTGACACTGATACTGTTTGTGTATTTATTGTTGTGAGCTAAGAACTGCAATAGGTTAATTTCACCACACAGCATTTCTAATAATTATTATTATATAATTATATTCATAATTATAATTATAAGCCAATGTCTGGGAATAAGGGAATCACACATACAGTCTTTGGGTATAATATTAATGATAATAATAATAATAATATTCATAATTATAATTATGTCGGGGTGGATTTAAAGCAATAATGCCAACCAAGAAAGGAAATGGTGTGTGTGTGAAAGGTCTCCTCATAAAATGCAGGCCTTTGGGCATTTTTAAATCACCCCACCCATACGCCTGGGATAGGTTTTGGTGTAGTGGTTGAGGTTTGGACTGCGACCCAGGAGATCAGGGTTCAAAACTTCCCAACAGCCGTGGGCTGCAGGCTTAGAACTAATTATGGGAGAGGAGGCTGCACAAGCCTTTCGAGCCTCAACAGGCCCTATTTCCCCCTCCCCCCCTTTGGTTGCCAAGGCTGGGTGTGAGTTCAGCCTAGGTAGGAGGTGCAAGATGGTGAAGGATGTGGTTGACACATTGGCAGCCTCTCGACCATTGTGCAGGGTTCTTTGGTTAGGCTTACGGCCTTTGCATGACTCGGGCCTATATTAAGTTCAAGGTACTTTATTCTATTAATTTTATTACATGGTGGCTGCTTTGGGGAGTGCAGAGCTCTTTGGTTAGGCTTCTGACTTCCTGCTAGGCCCAGGAATATATTAGGTTGAGGTAGTTAATTCTATTATTATTATATTACATGTGGCCTTTGTAGGGCCGGGTGAGCCTTTTGGGCCTTTTGGTCTTCAGATTTGGATACTAATGGTGGGCAGAGATGACAGGGTTTGCTAGAAAACGTCTACATCACCATAACTTAGATGCAGTGATCCTTTTCCACGTGTCAGTTACACATTCCTTGTTAACTCTGAGACAGAAGTTGCATTTATTTGAATTTGGTCTCGTATCAACAACAAAGCATATGGCATTTGTTATATTCAAAGAGGAATATGTAAACTTCTGCAGGGAATTGAAGGTCTAGCAGATGATAATGTGGCTTGATGTGTGGATAGGAATAAAGAGGAAAGACAGGCTACTTATTAGGCTCTTATCCTCATTTCTAGGATTTTAGACCTTACTAAAACAGGGGGTGGCCTTGACAGGATCTTAGACTATTGTGACACGGAAGCTGCCTTTTAAGATTCAGGCAGACTCTTCGTTCTTTCTTGATGATTTTACAACAACATTTCTGATATCATTTACCTGAAGTCTTATATAGCATGCAACTTTTACATTGGCATGTCTCTTTTGATATGTAGGATATCAGTTACTTGAAATCAATATAGCATGCAAATTTTGCAATTTGAACACCTATTCTGATTGGTGCTTTGGAAACCCGCTAGGAAAAAGCTGCAGTGGGTCCAACTATTGGTGACAGCAGCATATCCTCAGTCTCTGTGCTTTGGAGTAACTGGGTTAGCTGCAACGAAATAGTAGTAAGGTGTAGGTACTACAAACTTTGTTTGCAGGCTACCCGGTTTAAGTGGAGGTTTGTCTTTGTTATGGTGTTTTCCCCTGTTGGTTTCACAATCCCATACTCAAATTCCCAGCTGGCCTTCATGGCCTACAATCTTCAATCTGTTTTAGTTATGGCGGTAATTGCCAGGGACAGAGTGTAAAGATGTACAGTTGGGCAGAGTTCTTGGCCCCTTCTTGGCCACCCCAGATGGGTAGGGCCTTAAAAGGCAGTGGGCAAATTACGCCTGATTCACAACCAGTCTTATTTAAGGGGTCAGGCAGTAACGGGTTCATACCTGATAGTCTAGGAGCGGTGCTCTATGCTTCATTTAACATGGTGCGCGCAGATGGCAGAGCATTGCCTATGGACTGCTATATTTCTCGCATGGAGTGCTTCAGATCCTTCTGGTAGGGGGCAGTCAGGAGACAAGTGGACTCAGAAACAGTGGGGCACTATCGGTATGACGGGCTGTTCATCGGTAGGGCAGATTTTGGGGTGCATGTTAGCACCTGAGGTCACAGCTTATAGTATGGATATGTAACTGGGGGTTCCCTTGAAAACTGGGAATATGGAGGATCCTGCCCCAGTGTTCACCTTTCTGGGTATCAAGATTGGCTCTGTGCCAGTGTTTACCTTCTGGGTATCAAGATTGACTCTGCGGCCCAGGGCTGCAAGCTGCACAGGGACATGCTTTAACTGTTGCAGATTAGGATCCTGGAGTTTTCAGGGGCCAAGAAAAGTTTCCTTTTGGTCCTCCAGGTGTTAGGGGTCTTTTATGGAGGTTAAGATGCCATGGCAGGGCTTGCACAGCCTTACTACAGGTTCAGGGTTATGGCTGCCTTATGCATCGACCTGGCTGTGCAGCCCTCTTTCCTGCGGCTGCAGGCCTGGATTAGGGAAGGGTTAACTATGGATGTCACCTTTCTTTCCTGGTGTGTTTAATGTCGACATGGGTACAAGGGCTCATTGGCCATGGACCAGATTTTGTAACCCCCTTATATTTAAGAACACTGGGGTTAGGGCTGTGGATTCCATGGCCCCCAGCATGCTCGCCAGCTACCAGAGAGCAGGTAGGGAATCACCTGCTGAAATTCCTAATGGACGGCAGGAGAAGGGGCCTGTCAGTCCGAGCACTTCAAGGTAAGCTGCAGAGACTTTCCTTCCTAGCTAGGCTGGTGGTTTTTCCCTATCCCCATCACCCTTTGTCACTGGACATAATCTGGGTGTGGTGGGCCAGTGGGAATACAGTAAGCTCCTCCAGTTATGAAGCCAGACTATTCCAGGCAGTAGCCCTTACGCTGTTTTATTTTTTTATTTTTTTATTTTTATTATTATTTTGTTTAGCTTTTGGGATAGGTGAGGTGGTGGCTGGTTCCAAACGAGACCTGTCTCAACGTGCCCTCCAGCTATCAGATGTCTTCATGGAGGGGGGTTGTGCCTGTATACAGTTGAGAAGGTCTAAGACGGACCACAGATGTATGAGGCAGACTGTACGTTGGCCATGGGATCTCGAGAAGGATATTTATTCACCCAGGCAAGTGAGGATCCCCTCACAAAATATCAGTTTGAGCTCTCATAAAGTGAGCCTTACAGGGGCTAGGACATGACCCCTCAGAGTTTGGAATCCACTCCTTGGAATTGGAGCTGCTTGTACGGCAGCAGGTCTTGGGTTTTTCCCAGGCAAAGGCGCAGGCCATTGGACTCTGGTCCTCGGGTGCTTATAAGGGTTATATGCATTTATTGGCCCTTGCAAGTGAGGATCGCCTCACAAAATACCAGTTTGAGCTCTCGCATAGTGGGCCTTACAGGGGCTGGGGCATGACCCCTCAGAGTTTGAAATCTACTCTTTTGACATTGGACCTGCTTCTACAGCAGTAGGTCTTGGTTTTTTTCCCCAGGCTTAAGTGCAGGCCATGGGACACTGGTCCTCTGGTGCTTATAAGGGTTATATTTATCTATTCACCCATGCAAGTGAGGATCCCCTCACAAAATACCAGTTTGAGCTCTCGCAAAGTGGACCTTACAGGCAGAGGTGCAGGCAGCTGGATGCTGGTCCTCTGGCTTACAGAGCTATATTCACCCCTTTTCGAGGGCTTGGGAGTTCGAAGCCTAACAATTTATAATTATCTTGACAGGTTGCTGGATGGGGACGGAGCAGACGTGCATCCTAATATGTGGCCACAGTATGGTCTTCTGGGCAGCCTGGAGGGCTGCAAAATTGAGCATGGGCTCACAGTTGGGCCTCAGTCGATGGGCTGCAATACAGTGGCTTGGCCGGAGAGGAATACGTTGAGATGGGCTCCTACCCACTTTGTTCCAGCAAGGTTCATGTGGACGGTTCCGCATGTGGTGGTCATTCCCCTGGGTGGGAATGACGTCGGTTACTTGAGGCAAGGGCCCTCAAATGGCAGGCATGTAAGGACATGCAGGTGATAAGGCAATGGTGGCCTTCATACGTCTGCTGTGGTCAGACATGCTTCCACGCTGGGTGTGGCATGGTATATGGGACCCAAGGGGCATTGATCGGGCAAGGAAGAAGGTCAACCGGCGGATTCGGTTGGCTCTCCTTGGGCACAGGGATTTAGCCATTCTGCATCCCCATATTCAGCATTTAGAGGTTGAACTATACTGGGCCGATGGCGTTCACCTGTCGGACACAGGTAACGTCTTCTTCCTGAAAGACCTGCAGAAGTGTCTGCGAGACGTCCTTCTCGGCATTGGGGTAAAGGGGGACTAAATAGAGATTTGTCCCCCTTTTGTGGCGGGAAGGTGCGGGAAAGGAAATAGGTAAGGACAGCTAGGTGGCCCCCTTAGGCACCTTTGGAGGTGATTGGCGGTTCTGGAGGCCTGTCTGTCAGAGCTTTTCCGGCTCGAGGGCAGGGTATGGGCTGCCTCTGGGGCCAACTTATCTCATCTACCCAAGGGTTATCCGGCCCCGGGTGGGGATGACGTGGGAAGGCCCCCCTACTCACCTACAAGGTGTGGCCAGGGTAAGGGGTAAGCACATGGGCTTGCCCTTGCCCCAGCAGGGGCTGGTCGCCCAAGAGCTGTATGGCAAGATACTTGATTATAGATAGTTCCCGCACCTAGGTTTCCTTCTGCAGGTCACTTTAAATTGGGTTTTGTTTGCTGTAATTTAATAAAGTGGCCCTTGTTCAACCCAAGCTGATGTCTCTGTGTTTTATTTCGCCCCTCAACTGCAAATGATGCCTCGCTTGCCACGCAGCTGACGAGCGAGTCATAGTTGCGGATGGGGGCGAAGCTGCTGCCTCCATCTTTCAATGGGGCACTGTCACGTGTCGCGACTATTATGCACGTGTGATGTGCAGCATAGAGGCGAGGAGCTCCTACCTTCCTCTTTGCTTGTGTGACGCCCATCCCACCCTCCCTCTTTTATGGTGTGCCTAGTGGTCGCTTCGGGGATGAGTAGGAATTTTTACCCTGCCCACCCTCATTGGTGGGCAGGTTTTTCGCCTGCTCCACACTATGGGAGTGGGAGGGGATCGGGTTAGGGGGCGTTGTGATCAATAGGTGGTTTTGGCTAATCTGGCTAATTTGACATATTGAAAGTTTAATGCCCTAGTGGGCAGATCGTTATAGCACTGGTGCGGGAAGGTGCGGGAAAGGAAATAGGTAAGGACAGCTAGGTGGCCCCCTTAGGCACCTTTGGAGGTGATTGGCAGTTCCGGAGGCCTGTCTGTCAGAGCTTTTCCGGCTCGAGGGCAGGATATGGGCTGCCTCTGGGGCCAATTTATCTCATCTACCCAAGGGTTATCTGGCCCCGGGTGGGGATGATGTGGGAAGGCCCCCCTACTCACCTACAAGGTGTGGCCGGGGTAAGGGGTAAGCACATGGGCTTGCCCTTGCCCAGCAGGGGCTGGTCGCCCAAGAGCTGTATGGCAAGATACTTGCTTATAGATAGTTCCCGCACCTAGGTTTCCTTCTGCAGGTCACTTTAAATTGGGTTTTGTTTTTTGTAATTTAATAAAGTGGCCCTTGTTCAACCCAAGCTGATGTCTCTGTGTTTTATTTCGCCCCTCAACTGCAATGGTTTTCTTGCAGCATTTTGATGCAACTCTGCTCTCTGCTGGCCATACATATCCTCTCCACCGCTGACTTCAGACTTTTCAGAGCTGCCTACAGCAAAGTATTGAGCCAATCACTGTCTCTGCCTGAGCCCCATTAGCCACACTTGGAAGACAAACAGGTTGACCTACCAACAGTAAGTGTGGCTCTGCCCTATCCTACAACAGGCTTTACTAGTAGCTAAATATTTTCTCTCTTTCTCCCACCCCTTTGTTTTGTTTGCCATTAATTTGAAGAAGAATTCTGGAGAACTCAGAAGCTTGCATGTGATTTTATGATATTCTGGTTGGCCCAATAAAGGTATTTCCTTAATATGATTTTTGGAAGCATGGGATCTTATTTCTGTTGAGATGCTTAAGGCATCATGTCTGTTATATAAACTCTAAACTGTGTTAATACTAGGAAACAAAGGGAGAGTTTTGGAAGAATCAGATCAGATTTAATTTTATCATATTAAAGAGATATGAGTCCAGATCACCTGTTTATTGACTATTCATCCTGATTTATTTGCACAATGTTTGCAGGAAGATTACACAATATTCACTATTTAGTGAGCATTCATATTGATTTGTTTGTGGGGAGGTTATATGATGTGGCATCAAGCAACTGTTATCCCACACTTTCCAGCACATTTCCTAATCGCAAAAAGTTTTGAGAGAAGGTAGATCTGTTGCACAACAGCGTTAATGAACTTCAGTTGTGAAACCTGAATTTGCTGGAATGTGATTGAATCCTACCAAAAAACGGTGACAGTCTGGAAGCCCCCTTGGTGTGGTATCTATGAACAAGACCATTTTTCTAATGCTTTTTTTATTTGGGGTAGTTGTTCAGTCCCTGTTCTGCTTGCCTTTCCCCTTCCTCACTTCACCATCTTGTATCTATGGCCAGTGACATGGCAGTTGCTGTGGAAATCAGGTTTCTCTTCCTTTTGGAAACAGAACCAGGTACTGCCTGCTTCTCCGAGCATGTTGTCTCATTCACTCTTGGCAAAAAGAGAGCAGGAAGGAGCCAAGACTGGTAGCCACCATAAGACTGCACTTTGTTTCTTCATCCAGGGAAACACAGTGCAGCGCTATGATGGCTCCCTGTCTCATCTCACTCATACATACTCTCTTGGCATGGTGGGAGAAGAATGCACATGTGTAGTTGTCATAGCATTGTGCTCAGAGCTTGGAAAAGTTACTTTTTTGAACTACAACTCCCATCAGCCCAATCCAGTGGCCATGCTGGCTGGGGCTGATGGGAGTTGTCATTTAAAAAAGTAACTTTTCCAAGCTCTGATATATTTCCCCAACTGAGGAAGCACAGCTCAGCATTACACCCAGATTTCTCTCTCTCTCTCTCTCTCTCTCTCTCTCTCTCTGCCAGAAGTGTGTGTGAGAGTATATTACTGAGGCAGGCATGACAGAGGTGTTCTGTTTTTCCACTTAATAAAAGCATAGCAGCTGCCCAGTACTGAGTCAGGTCGCTCCTCTATCTAGCCCAGTACTGTCTACCCTGACTGGCAGAAGTTCCCCAGGGTCTCGGGTATAAATCTTTCACAACACCTATTACCTGAACCTTTTTTAAAGTGGAGATGCCAGAGATTTAACCTGAATCACTGAACCTGGAATTCGCATGCAGCCATGTACTCCTGACTCATAGCCCCTATCCTGTTGAAAAGGGCTCAACCACACAAATTTAATGTGGATTTAAAGCTGCTTGTATCTCTATTTTTCTTTGTGGTGTCTACACAACATCCTCCTCATCCAAGTGGCAGCATGTACTTTCCTCCCTGCTAAATTCAGATTTTCCTTATCCGCTGATAATCTGATAAGGGAAGAAATCCAATATAAAATTGCATGTTACTCTACTGTGGATGCACTGAAGCACATTGTGTGGGCAGGCCTCTATAACATGTAGTGATGACGTTTCACTGGGTGTGGTTTGTACTGAAACATCTTGTAAACAGACTTCAATACAAACCACTTGCCAAGGGACTTCAAAGTGATGCAAGCCATGCTTTTACCTGCCTCGCACTTGATGTCTCATTTAACATCAGGGGTGGGGAAGGTGGGTGTGATTTGGGGGAAATGACCTTCCTGGTCTTAATTAGGCCCATGGCCAAAGGTTTCCCACCCTGGTTCAAAATATGTTTTCTATTACTTCTATGAGTTCAGTTGCTCCTTTTAATGATATCTTAAAACTATGTTTAAATGTATTTATGCACACATAACAATATCATTAAATCAGCAAACTTACCCATATACATAATGTACATTTTAATAAAATTATATATATTTCTGCCTTACAGTGAGTAATTATTTCTGCACTATTGGATCTTATTTTAACATCATGTTGCTGTGAATTTTTCTTTGAGTATAGAGTTGCAGCCTAAGCTAACCAATCTAAAATAAAGGAAAATCTAAAATTACCTATTAAAAACTGATTGTTTTTCTTAGTATATAGGTAGACTGATGGATAGCCACAAATTAATCCAAAATTTAGTAATATTTAAAGAAATACCTGAGGGTAAGTACCATTAAGAGTAGGTCCCTGAGAGTACTTCTGAGTAGGTATGTATAAGGTTTGCAGTGTTAATGTTTTGATTTCATTGTGTCCACATAGATGCAGCTATATGAAATCGTTGCTTCTGCTTATCCCAGACAATAAAACAATTGCACATTTTTGCTTTTTGTTTTAATCAGTGAAGCATCTTAAAGTTCATCAGAGGATCTGTCTCACATTATTTTGATGAAACACTTGATGAATTCCTTTCCTGGCTGCCCTGTTAAGTAACAGTCTTTGAGTGACAAAAGAAGTCAATAAAAGTGTCAATGAGTTAATGGGTCCTTTTTGCCTTTTATTTTCTGTTGCCTTTTTAGCATATCTTTGCTGCATAATTTAAGTGTTCAGATACTGTTTGGGGCCAACCCACAAGTTACATGATGCAATTGAAACTGCATATTGCTTCCCTGTGCTGTTTCCCATGTGTTCAAATTTTCATTTGTGAGTGCATCTGGCAGGAATCTTTCTTCTTGTTCTTTGTAAAGTGCCACCCACACTGATGGTGCTATATAAATAAATAACATTTGCTAGGCATTCTTCAAGAGATCCTTACTGTACCACATCACACAAACATATGCTAATAACTGAATTATAGTTCACAGTTACGAGCTGAACAGGTCTCTAGAGCTGACTATAGAAAGATTACAGGTTGATAGGGATCCATTATATTGCATTTCCAGTGGGATCACACACATGAGTATTCTTGTGCCTGGAAAATGTTTCAAGCCGTGATTCTTTTACAATAAAATCAACAACTAAGAAAAAAATACTCTACCATGCTGTTGCCTCCTACAATAACAGATGGATGAAAGTAGAAAAGAAATTATTTATTTATTTTTATTCAGCTTATATCCTGCCCGACTAGCAAACAGCTCTCTGGGCGGCAAACATAGAAACATATACAATAATAAAATTACAAGATCAATATAACAAATATAAAAGTACACCATCTAAAATAAAAATTACAACATTTACATAAATAACTTAGATTAAAATGCCTCAGAGAAGAGAAAGGTTTTAACCTGGTGCCGAAAAGATAATAGTGTCAGCGCCAGGCGTACCTCCTTGGGGAGACTATTCCACAATTTGGGGGCCACCACTGAGAAGGCCCTAGATCTTGTTACTACTGTTACAAAAGGAGCCAGGCCTATGTGAAGGCCAGACCGATAAGAGCTCTCAATTCCTTGAGATGCCAATAAGGAATAGAGACGAGACCAGAGTACTGCAAATACTTGCCTTTATTGGAACCTTTGCAAAGGGAGGGCCACCCTCAAGTGGCTCTCCAGAATTGCTGACAGTCATCATATTTATAGGCTATAGATGCGTCACATACATAATATCAGAAATGCATAGCTAATCAAGAATACATCATTGTTTAATTTCTCAGCATCTGTCTATTCTGGTCCACTTCTCTGTTCTCCTTCCAAACTTCCTCTATCCTTGACCTTTGGTCCGATAAGCTGGGAACAACATTTTTAATTGTTAAAGAAGCAGATAAGCGGAAAACTCCCATACTTTTCACAAGGGAGGCAAGCATATGTTTCACTTAGCATTGTTTGATTTCATTTCAGTACAATATTTTAATTTTAACTCATTGCAACATTTGCCCCTCAGATACTTTCTTAATTACCAAAGTAAGAAAGTATCTTCTTAATTGTCAATGGTGGCATAAATATTTCCTTCTCCAGTAACAACCGATTGGGGAGCATAAACAGTATGGTTCCATACCTCTTCATGAGATGGTGCCATTTCAGTATAATCTCCCTGTATTTCATGCAAGGCTAGTTGCTGATACATCATCAGTTGGGCCTTTCTTTTCAAGACCCGAATAAGCATGCCAGATACACAGGATATGATACATGGTAAGCACATAAGAATAAGGAATATAATACAGCCAATGACAAAGAGATGTTTCAGCCAGGCCCAGTTTGGCAGCCAGCTTGTAAGCCAGTCCCAACTTAGGCCCTTCCACTGCTGATTGCCCACATATGCTGTCATTTCTGCATGGTCTACCAATTGATTAATTACCTGTGATTCATCTCCAATTTCAACACAACACTCACCGCTAGTGTTTAAGGTGGCGCAGAGCCCACCAGAGCTGGCGAGGAGCAGGTCAAGACCCTGTTGGTGAATGATCAATCTTTTACGTATTTGCTCAGTTTCCTGTGTTAAGGTGCGTATTGCTTCACCGGTGGCATTAGTAACCACTTCTACTACAGCTTGCAACCTTAACAGGCCATTGGTCATGGACCTGGCTCCAACAATCCCAATAGAGCTCCATGTCAATGGTTTATATTCATCAATCAAATCTTGGGGGGGTCCAAACCTTACTCCCCCAATTGTGGTTTCCAGCATGTAAAGCATGCCTTTTGTCTCTGGTATTGGTGTATAAGGGTCTGAAGATGTGTTGTCCTTTGGGTTTAACATTAATATTAGGTATTAAGTAGGCCACATAACAGCTTCCTCTCCAGTCAGGGGTAAGCATGTATATGCAGTGGTTCCACAAACAAACCAATGATGTTTAAGTGCACACTTACCCAAGGGCCATATCTGTGAATGATGGGCTTGCATGGTACCATTCAAATGAGACTGAAAACCATGCTGTGGGGTGAAGTACCAGCTCATGAATAATGGCTCAGTATATATAGGGCCACTAGCATTGCATCTAGTTACCCCTGGGGCTGTAGGGGTGCAGGTTTCTATCCCTTTTCCCGTCCGAGCTCTGGCATACCAAGAGTCGGAAGCTATATATATTTCAGACCAAGCTTGGGGCTGATCCCCTTTGTACCATCTAAGCATAGTGGTTTGGTCTGGAATGTTGGTGGTCCACCTGTTAGCACGACATAAGGTTAACCCATACCATTGCCAATAGTCATCAAATCCTGTGTGGCCACAATGACAAGGGGGATTTTTCCGGAACGTGTACTTCATGCCTTGTGGTGTGCAATTGCATCTGGTCTTATTGATATGGGTATTATTATAGTGTAAATCAAGGCAAGGGATTCCCCCTGGCCACTTTTGCCATGGGCCTCTCTTATGTGTGTAAAAACAAGAGGAGTGTCCCAACAGGGGCCCTGTCCCATCATAGTTTTCCCAACACCACAAGCCTTTCCTTCTCTTGACCTGCACCTGATCCCTTCGTGGCCAAGTCTGGTTGTGTGCTGGGCGGTCCACAGCTAATTCCAGTATAGTAAGCGGGAGAGGATATAGTGGAATTTGGCCATGTTGTACCTGCAAGGGGGAACACACCCAACAGCTGGTGAGTTGGAACTGGGTAACTACCTCCTGTACCAGCTTGAGGAAGGTGTTAGTTTGTGACAAAGATCCATTTCTGGTCAAGGGGCGTGTCCATGCCGGAAGTAGAATACAAGATAAAGCAACATAATAAAAACCATACATGCTATAATTATGGCAATGCATATGTAATATGGATTAACTATATTCTGAGCTGCAGGATTAATAACTAAGTTTGGGGCGCTCTGCGGAGATGTAACTTCAGGCCCAGACCGGGGGCTGTCTGCGAAAGCCACTTTTCTTCAGGGGTCTTCCTCCGTCCCTCACCTGTTGGGGAATCCTTGGCTATTACCGTCTCTGGCTCCTGCACCTCGATAGGTGCGGATGCTTTCTTGACTCTGGTGTGGTGGATCCACTTGGCCTTGCCGTCAATCTTTAGCGCTGCATCCGTGGTTAACAGCACCTGGACTGGTTGGCTCCACTCGGGCTGGAGCGTTTCCTTCCTCCACGTCTTGATCCGGACCCAATCTCCTGGTCTAAAAGGGTGAATGGCGGCATCCAGTGGCAATCTCTGGAACTCTTGAGAGTATCTATAGAGTTTAGAAAGAACAGACTGCAGGGCAATAACATATTCTTTGATCACAGCATCTCCCACTATTTGATTTATTTCAAGAGGCTGGGTCTTGAGAGCTGCCAGTACTGGCGGTCTCCCAAATAAAACTTCAAATGGGGTCAACTTAGTCTGTCCTCTTGGAGTGCAACGAAAAATTGTCAATGCCATGGGTAGGGCGTTTACCCAATTTTGTCCAGTCTCTTGGCAAAGCTTGGTTAACGTGGCCTTCAAGGACCTGTTAGCCCTCTCTACCTGCTCAGCTGATTGTGGCCTCCATGCCGTATGAAGGCGCCATTTAAATCCGAGGGGCCTTTGGAGCTGTTGAACCACTTCCGAAATAAAGTGTGTTCCCCTGTCAGAGTCTATTGTTTCAGGAAGGGAATATCGGGGGAAAATTTCTTTCATCAGTATCTTAGCCACTACCGCCGCAGTGGCTTGCCTTGTGGGGTAGGCCTCTATCCATCCAGACAGTTGGTCTACTATTACAAGGAGGTATTTGTATCCATTTTTCCTGGGAAGCTCTGAAAAGTCAATCTGGAGTCTCTGGAATGGGTAATACGCCCAAGGGCGGCCTCCCATTGGCGCGGGTGCAGTTGGTCCCTTTTGATTAGTGGCGGCACATATGGTGCATTGCGCTGCTGCCCGTGCAGTTTCAACATAAAGTCCTGGTGCCATTATTTGCCTGACCAATAAATCTCCTAAGGCGCTCCCCCCTAGGTGCGTATTCTGATGTGCTGCCAGTACAACTTGCCTTAGGAGGGGCCGTGGCACTATAATTTGTCCCGTTAGCAACTTCCACCACCCTTCCGGTGTCAGAGATGCTCCTTTGGCGGCAGCATCCTCTGTTTCAGCGGGTGAATAATGAGGCTTTAAAGCATCTAAAGGGATGAGTTGGAGAGCAACTGTGGGGCTTCTTTCAGAGAGAGCTGCTTCCTTTGCCGCTTGATCGGCCAAATTATTCCCTTCTCTTAATCTCTTTTCCTTTTCTCTACCGTGTGCCAAAATGTGTATTACAGCTACTTTTTGAGGGAGGGTAACTGCTTTTAAAAGTCTCTTAATAATGTCCAAGTGTTCAATGGTTTTTCCCATGCTATTAATGAAACCCCTCTCTTTCCATATCATCGCGAAAGCGTGAATAACATTGAAACCATATTTACTGTCTGTGTATATATTGACCCTCTGCCCCTCAAACAGAGAGAGAGCTTTTTCGAGTGCAGTCAATTCAGCTTGCTGAGCAGAATAGCTGTCTGGCAATCTTCCACTGGATAATATTTGGCTCCCTTCTATTATGGCAAATCCGGTTCTTCTGCGGCCTTCCACTATCCTGCTACTGCCATCAATAAAAACTTCATGGGCATCGGGAAGTGGCAAATCAGAGAGGTCATCCCGGGGCTTTGTGGCAATTTCAAGGGCATGTTCACAATTATGCAACAATTGTCCTGGTTGGGGCATCAGGGTTGCAGGGTTTAACGTATTGCAGGTGCTAAGAGTTATTCCCTGCCTTCCAAGAAGCTGTTGTTCAAACATGGTTAATCGGCTAGGGCTTAAAACTCTGGCTGCATCAGCTCCCATTATCTTCCTCAGGTCATGGGGTCCTAGGACTTCAACTGGGCTTCCAACCATAATTTTATCAGCCTTTTTAAGCAAGATAGAAGCGGCTGCCAGGATTCTTAAGCAAGCAGGCCATCCTTGGGCTACAGGATCTAATTTTGAGGAATAATATCCCACAGGTCTCTGTTTAGGCCCCCACTTCTGCGTTAACACTCCAGCCGCCACTCCTTTATTTTCTGAGATATAAAGGCAGTATGGCTTGTTGCCATCTGGCAGTGCAAGCACAGGCGCTTGAGTTAACAAAGTCTTAAGCATTTGGAAAGCATGCTGTTGTTCTTTGGTCCAACGCCAAGTCTCTTTTAGTTGTTCAGTTTCCAATGCTTTATAAAGAGGCTGCACTATTCTGGCGTACTCAGGAATCCATGGCCTGCAGAAGCCAAATAGTCCTAATATTGTGCGTAACTCTTTCACATTTCTGGGAGGGTCCAGGCTACAAATTGCTTCCTTTCGCTCGGGAGACAGCATTCTGCCATGGTGGGATATTTTATATCCTAGGTATTTAACTTCATTTTGGCACCACTGTATTTTCTGATGGCTAGCACGATACCCTTTTTCAGCCAAGTGGTTGAGCAATGAGACGGAGTCTCGCTCACAGGAGGGCCTATCTTGGCTACATATCAAAAGGTCATCAACGTAAACCAAAAGGATAGTCTCCTTTGGCTGCTGGTGCCATTCCT